>NC_141807.1:17015625-18442500 GCF_057944985.1 Cucurbita pepo subsp. pepo
ATAGTGGATCTATCATTTTTAGTTGCCCGTGTATATATGTTTTCCACACCTCAATATATGAAATTTATCCACATATTTTTGTGCTTTAGAACCTACTATTATTGTCATGTTAACTTCACATGGTCTATCACACATTTGAAGCAGCATTGCCACTAGAGCCCATACATTCCTTTGAGATAGATACGTTAAAAATTAGGCCCATTTGTCCTTTTCTAAATAAAAAATAAATAAAAAAATAAATAAAAAAATAAATTAAAAAAAAAAACATTTGAATTTTAAGCAAAATTTCACACCAAACTAAGTTTTATTTATTTATTTTTTCTAGTTTTCAAAACTACTTCTTTGCTACAATTGAACAATTTTTATATTATAAAATGAGATTAACTTCCTTTAAGTTCACCGTAATTAATAAATCCACATGCTTAATATATTCCCTACAAAAATAAACTTAATACATATCAGGATAAATTACAATGAATACGAAGAAAAGAAATCCCAAAAATAAGTAGAAGGTTGAGAATTTCACTCAAACACACAGTGTCAAAGCGTGACTGCATGGCTCACATGCAATTCTACCACAAGAATGGCATGAAACTTGCATAGATGACGCTCGAATTTTGAAGGGGAACTTCTCAACTTGAGAGATCAATTTCATTCATCACAAATCAGATTTTTACATAATAATTTGAGGGTATTTATAGTCTCCCACAAAAGAAGTTAGTGGCCGGGATTTAATCTCGATCCCCTTAAATCTCCAAAATAAAAAACGAAGTCAATTTGACAATTCTACCATTACAAACTTTATGAAATTAAAAATAAATAAAATTTTCTAACAACTCATGTAATGATGCTTGCAACTTCATTTGCTCCTTCAACTGTGTAAATATTCACTTTTGAAGCTCCAAATGGTCCTTCCTCAATCTAATAAGCTTGTAACAAATGAAATAATAGTTGATCCGAGCCTATCCAATTTTGTATATGAAGAATGAATGCTTGTTGAATCTTCTTGGCCTTGGATCGTGTAATAGGTCTAGTTGGAACATTTGGAACACCATGATCCTTATCATCTTCCCCCTCTTCAAAAGGATTCATCCTCGAATCAGAAAATCATCACCTACATCAAAAGGACTCAAGTCAGCAACATTGAAAGTAGAATGTGCTCAAAATTCTCCTGGAAGATCATTTTATATGCATTGTTATTAATTCTTTCAAGGACTTGATAAGGGTCATCCCCTCTTGGATGTAACTTTGTCATCCTTTGAGATGGGAATCACTCCTTGCGAAAATGTATCCAAACCCAGTTACCGGGTTGAAAAATGATTTCATTCCGTCCTTTGTTAATTCTTGAAGCAACATTGAAATTTTGTTTCTCAATTGTCTCCTTCCCATCTTTATGCAATGTTTTGATCCCATTTGTCTTACTTGTGGCTGCTTTACTCACAAAAATATTAGAATCAATAGAAAGCAAATCAAGATGTAAGTGGATTAAATCTGTAAGCAACTTCAAGAAGAGAACAATGAGTGACAAACATTCGTCCCAAGACTTAATATTCTTACAAATAATAGCCCTAAGCAATGCTCCTAATGTTTTATTAACCACCTCAGTTTGCCGTTGAAAACAATAATTTGGTATCCAATTTATCCACCATACTTTCCAAGAGGGACTTAAAAATTTAACATCCCTATTTTTTTTTTGTGTGCAACAAACATTGGTAACATTGACTACAAAACTTATAAACATCGTAATTCATGGCAAAGGTCACATGGATCGTGATGAGCATTTTCTCCCATATCTTGGTTTCGCTAACTAAAGTTTTCCAATAACTCCCAAACTTTATTACCTTATATAACCCCTTGGGATAAGGATTCATATAACACTTCATAAAATAAGATCTACTGATGAATTTCATAGCATTTGAAGGTCATCTAGGTCATGAACCGAAGGTAAATTACCTTAGGGGCATTATGGTCATTTTACACCGTTTCTTGGTTTACCTACTTATCCTTATCCAATGACCACTAAATTTCATATCTAACCTCAACATACTATAATATGCTCAGTATTAAAATTTGATAGGCAGCGGAGCTCATATAGTGGGTTATTTTGACGTTACTTAAATCTCGAGCTATTTGATCGGTTCAGGATCTTAACTCACGGTTCTTTGAGTTTTTATTTCATATATCCTTAATTCATACTTGGTTTAGGGTTCATATGAAAATCCAAGCAATTTCTACAAGTATTTCTTAACAAAAAGTCCAAGGTGGCTACTTGCCTCGTCGTCGACGTTTGGGACGTCCATTCTTGAGCTTCCAGTATCTGAATTATTTCAAATTTCCTTCCACGTACTCCTTATTATGTCTAGTATCTGAAACCATAAGATTTTCTATGAGAATCGGTCTGGAATGGGGTTAAAATTGAGAAAACCCGAGAAAAGGTCAAATTTTGAGTTGACTTGGACAGATCAGTTGAACTGGCCATATCATCGTTTTCTTCCTCTGAACAGGAAGAAGATGCGCATTTTTCGCGTCACCGCCATCTGAAACTCGGCCTGTACAGCCACATTTATAGCGTTTCTCTCCTTGATTTCTTCGTGAAACTTAAAGATGGGTATTACAAGGAAGGGCTACGGATTTATTTGATACCTTCTCATGGATCGTAGCCTAAGATATTCGCTTCCAAAGTTCATCCAAAATCTGATTTATCGCTTGAGATAAAACAAAGGATTTCTTATTGGGTAGCCAATTCTAGGGGTTTCAAGGCCGTATTTCTTCATTGAACCCCTTCCATATCCTATCTTCAGGCTAAAGGAATTGGTTTGGAGGAACGTCTTTGAGTGTAGGACCTTAATTTCCAAAAATCGTTCTCGGTATGCAACTCACTCGAAACGCTAGATTTTTGATCTCATGGGTAGCTTGATCTACGATGTCTCAGCTCTCGATTCCTTCATCAAGTTTACTCAACTTCTTCCTCTGAAGCTAGAGGAATCCTTAATTTCAAGGAAAAGAGATCGTAGATAGGAATTTTGACTCTTATCCCAAATTTAATTTCGAAACCTATTTCCTTCAATTTGGCACGCTCTCGAGGTTATTTTTCTTCATGGTCTTCTATGGAAGCATTCCTTGGAGGTGCAGAAACTTATTGGAATCATTCTTGCTCGATGAATCATCATGTATCCTCGGATTGGATTATCAACTTTTTCATGAAGTTCTTCAATGACTGATTGAATATTGGGGGAATGGTTTCTAGGCACTTTCAGCACTCTATTCCTTCATAGAACTTGTGGGTAATCTTGTTGAGAAACGGTAAGAATAAGTTTGAAGATAAATGGTGGAGGATTTCTCAAGAATTTGGAAGAAATCTGAGAATAGGAGACCCATAATCTAAACGCTTATTGTCATCGATTGGGGGATCGACCTTTCTCGATTCATATTCCGCATTGTTTCTCCTACTTCAGACTTTATAGGAGGAGCTTAAACCGACATTGAGAGCTCCAGATTCATCGCTATTTAGAAGTTTGAAGAGAAATGGTGGAGGATTGCTCTCGAATTTGGAAGAAATCTGAGAGTAGGAGACCCACAATCTAAACGCTTATTGCCTTTGATTGGGGGATCGACCTTTCTCGATTCTTATTCTGTATTGTTTCTCCTACTTCAGACTTTATAGGAGGAGCTTAAACCAACATTGAGAGCTCCAGAATCTTCGTTATTTAGAGATCCAACTTCCTGGATAATTTCTCGGAGATATCAACTTCGATCATATCCTTACCGACCTTGGCTTTGAATACTAGTCGTTGGATGTGATGATCCGTGCGTGTTCATTCTAGATCATATCAAATTTTGGAGGAGATCCGATGGTTGAAATTTGAGTTCGAAGGATTTTTCTCGGATGGTCACGGTAGATGCTCTGATTCTAATTAGAGTGCCATTTCTATAATTATCCATTGTTCTAGGGGTATTTTGGTAATTTGCCACTTTTCGAATATTTTATTATTATTTTTCTCGAAAAATTCATAATTTTTCTACAAATTGCTCATCCCTTTTTTATCATTTTTCGCTTATTTTGAATCTTGAGATTCATTCTAGATAAGGAATTACAAATCCGGAAAGATTCTTGATAATTGATAAAATGACTTTTTATCCCTTCTCATTTACTTTTTCCTTTCCAATCCTTCTCAAAAGGCCTTTAACTCCTTGAAATCACTTGTTAGGGTACACAAGTGACTTGACTAAGTCCTTTGTTCATGCTTAATCCTTTAATTTTTTTCCTTTCTATCCTTTGGGTCTTTCATGAGTGGCTTATTCTTATGGGAGCTAATTTCCTTCATTTTTGGGGTGTTACATATACATACTCGTTACAAACACAAAATAAGAAGCAGACTCAAAAGAAGAACAAAAAATACTAGATTAAAAATAGAGGTTAGTCCATGGCCCACACTCCAAAGTCCACTCTCATCCACGACCAACTCTTAGTTACTTGAAAAAAAAAATGATAAACATGGAGTGAGTAAAACTTAGTAAGTAGCCTACTAGTAGGTTCTTAATCGCGATCTTAAGCTAGGATATTACTTCTTGTTATGTTTTCAGGATCGTAGAACTTAGAGGTCATCGTGTCATGTATCATATACTGATCCTGAAAACCTTCCCCTAAAATAACCTTCAATTTTCTCCCCATGAACACATGAATGGTGTCGTCATAATCATGTAATCCTACTGGTAAATCGTGGTGCAGGAGATCTCGTTTAGCTGATGGGAAAGGTAGGCCTATCATAACATCCAGCTCATGATACATATTGCATGACATCCTACCTAAAGAGGAATAGGGGCCTTTTAGTACACATTGTATTACAGATAATGGTTACTTATGGTTATGGATCCTACCGACTTATTTAGCATGTTATTCATATAGTTCTAGGTACTTGGTACATGGATTATTGATGAACCTAGGTTTATACTGATGGTGTTAATGTAACACATGCGGAAGCAATTTGGATCTTAGGCACTTTTAGAACATCAATTATTGTAAATGACTAGCATGTTCATAAGTATTAAAACTTAATGAGTTTAAATACTAACCTTTTGTAGTTCAAACTCCTTTTGCCTCACTAACCGATTTCGAACCACCACTAGTGTCTTCTCCACTATTCTCCGGCCTTAGAACGGGATTGTGGAATTCGGTGAGTGACTAAACTTGGGAGGGATTTTGTATACGTGAAAGAGAGTGCTTGTGAGAGGTTTTTCATCAAGATGAAGAATCCCTTCCAAGTATCATGATCACTCTATTTAAAGAGTCAAGTTTGCATGTTCATGCAAACTTGAGATCACCAAATCTTGACACTTAAAATTCCACTCAAATGTTTGAGATTATGTGGCAAGCATGCATGTTTGAGTTAACCAAATTTTGACACTCAAAATTCCACTCAAACTTGTGGGGTTTATTTGGCAAACATGCAAGTTTGGTTAAACCAAATTTTGACACCTCAAAATTCCACTAACATGATTTTTCCATTAGATGAAAGTCAACATTTTGACTTTCTTCATTTTAATTAGATGAAAGTCAACATTTTGACTTTCTTCATTTTAATTCAACAATTAATTTGAATAATGAATTTCAAATTAAAGTAACATTAAATAATTAATTAAACTATTTAATTAATATTTAATATTAATTCAAATGCCAATCCCAGTCAATTTCGACACATAATTGATTAAGATATTTAAATCTTATTTAAATATCTCAGATTCTCTCTTTTCGCTTATTTCGTAAATAAAATAAAATTGCGGTTAAATATATCATATATATGTAACGCATATTCCCTAATTTGAATTCGAACACTTCGAACTCACTTGTCACACTGTTCTATGGTTTAGTCCGATATGAGCTAGCAGAGGGACCTAATGGACCTATAGATCATGGGCTCCAACGATTCAAGATTAACCGATTAAACTCATTAATCTGGTTAACCAACATTCGTTAACTACTAGGACACTCCACTATAGCCTAGTAGTTGCACTCCCCTCACTATAGATATATTTCTGTCCATCTGATATAACCATGATTAGTAAGTCGATCCTTCACAGGTTGTTCGTAACTAGAGCTGGGTCAATTTACCGTTTTACCCCTGAAGTTACTTCTTGTTCCTTATGTCTCACTGATCCTCTAATAAACAATTGGTTTGTGGTCCAACCAGTAAACCGAATCCCTCTCAGGCCAATGAGAGGGTGGGGCCCCTTGTTCAAGACCTGGAGTCAGTGCTTAAGGGAACTACCTTTCTTCTATCCCTAAAAGTGGGTAGGAGTGAATTCCGTCTTGCACCCCACGTCCCCAGCCATTCACCCAGTCTTACCCCTGAAATGGGAGGCCTGTTGAGTCGGCGAACTAGAGCCACTCTCACCCATGCAAATCTAAGGATAATTCCGAATAAACAGGAGTTCATGGTTAGCTCAGGATTAAAACCGAGTTACCTAGGTTATCGAATGAAAAGAAAATCAGTCTCAACAGTAAACGACTTTATAAAGTGAGAGTGGTTTTCTTCATGGTCCGATCTTATGCAATACTCATTGCATAGGACGCCCCCACTCACATGTCTCCACATGCACAATTTAGTGATCGCATTGTTTATATCATATACAAAAGTGGGCCGCATCCATAGTGTCCCCAGAATAAGGTACTCAGCCTTATCCTTATACTATAGATCATTTTGACTATATACTTGAACTTGATCCACTCTTATGTCTCTACATATAGTTCAAGTAGTCATACTATAGCCAGAGTGTTCTTAGTTTATTGGATTTAGATTAATGATCGTAAAGTTCACTTTATTCAATAACAATTTTTTCTGAATAAACAACAATAATAACTTTATTGAAAATAGAATATATCTTTGTTTACAAACTATGAGTTTTAGGACATAAAACCCAACAAACTCCCACTTGGACTAAAACTCTAGTGGGGTTTTATAACGTTGAGTAGAGAGAAATACAATAAACTAGGGCATCACATACTCATGCCTTTTCTCCCACTTGCCCTAGATTGCATAACTCGTAGTCCTAGACTCACTAGGTGCCCTTCAAACACTTTAGCCGTGAGGGGCTTTGTAAATGGATCAGCAATGTTGTGTTCTGAAGCTATCTGTGTGACGATCACATCTCCTCGTTGCACAATCTCCCTTATGAGATGATATTTGCGCTCAATATGTTTTCCTCGCTTATGGCTTCTTGGTTCTTTTGAATTTGCAACTGCTCCACTGTTATCACAATAAAGAGTGACGGGAAGATGCATATTTGGAACGACTTCCAAATCAGTTAAGAACTTCCTAAGCCATACAGATTCTTTCGCTGCTTCACAAGCAGCAACATACTCAGCCTCCATGGTGGAATCAGCAATGCAACCTTGCTTTATGCTTCTCCATATTACTGCTCCTCCGTTCAGAGTGAAGACAGATCCTGATGTCGATTTCCTTGTATCTACATCGGTCTGAAAATCTGAACAGTGTACCCTGTAAGGATCAGATCCTTAGCACCGTACATTAGCATATAGTCCCTCGTTCTCCTAAGATACTTGAGGATATTCTTAACGGCAGTCCAATGAGTACGTCCCGGATTGGACTGATATCTGCTGACAATTCCCACAGCATAGCATATGTCGGGTCGGGTACATAGCATAGCATACATCAGACTACCGACCGCTGATGCATAGGGAATGTGTTTCATATCCTCAACTTCTTGAGGTGTCTTAGGACTTTGTTCCTTCGACAAATGAACTCCATGCCTGAAAGGTAATAATCCTTTCTTGGAGTCCTGCATCTTATATCGAATCAACATTTTGTCGATGTACGATGCTTGAGACAAAGCTAGTGTTTTGTTCTTGCGATTTCGAACAATTTGGATTCCAAGAACAAACTGAGCCTCTCCCAAATCTTTCATTTGGAATTGTGTCGCCAGCCAATGCTTAATGTCAGTCAGAATTCCCACATCATTTCCAATTAGTAGGATATCGTCAACGTACAACACCAGGAAAGCTACTGTAGAGTTTACTATCCTTTTCTAAACACAAGGTTCGTCAACATTCTGTTTAAAGCCATAAGATTTGATCGCAGTATCAAACTTTATGTTCCAGGATCGAGATGCTTGCTTCAACCCATAAATGGATCTTTTAAGCTTGCAAACCCTTTGCTCGTGATCCTGTTCAATGAACCCCTCTGGTTGAGCCATATAGATACTCTCTTCAAGATCGCCGTTTAGAAAAGCTGTCTTAACATCCATTTGCCAAATTTCATAATCATAAAATGTGGCAATAGACAAGAGTATTCTAATTGATTTAAGCATAGCAACAGGTGAGAAGGTTTCTTCATAGTCCACCCCCTCTCTTTGGGTATAACCCTTTGCTACTAGTCTTGCTTTAAAGGTCTGTACCTTACCGGTTTGGTCTCGTTTTCTCTTATAGATCCATTTGCAACCAATAGGTTTTACCTCATCTGGTTGATCTACAAGTTCCCAGACTGAATTGAAGTACATTGACTCCATTTCAAGATTCATGGCTTTAATCCACTGATCTCTATCAACATCATTCATTGCCTGTTTATAGGACAATGGATCCTCAACGCCATCATCAGGTATGATGACTTGAGTTTCTATCAAACCCAAGTAACGATCGGGTTGAGTTATAACCCTCCCACTACGTCGAGGCATTCTCAACTTTTGAGAAGGATGTGATTGACCAGAAGTGTCAGCTCCATCAACAACTCTGGTTGAACGACCAGCTTGATCAACAACTCTTGTTGTTTTATCAGTAACTTCTTTAGAAATCTCACTTAATACTAGTTTGCTACGAGGTTGATGATTTCTTACGTGATCTTCCTCTAAGAATGTAGCGTTCGTTGATACAAACACTCTATTTTCTTGAGAATCATAAAACAAACCACCTTTCGTCTCTTTGGGGTATCCTACGAATAGACATAATTTTGAACGACGTTCTAATTTCTTGGGATTTTGCAACAACACATGTGCTGGACATCCCCAAATTCTGAAGTGACGTAAACTACCTTTACGCCCTTTCCATAACTCATAAGGTGTTTCTGAAACACTCTTAGTAGGAACCATGTTCAAAATGTATGTAGCAGTCTCCACTGCATATCCCCAAAACGGATCGGGTAATTGAGCGAAACTCATCATGGACCGAACCATGTCCAATAGAGTTCTATTTCTCCTTTCTGATACACCATTTTGTTGAGGCACACCAGGGGCTGAGAGTTGAGACCTTATTCCATGTTCTATCATATAGTCCTGAAATCTTAAATCCATGTACTCTCCTCCTCGATCTGATCGAAGTGTTTTAATAGTTTTACCTAATAGATTCTCAACCTCAGTCTTATACTCTCTGAATTTTTCAAGAGCTTCCGACTTGTGATGCATTAGGTAAAGATAGCCATACCTTGAATAATCATCAATAAAACTGATGAAATATTCATACCCTCCTCGTGCTTTGACATTCATTGGACCACAGAGATCTGTATGCACGAGTTCTAAGGTTTCTTTGGCTCTATAGCCTTTTTCGCAAAATGATCGTTTAGTCATTTTACCCTCAAGACAAGACTCACATGGAGGTAAAGAATTGTCTTCTAACTTATTTAGAAGTCCTCTTTTAACCAATCTCTCAATCCTATTGAGATTAATGTGGCCTAGTCTTAAGTGCCAAAGATAGGTATTAGGAGAAATCTTTTGTCGCTTATTTTGAGTTTCAGCTGTTTTAAACATCTCAATATTTAAAATAGCTTTTGTTTTGCTCGGTTTTAACATATATAAGTTGTTTTCTAGTTTTGCAGAACAAATATGAATACCTCTTTTGCAAATGAACACTTCATTGATTTCAAAAGATACTTTATACAACTGTTCTAATAAACAAGAGATGGATATTAGATTTCTTTTCATTCCAGGAACAAAAAGTACATTATCTAATATAATGAATCTATCTCCAAAAAACAACTTTAAATTTCCTACTGATCTTGCTGAGACAACCTCTCCTGTTCCAACCCTGAGTGTTATCTCGCCGTCCGCAAGCATTCTCCAGGAGCTAGTTTCCTGGTAAAAAGAACAAATATGATTAGTCGCCCCTGAATCTAGTATCCAAGTTGAGTTGTCATACTCTACTAAACACATTTCTACAACGAGTAAATCATATTTACCTTGTTGTGTCTTTTCGGCTTTCTTCTCTGCAAGGTATTTTGGGCAGTTTCTCTTCCAGTGCCCGTTTTCGTTGCAATGGAAACATTTTCCTTTATCTACCTTTTGAACCTTGTTCTTGCGGTTAGTAGGAATCTTATTTTTCCCTTTTCCCTTCTTCTTCATCAAAACACTTTTAGAAGTTGAAGGTCCAGACTTATTTTTGGAGGACGATCCTCGTAGTAATTTCTTGGAGATGGCAACATTTGCTTCTCCTGTTTGTCCCTTGTTTGTTAAGAGGGACTGATAAGTCTGTAGCTCATTGAGAAGAGCAGTCAAGTTATATTCTATTTTGTTCATAACCACATTGGTGCGGAACTGGAAGAAGCTCTTCGGAAGAGACATCATGATAAAACTGACTTGACTCTTCTCATCAATGACAGCTTCATTTTCTTCTGCCACATTGAAATGGACCATCATGTCCAGGACATGTTCTCTAACTGAGGTCCCTTCTTTCATACGGCAGTTGTAAATGTATTTTATGGCTTCATGTCTAAGGGAGAAGGACGGTTGTCCAAACATCCCTTTTAGAGATTCCATAATCTCTTTAGCAGTACCCATAACATCGTGTTTCTTAGCCAAAACATCAGATATGCTGGCTAGAATGTACACTCGGGCTTTGTCATTTGCCTTTATCCATCTGTCATATGCATCCCGAGCTGTTCGGTTTGCATTTGAGTTTGGGTTTGGAGGACACTCCTCAGTTAAAACAAACTTTAAATCATCAATGACCAGTATTGTGTTTAGGTTTGATTTCCAAGTTGTGTAGTTGTCGCCGTTTAATTTCTCAGAAGCGAGTAATTGTACTATTGAGTTTGTCATGCTGTGATATAAAGAAAATTCTATTAGTGATTTTGACTTAATCCTGTTTAATCCAATCAGTTTTAGCAAATGTAATAATGTACCCAAATCATTATTGATTTGCAACGATACTTTAGTGACTTAGAGCAACTGCTACCGAGGGGCAGTCAATCACTCATTCACTAAACCAAGACATTCTTGACTTAAACACTAATCCCAGAATAACTCTTGTTCCTATAGTGTTTTAGTTATCGCTATTTTGGTCAAGAATATACTAACTCTTAGTAATTCTTCGCAAGTGTGACCCACCAATTTCAGACCTCAGAAATCGGCCCCAACAACGCTATCGAATGAAAAGGCCAAAGTTGGGAATGGACCTAAGAAATCCTATCCATTTCTGGAGTTTGCGTTGTTCCGACTCCCATGTTACGACCCTCCGAATGGGTAGTTGCTCTAGGGCAACATGCAGGCGGAACATGGGAATCTCACGGTGCAACCTAGTGGTGGAGACCATAGGACGTGTTGACTTCCTTCTCCCACTTACTATAAATACTTTCTCAATTCCCCTTGTTATTGACTCATGCAAATACCTTCCGAATGGAGGACGCTCCCAGGGCGACACGAGGCCGAGCATGAATCTCACTGTGTGAATTTTACAGAGAGCGTGAAGAGAAAACGATGTATCTTATACACCATTTTCCTCCCACTAAGTATTTTATATGGTTGGGTATACTCATTACTTAAGTATATTCCGGCTAATTAAATATAACTTAAGTCTAGGTGATTTTTCTAAATCTTAAATCACTTAAGCATGCTCATAAAACTCGGCTAACTAAGCTCAAGTACTGGTCCGATCTCCAGGTAGTAGGTGTTCCGTAAACCGTCAACTTAAGTACCTTCAGCCTTAGACAAGATCGTGCCAGGTGAGCTTTCTCGTAACCGCAATTTTATAAGACATCGACCCCTTTTAACTGTTAAAATTGATCGTGCTCGGTTCTTAACCCTTAGTGAGCATGTTGTTATCTTTATTATAGATTTTAACGTCTACCTCATTTTATGACGTTGAAAATAACCTATAACATGCTTTATATAACAATTTATATAATCATCCATTCCATGCAATAATATAACAATTTATATCTATCACTCATGGAACCCTAAGACATGCATACTATACATTATAACACTTATAACATACTTGGAATGCATGAAACATGCTTAGCCTATGGTGGGATTTTAAATCTATATGACATACTTTATGCATATACATTTACTATTTAATTAAAACATACATTCATAATGCATAATTAATTAAACACACTAAAGTGGGTTGGTTTTGGCATTTTAAAGCAAGCAATTAACTAAATTATTACATTAATAACTAAAAATAACTTGAGCCGCTCCCGACGATCACGAACTGGACCAACCAACCCTTAAAAACGTTCAATCGGTCCCCAACGACAGAAAAATCACCCGAACCGCCTCTTCCATCCTCTTCGGTTCAGCTTGCTTATCTCTTCCATTTTCGATCAATTACAACCTAAAGTGGACTCTAATGACTTTATAAAAATTACAGACCTTTCTTCATTTATTAAAGCCCATACACCTTAGGCTTATTACAATAATTGTATCAAATGGAAGCATAAAAAAAAATGCCAAAACCAAAACCATCCACTTTAGCAACCACAAATTTCATGCATGAAATGGTACCCACCATGATCAAATTAATGTAAATAAAGTGCCTAAAACTTGCTCTGATACCAATTGATGGTGTTAATGTAACACATGCGGAAGCAATTTGGATCTTAGGCACTTTTAGAACATCAATTATTGTAAATGACTAGCATGTACATAAGTATTAAAACTTAATGAGTTTAAATACTAACCTTTTGTAGTTCAAACTCCTTTTGCCTCACTAACCGATTTCGAACCACCACTAGTGTCTTCTCCACTATTCTCCGGCCTTAGAACGGGATTGTGGAATTCGGTGAGTGACTAAACTTGGGAGGGATTTTGTATACGTGAAAGAGAGTGCTTGTGAGAGGTTTTTCATCAAGATGAAGAATCCCTTCCAAGTATCATGATCACTCTATTTAAAGAGTCAAGTTTGCATGTTCATGCAAACTTGAGATCACCAAATCTTGACACTTAAAATTCCACTCAAATGTTTGAGATTATGTGGCAAGCATGCATGTTTGAGTTAACCAAATTTTGACACTCAAAATTCCACTCAAACTTGTGGGGTTTATTTGGCAAACATGCAAGTTTGGTTAAACCAAATTTTGACACCTCAAAATTCCACTAACATGATTTTTCCATTAGATAAAAGTCAACATTTTGACTTTCTTCATTTTAATTAGATGAAAGTCAACATTTTGACTTTCTTCATTTTAATTCAACAATTAATTTGAATAATGAATTTCAAATTAAAGTAACATTAAATAATTAATTAAACTATTTAATTAATATTTAATATTAATTCAAATGTCAATCCCAGTCAATTTCGACACATAATTGATTAAGATATTTAAATCTTATTTAAATATCTCAGATTCTCTCTTTTCGCTTATTTCGTAAATAAAATAAAATTGCGGTTAAATATATCATATATATGTAACGCATATTCCCTAATTTGAATTCGAACACTTCGAACTCACTTGTCACACTGTTCTATGGTTTAGTCCGATATGAGCTAGCAGAGGGACCTAATGGACCTATAGATCATGGGCTCCAACGATTCAAGATTAACCGATTAAACTCATTAACCTGGTTAACCAACATTCGTTAACTACTAGGACACTCCACTATAGCCTAGTAGTTGCACTCCCCTCACTATAGATATATTTCTGTCCATCTGATATAACCATGATTAGTAAGTCGATCCTTCACAGGTTGTTCGTAACTAGAGCTGGGTCAATTTACCGTTTTACCCCTGAAGTTACTTCTTGTTCCTTATGTCTCACTGATCCTCTAATAAACAATTGGTTTGTGGTCCAACCAGTAAACCGAATCCCTCTCAGGCCAATGAGAGGGTGGGGCCCCTTGTTCAAGACCTTGAGTCAGTGCTTAAGGGAACTACCTTTCTTCTATCCCTAAAAGTGGGTAGGAGTGAATTCCGTCTTGCACCCCACGTCCCCAGCCATTCACCCAGTCTTACCCCTGAAATGGGAGGCCTGTTGAGTCGGCGAACTAGAGCCACTCTCACCCATGCAAATCTAAGGATAATTCCGAATAAACAGGAGTTCATGGTTAGCTCAGGATTAAAACCGAGTTACCTAGGTTATCGAATGAAAAGAAAATCAGTCTCAACAGTAAACGACTTTATAAAGTGAGAGTGGTTTTCTTCATGGTCCGATCTTATGCAATACTCATTGCATAGGATGCCCCCACTCACATGTCTCCACATGCACAATTTAGTGATCGCATTGTTTATATCATATACAAAAGTGGGCCGCATCCATAGTGTCCCCAGAATAAGGTACTCAGCCTTATCCTTATACTATAGATCATTTTGACTATATACTTGAACTTGATCCACTCTTATGTCTCTACATATAGTTCAAGTAGTCATACTATAGCCAGAGTGTTCTTAGTTTATTGGATTTAGATTAATGATCGTAAAGTTCACTTTATTCAATAACAATTTTTTCTGAATAAACAACAATAATAACTTTATTGAAAATAGAATATATCTTTGTTTACAAACTATGAGTTTTAGGACATAAAACCCAACAAACTCCCACTTGGACTAAAACTCTAGTGGGGTTTTATAACGTTGAGTAGAGAGAAATACAATAAACTAGGCATCACATACTCATGCCTTTTCTCCCACTTGCCCTAGATTGCATAACTCGTAGTCCTAGACTCACTAGGTGCCCTTCAAACACTTTAGCCGTGAGGGGCTTTGTAAATGGATCAGCAATGTTGTGTTCTGAAGCTATCTGTGTGACGATCACATCTCCTCGTTGCACAATCTCCCTTATGAGATGATATTTGCGCTCAATATGTTTTCCTCGCTTATGGCTTCTTGGTTCTTTTGAATTTGCAACTGCTCCACTGTTATCACAATAAAGAGTGACGGGAAGATGCATATTTGGAACGACTTCCAAATCAGTTAAGAACTTCCTAAGCCATACAGATTCTTTCGCTGCTTCACAAGCAGCAACATACTCAGCCTCCATGGTGGAATCAGCAATGCAACCTTGCTTTATGCTTCTCCATATTACTGCTCCTCCGTTCAGAGTGAAGACAGATCCTGATGTCGATTTCCTTGTATCTACATCGGTCTGAAAATCTGAGTCAGTGTACCCTGTAAGGATCAGATCCTTAGCACCGTACATTAGCATATAGTCCCTCGTTCTCCTAAGATACTTGAGGATATTCTTAACGGCAGTCCAATGAGTACGTCCCGGATTGGACTGATATCTGCTGACAATTCCCACAGCATAGCATATGTCGGGTCGGGTACATAGCATAGCATACATCAGACTACCGACCGCTGATGCATAGGGAATGTGTTTCATATCCTCAACTTCTTGAGGTGTCTTAGGACTTTGTTCCTTCGACAAATGAACTCCATGCCTGAAAGGTAATAATCCTTTCTTGGAGTCCTGCATCTTATATCGAATCAACATTTTGTCGATGTACGATGCTTGAGACAAAGCTAGTGTTTTGTTCTTGCGATTTCGAACAATTTGGATTCCAAGAACAAACTGAGCCTCTCCCAAATCTTTCATTTGGAATTGTGTCGCCAGCCAATGCTTAATGTCAGTCAGAATTCCCACATCATTTCCAATTAGTAGGATATCGTCAACGTACAACACCAGGAAAGCTACTGTAGAGTTTACTATCCTTTTCTAAACACAAGGTTCGTCAACATTCTGTTTAAAGCCATAAGATTTGATCGCAGTATCAAACTTTATGTTCCAGGATCGAGATGCTTGCTTCAACCCATAAATGGATCTTTTAAGCTTGCAAACCCTTTGCTCGTGATCCTGTTCAATGAACCCCTCTGGTTGAGCCATATAGATACTCTCTTCAAGATCGCCGTTTAGAAAAGCTGTCTTAACATCCATTTGCCAAATTTCATAATCATAAAATGTGGCAATAGACAAGAGTATTCTAATTGATTTAAGCATAGCAACAGGTGAGAAGGTTTCTTCATAGTCCACCCCCTCTCTTTGGGTATAACCCTTTGCTACTAGTCTTGCTTTAAAGGTCTGTACCTTACCGGTTTGGTCTCGTTTTCTCTTATAGATCCATTTGCAACCAATAGGTTTTACCTCATCTGGTTGATCTACAAGTTCCCAGACTGAATTGAAGTACATTGACTCCATTTCAAGATTCATGGCTTTAATCCACTGATCTCTATCAACATCATTCATTGCCTGTTTATAGGACAATGGATCCTCAACGCCATCATCAGGTATGATGACTTGAGTTTCTATCAAACCCAAGTAACGATCGGGTTGAGTTATAACCCTCCCACTACGTCGAGGCATTCTCAACTTTTGAGAAGGATGTGATTGACCAGAAGTGTCAGCTCCATCAACTCCCAACATGGAAGGGATAATCTAGAGAATCATTCCAAGAACCCTAACGGATGGGTTACAAACTCACATTATCAAGCTGGACAACAAACAATGTCGCCGACAAACTTAGGAAGACTACATGAAATTACGAATATACCAATGTAGGATTTTTTTAATTTACCAATTTTTAAAATGTTAAATTATGTGAAATTACTGGCAAAGAAGAATATTCTAGAGAGCTCTTCCTTTTTATTTAAGATTTTGATATTTAAGTAAAGAGAAAATGAATAAAAATAGGACACATTTTATAGATTTAGGAGGAGTAAGTGAAAACAAAAACGGAGTCATGACCCATTTTCGGTGGGTTCTCGACGCACGGATTGCAAGTTAAAAGTGGGTGCTTGGATACCACACTCTTTTCTTAATGATTTCTTGGTTCTTGTCCGAAAATAGTGGCGCTAAGTTTTTAACCATGTTCATAGTGGGTGCTTGGATACCACACTCTTTTCTTAATGATTTCTTGGTTCTTGTCCGAGAATAGTGGCCCTTAGGTTCTCAGTACATGGTTCTATGTGGTCGGGAGTAAATCGAACAAAGTGTCTATCCAAAATAAAAGGGCCCAACCAAATTTGAACTGATGACCTCTTAATCTACAATCAAATGCGTTTACCATTGAGTTTTGAACCCATTTTGCATGATTTCAACCTTAGTGACCCCTTCTACAGAGTGTCAGTCCAAAAGTGTAAAAATTGCCTGTCCAAAATAAAAGGGTCCAACCAAGTTCAAACGGGTGACTGGTCAAATTCTCTACCACTGAGCCATGGATCCACTTTGTAGAATTTTAACCTTAGTGACCCCTTAGACATCATGTCGGTCCAAAAAGTGTAACAAATTTCTATCCAAGATAGAAGGGCCCAACTAGGTTCGAATTGGTGACCTCTTGATCTGCAATCAAATGCTCTAACATTGAGCTATGGACCCATTTTGTATGATCTCAATCTTAGTGACCCCTTCTACAGATTATCGGTCCAAAAGGGACCCTACCGAATCGGCTATGAACCAATTTTGTATAAATTGACGGATTACCTATCGGGAATTAAACACAGGTCGTAAGTCGAAAGTGCTAACCACTACACCATAAAACCACTTGTTAAACTTTATTCTGGCAGCGATTTTGATAAGTGCCAACAACGCTGGATTTTGCAAAGCTAGAAGTTGTAGTATCCTTGTAGACTTTCACAAGGTGTTTTCAACTTCTTTTATAGGTAATTGAATTTTTGAGTCCATTCAAATGATTGGTTGGATTAGTATCAGTTTGAGAAGACAGAGAAGAGAAGAGAGACTTTGTTAGAAACTAGTCTCTCCAAGGTGTTTTCAACTTCTTTTATTGGTAGAATTTTAAAATCAAACCACAACAAAATTTACTTCTATTCAGCAAAATAATTTTTTCTTTGAAACAAGATTATTCCCTTCTTTTTCTAAAACTAAATTTGACTCTTGAATAGATTTTAATAGTTTTGCTAATTAAATTTTCTTTAAAAATTTTGTACCTAGAGTACAATGGAAATAATACTTTATTTTTTTTTTTTTTACTATTTTGTAATTTGTATGGTATTATTCGAGGCTTTTGAATAAAATATGATAATTGATTCTCTGTCCTCTTTGACAATTTTAGATACCTCCATATCCGATATTTGATGCGTCACGTTTCATTATGAGATCTGCCATTGGGTCAATAAGACTTAAGCAAAGAGTTTATTTGACAAATGATTTGATTTTTTTGGGTTGTAGAGATATCCCTTACCAATAAATTCTTTGTATTATTTTGAAGACACTCATCAAGACATTTGTAAATGTGCCTGATATCTTGAAGGATATAAGACACGTAATTGAGAGAACCTCAAATTTTTTTGAAGTTGGCTTTTCTAGGATACGTCATCACCAAAGTTTGAGACAAAGACCATTGGATGGGTTTTAATAAGGCTCAAATAAATTTAAAATCCAAGAAAACGGATCTGAGTTTGATATTATTTAATTTTGGGTATGGACACAACTATCTGATTTCTTTTGATTACATTAATGAATGTATGTAGATGTTTAAAGTCTTGATCTTAATGGTTTTAGAAAATATCAACACATCATCAATATAAACTATAGAATTTTTTTGAAAGGATTGAAAATATCATTCATAATCTTCTGAAATTAAGATGGAGCGTTTTTTTGCCTAAATGGCATAACGTTCCTCTCATATTTTCTAAATTGGACATAAATGCTATTTTATATTTGTCCTTTTAGAAAATTAGAATTGAAATCCCAATTTCATGTCCAATTTTATAAAAACATTTGACTCTAAATTATTTTTATCAAATCATTTTTGTTTTGGATTGGATATCTTATTTATTCTAAAACCTTATTCAAAGGTTTGTAGTTAACTACCAGTATCAAAATTTCTGGTTTCTTTTCACCATGTTGTTAACCTAAAATGTCAAACATGACCACATGCTCTTTGAAGACCTTACAGCATCCCTAAGGTTCTATTTACCGTGAACTTGTGATAATTTTTGTCAAATTATATATTTGAATACCTAATACATTAAGATATAAAATCTTATTTAAATAATATTAAAATGTCATAGAATATCATAATATATGTTTAATTAATATGAATCTCCATCAAATTTCAAATATATATTTTTATTTAATGTTTATGATACACATCAATTATTTTAATATTTAACATAATATGTTTTGATATTATACTTCAAGACTATAGGAACTTGCTCAGAGGACCTGAGAGTTACATTGGCCCACAATGCATCTCATGGACGATGCAAAACTATGGTGGCGCTTGAAGGTGAATGGTATAACAAACTGGTCATGCACCAAAAAATCATGGGAAGACCATTGATGGAATTGAAGCAATCGACGCTCCCCTAGATGGGTTTCCAATCAAAGACCTAATGTTTGATGTTGACTCTTTTGAAGAAGGAGCCACAGGATCGAACAACAAGAAACGTGGCGGTAGCTCTGAGAACTCTATCACACACATAAAAAACGTGTCGAAGAGTTAGACATTACACAGAAGATCTGGCTTTCATCGAGGAGACCCGAGTTTGATTCTCGACAATGAAATTTTATTTTCTTATTTCTTTTATTTTATAGTTTCATCTTTTGTCACCAATTATATTTAAACTTTACCTAGGTTTGAGAAGCACTATAATGGATGAGTTCAATAGTATCTTAAATTCAAAAGACTTTTATGAACTTGGTTTGAGAGGCACTATAATGGTCAAGTTCAATAGTATCCTAGATTAAAAATACTTTTATGAACTTTGAACCTTAAATAGTGTTATGTCATACATATTTGGTTCAATTTCAACAAGTGAGGTTGAGGTCATTCAAATGGTTAATGTGATAATCCGGTCATTTTCAAGGTCTTTTTTGTTGAACACCATCATGGCTGAGATGATTGAGATGAGCACCAAAGTGAGTTTGACAAGGAGGGTTGTAGAGAACCACACCCCAAGCCAAGCTCATGTTTGGCTTAAGAAACTGAAAATCCAAAAACACAAACCCTTAAATGGGAACCGGGATGCTAAGGATTTAAAAAACTTTATTTTTGACGTAGAACAATACTTGAAGGTTACAGGAACTTGCTCATAGGACCTAAGAGTTACGTTGGCCACAATGCATCTCATGGATGGTAGCGCTCGAAGGTGGATGATATAAAAAATGGGTCATGCACCATAAACTCATGGGAAGACCGTTGATGGAATCGATGCAATCGACGCTCCCCTTGATGGGTTGCCAATTAAAGACCTGACGTTTGATGTTGACTCTTTTGAAGAAAAAGTCACACGATCGAACACCTCGAAATGTCGCGGTAGCTCTAAGAACTCTATCATACGACCTGAGAGTTTAGCGCTACAGGAACTTTCTCATACGACCTGAGAGTTACGTTAGCCGCAATGCATCTCATGGACGATGCAAATGTTGGGTTTTATGTCCTAAAACTCATAGTTTGTAAACAAAAACATATTCTATTTTCAATAAAGTTATTATTGTTGTTTATTCAGTAAAGATTGTTATTGAATAAAGTGAACTTTACGATCATTAATCTAAATCCAATAAACTAAGAACACTCTGGCTATAGTATGACGTCATGCAAAGAAGAAATTGTTTCAAGCGAAGAAAGTAGGAAAGACACCAACAAAGAAGACTTGAAGAGTTAACAAACCGAGAAGTGATTTTCAACAACTCCTAGTAGGTTGGAAAAGACTCCTCAATACTGAGATCAGCTAGAAGCGCATCGCGAGACCTAAAGTCAGCCTCATCCTACAACGTTGAGTTTATGAAGAGCCGATTGATAGAGATATTGACAAATTGTGTAAGGGCAGATGTCGCGGTCATGATTGGCCAAGGCGTGTTGCCTGTGGCTGCATGTTAGATGTCTCAGCTATTCAAGTAAACGATTTGTGGTTCATGGTGGCATGATCATTCCAAATCCCTTTTACTTGCTTTCATCTTAGATAGGCCTTTACTATTATTGTTGTGCCAATACGGGGTGTATGATTAGTCCTCAAAATCATATCTACACCCATCAGGACTAAAATGTCCCAAAATGTACTATAGGAGAACGTGACCAGTTGTTGTTTCTTCACTTTTAGCTTATAACATAGCTTTATTTGAAATTGTTTTTAACGTATTTCCTCGCTCACGTTTTCTAAAATATTTCTTCTAAACGTGATTCGAGCATACACTACTATTGTCCGTTCAGTCTAAAATTTGCATGGTTGACTTGTTCATTGGATTAGAACAAATGTCACATAATCATTGTCTCACTACTACAAGAGTGCGATTGTGACACTTGTCTTCCGTTCAATTGTGGGCCGCATCTTCTGACTAGTTACGTGAGTTTGGCCTGGAGCATACGTGTAGGTTGAAAAGGAAATGGTTGGATGCGGACTGCGAATAAGGGTTGGGCCATAGAAGGTTTTTTTTTACCACATATAGACTTTGGGCTAGTGAGTCTTAAATTTGGGTTCGTTTGAAAATTTTTGGTTCGTTTTTTAGTTCAAACGAACCTAAATTAAACCTACTAGTTCCTTCTTCCTTGCACGACTCACTCCTATTCTCTGTTCTGTCTCTTCTTGCTCTTTGAAACTTCTTTAAAGGCTATTATTCACCGACTATTTGGGAGCATCTTCCTTATAAGAATTGTGACCACAGATGACCTATGTAGAAAATTTGTACCCCCTTTCCTAAAACCTTTAGCGGACGACATACCCAAAACAGATGTGCTGACCTGACTGCGCTACACCTCGTCTCACCCCCGCGGAGCATATGGATCCACCTAATCGATGAACACTCAAACCAAACTCGCCCATTCTTTTTGGCACAGGGACGCGAGAACCAATCCGAGTAATCTACAGTGGGGAGACCCCTTAAAGCAACAAGCGAGAATGGCTAGGTTGATAGCAGGGTTAAAGAAAAGGCGAGTATGAAAATACATATCGCGTAACCGTCCCTGTAAGCAACTTCATTCTTTCTTGATCTATGAACCGACTTTATGAAAAAACATCAATCTTTCAGCTGAAAGTGTGACTGTTGGGTATGGATAAGTAGGACCTCTTGGTTTGGGAAAAATCGGAGTTGTTGGCTAAGAAAGCTAAGCAGGCAAGTATAGGACAGACAAAATGCACATACAAATTGATTGACATGATCCCTCTCCCTCTCTCTTTGGCTAGTTGGCTAGTTGCTCGATATTCGGGAAAACATACCAGGTAGGGAAAGAAAGGCTGCTCGATCTCCTATAAGGCCAACCCTAAACGGCGAGCTCACCAGGCAATGCTATAAGTCCGATAGAAGTCCAAGGTTTCGTCTACTACGGACCAAGAATCTCTTAGAGGAGCTATCATGAAATGAGAAATACATTCAATTACGGCAACTAATAGATAGCAAACTTTTTGGTAGAAACTGAATGATCCCTTGGCTCGGTCAAGAAAAGGAAAAGGTAGTCGTACTCCTACCTTTTCCATTGGACGATAGGAATGTTTGAGCTGAAAGATTGAATCACACCTGGTAAGAAAGGCGGGCTTAGCAGGTTTCTCCAAACGTATAAACAAAAAGAGGAAGCAACCGGTCCTAAAGAGTATACCGATACGTATACATTCTCGCATGGAAGAACCTAGCTGAACCAGATCAAACGGTCCTAACCTAGTCCGACTGACCTTCTTTGGCTGGCCCCCGCCCCTTGTAACAAGGTCAACCCGTACGTGCTTTTTTCTTTCGTTTAGCAAGATGGCTTACCAGCTCTTTCGGCTCATAGCAGCAGTATGAAAAGCGGAATCCTCCTCCTAAGCCGAGTTCGCATTGCCATACGAATCGACATCGGCCAAACCAAGACCTCCTATTTTTTCTTTAATGAAAGCGGATCTAACAGTTTCGATAAAGCCAACCTCTTTTAAACAAGGAGTCACTCTGCCTTGATCACCGTGGACATATGCAGCTCCCGCTTTACCTTTGCCTACCATGAAAAGGAAAGTTCCCTCACGATAGGCCCTCCCAGCTCTCGAACGTCTTTCTATCAATCGAGAGAGGTATAGAATAATACTACAAACCAACAAAACAAGAATGGACTCATAAGATGGGCGGTCAGGGAAGCGATTTCATTTGTGTTATCCGCCAAGAAAATGATCAAAGAATTCTCTATACACAGCTGAGAGATGACCGTATTGTTGCACATCATGAATAAAGTACCGTAGGCAAGCGAAGCTTTTGAAAATGAAAGCGTGTAGAACTCAGATCCACTTTCTCTTCGATTCGTAAACTTCGGATCTTATCTTCCTTTCGTCTCCAGGTGACTGAGAGAGAATTTAGGCCTGGCGTGCATCCGATTCGGTCAACAATAAGGTACAGAGTGGATTGATTAAATGGGCTTGAAGTTCCATTATCGTTATGTCGAAGATCTCTACTAGGTTTAGTGCACTTTGGTAGTTGCGAATGTTGTCGTAATCGAATGTCTTTCTCATTCGACATTCTCTCTTACCAAGCACTCATACTCGCTAGGGTTGAGGAGACAGTCCGTGAGCTAATTGGGTTTCAAGATTGCGTATACGCGAAAAGAGCTCGCTTTCGACTTTCTCATTCGGTGTTTTGTGCCCGATTCTGGTTCAGGAAAGGGTCTGATTTCTTTCATTAGAGCACATTGATGCCGAAGGAGTCTTCGGAACTGGTGGAGAGGCTATGATGACTTCAGGCTATTCAAATAGCATGACTGATACCACAAAGAAAGAGTATCTAAGTCACACTAGTGGAATAGCTTTTTCATAATAATTATCTCGATATATGATACCAAAAACCTGCCTGATGACTGATAAGGTAAGGGGTTTCAAAAGACAAAAGAATGACAATTCTACGTGTGATAGAAAAAAAGATCTTTTTTTTTTTCAGTGTACGCGGTTCGCCTGCCTTCCTGATCACGGATAGGCTATGGGGCTTTGCACTTCGGCCCTTGAGAATACCACATCAAGGTGACGGGATTCGAACCTATGGCTCTCTAAAACTTCTTCATCAGTTATTTAGGCGCATCTTTCTTAAAAGGATTGTGACGAAGGATAACCTATGTAACGACAGCGGACAACATGCCTGCCTTCCTGACCACGGATAGACTACGGGGCTTTGCACTTCGGCCCCTGAGAATACCACATCAAGGTGACAGGATTCGAGCCTATGGCTCTCTGAAACTTCGTCATCGGTTATTTGGGTGCATCTTCCTTAAAAGGATTGTGACAACAAATGACCTATTTGACGACAGTGGATAACATAATGAAAAGTTCCTAGAAAGAATATGTTTCATTCTCTATTCTCATATTCTCTAACTTGAGACCTCTCATACTCAAAACGATAATCATACCACTTAGACCAAATGCCTTTTTAGTAGATCTATAATTCTTAGTTGCTAGTCTATATATGGTTAGGCCCCATTGATAACTATAATTCTTAGTTGCTAGTCTATATATGGTTAGGCCCCATTGATAACTATTTTATAACTATTTTTTTTTCCTTTCTCTTTCGGAGGGGCATTCGGAGAATTGAACTCGAGACAGACGACCTCTTGCACCCAAAGCAAGTATCATACAACTAGACCGCTAGGGTTTGCGATAATTACCTAGAGAGAAGAAAAAAGAATAGAAGTTATTTTCTAGTCCCATTTGAGACATGTTGAATTGTTTTCTCTGAGGCTCATCTTTTGAGAAATGAACATAGGGGCATTCCGAGAATTGAACTCAGGACCTCTCGCACCCTAAGTTTGTTTAGATAATTTAGGTAGTGGTTGTATATTATGGATGAACACTAGAGTTTCTATCCGGTTCACCACAACTACTCTAGTTTTTGTTTGAAGGCTATAATTGTCATCTATGTTGTATGGCAATAAAGTTTGTTTGGATGAAATTTTAGTTAAAGTTGCATATTTTACTTCTTGCTAGTAAAAAATTTGTTTCTTAGCATAATATGAATTTAGTTGCAGAGTTATTAGGAATAAGATGGAGAAAGAAATTTTCTTTAAAATGATAAACAGACCCAAGTTCATATTTGTTGTTGTCTAATTGTGATTTTACAAAAAAGCTTAAGTAATATGAAATATCAAGAATATATCCTACACGTCATTCAAGATGACAATAAATGGAGTTAAATTGAACGCAGTTTTAGTTTCATGTTAAGTAGGTTCAAGATGAAGCATAATTGTATTAATGATATTAAAGAGAAATTCGTGTTTTATTAGAAGAGACCAACTTCATTTAAGGTACTAGGAGTTTAATCTACTTCCATTGTAATTTCAATCACTCCACAATGATTACAAATTTAGGGTTGGCTAATTGGACATCAATTATCAACTTTAGGTTATAATTTAGGTAATAGCCATTATAATGTTAATGAGCATAAGAGTTACAATTCTTCCATGGACCATATGTGTTATAGTTAAATGAATATATATACATTATGTATGTTGAGGTTTGGGTAAAGCACAAAGTAGTAAGGAATACCATTGTCAACTCTAGAGCCACCCACAACTCATGATGGAGACCGATGCAAAATAGTTTAACATCCTTTGGCATCAAGATACAGGAAAGATGAACGCCGTCAACTTGGAAGCTTTACCTGTCTTAAGAGTCACAATGAGAACTCTAATCAAGCTGGAGTCTTGGACTAGGCAAATTGTTTAGTGATAGTTGAAATGGATGACTTCAATGTCGTGTCAGGAATGAACATCCTGCTGAAACACAAAGTCATTTACATGCCCCTAGCAAAATGTCTAGTAGTAATGGAGTCTAACCCGACGATCATTCAGAAAAACATCCATCAACCAAGAGGGTTGAAAATGATGTCGATACTACAGTTGAGAAAGAATCATAGCCATGATGAATCTATGCTTGCTGCTATTGTTGTAATTGAAAAGGGGAGCTCGAGTGAGCCAACCTCAATAGAAACCTTGTTGCCACTACATGAAACAAACCACTGAAGTAACACATGTTCACACAGAAATATCATCTAGATGGATGAAGAGAAGGGTCAGTCGGAAGCGTCAATCACAATAATTTCAAGAAAAATAAAGAGTTCATATAAGTTAAGTTCAGATAAACTTCGAGTTCAAAGCAACAAGAACCAAAAACTTGTGTGAAAATACTATGGATGCGGACTAACCTTGTTGTCCACGTTAGTAACTTGAAACGTTATTATTTCGACCAATAAGACATCAAGCAGAAGCAGGTGGTATGACGTCATACAAATAAGAAAAAGTTTCAAGCGAAGAAAGTAGGAAAGACACGAACAGAGAAGACATGAAGACTCAACAAACCGAGAAGTGATTTTCAACAACACCTAGTAGGTTGGAAGAGACTCATCATTATGAGATCAGCTGGAAGCGCATTGAGAGACCTAAAGTCAGCCTCATCCAATAAATTGTGTGGGGGCAGATGTCACAGTCATGATTGCCCAAGTCGTGTTGCTTGTGGTTGCATGTTGCATGTCTCAGCCATTCTTTTAAACGATTTGTTGTCCAAGGCGGTTATTTGGGCAATGTTATTTTTTACCGATCATTTGGGCAACACGCCTTGAGAAATCATGACCGTCACAATTGGCTAAGACATTTGTTGTCCATATGTTATTGTTGTCCAAGAGACTCCTCATTCTGAGGTCATGATTGGCTAAGACATTTAAAGAAGTTTTACCTAGGGCAACTTCTATCACAATCCTCTTCTCGCTCTTTGAAACTTCTTTAAATGTTATTGTTCACTAGTTATTTGGGTGCATCTTTTTTAAAAGGATTGTGACGACAGATGACCTAGGTAAAACTTCTATTGGGAGATCAGTGCAATAGAGAATTTGTGTCCCTCTCCTGAAACCTTCAGTGGACAACATAACAAAGAGTTCCTAGAAAAAATATCATAGAACAATTTGTGTAATGTCTTTGAAGTTAGGCTCGAGGCTTTATCTTATCTCCCAAGAATATAGTTCATTCTCTATTCACATAGAAATTCTGCAATAGAAAGTGGTACCCTCATCTTCTCTTACAAAACTTTCTCAAGTCCTCATGGAATGATTTGAAAGTGGTACCCTCATCTTCTTTTATAAGACTACCTCGGCCTTCATGGAATGATTATGCTATGTTGATTCTTAGAGAAGGGAGTAGGAGTAAGAGTAGATGACTGTTTATGGTCCAAGTCCCGAAAAAGTAAGTCTTTATGTCAAGAAAGGAGAGGAATCCTCTTAGTTTCCAAGATTTGAAGAGAATCATACATACACAAATTTCCTTTGTTTGTTTATTTTTGTTGTTTGCTCTCTTCAATTAACATGTTATAAAGACACTCGTAAATTATAATTAAATATAGTTTTTTTTTTCTTTCCAAATATCCATTTGAATTACTTCTTAGTTCAAGGTTTAAAAAACCTATTTCAAATCTTATTATATTGCATGCTTCAATTTGATATAATGGTTGGGGGCATTTTGAAAATCAAACTCGAGACATCTTGCACCCGAAGCGAGAATCATACCACTAGACCAAATGCCTTGTAGTGGATCTATCATTTTTAGTTGCTCGTCCATATCTTTTATGCGCCTCAATATTTGAAATATATCCACATGTTTTTGTTTCAATTCTAGAAATAGAAATGATATCCATAGAAATACATAATTTTATAATGCAAATAAGAAAATCTCGTGATCAAGTTTTAGATAAAAGTAGCAAACATGTTGAAACTCATAATTATCCACATATTTTATTTGGAAATTTTAAACTCATTATTTTTGTTTGTTCATTCCACCTAATTTGAAAAAAAAAATCATACCACTAGACCAAATGCCCTTATAGTGGATCTATCATTTTTAGTTGCTCGTGTGTATATGTTTTCCGCACCTCAATATATGAAATTTATCCAACCTCAATATATGAAATTTATCCACATATTTTTATGCTTTAGAACCTACTATTATTGTCATGTTAACTTCACATGGTCTATCATACAATTGAAGCAGCATTGCCACTAGAGCCCATGCATTCCTTTGGAATAGATATGTTAAAAATTAGGCCCATTTGATAACTATTTTGTTTTTTTTTTTTTTTTTTTTTTTGTTTTATTTCAAAATTATGTGTTTTATCCTTTTATAAAAAAAAAATAATAAAAAAAAAGAAAAGAAAACATTGAAATTTTAAGCAAAATTTCCCACCAAACTAAGTTTTTGAAAAATATTTTTATTTATTTATTTTTTTTCTTTATTTTAGTTTTCCAAACATACATTCATTTGGAGTGGCTAGTTTTCAAAACTACTTCTTTGCTACAGTTGAACAATATTTATATTGTAAAATGGGATTAACTTTCTTTAAGTTTATGTAGTTTCTTTTTATTACTATGTTTACTTCTATCTCATGTTACTCCATTTGTATTTACTTCGTTTTATACAAAAGTTCACCGTAATTAATAAATCCATGTGCTTAATACATTCCCTACAAAAATAAACTTGTTTGTATAAGGATAAATTACAATGAATACGCACCAAAGAAATCAAAAAAATAAGTAGAAGGTAGAGAGTTTCACTCAAACTCATAGTGACAAAGTGTGACTGCATGTCTCATATGCAATTCTACCACAAGAATGGCATGAAACTTGCATAGATGATGCTCGGATTTTGAAGGGAAACTTCTCAACTTGAGAGATCAATTTCATCCATCACAAATCTGATTTTTACATAATAATTTGTGGATATTTATACTCTCCTACAAAAGAAGTTAGTGGCCGAGATTTAATCTCGATCCCCTTAAATCTCCAAAAAAAAAAAAAAAACGAAGTCAAGTTGACAATTCTACCATTACAAACTAACAACTCATGTAATGATGCTTGCAACTTCATTTGCTCCTTCAACTGTGTAAATATTCACTTTTGAAGTTCCAAATGGTTCTTCCTCAATCTAATAAGCTTGTAACACATGAAATAATAGTTGAACCGAGCCTATCAAATTTTGTAGATGAAGAATGAATGCTTGTTGAATCTTCTTGGCCTTGGATCGTGTAATAGGTCCAGTTGGAATATTTGGAACACCGTGATCCTTATCATCTTCCCCCTCTTCAAAAGGATTCGTCCTCGAATCAGAAAATCATCACCTACATCAAAAGGACTCAAGTCAGCAACATTGAAAGTAGAATGTGCTGAAAATTCTCCTGGAAAATCATTTTATATGCATTGTTATTAATTCTTTCAAGGACTTGATAAGGGTCATCCCCTCTTGGATGTAACTTTGTCTTCCTTTGAGATGGGAATCACTCCTTGCGAAAATGTATCAAAAGCCAGTTACCGGGTTGAAAAATGATTTCATTCCGTCCTTTGTTAATTCTTGAAGCAACATTGAAATTTTGTTTCTCAATTGTCTCCTTTCCCTCTTTATGCAATGTTTTGATCCCATTTGCCTTACTTGTGGCTGCTTTACTCACAAAAATATTAGAATGAATAGAAATCAAATCAAGACGCGTCAGTGGATTAAATCTGTAAGCAACTTCAAAAAGAGAACAATGAGTGGCAAACATTCGTCCCAAGACTTAATATTCTTACAAATAATAGCCCTAAGCAATGCTCCTAATCTTCTATTAACCACCTCAGTTTGCTCATTAATCTAAAAATGACATGTGATTATTCATTTTTTATGTTATCTGGGATGACTTAATTATGACTTAATAGGGAGAGCATTGTGTTTTTTATCAACTTGACTATTCAATCTAAAACATGTGATTATTCATTTTTTATGTTATCTGGGATGACTTAATTGGGAGAGCATTAGATTGAATATTGGAATAGGTTGACTAAGTTGCATAACTTTGACTAAGTTGCATAACTTGACTATTCAATCTAAAACATGTGATTATTCATTTTTTATGTTATATGGGATAGCTCAGTTGGGAGAGTGTCAAACTAAAAGATTTGAAGGTCACGTGTTTAATCTCCACATTCACCGCACCTGTTTCCATTTGCATAAGCTGACTATTCAATAAAAAATTAGTTATTATTTATTTTTAAAATTTCAATGAATAATGAATTAGTGGAAATACTGCACTTAGTTGCATAAGTTCATTAAGTTGCCTAACTTTATTCAATCTAAAATTAGTGATTATTTCTTTTTAAAATATAATGAATTAGCAGAAATACCTTTACTTATGATTTTTTTTTTCAAATATTAGCAAATAAAACTCAGTTTTAAGAGCGTTAGACTGAAAATCTGAAGGTCACATGTTCGATCCACGTCACATAACTTGACTCTTGACTATTCAATTTAAAATTAGTGATTATTTCTTTTTAAAATATCAATGAATTAGCTAAATACCTTACTAATGAGTTTTCATTTTTAATGTTAGCGGGGATAGCTTAGTTGGGAGAGCGTCATTGTAGATCTCAAGGTCACGTATTTGATCCACGTTCACCGCACCTGATTCAAGTTGACTAAGTTGCATAACCTGACTATTCAATCTAAAATTAGTGATTATTTCTTTTTAAAATCTCAATGAAGTAGTGAAAATATCTTTACCCGATGAATTTTTATTTTTAATGTTAGTGGGGATAGCTCAGTTTGGAGAGCGTCACTGAAGATTTGAAAGTCACGTGTTTGATCCACGTTCAACCCACCAAATTCAAGTTGACTAACTTGCATAACCTAAATATTCAATCTAAAATGTGTGATTATTTCTTTTTAAAATTACTTGACTATTTAATCTAAATTTAGTGATTATTTCTTTTTTCAAATTTGAGAATTTTCATTTTCAATGTTATAGGGGATAGATGAGTTGGGAGACTGTAATATTGAAGATTTGAAGGTCACGTGTTGGTTCGACCTTCACCAGACCTGATTCAAGTAGTATAACTTACTATCTTATCTAAATTTAGAGATGATTTCTTTTTAAAATTTCAATGAATTAGCATAAATAATTTTACTGATGAATTTTCATTTTAATGTTAACCTCGATAGGTGAATTGGGAGTGGGAGTGGGTCTGTATATCTAAAGATAGCGTGGATTCCTAATTATTTATTTGACTATAAATGCTCTATAAGAATTCTTTATTTGACTATAAATGCTCTATAAGACATTTAGTAAAATGACTCATTTTATTGCATGGAACAATAAAATTGATGTTACCGTAGAATTGTCAATACATTCTACTTTCAATGTTGAGTCCTTTTGATGTAGGTGATGATTTTTCTTATTCGAGGACGAATCTTGAAGAGGGGGATGATGATAAGAATCACGGTGTACATTCTACTTTCAATGTTGCTAAGTTGAGTCCTTTTGATGTAGGTGATGATTTTTCTGATTCGAGGACGAATCCTTTTGAAGAGGGGGATGATGATATGAATCACGGTGTTCCAACTGGACCTATTACACAACCCAAGGCCAAGAAGATTCAACAAGCATTCATACTTCATCTACAAAATTTGATAGGCTAGGTTCAACCATCATTTCATGTGTTACAAGCTGATTCGTTTGAGTCAAGACCATTTGGAGATTCAAAAGTAAATATTTACACGATTGAAGTAGTGGATGAAGTTGCAATCATCATTTCATGAGTGGTTAGAAATCTTTATTTATTATTTTAATTTCATAAAGTTTGTAATGCTCAAATTGACTTCGTCTTCTGTGGAGATTTGAAGGGATCGAGATTAAATCAAAGCCACTAACTTCTTTTGTTGGGAGATTATAAATACCCACAAATTATTATGTAAAGCATAATTGTGATCAATGAAATTGATCTCTCAAGTTGAGACGATCCCCCTTATAGAAATATGAGCATATCTTTGTCATTTCTAAGTTTCATGCAATTCTTGTGGTAGATTGCATCTGAGTCATTCAATCAAGTCTTGATCAAGTTCAAGTCTTGATCAAGTTCGATTGTGAAGTGACTCAATTTAGAAAAAGGTTCCAAATCTTGTTTCTCAATCTTGGATCTCATCATCTAATTTTAGCTTTATCTCTTGGTTGATCCAAATTTTGTATAAGAAGATGTTAATTTCTTTAATACAACGGTTCTTGCTTCTACAAAAGCTTGGCTCATTGGGCTGAAGATTACGGTTGGTCTATCATCCTTCAACGGGATCCTCTATCCCCATGACTTGCTCTGATGCGGTCGTTCTTCTAACGCCGATGACACGTCCAGTTGTCGAGATTTGTAATGTGAGTTTGTAACCCATCCATTGAGGTTCTTGGAATGATTCTATAGCTTATCATTTCCATGTTGGGAGTTGGATCATGGGTCTTGGGCGAAGGAATCCCTGATTTACCACCCTTCGAGTTGAAGGAAGTGTCATAAGGCTAATTTTTTTTTTCAATTTTTTTCAATTTTTTTGATTTTTTTTAGTGATTTTATTTGATTCTATTTCAATTTTGTCAAACTCACTCACGTGCTCATCTCAATTATTTCAGCCTTGTTGGCGTTCAATAAGAGAGACCTTAGAAATAACCTGTAACTATTCAACTGGATTATCACATTAACAATTTGAATCAAATAAAGTGACATTAACCATTTGAAACACCTCAACCCTACTTGTTGTACTTGACCAAATGTCTATAACATAACACTAACAAAGGTACAAAGTAATACTAACAAAGGTACAAAGTTCATAAAAGTCTTCTTAATCTAAAATACCATTGAACTTGACCATTATACTGCCTCTCAAACGTAGGTAAAGTTTAATTTCGAGTCTCCTAGTCAAATTCACTCGGGTGCTCATCTCAACCATGATGGCGTTCAACAAGAGAGACCTCGAAAATAGCCGGATTATTACATTAACCACTTGAATCACCTCAACCCCACTTGTTGAAATTGAAAGAAATATCTATAACATAACACTAACATAGGTACGATGTTCATAAAAGTCTTTTTAATCTAACATACTATTGAACTTGACCATTAAAGTGCCCCTCAAAATGAGGTAAAGTTTAAATATAATTGGTGACAAAAGATGAAACTATAAAATAAAAAGAAATAAGAACATAATATTCAATTTTAGAGAATCAAACCAGAATCTCATAGGGGAAAGCCAAATATCCAAACCGTTGGACAACAATGAATTTTTGGTGTAGTTGTCCTCAAGTCTTTTGTCTAATCGCTGAAGAGTTTTACTATGATGTTTTGGGTAATGTCTAACTCTTCGACACGTCCTTTCATGTGTGTGATAGAGTTCTTAGAGTTACCGCGACGTTTCGAGCTGTTCGATCGTGTGTGGCTCTTTCTTTAAAAGGGTCAACATCAAACGTCAGGTCTTTGATTGGCAGCCCATCCAGAGGAGCGTCGATTGCATCGATTCCATCAATAGTCTTCCCTTGAGTTTATGGTGCATGACCCATTTTTTATACCATTCACTTTCGAGCACCACCATAGTTTTGCATCGTCCATGAGATGCATTGCGACCAACGTAACTCTTAGGTCCTATGAGCAAGTTCTAGTAAACTTCAAGTATTGTTCTACGTCAAAAATAAAGCTTTTTAATTCCTTAGCATCCCGGTTTCCATTTAAGGGGTTGTGTTCTTGGATTTTAAGTTTGTTAAGTCCACATGAACTTGGCTTGAGGTGTGGTTCTCTACAGCCCAACTTGTCAAACTCACACGGGTGCTCATCTCAACCATGATGTCGTTCAACAAGAGAGACCTCGAAAACGACTAGATTATCGCATCAACCATTTGAATCACCTGCTCATCTCAACCATGATGTCGTTCAACAAGAGAGACCTCGAAAACGACTGGATTATCGCATTAACCATTTGAAATTGAACAAAATATCTATAACATAACTATAACAAAGGTACGAAGTACATAAAAGTGTTTTTAATCTAAGATAGAAACTGTAAAATAAAATGAAATAAGAAAATAATATTCTATTGCTGGAATCGAACCTGGGTCTCCTAAGTGAAAGCCAAATATCCTGACCCCTGGACGACAATGGATTTTTGGCGTTGATGTCTTCAAGTCTTTTGTCAGATCGCTGAAGAATTTTAGCATGATCTTTTGCTTAATGTCTAACTCTACGACACGTCTTTCCCTGTGTGTGTTAGAGTTCTCAGGGCTACCGCGACTTTTCGAGCTGTTCGATTGTGTGGCTCTTTCTTCAAAAGAGTCAACATCAAATGTTAGGTCTTTGATTGGCAACCCATCCAGGGGAGCGTCGATTGCATCGATTCCATCAACGATCTTCCCATGAGTTTATGGTGCATGACCCATTTTTTATACCATTCACCTTCGAGCACTACCATAGTTTTGCATCGTCCATGAGATGCATTGCGGCTAACATAACTCTCAGGTCGTATGAGAAAGTTCATGTAGCCCTCAACTCTCAGGTCGTATGATAGAGTTCTTAGAGCTACCGCGACATTCGAGGTGTTCGATCGTGTGGCTTTTTCTTCAAAAGAGTCCACATCAAACGTCAGGTCTTTAATTGGCAACACATCAAGGGGAGCGTCGATTGCATCAATTCCATCAACGATCTTCCCATGAGTTTATGGTGCATGACCCATTTTTTATATCATCCACCTTCGAGCGCCACCGTCCATGAGATGCATTGTGGCCAACGTAACTCTTAGGTCCTATGAGCAAGTTCCTGTAACCTTCAAGTATTGTTCTACGTCAAAAATAAAGTTTGTTAAGCCCGGTTCCCATTTAAGGGTTTGTGTTTTTTGATTTTCAGTTTGTTAAGCCCAACATGAGCTTGGCTTGGGGTGTGGTTCTCTACGACTCTCCTTGTCAAACTCACTTTGGTGCTCATCTCAGTCATCTCAGCCATGATGGCATTCAACGAAAGAGACTTTGAAAATGACCGGATTATCACATTAACCATTTGAATGACCTCAACCTTACTTGTTGAAATTGAACAAAATATCTATGACATAACACTATTAAAGGTTCAAAGTTCATAAAAGTCTTTTTAATCTAGGATACTATTGAACTTGACAATTATAGTGCCTCTCAAACCAAGTTCATAAAAGTCTTTTGAAATTAAGATACTATTGAACTCATCCATTACCGTGCTTCTCAAACCTAGGTAAAGTTTAAATATAATTGGTGACAAAAGATGAAACTATAAAATAAAAGAAATAAGAAAATAAAATTTCATTGTCGAGAATCAAACTCGGGTCTCCTCGATGAAAGCCAGATCTTCTGTGTAATATCTAACTCTTCGACACGTTTTATCATGTGTGTGATAGAGTTCTCAGAGCTACCGCCACGTTTCTTGTTGTTCGATCCTGTGGCTTTTTCTTCAAAAGAGTCAACATCAAACATTAGGTCTTTGATTGGAAACCCATCCAGGGGAGAGCCGATTGCTTCAATTCCATCAATGGTCTTCCCATGATTTTTTGGTGCATGACCAGTTTTTTATACCATTCACCTTCAGGCGTATAACGACCCGAAATTTTCTACTTAATTTAAGGTCGCTACTGTATACATACCATAAACATTGAATGTGGAAGACTTCATTTAAATTCCATAAAACATAACCTTTAACTTAAAAACACAGCCATGGACTTACGTGTTTCGAAAACATCTTTAAAACGACACAACAAAAGACCCGAAATAAAATAAATAAGCGTTTAAGTTTAAAACATCCTATTCTATCCTAAGTCTAAGAAAATAAATACCACTATCCTATGCATGTGCCATGATCTCGAGTTGCGATGCCGTCGTCAGCCGTACAGGAATGCCTTGCCTTAACCTGAAAAAATGTAGTAGCACATGGCCTGAGTATTTAAAGAAATACTCAGTAAGTGACCCCACTATTGGGGTTAAATGCAACAATTACATGCAATGAAATGATGGGACCTATCTTTCATTTCGTTCCGTTTCATTTCATTTCGTTTCGTTTCGTTTCGTTTTCCCTACGATGTAATCCTAACAGGTAATCATGGACGTGTACCATATACTCTACAAGCAGCCCATACGTGCGAGTATGGACTCACCAGCTAGTTCGCACACCGCTAGGCCACTGTCTCTAGCTGGTGGGCATGCTCTGGGGGCCCACCGGGACCCGTTAAAACTAAAATCGTCACGGCAGCGCTATGCAGGGCATAATGATCGTTGTCCTGCCATTTGAATGTACGCGTCCGTACCCTCGTGATGAGATAGAGGTATCCCCCCAAATGCATGATCACACAATATGCATGAGGTCCCACTAGTCCTACAGTCATCATTTAATGAACATAACCCCGTGTCACGTTTTCATGCTTACATGTCATTCTCATTATCATTTCGTTACATATCATACATATTCCTAGCGGGGTTATGTATCATGCAACTTACCGTATTTCATGTCATACAATTCATTCAGTTACATTTCAATACTCATACAACAAGCCATAATCGTATAAGGGCCACACATCGTCACATGCATTCATATCACATCAACTAAGCAGCATAAATAACATACATTCAGATTCACATGATTTCATACTTAAGCACAATAATCTAGCATACAATGTATCATATCATAACCGAGTCAATAACGCAAACACTTCATAGTCATATCGTTCTCTAACTTACCACAACCTTAACGTTCTTATACCTATCACACACATATCATTACGTGACGTACCTTAGTCATATCGTCACAAGAATGTACCCTAATGCTATCGTCCTATCAATCTATCACCAACCTATCCCTTTCTACCCATAACCTAACCGTATTCTTTCATCAATATCTCCTATCCATAGCACTCCGGTATGTAACCTAACTCTAACGTTTCATGAACGTATCTTACTCCTATCGTTACATTTCGTTTTGTGCATCCTTCTCGTACCCTATCTAAACCTATCCTTGAGCACATCGTACCATAATTATTATCATACAAACCACATATTATAACATAGCATAATATATAGGAAGCATATCAATCCACAGACAATTCACACATATCAATATATATGACACGTGCAGAACCACAGGGCACGTGTCAACATCAAATATAACCACGCCGATAGTAAGGTCACTTACCTGGTTAGCTTAAGTCGTTGTCACGAATATATCCTTAATGAAAGTTCGATTCCATCGTTATCCTTAATGAAAGTCCATTGAACTCCAAGTCAACCTATGTGAGCCCATGACATCAGTTCTGAGTTTGAATTTCTATAAAATTGTTTCTCTAATTTATATTGATCCATGTGTTATACTTCATGCGAACGTTAGAGTCTTTGCCTGAGTTAGGTCTTGAAATATTTATATACGTTTGTTATAGTATTATTTTCATATAAACCATTTAATACCCATTAAAATTTTCCAGATATTTCATTTTCTATTACAGTGTTTAATACTCTTTAACATTTTCCAGATAATTTCAATTATATTCACAATCTTCCCTCCATGTCTCTTACTCTATTTCCCTTCTTTCAAATTATCTCGTCTTTGAGAATGACTTTTAATATCATTAAATAATATAAAAGGAAAACTACTGCAAACTATTGACCTCTTCAAGTACAAAATCTTTTAAAGCAAAATATCTCTCAGTGCCAAAACTAAATCTGAAATCTCTCAGTGCCAAAACTAAATGTGAACGTTTTTTTTTTGTGTGTTTGTTTTTTATGGGAGAAGAAATTCTGATAAGTTAAATCTGTTTAGCTACCTTTTCAATTAGGTTAGCAATTATTTTGGCCATGTAAATCTCTCTCCCATGTAAATCTTGATCATCTCTCCAAACCCATCTCCTATAAATTTGACGCACATATTTCTGTTTTCTCAAATCTGACATTTTTCATTTCAGTTTGGTTGAGGAGAGATTGTTGGGGAAAGTGACTAGGAGAGATGAGAGAATAATTATTTTTATTTACTTATTTATTAATTTATTATTATTATTTTTTTTTTTTTACATAATAATAATTTTTTGTTCTTTATAATAATTTTTATTTTATTTATTATTATTTTTTTTGGCTGTTACATTATATCCCTCTAAAAAAACTTTGGTCCTCGAAAGTGTTTTAATCTTGGAATAACTCGGGTCCTTATTCTAAGAGTTCTTTGTTAAGTCTTCAAGTACCACTAAGCAAAAATTCTTAACAAGTATACCTTAATTCGTATGAGTCATAACATTTATTTGCATGCATAAAACTTTCATAAGCATATCACTTTCTATTCATAAAATCTTTGAATCCTTATAAGGTGTCTTGTCAGATAGTTAGGTATTTTAAATCTTAATTCATACTCCAAAAGGGTCTTTTGGTCATTTACCCCCAAATCTTGGTTTAATTCTTTAGCATATTCCAATCGTCTTGTAACTTTGTGTAATCCCTTTACACCATGATATAAGGCTCCTCATCAAATTTCATGTCATTTAGAGGTCACTTTGGTCATAAACTAGTGGTACGTAATTATAGGGGCATTTTAGTCATTTTACACCTACACTTGGTTTAGCCCGTTATCATAACCTAATGGTCACCAAATTTCGTACATAGCCTTATCATGTCATATTGAGTCTTCTTCTAAAATTTCATGGACAACATAATTGATCTAAGGTTTGTGGCTCTGGCACTTCATTGAAATAAATGTTCATGTATACAATAAGGTTGGAAAACTTGGATAGTTCCTCACTTTTTTTTTTTTTTTTTATACTATGATTTCATCTACTAGATCAATAGTTTTACTAGTTTCTGCTTTACATGGTTCTCCAAATCCAATTTTCTACACTTAGCTAAAGGTTCACTAATTGACCTATTTGTCCATGGGTTCTCAAAATCTCATTTTTAAATATCTAAAATGGCATTTTCTTTTGATCCAAATTTTTTTTTTCCTCTCTCCCTATCATTAAAAAAATACAAAGAAAAATTCCGGGTTAGAAACATTCTCGAGAATTTCTCTTAAGATTTGAACCCATAGCTGATGGTAGAACTAGGATAGATATTTTCTGTTTCCTACTCACACGCGCTCATATCATTGCTTCTCGATCTATCTCTAATTTTAATCTTCCTCCCCAATAAGATATTACGGTGCTAGTGTAGACCAAAATTTCTTTACAGTCCAATACTGACCGGTAATAGATACCGGGGCTTTGCAATATTTGACTGATCACAATTCTGTATAGTTCATTTACTATAGGAGTTCCCCAGGAATTCATTAGAGGAATGTTTCCAATTAAAATTGTTCGTTCTCTATATTTTTAATAATTAAAAAGAAAGAAAGAACTGTTTTCCTTTCCTCATTATTGTTGGTGTCCACTTGATTTGGTTCATCATTAATGTCTCATCTTTGTAGATGAATTCCATATACAAATTTGCCTATTTTCCCATACAAAATCAAGAAATTGGTAATACTTCTTCTCTCTTGGCTACCTAGCCCAATTCTAGTAAATTTTTGGAGTCAAAATCATGACATGAAACTAGTTAAGAACTCCACCCTGTTCCAATGCAAATAGAATGCACTAGTAAATCACATGGATCTAGGAACGACTTCCTGTATTTGATTTGTGGTCAAGCTAGAGTTTGAGGATTTGGTAACTTTCATAGGAAACATTGTCAAATAGGCTTTTCTCTTGGTATACCTTATCTACTACAGTCTAAAACTAATGTTCCTATAACCATAATGGAAAGACATCACAACCCTTTCAATGCCTTTGTAATACCAAGAATGGGCTTAACAAATTCTCTTATAAAAATTGGTATTGTATAAGCATGGTGGATATCCTCAGATGCCATAAAACTTGGGATACTTGAAAATCAAACTTAAAATGATAGTCTTGAAACTTTAACTATAGTAATACCTTTTAACCAGGTTGACATTGCTAGGAAAAATTGTTCGGTAATTTCCTACAACAATTTGTTTATGTTGAGCTTCCTGAGTGCATTCGTGTACCCTAAGAAGAATTACCACAAAACTTCTAGTTGATTTAGAGACAATGTCCCACTCTAATCCTCTTGTATCCTCCACCCAAGTTAATCTTAAATCATGGTTTCTTAAATTTAAGATATCTTGACAATCTCATATCTCCTACTGTAGCCCTTCCCCATATACCTCTAAAATTTTGACCATGATCGTAATGCCTCGTCCAAACTGTGGTTCGATACTTTTAAATCACCTCACAACTTCCCTAATTGGGTGTATTATTATTATTTATTTATTTCTTTTTAATTTTTAGCTCGTATTAAGGCAGGAAAGTTTTTTACATCTCACTACTTCCAAAGCTCAGCTTCCATTAAAGACACTTATGTCATTCACCAATCAATTTAAATATACATGTTTTAAAACTTTTATGGTCTTAACTCAATTTTTTTTTACTCATACTTTTAATTTCATCTTTACATACTTCAAAGTTATAAAATTTTCTGTCAGACTGTTAAGAATGAGAAATAGAAATAGAATTGGGATCGAAAGTATGATCTTCATTCATGTTTACCACGTTTAAATAGGATACAAACTATCAACTAATACCTAAAAATAGAAAAAATATATATCTAACTAAATCTGGTAAATAAATAAAATATACGGTTAATCAAATCTATACTAACAACTCCCTAAATATGTGAGATATATTCTAACTAATTATCACCGCAAAATATCCTCTTAATACTCCCCCTCAAGTTGGAGAGTGTATGTCGATCACACCCAACTTGTCCTTCAAAAAGTCAAATTGTTGTCTTCCCAAAGCTTTAGTAAAAACATCTGCCAATTGCATTTTGGTCGATACATAATACGGTTTGATGATTCCAGCTTGTAACTTTTCTCGAACTATATGACAATCTATTTCAATGTGTTTCGTACGTTCATGAAAAACTGGATTGGCTGCTATATGTAATGCTGCTTGATTATCACAATATAATAATGCTGGTTCGGACAGTGAAACATTCAAGTCTTGAAGAATGTATCTTAACCAAGTTAACTCTAAACAAGTATTTGCCATAGCTCGATACTCGGCTTCTGCTGATGATCTGGACACATTAGTCTGCTTTTTAGACTTCCAAGAAATAATTGAATTTCCGAGGAAAATGCAGAACCCAGAAATAGATCGTCTGGAAGTTCGACAACCACCCCAGTCAGAATCGCAATATGCCTGTAATCTTAAATTGTTTTCAGATGGCAGTAGAAGTCCTTGACCAGGAGTGCCTTTGATGTACCTCAGAACTCGAAGAGCTGCCTCCCAATGTGGTTTTCTTGGTTCATGCATAAATTGGCTAAGCATACGAACTGAATAAGCTATGTCAGGCCTAGTGACGGTCAAATATATTAATCTGCCAATCAACCGTCTGTATTTACTTGGATCATTCAACTTCTCTCCTTCAGTTAAAGAAAGTTTCAGATTTTGCTCCATAGGAAATTTGTCTGGACGTGCTCCTGTAAGACCTGTGTCTTGAAGGATGTCTAGAGCATACTTCCTTTGAGACATAAAAATTCCTTTTCTAGATCGAGAAAATTCAATGCCTAGAAAATATTTCAAATTTCCTAAATCTTTGATAAGAAATTTCTGGAGTAAACTAGTCTTGAGATATTGAATTTCTTCGAGATCATTGCCTGTCAACAGAATATCATCAACATAGATTAGAACTGCAGTGAAAGAAGTACCTTTACTCTTAGTAAACAAAAAGTAATCTGCTTTGGACTGAGTGTAGCCTGCATTTTGTATAGTTGTAGAAAATATGGAGAACCAATTGCGAGAAGCCTGTTTTAATCCATAAAGAGATTTATGGAGCCGACATACTGTATTCTCCCCCTGTCGGCGAAGACCTGGTGGTAAAGACATATAAACTTCCTCGTCTAGATTACCATGGAGAAAGGCATTTTGAACATCCAACTGATGGGTGAACCATTTTCGAGCAGCAGCAACAGTGAGTAAGCAACGAAGTGTAGTAAGTTTCGCTGTAGGGGAAAATGTTTCTGTGTAATCAATACCTTCAACCTGAGTGTATCCCTTTGCTACTAGTCGAGCTTTATAACGTTCAACAGAACCATCAGAGTTGTATTTAATTTTGTACACCCAACGACAACCAATAGCTTTATGACCAAGTGGTAGAGGAACGAGAGACCATGTATGATTACGTTCCAAAGCTGCAATTTCATCATTCATAGCCTGCTGCCATAACGGGTCGCCAACTGCCTCGTCATAGGTTTTAGGTTCTGTCTGGGATGTAATAAGAGCTAGAAAAGCACGTTGAGTAGGAGAAAAACGAGAGAATGAAAGGTAATGATGAAGGGGATACCTGGTGCCAGTGCCGGGACTTGAGCTAGAGGTTAAATGATTGGCTCCAGAAGACATCTCATAATCCTTATGCCAAGCTGGAGGCTGTTTAGTACGAGTAGAACGTCGAAGTGGAGCTGATGTATCAGGTGGGATAGGATTGGAATTAGTGGGCGAATCTGGAGAAGGTGGAGGAGACGACGGAGTAGGAGGTGAAGGAATAGAAGGTGGAGGATGGATGTTTGAGTAGGATGGATCATGAAGTGGTACAACAGGAGTCGAAGGAGCTAATGTCGAAGTTTGTGAAGCTGATGAAAAAGGAAAATCATCTTCACAAAATTTGACATCACGGCTGATAAAGAATTTGTGAGATTGCATGTCATACAACTTGTAACCTTTATGACCACAAGGATATCCTACGAAAACACAAGGAGTTGCCCTAGGTTCAAATTTTTGCTTAGGATGTACTATAGTTGCATAACATTTACAACCAAAAACTTTAAGATGATGAAATGTAGGTGGTCGTTTGTAGAGTGCTTCAAAGGGTGTCTTGTTAGATAATAATGGTGATGGCGTTCTATTTATAAGATAAACAGCCGTTAAAATGCACTCTCCCCAAAAATTAAGTGGAACCTGTGACTGAAAAAGAAGAGACCTAGCTACATTTAGGATATGGCGATGCTTGCGTTCTACGACTCCATTTTGTTGTGGAGTATAGACACAAGTGCGCTGAAATTCAATACCACAAGAAGTAAAGAATGGTTGCAAAGATAGGAACTCAGTCCCATTGTCTGATCGAACTATCTTGATAGTAGTATGAAATTGAGTTTGAACGAATTTAACAAAGTTCATTAACAAATGATGTACTTCTGACTTATGTTGCATTAAAAAAAACCCAAGTACATCGAGTAAAATCATCAACAATAGTGAGAAAAAAACGCAAACCAGAATGGGTAGGAATTTTATGTGGTCCCCAAACATCACAATGTATCAGATCAAAAGCAGAATGGGTTGTTATTGAACTTCTTGGGAAAGACAACCTAGTTTGTTTTGCTAACGGGCAGATACTACAATTATGAGAATAACTCGCATTATTAAGATGCAATTGATCAGCTAGAAATTTAAAACGAGAAAAGGAAGGATGACCTAGGCGTAAATGCCACAAATCAGATGACTGAGATACTTGATGAGCTGAAGATTTGATTGGAGATGAAGAAATATGATAGAGACCTCCAAATTGTTTACCCGAGCCAATCATCTTCCCCGTAGCCAAGTCCTGCATAACACAAGAATCAGGATAGAAGGTGACATAACATTTCAAGTTATTGGTAAGTTTGCTGATCGACATTAGGTTTAAATTGAATGAAGGCACACATAAAACGTTGTTTAATTGAAGGTTAGGGCTAAGAGAAATATTGCCAGTATGTGACACACGTGCTGTCTCTCCATTAGGCAAATTTATTGCAGACATGATGGCAGCCTTTGGTTCAGTCATAACAGAAGATTTTGATACTATATGATCCGTAGCTCCACTATCGAGAATCCATGAATTAGAACTCGCAGAGTTAATAGATAATGTAGATATGGGAAGCAAACCTGCAACATTGACGTGATTGTCGGAATTACCAGAAGGGTGATGATTGATTGCAGATAAGGCTTGTGCTATCTGTCGTAATTGCTCAGAAGAAAAATTTGGAATGGAATTAGGTGACTGTTCTTCTGTATTCAACTGTGAAACATCGGCCATATTTGCAGATGATCGATATCCACGGTTATTGTGTTGATTGTCTTGTCTTGTCCTTCCAGAATTATTTTTCTGTCGACACCGATCTTCTGTATGGCCCCTTCTATCACAAAAGTTACAGTGAAACTTAAGAATTCGACACTCATTGATTGTATGACCACTTTTATTGCAGTGTTCACACTTTTTGTCCTTGGCGAATTTTGAATATATTGTTTTCTTTTGCACTGCTGATGCAATCGAGAAATTCTCAGTAGGTTCGGAAGTTACCTGACGCTGCATCTCTTCTTGTACAAGTAATGAATAGGCTTGCCTCACATTAGGTAATGGAGACATCATCAATATGTTAGATCTCACCGTTTTATAAGACTGATTAAGCCCCATGAGCAATTGCATCAATTTGTCTTCTTCGCGTTGATCAATATGTATTTGACGTTGATTACAGGTAAATGGTGTGCGGTACGCTTCCAGTTCATCCCAAAGTGCTTTGAGCTTGGTGAAATATGTTGACAGCGCCATGGTTCCTTGTGACATCGTTGCTATCGAGTTTTGTATTTGAAAAATTGCTGGAGCATTCTTTTGTGAAAATTGATCGTGAAGATCAACCCACACTTGATGAGCTGTCTTGGCGTGAATAATGCCTTTAGCGATATCTGCTTCAACGGAATGAGTTAACCAAGATATTATCATACTGTTGCACTGATTCCAGAGTTCGAATTCGGTTGAATTTGCATCTTGGGACGGTTCCTCAATTGTGCCATCAATGAAGCCAATTTTCTTCTTGGCAATAAGAGCATGCATAACTGATTTACTCCAGGATTGGTAATTTGCTCCATTTAATTTGATTGGAACAAGTGAATATCCTGGCTGATCAGAGTGATGAATATAGTACGGATGTGTTAAATCAACATCCGAAATTTTGAAGCTGGATTTGGCTGATTCCGCCATAAAGGAAATTTTGATATTTAAGAACACCAAGATCGGTGCTCTGATACCATGTTAAGAATGAGAAATAGAAATAGAATTGGGATCGAAAGTATGATCTTCATTCATGTTTACCACGTTTAAATAGGATACAAACTATCAACTAATACCTAAAAATAGAAAAAATATATATCTAACTAAATCTGGTAAATAAATAAAATATACGGTTAATCAAATCTATACTAACAACTCCCTAAATATGTGAGATATATTCTAACTAATTATCACCGCAAAATATCCTCTTAATACAGACATTACCACTTTTAATATCTATAGTATACTATAGGATATTGACATCTATCAAGCTTTTCTTAGGTCATTTTATTTCATCTGACACTGCTTACTCTTCAGTATACATTGGTACATTTATTCCCATCTCTATAATCATAAGACTATGTAGTTTATCTATGTTCGAGATGTCTAACTGAAGCATATGACATTTCTTAGAAAAATCATCTTCACGCATACACTAACATTTAGTAGCTTACTAAAACTATAGCTACTCATTCACAATAACAACCTCAGGAAATCAAAACATCATCAATACAACAATTCACATTCACATTCCATGCAAGGTAAAACGTAACATATTCTACATTTAATATCAATGTAGAATTAAGGCAACAATAATGCAGTAAATTATAATACAATCAATGGTGTAAAAGTCCAATTATGAGTTATATTTTATAATGACCAAGCAATAACAACATACACAATCAACGACATTTCATTTTTATTTTATCTTAAGCAAGACATACCTGACGGAGACGGGGCATCAACGATGGGACCATGGAACATGCCAAGCCTACATCGTAGGCTAGTCTACAAGATCTATAACTTGGCTCTGATACCAACTGTAACGACCTGAAATTTTCTACTTAATTTAAGGTCGCTACTATATACATACCATAAACTGGTCAACCTAAGATATTTGAAACAAATAAATATTTTGTCCTCTGTTATATATCAAATCACTCATTTGAAATTCAACTTTTAAGTTAACGTAATTTAAGAAACTTATGATTTTTATATTATCAAGAGTTTAATTGAGCTAGGTCGATTCAATCTAGTGGACCCAAGAATTGAACCGAACCAAACAATCTAGTTAGTAACATGATTTAGTGGAAGCATTTTCACGCAAAGTAGAAGCAATAATGGAGGATTTGAAATAATATAGTTTTTACCCCATGTTTCTCGAGTGAATATTGAAATAATATAGTTTTCATGTTAAGTTTTTCACGGACGAAAGTTAGACTGGGATGTAAAGTATTATTTCAATTTGTTTGTAATATATAACAATATATAAATTAACTATAAGAAATATATAAAATTACATGTTCTCCAAGAGCTTCAATCAACACTGGAGGGTTACTTCTGCAACCACTCTAAAGGTGCTCAAGATCACAACGAGTTAGATAAAACAGCTCTAGAGCTTTGAATCCAATAACTTGAGTTTGACTCGTGATAGGATCTCTCTTCTGGTGTACTCTGCATAAAATAGGAAAACCATTCCAAAATAAATTTTTACAAGGGGTTCTATGGTGTAGTGGTTAGCACTTTGGACTTTGAATCCAACGACCTAGGTTCAACTCCCGGTACGACCTTTAAGAAATGACCTTGATGCGAAAACATAGAATAAGGAACAACAACACAAGACATTTTAAAACAAAAGGGTGTTACCTAGCATTCGATGCGAAAACACAAATTTTCTTGAGGCATAAGGTGTAACATTCTTGAGTTCTTGAGTTAAACTTGCTCCAACCAACTTGAAATCTTGAATTTATTCTACCTAAACCTTGAGCTAGGATAATATGACTTCTTGTTTCCTTTTCAGGAACTAAACCTTAGAGGTTGTCGTATTTTAACCATGATGCAGGGCATCTCATTTAGGTGAGGTTTTCAGGAACTAAACCTTAGAGGTTGTCGATGCAGGGCATCTCATTTAGGTGAGGTTTTCAGGAACTAAACCTTAGAGGTTGTCGTATTCTAACCACGATGCAGGGCTCTCATTTAGGTGAGGGAGATAATAAGTTCATCATGGAGTTCTACTCATGGTACATATACCATTGCATCCCAACTAAACCTTAAAGGTTGTCATGTCATGCATCGTATTTTAACCATGAAAACTCTTCCGAAGTACTCTTAATTTTCTCCCCATGAGTGCATAGGTGGCGTTGCCATAATCGTGGCATCCTGCTAGCAAATCGTGGTGCAGGGCATCTGATTTAGGTGAGGGAGATAATAAGTTCATCATGGAATCCTGCTCATGGTACATATACCATAGCATCCCACCTAAAGAGAAATAGGGGCCTCGCGGTACACTTCGTGAAGTGAGATAATGGTTACTTCAGGCATGGATCCTAGCAACTTGTTAAGCATGATGCTTGCATTAACCAAGGTGTTTTCTTGGATTCTTGATGATCCTAGGTTTATGCCTAATGTCTTGGGTCAAGCTTGGAACTTATAAGTTCTTGGGAATAGCCCAGCATGATATTGTGCATGTCTCAGCTCTCGATTTCTTCATCAAGTTTACTCAACTTCTTCCTCTGAAGCTAGAGGAATCCTTAATTCGAAGGTAAAGGGATCGTAGATAGGAATTTTGACTCTTATCCCCAATTTAATTTCGAAACCTATTTCCTTCAATTTGGCACGCTCTCGAGGTTATTTTTCTTCGTGGTCTTCTATGGAAGCATTCCTTGGAGGTGCAGAAACTTATTGGAATCATTCCTGCTCGACGAGTCATCAAGTATCCTCGGATTGGATTTTCAAGTTTTTCTTGAAGTTCTTCAATGGCGGATTGAATTAGGGAATGGTTTCTTGGCACTTTCAGCACTCTATTCCTTCATAGAACTTGTGGGTAATCTTGTTAGAAACTTTAGGAATAAGTTTGAAGAGAAATGGGGGAGGATTGCTCTCGAATTTGGAAGAAATCTGAGAATAGGAGACCCATAATCTAAATGCTTATTGCCTTCGATTTGGGGATCGACCTTTCTCGATTCTTATTTCGTATTGTTGCTCCTACTTCAGACTTTATAGGAGGAGCTTAAACCAACCTTGAGAGCTCCAGATTCTTCATTATTTAGAAGTTTGAAGAGAAATGGTGGAGGATTGCTCTCGAATTTGGAAGAAATCTAAGAGTAGGAGATCCACAATCTAAACGCTATTGCCTTCAATTGGGGGATTGACCTTTCTCGATTCTTATTCCGTATTGTTGCTCCTACTTCCGACCTTATAGGAGGAGCTTAAACCGACATTGAGATCTCCAGAATCTTCGTTATTTAGAGTTCAAACTTTCTCGATAATTTTTTGGAGATATCAACTTTGATCATAGCCTTGCCGACCTTGGCTTTGAATACTAGTCGTTGGATGTGATGATCCGTGCGTGTTCATTCTAGTTCATATCAAATTTTGGAGGAGATCCGACGGTTAAAATTTGAGTTCGAAAGATTTTTCCCGGATGGTCACGGTAGATGCTCTGATTCGAATTAGAGTGACATTTCTGTAATTATCCAGTCTTCCAAGGGTATTTTGGTAATTTGCTACTTTTCGAATATTTTATTATTATTTTTCTCCAAAAATCCATAATATTTCTACAAATTTCTTATTGCTCTTTTATCATTTTCCCTTTTTCTGAATCTTGAGATTCCTTCTAGATAAGGAATTACAAATTGGGAAAGATTCTTGATAATTGATAAAATGAGTTTTTTGCCCTTTTGATTTACTTTTTCCTTTCCAATCCTTTTCAAAAGGCCTTTTAACTCCTTGAAATTACTTGTTAGGGTACACGAGTGACTTGACTAAGTCCTTTGTTCTTGCTTAAGCCTTTCATTTTTTTCCTTTCTATCCTTTGGGTCTTTCATGGGTGGCTTATTCTTATGGGAGATCATTTACTTCATTTTTGGGATGTTACATATACATACTCGGTACACGAGTGACTTGACTAAGTTCTTTGTTCTTGCTTAATCCTTTAATTTTTTTCCTTTCTATCCTTTGGGTCTTTCATGGGTGGCTTATTCTTATGGGAGATAATTTCCTTCATTTTTTGGATGTTACATATACATACTCGTTACAAACACAAAATAAGAAGCAGACTCAAAAGAAGAACAAAAAATACTAGATTAAAAACAGAGGTTAGTCCATGGCCCACACTCCAAAGTCCGCTCTCATCCATGACCAACTCTTAGTTACTTGAAAAAAAATGATAAACATGGAGTGAGTAAAACTTAGTAAGTAGCCTACTAGTAGGTTCTTAATCGCGACCATAAGCTAGGATATTACTTCTTGTTATGTTTTCGGGATCTTAAAACCTTCCCCTCAAATAACCTTCAATTTTCTACCCATGAACACAATTTTCTCCCCATCTATCTTTTTTAAAATGCTTTTGAAAGTTAAAGAGTAGTTTTGATGCTTTTTTTTTTTTTTTTGGAAAATTCAACCATATTTTTTTAAAAAAAATTATGAGTATTTTTTTTTTTAGATAAAGTACAAAGTTCAAGGGTATTTTTATTAATTTAGATTATAATTTAAAAAAAATACAAATTTTTGTTTATTAAGTTAATATTAATTTTATTAAAATACATAACACCCCATCAAAATTAATTTATTGGGACTAAAATTAAAACTAAAAAATCAATTTATTTTAAACTAAAAAATTAATTTATTTTAAAACTAAAAAGTATACTTTGTTTGACTAAAACATCCCTTATCCCAACTATAAAGAATTTAATTCCAAGCTCTCTTCTAATAGACAAACGATTTATTAACCTCTGTTGTAAGATTTCACTTCGTCAATTTAAGTAGCGTTCAACTATAAATATCGAATTTTAAAGTATTGCTCGGCAAAGTAAATCTGTTGAAACTATCTATCAAAGGTGTTCCATAATGAGTTGTGGAGAAGTGTTTCCTTCAATTCAAATTTCAATTAAGGATGTCAATGACAAAAAAGTGCAAGAGGCTAGAAGGTTTGTAGTGGAAGAAAATAACAAGAGTCATGGACATCGTTTCGTTTACAAGTTGTATCATGTGTCTTATTCATGGTTACTTAAATCTCGTTGAATTGGTGCACCTTTCACATCAGAGACATTTGTGCCTTAAACCAAGCTCTTTGCAATTGCGAACTTATTAAAAACTCTTTGCTTGCTGCAACATTTGCTTGACATAATTGGACCAAAGGACGGTATGGACGACCATAGCTCACTGAATTTGTCTCCAATCATGAAGTGTGACGTCAGATCTTTGTGCATACCATATTCATTAACTATAACATGGCAAGAAATTTTTTATGTTTTGACTGGGCATGCCATATTCTGTTGTTCTTATATATCTTTAGTTACTTGTGATTAAAGCAAAGAAGTATAGACATGGTTTCCAACCAACCCTTCCTTTATAGTTAGTTCGACGAATGAGTTTTTGTTATCATTTTATCGTTAACCCTTCCGCTTGATTTTGTGTTATGATATCATACAGGGACTGAGAATCGACCTTACTTGGACAAAATTATATACTGTTTGATAATTATTGTTGATAACATAGATAAATTGAATTATAAGCATTTTAAGTTCAAAAGTAACAAATTACTTGTACACTTTTACTTATAATCTTCGTATTCTTTATATAGCTATAAGGAAGGGAGGGATAGAAAAGATACTCATAATATCATTATGACTATGCCATATTTCATTAATAAAAGAGAGTAATACATCCACAAACACACACACATATATTTCGAGAGAGAGAGCTTATTATAAGTAGAGATAGCATTCTAGTAGTTGTATTGCTACTTGGGGACAAGGAACTCGAGAACTTCTTTAAAAGATGAGAGTTTATGAGTAGGTGGCGATGGATATATCACATGCACAAAAAGAAAGTTCTGCACAAACCAGACCATTCACCACACGATTGTAGATGAAACGATGTCCACTATTCTCGTTATTCTTTTCAACTACGAACGTTCCTACATTCCGCACTACTAGGATATTGACATCCTTAATTGGTACTAAAGCATCTAAAGGCAACCCTTCCACACGGCTCATTCTAACACCTTTGGTAAATAGTTCCAAGAGACATTGTTAGGCCGATTATGTTCATGAATACTTAAGAATTTGATATTTATAGTTGTAGTTGAACGCTACTTAAATTAATGAAGTGAAATCTTCCAATGGAGTCTAATAAAGCGTTTGTCCATTAGAATAGGTTGGAATTAAATTCTTTATAGTTCGAGATAATAGTTGTATTCTTAAGTCATTGAGACTAGTGTTACTAGTACTTGTTAGTATATTTGAGTATAAATATCAAAATGATTAGTTATTAAATATTGTTTGAATTAAAGCGTTTATAATTCAAATGATCTTCATAACCTAATTAATAAAAAAATAAATAAAATAATTAGGAAGCATTTATGTGCTAGATCAAAATAAGATGCATAAAAAGAACTTGCGTAATTATTTCATTCATCGACCTTTAATCTTAAAAGTAACTTAAAATATTGCAATATTGTGATTCAATCGCCTATTATGAAATTAGGCCCGAACTAAATAAATAATATTTAAAAGATGGAAAAATTCATAAGCCAACCAAAATATGTATTCAAAGATGAAGAATTCACAACAACAATCACAAACAATATTAATTAGCATCTTGTCTTTTGGTTTGTCACATTTTCAAACATGAACAAACCTCAATTTCGAGTCGGTGAGTATTATGGATCTTTTGAGGAATTCACCAAATTCCCTCTCCACAACTACTAGATTGCTTTCTTTACACTTAGAATAAGTCCTCTCCCTATATGTGCTCGTGGGACACTAGATTGCTTTCTTTACTTACAATAAGTCCTCTCTCTGTATGTGCTTGTGGGACATTACTCTCTTTTATCTATAAGAATGGCATAGCCATAATGATATAATAATCCTTATATAAGTACCTACATAGCCATAATGATATAATAATCCTTATATAAGTACCTACATAGCCATAATGATATAATAATCCTTATATAAGTATCTTTTCTTTTTCTCTGGTAGCCACCTTATACATAACATGTTAAATTAACTCATACTTAAAAAAATAATTTCTCTCTTTTGGAGATGCTAGCCATAATGATATAATAATCCTTATATAAGTATCTTTTCTTTTTCACTCGTACCCACCTTATACATAACATGTTAAATTAACTCATACTTAAAAAAATGATTTATCTCTTTTAGAGATGCGGGTATCGATCCCCGTACCTCTTGCATGCTAAGCAAGCACTCTACCATCTGAGCAACATCCACACAATTTTTGCATCACAAAACCCTAAATTTCCCGTCATCAATAATAGTGAAAATGAAGAAATATTGCTACCCAACATGTCATGAATAAGGAAAAATTGAAAAGAAATAATATATTTAATAATAGATAGTCTTAATTTTGGAGATGCAAGGTATCGATCCCCGTACCTCTCGCATGCAAAGCGAGCGCTCTACCATCTGAGCTACATCCCCATGATTTTTACATCATAAAACCCTAAATGTCCCATCATCAATAATAGTGAAAATAAAAAAATATCAAACTATTAATAACAAATAGTTTGGTTTGGTGATGCGGGGCATCGATAATTGTGAAAATGAAAAAATATAATAACAAATTAAATACTTTCTTTTGGAGATGCGGGTTATCAATCCCCGTATAACTCGCATGCAAAGCGAGCGCTCTACCATCTAAGCTACATCTCCACAATTTTTACGTCACAAAACCCTAAACGTCTTGTCGTGAATAATAGTGAAAATGAAAAAAATATCGCAACTCATTATGTCATAAATAAGGAAATATTGAATAGAAATAAAATAGTAATAACGAATAGTTTCTTTTGGAGATGCGAGGTATCGATCCCCTTATCTCTCGCATGCTACATTCCCACGATTTTACATCAAAAAACTCTAAACTTCCCGTCATCAATGATATTGAAAGTGAAAAACTATCCCCGCTCATGTCGTAAATAAGGAAAAATTTTAAAACAACTAATATATTTAGTAATCGTTTCCTTTGTTGATGAATGGTATCGATCCCAGTACTTCTCACATGGGACGCAAACACTCTACCATCTAAGCTATATCCTCAAGATTTTTACATCACAAAATCCTAAACATCTCGTCATCAATAATAGTGAAAATAAAAAAATAACACTATTCATTATGTCATAAATAAGGAAAAATTGAATAGAGTTTTAGTCCAACTGGGAGTTTGTTGGGTTTTATGTCCTAAAACTCATAGTTTGTAAACAAAAATATATTCTATTTTCAATAAAGTTATTATTGTTGTTTATTCAGTAAAAATTGTTATTGAATAAAGTGAACTTTACGATCATTAATCTAAATCCAATAAACTAAGAACACTCTGGCTATAGTATGATTACTTGAACTATATGTAGAGACATAAGAGTGGATCAAGTTCAAGTATATTGTCAAAATGATCTATAGTATAAGGATAAGGCTGAGTACCTTATTCTGGGGACACTATGGATGCTGCCCACTTTTGTATATGATATAAACAATGTGATCACTAAATTGTACATGTGGAGACATGTGAGTGGGGGCGTCCTATGCAATGAGTATTGCATAAGATCGGACCATGAAGAAAACCACTCTCACTTTATAATGTTGTTTACTGTTGAGACTGATTTTCTTTTCATTCGATAACCTAGGTAACTCGATTTTAATCCTGAGCTAACCATGAACTCCTGTTTATTCGAAATTATCCTTAGATTTTCATGGGTGAGAGTGGCTCTAGTTCGCCGATTCAATAGGTCTCCCATTTCAGGGGTAAGACTGGGTGAATGGCTGGGGACGTGGGGTGCAAGATGGAATTCACGCCTTGTAGTTCCCTTAAGCACCGACTCCAGGTCTTGAACAAGGGGCCCCACCCTCTCATTTGCCTGAGAGGGATTCGGTTTACTGGTTGGACCATAAACCAATTGTTCATTACAGGATCAGTGAGACATAAGGAAAAAGAAGTAACTTCAGGGGTAAAACGGTAAATTGACCCAGCTCTAGTTACGAACACCCTGTGAAGGATCAACTTACTAATCATGGTTATATCAAATTGACAGAAATATATCTATAGTGAGGGGAGTGCAACTACTAGGCTATAGTGGAGTGTCCTAGTAGTTAACGAATGTTGGTTAACAAGGTTGATGAGTTTAGCCGGTTAATCTTGGATCGTTGGAGCCCATGATCTATAGGTCCATTAGGTCCCTCTGCTAGCTCATATCGGACTAAACCATAGAACAGTGTGACGAGTGAGTTCGAAGTGTTCGAATTCAAATTAGGGAATATGTGCTACATATACACGATATATTTAACCACATTTTTGTTTTATTTACGAATTAACAAAAAGAGAAAATTTGAGATTATTTAAATATCTTAATCAATTGTGTGCCGGAATTGATTGGGATTGGCATTTGAATTAATATTAAATATTAATTAAATAGTTTAATTAATCATTTAATGTTACTTTAATTTGAAATTAATTATTCAAATTAATTGTCGAATTAAAATGAAGAAAGTCAAAATGTTGACTTCATTTAATGGAAAAATTCACAAGTTTGAGTGGAATTTTGAGGTGTCAAAATTTGGTTTAACCAAACTTGCATGCTTGCCAAATAAACCCCACAAGTTTGAGTAGAATTTTGAGTGTCAAAATTAGGTAAACTCAAACATGCAAGCTTGCCACATAATCCCAAACATTTGAGTGGAATTTTTTGTGTAAAAATTTGGTGATCTCAAATTTGCATGAACATGCAAACATGACTCTTTAAATAGAGTGATCATGGTACATGGAAGGTTTCTTCTTCTTGGTGAAAAACCTTGAGAAAAACCTCTCACAAACACTCTCTTCACATATACAAAATTCCTCCCAAGTTTAGTCACTCACCAGATTCCACAATCCCGTTCTAAGGCCGGAGGATAGTGGAGAAGACACTAGTGGTTGTTTGAAACCGGTTCGTGAGAAAAAAGGAGTTTGAACTACAAAAGGTTAGTATCTAAACTCATTAAGTCTTAATACTTATGAACATGCTAGTTATTTACTATAATTGATGTTCTAAAAGTGCCTAAGATCCAAATTGCTTCCGCATGTGTTATATTAACACCATCAGCAAAACTATGGTACTGCTCGAAGGTGAATGGTATAAAAAATGGGTCATGCACCACAAACTCATGGGAAGATCGTTGATGGAATCGATGCAATCGACGCTCCCCTGGATGGGTTGCCAATGAAAGACCTAACATTTGATATTGACTCTTTTGAAGAAAGAGCCACACAATCGAACAGCTCGAAACGTCACGGTAGCCTTGAGAACTCTAACACGCACAGGGAAGGACGTGTAGAAGAGTTAGACATTAAGCAAAAGATTATGCTAAAACTCTTCAGCGATCTGACAAAAGACTTCAGGACATCAACACCAAAAATTCATTGTCGTCCAATGGATAGGATATCTAGCTTTCACCCCCGAGACTCGGGTTTGATTCTTGGCAATGGAATATTATTTTCTTATTTCATTTTATTTTACAGTTTCTATCTTAGATTAAAAAGACTTTTATGAACTTCGTACCTTTGTTAGAGTTATGTTATAGATATTTTGTTCAATTTCAAATGGTTAATGCGATAATCCAGTCGTTTTCGAGGTCTCTCTTGTTGAACGACATCATGGTTGAGATGAGCAGGTTATTCCAATGGTTAATGCGATAATCCAGTTGTTTTTGAGGTCTCTCCTGTTGAACGACGTCATGGTTGAGATGAGCTGGTGATTCAAATGGTTAATGCGATAATCCATTTGTTTTCGAGGTCTCTCTTGTTGAACGACATCGTGGTTGAGATGAGAACCCGAGTGAGTTTGACAAGTTGGGCTGTAGAGAACCACACCTCAAGCCAAGTTCATGTGGGCTTAACAAACTTAAAATCCAAGAACACAACCCCTTAAATGGAAACCGGGATGCTAAGGAATTAAAAAGCTTTATTTTTTATGTAAAACAATACTTGAAGGTTACTGGAACTTGCTCATAGAACCTAAGAGTTACGTTGGTCGCAATGCATCTCATGGACGATGCAAAACTATGGTGGCGCTAGAAGGTGAATGGTATAAAAAATGGGTCATGCACCATAAACTCATGGGAAGACTGTTGATGGAATCGATGCAATCGATGCTCCTCTGGATGGGTTGCCAATCAAAGACCTGACGTTTGATGTTGACCCTTTTGAAGAAAGAGCCACACGATCAAATAGCTCGAAACGTCGCGGTAACTCTAAGAACTCTATCACACACATGAAAGGACGTGTCGAAGAGTTAGACATTACCCAAAACATCATAGTAAAACTCTTCAGTGATTAGACAAAAGACTTTAGGACAACTACACCAAAAATTCATTGTTGTCCAACGGTTTGGATATTTGGCTTTCACCTATGAGATTCTGGTTTGATTCTTTGAAATTGAATATTATGTTCTTATTTCTTTTTATTTTATAGTTTCATCTTTTGTCACCAATTATATTTAAACTTTACCTCATTTTGAGGGGAACTTTAATGGTCAAGTTCAATAGTATCTCAGATTAAAAAGACTTTTATGGACATCGTACCTATGTTAGTGTTATGTTATAGATATTTGTTTCAATTTCAACGAGTGGGGTTGAGGTGATTCAAATGGTTAATGCGATAATCCGGCTATTTTCGAGGTGTCTCTTGTTGAACGCCATCATGGTTGAGATGAGCATCCAAGTGAGTTTGACAAGGAGACCCGAATTTAAACTTTACCTACGTTTGAGAGGCACTATAATGGTCAAGTTCAATGGTATTTTAGATTAAAAAGATTTTTATGAACTTTGTACCTTTGTTAGTGTTACTTTGTACCTTTGTTTGTGTTACTTTGTACCTTTGTTAGTGTTATGTTATAGACATTTGGTCAAGTTCAACAAGTGGGTTTGAGGTGATTCAAATGGTTAATGTCACTTTATTTGATTCAAATTGTTAATGTGATAATCCAGTATAATAGTAACAGGTTATTACCAAGGTCTCTCTTATTGAACGCCAACATCGTACCTATGTTAGTGTTATGTTATAGATATTTGTTTCAATTTCAACGAGTGGGGTTGAGGTGATTCAAATGGTTAATTCGATAATCCGGCTATTTTCGAGGTCTCTCTTGTTGAACGCCATCATGGTTGAGATGAGCACCCGAGTGAGTTTGACAAGGAGACCCGAATGTAAACTTTACCTACGTTTGAGAGGCACTATAATGGTCAAGTTCAATGGTATTTTAGATTAAAAAGACTTTTATGAACTTTGTACCTTTGTTAGTGTTACTTTGTACCTTTGTTTGTGTTACTTTGTACCTTTGTTAGTGTTATGTTATAGACATTTGGTCAAGTTCAACAAGTGGGTTTGAGGTGATTCAAATGGTTAATGTCACTTTATTTGATTCAAATTGTTAATGTGATAATCCAGTATAATAGTTACAGGTTATTTCCAAGGTCTCTCTTCTTGAACGCCAACAAGACTGAAATGATTGAGATGAGCACCTGAGTGAGTTTGACAAATTTGAAATAAAATCACTAAAAAAAATCAATAAAATTGAAAAAAATTAAAAAAAAAATAGCCTTATGACACTTCGTTCAACTCAAAGGCAGTAAATCAAGGATTCCTTCACCCAAGACCCATGATCCAACTCCCAACATGGAAATGATAAGCTGTAGAATCATTCCAAGAACCTCAATGGATGGGTTACAAACTCACATTACCAATCTCGACAACTGGACGTGTCATCGGCGTTAGAAGAACGACCGCATCAGAGCAAGTCATGGGGATAGAAGATCCCGTTGAAGGATGATAGACCAACTGTAATCTTCAGCCCAACGAGCCAAGCTTTTGTAGAAGCAAGAACCCTTGTATTAAAGAAATTAACACCTTATACAAAATTTGGATCAACCAAGAGATAAAGCTAGAGTTAGATGATGAGATCCAAGATTGAGAAACAAGATTTGGAACCTTTTTCTAAATTGAGACATCTCACAATGGAACTTGATTAAGGCCTATTGAATGACTCATATGCAACCTACCACAAGAATTGCATGAAACTTAAGAAATGACAAAGATATGCTCAGATTTCTATAAGGGGGATCGTCTCAATGAGAGATCAATTTCATTGATTACAAATATGCTTTTACATAATAATTTGTGGGTATTTATAGTCTCCCAACAAAAGAAGTTAGTGGCCGTGATTTAATCTCGATCCCTTTAAATCTCCATAGAACACGAAGTCAATTTGAGCATTACAAACTTTATGAAATTAAAATAATAAATAAAGTTTTCTAACCACTCATGAAATGATGCTTGCAACTTGATCCACTACTTCAACCGTGCAAATATTTACTTTTGAATCTCCAAATGGTCTTGCCTCAAACGAATCAGCATGAACACATGAAATGATGGTTGAACCTAGCCTATCCAAATTTGTAGATGAAGTATGAATGCTTGTTCAATCTTCTTGGCCTTGGGTTGTGTAATAGGTCCAGTTGGAACACCGTGATTCTTATCATCATCCCCCTCTTCAAAAGGATTCGTCCTCGAATCAGAAAAATCATCACCTACATCAAAAGGACTCAACTCAGCAACATTGAAAGTAGAATGTACACCGTGATTCTTATCATCATCCCCCTCTTCAGGATTCGTCCTCGAATTAGAAAACTATCACCTACATCAAAAGGACTCAACTTAGCAACATTGAAAGTAGAATGTATTGTTCCATGCAATAAAATAAGTCATTTTCCTAAATGTCGAGCATTTATAGTCAAATAAATAAAGAATTCTTATAGAGCATTTATAGTAAAATAAAGAATTAGGAATCCACGCTCTTTAGATCTACAGACCCATTCTCACTCCCAATGTAAAATTATTGACGCTAATTTATTGAAATTTTAAAAAGAAATCATCTCTAAATTTAGATAATTGAAATTTTAAAAAGAAATCATCTCTAAATTTAGATAAGATAGTAAGTTATATTACTTGAATAAGGTGTGGTGAAGGTGGAACGAACACATGACCTTCAAATCTTCAATATTACGGTCTCCCATCTAAGCTATACCCTATAACATTGAAAATGAAAATTCTGAAATTTAAAAAGAAATAATCACTAAATTTAGATTAAATAGTCAAGTAATTTAAAAAAAAAAATTAGGTTATGCAAGTTAGTCAACTTGAATTAGGTGGGGTGAACGTGGATCAAACACGTGACTTTCAGATCTTCAGTGACGCTCTCCAAACTAAGCTATCCCCTCTCTAAATTTAGATAAGATAGTAAGTTATATTACTTGAATAAGGTGTGGTGAAGGTGGAACGAACACATGACCTTCAAATCTTCAATATTACGGTCTCCCATCTAAGCTATACCCTATAACATTGAAAATGAAAATTCTGAAATTTAAAAAGAAATAATCACTAAATTTAGATTAAATAGTCAAGTAATTTAAAAAAAAAAATTAGGTTATGCAAGTTAGTCAACTTGAATTAGGTGGGGTGAACGTGGATCAAACACGTGACTTTCAGATCTTCAGTGACGCTCTCCAAACTAAGCTATCCCCTCTCTAAATTTAGATAAGATAGTAAGTTATATTACTTGAATAAGGTGTGGTGAAGGTGGAACGAACACATGACCTTCAAATCTTCAATATTACGGTCTCCCATCTAAGCTATACCCTATAACATTGAAAATGAAAATTCTGAAATTTAAAAAGAAATAATCACTAAATTTAGATTAAATAGTCAAGTAATTTAAAAAAAAAAATTAGGTTATGCAAGTTAGTCAACTTGAATTAGGTGGGGTGAACGTGGATCAAACACGTGACTTTCAGATCTTCAGTGACGCTCTCCAAACTAAGCTATCCCCACTAACATTAAAATATAACATTGAAAATGAAAATTCTGAAATTTAAAAAGAAATAATCACTAAATTTAGATTAAATAGTCAAGTAATTTAAAAAAAAAAATTAGGTTATGCAAGTTAGTCAACTTGAATTAGGTGGGGTGAACGTGGATCAAACACGTGACTTTCAGATCTTCAGTGACGCAGTAATTTAAAAAAAAAAATTAGGTTATGCAAGTTAGTCAACTTGAATTAGGTGGGGTGAACGTGGATCAAACACGTGACTTTCAGATCTTCAGTGACGCTCTCCAAACTAAGCTATCCCCACTAACATTAAAAATAAAAATTCATTGGTAAAGATATTTTCACTATTTCATTGAAGATTTTAAAAAGAAATAATCACTGATTTTAGATTGAATAGTCAGGTTATCCAACTTAGTCAACTTGAATCAGGTGCGGTGAACTTGGATCGAACACGTGACCTTCAGATTTTCAATCTGAAGCTCTCAAAACCGAGTTATCTTCGCTAATATTTGAAAAAAAAATCATAAGTAAAGGTATTTCTGCTAATTCATTATATTTTAAAAAGAAATAATCACTAATTTTAGATTGAATAAAGTTATGCAACTTATGCAACCAAGTGCGGTATTTCCGCCAATTCATTATTTTTTATTGAATAGCAAATGGAAACAAGTGCGGTGAACGTGGAGATTAAACACGTGACCTTCAAATCTTTAGTTTGACACTCTCCCAATTGAGCTATCCCTGCTAACGTTAAAAATAAAAATTCATAAGTAAAGCTATTTCTACTAATTCATTATATTTTAAAAAGAAATAATAATAAAAATTCATAAGTAAAGCTATTTCCACTAATTCATTATATTTTAAAAAGAAATAATAATCAACTAAACTATAAGGTGCGATGAATGCAAATCAAACACAAGACCTTCCAAGCTCTCCCAACTAAGCCATCCCACGTAACATAAAAAATGAATAATCACATGTTTTAGATTGAATAATAACATGTTTTAAATAAAAACATAAATAATCACTAAGTTTGGAAAGAATAGTCAAATTATGCAACGTGAACCAAGTGCGGTGAGCGTGGATCGTACGTACACGTGACCTTTAGATCTTCAGTCTGACCCTCTCCCAACTGAGCTATCCCTGTAATCAGGTTATGCAAATAGAAACAGGTGCGGTGAACGTGGAGGTCGAACACGTGACCTTCAAATATTAAATCTAACGCTCTCCAAACTGAGCTATCCTCTCTAACATTAAAAATGAAAGTTTTTAAGTAGAGATATTTTCGCTAATTAATTAAAATTTTAGAAAAAAATGATCTGAGCTAGAGCTATCCCTGCTAACATTAAAAATGAAAGTTTTTAAGTAAAGATATTTTCGCTAATTAATTGAAATGATAACTAATTTTAGATTGAATAGTCAAATTGTGCAACATGAACCATGTGTGGTGAACGTGGATCGAACACGAGACCTTCAAATCTTCAATCTAACGCTCTCTCAACTGAGCTATCCACACTAACGTTAAAAATGAAAATTCATCAGTAAAGGTATTTTCGCTAAATAATTGAAATTTTAGAAAGAAATGATCACTAGTTTTATATTGAATAGTCAAATTGTGCAACGTGAACCATGTGTGGTGAACGTGGATTGAGAACACAAGACCTTCAGATCTTAAATCTAACGCTCTCTCAACTGAGCTATCCACACTAACGTTAAAAATGAAAATTCATCAGTAAAGGTATTTTTGCTAATTCATTGAACTTTTAAATAGAAATAATCACTAATTTTTAATAAGATATTCAAGTTATCCAACTTGTATAAGGTGCGGTGAACTAGAACACGTTAGGTACTTCTGATAATTCATTGAGATTTCAGAAAGGAATAATGACTAATTTTAGAATGAATAGTCGGGTTATGCAACTAGAATTAGGTGCGGTGAACGTGGAGATCAAATACGTGACCTTCAAATCTTGAGTCTGACGATCTCCCAACAGAGCTATTCCCGCTAATATTAAAAATGAAAATTCATAAGTAAAGGTATTTCTGGTAATTCATTATGTTTAAAAAAGAAATAATCACTAATCTTAGATTGAATAATCAAGTTATGTTTTTAGATTGTATAGTCAAGTAATAAACTTGTATTAGGTGCGTTGAACGTGGATAAAACACGTGTCCTTCAAATCTTCAGTCTAACAATCTTCCAACTGAGCTACTCTTGCTAACATTAAAAATGAATATTCATCAGTAAAGGTATTGGGTACACTTCTGAAAGTTCAACAAAAGGCAATAGTATCAGACCAAGATGCCAAATTTAAATCTCGCTTCTGGAAAATTCAACAAAAGGCATTGGGTACGCAGTTATAGTACGACATTCCACCCATAAACAGATGGTCAAAAAGAAATGCTCAAGCAAATATTGGAAGACATGTTGAGGGTACATGTGATGGATTTTGCAGGAAGTTGGGATAAGTACCTACCCCTTATGAAATTCGCTTATAATAATACTTGCCAAGCCACCATACAAATGGCCACCTACGAGGTTCTCTATGGACAAAGATTTCGATCCCCTATCTTTTGGGAAGAAGGGGAGCAAACGACAACTATTGAGCCAGAGCTAGTGCAAATTAACAACGCCGCAGTCAAGAAGATTAAAGCTAGGATACAAACCGCACAAAGCAGAGATAAAAGCTATGCAGACGTAAGGCGCAAGGACATAGAATTGTAGGTAGGGGATCATATATTCCTAAAGGTAGCACCCCATGAGTGGGGTGCTCAGGTAGGGTAAAAAGGGGAAGCTAAGCCCTAGGTTTATCCGTCCCTTTGAGATATTAGAAAGGATTGGATATGTGGCCTATAGAATCCGGCTGTAGCGCCCGAGTAAAAAAAAAAAAAAAAAGTTACAATAGGGGCAAACTAGTCATTTCGCCTTTATTAGTTGAGGAGTCTGTTTTGGTTGAGTTAAAATGGGGAAAAGAGAAAGAAGAGGGAAAGAAGATTAGGGTTTTGAGGAAGGGGAGGAGATCGGATTAGAACCGACGCCGGAGAACCGAGTCCCAATCTAAACCGTCGAATAGCTCGAGGCAAGGTGCTCTCACGAATCGCACCTTCCTATTTCGACAAAACGTTCAAGAACTTCAGGTTAGTCCACGAGTATCTACATTGAGAAGTCATCAAGATTTTCATGTGCTAGCAACGTTTTGTGTTGATACTTGGACTCTTACCCTCAACAGCGCTATCTGGTTAAGTTCTGGAGTGAAGGCGGCCAAGATCGGCGTTCGAATCGATGTTTAAAGATAACGTGATTTTTGGTAAGAACTCGTGTTTTTCTTCGAATTTGAACTCAAATAATAAGATTTGTGATCATCAGAAAAATTTCAGAAAATTCTTTCCAAGGAGTAGAATATGAGGTCTACAAGTTTCGTGAAGAAAATTTAACGAATCAGATTACGGATTGGAAGATAAAAAAATCGAAAGAAAATAGATCGAAACGGGAAAGAGACCTGGAAAATGAAGGCAGGAGGAGAGCGGCGGAACCGGTGATCGACACGTGTCGATCACTGGCTGGTGAGGCGCGTCCTCACCCGGCAGCGGGCACGCGTCAGGCGCGCGGACCCGGCCGGCCCGACCCGCGCCGCACGCGAAGCGCCCGACCCGGTGCCTCTGACCCGCGCCTGCATGGGAGAGAAGCGCGTAGGGCACGCGCGCGTAGTAACCTTCCAGGGCACGTGCGTCGCGCGTGGGGGTGCGTGAGGCACCATTTTTCTTCTCGTTCGGTCTCTGTTTGCTTGTTTTCCGACCTGATTTTGATGCTGACCCTATTTTTATGTGAATTAGGACCTGTGAAGAAAATTTCAGAATTGTTGGAATCCATTCCGTCAAGAAAACTCGAACTCGGGAAGGCACGCGTCGACCATGTAAGTAGCCATTTGGATTTCCACGAGCAGTACTTGTAGGAACCGCTAGGAACAAGCATGCATGCTACCACCTATGAAATTAGCTAGCCCAACTTAGCGTGTTATTATAGAAACTGCGAATATAAGATGATTATGGAAAGCTAGATACAAAATGTGTATTAAATCTATTTTGGTTGAGACTCTGATAATGTATGTATGCATGAAGAGGTTGGGAAACTTGTGAAATCTGCGCTCCGGGTAAAGATGGACGTTATCTTCCCGTTGAGCATGTTTGATAATTTTCCATGAACTGCTGCGTGTAAACTCTATTGTATGATGATTGCTTGGATTATCTTTCTTGATGAATAGGAAGAAATTATGAGCTTAGATTAGGATGCTTATGGCTAAATAAGCTAGACGAGACCCTGGATTGGGGGACCTCTAGAATACCGTGCAATTAGACCCGCGAAATGATTACCGGCGGAACCAGAACCCAAAATTCCAAACCCGATAGGTTTGTGACACCAGGCACGAGAATCCTAGAGAAGCACGAATCTAAGTCTAAGGCACCAAGTTCCACCCTAGAAAGAATAATAGGTCACCACGGTTACTGTAGGTAGCCCGCTAGAGTTGAGCAGTGAAAAGTGTCATCAGAACCTCCACTTCCCTCTCTCCTTCGATACCATACCGTCGAGACAGAGCTCCGGTACGGTGATCGTTGAGCTTTGCAGATCCGGATAGGGAAGTGTGACAGGTGCCCAGACCTAGTGGTGATAGCTAAGGGGTCTTCTGAACAGGACTCCTGGGCCGTAGAAACCCGTCCCTGAGCGGGGGACGTGGAGCCACATAGGATGACTCAGTAGCTGACCGGCACATAGGGGGTCGCACCCCGTTTTGTGGATGTATGGTCCCGTGTGAGGGTCGTCAGTTAACCTCCACGGATGATGTTCAGAGAGAGAGTCACGTATTCAGATCCAGCCATACGATCCCCTCAGAATTGCTTATGAGGTCACACCTCACCTCAGGACACTGATCATTTCACTACATAAGATGGGCAAGCCTTTTATGATACAGAAAAGAGAGTTGTAGCTTAGATCACCCTGCTTAGAAACCCGAGAAAGACCGTGGTTACCTACCAAGATAAGGATGCGAAAAGAGCCTACAAGTAGGCTGCTTACTGAGTATTCTTTTATACTCATTCATTTTTACTCTTTTTTTTTTCAGGCGAGTGAGGATAGGGATTGAGGAAGAAATACATGCTGAATCTTAATGCCACAGAGGAGTGACCCGGGGCGTCTAGGAGTCTGTGCAAATTTTTTTTTAGATTTGTCATGCATTGTTTTGTAAACCGCTTACTTACTATTCATATTTGAACACCTTGTTTTGGATTTTAAACCTCTTACATAATTGTTAAAGTTTTCTTTTGTGTAATCTCGTTTCTCTATTGATTCTTACACGATTTCATTGCATAGTCTGTTGGTCCAGCTCTTAATTTCGAGATTCAAATTTTGGGCTGTGACACGGGCAATGCCCAAACTTGTCTGCAATACATAATATCTTTCATGTATCCATACTACGGAAGTATACCCTAGATCGTTCGCACGTACTGGTTCATGAAACACTCTTCTTGAGAGATGACCTAACGTATAAAGAAGACCCGATTCAAATAATAGACAAAAAAGTCAAATGATTGAGAAACAAGGAAATCTCTCTTGTTAAGGTCCTATGGAAGAATCATAGAGTAGAAGAAGCCACTTGGGAACATAAGGCAAATAAGAACCTTGCACCCTGACCTATTTTAGAATAAGCACTTTCGATGACCGAAAGTTTTCAAAGGAGAGAAGAATTTGCAACACTCAAGGTCTCCAATAAGAGACAGTGTATAATCCCTACTAGGTTGTATCTAGAAGCAAAGAACAAGTAAAATTGATAAAACATTGAGAAAATGGTACTTTTTCTAATTTTTATAAACTTCCCGAATCATTAAATTTTTTATAGAATAAGATTACAAGGTGCTTAAAAAAGGAAGGCTCCGATCGGAGAAAACTTTTCTGACAGAAGATTCAGAGAAATCAAGAATGAAATTATAGAAATTCTATACGTTTCAATTGTAGTGGAAAATACGTCTATAAATTATGAATTAGGGTAGACTATTAGGGGCAAGAAGCAAGCTTAATCGAGTACCCAATCGAGAGATATAAGTTTTTTGTTTTGGGGTATCGTGTTCATGGGTTTACCTCGAATTCGAGAACTATAGTCCATTGTTCATTTCCAAACTTGTTCCTGCACCTTCTAAATAAGTTTACCCATCAGTTTGGTGAAGGAAAGAGGTCCTGAAAGTGCTGGTAGGTTTTCACACGAATTAGTTCACGTTAGGTTACCCTCTAATGTTTTCCTAAGCTAAAACCTCAACTCCTACAGCCTAAACCATGACATTATGTATAAACCTAGGTTCATCAATAATCCATGTACCAAGTACCTAGAACTATGTGAATAACATGCTAAATAAGTTGGTAGGATCCATACCCATAAGTAACCATTATCTGCATTACAATGTGTACTAAAAGGCCCTTATTCCTCTTTAGGTAGGATGTCCTGCAATATGTATCATGAGCTGGATGTTATGATAGGCCTACCATTCCCATCAGCTAAACGAGATGTCCTGCACCACGATTTACCAATAGGATTACATGATTATGACGACACCATTCATGTGTTCATGGGGAGAAAATTGAAGGTTATTTTAAGGGACGGTTTTCAGGATCAGTATATCATACATGACACGATGACCTCTAAGTTCTAAGATCCTGAAAAACATAACAAGAAGTAATATCCTAGCTTAAGGACGCGATTAAGAACCTACTAGTAGACTACTTACTAAGTTTTACTCACAACATGTTTATCATTTTATTTTTCAAGTCACTAAGAGTTGGTCGTGGATGAGAGTGGACTTTGGAGTGTGGGCAATGGACTAACCTCTATTTTTAATCTAGTATTTTTTGTTCTTCTTTTGAGTCTGCTTTTTATTTTGTGTTTGTAACGAGTATGTATATGTAACACCCTAAAAATGAAGGAAATTAGCTCCCATAAAAATAAGCCACTCATGAAAGACCCAAAGCATAGAAAGGAAAACAATTAAAGGATTAAGCAAGAACAAAGGACTTAGTCAAGTCACTTGTGTACCCTAACAAGTGATTTCAAGGAGTTAAAGGCCTTTTGAGAAGGATTGGAAAGGAGAAAGTAAATGAAATGGGCAAAAAAGTCATTTTATCAATTATCAAGAATCTTTCCGGATTTGTAATTTCTTATCTAGAAGGAATCTCAAGATTCAAAATAAGCTAAAAATGATCAAAAAGCGATCAGCAATTTGTAGAAAAATTATGGATTTTTCGAGAAAAATAATAATAAAATATTTAGAAAGTGGCAAATTACCAAAATACCCCTAGAAGAATGGATAATAATAGAAATGCCACTCTAATTAGAATTAGAGCATATACCGTGACCATCCAAGCAAAATCTTTCGAACTCAAATTTCAACCGTCGGATCTTCTCCAAAATTTGATATGATCTAGAACGAACACGCGCGGATCATCACATCCAACAACTAGTATTCAAAGCCAAAGTCGGTAAGGATATGATCGGAGTTGATATCTCTGAGAAATTATCCAGGAAGTTCGATCTCTAAATACGAAGATTCTGGAGCTCTCAATGTCAATTTAAGCTCCTCCTATAAAGTCTGAAGTAGGAGCAACAATACGGAATAAAAATCGAGAAAGGTCGATCCCCCAATCGAAGGCAATAAGCGTTTAGATTGTGGGTCTCCTACTCTCAGATTTCTTCCAAATTCGAGAGCAATCCTCCACCATTTCACTTCAAATTTCTAAATAACGAAGAATTTGGAGCTCTCAATGTCGGTTTAAGCTCCTCCTATAAAGTCTGAAGTAGGAGCAACAATACGGAATAAGAATCGAGAAAGGTCGATCCCCCAATGGAAAACAATAAGCGTTTAGATTATGGGTGTCCTACTCTCAGATTTCTTTCAAATTCTTGAGAAATCCTCCACCATTTCTCTTCAAACTTATTCTTACCGTTTCTCAACAAGATTACCCACAAGTTCTATGAAGAAATAGAGTGCTGAAAGTGCCTAGAAACCATTCCCCCAATTCAATCAGCCATTGAAGAACTTCAAGAAAAACTTGAAAATCCAATCCGAGGATACATGATGATTCGTCGAGCAAGAATGATTCCAATCAGTTTCTGCACCTCGAAGAATGCTTCCATAGAAGACCACGAAGAAAAATAACCTCGAGAGCGTGCCAAAGTGAAGGAAATAGGTTTCGAAATTAAATTGGGGATAAGAGTCAAAATTCCTATCTACGATCTCTTTTCCTTCAAATTAAGGATTCCTCTAGCTTCAGAGGAAGAAGTTGAGTAAACTTGATGAAGGAATCGAGAGCTGAGACATCGTAGAACAAGCTATCCATGAGATCGAAAATTTGGCGTTTCGAGTGAGTTGCATACCGAGAACGATTTTTGGAAATTAAGGTCCTACACTGAAAGACGTTCCTCAAAACCAATTCCTTTAGCCTGAAGATAGGATATGGAAGGGGTTCAATGAAGAAATACGGCCTTGAAACCCCTAGAATCGGCTACCCAATAAGAAATCCTTTGTTTAATCTCCAGCGATAAATCAGATTTTGGATAAACTTTGGAAGCGAATATCTTAGGCTACGATCCACTAAAAGGAATCAAATCAATCCCTAGCCCTTCCTTGTAACACCCATCTTTAAGTTTCACGAAGAAATCGAGGAGAGAAACGCTATAAATGTTGCTGTACAGGCCGAGTTTCAGATGGCGGCGACACAAAAAATGCACATCTTCTTCCTGTTTAGAGGAAGAAAACGATGATATGGCCAGTTCAACTGAACTGTCTAAGTCAACTCAAAATTTGACCTTTTCTCGGGTTTTCTCAATTTTAACCCCATTTTAGATTGATTCTCATAGAAAATCTTATGGTTTTTGATACTAGACACAATAAGGAGTACATGGAAGGAAATTTGAAATAATTCAGATACTGGAAGCTCAAGAATGGACGTCCTAAACATCGACGACGAGGCAAGTAGCCACCTTGGACTTTTTGTTAAAAAATACTTGTAGAAATTGCTTGGATTTTCATAACCAAGTATGAATTAAGGATATATGAAAGAAAAACCCAAAGAACCGTCAGTTAAGACCCTGAATCGATCAAATAACTCGAGATTTAAGTAACGTTAAAATAACCCACTATATGAGCTTCGCTGCCCATCAAATTTTAATACTGAGCATTTTATAGTATGTTGAGGTTAGATATGAAATTTGGTGGTCATTGGATAAGGATAAGTAGGTAAACCAAGAAATGGTGTAAAATGACCATAATGCCCCTAAGGTAATTTACCTTCGGTTCATGACCTAGATGACCTTCAAATGCTATGAAATTCATCAGTCGATCTTATTTTATGAAGTGTTATATGAATCCTTATCCCAAGGGGTTATATAAGGTAATGAAGTTTGAGAGTTATTGGAAAACTTTAGTTAGCGAAACCAAGATATGAGAGAAAATGCTCATCACGATCCATATGACCTTTGCCATGAATTAGGATGTTTATAATTTTTGTAGTCAATATTACCAATGTTTGCTGCACACAAAAAAAGATAGGGATGTTAAATTTTGAAGTCACTTTTGGAAAGTATGGTGGATAAATTGGGTACCAAATTATTGTTTTCAACTACATGTCATCCTCAGACTCGTGAGCAAACTGAGGTGGTTAATAAAATATTAGGAGCATTGCTTAGGGCTATTATTTATAAGAATATTAAGTCATAAATTGGGTAACAAATTATTGTTTTCAACTACATGTCATCTTCAAACTAATGAGCAAACTGAGGTGGTTAATAGAACATTAGGAGCATTGCTTAGGGCTATTATTTGTAAGAATATTAAGTCTTGGGACTAATGTTTGCCACTCATTGTTCTCTTTTTGAAGTTGCTTACGGATTTAATCCACTTACGCGTCTTGATTTGCTTTGTATTCATTCTAATATTTTTGTGAGTAAAGCAGCCACAAGTAAGGCAAATGGGATCAAAACATTGCATAAAGAGGGGAAGGAGACAATTGAGAAACAAAATTTCAATGTTGCTTCAAGAATTAACAAAGGACGGAATGAAATCATTTTTCAATCCGGTAACTGGGTTTGGATACATTTTCACAAGGAGTGATTCCCATTTCAAAGGAAGACAAAGTTACATCCAAGAGGGGATGACCCTTGTCAAGTCCTTGAAAGAATTAATAACAATGCAAATAAAATGATCTTCCAGGAGAATTTTCAGCACATTCTTCAATGTTGCTGACTTGGTCCTTTTGATGTAGGTGATATTTTTCTTATTCGAGGACGAATCCTTTTGTAGAGGGGGAAGATGATAAGGATCACGGTGTTCCAAATGTTCCAACTGGACCTATTTCACGATCCAGGGCAAAGAAGATTCAACAAGCATTCATTCTTCATCTACAAAATTGGATAGGCTCGGTTCAACTATTATTTCATGTGTTACAAGTTTATTAGATTGAGGAAGGACCATTTGGAGCGTCAAAAGTGAATATTTACACAGTTGAATGAGCAAATGAAGTTGCAAGCATCATTACATGAGTTGTTAGAAAACTTTATTTATTTTAAATTTCATAAAGTTTGTAATGGTAGAATTGTCAAATTGACTTCGTTTTTTTTTTATTATAATTTGGAGATTTAAGGGGATCGAGATTAAATCCCGGCCACTAACTTCTTTTGTGGGAGACCATAAATACCCACAAATTATTATGTAAAAATCAGATTTGTTATGAATGAAATTGATCTCTCAAGTTGAGAAGTTCCCCTTCAAAATCCAAGCATCATCTATGCAAGTTTCATGTCATTCTTGTGGTAGAATTGCATGAGAGCCATGCAGTCACGCTTTGACATTGTGTGTTTGAGTGAAATTCTCAACCTTCTACTTATTTTTGGGATTTCTTTTCTTCGTATTCATTGTAATTTATCCTGATACAAACAAGTTTATTTTTGAAGGGAATGTATTAAGCACATGGATTTATTAATTACGGTGAACTTTTGTATAAAACGAAGTAAATACAAACGAAGTAACATGAGATAGAAGTAAACATAGTAATAAAAAGAAACTACATAAACTTAAAGGAAGTTAATCTCATTTTACGGTTGGGTTTTATGTCCAAAAACTCATAGTTGGTAAACAAAAACATATTCTCTTTTCAATAAAGTTATTATTGTTGTTTATTCAGTAAACATTGTTATTGAATAAAGTGAACTTTACGATCATTAATCTAAATCCAATAAACTAAGAACACTCTGGCTATAGTATGATTACTTGAACTATATGTAGAGACATAAGAGTGGATCAAGTTCAAGTATATAGTCAAAATGATGTATAGTATAAGGATAAGGCTGAGTACCTTATTCTGGGGACACTATGGATGCGGCCCACTTTTGTATATGATATAAACAATGTGATCACTAAATTGTACATGTGGAGACATGTGAGTGGGGGCGTCCTATGCAATGAGTATTGCATAAGATCAGACCATGAAGAAAACCACTCTCACTTTATAATGTCGTTTACTGTTGAGACTGATTTTCTTTTTATTCGATAACCTAGGTAACTCGATTTTAATCCTGAGCTAACCATGAACTCCTGTTTATTCGAAATTATCCTTAGATTTTCATGGGTGAGAGTGGCTCTAGTTCGCCGATTCGAAAGGTCTCCCATTTCAGGGGTAAGACTGGGTGAATGGCTGGGGATGTGGGGTGCAAGATGGAATTCACGCCTTCCCACTTTTAAGGATAGAAGAGAGGTAGTTCCCTTAAGCACTGACTCCAGGTCTTGAACAAGGGGCCCCACCCTCTCATTGGCCTGAGAGGGATTCGGTTTACTGGTTGGACCACAAACCAATTGTTCATTACAGGATCAGTGAGACATAAGGAACAAGAAATAACTTCAGGGGTAAAATGGTAAATTGACCCAGCTCTAGTTACGAACAACCTGTGAAGGATCGACTTACTAATCATGGTTATATCAAATGGACAGAAATATATCTATAGTGTGGAGAGTGCAATTACTAGGCTATAGTGGAGTGTCCTAGTAGTTAACCAATGTTGGTGAACCAGGTTAATGAGTTTAACCGGTTAATCTTGGATCTTTGGAGCCCATGATCTATAGGTCCATTAGGTCCCTCTACTAGCTCATATCGGACTAAACCATAGAACAGTGTGACGAGTGAGTTCGAAGTGTTCGAATTCAAATTAGGGAATATGCGCTACATATACACAATATATTTAACCACATTTTTGTTTTATTTACGAATTAAACAAAAAGAGAGAATTTGAGATTATTTAAATATCTTAATCAATTATGTGTCGGAATTGATTGGGATTGGCATTTGAATTAATATTAAATATTAATTAAATAGTTTAATTAATCATTTAATGTTACTTTAATTTGAAATTAATTATTCAAATTAATTGTCGAATTAAAATGAAGAAAGTCAAAATGTTGACTTCATTCAATGGAAAAATCCACAAGTTTGAGTGGAATTTTGAGGTGTCGAAATTTGGTTTAACGAAACTTGCATGCTTCCCAAATAAACCCTACAAGTTTGAGTGGAATTTTGAGTGTCAAAATTAGATTAACTCAAACATGCAAGCTTGCCACATAATCCCAAACATTTGAGTGGAATTTTGAGTGTCAATCCCGTTCTAAGGCCGGAGGATAGTGGAGAAGACACTAGTGGTGGTTCGAAATTGGTTCGTGAGGAAAAAGGAGTTTGAACTACAAAAGGTTAGTATTCAAACTCATTAAGTTTTAATACTTGTGAACATGCTAGTTATTTACTATAGTTGATGTTCTATTGTTTTTTCTTCTCTCTACAGTAATTAACTTCTATTGTTTTTTCTTCTCTCTCTACAGTAATTATCGCAAACCCTATGTAAATAATTTAACAGCGGTCTAACCCTATCCTATGTAAATAATTTAACAGCGGTCTAACCCTATGTAAATAATTTAACAGCGGTTCTAGATCACTTTAATAGCGGTCTAGATCTAGAAGATATAATAATAATTGCTCATGGATTTCATTAACAAAGAAAATAAATGAAATAATGACGATACATTACCTAAAAAACTTAATATATAGTCCACAGTAAAGGCATTTGGTCTAGTGGTATGATTCTTGCTTTGGGTGCAAGAGGTGTCGAGTTTAATTCTCGGAATGCCCTCCAAAAAAGAAAAAAAAGCATAATTTTGAAAGGAAAAAAAAAAGTTATAAAATAGTTATCAATGGTGCCTAACCAAAAGGAATGTGGTCTAAGTGGTATGATTGTCGTTTTGGGTGTGAAAGGTCTCAAGTTTGATTCTCAAAATGCCCTCAACAATATTATATCAAAATGAATTATGCAAGATAATATGATTTAAAATGTGGTTTTCAAACATTGAACGAGAAGATGAGAATAAAGAATGAAACATATTCATGGTAGAATAAAGATCATTTTAAAATGTGGTTTTCAAACATTGAACCGAGAAGATGAGAATAGAGAATGAAACATATTCTTGGTAGAATAAAGATCGTCTCGAGCCAGACTTCAAAAAGAGCATTACACAAATTGTTCTATTGTATTCTTTCTAGGAACTTTTCATTATGTTATCTGCTGTCGTCAAATAGGTCATTTGTTGTCACAATCCCTTTAAGGAAGATGCACCCAAATAATCGATGAAGAAGTTTCAGAGAGCCATAGGTTCGAATCCTGTCACCTTGATGTGGTATTCTCAGGGGCCGAAGTGCAAAGCTCCATAGTTTATTCGTGGTCAAGAAGGCAGGCATGTTGTCCGCCGTCGTCACATAGGTCATCTGTCGTCACAATCTTTTTAAGAAAGATGCGCCCAAATAACCGATGAAGAAGTTTCAGAGAGCCATAGGTTCGAATCCTGTCACCTTGATGTGGTATTCTCAGGGGCCGAAGTGCAAAGCCCCATAGCCTATCCGTGGTCAGGAAGGCAGGCGAACCGCGCACACTGATAAAAAAAAAAGAAGATCTTCTTTTCTATCACACATACAATTTTCATTCTTTTGTCTTTTGAAACCCCTTTACCTTATCAGTCATCAAGCAGGTTTTTGGTAACATATATCGAGATAATTATTACGAAAAAGCTATTCCACTAGTGTGACTTAGATACCCTTTCTTTGTGGTATCAGTCATGCTATTTCAATAGCCTGAACTCATCATAGCCTCTCCCATCGGTTCTGAAGACTCCTTCGGCATCAATGTGCTCCAATTAAAGAGATCAGGCCCTTTCTTGAACCAGAACCGGGCACAAAACGCCGAGGAGAAAGTCGAAAGCGAGCTATTTTCCCGTATACGCAATCTTGAAACCCAATTAGCTCACGAACTGTCTCATCAACCCTGGCGAGTATGAATGCTTGGTAAAAGAGAATGTCGAATGAGAAAGACATTCGATTACGACAACATTCGCAACTACCAAAGTGCACTAAACCTAGTAGAAATCTTCGACCAAACGATAATGGAACTTCAAGCCCATTTAATCAATCCGCTCTGTACCTTATTGTTGACCGAATTGGATGCACACTAGGCCTAAATTCTCTCTTAGTCACCCGGAGATGAAAGGAAGATCAGATCCGAAGTTTATGAATCGAAGAGAAAGTGGATCTGAGTTCTACACGCTTTCATTTTTAAAAGCTTCGCTTGCCTACGGTACTTTATTCAGGATGTGCAACAATACGGTCATCTCTCAGCCGTGTATAGAGAATTCTTTGATCATTTCCTTGGCAGATAACACAAATGAAATCGCTTCCCTGACCGCCCATCTTATGAGTCCATTCTTGTTTTGTTGGTTTGTTGTACTATTCTATACCTCTCTCGATTGATAGAAAGACGTTCGGGAGCTGGGAGGGCCTATCGTGAGGGAACTTTCCTTTTCATCGTAGGCAAAAGTAAAGTGGAAGCTGCATATGTCCACGGTGATCAAGGCAGAGCGACTCCTTTAAAAGAGGTTGGTTTTATCGAAACTGTTAGATCCGCTTTCGTTAAAGAAAAAATAGGAGCTCTTGGTTTGGCTGATGTCGATTAGTATGGCAAGGATATAACCACAAAAGAGCTGGTAAGCCATCTCGCTAAACGAAACGAAAAAGCACGTACGGGATGACCTTGTTACAAGGGGCGGGGGCCAGCCAAAGAAGGTCAGTCGGACTAGGTTAGGACCCTTAATCCGGTTCAGCTAGGTTCTTCCATGCGAGAATGTATGCGTATCGGTATCCTCTTTAGGACCGGTTGCTTCCTCTTTTTGTTTATACGTTCGGAGAAACCTGCTAGGCCCGCCTTTCTTACCAGGTGTGATTCAATCTTTCAGCTAAAACTTTCCTATCGTCCGACGAAAAAGGTAGGAGTACGACTACCTTTTCTTTTTCTTGCCCGAGCCAAAGGATCATTCAGTTTCTACCAAAAAGTTTGCTATCTATTAGTTGTCGTAATCGAATGTATTTCTCATTTCATGTTAGTTCCTCCAAGAGCTTCCTGGTCCGTAGTAGACGAAACCTTGGACTTCTATCGGACTTATAGTATTGCCTGGTGACCTCGCCGTTGAGGGTTGGCCTTACAGGAGATCGAGCAGCCTTTCTTTCCCTAGCTGGTATGCTTTCCCGATTATCGTGCAACTAGCCAACTAGCCAAAGAGAGAGGGAGAGGGATCATGTCAATCAATTTGTATGTGCATTTTGTCCGTCCTGTACTTGCCTGCTTAGCTTTCTTATCCAACATCTCCGGTTTTCCCCGAACCAAGAGGTCCTGCTTATCCATACCCAATAGTCACACTTTCAGCGACTAAACGTAATGTAACGATAGGATACAAGAAGGATGCACTAAACGTAATGTAACGACAGGAGTAAGACATGTTCATGAAACGTTATGGTTTGGTTACGTATCGAAGTGCTATGGATATGACAAATTGATAAAAACGACATGGACATGATGGATTCATAAAACAATACGATTAGGTTATGGGTAGAAAGGGATAGAATTATGATAGATTGATAGAACGATAGCGTTAGGATACGTTCCTGTAACGTTATGACTAAGGTACATTCAGGTAACGACACAACTATGATATGTCTAAGGACGTTAAGGCTATGATAAATTAGGGAAGGATATAACCACGAAGTTTTTACGATATGATATGATTATGATACAACATGTGAAGGACGGATATATATCCAACAAGTGTCAAAGAGGGACGTGAGAATAAATTATTCTCAAGCTTTTTTTACATCGGTCAAAGAGTATTTGATAAGCTTTCAAAATTAAGGGTTTTCTTTTTTCTTCTTCCTTCTTTCTCCCTTTTCACGTTTAATTTTTTTTTTAAATAAAAAAAGTTTAATGTGAGAATGAAGAAGTTAGAAAGGAGGAAGAAATGAATGTAAATTATGATTATCAGCAATATGAGTTGTGTCAATACCACACCGTTATCAAGAGGAAGTAAAGTATAGTAGAATAGATCAAGCGATCCATTTGTTAAGAGTACAGTAAGAGACACACAAGTAATAATGTTGGATATAACTACTCTTTCACATCTGAGGGATGAGTCTCATAGATCAACTACAATATCAAAGAAACTTCAGGTGGTAGTGATTGCTTGCATTGGTGTCTCCGTGGTATCCCAACCACATGTAACATGATTTTTCTTGCTCAAATATAGCTTCATTTGTCTTAAAAGTTCACTTTTGAGTAATCCTGGAAGGCTTCTTAATTTGCAGCCTGATGAAGATGACCACTCCGAGGTGGGTTTGTTAGTGAAGATGCAATTATATAATCAAGGTTTTATATCAATGGTTCCATTTATATCTATAAATGAAATTTGTGGTGTATTTTTTGGAAATTCAACAATAATTATCTGTAAGGATTCGAATTTTTGTTTTATTTATTTTAGATTTTATGCTAAGATTTTATTTTTGCTGCCAAAACGAAAAAATATTATGCTGCATTTATTGTCGCTGGAAAAGGTATGATTTCTAGCAACGAAATTACTGCCTTAATGGAAAAGTCATAAAGACCTTTTATATTCCCATATACAACTCTCCTCCTTCCTTGGAAACAACTTTTGCTCTTCAAATGTTTAGGGTTTTCGAGGGTGTCTGAGAGTACGGAAAAATCGAGAGGGTTAGCCAGGAAAAACGTGTGAGGTGGTTCGCTGGATTTTCTTCAGTGAGTGGCCGGAGGGAGAAGCGACCGAGGCTATCGGTGTTCACTATCGTTGCGCGTCGGTCGGAATAGGCGAGGGGTGTTGTCGCATCGTTGGAATCGGGGTTGTGACGTCGTCGTTGGCAGCGCAGCAACGATTAGGGTTTTCGTGAGATTTCGGGTAAGGAAGACGAAGGAAAACGGGTCGGGTTCACGTTCGGCCTTTGGACCAGCCCACGGAACGAACGCGGGCCCTGTGCGTTTCGGCCCAACGCGGACGCGTGCTGCAGCTTTGGTCTCGGCTCCGCACGCGTGCTCTCGGCTCGGCTTGACGTGTACGGCGGCTCGGCTCCGTCAAAACCCGCGGCTCGGCTCCGTCAAATCCCGCAGCTCAGCTCGGCGGCTTAATTGGTCGGCTCAGCAGCTCGGCTTGGTGAATCGGTATCACTATAATATATCGATTCCAAGGTTTTTGGCCCTTCCGAAGCCGTTTCTGCCCTTAGTTTTACCATCCAAGGTCAGTATGGCTCCTAAACGTTAAAGACAGATTAGATCGAGGGTTTATTTTGATAAATAGCATGAGGTTTAGCTATGGTACCTTATGAAAGGTTCTAAATTTTTATGTGGCTATCATAGGACATATTTAACCGCTGGGATTAGCTCGTTGTGAGTGACTTCAACCAAGACCATCGAGGTAAGTGACCTTACTGTTGGAGTTAGCTTTCTACGTGTTGTATGATGGTGCGTGCCCTGTGGCCCCTGCATGCACCATATTTTATGTGATATGATTATGTGATGTATAGATTGTGTTGATCGTAGATTGTGTATGTTATGTGATGTATGAACTTGTGTTGACTGTTGACTGTTTATGTTATGTCATGAATGAGATGTTAGTATTGTATGCCATGAATATGTTGATTGATGCCATAGATACACGTAGAATTATCGAGTCATGTCATGAGATGTTTATGCAACTGCAATGTTTATGTAATATGCCATGTAATGTAAGTCATGTGAGATGCCATGTGATGTAAGAAACGTAAATGCGATGTTAGCACTGCTTATGTAATGCCATGTTAAATATGTTAAGGGACCTCATGCATATATGTATGTCACGTGCATCGGGATTCTTCCCCTTTATGATACGAAAGAATGAAATACGATATTTATGTTCGCCATGATATCATGCGGGCCCTTTTCTGTTCTGTGGTGTCCGGCTACGTGTAACACGTTTTGCCCGACCAAGTCAGGCCCAGGGGGTATGTTTAAGAGCCCGCCTGGTGGGTTCATGTATACGTACATGGGCCATGTGTGAAGGAGTACCACACATCCAACCCTACCCGGAATAGAAAAGCGCCCAAGGCTATGAAAAGTTTATGAAAGGTTAGGTCCCGCTCATATGTTGCATGTGTTTGCATTCCTAACCCCAACAGTGGGGTGACTTACTGAGTATTTCATAAAATACTCAAGCCACGTGCTACCTACATTTTTCAGGTAAAGGCAAGGCACCAATGTACGGTTGACGGCAGAGCTGAGGCCACCATGGAAGTTGGAGACGGGATATTTTTAGAAGTTTACTCTTATTAGACTATTTTAAGTTTTACATTGAGTATTGTTTCATTTGGATTTACTTCGAATTCAGTATTGAAGGTTTATTTTTGAAGTTTAGGTTTTGTTTTGGATTCCTGAATATTTATGAAAGACTCTTTCAAGGTTATTTATGATGAGCTTCCGCTTAATGAGATAAGTATGCATGAGTGACGTCACTAATTAGGTTAAAGAAAATTAGGGGCGTTACATTATCGGTTACTTGGTTACCATTCTAAAGAAATTCAACTTTCGACCTTTTGTGAATGCTAAAAGCTACTTGCAAAATACTGTCGATTATGATCCATAATACTCACCGACTCGAAATTGAGGTTTGTTCGTGTTTGAAAATGTGACAAACCAAAAGACAAGATGCTAATTAATATTGTTTGTGATTGTTCTTGTGAATTCTTCATCTTTGAATACATATTTTCGTTGGCTTATGAATTTTCCCATCTTTTAAAAATATTGTTTATTTAGTTCGGGCCTAATTTCATAATAGTCCATTGAATCACAATATTGCAATATTTTAAGTTACTTTTAAGATTAAAAGTCGATGAATAAAGTAATTACGGCAAGTTCTTTTTATGCATCTTATTTTGAACTAGCACATAAATGCTTCCTAATTATTTTATTTACTTTTTTATGAATTAGGTTATGAAGATCATTTGAATTATAAACGCTTTAATTCAAACAATATTTAATAACTAATCATTTTAATATTTATACTCAAATATACTAACAACTACTAGTAACACTAGTTCAATGACTTAAAGAATACAACTATTATCTCGAACTATAAAGAATTTAATTCCAACCTATTCTAATGGACAAACGCTTTATTAGACTCCATTGTAAGATTTCACTTCATCAATTTAAGTAGCGTTCAACTACAACTATAAATATCAAATTCTTAAGTATTCATGAACAAAATCGGCCTAACAATGTCTCTTGGAACTATTTACCAAAGGTGTTAGAATGAGCCGTGTGGAAGGGTTGCCTTTAGATGCTTTAGTACAAATTAAGGATGTCAATATCCTAGTAGTGCGGAATGCAGGAACGTTCGTTGTTGAAAAGAATAACGAGAATAGTGGACATCGTTTCATCTACAAGCGTGTGGTGAACGGTCTGGTTTGTATGACTAGAGAACGTCGTCCTTGCAGAATTTATATTATTGTGATAGAAGTTATAAATAACGATGATATTCCTTGGTCTTTTATTACAAAGGTGCATAACTTTCTTTTTGTGCATGTGATATATCCATCGCCACTACTCATAAGCTCTCATCTTTTAAAGAAGTTCTCGAGTTCCTTGTCCCCAAGTAGCAATACAACTACTAAAATGCTATCTCTACTTATAATAAGCCCTCTCTCTCTCGAAATATATATGTGTGTGTTTGTGGATGTATTACTCTCTTTTATTAATGAAATATGGCATAGTCATAATGATATTATGAGTATCTTTTCTATCCCTCCCTTCCTTATTGCTATATAAAGAATACGAAGATTATAAGTAAAAGTGTACAAGTAATTTGTTACTTTTGAACTTAAAATACTTGTAATTCAATTTATCTATGTTATCAACAATAATTATCAAACAGTATATAATTTTGTCCAAGTAAGGTCGCTTCTCATTCTCTGTATGATATCATAACACAAAATCGAGCAGAAGGGTTAACGATAAAATGATAACAAAAACCAATTTGTCGAACTAACTATAAAGGAAGGGTTGGTTGGAAACCATGTCTATACTTCTTTACTTTAATCACAAGTAACTAAAGATATATAAGAACAACAGAATATGGAATGCCCAGTCAAAACATAAAAAATTTCTTGCCATGTTATAGTTAATGAATATGGTATGCACAAAGATCCGACGTCACACTTCATGATTGGAGACAAATTCAGTGAACTATGGTCGTCCATACCGTCCTTTGGTCCAATTATGTCAAGCAAATTTTGCAGCAAGCAAAGAGTTTTTAATAAGTTCGCTATTGCAAAGAGCTCGGTTTAAGGCACAAATGTCTCTTATGTGAAAGGAGAACCAATTCAACGAGATTTAAGTAACCATGAATAAGACACATGATACAACTTGTAAACGAAACGATGTCCATGACTCTTGTTATTATCTTCCACTACAAACCTTCTAGACTCTTGCACTTTTTTTTCATTGACATCCTTAATTGAAATTTGAATTGAAGGAAACACTTCTCCACAACTCATCATGGAACACATTTGATAGATAGTTTCAACAGATTTACTTTGCCGAGGAATACTTTAAAATTTGATATTTATAGTTGAACCCTATTAGAAGAGAGCTTGGAATTAAATTCTTTATAGTTGGGATAAGGGATGTTTTAGTCAAACCAAGTATACTTTTTAGTGTTAAAATAAATTGATTTTTTAGTTTTAATTTTTGTAGGAATAAATTAATTTTGATGTGGTGTTATGTATTTTAAAAAAATTAATATTAACTTAATCAACAAAAATTTGTATTTTTTTTAAAATTATAATCTAAATTAATAAAAATACCATTCAACTTTGCACTTTATCTAAAAATACTCATAATTTTTTTTAAAAAAATACCGTTGAATTTTCAAAAAAAAAAAAAGAAAAAAGCTTCAAAACTACTCTTTAACTTTCAAAAGTGTTTAAAAAAGATAGATGGGGAGAAAATTGTGTTCATGGGGAGAAGATTGAAGGTTATTTTAGGGGAAGGTTTTCAAAGTCAGTATAAGATCCTGAAAACATAACAAGAAGTAATATCCTAACTTAAGGTCGCGATTAAGAACCTACTAGTAGGCTACTTACTAAGTTTTACTCACTCCATGTTTATCATTTTTTTTTCAAGTAAATAAGAGTTGGTCATGGATGAGAGCGGACTTTGGAGTGTGGGCCATGGAATAACCTCTGTTTTTAATCTAGTATTTTTTGTTCTTCTTTTGATTCTGCTTCTTATTTTGTGTTTGTAACGAGTATGTATATGTAACACCCAAAAATGAAGGAAATTATCTCCCATAAGAACAAGCCACTCATGAAAGATCCGAAGGATAGAAAGGAAAAAAATGAAAGGATTAAATAAGAACAAAGGACTTAGTCAGGTCACTCGTGTACCTTAACAAGTGATTGCAAGGAGTTAAAAGGCCTTTTGAAAAGGATTGGAAAGAAAAAAGTAAATCAAAAGGGCAAAAAAGTCATTTTATCAATTATCAAGAATCTTTCCCGATTTGTAATTCCTTATCTAGAAGGAATCTCGAGATTCAGAAAAAGGGAAAAATGATAAAAGACCGATGAGAATTTTGTAGAAATTTTTTGGATTTTTCGAGAAAAATAATAATAAAATATTCAGAAAGTGACAAATTACCAAAATACCCCTGGAAGAATGGATAGTTACAGAAATGGCACTCTAATTCGAATCAGAGCATCTACCGTGACCATCCGGAAAAAATCTTTCAAACTTAAATCTCAACCGTCGGATCTCCTCCAAAATTTGATATGATCTAGAACGAACACGCACGGATCATCACATCCAACGACTAGTATTCAAAGCCAAGATCGGTAAGGCTATGATCGGAGTTCATATCTCCAAAAAATTATCCAGAAAGTTTGATCTCTACATAACGAAGATTCTGGAGCTCTCAATGTTGGTTTTAGCTCCTCCTATGAGGTCGGAAGTAGGAGCAACAATACGGAATAAGAATCGAGAAAGGTCAATCCCCTAATTGAAGGCAATAAGCGTTTAGATTGTGGATCTCCAACTCTCAGATTTCTTCCAAATTCGAGAGCAATCCTCCACCATTTCTCTTCAAACTTATTCCTACAGTTTCTCAACAAGATTACCCACGAGTTCTATGAAGGAATAGAGTGCTGAAAGTGCCCAGAAACCATTCCCCCAATTCAATCCGCCATTGAAGAACTTCAAGAAAAACTTGGAAATCCAATACGAGGATACATGATGACTCGTCGAGCAAGAATGATTCCAATTAGTTTCTGTACCTCCAAGGAATGCTTCCATAGAAGACCACGAAGAAAAATAACCTCGAGAGCGTGCAAAATTGAAGGAAATAGGTTTCGAAATTAAATTGGGGATAAGAGTCAAAATTCCTATCTACGATCTCTTTTCCTTAAAATAAAGGATTCCTCTAGCTTCAGAGGAAGAAGTTGAGTAAACTTGATGAAGGAATCGAGAGCTGAGACATCGTAGAACAAGCTACCCATAAGATCGAAAATCTGGCATTTCGAGTGAGTTGCATACCGAGAACGATTTTTGGAAATTAAGGTCCTACACTCAAAGACGTTCCTCCAAACCAATTCCTTTAGCTTGAAGATAGGATATGGAAGGGGTTTAATGAAGAAATAGGGCCTTGAAACCCCTAGAATCGGCTACCCAATAAGAAATTCTTTGTTTTATCTCTAGCGATAAATCAGATTTTGGATGAACTTTGGTATCGAATATCTTAGGCTACGATCCACGAGAAGTTATCAAATAAATCCCTAGCCCTTTCTGTTCAGAGGAAGAAAATGATGATACGGCCAGTTATCATTTGGTATCAGAGCCTACAATGATAAGCGCCTACAATGCTGGAATTTGCAAAGCTAGAGGTCCTTCTAGAATCCTTGCAAAACGCTCACAGAGAAAGCTAACTTAACGGATTGATTCCAACCAAGAGCTGGTTAGAAGATGAATGACTCTTAGATCAAACTTGGAATCTATGATGGTCACTCTTAGATACCAAGACAATTCACTCCAGAATTAGCTTGATCAAAACTAATTCAATGAATCGGTTTAAACATCAAATCTAAAGCAAGGTTTGAAAAAGAATAACACCAAAAGGGTATCAAGAAAACACAAAGGTTTTTTTTCTGTATTCAACCAAAATCCCTCAAACATGAATATTACATGCCTTTAAATAGGCCTGGAAGATAACCCTAACAAAATAAAGTTCAGCCACCAACCACTAATAAATGCTAATAAATTCTATTAAATACAAATTGAAGAATATAAGGCAATTCATACAAACTATTAATAAATGCTATTAAATATAAAATGAAGCAAATAAGGCATTAATAATTTCCTTAACTGGTAATTCAACTACCAAAGGCAAGTCTTCTAATTACTTTCCAATATCAGCCACTCCATTATCTTCTTGATTTGATATGCGAATTCTATAAAGATTTTTAGGCACAAAAGTCCTTGTTTCAACCGGTACACTAGCTAGCTTTTGAAGATGCAATGTATAGGCCTCTTGAATCTTCTTAACCTTGCTTCTTGTAATCGGTCCTTCGGGTACATGCATGTGATTAGTTGTTGGATTCATATCATCCCCCCTTTCTTTAAAAGGATTTGTCCTCAAATCAAATTCATCGTTCTTTCCGGACAAGAACTGAATTTTTTTTTCTCACTTTTTTTTCTCACCTTTACCTTAGTTTCTTCTCTCCACTGTTGTTCTTCAGATTCTTTTCTTTTTTTCTCTAATTTCAATTGGTCACAATGTACTTCATATGGAGACAATGGAAGTAAAGTAAATTTCTTCCCACACAAAGTAAAAGTATACTTGTTCATGAAACTATCAAATGTTACCTTTCTATCATATTGCCAAGGTCGGCCGATCAAGATGTCCCCCGCATGCATTGGTACGACATCATAAAGAACTTCATCTTTATATCTTCCAAGAGTAAAAGAAATAAGAGCTTGGGAGTTCACCTTAATTTCTTCTTTGTTTGTTAACCAATGAAGTTTGTATGGTTTTGGATGGGGATGGACAGAAAGTTGAAGTCTTTTTACAAGGAAGCTGCTTACCACATTTGGGCAACTTCCACTATCAATCACCAAGTTGCATGGGTTTCCTTTGACCAAACATCTTGTGTGGAACAAGTTTTCCCTTTGATCTTCAAATTTCTCTTCCTTGATTTGAACATTGAGTACCCTTCTTGTGATCAAAGATATGGAATTACCTTCTTCAACATACTCATCATCATATGCTGCGATTTCTTCCACAAGCTGTGAGTCATGATCCTCACATTCATCATCTGAATCAAGTATACCATTTCTTATCACCATAACTTTTTTATTAACACACTCTTTGCTCATGTGTCCAAACCCTTTGCACTTCCAACATTGAATAGAACTAGACTTCTCCTTTACCGTCTTTGAAGCTTCATTCTTTTTACCAATGGAACTCTCAGCCTCCACCCTTTTAGTAGCCACAAACTTTTCTTTTGGTGACATCGATTCATTTCTATTCACAAAACTATCCTTGTTCCAAGTTTTAGAATTTGAAAAGGTGTTAGTTTGTGATGTGTACCTTTTTTAATGCTCTTTTTCTTCCTTCAATTGGTCTTCAATTTTGAGAGCATAATGATACATGTCTTCCAGATATGGTGGTGGATTTCTGTCAACAAGATGAGCAATTTCTCGATTCAAACCTCCAAGGAATCTAGACATGGTATCTTCTTCTTCTTCTCTAACCTTTGCTCTTTTCATCATAGTTTCCATCTCTTGATAATATTCCGCCACACTTTTTGTTCCTTGCCTCAAACCTTGCAATTTAGTTTTCAAATTTCTTTCATAATGTTTTGGAACATACCTTTTTCTCATGACTTCTTTAAGTTCTTCCCATGTCTCTATTGGATTCTCCTCTTTTCTTCTTCTCTCGGATTTGAGATGTTGGTACCAATCACTAGCATGATTGGTAAATTCGGCAATAGCAAGTCTCATCTTCTTATTTTCACTATAGGTGTTGCAATCAAACACATGCTCTATCTTTCTTTCCCACTGCAAGTATGCCTCAGAATCTGCCGTTCCACAAAAGGGCGGGATTTTGAGTTTAACTCCCCCATCTCTATCTTCATGTACTCTTTCCATCCTTCTAGGTTGCATAATAGTTGCATGGTTATTTCTTCCTCTCCATCTACCATCAACTTGTCTTTCTTGTACTACTATACCTTCATCTTCTTGTAATGTTCGTTCTTGTCTTTGTTGTTGTGCCATTCTTTCTTGTCTATCTTCCATCATCATTAACATCATACCTTGAATTGCTTGAAGAATGGTTGTATTAAGATCTGGAACTGGTGGTACTGCTTCTTCATTATGTGACATTGTTATCAAGGGGCCTCTCAACACTTCTCACAAAAATTTTACTCAGGGACGCTCGTGTTTAACACTCAAAGGTGGGCTTTTGGTACTAGGTCAAGAATGTACAGTCCGGTTTTTTTTTTTTTTTTTTTTTTTTTCCGATAATCTGAGAGAGACAAAAAGGAGAAAAAAAAAACTAACAGTAAAGATATTTCACCTCTAGAGCGGCCAAAGAACGTCGACCAAATGCTCTGATACCAAATGATAAGCGCCTACAATGCTGGAATTTGCAAAGCTAGAGGTCCTTCTAGAATCCTTGCAAAACGCTCATAGAGAAAGCTAACTTAACGGATTGATTCCAACCAAGAGCTGATTAGAAGACGAATGACTCTTAGATCGAACTTGGAATCTATGATGGTCACTCTTAGATACCAAGACAATTCACTCCAGAATTAGCTTGATCAAAACTAATTCAATGAATCGGTTTAAACATCAAACCTAAAGCAAGGTTTGAAAAAAAATAACACCAAAAGGGTATCATGAAAACACAAAGGTTTTTTTTTTTCTGTATTCAACCAAAATCCCTCAAACATGAATATTACATGCCTTTAAATAGGCCTAGAAGATAACCCTAACAAAATAAAGTTCAGCCACCAACCACTAATAAATGCTAATAAATTGTATTAAATACAGATTGAAGAATATAAGGCAATTCATACAAACTATTAATAAATGCTATTAAACAGCCACCAACCACTAATAAATGCTAATAAATTTTATTAAATACAAATTGAAGAATATAAGGCAATTCATACAAACTATTAATAAATGCTATTAAATATAAAATGAAGCAAATAAGGCATTAATAATTTCCTTAATTGGTAATTCAACTACCAAAGGCAAGTCTTCTAATTACTTTCCAATATCAGCCACTCCATTATCTTCTTGATTTGATATGCGAATTCTATAAATATTTTTAGGCACAAAAGTCCTTGTTTCAACCGGTACACTAGCTAACTTTTGAAGATGCAATGTATAGGCCTCTTGAATCTTCTTAACCTTGCTTCTTGTAATCGGTCCTTCGGGTACATGCATGTGATTAGTTGTTGGATTCATATCAATTTATAGTCAAACAGGTGACCTTCAAATCTTCAATATTACGGTCTCCCAACTAAGCTATCCCCTATAACATTGAAAATGAAAATTTTGAAATTTTATAAAGAAATGATCACTAAATTTAGATTAAATAGTCAAGTAATTTTAAAAAGAAATAATCACTCATTTTAGATTGAATATTTAGGTTATGCAAGTTAGTCAACTTGAATTAGGTGGGGTGAACGTGGATCAAACACGTGACCTTGAGATCTATAGTGACGCTCTCCCAACTAAGCTATCTCCGCTAACATTAAAAATGAAAACTCATTAGTAAGGTATTTAGCTAATTCATTGATATTTTAAAAAGAAATAATCACTAATTTTAAATTGAATAGTCAGGAGTCAAGTTATGTGATGTGAATCAGGTGCGATGAACGTGGATCAAACACGTGACCTTCAGATTTTCAGTCTGATGCTCTCAAAATCGAGTTATCTTCGCTAATATTTGAAAAAAAAAAATCATAAGTAAGGGTATTTCTGCTAATTCATTATATTTTAAAAAGAAATAATAAATAATTTTAGATTGAATAAAGTTATGCAACTTAATGAACTTATGCAACCAAGTGCGGTATTTCCGCTAATTCATTATTCATTGAAATTTTAAAAATAAATAATAACTAATTTTTTATTGAATAGTCAGCTTATGCACATGGAAACAGGAGCGGTGAACGTGGAGATTAAACACGTGACCTTCAAATCTTTAGTTTGACACTCTCCCAACTGAGCTATCCCTGCTAACGTTAAAAATAAAAATTCATAAGTAAAGCTATTTCCACTAATTCATTATATTTTAAAAAGAAATAATAATCAACTAAACTATAAGGTGAGATGAATGCAGATCAAACACAAGACCTTCCAATATTCAAGCTAATGCTCTCCCAACATAAAGCCATCCCAGATAACATAAAAAATGAATAATCACATGTTTTAGATTTGATAGTCAAGTTGCAACTTAGTCAACCTATACTAGTTTGATAGTTGGATAAAGAACGTGACGGTATTTCCACTAATTCATTATATTCTAAACATAAATAATCACTAATTTTGGAAAGAATAGTCAAATTATGCAATATGCGGTGAACGTGGATTGAACACATGACCTTCAAATCTTCAGTCTAACGCTCTGCCAACTAAGCTATCCCTGCAATCATTAGAAATGAAAATTCATCAGTAAAGATATTTTCGCTGATTCATTGAGATTTTAAAAGGAAATAATGACTAATTTTTTATTGAATAGTCAGGTTATGGAAATAGAAACAGGTGTGGTACGTGAGCTTCAAATCTTAAATCTGTCTCAAAACTGAGCTATCCCCACTAACATTAAAAATGAACGTGGAGATCGAACACGTAACCTTCAAATCTTAAATCTGACGCTCTCCAAACTGAGCTATCTCCGCTAACATTAAAAATGAAAGTTTTTAAGTAAAGATATTTCCGCTAATTAATTAAAATTCTCGAAAGAAATGATCACTAATTTTAGATTGAATAGTCAAATTGTGCAACGTGAACCATGTGTGGTGAACGTGGATCGAACACGAGACCTTCAGATCTTCAATCTAACGCTCTCTAAACTGAGCTATCCACACTAACATTAAAAATAAAAATTCATCAGTAAAGGTATTTTCGCTAATTCATTGAAATTTTAAATAGAAATAATCACTAATTTTTAATAAGATATTCAAGTTATCCAACTTGTATAAGGTGCGGTGAACTAGAACACGTTAGGTATTTCCGATAATTCATTGAGATTTCACAATGGAATAATGACTAATTTTAGATTGAATAGTCGGGTTATGCAACTAGAATCAGGTGCGGTGAACGTGGAGATCAAACACGTGACCTTCAAATCTTCAGTCTGACGCTCTCCCAACAGAGCTATCCCCGCTAATATTAAAAATGAAAATTCATAAGTAAAGGTATTTTCGCGAATTCATTATGTTTAAAAAAGAAATAATCACTAATTTTAGATTGAATAATCAAGTTATGTTTTTAGATTGTATAGTCAAGTAATAAACTTGTATTAGGTGCGTTGAACGTGGATAAAACACGTGTGACCTTCAAATCTTCAGTCTAATAATCTCCCAGAGCTACTCTTGCTAACATTAAAAATAAATATTCATCAGTAAAGGTATTGGGTACACTTCTGAAAATTCAACAAAAGGCATTGGGTACGTAGTACGACATTCCACCCATAAAAAGATGGTCAAACAGAAATGCTTAAGCAAATATTGGAAGACATGTTGAGGGTACATGTGATGGATTTTGGAGTAAGTTGGGATAAGTACCTACCCCTTATGAAATTCGCTTATAATAATACTTGCCAAGCCACCATACAAATGGCCACATACAAGGTTCTCTATGGACGAAGATTTCGATCCCCTATCTTTTGGGAAGAAGGGGGGCAAATGACAACTATTGGGCCAGAGCTGGTGCAAATTACCAACGCCGCAGTCTAGAAGATTAAAGCTAGGATACAAACCGCACAAAGCCGAGAGAAAAGCTATGCAGACCTAAGGCGCAAGGACATGAAATTGTAGGTAGGGGATCATATATTCCTAAAGGTAGCACCCCATGAGAGGGGTGCTCAGGTAGGGTAAAAAGGGGAAGCTAAGCCCTAGGTTTATCCGTCCATTTGAGATATTAGAAAGGATTGGATCTGTGGCCTATAGAATCGGGAGTATACCCTAGATCATTCGCACGTACATAATATCTTTCATGTATCCATACTACGGAAGTATACCCTAGATCGTTCGCACGTACTGGTTCATGAAACTCTCTTCTTGAGAGATGACCTAACATATAAAGAACACCCGATTCAAATAATAGACAAGAAAGTCAAATGATTGAGAAACAAGAAAATCTCTCTTGTTAAGGTCCTGTGAAAGAATCATAGAGTAAAAGAAGCCACTTGGGAAACAGAAGGCAAATATGAACCTTGTACCCTGACCTATTTTAGAATAAGCAGTTTCGATGACCGAAAGTTTTCAAAGGAGAGGAGAATTTGCAACACTCAAGGTCTCTAATAAGAGAGTGTATAATCCCTACTAGGTTGTATCTAGAAGCAAAGAACAAGTAAAATTGAAAAAACATTGAGAAAATGGTACATTTTCTAATTTTTATAAACTTCCCGAATCATTAAATTTTTTATAGAATAAGAATTACAAGGTGCTTAAAAAAGGAAGCTCTGATCGGAGAAGACTTTTCTGGCAGAAGATTTAGAAAAATCAGGAATGAAATTATAGAAATTCTAGACGTTTCAATGGTAGTGGAAAATCTGTCTCTAAATTATGAATTAGGGTAGACTATTAGGGGCAAGAAGCAAGCTTAATCGAGTACCCAATCGAGAGATACAAGTTTTTTGTTTTGGGGTATCGTGTTCATGGGTTTACCTCGAATTCGAGAACTATAGTCCATTGTTCATTAACAAACTTGTTCCTGCACCTTCTAAATAAGTTTACCTATCAGTTTGGTGAAGGAAAGAGGTCCTGAAAGTGCTAGTAGATTTTCACACGAATGAGTCCACGTTAGGTTACCCTCTAATGTTTTCCTAAGCTAAAACCTCAACTCCTAAAGCCTAACCCATGACATTATGTATAAACCTAGGTTCATCAATAATCCATGTACCAAGTACCTAGAACTATGTGAATAACATGCTAAATAAGTCAGGAGGATCCATACCCATAAGTAACCATTATATGCAATACAATGTGTACTAAAAAGCCCCTATTCCTCTTTAGGTAGGATGTCCTACAATATGTATCATGAGCTGGATGTTATGATAGGCCTACCTTTCCCATTAGCTAAACGAGATGTCCTGCACCACGATTTACCAGTAGGATTACATGATTATGACGACACCATTCATGTGTTAATGGGGAGAAAATTGAAGGTTATTTTAGGGGAAGGTTTTCAGGATCAGTATATGATACATGACACGATGACCTCTAAGTTCTAAGATCCTGAAAACATAACAAGAAGTAATATCCTAGGTTAAGGTCGCGATTAAGAACCTACTAGTAGGCTACTTACTAAGTTTTACTTACTCCATATTTATCATTTTTTTTTCAAGTAACTAAGAGTTGGTCGTGGATGAGAGTGGACTTTGGAGTGTGGGCCATGGACTAACCTCTATTTTTAATATAGTATTTTTTGTTCTTCTTTTGAGTGTGCTTCTTATTTTGTGTTTGTAACGAGTATGTATATGTAACATCCCAAAAATGAAGGAAATTAGCTCCCATAAGAATAAGCCACTCATGAAAGACCCAAAGGATAGAAAGGATAGAAAGGAAAAAAATTAAAGAATTAAGCAAGAACAAAGGACTTAGTCAAGTCACTTGTGTAGCCTAACAAGTGATTTCAAGGAGTTAAAGGCCTTTTGAGAAGGATTTGAAAGGAAAAAGTAAATGAAAAGGGCAAAAAAGTCATTTTATCAATTATCAAGAATCTTTCCGGATTTGTAATTCCTTATCTAGAATGAATCTCAATATTCAAAATAAGCGAAAAATGATCAAAAAGGGATGAGCAATTTGTAGAAAAATTATGGATTTTTCGAGAAAAATAATAATAAAATATTCGAAAAGTGGCAAGTTACCACAATACCCCTAGAAGAATGGATAATTACAGAAATGCCACTCTAATTAGAATCAGAGCATCTAGCGTGACCATCCGAACAAAATCCTTCAAACTCAAATTTCAACCGTCGGATCTCCTCCAAAATTTGATATGATCTAGAATGAACACACACGGATCATCACATCCAACGACTAGTATTCAAAGCCAAGGTCGGTAAGGATATGATCGGAGTTGATATCTTCGAGAAATTATCTAGGAAGTTGGATCTCTAAATAACGAAGATTTTGGAGCTCTCAATGTTGGTTTAAGTTCCTCCTATAAAGTCTAAGTAGGAGTAACAATACGAAATAAGAATCGAGAAAAGTCGATCCCCCAATCGAAGGCAATAAGCGTTTAGATTGTGGGTCTCCTACTCTCAGATTTCTTCCAAATTCGAGAGCAATCCTCCACCATTTCTCTTCAAACTTCTAAATAATGATGAATCTGGAGCTCTCAATGTCGGTTTAAGCTCCTCCTATAAAGTCTGAAGTCGGAGAAACAATGCGGAATAAGAATCGAAAAAGGTCGATCCCCCAATCGATGACAATAAGCATTTAGATTATGGGTCTCCTACTCTCAGATTTCTTTCAAATTCTTGAGAAATCCTCCACCATTTATCTTCAAACTTATTCTTACCGTTTCTCAACAAGATTACCCACAACTCAGGTAAAGATGACATCGAAATTAATACTTTAATTTCATCTTCAAAATTTATTTCCACCTAACTCAGTTGACTGATAATCCGTCACCGTGCATATATATTTACAACCTTAAAAGGTAAAATTACAAGGAGTACGAGAGAAAAGTGCTTAAAATAGTTTCAAAATATAGAAAAAAAAAATAGTAAGATTTGGTCAAAGTCAACATCCATGGATCACTTATGGCACAGCACAACACAGATGAGGGTAACATTTTTTTATTTCTCTACTATATTAGGCCCTTTGGTTTATTGGCTTTACAAGATGGAGACATGAAGTTTTCTATTTTTCTACTTTGCATTTAGAAATGAAGCAAAATTAGTCTGAGGGTTTTAGGCAGATTGTTATAATTCTAATTTTTAACTAAAAAAAAATTAGTCTGATTGTCACGCTTAAAACTACCCTATAGGTATAATCGACCTATTATCCTTCCACCAATAGGAGAAAAAGGCAACGTTACTATGTGAAACTAGTTTCATGTCATTTATTCAACAATAAGGGTGTTAGCATGCATTTGGAAATGAACCCATATTTAAAAAATTTAGATAAAATAGAAAAGAATTGTTATCTCAAAGACAATGATACTATGTGAAACTAGCATCAACTTAACTCTTAGGGGCGGTAAACTAACGGTTCCTTCACCCAAGACCCATGGCCCAACTCCCAACATGGAAGGGATAATCTAGAGAATCATTCCAAGAACCCTAACGGATGGGTTACAAAGTCACATTATCAAGCTGGACAACAAACAATGTCGCCGACAAACTTAGGAAGACTACATGAAATTACGAATATACCGATTTTTAAAATGTTAAATTATGTGAAATTACTGGCCAAGAATATTCTAGAGAGCTCTTCCTTTTTATTTAAGATTTTGATATTTAAGTAAAAAGAAAATGAATAAAAATAGGAGACATTTTATAGATTGAGGAGTAAGTGAAAACAAAAACGGAGTCATGACCCATTTTCGGTGGGTTCTCGAAGCACGGATTACAAGTTAAAAGAGGGTGCTTGGAGGATACCACACTCTTTTCTTAATGATTTCTTGGTTCTTGTCCGAGAATAGTGGTCCTAGGTTTTTAACCATGTTCATAGTGGGTGCTTGGATACAACACTCTTTTCTTAATGATTTCTTGGTTCTTGTCCGAGAATAGTGGCCCTTAGGTTGGGCCCAACCAAATTCGAACTGATGACCTCTTAATCTACAATCAAATGCTTTACCATTGAGCTATGAACCCATTTTGAATGATTTCAACCTAAGTGACCCCTTCTACAGAGTGTCAGTCCAAAAGTGTAAAAAGTGTCTGTCCAAAATAAAAGGGCCCAACCAAGTTCAAACGGGTGACCGGTCAAATTCTCTACCACTGAGCCATGGATCCACTTTGTAGAATTTTAACATTAGTGACCCCTTAGACATAATGTCGGTCCAAAAAGTGTAACAAATTTCTATCCAAGATAGAAGGGCCCAACTAGGTTCGAATTGCTGACCTCTTGATCTGCAATCAAATGCTCTAACATTGAGCTATGGACCCATGTTGTATGATCTCAATCTTAGTGACCCCTTCTACAGATTATCGATCCAAAAGTGACCCTACCGAATCGGCTATGAACCAATTTTGTATAAATTGACGGATTACTTATCGGGAATTAAACACAGGTCGTTAGATTCAAAGTCGAAAGTGCTAACCACTACACCATAGAACCACTATTTAAACTTTATTCTGGCAACGATTTTGATAAGCGCCAACAACGCTGGATTTTGCAAAGTTAGAAGTCGTAGTATCCTTACAGACTTTCACAAGGTGTTTTCAACTTCTTTTATAGGTAATTGAATTTTTGAGTCCATGCAAATGATTGGTTGGATTAGTATCAGTTTGAGAAGACAGAGAAGAGAAGAGAGACTTTGTTAGAAACTCTCCCAATGTGTTTTCAACTTCTTTTATTGGTAGAATTTTAAAATCAAACCACAACAAAATTTACTTCTATTCAGCAAAATAATTTTTTCTTTGAAACAAGATTATTCCCTTCTTTTTCTAAAACTAAATTTGACTCTTGAATAGATTTTAATAGTTTTGTTAATTAAATTTTCTTTAAATTTTATTGTACCTAGAGTATAAGGGAAATAATACTTTATTATTATTATTTTTTAATATTTTGTAATTTGTATGGTATTATTCGAGGCTTTTGAATGAAATATGATAATTGATTCTCTGTCCTCTTTGACAATTTTAGATACCTCCATATCCGATATTTGATGCGTCACGTTTCATTATGAGATCTGCCATTGGGTCAATATGACTTAAGCAAAGAGTTTATTTGACTAATGATTTGATTTTTTTTGGGTTGTAGAGATATCCCTTACCAATAAATTCTTTGTATTATTTTGAAGACACTCATCAAGACATTTGTAAATGTGCCTGATATCTTGAAGGATATAAGACACGTAATTGAGAGAATCTCAAATTTTTTTGAAGTTGGCTTTTCTAGGATACGTCATCACCAAAGTTTGAGACAAAGACCATTGGATGGGTTTTAATAAGGCTTAAATAAATTTAAAATCCAAGAAAACGGATCTGAGTTTGATATTATTTGATTTTGGGTATGGACACAACTAGCTGATTTCTTTTGATTACATTAATGAATGTATGTAGATGCTTGAAGTCTTGATCTTAATGGTTTTAGAAAATATCAACACATCATCAATATAAACTATAGAAGTTTTTTGAAAAGATTGAAAATATCATTCATAATCTTCTGAAATTCGGATGGAGCGTTTTTTCGCCTAAATGGCATAACGTTCCTCTCATATTTTCTAAATTGGACATAAATGCTATTTTATATTTGTCCTTTTAGAAAATTAGAATTGAAATCCCAATTTCATGTCCAATTTTATAAAAACATTTGAATCTAAATTATTTTTATCAAATCATTTTTGTTTTGGATTGTATATCTTATTTATTCTAAAACCTTATTCAAAGGTTTGTAGTTAACTACCAGTATCAAAATTTCTGGTTTCTTTTCACCATGTTGTTAACTTAAAATGTCAAACATGACCACATGCTCTTTGAAGACCTTATCAGCTTCCTCTGCAAAATATCACCTAAAATGTTACAGTATTTAGTGTTTGATGCTTTTTGACTTAACCTTAAGGTTCTATTTACACAGTGAACTTGTGATAATTTTTGTCAAATTATATATTTGAATACCTAATACATTAAGATATAATATCTTATTTAAATAATATTAAAATGTCGTAGAATATCATAATACATGTTTAATTAATATGAATCTCCATCAAATTTCAAATATATATTTTTATTTAATGTTTATGATACACATCAATTATTTTAATATTTAACATATCAAATACGTTAATATGTTTTGATATTATACTTCAAGACTATAGGAACTTGCTCAGAGGACCTGAGAGTTACATTGGCCCACAATGCATCTCATGGACGATGCAAAACTATGGTGGCGCTTGAAGGTGAATGGTATAAAAAACTGGTCATGCACCAAAAAATCATGGGAAGACCATTGATGGAATTGAAGCAATCGGCGCTCCCCTAGATGGGTTTCCAATCAAAGACCTAATGTTTGATGTTGACTCTTTTGAAGAAAGAGCCACAGGATCGAACATCAAGAAACGTGGCGGTAGCTCTGAGAACTCTATCACACACATAAAAAAACGTGTCGAAGAGTTAGACATTACACAGAAGATCTGGCTTTCATCGAGGAGACCCCAGTTTGATTCTCGACAATGAAATTTTATTTTCTTATTTCTTTTATTTTATAGTTTCATCTTTTGTGACCAATTATATTTAAATTTTACCTAGGTTTGAGAAGCGCTATAATGGATGAGTTCAATAGTATCTTAAATTCAAAAGACTTTTATGAACTTGGTTTGAGAGGCACTATAATGGTCAAGTTCAATAGTATCCTAGATTAAAAACACTTTTATAAACTTTGAACCTTAAATATTGTTATGTCATACATATTTGGTTCGATTTCAACAAGTGAGGTTGAGGTCATTCAAATGGTTAATGTGATAATCCGGTTATTTTCAAGGTGTTTTTTGTTGAACGCCATCATGGCTGAGATGATTGAGATGAGCACCAGAGTGAGTTTGACAAGGAGGGTCGTAGAGAACCACACCCCAAGCCAAGCTCATGTTTGGCTTAAGAAACTGAAAATCCAAAAACACAAACCCTTAAATGGGAACCGGGATGCTAAGGAATTAAAAAACTTTATTTTTAATGTAGAACAATACTTGAAGGTTACAAGAACTTGCTCATAGGACCTAAGAGTTACGTTGGCAACAATGCATCTCATGGACGGTGGCGCTCGAAGGTGGATGATATAAAAAATGGGTCATGCACCATAAACTCATGGGAAGGCCGTTGATGGAATCGATGCAATCGACGCTCCCCTTGATGGGTTGCCAATTAAAGACCTAACGTTTGATGTTGACTCTTTTGAAGAAAAAGTCACACGATCGAACACCTCGAAATGTCGCGGTAGCTCTAAGAACTCTATCATACGACTGAGAGTTTAGCGCTACAGGAACTTTCTCATACGACCTGAGAGTTACGTTAGCCGCAATGCATCTCATGGACGATGCAAATGTTGGGTTTTATGTTCTAAAACTCATAGTTTGTAAACAAAAACATATTCTATTTTCAATAAAGTTATTATTGTTGTTTATTCAGTAAAGATTGTTATTGAATAAAGTGAACTTTACGATCATTAATCTAAATCCAATAAACTAAGAACACTCTGGCTATAGTATGATTACTTGAACTATATGTCGAGACATAAGAGTGGATCAAATTCAAGTATATGGTCAAAATGATTTATAGTATAAGGATAAGGCTGAGTACCTTATTCTAGGGACACTATGGATGCGGCCCACTTTTGTATATGATATAAACAATGTGATCACTAAATTGTACATGTGGAGACATGTGAGTGGGGACGTCCTATGCAATGAGTATTGCATAAGATCGGACCATGAAGAAAACCACTCTCACTTTATAATGTCGTTTACTGTTGAGACTGATTTTCTTTTCATTCGATAACCTAGGTAACTCGGTTTTAATCCTGAGCTAACCATGAACTCCTGTTTATTCAGAATTATCCTTAGATTTGCACGGGTGAGAGTGGCTCTAGTTCGCCGACTAAATAGGCCTCCCATTTCAGGGGTAAGACTGGGTGAATGGCTGGGGACGTGGGGTGCAAGATGGAATTCACTCCTACCCACTTTTAGGGATAGAAGAAAAGTAGTTCCCTTAAGCACTGACTCCAGGTCTTGAACAAGGGGCCCCACCCTCTCATTGTCCTGAGAGGGATTCGGTTTACTGGTTGGACCACAAACCAATTGTTCATTAGAGGATCAGTGAGACATAAGGAACAAGAAGTAACTTTAGGGGTAAAACGGTAAATTTACCCAGCTCTAGTTACGAACACCCTGTGAAGGATCAACTTACTAATCATGGTTATATCAAATGGACAGAAATATATCTATAGTGAGGGGAGTGCAACTACTAGGCTATAGTGGAGTGTCCTAGTAGTTAACGAATGTTGGTTACAAGGTTGATGAGTTTAGCCGGTTAATCTTGGATCGTTGGAGCCCATGATCTATAGGTCCATTAGGTCCCTCTGCTAGCTCATATCGAACTAAACCATAGAACAGTGTGACGAGTGAGTTTGAAGTGTTCGAATTCAAATTAGGGAATATGCACTACATATATACGATATATTTAACCGCATTTTTGTTTTATTTACGAATTAAACAAAAAGAGAGAATCTGAGATATTTAAATCTTAATCAATTATGTGTCGGAATTGATTGGGATTACATTTGAATTAATATTAAATATTAATTAAATAGTTTAATTAATCATTTAATGTTACTTTAATTTGAAATTCATTATTCAAATTAATTGTTCAATTACAATGAAGAAAGTCAAAATGTTGACTTCATTTAATGGAAAAATACATGTTAGTGGAATTTTGAGGTGTCAAAATTTGGTTTAACCAAACTTGCATGCTTGCCAAATAAACCCCACAAGTTTGAGTGAAATTTTGAGTGTCAAAATTTGGTTAACTCAAACATGCATGCTTGCCACATAATCCCAAACATTTGAGTGAAATTTTGAGTGTCAAAATTTGGTGATCTCAAATTTGCATGAACATGCAAACATGACTCTTTAAATAGAGTGATCATGGTACATGGAAGGTCTTCTTCTTATTGGTGAAAAACCTTGAGAAAAACCTCTCACAAACACTGGATTCCATCTAGTGGACCCAAGTTTAGTCACTCACTGGATTCCACAATCCCGTTCTAAAGCCGGAGGATAGTGGAGAAGACACTAGTGGTGGTTCGAAACCGGTTCGTGAGGAAAAAGGAGTTTGAACTACAAAAGGTTAGTATCTAAACTCATTAAGTTTTAATACTTATGAACATGCTAGTTATTTACTATAATTGATGTTCTAAAAGTGCCTAAGATTCAAATTGCTTCCGCATGTATTATATTAACACCATCAAGTATGTCATAAAAAAGGAAATATTGAATAGAAATAAAATATTAATAATAAATAGTTTCTTTTGAAGATGCGAGGTATCGATCCTCGTACCTCTCGTATGCTAAGCCATACCTCTCACATGCTAAGCGAAGCTACATCCCCACAATTCTTGCATCACAAAACCCTAAATTTTCCATCATCAATAATAGTGAAAATGAAGAATATCGCTACTCAACCTGTCATGAATAAGGAAAAATTGAAAAGAAATAATTTTCAATAATATATTTAATAATAGATAGTTTTATTTTGGAGATGCGTGGTATCTATCCCCGTACCTCTCGCATGCAAAGCAAGCGGTCTACCATTTAAGCTACATCCCCACAATTCTTATGTCACAAAATCCTAAATGTCTCGTCATCAATAATAGTGACATGAAAAACTATCCTTGCTCATTATGTCGTAAATAAGAAAAAATTGAAAAGAAATAATATATTTAGTGATCGATTCATTTGGAGATGCAAGGTATCAACCCCGTACTTTCCACATAAGAAGTGAGCGCTCTACTATCTGAACTACATCCCCACGATTTTTACATCAGAAAACCCTAAACCTCCCGTCATCAATAATTGTAAAAATGAAAAAATATCTACGCTCATTATTTCATAAATAAGGAAAGATGGAATAATATATTTAGTGATAATGAAAAAACATCTCCACTCATTATTTCATAAGTTTAGTGATCGATTCATTTGGAGATGCAAGGTATCGATCTCCGTACTTTCCACATCGGAAGCGAGCGCTCTACCATCTGAGCTACATCCCCACGATTCTTACATTAAAAAATCTTAAACCTCCCGTCATCAGTAATTGTGAAAATGAGAAATATATCTGCTCATTATTTCATAAATAAGGAAAGATGTAATATAAATAAAATATTAATAACATAGTTTACATATGTGTCACTTGTGTTATTTTCATGTGTTTATTTACTTGGTAAATGTCTTTCATACTACAATCTCTTGAAGGGGCATTTTGAGAATCGAACTTTCATACCACTAGACCAAATGCCCTTGTTATACCACTTGAAACATATGTATGAAGCCTTAGGCCTAGGTATTAAGGTCATATTTTGTCGTATTGCAGGAAACACGTGAAGTCCTCGGATGTAGAATTTGTCTCGGAGAATAAAGCCTTGGGATGGGATGTTAAGAAAGACTATGAGTGTTAAGAGCATGATGGTAAGTATAAAATGTCGAATATGAAGACTATGAGTGTTAAGAGCATGATGGTAAGTATAAAATGTCGAATATGAAGACTATGAGTGTTAAGAGCATGATGGTAAGTATAAAATGTCGAATATGAAGTTAGGTTGATTTCGCATATGAAATCCTTAGATAAGAAAAGATTTAGAGAATCATACCACTAAATGCCTTTTCTTAAACACCTAATATTTTTAGCTTCTACTAAAATATATTTTTCTCTTAGTAGTTGGAGGGCTATAAAACGAAAAGTTGAATTGTTATAATATACTAGGGTTATCAAATAAACCAACAAACCAACAAAAAAAACAAACTAATCAATTTTGGTTGGATTGATTCGGTTCAGTTCATCAGTTTGTTTGATTTAATTTTTCTATTTGGCCTTGTATGACAAGAAAATAAAGTTGTATTGAATGCACCTTAGTTTCATTTATGACAAACTCATATGAAACATAATTGCATTAATAGTACTCAGAGTTGGAGTCTATAAGCATTTCATGAACTTCAGTGCAATTCGTGCTTCATTAAAGATGAGATGAACTTTAGTTAGGTAAGGGGAACTTTAAATTACTTCATGTGGAGCTTCAATTACTATATGCTAGTTACAATCTTTAGGATTGACTAATTGGACATGAATTCATGGATTTAGGGAAATTTTTGTGTAATTATCAACTACAACTTATGTTTTCAAATTTTTAGGACATAATTTAGGTAGTTATTTTTATGAGTAGTAAACTTGTTTCTTTGCATCATATGGATTTAGTTGAACTATTATTATCGATAAGATGGAGAAAGAAATTGTCTTTGAATTGACTAATAGACCTAGGTTCATCGTTGTTGTCTTTTAACTTGTGATTTTGCAAAAAGCTTAACTAATATGAACTGTCATGTCACAAGAACTTTAAGTTGAATCAAGAATATACCCTACACATCATTCAAGATGGCAATAAAATGAAGTGAAATTGAACGCACTTTAGTTTCATGTTTGGCGTGTTCAAGATAAAACATAATTGTATTAATGATATTGAGCTTGGAGTCTAGGAATTTAATGATCTTAAGAGAAATTCCTGTTTTATGAGAGGATACCAACTTTATTTAAGGTACTAAGAGTTCAAGAATCTTGATTTGAATCCGGTTAAGGAACAGTAAGATTTGAAAGTTTTGAATTCTAGACAATTTGTACATAATTATTTCTTTTTATGACTAATTATAAATTAAGAGAAAAATATTTTTGTAAAGATAGATTTATCTTTAAAGCTTTCGTGACGAAACCATGTTTAGACTAGCAGTTTAAAGTCAGGAGATGCGGTCACAAGTGTGATTATTTTGGATGGATTCGTAATAGAACTTACCATTGAGATGAGGGAGCCTTCAAAGGTTGTGCACTCACAAATGGGGTTGTTATGTAGCATTAGTCTATCTTTGTGTTTGAATTTTTTTTGTACTTTTTTGTTTTTTTTTTTTTTTGTAATTGTATCCCAAACACTTTTTTTTTTTTTTTTTTTTTGAGATAAATTTGAACAACACCTTCTTATAATTTTATTCTATTTTATATTTAATGTTGTGTTGTTTTCTCAATCTCATTTTAATTTTACAACATTTACTTATTTTATATTAATTTACTTTTATTTTTATTTGTTTTCACTCTCAATTTTAGTTTCTATTTGAGTTTTGAACCCTTGAAATTTGGGTTGTGACCGATTGCTATCAGAGCAGCCAGATTTTAAACTATATAGATTTTTTCTTAGGATAAAGAGTTGTATATCTCTATGACTCGGCTCGATGACACGTCTCTCCGCGACCAAGTATGCAGTCTAACCCTATTTTGTATTATAGGATATGTTGTAAAACTTGTATGAATTTATTGTATTTTTTGATTTTCGTGGTAGTTATAAAATGTCCTTGGACATTAAAGAGTGAACGTTAACTATATAAGACAATAGTGGATCAACGTTATAGTGTCTAGATATGGTGAGGAGGAAAAGAATGGTCATGAGATATCTGACTAGCCTTAGGAAAACAGAGAATTGTCGTTGCACAGTGCGAGACATCTAATCCATGAAATTTTGGTACTAGAAATGAAGAAACTGGAGATGGTCCCCAAACGTCTGTATGGACCATTTCCAATCGCACTTTCTTTGGTTCCTTGGCAGCGTCAACCAGATTAACCCTACGGCGTGACAATCCTTGAGCTTCCACTCCTCCGTGGTCATGGTATCCTTGAGATGTCTGAGATGTCTGAGATGTCTGAGATGTCTGAGATGTCTGAGATGTCCGAGATGACTGAGATATCCGAGATGTCTGAGATGTCTGAGATGTTCGAGATGTCTGTTATGTCTGAGATGTTCGATCCTTGGTTGCACAATTTGACTATTCAATCTAAAATTAGTGATCATTTCTTTCTAAAATTTCAATTAATTAGTGGAAATATCTTTACTGGTGATAGCTCAGTTTGGAGAGCGTCAGATTTAAGATTTGAAGGTCACGTGTTCGATCTCCACGTTCACCGCATCTGTTTCAATTTGCATAACCTGACTATTCAATAAAAAATTAGTCATTATTTCTTTTTAAAATCTCAATGAATTAGCAAAAATATCTTTACTGATAAATTTTCATTTCTAATGATTGTGGGGATAGCTCAGTTGGGAGAGCGTCAGACTGAAGATCTGAAGGTCACGTGTTCAATCCATGTTCACGTTGCATAATTTGATTATTCTTTTCAAAATTAGTGATTATTTATGTTTAAAATATAATGAATTAGTGGAAATACCCTTTTTTATCCAACTGGTATAGGTTGACTAAGTTGCATAACTTGACTATCAAATCTAAAACGTGTGATTATTCATTTTTTATGTTATTTGGGATGGCTTACTTGGGATTATAACACCTTATAGTTTAGTGGATTATTATTTCTTTTTAAAATATAATGAATTAGTGGAAATAGCTTTAGTGGAAATAGCTTTACTTATGAATTTTATTTTTAACGTTAGCAGGGATAGCTCAGTTGGGAGAGTGTCAAACTAAAGATTTGAAGGTGACGTGTTTGTTTAATCTCCACGTTCACCGCACCTGTTTTCATTTGCATAAGCTGACTATTCAATAAAAATTTAGTTATTATTTATTTTTAAAATTTCAATAAATAATGAATTAGCAGAAATACCTTTACTTATGATTTTTTTTTTTTCAAATATTAGCGAAGATAACTCTGTTTCACCGCACCTGATTCACGTCACATAACTTGACTCCTAACTATTCAATTTAAAATTAGTGATTATTTCTTTTTAAAATATCAATGAATTAGCTAAATACCTTACTAATGAGTTTTCATTTTTAATGTTAGTGGGGATAGCTTAGTTGGGAGAGCGTCACTGTAGATCTCAAGGTCACGTGTTTGATCCACATTCACCGCACCTGATTCAAGTTGACTAAGTTGCATAACCTAGCTATTCAATCTAAAATTAGTGATTATTTCTTTTTAAAATCTCAATGAAGTAGTGAAAATATCTTTACCGATGAATTTTTATTTTTAATGTTAGTGGGGATAGCTTAGTTTGGAGAGCGTCACTAAAGATCTGAAAGTCACGTGTTTGATCCACGTTCATCCCACCAAATTCAAGTTGACTAACTTGCATAACCTAGATATTCAATCTAAAATGTGTGATTATTTCTTTTTAAAATTACTTGACTATTTAATCTAAATTTAGTGATTATTATTTCTTTATAAAATTTCAGATTTTTCATTTTCAATGTATAGGGGATAGCTTAGTTGGGAGACTGTAATATTGAAGATTTGAAGGTCACGTGTTCGTTCCACCTTCACCACACGACTGTCTTATCTAAATTTAGATATGAATTTTCATTTCAATGTTGCTAAGTTAAGTCCTTTTGATGTAGGTGATGATTTTTCTGATTTGAGACGAATCCTGAAGAGGTGAATGATGATAAGAACCACAGTGTACATTCTACTTTCAATGTTGCTGAGTTGAGGTGAATGATGATAAGAACCACAGTGTACATTCTACTTTCAATGTTGCTGAGTTGAGGTGAATGATGATAAGAACCACAGTGTACATTCTACTTTCAATGTTGCTGAGTTGAGTCCTTTTGATGTAGATGATGATTTTTCTGATTCGAGGACGAATCCTTTTGAAGAGGGGGATGATGATAAGAATCACGGTGTTCGAAGAGGTGAATGATGATAAAAACCACAATGTACATTCTACTTTCAATGTTGCTGAGTTGAGTCCTTTTGATGTAGGTGATGATTTAGATGATGATTTTTCTGATTCGAGGACGAATCCTTTTGAAGAGGGGGATGATGATAAGAATCACGGTGTTCGAAGAGGTGAATGATGATAAGAACCACAATGTACATTCTACTTTCAATGTTGCTGAGTTGAGTCCTTTTGATGTAGGTGATGATTTTTCTGATTCGAGGACGAATCCTTTTGAAGAGAGGGATGATGATAAGAATCACGGTGTTCCAAGTGGACCTATTACACAACTCAAGGCCAAGAAGATTCAACAAGCATTCATACTTCATCTACAAAATTTGATAGGCTAGGTTCAACCATCATTTCAGGTGTTACAAGCTGATTCGTTTGAGTCAAGACCATTTGGAGATTCAAAAGTAAATATTTGCACGGTTGAAGTAGTGGATGAAAAGTAAATATTTGCACGGTTGAAGTAGTGGATGAAGTTGCAAGCATCATTTAAGGAGTGGTTAGAAAACTTTATTTATTATTTTAATTTGGTAAAGTTTGTAATACTCAAATTGACTTCGTCTTCTATGGAGATTTAAAGAGATCGATATTAAATCACGGCCACTAACTTTTTTTGTTGGGAGACTATAAATACCCACAAATTATTATGTAAAAGCATATTTGTTATCAATGAAATTGATCTCTCAAGTTGAGACGACTCCCCTTATAGAAATATGAGCATATCTTTGTCATTTCTAAGTTTCATGCAATTCTTGTGTTAGATTGCATGGGAGTCATTCAATGCCTTGATCAAGTTCGATTGTGAAGTGTCTCAATTTAGAAAAAGGTTCCAAATCTTGTTTCTCAATCTTGGATCTCATCATCTAACTCTAGCTTTATCTCTTGTTGATCCAAATTTTGTATAAGAAGGTGTTAATTTCTTTAATACAAGGGTTCTTGCTTCTACAAAAGCTTGGCTCGTTGGGCTGAAGATTACGGTTGGTCTATCATCCTTCAACGGGATCTTCTATCCCCATGACTTGCTCTGATGCGGTCGTTCTTCTAACGCCGATGACACGTCTAGTTTTCAAGATTGGTAATGTGAGTTTGTAACCCATCCATTGAGGTTCTTGGAATGATTCTATAGCTTATCATTTCCATGTTGGGAGTTGGATCATGGGTCTTCAGTGACGGAATCCTTGATTTACCGCCCTTCGAGTTGAAGTTTCATAAGGCTAATTTTTTTTCAATTTTTTTTAATTTTATTGATTTTTTTAGTGATTTTTTTTTATTTTATTTCAATTTTGTCAAACTCACTCAGGTGCTCATCTCAATCATTTCAGCCTTGTTAGCATTCAATAAGAGAGACCTTGGAAATAACCTGTAACTATTCAACTGGATTATCACATTAACAATTTGAATCAAATAAAGTGACATTAACCATTTGAATCACCTCAACTCCACTTGTTGAACTTGACCAAATGTCTATAACATAACACAAACAAAGGTACAAAGTAACACAAACAAAGGTACATAGTAACACAAACAAAAGTACATAGTAACACAAACAAAGGTACAAAGTAACACTAACAAAGGTACAACGTAACACTAACAAAGGTACAAAGTTCATAAAAGTCTTTTTAATCTAAAATACCATTGAACTTGACCATTATAGTGCCCCTCAAAGGTAGGTAAAGTTTAAATTCGGGTCTCCTTGTCAAACTCACTCGGGTGCTCATCTCAACCATGATGGCGTTCAACAAGAGAGACCTCGAAAATAGCCGGATTATCACATTAACCATTTGAATCACCTCAACCCCACTCATTGAAATTGAAACAAATATCTATAACATAACACTAACATAGGTACGATGTTCATAAAAGTCTTTTTAATCTAAGATACTATTGAACTTGATCATTAAAGTTCCCCTCAAAATGAGGTAAAGTTTAAATATAATTGGTGACAAAAGATGAAACTATAAAATAAAAAGAAATAAGAAAATAATATTCCATTTCAGAGAATCAAACGAGAATCTCCTAGGTGAAAGCCAAATATCCAAACTGTTGGACAACAATGATTTGGTGTAGTTGTCCTAAAGTCTTTAGTCTAATCGCTGAAGAGTTTTACTATGATGTTTTGGGTAATGTCTAACTCTTCGACACGTCCTTTCATGTGTGTGATAGAGTTCTCAGAGTTACCGTGATGATCGTGTGGCTCTTTCTTCAAAAGGGTCAACATCAAACGTCAGGTCTTTAATTGGCAACCCATCCAGAGGAGCGTCGATTGCATCGATTCCATCAACAGTCTTCCCATGAGTTTATGGTGCATGACCCATTTTTTATACCATTCACCTTCGAGCGCCACCATAGTTTTGCATCGTCCATATGATGTATTGCGACCAACGTAACTCTTAGGTCCTATGAGCAAGTTCCAGTAACCTTCAAGTATTGTTCTACGTCAAAAATAAAGCTTTTTAATTCCTTAGCATCCCAGTTTCCATTTAAGGGGTTGTGTTCTTGGATTTTAAGTTTGTTAAGCCCACATGAACTTGACTTGAGGTGTGGTTCTCTCACTCGGGTGCTCATCTCAACCATGATGTCGTTCAACAAAAGAGACCTCGAAAATGACTAGATTATCGCATTAACCATTTGAATCACCTGCTCATCTCAACCATGATGTCATTCAACAAGAGAGACCTCGAAAACGACTGGATTATCGCATTAACCGTTTGAAATTGAACAAAATATCCATAACATAACTCTAACAAAGGTACAAAGTTCATAAAAGTCTTTTTAATCTAAGATAGAAACTGTAAAATAAAATAAAATAAGAAAATAATATTCCATTGCCGGGAATCAAACCCAAGTCTCCTAGGTGAAAGCCAGATATCCTAACCGCTGGACGCCAATGGATTTTTAGTGTTTATGTCCTGAAGTCTTTTGTCAGATCGCTGAAGAGTTTTAGCATGATCTTTTGCTTAATGTCTAACTCTTCTACACGTCCTCCACTGTGTGTGTTAGAGTTCTCACGGCTACTGCGAAGTTTCGAGCTGTTCGATTGTGTAGCTCTTTCTTCAAAAGAGTAAATATCAAATGTTAGGTCTTTGATTGGCAACCGATCCAGGGGAGCGTCGATTGCATCGATTCCATCAACGATCTTCCCATGAGTTTATGGTGACTGACCCATTTTTTATACCATTCACCTTCGAGCACTACCATAGTTTTGCATCGTCCATGAGATGCATTGCGGCTAACGTAACTCTCAGGTCGTATGAGAAAGTTCCTGTAGCCCTCAACTCTCAGGTCGTATGATAGAGTTCTTAGAGCTACCGCGACATTTCGAGGTGTTCGATCGTGTGGCTTTTTCTTCAAAAGAGTCAACATTAAACGTCAGGTCTTTAATTGGCAACCCATCAAGGGGAGCGTTGATTGCATCGATTCCATCAACGGTCTTCCCATGAGTTTATGGTGCATGACCCATTTTTTATATCATCCACCTTCGAGCGCCACCGTCCATGAGATGCATTGTGGCCAACGTAACTCTTAGATCCTATGAGCAAGTTCCTGTAACCTTCAAGTATTGTTCTACGTCAAAAATAAAGTTTTTTAATTCCTTAGCATCCCGGTTCCCATTTAAGGGTTTGTGTTTTTGGATTTTCAGTTTGTTAAGCCCAACATAAGCTTGGCTTGTGATGTGGTTCTCTACGACCCTCCTTCTCAAACTCACTCTGTTGCTCATCTCAGTCATCTCAGCCATGATGGCGTTCAACAAAAGAGACCTTGAAAATGACCGGATTATCACATTAACCATTTGAATGACCTCAACCTCACTTGTTGAAATTGAATCAAATATCTATGACATAACACTATTAAAGGTTCAAAGTTCATAAAAGTCTTTTTAATCTAGGATACTATTGAACTTGACCATTATAGTGCCTCTCAAACCAAGTTCATTAAAGTCTTTTGAATTTAAGATACTATTGAACTCATCCATTATAGTGCTTCTCAAATCTAGGTAAAGTTTAAATATAATTGGTGACAAAAGATGAAACTATAAAATAAAAGAAATAAGAAAATAAAATTTTATTGTCGAGAATCAAACTAGGGTCTCCTCGATGAAAGCCAGATCTTCTGAGTAATGTCTAACTCTTCGACACGTTTTTTTATGTGTGTGATAGAGTTCTCAGAGTTACCGCCACGTTTCTTGTTGTTCTATCCTGTGGCTCTTTCTTCAAAAGAGTCAACATCAAACATTAGGTCTTTGATTGGAAACCCATCCAGGGGAGCGCCGATTGCTTCAATTCCATCAATGGTCTTCCCACGATTTTTTGGTTCATGACCAGTTTTTTATACAATTCACCTTCAAGCGCCACCATAGTTTTGCATCGTCCATGAGATGCATCGTGGGCCAATGTAACTCTCAGGTCCTCTGAACAAGTTCCTATAGTCTTGAAGTATAATATCAAAACATATTAACGTATTTGATATTTTAAATATTAAAATAATTGATGTGTATCATAAACATTAAATAAAAATATATATTTGAAATTTGAATGAGATTCATATTAATTAAACATATATTATGATAATCTACGACATTTTAATATTTTTAAATAAGATATTATATCTTAATGTATTAGGTATTCAAATATATAATTTGACAAAAATTATCACAAGTAGACGGTAAATAGAACTCTAGGGTTAAGTAAAAAAGCATCAAACACTAAATACTGTGACCTTTTAGGTGATATTTTGCAGAGGAAGCTGATAAAGTCTCGAGAGAGCATGTGGTCATTTCTGACATTTTAGGTTAACAACATGGTGAAAAGAAACCATAAATTCTGATACTGGTAATTAACTACAAACCTTTGAATAAGGTTTTAGAATAAATAAGATATCCAATCCAAAACAAAAATGATTTGATAAAAAGAATTTAGAGTCGAATGTTTTTATAAAATTCGACATGAAATTGGGATTTTGGAAAATTCTAATTTTCTAAAAGGACAAATATAAAATAGCATTTATGTCGAATTTAGAAAATATGAGAGGAACGTCATGCCATTTAGGCTAAAAAACGCTCCATCCGAATTTCAGAAGATTATGAATGATATTTTCAATCCTTTCAAAAAATTTCGATAGTTTATATTGATGATGTGTTGATATTTTCTAAAACCATTAAGGTCAACACTTTAAATGTCTACATACATTCATTGATGTAATCAAAAGAAAACAGCTAGTTGTGTCCATACCCAAAATCAAATAATATCAAACTTAGATCCGTTTTCTTGGATTTTAAATTTATTTGAGCCTTATTAAAATCCATCCAATGGTCTGTATCTTAGAAAAGCCAACTTCAAAAAAATTTTAGGTTCTCTCAATTACGTGTCTTATATCCTTCAAGATATCAGGCACATTTACAAATGTGTTGATGAGTGTCTTCAAAATAATACAAGGTCTTGATTTATAAAGAATATCTCTACAACCCAAAAAAATCAAATCATTAGTCAAATAAACTCTCTGCTTAAGTCTTATTGACCCAAGGGCAGATCTCATAATGAAACTGACGCATCAAATATGGGATATGGAGGTATCTAAAATTGTCAAAGAGGACAGAGAATCAATTATCATATTTCATTCAAAAGCCTCTAATAATACCCTACAAATTACAAAATAAAAATAAAAATAAAAATAAAAAAGTACTATTTCCATTGTACTGGTACAAAAATTTTAATGAAAATTTAATTAACAAAACTATTAAAATCTATTCGAGAGTCAAATTTAGTTTTAGAAAAAAAATAAGAATAATCTTGTTTCAAACAAAAAAAAAAAAAAAAAAATTGCTAGATAGAAGTAAGTTTTGTTGTGGTTTGATTTTAAAATTCTACCTATAAAAGAAGTTGAAAACACCTGGGGAGATTACTTATGGGAGAGTTTTTCACAAAGTCTCTCTTCTCTTCTCTGTCTTCTCAAACTGATACTAATCCAACCAATCATTTGCATGGACTCAAAAGTTCAATTACCTATAAAAGAAGTTGAAAACACCTTGTGAAAGTCTGTAAGGATACTACGACCTCTAGCTTTGTTGGCGCTTATCAAAATCGCTGCTAGAATAAAGTTTAATAAGTGGTTCTATGGTGTAGTGGTTAGCACTTTCAACTTTGAATCTAACGACCTGTGTTTAATTTCCGATAGTCAATCCACCAATTTATACAAAATTGGTTCATAGTCGATTCGGTAGGGTCACTTTTGGACCGATAATCTGTAGAAGGGGTCATTAAGGTTGAGATCATACAAAATGGGTCCATAGCTCAATGTTAGAGCATTTGATTGCAGATCAAGAGGTCACCAATTCGAACCTAGTTGGGTCCTTCTATCTTGGATAGAAATTTGATAAACTTTTTGGTCCGACACTATGTCCAAGGGGTCACTAAGGTTAAAATCCTACAAAATGGATCCATGGCTTAGTGGTAGAGAATTTGACCGGTCACCCGTTTGAACTTGGTTGGGCCTTTTTATTTTGGACAGACACTTTTTACACTTTGGACTGACACTCTGTAGAAGGGGTCACTAAGGTTGAAATCATGCAAAATGGGTCCATAGCTCAGTGGTAGAGCATTTGACTACAGATCAAGAGGTCATCAGTTCTAATTTTGTTTGGGCTCTTTTATTTTGGACAGACACTTTGTTCGATTTACTCCCGACCACCCACCGAGTGTCTAAAGGAAAAGAAATAAGATAATTACCGATTCCAAACCTTATTCCAAAGTCCTCCACCACATAGAACCATGTACTTAGAACCCTAATAATTACCGATTCCAAACCTTATTCCAAAGTCCTCCACCCCATAGAACCATGTACTTAGAACCCTAATAATTACCGATTCCAAACCTTATTCCAAAGTCCTCCTAAATCTATAAAATGTCTCCTATCTTTAATCATTTTCTCTTTTCTTAAATATCAAAATCTTAAATATCAAGGAAGAGCTCTCTAGAATATTCTTCGTTGCGAATAATTTCACATAATTTAACATTTTAAAAATCGGTAAATTAAAAAAATCCTACATTGATATATTCATAATTTCATGTAGTCTTCCTAAGTTTTCCGGCGACATTATTTGTTGTCGAGCTTGATAATGTGAGTTTGTAACCCATCCGTTAGGGTTCTTGGAATGATTCTCTAGATTATCCCTTCCATGTTGGGAGTTAGGCCATGGGTCTTGGGGGAAGGAACCGTTGGTTTACGGCCCCTAAAAGTTAAGTTGAGGCTAGTTTCACATAGTATCATTGTCTTTGAGATAACAATTCTTTTCATTTTATCTAATTTTTTTAAATATGGGTTCATTTCCAAATGCATGCTAACACCTTATTGTTGAATAAATGACATGAAACTAGTTTCACATAGTAACATTGCCTTTTGCTCATATTGGTGGAAGGATAATAGGTCGATTATACCTATAGGGTAGTTTTAAGCGTGACAACAAGACTAATTTTTTTTTTTTTTTTTAGTTAAAAATTAGAATTATAACAATCTGCCTAAAACCCTCAGACTAATTTTGCTTCATTTCTAAATGAAAAGTAGAATAATGAAAACATATAAATGGTAAACTCAAACAAAGTAGAATAATGAAAACATATAAATGGTAAACTCAAACATTTCAAAGAAAAAATAAGTTTTGATGGTACCAATGCTGATCAGAAAACAATCAACCAAATTTATTTCAAACAGAGAAAACTTCATGTCTCCATCTTGTAATGCCAATAAACCAAAGGGCCTAATATAGTAGAGAAATAAAAAAATGTTACCCTCATTTGTGTTGTGTTGTGCCATAATTGATCAATGGATGTTGACTTTGACCAATTCCTACTATTTATTTTTTCTATATTTTGAAACTATTTTAAGCACTTTTCTCTTGTACTCCTTATAATTTTACCTTTTGAAGGTCGTAAATATTTGTGCACTGGTGACTATTATGATTATCAAGTCAAGTGAGTTAAGTGAAAATAAATTTTGGAGATGAAATTAAAGTATTAATTTTGATGTCATCTTTATCTCAGTTTTGGGATATTGTTATTAGTGAGATTCAATCTAATGCCATTAGTAATTCACAACGATAATATTCAAAATACTTGACAAAAAAGAGTGGTCAACCTAAGATATTTGAAACAAATAAATATTTTGTCCTCTATGATATATCAAATCACTCATTTGAAATTCCTTAATAATAAACTGAAGTCTTACATCTTTTAGAGAGAAAAGTTCCTTAAATAGAAGTCTTATTAGATACTTCTAAGCATTTAGAGATTAGCTAGACACAAAGCTAAACATTCTAAAAAAAATTAGGGGTTAAACTTTCAAGTTAACGTAATTTCAGAAACTTATGATTTTTATATTATCAAGAGTTTAATTGAGCTAGGTCGATTCAATCTAGTGGACCCAAGAATTGAACCGAACCAAACCAACTACTTAGTAACATGATTTAGTGGAAGCATTTTCACGCAAAGTAGAAGCAATAATGGAGGGTTAGGAATAATATAGTTTTCACCCCTTGTTTCTCGAGTGAATATTGAAATAATATGGTTTTCCTGTTAAGTTTTGCACGGAAGAAAGAAAGACTGGGATGTAAAGTATTATTTCAATTTGTTTGTAATATACAACAATATATAAATTAACTATAAGAAATATATAAAATTACATGTTCTCCAAGAGCTTCAATCAACACTGGAGGGTTACTTTTGCAACCACTCTAAAGGTGCTCAAGATCACAACGAGTTAGATAAAACAGCTCTAGAACTTTGAATCCAATAACTTGAGTTTGACTTGTGATAGGATCTCTCTTCTTGTGGAATCTGCATAAAATAGGAAAACCATTCCAAAATCAATTTTTACCAGGGGTTCTATGGTGGAGTGGTTAGCACTTTGGACTTTGAATCCAACGACCTGGGTTCAACTCACGGTAGGACCTTTTTAAGAAATGACCTTGATGCGAAAACACAGAATAAGGAACAACAACACAAGATATTTTAAAACAAAAGGGTGTTACCTAGCATTCGATGCCAAAACACAAATTTTCTTGAGGCATAAGGTGTAACATTCTTGGGTTATTCCGAACTTGCTCTGCTATCATTTGAACCCATAATAACTAGCATGAGTTTTAGGTTCCGAACTTGCTCCAAAAACCTTGAAATCTTGAATTTATTCTCATGTCATATAAAATAGACCCTTACAGAAAATAGTTGGTAATTTGGAGCATGTCTAAACCTTGAGCTAGGATATGACTTCTTGTTTCATTTGGAGCATGTCTAAACCTTGAGCTAGGATATGACTTCTTCTTTCGTTTTCTGGAACTAAACCTTAGAGGTTGTCATGTCATGCATCGTATTTTAACCATGAAAACTCTTGCGAAGTAACTCTTAATTTTCTCCCCATGAGTGCATAGGTGGCGTTGTCATAATCGTGGCATCCTGCTAGCAAATCGTGGTGCAGGGCATCTCATTTAGGTGAGGGAGATAATAAGTTCATCATGGAATCCTGCTCATGGTGCATATACCATAGCATCCTACCATAAGAGAAATAGGGGCCTCGTGGTACACTTCGTGAAGTGAGATAATGGTTACTTTAGGCATGGATCCTAGCAACTTGTTAAGCATGATGTTTGCATTAACCTAGGTGTTTTCTTGGATTCTTGGTGATCCTAGGTTTATGCATAACGTCTTGGATCAAGCTTGGAACTTATAAGTTCTTAGGAATAGCCCAGCATGTTATTGTGCACGTAGTATCTATTAGAGACCAAGGGTACATCTGGGGAATCTATTATTTCAGGGATACCACTTTAGTTATCCTAGGAGGTAAAGTCATATGAATCGTGATGAGCATTTTCTCCCATATCTTGGTTTCGCTAACTAAAGTTTTCCAATAACTCCCAAACTTCATTACCTTATATAACCTCTCGGGATAAGGATTCATACAACATTTCATAAAATAAGATCTACTGAGAAAACTCGAGAAAATGTCAAATTTTGAGTTGACTTGGACAGTTTAGTTGAACTGGCCGTATCATCGTTTTCTTCCTCTGAACAGGAAGAAGATGCGAATTTTCGCATCGCCGCCATCTGAAACTCGGCCTGTACAGCCACATTTACAGCGTTTCTCTCCTCGATTTCTTCGTGAAATTTAAAGATGGATGTTACAAGAAAGGGCTAGGGATTTATTTGATAACTTCTCGTGGATCGTAACCTAAGATATTCGTTACCAAAGTTCATCCAAAATCTGATTTATCGCTGGAGATAAAACAAAAGATTTCTTATTGGGTAGCCGATTCTAGGGGTTTCAAGGCCCTATTTCTTCATTGAACCCCTTCCATATCCTATCTTCAGGCTAAAGGAATTGGTTTGGAGGAACGTCTTTGAGTGTAGGACCTTAATTTCCAAAAATCATTATCGGTATGCAATTCGCTCGAAATGCAAGATTTTCGATCTCATGGGTAGCTTGTTCTACGATGTCTCAGCTCTCGATTTCTTCATCAAGTTTACTCAACATCTTCCTCTAAAGCTAGAGGAATCCTTAATTTGAAGGAAAAGAGATCGTAGATAGGAATTTTGACTCTTATCCCCAATTTAATTTCGAAACCTATTTTCTTCAATTTGGCACGCTCTCGAGGTTATTTTTCTTCGTGGTTTTCTATGGAAGCATTCCTTGGAGGTTCAAAAACTGATTGGAATCATTCTTGCTCGACAAGTCATCATGTATCCTCGAATTGGATTTCCAAGTTTTTCTTGAAGTTCTTCAATGGCGGATTGAATTGGGGGAATGGTTTCTGGGCACTTTCAGCACTCTATTCCTTCATAGAACTTTTGGGTAATCTTGTTGAGAAACTGTAGGAATAAGAGGCTGCAAATTAAGAAGCCTTCCAGGATTACTCAAAAGTGAACTTTTAAGACAAATGAAGCTATATTTGAGCAAGAAAAATCATGTTAGGTGTGGCTGGGATACCACGGAGACACTAATGCAAGCAATCACTACCACCTAAAGTTTCTTTGATATTGTAGTTGGATCTATGAGACTTCATCCCTCGGATGTGAAAGAGTAGTTATATCCAACATTCTTACTTGTGTGTCTCGTACAGTACTCTCAACAAATGGATCGCTTGATCTATTCTACTCTACTTTACTTCCTCTTGATAATGGTGTGGTATTGACACAACTCATATTGCTGATAATCATCACTTACATCCAAAACCAGAGTATAGCGGTCGACTATCATCAAGGACCCATTCACCATTTCCATTCCTACTGACGGAAAAGTTTTATTACATTCATTTCTTCCTCCTTTCTAACTTCTTCATTCTCACATTAAACTATTTTTATTTAAAAAAAAATTAAACGTTAAAAGGGAGAAAGAAGGAAGAATAAAAAAGAAAACCCTTAATTTTGAAAGCTTATCAAATACTCTTTGACCGATGTAAAGAAAGCTTGAGAATAATTTATTCTCACGTCCCTCTTTGACACTTGTTGGATATATATCCGTCCTTCACATGTCGTATCATAATCATATCATATCGTAAAAACTTTGTGGTTATATCCTTCCCTAATTTATCATAGCCTTAACGTCCTTAGACATATCATAGTTGTGTCGTTACCTGAATGTACCTTAGTCATAACGTTACAGGAACGTATCCTAACGCTATCGTTCTATCAATCTATCATAATCCTATCCCTTTCTACCCATAACCTAATCGTATTGTTTTATGAATCCATCGTGACCATATCGTTTTTATCAATCTATCATACCCATAGCACTTCGATACGTAACCAAACCATAACGTTTCATGAACATGTCTTACTTCTATCGTTACATTACGTTTAGTGCATCCTTCTCGTATCCTATCTCAAATATACCATTGAACACATGGTACCGTAAGTATTATCATACAATTCACATATTATAACATATCATAATCATATCGATTCACAAATATTTCACACATATCAATATATATGAAACTTGCAGAACCACGGGCATAGTCAACATCAAATATAACCATACGGATGGTAAGGCCACCTACCTGATTAGCTTAGGCTGGTGTCCCTAATTTATCCTAAAGAAAGTTCGATTTGTCCTTTGTATTAAAGTCAACCTATATGAACATGACATCAATTTCAATCATTTCTCTAAATTTTATGATGCTCTAGTGTTATATTTCATGGGAATATTGCATGAGTAAAGTCTTGAAATGTCTATATGTTAAAACTGTTTAACACCTTCCAAATCTTGATTTTTGGCTGTTTGTTTTTTTACTTGTGTTTCTAATCTTACCTTGGTGTGTTTGTTACATTTTTTTTTAATTATGTTACCAATTCGCAAATTTAATCAAATCTTTTTTTTTTTTTTTTTTTTTTTTTTTTTTGTCATTGATGGACATATCTTTCTAAAACATACTAAATAAAACTAAATAATTAGTTAGAAGAGGATATGAGATATAACTTAAGGTTAAATCTCTTTCCATAGGAGAATAACTCATTCTCATGTCCATCTTTGCTACCATGTACTAAATTAAGGATTTTATTTCTCTTGTGTCAAGACCATACTTAAAGCACAAAATTGAAGTTGTAGTTAGTCAATTATAATATTTGAGATGATAATTTTCAAACTACTTTAAATGGGTGTAAAGAAAGCATGAGAATAACTTAGTGTCACTAATCTGACACGTGTTGGGCATGTACTGATACATTACAAATTTATAATCCATCGTATCAGACACTCGACTTTGAATATATTTTAAGAGTGAAACGTACATTAAGCTTTTTTTTAAGTATACAAATATATAAACTTATTTATATGAATTTATTTCTAATATAAAATTGATAAATTTTTTGAAATAATTCTTTTTAATTAATGTATCATTGTCACATCGGTGTCTAGTTTTTTAAGAATGACATGTTACTGTTACGAACAAAAAAAAAAGAAAACTGTAAAGATCAAAAGGATTGGGAGAAATCTCTCATCCAATTGAAAAATGACTAAATCAAATCTAATTCAAATAACTACATCAAATCTAATCCAAATAACTCAATCAAATCTAATCCTAATAGTTACCCTATCTATTTGGTATCATATTTATGTCTCGTATCTATATCTCATTTTTATTTTTGTGACTTTGAAATATTTTGCTTTTATAAATAGATATCTTCACGAAAATAAGTTTAATTTATGTTTAGATGGAGAATAAAAATTAACACTTAAAGGACGTTGATACTTGGGACTTTGATTCCTCTTAGTGTGAAACTTGCATCTTGCAATTACTTGGGTAGAGAGTGTGTTTCACTTAAAATTCACTCAAGAGAAAATAATCAAATAAGGAACCATATTTGAGAGTGGATAACTTTTTTTTTTTTAATTTTTGAGAAATAAGAAAGAATAAAAATTAAAACATGGCATGAATCACATCTTCTTGAATCTTTGTTTTGTTCTTACAAAAAAAAAAAAAAAAAAAAAATCTTATATATTTTTAGATATAATTTAAGATGACCTATTTAATAAAACTCCATCCAAACTTCTTCTCATAAATTTAATTATTATTTGTATACAATTGTTAATATGTAAGAAAATAGACGTACAGAATGTTTATTCTATTGGTAATACACTAGTCTCGGTTGTTTGACTAAAGAAATGCAACCATTGTCCAAACTAAAGAATTTGATTGAAAGCTATCTCCTAATATAGGCTTTGACCCCAAATGCAACCATTGTCCAAACTAAAGAATTGTCCAAACTAAAGAATTTGATTCCAAGCTATCCCCTAATATAGGCTTTGACCCCAAATTTTATATTATTGTGATAGAAGCTATAAATGACAATAATATTCATTGGTCAGATATTGCAATTGTGAAGAAGTTCCGTCATATGCATCGGACTACCCCCATCCTATAAGCTCTTATCTTTTAAGGAATTCATCAAATTCCCTCTCCACAAGTAGCAGTTCTCTCTCTATATGTGCTTGTGGAACACTAGATTGCTTTCTTTACTTACAATAAGTCCTCTCTATATGGGACATTACTCTCTTTTATCTATAATGATATAATAATCCTTATATAAGTACCTACATAGCCATAATGATATAATAATCCTTATATAAGTACCTACATAGCCATAATGATATAATAATCCTTATATAAGTATCTTTTCTTTTTCTCTTGTACCCACCTTATACATAACATGTTAAATTAACTTATATTTCAAAAAACAATCTCTCTCTTTTGGAGATGTGGGGTATCGATCCCTGTACCCCGTACCTCTCACATGCTAAGCGAGCGCTCTACCATCTGAGCTACATCCCCACAATTTTTGCATCACAAAACCCTAAATTTTACGTCATCAATAATAGTGAAAATGAAGAAATATTACTACCCAACATGACATGAATAAGGAAAAATTAAAAAGAAATTATATATTTAATAATAGACAGTGTTATTTTTGGAGATGCGGGGTATCGATCCCCGTAACTCTCGCATGCAAAGCGAGCGCTCTACCATCTGAGCTACATCCCCATGATTTTTTTATCATAAAACCCTAAATGTCCCATCATCAATAATAGTAAAAATAAAAAAATATCAAAATATTAATAACAAATAGTTTGGTTTGGTGATGCGGGGCATCAATAATTGTGAAAATGAAAAAATATAATAACAAATTAAATACTTTTTTTGGAGATGCGGGCTATCAATCCCCGTATAACTCGCATGCAAAGCGAGCGCTCTACCATCTAAGCTACATCTCCACAATTTTTACGTCACAAAACCCTAAACGTCTCGTCATGAATAATAGTGAAAATGAAAAAAAATATCGCTACTCAATATGTCATAAATAAGGAAATATTGAATAGAAATAAAATAGTAATAACGAATAGTTTCTTTTGGAGATGCGAGGTATCGATCTCCATATCTCTCGCATGCTACATTCTCACGATTTTACATCAAAAAACTCTAAACTTCCCGTCATCAATGATATTGAAAGTGAAAAACTATCCCCGCTCATTATGTCGTAAATAAGGAAAAATTTAAAAAAACTAATATATTTAGTAATCGTTTCCTTTGTTGATGCCTGGTATCAATCCCAGTACTTCTCACATGGGATGCAAACGCTCTACCATCTAAACTATATCTTCAAGATAATTATGTCACAAAATCCTAAACATCTCATCATCAATAATAGTGAAAATAAAAAAATAACGCTATTCATTATGTCATAAATAAGGAAAAATTGAATAGAAATAAAATAGTAATAACGAATAGTTTCTTTTGGAGATATGGGGTATCGATCCGATCCCCGTACCTCTCCAATACTAAGCAAGCAATCTACCATCTAAGCTACATTCCCACAATACTTATATCAAAAAATCCTAAATGTCCCATCATCAATTTTAGTGAAAATGAAAAAATGAAAAAATATCTCCGCTAATTATGTCATAAATAAGGAAAGGTTGAATAGAAGTAAAATATTAATAATAAATGGTTTCTTTTCGAGATGCGGGATATCCCCTTACCTCTTGCATGTTAAATGAGCTCTATCATTGCATGTTGAATGAGCTCTACCATTTAAGCTACATCTCACAATTCTTTCATTATAAAACCCTAAATTTCCCATCATAAGCTACATCCCCACAATTCTTGCATCATAAAACCCTAAATGATAAGCTACATCCCCACAATTCTTGCATCATAAAACCCTAAATTTCCTATCAGAAGCTACATCCCATCATAAAACCCTCAAATTCATAAAACCCTAAATGATAAGCTACATCCCCACAATTCTTGCATCATAAAACCCTAAATTTCCTATCAGAAGCTACATCCCCACAATTGTTGCATCATAAAACCCTCAAATTCCCATCATCAATAATAGTGAAAATGAAGAAAATTTAAAGATGCAAGGTATCGATCCCCATATCTCTCGCATGCAAAGCGAATGCTCTACCATCTAAGCTATATCCCCACAATTCCTATGTCACAAAGTCCTAAACATTTCGTCATCAATAATAGTGAAAATGAAAAACTATCCTTGCTCATTATGTCCTAAATAAGAAAAAATTGAAAAAAGATAATATATTTAGTAATCTATTCAATCGGAGATGCAAGGTATTGATCCCCGTACTTTCCACATGGGAAATGAACGCTCTACCATTTGAACTACATCCCTATGATTCTTACATCAAAAAACCCTAAACGTCCCTTCATCAATAATTGTGAAAATGAAAAAGTATCTGTGCATATTATGTCATAAATAAGGAAATATTGAATAGAAATAAAATATTAATAATAAATAGTTTCTTTTGGAGATGTGAGGTATCGATCCTCGTACCTCTCGTATGCTAAGCCGCACCTCTCGCATGCTAAGCGAAGCTACGTCCCCACAATTCTTGCATCACAAAATCCTAAATTTTCCATCATCAATAATAGTGAAAATGAAGAATATCGCTACACAACCTGTCATGAATAAGGAAAAATTGAAAAGAAATAATTTTCAATAATATATTTAATAATAGATAGTTTTATTTTGGAGATGCGTGGTATCTATCCCCGTACCTCTCGCATGCAAAGCAAGCGGTCTACCATTTGAGCTACATCCCCACGATTCTTATGTCACAAAATCCTAAACGTCTCGTCATCAATAATAGTGACATGAAAAACTATCCCTGCTCATTATGTCGTAAATAAGAAAAAATTGAAAAGAAATAATATATTTAGTGATCGATTCATTTGGAGATGCAAGGTATTAACCCCGTACTTTCCACATCAGAAGTGAGCACTCTACTATCTGAACTACATCCCCACGATTCTTACATCAGAAAACCCTAAACCTCCCATCATCAATAATTGTAAAAATGAAAAAATATCTACGCTCATTATTTCATAAACAAGGAAAGATGGAATAATATATTTAGTGATAATGAAAAAATATCTCCGCTCATTATTTCATATGTTTAGTGATCGATTCATTTGAAGATGCAAGGTATCGATCTCCGTACTTTCCACACCGTAAGCGAGCGCTCTACCATCTGAGCTACATCCCCAAGATTCTTACGTTAAAAAATTCTAAACATCCCGTCATCAGTAATTGTGAAAATGAAAAATATCTCCGCTCATTATTTCATAAATAAGGAAAGATGTAATAGAAATAAATATTAATAACATAGTTTACATATGTGTCACTTGTGTTATTTTAATGTGTTTATTTACTTGGTAAATGTCTTTCATACTACAATCTCATGAAGGGGCATTTTGAGAATCGAACTTTCATACCACTAGACCAAATGCCCTTGTTATACCACTTGAAACATATGTATGAAGCCTTACCCTTGTTATACCACTTGAAACATATGTATGAAGCCTTAGGCCTAGGTATTAAGGTCGTATTTTGTCGTATTGCAGGAAACACGTGAAGTCCTCGGATGTAGAATTTGTCTTGGAGAATAAAGCCTTGGGATGGGATGTTAAGAAAGACTATGAGCCAAATAAAGCCTTGGGATGGGATGTTAAGAAGACTATGAGCCAAATAAAGCCTTTGGGATGGGATGTTAAGAAAGACTATGAGTATTAAGAGCATGATGGTAAGTATAAAATGTCGAATATGAAGTTAGGTTGATTTCGAATATGAAGTCCTTAGATAAGAAAAGATTTAGACATAGGGCATTTCAAGAATTAAACTCAAACCCTCTTGCACCCCAAGTGAGAATCATACCACTAAACCAAATGCCTTTTCTTGAACACCCAATATTTTTTAGCTTCTACTCAAATATATTTTTCTCTTAGTAGTTGGAGGGCTATAAAACGAAAAGTTGAATTATTATAATATACAAGGGTTATCAAATAAACCAACAACCCAACAAAATAAACAAACTAATCAATTTTGGTTGGATTGATTCAGTTCAGTTCATTAGTTTGTTTGATTTAATTTTTCTATTTTGCCTCGTATGACAAGAAAATAATGTTGTATTGAATGCACTTTAGTTTCATTTATGACAAACTCATATGAAACATAATTGCATTAATAGTACTCAGAGTTGGAGTCTATAAGCATTTCATGAACTTCAGTGCAATTCATGCTTCATTAAACATGAGATGAACTTTAGTTAGGTAAGGGGAGCTTTAAATTACTTCATGTGGAGCTTCAATTACTATATGCTAGTTACAATCTTTAGGATTGACTAATTGGACACGAGTTCATGGATTTAGGGAAATTTTTGTGTAATTATCAACTACAACTTACGTTTTAGAATTTTTAGGACATAATTTAGGTAGTTGTTTTTATGAGTCCTAAACTTGTTTCTTTGCATAATATGGATTTAGTTGAACTATTATTATCGATAAGATGGAAAAAGAAATTGTCTTTGAATTGACTAATAGACCTAGGTTCGTCATTGTTGTCTTTTAACTTGTGATTTTGCAAAAAGCTTAACTAATATGAATTGTCATGTCACAAGAACTTTAAGGTAAATAAAGAATATACCCTACACATCATTCAAGATGGCAATAAAATGGAGTTAAATTGAATGCACTTTAGTTTCATGTTTGGCATGTTCAAGATAAAACATAATTGTTTTAATGATATTGAGCGTGGAATCTATAAGAATTTAATGAACTTAAGAGAAATTCCTATTTTATGAGAGGATACCAACTTTATTTAAGGTACTAGGAGTTCAAGAATCTGGATTTGAATGTGGTTAAGGAACAATAAGATTTGAAAGTTTTGAATTCTAGACCAAATTTGTACCTAATTATTTCTTTTTATGACTAGTTATAAATTAAGAGAAAAATATTTTTGTAAAGATAGATTTATCTCTAAAGCTTTTATGACGAAACCATGTTTAGACTAGCAGTTTAAAGTCAGGAGATGTGGTCACAGGTGTGATTATTTTGCATGGGTTCGTAATGGAACTTACCATTGAGATGAGGGAGCCTTCAAAGGTTGTGCACTCACAGATGGGGTTGTTATGTAGCATTAATCTGTCTTTGTGTTTGATTTTTTTTTACTGGTGCGAAAATTCTATGGACTAGTCGAAGTTGTCCAAAAGATTAGGAAGACATCATATAGGATCCAATTGCTCCTATGGATACAGACTAACCCTGTTGTCCACGTCAGTAACTTGAAACGTTATTATTCTTACCAAGAAAACATCAAGTAAAAGCAGGTGGTATGACGTCATGCAAAGAAGAAATTGTTTCAAGCGAAGAAAGTAGGAAAGACACCAACAGAGAAGACTTGAAGAGTTAACAAACCGAGAACTGATTTTCAACAGGTCCTAGTAGGTTGGAAAAGACTCCTCAATACTGAGATCAGCTAGAAGTGCGTCGCGAGACATAAAGTCAGCCTCATCCTACAACGTTGAGTTTATGAAGAGCCGGTTGATAGAAATATTGACAAATAGTGTAAGGGCAGATGTCGCGGTCATGATTGGCCAAGGCGTGTTGCCTGTGGCTGCATGTTAGATGTCTCAGCTATTCTTGTAAACGATTTGTGGTTCATGGTGGCATGATCATTCCAAACCCCCTTTACTTGCTTTCATCTTAGATAGGCCTTTACTATTATTGTTGTGCCAATACGGGGTGTATGATTAGTTCTCTAAATCATATCTACACCCATCAAGACTAAAATGCCCAAAATGTACTATAGGAGAACGTGACCAGTTGTTGTTTCTTCACTTTTAGCTTATAACATTGCTTTATTTTAAAATGTTTTTAACGTATTTCCTCACTCACGTTTTCTAAAATATTTCTTCTAAATGTGATTCGAGCATACACTGCTATTGTTCATTCAGTCTAAATTTTGCATGGTTGACTTGTTCATTGAATTAGAACAAATGTCACATAATCATTGTCTCACTACTGCAAGAGTGCGATTGTGACACTTGTCTTCCGTTCAGTCGTGGGGCGCATCTTCTAACTAGTTACGTGAGTTTGGCCTGGAGCATATGTGTAGGTTGAAAAGAAAATGGTTGGATGCGAACTGCAAATAAGGGTTGGGCCATGGAAGGTTTTTTTTTTTTTTTTTTTTTACCACATATGAACTTTGGGCTAGTGAGTCTTAAATTTGGGTTCATTTTTTAGTTCAAACGAACCCAAATTAAACCTACTAGTTTCTTCTTTCTTGCACGACTCACTTCTATTCTCTGTTATGCCTCTTCTTGCTATCTGAAACTTCTTTAAAGGCTATTGTTCACCGATTATTTGGGATCATCTTTTTTAAAAGGATTGTGACCACAGATGACCTATGTAGAAAATTTATACCCCCTTTTCTAAAACCATTAGCGGACAACATACCCAAAACTGATGTATTGACGTGACTGCGCTACACCTCGTCTCACCCCCTCGGAGTATATGGATCCACCTAATCGATGAACACTCAAACCAAACTCGCCCATCCTTTTTGGCACAGGGACGAGAGAACCAATCCGAGTAGTCTACAGTGGTGAGACCTCTTAAAGCAACAAGCAAGAATGACTAGGTTGATAGCAGGGTTAAAGAAAAGGCGAGTATGAAAAGACGTATCGCATAACCGTCCCTGTAAGCAGCTTCATTCTTTCTCGATCTATGAACCGACTTTATGAAAAAAATCAGTCTTTCAGCTGAAAGTGTGACTGTTGGGTATGGATAAGCAGGACCTCTTGGTTCGGGAAAAACCAGAGATGTTGGCTAAGAAAGCTAAGCAGGCAAGTACAGGACGGACAAAATGCACATACAAATTGATTGACATGATCCCTCTCCCTCTCTCTTTGGCTAGTTGGCTAGTTGCATGATAATCGGGAAAGCATACCAGGTAGGGAAAGAAAGGCTGCTCGATCTCCTGTAAGGCCAACCCTCAACGACGAGCTCACCTGGCAATGCTATACGTCCGATAGAAGTCCAAGGTTTCGTCTACTACGGACCAGGAAGCTCTTGGAGGAGCTATCATGAAATGAGAAATACATTCGATTATGGCAACTAATAGATAGCAAACTTTTTGGTAGAAACTGAATGATCCCTTGGCTCGGGCAAGAAAAGGAAAAGGTGGTCGTACTTCTACCTTTTCCGTCGGACGATAGGAAAGTTTGAGCTGAAAGATTGAATCACACCTGGTAAGAAAGGCAGGCTTAGCAAGTTTCTCTAAACATATAAACAAAAAGAGGAAGCAACCGGTCCTAAAGAAGATACCGATACGCATACATTCTCGCATGGAAGAACCTAGCTGAACCGGATCAACGGTCCTAACCTAGTCCGACTGACCTTCTTTGGCTGGCCCCCGCCCCTTGTTACAAGGTCAACCCATACGTGCTTTTTTCTTCGTTTAGCGAGATGGCTTACCAGCTCTTTTGGCTCATAGCAGCAGTATGAAAAGCGGAATCCTCATCCTGAGTCGAGTCCGCATTGCCATACAAATCGACATCGGCCAAACCAAGAGCTCCTATTTTTTCTTTAACAAAAGTGGATCTAACAGTTTCGATAAAACCAACCTCTTTTAAAGGAGTCGCTCTGCCTTGATCACTGTGGACATATGCAGCTCCCGTTTTACCTTTTCCTACTGTGAAAAGGAAAGTTCCCTCACGATAGGCCCTCCCAGCTACGGAACGTCTTTTTATCAATCGAGAGAGGTATAGAATAGTACAACAAACCAGCAAGACAAGAATGGACTCATAAGATGGACGGTCAGGGAAGCGATTTCATTTGTGTTATCCGCCAAGGAAATGATCAAGAAATTCTCTATACACGGCTGAGAGATGACCGTATTGTTGCACATCCTGAATAAAGTACCGTAGGCAAGCGAAGCTTTTGAAAATGAAAGCGTGTAGAACTCAGATCCACTTTCTCTTCGATTCGTAAACTTTGGATCTGATCTTTCTTTCGTCTCCGGGTGACTGAGAGAGAATTTAGGCCTGGCATGCATCCGATTCGGTCAACAATAAGGTACAGATAGGATTGATTAAATGAGCTTGAAGTTCCATTATCGTTAGGTCGAAGATCTCTACTAGGTTTAGTGCACTTTGGTAGTTGCGAATGTTGTCGTAATCGAATGTCTTTCTCATTTGACATTCTCTCTTACCAAGCACTCATACTCGCCAGGGTTGAGGAGACAGTCCATGAGCTAATTGCGTTTCAAGATTGCGTATACGCGAAAATAGCTCACTTTCGACTTTCCCCTCAGCGTTTTGTGCCCGGTTCTGGTTCAGGAAAGGGTCTGATCTCTTTCATTGGAGCACATTGTTGCCGAAGGAGTCTTCGGAACCGGTGGAGAGGCTATGATGACTTAAGGCTATTCAAATAGCATGACTGATACCACAAAGAAAGGGTATCTAAGTCACACTAGTGGAATAGCTTTTAACCGACTCCTAACAATCCAGCGAGGGAGAAATCCTCGAACTCCAAGAAGAATCCGATTCATATTCTAGCACAGAATATGAATCATAACAAGAAGGAAAAAAGACGTGCGAAGGATGCATAAATGTCCTTACAAATGATCAAGAAATTCTACTCGAAGTAGTAGAAAAAGTTCAAGATCCAGAAATTCAACAAAAAATTGTTATGACAATCTCTAAGCCACCTGAAAGGGAAGAAAGAAATCCCTACAGACTCCAATCAGTTATCCAAAGATTTGAAAAACCGAGAGAAATCACTACTCAAGATTTACAAAAAGAGATTAATAATCTCAAACAAGAGGTACAAGCGTTAAGATCTGAAACTAGGTCAGAATCTTATATGCTTCGTCAAGAAATTCTCAATCTTCAGGAAAGGCTGCCCGAACAAAGGGAAACGGCCGAACCGAATCTGGACGAAGAAGTTTTTCAAAGTTTCTTCGTTGGAGCCATCACCACTTCTCAATATCAAAAATGGTACGCTCTCATTACCTTAAAAATTTATGATTTCAAAATCACACTAAAGGCTCTAATAGATACTGGAGCCGATCAAAATTGCATTCAAGAAGGCCTAATACCTACAAAGTATTTTGAAAAAACTGCTAGGGTCTTAGAGGTGCAAACAACAACAAACTCAAAATTAATTACAAACTATCAAAAGTTCATGTTTGCAATGATGGAATTTGCTTCGTAAATTTTTTTTTTTTTTTTTCCTGTAAAGGACTTAGGACAAGAGTTAATCCTAAGTACTCCTTTCTTTACTCAATTATATCCTTTTAAAATAACAGAAGAAAAGGGGTTAGAGTCAAAGGTCTTAGGAAAGAAGATAAAATTTAACTTTCTTTCCCCACAAGGATGAGTGAAATAAATAACCTTCAAAAAATGCAATTATTCAATCAATAAATGTATTAAATTAGAAGGAAAAACAAATTTCTTTTTTAAAAAGGAAGAAATTTCATTCAAAAGAATATAAGAACAGATTCAAAATAAAACTGTCCAGTCTAAAATCAAAACTTTACAAACTCAAATAGAAAGGAAAATTTGTTCAATTATCCCTAATGCCTTTTGGAATAGGAAGCAACACATAGTTGATCTTCCATATGTCAAAAACTTCGAGGAGAAAAATATTCCTACGAAGGTCCGACCTATTCAATAAATAGAGAATTACTAACATTCTGCAAAGCATAAATCAATGATCTTTTACAGAAGGGTCTTATTAGACCGTCAAAGAGCCCCTAGTCATGTGCGGCTTTTTACGTCAACAATCAGGGAGAGAAGGAACGTGGAGTCTCGCGACGGGTAATAAACTAGAAACCCTTAAATAAGGTTTTGGAATTGATTAGATATCCAATTCCAAATAAATCAGATTTAATGGAAAGAATTTCAAATGCAAAAATATTTTCAAAATTTGATATGAAATCAGGATTTTGGCAAATCGAGATCTCAGAAAAAGACAAGTACAAAACGGCTTTCAATGTCCCTTTCGGACAATATGAATGGAACGTTATGCCATTTGGGATAAAAAAACGCTCCATCCAAATTTCAAAAGATTATGAATGATATTTTCAATCCTTTTCAAGACTTTTCAATTGTTTATATTGACGATGCTCTGATTTTTTCTCAAAACATCGATCAACACTTTAAGCATCTTCAAACATTTTTTACGACAATCAAAAGAAGCGGTTTAGTTGTGTCTAAACAAAAAATTAAACTTTTTCAAATAAAAATCCGTTTTCTTGGATTTGAAATTTATTTGGGTCTAATTAAACCATTCAAAGGTCCATTGAGTTTGCCTCAAATTTTTCGGACCAAATTACAAATAAAACCCAACTACAAAGATTTTTGGGATGTCTCAATTATGTGTCTGATTTCCTTCAAAATATGAGACCCATTTGCAAGCCACTTTATGAAAGGCTCAAAAAAAATCCAAAGCGTTGGACAGAAGAACACACCAAAACAGTCCAAAAAATCAAATCCCTTGTCAAGTCAATTTCGTGTTTATCGCTGATAAACCCAAGGACTAGTTTAATAGTGGAGACCGACGCATCGGATATTGGATATGGAGGAATCTTGAAACAGTCCCTTGACAAGAAAGAATCCATTGTCCGTTTCCATTCGGGAATATGGAATTCTACTAAAAAAAATTACTCAATAGTAAACAAAGAAATACTTTCAATAGTACTTTGTGTACAAAAATTTCAAAGTGATTTAATTAACAAAAGCTTTGTTATCAAAACATATTCAAGTGCATCTAAATTTGTTTTTAGAAAAAGATGTCAAGAATCTTGTGTCTAAACAAATTTTTGCTAGATGGCAAGCCATTTCATCTTGCTTCGACTTCCAAATTTTGCCTATAAAAGGGGTCGAAAACCCCTGGGCAGATTACCTCTCAAGAGAGTTCTTACTCTCAAAGAAAAATTCTCCCCAACACCAATCTCCTTCTCCCAGTAATGACCGGAAAGAAAGTGATCGAAAAAGGGAAGAAGCCCAATGCTTCTTCAAGCACACCTACTCCAATGACGTCTGACAGCTATGCAATGGATGCTGGTTTCACCTTGGTGACCAGGTCTAAAGCAAAGCCTTCTAAAAAACAAGCAGAGGTTATCACTCCGGCGAGGCCTTCTGCCTCTTCAACATGGCCATCTGTCGTTACTCCATCGAGACCTACTGTCTCTTCCACTTCAAAGGGACCTTCTGTCCCCTCAACCTACTCGGATGCGGTTGTTCCCATTCGATTTTCTCCAATTCCTGAAATCAGGACCTATTTTAAAAAATCTGTGTCTATTCCAGAAGCTCTGGTAGAACTAGAATACGACGACCCAAAAATCGGCGAAGTCGTTAAAAAAGCCTTTCCATCGGGATTCTTTTATATCCCAGAAGGTTTTATGAATTTATTCTAGTCGACACAAAGTCCGTTGAAATTACTCAAATTCCGAGTCGCGATGATCCTTTGAAAATCGCGTATTAAAAATTAAAAATTTTTAAAGTCAAGAACCCGACGTATTGGAATCAAGATCCATACACGGAGAAGACTTTTTCAAAACCTTTTGTTCCTCATTCTTACTCATACAGAGACTATCAGATGACATGGTTCAATGTCATTTGGTAGCAAAATTACGAGCACTCGTGGTTTATTCAATTCTGCCAGAATGCTCATAAAATTCATTACCCATTTTGGTTCAACAAAGGGTGGAAAATCTTTGGATCAGCCAAAGATATATTTTCAGTCCCAATACAGGAATCGTACCACTACTTCATTCAAAATATATTCAAAATCTCATTTCCATTAACCATGCGCTTTTGCGTATACTTTCAAAATCCTTGGATTTTAACTTGGAATTTTCAAATTAAAGAAACCGAAGACCAAATAAAACAAGTCTTCAAAACTATCAAAATCAAATGGTGGGATAAATATACTTATACCCACGCAGACATCAAAGCGGTAAAGGTCTGGCTATCTGAGAATGGCCACCTTCAGGATTTATCCAAGAAGAGGACCTGCGAATTCCTTAATTTTCAAAGTCGAAGCTACTCGCTGCATTAGCCCAGACAACTTCAGAAGCTGATTTTCAAAAGCTTCTTCAAGAGGCCGCATCAGTCAGTTAGACGTCTTCTCCTTCTATTTTAGAAGAAGAAGATGAAGACACGATTTATGATCTCAATAATCCATTTTTGGATTCTCAACCACCTTTGTAAATATCATCATCAATGACTGAATAGTCGTTAAACTATTGGTAAAAAAAATAAAAAAAATTAGTTGGTGAAATATGTCACGATGAAACATTTCTCCTCACATATCTCATCATGTTTGTTTGTCTTCAATCTTTTCCTTTATTATTTTCACTTTCTGCATTTGTATTATTATTTTCACCTTTATTTTCACTTTTCCCATTTTCATCACATTATTGATGATTATGGATTTCCACATTCGTCAAATTATTGATAAGTATGGATTTTCACTCTCATCTCATTATTGATGAAATGAAATAAATAACCTTCAAAATAATATAATTATTCAATGTTATTGTTCACTCTAGCTATTGATGAGTATGGATTTTCACTCTCATCTCATTATTGTCCATATGTTATTGTTGTCGAGGAGACTCCTCATTATGAGGTCATGATTGGCTAAGACATTTAAAGAAGTTTTACCTAGAGCAACTTCTATCACAATCCCCTTCTCGCTCTCTGAAACTTCTTTCAATGTTATTGTTCTTGGTTATTTGGGCGCATCTTTCTTAAAAGTATTGTGACGACAGATGACCTAGGTAAAACTTCTATTGGGAGATCAGTGCAATAGAGAATCTGTCTCCCTTTCTTGAAACCTTCAGCGGACAACATAACAAAGAGTTCCTAGAAAAGATATTATAGAACAATTTGTGTAATGCCTTTGAAGTTAGGCTCGAGGCTCTATCTTATCTCCCAAGAATATGGTTCATTCTCTGTTCACATAGAAATTCTGCAATAGAAAGTGGTACCCTCATCTTCTTTTACAAAACTTTCTCAAGTCCTCATGCAATGATTTGAAAGTGGTACCCTCATCTTCTTTTATAAGACTACCTCGGCCTTCATGGAATGATTATGCCATGTTGATTTTTAGAGAAGGGAGTAGGAGTAAGAGTAGATGACTGTTTATGGTCCAAGTCCCGAAAAGGTAAGTCTTTATGTCAAGAAAGGAGAGGAATCCTCTTAGTTTCCAAGATTTGAAGAGAATCATACATACACAAATTTCCTTTGTTTGTTTATTCTTGTTGTTTGCTCTCTTCAATTAACATGTTATAAAGACACTTGTAAATTATAATTAAATATAGCTTCCTTTTTTCTTTTTTTTTTTTCCTTTCCAAATATCCATTTGAATTACTTCTTGGTTCAAGGTTTAAAAAACCTATTTTAAATCTTATTATATTGCATGCTTCAATTTAATATAATTGTTGGGGGTATTTTGAGAATCAAACTCACATCTTGCACCCGAAGCGAGAATCATACCACTAGACCAAATGCCTTGTAGTGGATCTATCATTTTTTGTTGCTGGTCCATATTTTTTATGCGCCTCAATATTTGAAATTTATCCACATGTTTTGGTTTCAATTCTAGAAATAGAAATGATATCCATCGAAATACATAATTTTACAATGAAAATAAGAAAAACTCGTGATCAAGTTTTAGATAAAAAGTAGCAAACATGTTGATAGATATAAAAATAAATTCAAGTTCTTTCTCGGGCCTAATTATCAATTGGAAGATTTAGCTGATATGAATTGTTATTGGTTTGATACCAATAATAACAGTCATTTTAGTATGTTAAGGATCCATATGTGTCCATGAAAATTAGTTAATGCTATATTTTTCTTATATTGGCCATAATATCTCTCAACCAAATGCATTAGTTCAAAATGTATTTAATATTTTTCTTTTGTCCTTTTCTTTTTTCGAATGGTCTTATGTCTCCATTCCATTTGAAAAATGATATTTTATTTGGTAATTTTAAACTCATTAATTTTGTTTGTTCATTCCACCTAATTTGTAAAAAAAAAATCATACCACTAGACCAAATGCCCTTATAGTGGATCTTTCATTTTTAGTTGCCCGTGTGTATATGTTTTCCGCACCTCAATATATGAAATTTATCCACATATTTTTGTGCTTTAGAACCTACTATTATTGTCATGTTAACTTCACATGGTCTATCACACAGTCGAAGCAGCATTGCCACTAAGCCCATGCATTCCTTTGGGATAGATATGTTAAAAATTAGGCCCATTTGATAACTATATTTTTTTTTCAAAATTATGTGTTTTATCCTTTTATAAATATATATAAAAAAACATTTGAATTTTAAGCAAAATTTCACACCAAACTATGTTTTATTTATTTATTTTTTCTTTATTTTAGTTTTCCAAACATAGATGGATCTGGAGTGGCTAGTTTTCAAAACTACTTCTTTGCTACAATTGAACAATATTTATATTGTAAAATAGGATTAACTTCCTTTAAGTTTATGTAGTTTCTTTTTATTACTATGTTTACTTCTATCTCATGTTACTCCATTTGTATTTACTTCGTTTTATACAAAAATTCACCGTAATTAATAAATCCATGTGCTTAATACATTCCCTACAAAAATAAACTTGTTTGTATGAGGATAAATTACAATGAATACGAAGAAAAGAAATCCCAAAAATAAGTAGAAGGTTGAGAATTTCACTCAAACACACAATGTCAAAGCGTGACTGCATGGCTCACATGCAATTCTACCACAAGATTGACATGAAACTTGCATAGATGATGCTCGAATTTTGAAGGCGAACTTCTCAACTTGAGAGATCAATTTGATTCATTACAAATCCGATTTTACATAATAATTTCTGGGTATTTATAGTCTCCCACAAAAGAAGTTAGTGGCCGGGGTTTAATCTCAATCCCCTTAAATCTCCAAAAAAAAAAAAAAACGAAGTCAATTTGCCAATTCTACCATTACAAACTTTATGAAATTAAAAATAAATAAAGTTGTCTAACAACTCATGTAATGATGCTTGCAACTTCATTTGCTCCTTCAACTGTGTAAATATTCACTTTTGAAGCTCCAAATGATCATTCCTCAATCTAATAAGCTTGTAACACATGAAATAATAGTTGAACCGAGCCTATCCAATTTTGTAGATGAAGAATGAATGCTTGTTGAATCTTCTTGGCCTTGGATCGTGTAATAGGTCCAGTTGGAACATTTGGAACACCGTGATCCTTTTCATCTTCCCCCTCTTCAAAAGGATTCGTCCTCGAATCAGAAAATCATCACCAACAATGTTTGCATAATCCACCACGGTGTGAAATACTAAATATCCTTAACAATCACCTACATCAAAAGTACTCAAGTCAGCAACATTGAAAGTAGAATGTGTTGAAAATTCTCCTAGAAGAACATTTTATATGCATTGTTATTAATTCTTTCAAGGACTTGATAAGGGTCATCCCCTCTTGGATGTAACTTTGTCTTCCTTTGAGATGGGAAAAACTCCTTGCGAAATAGTATCCAAACCCAGTTACCGGGTTGAAAAATGATTTCATTCCGTCCTTTGTTAATTCTTGAAGCAACATTGAAATTTTGTTTCTCAATTGTCTCCTTCCCCTCTTTATGCAATGTTTCGATCCCATTTGCCTTACTTGTGGCTGCTTTACTCACAAAAATATTAGAATCAATAGAAAGCAAATCAAGACGCGTAAGTGGATTAAATCCGTAAGCAACTTCAAAAAGAGAACAATGAGTGGCAAACATTCGTCCTAAGACTTAATATTCTTACAAATAATAGCCCTAAGCAATGCTCCTAATCTTCTATTAACCACCTCAGTTTGCTCATTAATGTGAAGATGACATGTAGTTGAAAACAATAATTTGTTACCCAATTTATGACTTAATATTCTTATAAATAATAGCCCTAAGCAATGCTCCTAATATTTTATTAACCACCTCAGTTTGCTCATGAGTCTGAGGATGACATGCAGTTGAAAACAATAATTTGATATCCAATTTATCCACCATACTTTCCAAGAGTGACTTAAAAATTTAACATCCCTATCTTTTTTGTGTGCAGCAAACATGGGTAACATTGACTACAAAACTTATAAACATCGTAATTCATGGCAAAGGTCATATGGATCGTGTTGAGCATTTTCTCCTATATCTTGGTTTCACTAACTAAAGTTTTCCAATAACTCCCAAACTTCATTACCTTATATAACCCCTGGGATAAGGATTCATATAACACTTAATAAAATAAGATCTACTGATGAATTTTATAGCATTTGAAGGTCATCTAGGTCATGAACCGAAGGTAAATTACCTTAGGGGCATTATGGTCATTTTACACCGTTTCTTTGTTTACCTACTTATCCTTATCCAATGACCACCAAATTTCATATCTAACTTCAACATACTATAATATTCTCAGTATTATAATTTGATTGGCAGCGGAGCTCATATAGTGGGTTATTTTAACGTTACTTAAATCTCGAGCTATTTGACCGGTTCAGGGTCTTAACTCACGGTTCTTTGGGTTTTTCTTTCATATATCCTGAATTCATACTTGGTTTAGGGTTCATATAAAATCCAAGCGATTTCTACAAGTATTTCTTAACAAAAAGTCCAAGGTGGCTACTTGCCTTGTCGTCGACATTTGGGACGTCCATTCTTGAGCTTCCAGTATCTGAATTATTTCAAATTTTCTTCCACGTACTCCTTATTGTGTCTAGTATCTGAAACCATAAGATTTTCTATGAGAATCGGTCTGGAATGGGGTTGAAATTGAGAAACCCGAGAAAATGTCAAATTTTGAGTTCACTTGGACAGTTCAGTTGAAACTCGAAGATGCGCATTTTTCGCGTCGCCGCCATTTGAAACTCAGCTTGTACAGCCATATTTACAGCGTTTCTCTCCTCGATTTCTTCGTGAAACTTAAAGATGGATGTTACAAGAAAGGGCTAGGGATTTATTTGATACCTTCTCGTAGATCGTAGCCTAACATATTTGTTACCAAAGTTCATCCAAAATTTGATTTATCGCTGGAGATAAAACAAAGGATTTCTTATTGGGTAGCCGATTTTAGGGGTTTCAAGGCCCTATTTCTTCATTGAACCCCTTCCATATCCTATCTTCAGGCTAAAGGAATTGGTTTGGAGGAACGTATTTGAGTGTAGGAACTTAATTTCAAAAAATCGTTCTCGGTATGCAACTCACTTGAAACGCCAGATTTTCGATCTCATGGGTAGCTTGTTCTATGATGTCTCAGCTCTCGATTCCTTCATCAAGTTTACTCGACTTCTTCCTTTGAAGCTAGAGGAATCCTTAATTTGAAGGAAAAGAGATCGTAGATAGGAATTTTGACTCTTATCCCCAATTTAATTTCGAAACCTATTTCCTTCAATTTGGCACGCTCTCGAGGTTATTTTTCTTCGTGGTCTTCTATGGAAGCATTCCTTGGAAGTGCAGAAACTGATTGGAATCATTCTTGCTCGACGAATCATCATGTATCCTCGGATTGGATTTTCAACTTTTTCTTGAAGTTCTTCAATGGCTGATTGAAATGGGGGAATGGTTTCTAGGCACTCTAAGAACTCTATTCCTTCATAGAACTTGTGGGTAATCTTGTTGAGAAACGATAAGAATAAGTTTGAAGAGAAATGGTGGAGGATTTCTCAAGAATTTGGAAGAAATCTGAGAGTAGGAGACTCATAATCTAAACGCTTATTGTCTTCGATAGGGGAATCGACCTTTCTCAATTCTTATTCCGTATTGTTGCTCCTACTTCAGGCTTTATAGGAGGAGCTTAAACCGACATTGAGAGTTCCAGATTATTCGATATTTAGAAGTTTGAAGAGAAATGGTGGAGGATTGCTCTCGAATTTGGAAGAAATCTGAGAGTAAGAGACCCACAATCTAAATGCTTATTGCCTTCGATTGGGGGATCGACCTTTCTCGAGTTTTATTCCGTATTGTTGCTCCTACTTTAGACTTTATAGGAGGAGCTTAAACTGACATTGAGAGCTCCAGAATCTTCGTTATTTAGAGATCCAACTTCCTGGATAATTTCTCAGAGATAACAACTCCGATCATATCCTTACCGACTTGGCTTTGAATACTAGTCGTTGGATGTGATGATCCGTCCATGTTGTTCTTCATCATATCAAATTTTGGAGGAGATCCGATAGTTGAAATTTGAGTTCGAAGGATTTTGCTCGGATGGTCACGGTAGATGCTCTCATTCTAATTAGAGTGGCATTTTTGTAATTATCCATTCTTCTAGGGGTATTTTGGTAATTTGCCACTTTCTGAATATTTTATTATTATTTTTCTCGAAAAATCCATAATTTTTCTACAAATTGCTCATCACTTTTTGATCATTTTTCGCTTATTTTGAATCTTGAGATTCCTTCTAGATAAGGAATTAAATATCCGGAAAGATTCTTGATAATTGATAAAATGACTTTTTTGCCCTTTTCATTTACTTTTTCCTTTCCAATCCTTTTCAAAACGCCTTTAACTCCTTGAAATCACTTGTTAGGATACACGAGTGACTTGACTAAGTCCTTTGTTCTTGCTTAATCCTTTAATTTTTTTTCCTTTCTATCCTTTGGGTCTTTCATGAGTGGCTTATTCTTATGGGAGCTAATTTCCTTCATTTTTGGGGTGTTACATATACATACTCGTTACAAACACAAAATAAAAAGCAGACTCAAAAGAAGAACAAAAAATACTAGATTAAAAATAGAGGTTAGTCCATGGCCCACACTCTAAAGTCCACTCTCATCCACCACCAACTCTTAGTTACTTGAAAAAAAAATGATAAACATAGAGTGAGTAAAACTTAGTAAGTAGTCTACTAGTAGGTTCTTAATCGCACCTTAAGCTAGGATATTACTTCTTGTTATGTTTTCAGGATCTTAGAACTTAGAGGTCATCGTGTCATGTATCATATACTGATCCTAGAAACCTTCCCCTAAAATAACCTTCAATTTTCTCCCCATGAACACATGAATGGTGTCGTCATAATCATGTAATCCTACTGGTAAATCGTGGTGCAGGACATCTTGTTTAGCTGATGGGAAAGGTAGGCCTATCATAACATCCAGCTCATGATACATATTGCATGACATCCTACCTAAAGAGGAATAGGGGCCTTTTAGTACACATTGTAATGCAGATAATGGTTACTTATGGGTATGGATCCTACCGACTTATTTAGCATGTTATTCATATAGTTCTAGGTACTTGGTACATGGATTATTAATGAACCTAGGTTTATACATAATGTCATGGGTTAGGCTTTAGGAGTTGAGGTTTTAGCTTAGGAAAACATTAGAGGGTAACCTAACGTGGACTAATTCGTGTGAAAATCTACAAGCACTTTCAGGACCTCTTTCATTCTTGATTTTTCTGAATCTTCTGCCAAAGTCTTCTCCGATCAGAGCCTTCCTTTTTTAAGCACCTTGTAATTCTTATTCTATAAAAAATTTAATGATTCGGGAAGTTTATAAAAATTAGAAAATGTACCATTTTCTCAATGTTTTTTCTATTTTACTTGTTCTTTACTTCTAGATACAACCTAGTAGGGATTATACACCGTCTCTTATTGGAGACCTTGAGTGTTGCAAATTCTACTCTTCTTCGAAAACTTTCGGTCATCGAAAGTGCTTATTCTAAAATAGGTCAGGGTACAAGGTTCTTATTTGCCTTCTATTTCCCAAGTTCTATTTCCCAAGTGGCTTCTTCTACTCTATGATTCTTCCAGAGGACGTTAACAAGAGAGATTTCCTTATTTCTCAATCATTTGACTTTCTTGTCTATTATTTGAATCAGGTCTTCTTTATATGTTAGGTCATCTCTCAAGAAGAGAGTTTCATGAGCCAGTACGTGCGAACGATTTAGGGTATACTTCCGTAGTATGGATACATGAAAGATATTATGTACTGCAGACAAGTTTGGGCATTGCCCGATTCTATAGGCCACAGATCCAATCCTTTCTAATATCTCAAAGGGACGAATAAACCTAAGGCTTAGCTTCCCCTTTTTACCCTACCTGAGCACCCCTCTCATGGGGTGCTACCTTTAGGAATATATGATCCCCTACCTACAATTCCATGTCCTTGCGCCTTAGGTCTGCATAGCTTTTCTCTCAGCTTTGTGCGGTTTGTATCCTAGCTTTAATCTTCTGGATTGCGGCGTTTGTAATTTGCACCAGCTCTGGCCCAATAGTTGTCGTTTGCCCCCCTTCTTCCCAAAAGATAGGGGATCGAAATCTTCGTCCATAGAGAACCTCGTATGTGGCCATTAGTATGGTGGCTTGGCAAATATTATTATAAGCGAATTTCATAAGGGGTAGGTACTTATCCCAACTTCCTGCAAAATCAATCACATGTACCCTTAACATGTCTTCCAATATTTGCTTGAGCATTTCTGTTTGACCATCTTTTTATGGGTGGAATGTCGTACTATAACTGCGTACCCAATGCCTTTTGTTGAATTTTCCAGAAGGGAGATTTAAATCTGGCATCTCGGTCTAATACTATTGCCTTTTGTTGAACTTTAAGAAGTGTACCCAATACCTTTACTGATGAATATTCATTTTTAATGTTAGCAAGAGTAGCTCAGTTGGGAGATTGTTAGACTGAAGATTTGAAGGTCACACGTGTTTTATCCACGTTCACGTTCACCGCACCTGTTTCAATTTGCATAACCTGACTATTCAATAAAAAATTAGTCATTATTTCTTTTTAAAATCTCAATGAATCAGCGACAATATCTTTACTGATAAATTTTCATTTTTAATGATTGTGGGGATAGCTCAGTTGGGAGAGCGTCAGACTGAAGATCTGAAGGTCACTTGTTCAATCCACGTTCACCGCACTTGGTTCACGTTGCATAATTTGACTATTCTTTTCAAAATTAGTGATTAATTATGTTTAAAATATAATGAATTAGTGGAAATACCGTCACGTTTTTTATCCAACTTGTATAGGTTGACTAAGTTGCATAACTTGACTATCAAATCTAAAACATGTGATTATTCATTTTTTATGTTTTTATCCAACTTGTATAGGTTGACTAAGTTGCATAACTTGACTATCAAATCTAAAACATGTGATTATTCATTTTTTATGTTAGGATCGCACAACAACGCACACGCTCGATCTAGATGAACACAAAGAACAGGATAGAGAAAATTGCAAGGAGAACTCTTGGCTAAAAGGATTTTTTTATTGATGACTTCAGGTATGTACACAAAGAACAGGATAGAGAAAATTGCAAGGAGAACTCTTGGCTAAAAGGATTTTTTTATTGATGACTTCAGGTATGTACAACAAGAGAGAGTACAGAGAATAGAAAGTACATTTCCAAAGCTGACGGGATATATATATATGGTTCAGTCTACTAAATATAGCTTTACCAGATTTAACCATCTACTATATATAGCTATTACCATATATAGCTTTACCGGATATAGCTTTACCATATATGGCTTTACCAAATATAGCTTTATCGGATATAGCCGTTGACCAAGCTATAAATACAGGGAGCAGACTTCATAACTTAACAATTCTCCCACTTGGAGACTGATCCTACACCATACCAATTAGGGCTTTGCATAACCTTAATTTTCCAACATCAACACATTTTGTCAACATGTCTGCTGGATTCTTTGCACCCTCTATCTTCTCCAAACACATATCGCCTTCTTCCACTAACCTGCGAGTGAAATGATACCGTCTTCTAATGTGTTTTATCCTTGAATGATAGACTAGGTTTTTCACCAACTGTATGGCACTCTGACTATCTTTATAAAGGATCTTCTTGCACTGCTTCCGGCCTAATTCTTCTAGATCGTCTGTCATCCATATCATCTCCTTTTTTTAGCTTCAGCTATGACCACGTACTCAGCTTCAGTAGATGAAAGAGCAACGCATTTCTGAAGCTTGGACATCCAACTCACTGCTGTTCCATCTATAATGTAGATATACTCAGATGTGCTCTTGCTGGAGTCTACATCTCCACTCAGATCAGCATGCACAAAACCTTGCAGAACTACTTTTCCATTGCCATAACAAAGTGTAGTATTGGATGTACCTCTCAGATATCTCAGAAGGCACTTCACAGCTTCTCAATGTTTCTTCCTTGGATTTTCCATGTACTTGCTAGCAACTCCCACTGCACGTGTTATGTCAGGTCTAGTGCAGACCATAGCATACATCAAACTCCCAACTGCAGAAGCGTACGGAACTGATGCCATGTGCTCACGTTCCTCAACTGTCTTGGGAGATTGCCCCTTTGACAATTTAATATGATTTGCCAAGGGGGTAGTCCTAGGTTTAGCGTTATTCATCTTGAATTTAGACAACACCTTCTCAATGTACTGCTCTTGGGATAGATTTAATGTGCCAGCAGATCTATCTCGAGAAATCCTCATCCCAAGGATTTGCTTCGCTGCACCTAAATCTTTCATCTCAAATACTGAAGACAAGCTTGCCTTCAGGTGGGTTATCTCCCTCATACTTGATCCAGCAATTAGTATATCATCCACATACAGGAATAGAAACACATAAGAATCAGTGTATTTCTTGAGGTAGCAACATTGATCCTTTTCACTTCTGTGGAAACCACTCTTGCTAATGAAGGAGTCAAACTTCTTGTACCATTGTCTCGGTGCTTGTTTCAGTCCATACAAGCTCTTATTGAGCTTACACACCATGTGCTCCTTGCCTGGAGCTGCAAACCCTTCTGGTTGTTGCATATAGATCTCCTCATCTAGATCTCCATGTAAAAATGTCGTTTTTACATCCATTTGCTAAAGGTGCAAATTCTCCGATGTAACAATACTCAGCAGAATTCGGATAGTAGTTAATTTCACCACTGGAGAGAAGATCTCGGCATAATCAATGCCTTTTCTTTGTGAATATTCTTTAACTACTAACCGAGCCTTAAACCTCCTTCTGCCATCTGGTTCAACCTTGATTTTGAACACCCATTTGTTCAACAGAGCTCTCTTTCCTGTAGGCAACTCAGTCAGCACCCACGTATTATTCCTTTCAAGTGAGCTCATCTCATCATCCATGCTTGCTCCCACTTGGTTGAATCTTCCACTTGTAGGGCCTCATCAAAAGACTTTGGTTCTCCTTCGTCAGTCAGCAACAAATAATGTAATGAGGTTGAATATCTATCTGGTGCTCTGGTAGTTCTGGATGATCTTCTCAACACCTGCTCAGGTGCAACTTGCTCCACGTCTGGTTCTTCAGCAATAGGATCAGGAGTTTCTTGAGCTTCTGTTGTACCATCATTGCGTGAATTTTCTTGCCACTCAAGTTCAACTCCCACTTGCTTCGTAGTCTCAGAGTTTTTCTTCTCTCTGTCCTTGTACATGACATTTTCATCAAAGGTCACATCACAGTGTCTTAGGATCTTCATATTTTTCTCATCCCAAAACCTGTACCGAACATGTCAGAGCCATAGCCTATGAAGTAGCATTTCACAGCCTTAGCATCAAGCTTATCTCTCTTCTCTGGATCAACATGAACATACGCAGTACAACCAAAGGTTCTCAAGTGAGAGTACTTGAGTTCTTTTCCTGTCCATACTTCTTCGGGCAATTTGAACTTCAAGGGTACTGACGGCCCTCTATTAATCAAATATGCTACTGTGTTCACAGCATCAGCCCAGAATGTCTTTGGCAGTCCAGAATGAATCCTCATGCTTCTTGCTCGCTCATTCAATGTTCTGTTCATCCTTTCTGCAATACCATTTTGTTTTGCCTTACCGGGAATTGTTTTTATTAATCTAATTCCCTCAGCTGCACAAAATGTTATAAACTCTGATTTGTTGTACTCTCCTCCATTGTCAGACCTCAAGCATTTGATCTTCAAGCTGGTCTGATTTTCAACTTCAGCGTTCCACTTCTTGAAGGTGGTAAACACATCTGACTTGTGTTTCAGAAAGTAAACCCATACCTTCCTGCTGAAGTCATCGATGAAGGTGACATAGTATCTTGATCCACCAAGTGATAAAACTGGAGATGGTCCCCAGACGTCTGTATGGACCATTTCCAACCGCACTTTCTTCGGTTCTCTGGCAGCCTTTCTGAAACTAACTCATTTCTGTTTGCCCATAACGCAGCTCTCACAAAGACCCATATCAACAGATTTTAAGCCTTCTAAAGCTCCTTTCGCAGTCAGCATCTTCATTCCTTTGACGCTCATATGTCCAAGTCTATTGTGACATAGACTTGAATTGGAAGCACTCTCAGCAGCAGCAGTCATGTTTATACACTCTGCAGTAGTGTATAAGGTTCCGGATTTTGTGCCACGTGCAACAACCATGGCGCCCTTCACAATCTTCCAGGAACTCTCTCCAAACTCTGCTACATAGCCTGTGCTATCCAACTGACCAATAGAGATCAGGTTCTTCTTGAGACCAGGAATGTATCTGACATCTTGTAATGTCCATTGATTTCCTACTGGAGTTTGTATGGAGAAATCTCCCTTTCCTTCAATCTCCAAGGTTTTGTTGTCGGCAAGATACACCTTCCCGAAATTTCCTGATTTGAAATTTCGAAACAATTCCTTACTTGGAGACGAATGGAACGATGCACCTGAATCCAAAATCAAGGATTCAGTTGGGCTGTCCACACTAAGGATTAAAACGTCCTCAGCATCTTCTATTGTATATATAGAATCATCATCATCTTCAGATTTATGATTTTGCTTCTTCTTCAGTTTTGTACAATCTGTCCGAAAGTGTCCTTTTCCTCCACAGCTCCAACACGTTACGTTGGGTTTATTTGGAGATTTTCCCCGGTTCTTTGATTTTGAACGCCCATGTTTGTTTGAACTCTTTGATTTGCTTCTTCCCCTTCGGTCAACACTGAGAGCATTGCCTGATGAATCTCCAGTTTCCCGTTTGCGAATACTTTCGCTGAGAACTACATCTCGAATTTCATCAAACTTCAGTTTATCAGATCCTCGGGAACTGCTGATTGCGGCAACAACAGTATCCCATGACTCGGGTAAGGATGACATCAAAATCAACGCTTTAATTTCATCTTTGAAATTAATTTCCACCGAACCCAGTTGACTTATGATCATATTGAATTCATTTATATGATCAGCAACACGTCCACCTTCAGACATCTGTAGATTGAACAATCTACGCATCAAATACACCTTGTTCATAGCCGACGGTTTTTCATACATATTTGACAGCGCCTTCATCAGATCTGACGTTGTCTTCTCCTTGATGATGTTAAACGCCACGTTTCTGGATAGCGTCAACCGGATCATCCCTAAGGCTTGTCGATCCTTGAGCATCCATTGTTCCGTGGTCATGGTATCCGGCTTCACCCCCAACAGAGGTTCGTGAAGATCTTTGTGATACAGATAATCTTCAATCTGCATCTTCCAAAAACCGAAATCAGATCCATCGAACTTCTCAATTCCAATCTTTAAACTTTCCATCTTCACAGATCGTGGTGAATTTTGCCTTGCTCTGATACCAGTTGTTAGGATCGCACAACAACGCACACGCTCGATCTAGATGAACACAAAGAACAGGATAGAGAAAATTGCAAGGAGAACTCTGGCTAAAAGGATTTTTTTTATTGATGACTTCATGTATGTACAACAAGAGAGAGTACAGATAATAGAAACTACATTTCCAAATCTTTACTGGATGGGATATATATATGGTTCAGTCTACTAAATATAGCTTAACAAGATTTAACCATCTACTATATATAGCTATTTACCATATATAGCTTTACCGGATATAGCTTTACCAAATATAACTTTACCAGATATAGCCGTTGACTAAGCTATAAATATAGGGAGCAGACTCCATAACTTAACCGGGATTATAACATCTTATAGTTTAGTTGATTTATTCATTTTTTATGTTATTTGGGATGACTTAGTTGGGATTATAAGACCTTATGGTTTAGTTGATTATTATTTTTTTTAAAAAAATATAATGAATTAGTGGAAATAGCTTTACTTATGAATTTTTATTTTTAACGTTACCAGGGATAGCTCAGTTGGGAGAGTGTCAAACTAAAGATTTGAAGGTGACGTGTTCGTTTAATCTCCACGTTCACCGTGTCACGGTCCTATTTTCTTAACCGTGCGGCGTCGTGATCTATACACGCTCACGACCAGCCTTAAGGGGAATTAAGCCCCATATATATTTTTCGCCCCGGCTTTGTGGCTTCGTCGGACCTTAGGCGAGGTTTGTCTTCGCCAATCGAACATCGCTTGTGCGGAATCCAAGCTTGTCCAACCACACACGCCGCCTGTGCGTGTATGTTCAATCGTTTGCGACACATCCGACTTGCCTCTACGCTAGGCCAACTCATTCGGCTCGACCTTGCCTCTACTCGGGCCAAGGTCTCTCAATACAACGTCGCATCTCATCTTGCCATCTCGATCCCCATCGACGGGGTCCATATGTCTTGACGCCATCCCGAGTCTCGGGATGTCGTCGGCCATCATAACTCGTTCAGTCGTGCCATCGAGAATGGGCCCGCGTGTCGTTCATCTCATCGGGACTTCCCAAACATCCATCCATCCGGGTTCTATCGAGGCATAGGCCCTCCCGTGCCCATGCCGAGTCATTTACGGATACCGTACCGGATAGCGGGTGTATGTAGCAACCTCCAACACGCGGGCTAGGGCGCAATACCGGCACACCCGTGCCGTCCGGTACTGTCCTTCAAAAACCCATTTCAAAGGAAGTCGCCCGAGACACTCGTCTCGGCACGCTCGCCCACACTGTGACACACGTATGTGCCACAGGGTAGCTCACTTAGGCCACAGGGCCCAGGGGTGGTGGAGAGCTAACACCATGGTACCCCCTATAGTACATTTTGAGCCATTTTCATTCTACCAGGAGTAGACATGATTTTCGTGAGGTGTCATACGGTGTCGTGCATTGTCCGTCCAATGTCCGATCGACACCAAGCTTGGCGAGCATTCATATTTCATATGGACGGACTTAACTCCCGAACCGCATGACCAAATTCCTTCCGGAACCTCGACTTTTGAGGTTAAGGCCCGGGGCCCTACCCGGCCCTTCAACAAGCCTATCTTGTCCTTCATGTCTATGCTGATGTCTCTGTTATGCTTGTGTCTCAACATGTCTTCAATACCCACTTTGCGTGGTGGTGTGTTGGATGATGCATCGTCCTCCTCGATCGCATCATGGCATTCTTCTACGTTGGCCCGCATATGGCCGGATGGGCGTCTCTTGAGGGACGCCCCTTTGCTTGTCATGGCGTGAGGGTCACAACCTACTCTCTCCATAGTAAGGTTGTGACATTCTCCCCCACTTAACTTAGTCATCGTCCTCGATGACTTACTCGGGTCACAATCATATTGCAGATTGTGACACACCGCACCTGTTTCCATTTGCATAAGCTGACTATTCAATAAAAATTTAGTTATTATCTATTTTTAAAATTTAAATAAATAATGAATTAGCAGAAATAACTTTACTTATGATTTTTTTTTTCAAATATTAGCGAAGATAACTTGGTTTCACCGCACCTGATTCACGTCACATAACTTGACTCCTAACTATTCAATTTAAAATTAGTGATTATTTCTTTTTAAAATATCAATGAATTAGCTAAGTACCTTACTAATGAGTTTTCATTTTTAATGTTAGTGGGGATAGCTTAGTTGGGAGCGCGTCACTGTAGATCTAAAGGTCACGCGTTTGATCCACGTTCACCGCACCTGATTCAAGTTGACTAAGTTGCATAACCTGGCTATTCAATCTAAAATTAGTGATTATTTCTTTTTAAAATCTCAATGAAGTAGTGAAAATATCTTTACCGATGAATTTTTATTTTTAATGTTAGTGGGGATAGCTCAGTTTGGAGAGCGTCACTGATGATCTGAAAGTCACGTGTTTGATCCACGTTCACTCAACCTAATTCAAGTTGACTAACTTGCATAACCTAAATATTCAATTTAAAATGAGTGATTATTTCTTTTTAAAATTACTTGACTATTTAATCTAAATTTAGTTATTATTTCTTTATAAAATTTCATAATTTTCATTTTCAATCTTATAGGGGATAGCTTAGTTGGGAGACCGTAATATTGAAGATTTGAAGGTCACGGGAGACCGTAATATTGAAGATTTGAAGGTCACGTGTTCGTTCCACCTTCACCACACCTGATTCAAGTAGTAAAACTTACTATCTTATCTTAAAATTTCAATGAATTAGTGTCAATAATTTTACGGATTCCTAATTCTTTATTTGACTATAAATGCTCTATAAGACATTTTTTTACTATCTTATCTTAAAATTTCAATGAATTAGCGTCAATAATTTTACAGATTCCTAATTCTTTATTTGACTATAAATGCTCTATAAGAATTCTTTATTTATTTGACTATAAATGCTCTATAAGACATTTAGGAAAACGACTCATTTTATTCCATGGAACAATAAAATTGATGTTCCGGTAGAACTGTCAATACATTCTACTTTCAATGTTGCTAAGTTGAATCCTTTTGATGTAGGTTATGATTTTTCTGATTCGAGGACGAATCCTGAAGAGGGGGATGATGATAAGAATCACGGTGTACATTCTACTTTCAATGTTGCTGAGTTGAGTCCTTTTGATGTAGGTGATGATTTTTCTGATTTGAGGACGAATTCTTTTGAAGAGGGGGATGATGATAAGAATCACGGTGTTCCAACTGGACCTATTACACAACCCAAGGCCAAGAAGATTCAACAAGCATTCAAACTTCATCTACAAAATTTGATAGGCTAGGTTCAACCATCATTTCATGTGTTACAAGCTGATTCGTTTGAGTCAAGACCATTTGGAGATTCAAAAGTAAATATTTGCACGGTTGAAGTAGTGGATGAAGTTGCAAGCATCTTTTCATGAGGGGTTAGAAAACTTTATTTATTATTTTAATTTCATAAAGTTTGTAATGCTCAAATAGACTTCGTCTTCTGTGGAGATTTAAAGGGATCGAGGTTAAATCACGGCCACTAACGTCTTTTGTTGGGAGACTATAAATACCCACAAATTATTATGTAAAATCATATTTGTGATCATCTCTCAAGTTGAGACGATCTCCCTTATAGAAATCTGAGCATATCTTGGTCCTTTCTAAGTTTCATGCAATTCTTGTGGTTGATTGCATCTGAGTCATTCAATCAAGCCTTGATCAAGTTCGATGGTGAAGTGTCTCAGTTTAGAAAAAGGTTCCAAATCTTGTTTCTCAATCTTGGATCTCATCATCTAACTCTAGCTTTATCTCTTGGTTGATCCAAATTTTGTATAAGAAGGTGTTAATTTCTTTAATACAAGGGTTCTTGCTTCTACAAAAGCTTGGCTCGTTGGGCTGAAGATTACAGTTGGTCTATCATCCTTCAACGGGATCTTCTATCCCCATGACTTGCAATGATGCGATCGTTCTTCTAACGCCGATGACACGTCCAGTTGTCGAGATGGGTAATGTGAGTTTGTAACACATCCATTGAGGTTCTTGGAATGATTCTATAGCTTATCATTTCCATGTTGGGAGTTGGATCATGGGTCTTGGGTGAAGAAATCCTTGATTTACCACCCTTCGAGTTGAAGGAAGTGTCATAAGGCTAACTTTTTTTTAATTTTTTTAAATTTATTGATTTTTTTTAGTGATTTTATTTCAATTTTGTCAAACTCACTTAGGTGCTCATCTCAATCATTTGAGCCTTGTTGGCGTTCAATAAGAGAGACCTTGGAAATAACCTATAACTATTCAACTGGATTATCACATTAACGATTTGAATCAAATAAAGTGACATTAATCATTTGAATCACCTCAACCCTACTTGTTGAACTTGACCAAATGTCTATAACATAACACTAACAAAGGTAACAAAGGTACAAAGTAACACAAACAAACGTACAAAGTAACACTAACAAAGGTACAAAGTTCATAAAAGTCTTTTTAATCTAAAATACCATTGAACTTGACCATTATAGTGCCTCTCAAACATAGGTAAAGTTTAAATTCGGGTCTCCTTGTCAAACTCATCCGGGTGCTCATTTCAACCATGATGGCGTTCAACAAGAGAGACCTCAAAAATAGCCAGATTATCGCATTAACCATTTAAATCACGTCAACCCCACTCGTTGAAATTGAAACAAATATCTATAACATAACACTAACATAGGTACGATGTCCATAAAACTCTTTAATCTAAGATACTATTGAACTTGACCATTAAAGTTCTCCTCAAAATGAGGTAAAGTTTAAATATAATTGGTGACAAAAGATGAAACTATAAAATAAAAAGAAATAAGAAAATAATATTCAATTTCAGAGAATCAAACCATAATCTCCTAGGTGAAAGCGAAATATCCAAACCGTTGGACAACAATGAATTTTTGGTGTAGTTGTCCTAAAGTCTTTTGTCTAATCGCTAAAGAGTTTTACTATGATATTTTGGGTAATGTCTAACTCTTCGACACGTCCTTTCATGTGTGTGATAGAGTTCTCAGAGTTACCGCGACGTTTCGAGCTGTTCGATCGTGTGGCTCTTTCTTCAAAAGGGTCAACATCAAACGTCAGGTCTTTGATTGGCAACCCATCCAGAGGAGCGTCGATTGCATCGATTCCATCAACAATCTTCCCATGAGTTTATGGTGCATGACCCATTTTTTATACCATTCACCTTCGAGCGCCACCATAGTTTTGCATTGTCCATGAGATGCATTGCGACCAACGTAACTCTTAGGGACTATGAGCAAGTTCCAGTAACCTTCAAGTATTGTTCTACGTCAAAAATAAAGCTTTTTAATTCCTTAGCATCTCGATTTACATTTAAGGGGTTGTGTTCTTGGATTTTAAGTTTGTTAAGCCCACATGAACTTGGCTTGAGGAATGGTTCTCTTCTGCCAAACTTGTCAAACTCACTCGAGTGCTAATCTCAACCATGATGTCGTTCAACAAGAGAGACCTCGAAAACGACTAGATTATCGCATTAACCATTTGAATCACCTGCTCATCTCAACCATGATGTCGTTCAACAAGAGAGACCTCGAAAACGACTAGATTATCGCATTAACCATTTGAAATTGAACAAAATATCTATAACATAACTCGAACAAAGGTACGAAGTTCATAAAAGTCTTTTTAATCTAAGATAGAAACTGTAAAATAAAATGAATAAAATAAGAAAATAATATTCCATTGCCGGGAATCGAACCCGGGTCTCCTGTGTGAAAGCCAGATATCCTAACCGCTGGACGACAATGGATTTTTGGTGTAGATGTCCTGAAGTCTTTTGTCAGATCGCTGAAGAGTTTTAGCATGATCTTTTGCTTAATGTCTAACTCTTCTACACGTCCTTCCCTGTGTGTGTTAGAGTACTCAGGGGTACCGCATCAAACACTAAATACTGTGACATTTTAGGTGATATTTTGCAGAGGAAGCTAATACGGTCTTCAAAGAGCATGTGATCATGTCTAACATTTTAGGTTAACAACATGGTGAAAAGAAACCAGAAATTCTGATACTCGTAATTAACTACAAACCTTTGAATAATGTTTTAGAATAAATAAGACATCCAATCCAAAACAAAAATGATTTGATAAAAAGAATTTATAGTCAAATATTTTTATAGAATTCGACATGAAATTGGGATTTCAGAAAATTCTAATTTCATAAAAGGACAAATATAAAATAGCATTTATGTCCAATTTAGAAAATATGAGAGGAACGTCATGCCATTTAGGCTAAAAAACGCTCCATCCGAATTTCAGAAGATTATGAATGATATTTTCAATCCTTTCAAAAAATTTCGATAGTTTATATTGATGATGTGTTGATATTTTCTAAAACCATTAAGGTCAACACTTTAAACATCTACATACATTCATTAATGTAATCAAAAGAAAACAGCTAGTTGTGTCCATACCCAAAATCAAATAATATCAAACTCAGATCCGTTTTCTTGGATTTTAAATTTATTTGAGCCTTATTAAAACTCATCCAATGGTCTTTGTCTCAAACTTTGGTGATGACATATCCTAGAAAAGCCAACATCCAAAAAATTTTAGGTTCTCTCATTTACGTGTCTTATATCCTTCAAGATATCAGGCACATTTACAAATGTCTTGATGAGTGTCTTCAAAATAATACAAAGTCTTGATTTGTAAGGGATATCTCTACAACCCAAAAAAATCAAATCATTAGTCAAATAAACTCTCTGCTTAAGTCTTATTGACCCAAGGGCAGATCTCATAATGAGACGTGACGCATCAAATATCAAATATGGAGGTATCTAAAATTGACAAAGAGGACAGAGAATCAATTATCATATTTCATTCAAAAACCTCAAATAATACCATACAAATTACAAAATAGTAAAATATATATATATATATATATATATATATATATATATTATTTCGGTGTACACAAATTTTAAAGAAAATTTAATTAACAAAACTATTAAAATCTATTCAAGAGTCAAATTTAGTTTTAGAAAAAGAAGGGAATAATGTTGTTTCAAACAAAAAATAATTTTGGTAGATAGAAATAAATTTTGTTGTGGTTTGATTTTAAAATTCTACCAATAAAAGAAGTTGAAAACACCTGGGAAGATTACCAATGGGAGAGTTTCTAACAAAGTCTCTCTTCTCTCCTCTGTCTTCTCAAACTGATACTAATCCAAATCCAACCAATCATTTGCATGGACTCAAAAGTTCAATTACTTATAAAAGAAGTTGAAAACACCTTGTGAAAGTCTGTAAGGATACTACGACCTCTAGCTTTGCAAAATCCAACGTTGTTGGCGCTTATCAAAATCGTTGCCAAAATAAAGTTTAACAACTGGTTCTATGGTATAGTGGTTAGCACTTTCGACTTTGAATCTAACGACCTGTGTTTAATTTCCGATAGGTAATCCACCAATTTATACAAAATTGGTCCATAGCCAATTCGATAGGGTCACTTTTGGACCGTTAATCTGTAGAAATGGTCACTAAGGTTGAGATCATACAAAATGGGTCCATAGCTCAATGTTAGAGCATTTAACTGCAGATCAAGAGTTCATCAATTCGAACCTAGTTGGGCCCTTCTATCTTGGATAGAAATTTGTTATACTTTTTGGACCGACACTATGTCTAAGGGGTCACTAAGGTTAAAATCCTACAAAATGAATCCATGGCTCAGTGGTAGAGAATTTGACGGGTCACCCGTTTGAATTTGGTTGGGCCCTTTTATTTTGGATGGACACTTTTTACACTTTTGGACTGACACTCTGTAGAAGAGGTCACTAAGGTTGAAATCATGCAAAATGGGTTCGTAGCTTAGTGGCAGAGCATTTGACTGCAAATTAAGAGGTCACCAGTTCATTGCCCTAGACAAACAACACCAACTATTTTTTATGTTTTAAAATGATTTTTTTTATAATTTTTTTTTAACATTTCCCTTATTTGGTACTATGAACCTATAATAGAATATAATGTAAATATATATGTTCAACTATTTTTTATGTTTTAAAATGATTTTTTTTTTAACATTTCCCTTATTTTGTACTATGAACCTATAAACTCTATTTTGAATATAATGTAAATATATATGTTCAACTATTTTTTTAGGTTTTAAAATGATTTTTTTTTAACATTTCCTTTATTATTTTGTACCATGAACTTATAAACTCTATTTTGAATATAATGTAAATATATATTCATTATATTTTAATTTCAAAAAAACATTTTACTTTGTTTTCGAACCCACCAAAAATGGGTCATGACTCCCTTTTTGTTTTCACTTGTAATCTGTGCTTCATGAACCCACCAAAAATGGGTCATGACTCCCTTTTTGTTTTCACTTACCCCTCCTAAATCTATAAAATGTTTTCTATTTGTATTCATTTTCTCTTTTCTTAAATATCAAAATCTGGAATAAAAAGGAAGAGCTCTCTAATTTGTCAATAATTTCACATAATTTAACATTTTAAAAATCGGTAAATTAAAAAATCCTACATTGATATATTCGTAATTTCATGTAGTTTTCCTAAGTTTGCCGGCGACATGATTTGTTGTCGAGCTTAATAATGTGAGTTTGTAACCCATCCGTTAGGGTTCTTGGAATGATTCTCTAGATTATCCCTTCCATGTTGGGAGTTGGGCCATGGGTCTTAGGTGAAGGAATGGTTGGTTTACCGCCCCTAAGAGTTAAGTTGAGGCTAGTTTCACATAGTATCATTGTCTTTGAGATAACAATTCTTTTCTATTTTATCTAAATTTTTTAAATATGGGTTCATTTCCAAATGCATGCTAACACCCTTATTGTTGAATAAATGACATGAAACTAGTTTCACATAGTAGCGTTGCCTTTTGCTCCTATTGGTGGAAGGATAATAGGTCGATTATACCTATAGGTTAGTTTTAAGCGTGACAACTAGACTAATTTTTTTTTTTTTTTAGTTAAAAATTAGAATTATAACAATTTGTCTAAAATCCTAGACTAATTTTGCTTGATTTCTAAATGCATGCAGGCAGACAGACAAAGTAGAAAAATGAAAACATGTAAATTGTAAACTCAAACATTTCAAAGAAATAAATAAGTTTGGATGGTACCAATCCTAACCAGAAAACAATCAACCAAATTTATTTCAAACATAGGAAACTTCATGTCTTCATCTTGTAAAGCCAATAAACCAAAGAGCCTAATATAGTAGAGAAATAAAAAAATGTTACCCTCGTCTGTGTTGTGGTGTGCCATAAGAAATGGATGTTGACTTTGACCAATTCTTACTATTTTTTTTTTTTATATTTTGAAACTATTTTAAGCACTTTTCTCTTGTACTCCTTGATATTTTACCTTTTAAGGTTGTAAATATATGTGCACCGTGACTATTATGATTATGTATCTTTACCTGAGTTTTGGGATATTGTTATTAATGAGATTTAATCTAATACCATTAATAATTCACAATGATAATATTAAAATACTTATGAAACTAGGTCAAGTAATTTAAGAAACTTATGATTTTTATATTATCAAGAGTTTAATTGAGCTAGGTCGATTCAATCTAGTGGACCCAAGAATTGAACCGAACCAAACCAACTAATTAGTAACATGATTTAGTGGAAGCATTTTCAGGCAAAGTAGAAGCAATAATGGAGGGTTTGAAATAATATAGTTTTCACCCATTGTTTCTCGACTGAATATTGAAATAATATAGTTTTCATGTTAAGTTTTGTACCGAAGAAAGAAAGACTGGGATGTAATGTATTATTTCAATTTGTTTGTAATATACAACAATATATAAATTAACTATAAGAAATATATAAAATTACATGGTTATTCTCATGTCATATGACTTCTTGTTTCGTTTTTAGGAACTAAACTTTAGAGGTTGTCATGTCATGCGTCGTATTTTAACCATGAAAACTCTTCCGAAGTAACTCTTAATTTTCTCCCCATGAGTGCATAGGTGGCGTTGTCATAATCGTGGCATCCTGCTAGCAAATCGTGGTGCAGGGCATCTCATTTCGGTGAGGGAGATAATAAGTTCATCATGGAATCCTACTCATGGTAAATATACCATAGCATCCCACCTGAAGAGAAATAGAGGGCTCGCGGTACACTTCGTGAAGTGAGATATGGTTACTTCAGGCATGGATCCTAGCAACTTTTTAAGCATGATGTTTGCATTAACCTAGGTGTTTTCTTGGATTCTTGGTGATCCTATGTTTATGCATAACGTCTTGGGTCAAGCTTGGAACTTATAAGTTCTTAGGAATAGCTCAGCATGATATTGTGCCCGTAGTATCTATTAGAGACCAAGGGTACATCTGGAGAATCTATTATTTCAGGGATACCACTTTAGTTATCCTAGGAGGTAAAGTCATATGGATCGTGATGAGCATTTTCTCCCATATCTTGGTTTCGCTAACTAAAGTTTTCCAATAACTTTCAAACTTCATTACCTTATATAACCTCTCGGGATAAGAATTCATACACCATTTCATAAAATAAGATCTACTGAGAAAACCCGAGAAAAGGTCAAATTTTGAGTTGACTTGGACAGTTCAGTTGAATTGGCTGTATCATCGTTTTCTTCCTCTAAACAGGAAGAAGATGCGCATTTTTCGCATCACCGTCATCTGAAACTCGCCCTGTACAGCCAACATTTACAGTGTTTCTCTCCTCGATTTCTTCGTGAAACTTAAAGATGGATGTTACAAGAAAGGACTAGGGATTTATTTGATAACTTCTCGTGGATCGTAGCCTAAGATATTCGCTACCAAAGTTCATCCAAAATCTTATTTATCGCTGGAGATAAAACAAATGATTTCTTATTGGGTAGCCGATTCTAGGGGTTTCAAGGCCCAATTTTTTCATTGAACCCCTTCCATATCCTATCTTCAGGCTAAAGGAATTGGTTTGGAGGAACGTCTTTGAGTGTAGGACCTTAATTTTCAAAAATCGTTCTCGGTATGCAACTCACTCGAAACGCCAGATTTTCGATCTCGTGGGTAGCTTGTTCTACGATGTCTCAGCTCTCGATTCCTTCATCAAGTTTACTCAACTTCTTCCTCTGAAGCTAGAGGAATCCTTAATTTGAAGAAAAAGAGATCGTAGATAGTAATTTTGACTCTTATCCCCAATTTAATTTCGAAACCTATTTCCTTCAATTTGGCACGCTCTCGAGGTTATTTTTCTTCGTGGTCTTCTATGGAAGCATTCCTTGGAGGTGCAGAAACTGATTGGAATCATTCTTGCTCGACGAGTAATCATGTATCCTCGGATTTGATTTTCAAGTTTTTCTTGAAGTTCTTCAATGGCTGATTGAATTGGGGGAATGATTTCTAGGCACTTTCAGCACTCTATTCCTTCATAGAACTTGTGGGTAATCTTGTTGAGAAACGGTAGGAATAAGTTTGAAGAGAAATGACGGAGGATTGCTCTTGAATTTGGAAGAAATCTGAGAGTAGGAGGCCCATAATCTAAACGCTTATTGCCTTCGATTGGGGGATCGACCTTTCTCGATTCTTATTCCGTATTGTTGCTCCTACTTCAGACTTTATAGGAGAAGCTTAAACCGACATTGAGAGCTCCAGATTCTTCGTTATTTAGAAGTTTGAAGAGAAATGCTAGAGGATTGCTCTCGAATTTTGAAGAAATCTGAGAGTAGGAGACCCATAATCTAAACGCTTATTGCCTTCAATTGGGGGATCGACCTTTTTTTATTCTTATTTCGTATTGTTGCTCCTACTTTTGACCTTATAGGAGGAGCTTAAACCGATATTGAGAGCTCCAGAATCTTCGTTATTTAGAGATCGAACTTTATGGATAATTTTTTGGAGATATCAACTCCGATCATAGCCTTACCGACCTTGGCTTTGAATACTAGTCGTTGGATGTGATGATCCGTGCGTGTTCGTTCTAGATCATATCAAATTTTGGAGGAGATCCAACAGTTGAGATTTGAGTTTGAAAGATTTTGCTCGGATGATCACGGTAGATGCTCTGAATCGAATTATAGTGGCATTTCTGTAATTATCCATTCTTCCAAGGGTATTTTGGTAATTTGCCACTTTCTGAATATTTTATTATTATTTTTCTCAAAAAAAATCCATAATTTTTCTACAAATTTCTCATCCTTTTTATCATTTTTTCCTTTTTTTGAATCTTGAGATTCCTTCTAGATAAGGAATTACAAATTCAGAAAGATTCTTGATAATTGATAAAATGACTTTTTTGCCCTTTTGATTTACTTTTTCCTTTCCAATCCTTTTCAAAGGGCCTTTAACTCCTTGAAATCACTTGTTAGGGTACACGAGTGACTTGACTAAGTCCTTTGTTCTTGCTTAATCCTTTAATTTTTTTTCCTTTCTATCCTTTCGGTCTTCAATGAGTGGCTTATTCTTATGGGAGCTAATTTCTTTCATTTTTTGGGTGTTACATATACATACTCGTTACAAACACAAAATAAGAAGCAGAATCAAAAGAAGAATAAAAAATACTAGATTAAAAACAGAGGTTAGTCCATGGCCCACACTCTCAAGTCCGCTCTCATCCATGACCAACTCTTAGTTACTTGAAAAAAATGATAAACATGGAGTGAGTAAAACTTAGTAAGTAGCCTACTAGTAGGTTCTCAATCGCGACCTTAAGCTAGGATATTACTTCTTGAAGTTTTTTTTTTTTTTTTTTTTTTGAAAATTCAACTGTATTTTTAAAAAAAAAAAATTATGAGTATTGTTTTAGATAAAGTGCAAAGTTCAATGGTATTTTTATTAATTTAGATTATAATTTTAAAGAAAATACAAATTTTTGTTGATTAAGTTATTAATTTTATCAAAATACATAACACCACATCAAAATTAATTTATTGGGACTAAAATTAAAACTAAAAAATCAATTTATTTTAAAACTAAATGAGAAAAGTTCACTCAATGGAAGCTCTTGGAGCAGCTAACATGAAATGAGAAATACATTCGATTACGGCAACTAATAGATAGCGAACTTTTTGGTAGAAACTGAATGATCCCTTGGCTCGGGCAAGAAAAGGAAAAGGTAGTCGTACTCCTACCTTTTCCGTCGAACGATAGGAAAGTTTGAGCTGAAAGATTGAATCACACTTGGTAAGAAAGGCAGGCTTAGCAGGTTTCTCCAAACGTATAAACAAAAAGAGGAAGCAACCAGTCCTAAAGAGGATACCGATACGCATACATTCTCGCATGGAAGAACCTAGCTGAACCAGATCAAGGGTCCTAACCTAGTCCGACTAACCTTCTTTGGCTGGCCCCCGCCCCTTGTAACAAGGTCAACCAGTACGTGCTCTTTCCTTTCGTTTAGCGAGATAGCTTACCAGCTCTTTCGGCTCATAGCAGCAGTATGAAAAGCGAAATCCTCATCCTGAGTCGAGTCCGCATTGCCATACAAATCGACATCGACCAAACCAAGAGCTCCTATTTTTTCTTTAACGAAAGCGGATCTAACAGTTTCGATAAAACCAACCTCTTTTAAAGAAGGAGTCGCTCTGCCTTGATCACCGTGGACATATGCAGCTCCCGCTTTACCTTTGCCTACCATGAAAAGGAAAGTTCCCTCATGAAAAGGAAAGTTCCCTCATGATAGGCCCTCCCAGCTCCCGAACGTCTTTCTATCAATTGAGAGAGGTATAGAATAGTACAACAAACCAACAAGACAAGAATGGACTCATAAGATGGGCGGTCAGGGAAGCGATTTCATTTGTGTTATCCGCCAACGAAAAGATCAAAGAATTCTCTATACACGGCTGAGAGATGACCGTATTGTTGCACATCCTCAATAAAGTACCGTAGGCAAGCGAAGCTTTTGAAAATAAAAGCGTGTAGAACTCACATCCACTTTCTCTTCGATTCGTAAACTTCGGATCTGATCTTCCTTTCGTCTCCGGGTGACTGAGAGAGAATTTAGGCCTGGCGTGCATCCGATTCGGTCAACAATAAGGTACAAAGCGGATTGATTAAATGGGCTTGAAGTTCCATTATCGTTAGGTCGAAGATCTCGACTAGGTTTAGTGCACTTTGGTAGTTGCGAATGTTGCCGTAATCGAATGTCTTTCTCATTCGACATTCTCTCTTACCAAGCACTCATACTTCCTAGGGTTGAGGAGACAGTCCGTGAGCTAATTGGGTTTCGAGATTGCGTATACGCGAAAAGAGCTCGCTTTCGACATTCTCCTCGGCGTTTTGTGCCCGATTCTGGTTCAGGAAAGGGTCTGATCTCTTTCATTGGAGCACATTGATGCCAAAGGAGTCTTTGGAACCGATGGAGAGGCTATGATGACTTCAGAGTATTAAAATAGCATGACTTATGCCACAAAGAAAGGGTATCTAAGTCACACTAGTGGAATAGCTTTTTCATAATAATTATCTCGATATATGATTCCAAAAACCTGCCTGTTGACTGATAAGGTAAGGGGTTTCAAAAGACAAAAGAATGAAAATTCTACGTGTGATAGAAAAGATCTTCTTTTTTTTTTTTTTTTCAGTGTGCACAATTTTCCTGCCTTCTTGACCACAGATAGGCTATGGGGCTTTGCACTTCGGCCCCTGAGAATACCACATAAAGGTGACAGGATTCGAACCTATGGCTCTCTGAAACTTCTTCATCTGTTATTTGGGCGCATCTTTCTTAAAAGGATTGTGACGACAGCGGACAACATGCCTGCCTTCCTGACCACGGATAGACTACGGGGCTTTGCACTTCAGCCCCTGAGAATACCACATCAAGGTGACAGGATTCGAACCTATGGCTCTCTGAAACTTCTTCATTGGTTATTTGGGTGCATATTCCTTAAAATGATTGTGACAACAGATGACCTATTTGACGACAGCGGACAACATAATGAAAAGTTCCTAGAAAGAATACAATACAACAATTTGTGTAATGCTCTTTTTGAAGTCCGGCTCGAGACGATCTTTATTCTTCCAAGAATATGTTTCATTCTAGAAAGAATACAATAGAACAATTTGTGTAATGCTCTTTTTGAAGTCCGGCTCGAGACGATCTTTATTCTTCCAAGAATATGTTTCATTCTCTATTCTCATCTTCTTGGTTCAATGTTTAAAAACCACATTTTAAATCATATTATCTTCCATAATTCATTTTGATATAATATTGTTGGGGGCATTTTGAGAATCGAACTTGAGACCTCTCACACCCAAAACGATAATCATACCACTTAGACCAAATGCTTTTGTAGTAGATTTATAATTCTTAGCTGTTAGTCTATATATGAAATTTATATAAGTTGAAGCTGTGCATTGCATCGCATTCTTTTGGGTTAGGCCCATTGATAACTATTTTTTTTTTCCTTTCAAAATTGTGCTTTTTTACTTTCGGAGGGGCATTCAGAGAATCGAACTCGAAAGCAAGAATCATACCACTAGACCAAATGCCCTTATTATGGACTATATATTAAGTTGTTCATGGAATGTATCATCATTATTTCATTTATTTTCTTTGTTAATGAAATCCATGAGCAATTATTATTATATCTTTTAGATCTAAACCGCTGTTAAATTATTTACATCGGGTTTGCGATAATTACTGTCGAGAGAAGAAAAAAGAATAGAAGATAATTACTATAGAGAGAAGAAAAAGGAATAGAAGTTATTTTTGCGATAATTACTGTAGAGAGAAGAAAAAAGAATAGAAGTTAATTATTGTAGAGAAGAAAAAAGAATAGAAGTTATTTTCTAGTGTAAGTTTTAGTTTGATAGAAACTATTTTTGCGATAATTACTGTAGAGAGAAGAAAAAAACAATAGAAGTTAATTAATGCAGAGAGAAGAAAAAATAATAAAAGTTAATTATTGTAGAGAGAAAAAATAATAGAAGTTAATTACTGTAGAGAAGAAAAAAAATAGAAGTTAGAAGAAAAAAGAATAGAAGTTAATTACGTACAGAAATAAAAAGGAATAGAAGTTAGAAGAAAAAAAAAAGTTAATTACCGTAGAGAGAAGAAAAAAAGAATAGAAGTTAGAAGAAAAAAGAATAGAAGTTAATTCGGTAGAGAGAAGAAAAAAGAATAGAAAAGAAAAAAAAATAGAAGTTTTTCTAGTGTAAGTACACAAGTAAATGATATTAAAAGAGAAGAATAGAAGAGTTTTAGCTTGAGACACTAGGTTGAGAAGAAAAAATGATAGAAGTTATTTTCAATTTTAGTTTGAGACACTAGGTTGAAAAGAAAAAAGAATAGAAGTTATTTTCAGTTTTAGTTTGAGACACTAGGTTGAGAAGAAAAAAGATAATAAAAGTTAATTATTGTAGAAAGAAAAAATAATAGAAGTTAATTCCTGTAGAGAAGAAAAAAAAAATAGAAGTTAGAAGAAAAAAGAATAGAAGTTAATTACCTGCAGAAATAAAAAGAAATAGAAGTTAGAAGAAAAAAAAAAGTTAATTACGGTAGAGAGAAGAAAAAAACAATAGAAGTTAGAAGAAAAAAGAATAGAAGTTAATTCGGTAGAGAGAAGAAAAAAGAATAGAAAAGAAAAAAAAGATAGAACTTTTTCTAGTGTAAGTACACAAGTAAATGATATTAAAAGAGAAGAATAGAAGAGGTTTAGTTTGAGACACTAGGTTGAGAAGAAAAAAGGATAGAAGTTATTTTCAATTTTAGTTTGAGACACTAGGTTTAAAAGAAAAAAGAATAGAAGTTATTTTCCGTTTTAATTTGAGACACTAAGTTGAGAAGAAAAAAGAATAGAAGTTATTTTCAGTTTTAGTTTGAGACACTAGGTTGAGAAGAAAAAAGAAGTTTTAGTTTGAGACACTAAGTTGAGAAGAAAAAAGAATAGAAGTTATTTTTAGTTTTAGTTTGAGACACTAAGTTGAGAAGAAAATAGTTTTAGTTTGAGACACTAGGTTGAGAAGAAAAAAAAATAGAAGTTATAGAAGTTATTTTCAGTTTTAGTTTGAGACATATAGAGTACATAAGTAAATGATATTAAAAGAGAATAGAAGTTATTTTCTAGTGTATATATCGTGATGATAATAATAGGTTGATATTGAATTGCTTTCTCTAAGTCTCATCTTTTGAGAAATGAACATAGGGGCATTTTGAGAATTGAACTCGGAACCTCTCGCATCCTAAGCGAGAATCATACCACTAGACCAAATGCCCTTTTTTAAAAAAATGCAACATTTTAAACTCCTACTCAATATATTTTTTTCTCTCAAGTTTGAAATCTATTTTCTTGAGCGGTTGTTGGACTATAAAACAAAAACTTACGCTAGAAACTGATTGGAATCATTCTTTCTCGACGAATCATCATGTATCCTCGGATTGGATTTTCAAGTTTTTCTTGAAGTTCTTCGATGGCTGATTGAATTGGGGGAATGGTTTCTAGGCACTTTTAGCACTCTATTCCTTCATAGAACTTGTGGATAATCTTGTTGAGAAACGGTAGGAATAAGTTTGAAGAGAAATGGTAAAGGATTGCTCTCGAATTTGGAAGAAATCTGAGAGTAGGAGACCCATAATCTAAACGCTTATTGTCTTCGATTAGGGGATCGACCTTTCTCGATTGTTATTCCGTATTGTTGCTCCTACTTCAGACTTTATAGGAGGATCTTAAACCGACATTGAGAGCTCTAGATTCTTCGTTATTTAGAAGTTTGAAGAGAAATAGTGGAGGATTGCTCTCGAATTTGGAAGAAATCTGAGAGTAGGAGACCCACAATCTAAATGCTTATTGCCTTCGATTGGGGGGATCGACCTTTCTCGATTCTTATTCGGTATTGTTGCTCCTACTTCAGACTTTATAGGAGGAGCTTAAACCGACATTGAGAGCTCCAGAATCTTCGTTATTTAGAGATTGAACTTTCTGGATAATTTTTCGGAGATATCAACTTCGATCATATCCTTACCGACCTTGGCTTTGAATACTAGTCATTGGATGTGATGATCCGTGCGTGTTCGTTCTAGATCATATAAAATTTTGGAGGAGATCCGACGGTTGAAATTTGAGTTTGAAGGATTTTGCTCAGATGGTCACCGTAGATGCTCGGATTCTAATTAGAGTGGTATTTCTGTAATTATCCATTTTTCTAGGGGTATTTGGTAATTTGCCACTTTTCGAATATTTTATTATGGATTTTTCTCGAAAAATCCATAATTTTTCTACAAATTTCTCATCGCTTTTTTATCATTTTTCGCATATTTTGAATCTTGAGATTCCTTCTAAATAAGGAATTACAAATCTGAAAAGATTCTTGATAATTGATAAAATGATTTTTTTGCCTTTTTCGTTTACTCTTTCCTTTCCAATCCTTTTGAAAAGGCCTTTTAATTCCTTGAAATCACTTGTTAGGGTACACAAGTGACTTGACTAAGTTCTTTGTCCTTGCCTCCTTTAATTTTTTTCCTTTCTATCCTTTGGGTCTTTCATGAGTGGCTTATTCTTATGGGAGCTAATTTCCTTCATTTTTTGGGGTGTTACATATACATACTCGTTACAAACACAAAATAAGAAGCAGACTCAAAAGAAGAACAAAAAATAGTAGATTAAAAATAGAGGTTAGTCCATGGCCCACACTCCAAAGTCCACTCCCATCCACGACCAACTCTTAGTTACTTGAAAAACAAAAATGATAAACATGGAGGGAGTAAAACTTAGTAAGTAGCCTACTAGTAGGTTCTTAATCGCGACCTTAAGTTAGGATATTAGTTCTTGTTATGTTTTCAGGATCTTAGAACTTAGAGGTCATCGTGTCATGTATCATATACTGATCCTAAAAACCTTCCCCTAAAATAACCTTCAATTTTCTCCCCATGAACACATGAGTGGTGTCGTCATAATCATGTAATTCTACTGGTAAATCGTGGTGCAGGACATCTCGTTTAACTGATGGGAAAGGTAGGCCTATCATAACATCCAGCTCATGATACATATTGCAGGACATCCTACCTAAAGAGGAATAGGAGCCTTTTAGTACACATCGTCATGCAGATAATGGTTTCTTATGGGTATGGATCCTAGCAACTTATTTAGCATTTATTCACATAGTTCTAGGTACTTGGTACATGGATTATTGATGAACCTAGGTTTATACATAATGTCATTGGTTAGGCTTTAAGAGTTGAGGTTTTAGCTTAGGAAAATATTAGAGGGTAACCTAACGTGGACTAATTCGTGTGAAAACCTACTAGCACTTTGAGGACCTCTTTCCTTCACCAAACTTATGGGTAAACTTATTTAGAATGTGCAGGAACAAGTTTGGAAATGAATAGTGGACCATAGTTCTCGAATTCGAGGTAAACCCATGAACACGATACCCCAAAACAAAAAACTTGTATCTCTCGATTGATCTATAGTACAGGGATAAAGTTGAGTACTTTATCCTGGGGACACTATGGATGCGGGCCACTTATGTATATGATATAAACAATGTGATCACTAAATTGTACATGTGGAAACATGTGAGTGGGGGCGTCCTACGCAATGAGTATTGCATAAGATCAGACCATGAAGAAAATCACTCTCACTTTATAATGCCGTTTACTATTGAGACTGATTTTTTCACTCGATGACCTAGGTAACGCGACCTTAATCCTTAGCTAAATATGAACTCCTGTTTATTTAGAATTATTTTAGATTTGCATGGGTGAGAGTGGCCCGAGTTTGCCGACTCAATAAGTCTCTCATTTCAATGGTAAGACTAGGTGAATAGCTGGGGACATAGGGTGCAAGATAGAATTCACTCCTACCCACTTTTAAGGATAGTATAGAGGTTGTTCCCTTAAGTACTGACTCTAGGTCTTGAACAAGGGGCCTCACCCTCTCATTGGCCCGAGAGGGATTCGGTTTGGTGGTTGGAACACAAACCAATTGTTCATTAGAGGATCAGTAACCTAGTTAACGAATGTTGGTTAAAAGGTTAATGAGTTTAGCTGGTTAATCTCGGATCGTTGGAGCTCATGATCTGTAGGTTCATTAGGTCCCCTGCTAGCTCATATCAGACTAAACCTTAGAACAGTGTGACGAGTGAGTTTGAAGTGTTCGAACTCAAATTAGGGAATATGCACTAAATATATACAATATATTTAACTGCATTTTGATTTAATTATGAATTAAACAAAATGAGAGAACTGGAGATATTTAAATAAAATTTCAATATTATAATTATGAATAGGGATTCATAATCAATATGTGTCGGAATTGATTGGGATTGACATTTGATTTAATGTTAAATATTAATTAAATTGTTTAATTAATCATTTAATATTATTTTGATTTGAAATTAATTATTCAATTTAATTGTTGAATTAAAATAAAGGCAAAAGGTTGACTTTACTCCGTAGGAAAATCCATGTTTGAGTTAGTGGAACATTGAAAGTCAATATATGGTTTAACAAACTTGGATGTTTGTCAATAACCCCACGAATTTTAGTAGAATTTTGAATGTCAAAATTTGGTTTAACCAAACATGCCACATAATCAAACAAATTTGAGTGGAATTTTGAGTGTCAACTTTGGTAATCTCAAATTTACATGAACATGCAAATATGACTCTATAAATAGAGTGAGGAAGGTACATGTAAAATCTTCTGACAAACTTTGAGAAATTCTCTCAAAACTCTCTCTTTAGTCATTCACCGGATTCCACAATCTTTTCAAATTTAGTCATTCACCTGATTCCTTTCAGATTTAGTCATTCACCGGATTTAGTCATTCACCTAATTGAGGAAGGTACATATTAAATTGAGGAAGGTACATATTAAATTCCTTTCAAATCTAGTCATTCACCGGATTCTACAATCCCGTTCTAACGCCAGAGAATAGTAGAGAAGACACTAGTGGTGGTTTGAAACCGGTTTGTGAGGAAAAAGGAATTTAAACTACAAAAGGTTAGTATTCAACTCATTGAGTTTTAATTCTTTTAAACATGCTAGCTAATTTATTATAATTCACTCATTTCCTAGTGTTGTACGTTGATGATATCCTACTCATTAGGAATGATGTGGGATTTCTGACTAACATTAAGCATTGGCTAGCGACACAATTTCAAATGAAAGATTTGGGAGAGGCTCAGTTTGTTCTTGGAATCCAAATTGTTCGGAATCGCCAGAACAAAACACTAGCATTGTCTCAGGCATCGTACAATGACAAAATGTTGGTTCGATATAAGATGCAGGACTCCAAGAAAGGTGATGGTGTTACTATAACACGTGCGGAAGCAATTTGGATCTTAGGCACTATATAAGTACATCAATTATAGTAAATTAGCTAGCATATACAAATGCATTAAAACTCAATGAGTTTGAATACTAACCTTTTGTAGTTCAAATTCTTTTGTCCTCACGAACCCGTTTCGAACCACCACTAGTGTCTTCCCTACTATTCTCCGGCCTTAGAACGAGATTGTGGAATCCGGTGAGTGACTAAACTTGATAGTAATTTAGTAGACGTAAAGAGAGAGTTTTGAGAGATTTTCTCAAAGTTTTTCAAGAAGAATTTCCATGTACCTTGGTCACTCTATTTATAGAGTCATATTTGCATGTTCATGCAAAGTGGTAACTACGAGTTATGTGATCGTCACACAAATAGCTTAAGATGCATTGCGGCCAACACAACTCTCAGGTTCTCTGAGCAAGTTTCTTTAGCCTTCAAGTATTGTTATATGTCAAAAATAAAATTTTCTAATTTCTTGGCATCCTAGTTCCCATTAAAGGCTTTGGGTTCTTGAATTTTTAGTTTGTTAAGCCCAACATGAGCTTGGTATGGGGTGTGGTTCTCTACGGCCCTCCTTACAAATTCACTCGGGTGCTCATCTTAGTCATGATGGCATTCAACAAGAGAGACCCTTAAAACGACCGGATTATTGCATTAACCATTTGAATCACCTCAACCCCACTTGTTGAAATTGAACCAAATATCTATAACATAACTCTAACAAAGATACGAAGTTCATAAAAGTCCTTTTAATCTAAGATATTATTGAACTTGACCATTATAGTGCATCTCAAACGTAGGTAAAGTTTAAATATAATTGGTGACAAAAGATGAAACTATTAAAAAAAAAAAGAAATAAGAAAATAATATTCCATTGCCGAGAATAAAACTCGGGTCTCCTAGGTGAAAGCCAGATACCCTAATCGCTGGATGACAATGAATTTTTAGTGTAGTTGTCCTGGAGTTTTTTGTCTGATCGCTGAAGAGTTTTAGTATGATGTTTTGGGTAATGTCTAACTCTTCGCACGTCATTCCATGTGTTTGATAGAGTTCTCAGAGCTATCGCCGCATTTCAAGCTGTTCGATCTGTTGGGTTTTATGTCCTAAAACTCATAGTTTGTAAACAAAAACATATTCTATTTTCAATAAAGTTATTATTGTTATTTATTCAGTAAAGATTGTTATTGAATAATGTGAATTTTACGATCATTAATCTAAATCCAATAAACTAAGAATGGCTATAGTATGATTACTTGAACTATATGTAGAGACATAAGAGTGAATCAAGTTCAAGTATATAGTCAAAATGATCTATAGTATAAGGATAAGGCTGAGTACCTTATTCTGGGGACACTATGGATGCGGCCCACTTTTGTATATGATATAAACAATGTGATCACTAAATTGTACGTGTGGAGACATGTGAGTGGGGCGTCCTATGCAATGAGTATTACATAAGATCGGACCATGAAGAAAACCACTCTCACTTTATAATGTCGTTTACTGTTGAGACTGATTTTCTTTTCATTCGATAACCTAGGTAACTCGGTTTTAATCCTGAGCTAACCATAAACTCTTGTTTATTCGGAATTATCCTTAGATTTTCATGGGTGAGAGTTGCTCTAGTTCGTCGACTCAATAGGCCTCCCATTTCAAGGGTAAGACTGGGTGAATGGCTGGGGATGTGGGGTGCAAGATGGAATTCACTCCTAGGGATAGAAGAAAGGTAGTTCCCTTAAGCACTGACTCCAGGTCTTGAACAAGGGGCCCCACCCTCTCATTGGCCTGAGAGGGATTCGGTTTACTGGTTGGACCACAAACCAATTGTTCATTAGAGGATCAGTGAGACATAAGGAACAAGAAGTAACTTTAGGGGTGAAACGGTAAATTGACCCAGCTCTAGTTACGAACAACCTTTGAAGGATCGACTTACTAATCATGGTTATATCAAATGAATAGGAATATATCTATAGTGAGGGGAGTGCAACTACTAGGCTATAGTGGAGTGTCCTAGTAGTTAACGAATGTTGGTTAACAAGGTTAATGAGTTTAGCAGGTTAATCTTGGATCGTTGGAGCCCATGATCTATAGGTCCATTAGGTCCCTCTGCTAGCTCATATCGGACTAAACCATAGAATAGTGTGATGAGTGAGTTCGAAGTGTTCGAATTCAAATTAGGGAATATGCGCTACATATATACGATATATTTAACCTCATTTTTGTTTTATTTACGAATTAAACAAAATGAGAGAATTTAAGTTATTTAAATAAGATTTAAATATCTTAATCAATTATGTGTGGTAATTGATTGGGATTGGCATTTGAATTAATATTAAATATTAATTAAATAGTTTAATTAATCATTTAATGTTACTTTAATTTGAAATTCATTATTCAAATTAATTGTTGAATTAAAATGAAGAAAGTCAAAATGTTGACTTCATTTAATGAAAAAATCCATGTTAGTGGAATTTTGAGGTGTCAAAATTTTGTTTAACCAAACTTGCATGCTTGCCAAATAAACCCCACAAGTTTGAGTGGAATTTTGAGTGTCAAAATTTGATTAACTCAAACATGCATGCTTGCCACATAGTCCCAAACATTTGAGTGAAATTTTAAGTGTCAAAATTTGGTGATCTCAAATTTGCATGAACATGCAAACATGACTCTTTAAATAGAGTGACCATGGTACATGGAAGATATTCTTCTTTTTGGTGAAAAACCTTGAGAAAAACCTCTCACAAACACTCTCTTCATATATACAAAATCCCTCCCAAGTTTAGTCACTCACCGGATTCCACAATTCCGTTCTAAGGCCGGAGGATAATGGAGAAGACACTAGTGGTGGTTCGAAACCGGTTCGTGAGGAAAAAAAAGTTTGAACTACAAAAGGTTAGTATTCAAACTCATTAAATTTTAATACTTTTGAACATGCTAGTTATTTACTATAATTGATATTCTAAAAGTGTCTAAGATTCAAATTGCTTCCGCATGTGTTATATTAACACCATCACGATCGTGTGGCTTTTTCTTCTAATGAGTCAACATCAAAAATCAGGTCTTTGATTGACAACCCATCCAGGGGAGCGTCGATTGCATCGATTCCATCGAACGGTCTCCCATGAGTTTATGGTGCATGACCCATTTTTTATACCATTCACCTTCGAGCGCCACCATAGTTTTACATCGTCCATGAGATGCAAAACCATGCCGATAGTAAAGCTACTTACTTGGATGGCCTTAGCCGAAGTTCTATCTAACTTCAAATTAGCTTGATTTCCGTCTCTCGAATTCGTTCTCACTTATGCCAAGGCGCTTCACCCTATCAAAGATGTTCACCGAATTCGAATTCGTTCTTTCTTTATCGGTTCTCCCTCTATTTTTCATTTTATTCTTTTTTTTTTTTTTTTGTATTCCCTCTATTTTTTTCATTCTATTCTCTTTTTTGTGTTTTTATTTTATTCTTTTTTTGTGTTTTTATTTTAATCTTTGTGTATGTTTTCATTCTTGTGTTCTCTCTCCATTTTTCATTCTATTCCCTTTTGTGTGTTTTTATTTTCTTCTCTTTTTGTGTTTTTATTCATTGGATTTGTGATTTCATTGTGTCTGTATTTCTTTTTCTTTTGATTATGTTTATTTTATTCTCTTTTTGTGTTTTCATTAAGTAGACATTGACCAATTTAATAACTCTCAAATCTTCCATTTTATTTTCCCTTTGTATTTTTTTTATGTATTGAGCATACTCTCTTTTTTATTCTGTTCACATATATTATTAGCCAATTTTTTAATGATTCATTTTGCTATTGATTTACTGTAATTCATATAAATTATTGACATAATCTAAATAATTACAACAATTTTGTAATCTATTTATTTGGCTATGATTTACTCTAATTAGTATAAAATTATTGACATCAACTAAATAATAACAACAATTTAGGGGAGATCTAACATAAATTGGTTGTGATTTTCTAAAAATGAAATGGGGATAAAAGAAAATGAATGATTTAATATATACCTTAACGACGAACAAATCTCTTTTCACGTAAATAAATCTGGGTCTATTGGTGGGCCACTTTCGTTCTTATCATATCTAACCTCTTTTTTGTCTTCTATTTTGCAGGGAGGTGATCTTATGGCTAGGTTGGTTCGAGAGAGATAAACGGGGAAGGGATGAAGGTCCAGAGATGTGGGTAAAGGTTGTTTTTTTAATATATATATATTTTTTAAATTATTTTATTTTAGGTTATTAAAGATTATTTCTTCCCTAGTGTAATTTTTAGGTGAAACACATTTCCCTACCTAAGTAATTTGAAGGAAACAAACACTACCTTCTTGGATGAATTACTAATATATTATATGTTGTTTAATCGATATAAATATTACATATTAAATATTTTAGAGTAAAATGTCTAATACTTTCGTAATCTTTCAAATAAGAAATTGTAACGACCCGAAATTTTCTACTTAATTTAAGGTCGCTACTATATACATACCATAAACATTGAATGTGGAAGACTTCATTCAAATTCCATAAAACATAACCTTTAATTTAAAAACACAGTCATGGACTTACGTGTTTCGAAAACATCTTTAAAACGACACAACAAAAGACCTGAAATAACATAAATAAGCGTTTAAGTTTAAAACATCCTATTCTATCCTAAGTCTAAGAAAATAAATACCACTATCCTATGCATGTGCCATGATCTCGAGTTGCGATGCCGTCGTCAGCCGTACAGGAATGTCTTGCCTTAACCTGGAAAATGTAGTAGCACATGGCCTGAGTATTTAAAGAAATACTCAGTAAGTGACCCCACTATTGGAGTTAAATACAACAATCACATGCTGAAATGATGGGACCTATCTTTCATTTCGTTTCGTTTCATTTCATTTCGTTTCGTTTTCCCTACGGTGTAATCCTAACAGGTAATCGTGGACGTGTACCATATACTCTACACGCAGCCCATACGTGCGAGTATGGGCTCACCAGCTAGTTCGCACACCACTGGGCCACTGTCCCTAGCTGGTGGGCATGCTCTAGGGGCCCACCAGGACCCGTTAAAACTAAAACCGTCACAGCACCGCTATGCAGGGCATAACGATCGTTGTCCTGCCATTTGGATGTACGCGTCCGTATCCTCGTGATGGGATAGGGGTATCCCCCCAAATGCATGATCACACAATATGCATGAGGTCCCACTAGTCCTACAGTCATCATTTAATGAACATAACCCCGTGTCACATTTTCATGCTTACATATCATTCTCATTCTCATTTCGTTACATATCATACATATTCCTATCGGGGTTATGTATCATGCAATTTACCGTATTTCATGTCATACAATTCATTCAGTTACATTTCAATACTCATACAACAAGCCATAATCGTATAAGGGCCACACATCGTCACATGCATTCATATCACATCAACTAAGCAGCATAAATAACATACATTCACGTTCACATGATTTCGTACTTAAGCACAATAATCTAGCATACAATGTATCATATCATAACCGAGTCAATAACGCAACTTAATAGTCATATCGTTCTCTAACTAACCACAACCTTAACGTTCTTATACCTATCACAGACATATCATTACGTGACGTACCTTAGTCATATTGTCACAAGAATGTACCCTAATGCTATCGTTCTATCAATCTATCACAAACCTATCCTTTCTACCCATAACCTAACCGTATTCTTTCATCAATCTCTCCTATCCATAGCACTCCGGTATGTAACCTAACTCTAACGTTTCATGAACGTATCTTACTCCTATCGTTACATTTCGTTTTGTGCATCTTTCTCGTACCCTATCTCAAACATCTCCTAGAGCACATCGTACCATAATTATTATCATACAATCCACATATAATAACATAACATAACATAACATATAGGAAGCAGATCGATCCTCAGACAATTCACACATATCAATATATATGACACGTGCAGAACCACAGGGCACGTGTCAACATCAAATATAACATTGCCGATAGTAAGGTCACTTACCTGGCTAGCTTAAGTCGTTGTCACGTATATATCCTTACTGAAAGTTCGATTCCGTCTTTTGAAATCCAAGCCAACCTATGTGAGCCCATAACATCAGTTTCAAGTTTGAACTCTATACAATTATTTCTCTAATTTACCTTGTTAAAATTCTGATATTTACTGTTAGACTGAATTTAATGGAGTTTCATGCGCTCTGATATCTCTTATTATATTTTTAAATTCTGTTTAACAAATCGGTAATTATTTTTATTCCCATTCTGTAAATAGATTCTCAGTTTTGCAAGCATCTGTAAATAAGATATTACTCTAATTCTATATTTATTTTCCTTCTGTAAATCGATATTATTGGCCAATTTTAATTTGGCTACTATCTTACAGATTTATGGATCTGCTAGCTAAAATTATATTGATTCTAACCTTATTTCCTATATAACTTCGGATGCTAATAAAAAATCTAATTAATTGAACATGGGATCTGATTATTACATACGGTAAGATAGGAAAGAAGATTTGATCCTAAATTAATTTCTTATAAGCATAGCTATAAAGGGAAAGGAGTTCTGAGATAGAATTTTACCGTTGACAAAAATCTCTAAATCTGCAATCTGTTAAAATATTCTTCTCAAATTTGACGGTTGTTTTCTGTTTTTTTTTTTTTTTTTTTTTTTTTGTCAGATTTTCTGTTTCTTTTCTTGCCGTAGATGGCAGAGGAGAGATAATTGTGGGAAAGGATGAGAGGTTAGTGGAGAGAGATGGAGAAAAGTTTGTTTTTTTTTTTTTTTGTTTTTTTTTTTTTTAAATTAATTAATTAATTAAATTTATTTTTTTATTATTATAATTTTAACTATTTTTATAATTATTTTTATTTATTTCTTTATTTATTTTTGGGCTATTACAGAAATATACTAGAGATATTATAATCAAAGGTATTATAATGAGTTGTGTGGAATCGATGCTTGCAGAATCTATAATGAGTTGTGTGGAATCGATGCTTGCAGAATCTATAATGAGTTGTGTGGAATCGATGCTTGCAGAATCTATAATGCGGATTGACGAAACAAATACTTTCGTAATCTTTCAAACTCTCGTGTTGAATTATAAATGTTTCAATACATCTCCAACGCATGTCAACTAGGGATACAAGAATAAGTTCGTCTGGTGCTTTCGTTACACCCATTTAAAATAGTTCGAAACCTAGCAAGTCAAATATTACCATTGACTAACTATAACTTTAATTTTGTCATTTAATGGGTTGTTTAGACCAAAGGAACAAAGATGAGAATGAACATAGAAATGAGAAAAAGGGAATAAAAGCCTCAAACTTTAGTACATGGTTTTAAAGATGGGAATAAGTTATTCTCATACTTTATTTACATCGTTTAAAGAGTATTTGATACGCTTCCTCCTTCTTCCTTCTTTCTCCCCTTCTTCCGTTTAACATTTTTTTTTTAAGAAAAATAAATAAATGTGAGAATGAAGAAATTAGGAAGGAGAAAGAAAAGAAGAAGAAGAGTATTTTGTCATATTTATGTCATAGGTTTTTTTAAAAAAGACAAGAAATGTTGTCGGTAGCATAATTGTGTCTCATTTTCCATTGCTTTCGAAAATGGAACCTAAAGATAAGTTAAATTTATAATAAAAATAAATTGATAATCTTAATAGTGTTTTTATAACTGTTTGTAGAAAATTTAGAAGTGAAAAATCATTTTTATTTTTAATTTTTCCAAACCATAAATAAATGTATTTTTTTTAAATCATTTTAGAAGAAAAATACATGAAAAATATCTATAGGATATTTAATTAAATTTTATAATTTATATTGGTGTAAAATCTTGTGATTGTCCACTCTACTCCAAACTAAAATAAATTAATTTTTTAGTTTTAATTTCATTAAGCATGATTATTTATAAATTTCATTCCATTAATTTTAATGTGTTGTTATATATATTTTTTTAATTTATTTATTTGATTCAAAATTTTTAATGTTTTATTAATAAAATTAATATAAACTTAATAATATATATATATATATATATTTTTTTTTTTTTTTTTTTAAACTTTCAAAAGTTTCAATAATATCCTTAAAAAAAAAATTAAAAAAATTTTAAAAAAATATTCACAAACTTTAAAATTTAAAAATATCATAGTTTTTGGAGAGTTACTATTAATTTTTTTCTCTTAAATTTTTAAAAAAGTTTTAAAACTACCTTTAGGTTTAAAAAATATCTAAATTTTAAATTTTTTTATTAATACTCTCAATTTTTTTTAAAAAAAAATCTAAAAATAATTGTAATGTTAGGACCACATTTAAAAAATATTAATTAGCTTTCAAAAGTAATATTAAAAAAGAGATAATTTTAGAAGTGTCCCTAGATTATTTCTATCTATATATTGACCCTAAAAACTTTATTTTTATTTTTATGTATAATAGTGAAAGATGTTAATGTTAGATATATTTTAATCACAGTACTAACTTTAAAATTATTTTTTAAAAAGTTGAAAGGTATTAATGAAATTTTTACCCATCAACTACTATTTTGAAATATTGCTGAAAGTTCAACCGTACTTTTGAAATAAAGTATTAACTATTTCAAAACTATCGATAAGAACATTTTGAAGAATTCTTTTTAAAAACTTTAAAAGTATTATTGAAACTTTTTAAATTTTAGAGATATTTTTAAGATAAAGTATAAAGTTTAGAGATATTTTTATTAATTTAACCAAAACTTTATAGGAATAAAAAGAGAGAGAAAAGGAGATAAAAGAACATACATAAAGAAAACCTTAGATTTTGAAAGCAAATACGGTTTGACCGAGTAAAGAAAGTATAAGAATAACTTATTCTCATATCTCATCTTTGAAAATGTGTATTAAACAAAAGATTTTATTTTTCTTTCTCATTCGTATGTTCATTTCATTCTGATCTTCGTTCCCTCGGTCAAATTACTTCCTTAAGTAACAAAATTAAAGTTGTAGCTTTCAAACTAGTTTGAATGGGTGTAAATAAAGCACGACAATAACTTATTCTCATGTTCATCTTCAAAACATGTTGAACATGTATTAGACACCTATAAATATAAATTCAACATTTGTGGTGAACACTTCACTTCAAATAATTTTTTTAGAGTAAAATACATGATAAATTATTTAAAATATATTAGTGCATAAACTTATTGATTTTAAATTTCTTTCTAATATAAAATTGTAGTTAATCAATCCGTAATATTTGATAGTTTTCAAGCTTTCAAACGGCTTGTAATACCATTGTCATTTATAGCTTCTATCACAAGAATATAATATTGATGATTAGGTAAGGGGTTGTCGATAATATCGGACAAACCGTTCACCACACGCTTGTAAATTAAACAATGTCCCTCTTTGTTTTTCCATTCCACTGCAGCCCATGCAGCTTCTTGTATTTTTCTGTGGTTGACATCCCTAATTGGAAATGGAACGGGAGGAAACATTTCTTCACAACTCATTTTGGAACAACTGTGATAGAAAGTTTCAACAAACTTGCTTTGCTCATGAATACTTTGGAGTTTGATATTTATAGTTGCGGTTAAACACTATTCAAATTGATATAACCGAATCTTACTACAAAGTATAATGGAACATTCCTCTCTTATTTTTCAAAGATTAAAAAAAAAATTATTCTCTCTCTCGAATATGGTATGGTATTGATTATTCTCTCTGGAGTGAATTTTAAGTGAAACACATTCTTTATCTAAGTAATTTCAGGCTCCAAGCTTCACACTGACCCGAATTGAATTTCCAAATACCATTGTCCATAACTGTGAATTAAATTTTTTTTTATGAGTATATCTATTTATAGAAGCCAAATGTCTTAGAGTCAAAATCACATATGGATAAGAGGCATAAATATGATGCTATTTTTAAAAAAATCTAGGACACCATATCACATTAATTTAATATATATATATATATATAATATATATATATAAAGTTTATCAATTTTATATGAAAAAAAAAAATTCAAAATAAATAAGATTATGTATTTGTATGCTTAAATATAGTTTAATATATGTTTCACTCTCAAAACTTAATCAAAATCAAGTGTCTGATATGAAAGGTTAGATTATAAATATCTAATATCTTTATTGCATTAACAAGTTTTCAATACATATCCAACAAGTGTCGAAGAGGGACGTGAGAAAGTTATTCTCATGCTTTCATTACATCGATTGATACACTTCCAAAATTAAAGGTTTTCTTTTTTTTATTCTTCCTCTTTCTCCCTTTTCATGTTTAAGGTTTTTTTTTTCTTTTAATTTTTTTTTTTTATAAATGTGAAAGGTGAGAATGAAGAAGTTGTCAAATATTCAATATGATTCCACAATGCCATAACTTGAATTAGTAACTACATCCAATCTCTAAGAAAATCCCACTTGGTTAGAACTTTGTCTTTTTGAAATGGAATATTTATGGAATCCCCATGAATAGGATCAAACCTTGTCAAGCCGGCAAGGTCCGACCTTGCATCTAATTAAACCACATCTTACATCATTTTTAGAGGAAAATTCCTTACATAGAAGTCTTATTAGATACTTTTAAGCATTTAGAGATCAACTAGACACAAAACTAAACACTCTAAAAAAAAATGAGGGGTTAAACTTTTAAGTTAACGTAATTTAAGAAACTTATGATTTTTATATTATCAAGAGTTTATTTGATCTAGACCAATTCAATCTAGTGGACCCAAGAATTTAACTGAACCAAACCAACTAGTTAGTAACATGATTTAGTGGAAGCATTTTCACGCAAAGTAGAAGTAATAATGGAGCGTTTGAAATAATATAGTTTTCACCCCTTGTTTCTCGAGTGAAGATTGAAATAATATAGTTTTCATGTTAAGTTTTTGCATGGAAGAAAGAAAGACTGAGATGTAAAGTATTATTTCAATTTGTTTGTAATATACAACAATATATAAAATTAACTATAAGAAAATATATAAAATTACTTGTTCTCCAAGAGCTTCAATCAACACGGTAGGGTTACTTCCGCAACCACTCTAAAGGCTCTCAAGATCACAACGAGTTAGATAAAACAACTCTAGAACTTTGAATCCAATAACTTGAGTCTGACTCATGATAAGATCTCTCTTCCTGTGGAATCAGCATAAAATAGGAAAACCATGCCAAAATAAATTTTTACAAGGGTTTTAGGGTGGAGTGGTTAGCACTTTGGCCTTTGAATCCAATGACTTGGGTTGAACTCCAGGTCGCACCTTTAAGAAATGACCTTGATGCGAAAACACAAAATAAGGAACGACAACACAAGACATTTTAAAACAAAAGGGGGTTACCTAGCATTCTTGAATTTTCTTATTTTGGTCCCTTATCTTTGAGTGATACCTAGCATTCTTCTTGCTTGTAGTTAGATCTTGTCTGGAATTGTTCTTGGTTCTCAATCGGTTCTAATTTTCTTGAGGCATAAGGTGTAACATGCATTCGTAATCATCTGAACCCATAATAACTAGCACTGAATCCATAATAACTAGCACTGAACCCATAATAACTAGCCTGACTTATTCTAGAAAGTTAGAAGGGTCTTGAATCTTGAGGTGCTTCCTTTAGGCGTATCTGAAGTTCAATCTTGGTATAGGTTTCGAACTTGCTCCAACTAACTTGAAATCTTGAATTTATTCTCATGCGTTCCAAGGCTTCATGAACATGGCATCTTGCAAATCATTAGGTACTATCTAGGTGAGGGAAATAAGGTCAAACAAGAAATGCTTAGAGTATTAACTATCATTCTTGAATTTTTTAGTTTTGGTCTCATATCTTTGAGTGGTACCTAGCATTCTTCTTACCTTCGTAGTTAGAGATTGTCTGGTATTGTTCTTGGTTCTCAATCTTGTATGTTTCTAAGGTTCTAATTTTCTTGAGGCATAAGGTATAACATGCATTCGTAATCATGTGATCCCATAATAATTAGCATGAGTTATTCTAGAAAGTCATAGATTCATAATGGATTCCTTAGAGGGTTCTAGAAGGGTCTTGAATCTTGGGGTGCTTCCTTTAGGCGTATCTGAAGTTTCATCTTGGTTTAGGTTCCGAACTTTCTCCAACCAACTTGAAATCTTGAATTTATTCTCATGTCATATAAAGTATACCTTATAGAAAACAATTGGTAATTTGGAGCATATCTAGACCTTCAGCTAGGATATGACTTCTTGTTTCGTTTTCAGGAACTAAACCTTAGAGGTTGTCATGTCATGCATCGTATTTTAACCATGAAAACTCTTCCGAAGTAACTCTTAGTTTTCTCCCCATGAGTGCATAGGTGGCGTTGTCATAATCGTGGTATCCTGGCAAATCATGATGCAGGGAATCTCATTTAGGTGAGGGAAATAATAAGTTCATCACGGAATCCTACTCATGGTACATATACCATAGCATCCCACCTAAAGAGGAATAGGGGCCTCGTGGTACACTTCGTGAAGTGAGATAATGGTTATTTCAGGCATGAATCTTAGCAACTTGTCAAGCATGATAGTTGCATTAACCTAGGTGTTTTCTTGGATTCTTGGTGATCATAGGTTTATGCATAACGTCCTTGGTCAAGCTTGGAACTTATAAGTTCTTACGAATAGCTCAGCATGATATTGTGAATGTAGCATCTATTAGAGACCAAAGGTACATGTGGGAAATCTATTATTTCATGGATACCACTTTAGTTATCCTAGGAGGTAAAGTCACATGGATCGCGATGAGCATTTTCTCCCATATCTTGGTTTCGCTAACTAAAGTTTTCCAATAACTCTCAAACTTCATTACCTTATATAACCTCTTGGGATAAAGATTCATATAACATTTCATAAAATAAGATCTATTGATGATTTTCATAGCATTTGAAGGTCATCTAGGTCATGAACCGAAGGTAAATTACCTTAGGGGCATTATGGTCATTTAACACCATTTCTTGGTTTACCTACTCATCCTTATCCAATGACCACCAAATTTCATATATAACCTCAACATGCTATAATATGCTCAGTATTAAAATTTCATAGGCAGTAGAGCTCATATAGTGGGTTATTTTAATGTTACTTAAATCTCAAACTGTTTGATCCGTTCAAGGTCTTAACTCACGGTTCTTTGGGTTTTTCTTCCATATATCCTTAATTCATACTTGGTTTAGGGTTCATATGAAAATTCAAGCAATTTCTACAAGTATTTCTTAACAAAAAGTCCAAGGTGGCTACTTACCTCGTTGTCGACGTTTGGGACCTCCATTCTTGAGCTTCCAGTATCTGAATTACATCAAATTTCCTTCCACATACTCCTTATTGTGTCTAGTTTATGAAACCATAATGTTTTTCATAAGAACCAGTTTTGAATGGGTTTAAAATTAAGAAAACCCGAGAAAAGATCAAATTTTGGGGTTGAATTCGCCAGTTGAATTGAACTGGCCATATCATCATCTTCTTCCTATGAACAAGAAGAAGATGCACATTTTTTGCGTCGCCGCCATCTGTAACTCGACTTGTACAGCCACATTTACAGCGTTTCTCTCCTCGATTTCTTTGTGAAACTTAAAGATGTGTGTTACAAGGAAGAGCGCTAGGGATTGATTTGATACCTTCTTGTGGATTGTAGCCTAAGATATTCGCTTCCAAAGTTCTTCCAAAATCTGATTTATCGCTGGAGATAAAACAAAGAATTTCTTATTGGGTAGCCGATTCTAGGGGTTTCAAGGCCCTATTTCTTCATTGAACCTCTTCCATATCCTTTCTTCAAGCTAAAGAAATTTGTTTGGAGGAACATCTTTGAGTGTAGGATCTTAATTTCCATAAATCGTTCTCGGTATGCAACTCACTCAAAACGCCAAATGTTTCAGCTCTCGATTCTTTTATCAAGTTTACTCAACTTCTTCCTCTGAAGCTAGAGGAATCCTTAATTTGAAGGAAAAGAGATTGTAGATAAGAATTCGACTCTTATCCCCAATTTAATCTCGAAACCTATTTCCTTCAATTCGGCACGCTCTTGAGGTTATTTTTCTTCATGGTCTTCTATGGAAACATTCCTTGGAGGTGCATAAACTGATTTGAATCATTCTTGCTTGACGAATCATCATGTATCCTCTGATTGGATTTTCAAGTTTATCTTGAAGTTCTTCAATGGCAGATTGAATTGGGGGAATGGTTTCTGGACACTTTGAGCACTCTATTCCTTCATAGAACTTATGGGTAATCTTGTTTAGAAACGGTACGAATAAGTTTGAAGAGAAATGGTGGAGGATTGCTCTCAAATTTTGAAGAAATGTGAGAGTAGGAGACCCATAATCTAAACGCTTATTGCCTTCGATTGGGAGATCGACCTTTCTCGATTCTTATTCCATATTGTTTCTCCTACTTTAGACTTTATAGAAGGAGCTTAAACCGACATTGAGAGCTCCAGAATCTTCGTTATTTAGAGATTGAACTGTCTGGATAATTTTTCGAAAATATAAGCTCCGATCATAGCCTTACTAACCTTGGCTTTGAATACTAAACATTGGATGAGACGATCCGTGCATGTTCGTTCTAGATCATATCCAATTTTGGAGGAGATCCAATGGCTAAGGTTTGAGTTTTGAAGGATTTTACTCAACTGGTCACCGTATATGCTCTGATTCTAATTATATTGGCATTTCTGTAATTATCCATTTTTTCAGGGGTATTTTGGTAATTTTCCACTTTCTGAAAATTTTATTATTATTTTTCTAAAAAAAATCCATAATTTTTCTACAAATTCCTGTCTCTTTTTTATCATTGTTTGCTTAATTTGAATCTTGAGATTCATTCAGATAATGAAATACAAATCCAGGAAGATTGTTGATAATTGAAAAAATGATTTTTTTGCCCTTTTCATTTACTTTTTCCTTTCCAATACTCTTCCAAAGGCCTTTTTAACTCCTTAAGATTACTTGTTAGGTATACTAGTGACTTAAGTCACTTGTTCTTGCTTTAATCTTCTAATTTTTTCCCTTTTGATCCTTTGGGTCTTTCATGAACGGCTTATTCTTATGGGAGCTCATTCATTTTTGGGGTGTTACATATACATACCAGTTACAAACACAAAATAAGAAGAACTCAAAAGAACCACAAAAAAAAAATACTACATTTAAAACATAACATCCATGGCCCTCACTCCAAAGTCCTCTCTCATCCACGACCAACTCTTAGTTACTTGAAAAAAATTGATAAACATGGAGTTTACTAGAGGAATCCTTGGGTAGCTTGTTCTACGACGTTTCAGCTCTCGATTCCTTCATCAAGTTTACTCAACCTCTTCCTTTGAAGCTAGAAGAATCCTTAATTTGAAGGAAAAGAGACCGTAGATAGGAATTCGACTCTTATCACATAATCACGAAACCTATTTCCTTCAATTTGGCACGCTCTCGAGGTTGTGTTTCTTCGTGGTCTTCTATGGAAGCATTCCTTGGAGGTGTAGAAACTGATTGGAATCGTTCTTACTCGACGAATCATCATGTATCCTCGGATTGGAATTTCAAGTTTTCCTTGAAGTTCTTCAATGGCGGATTGAATTGGGGAAATGGTTTCTGGGCACTTTGAGCACTCTATTCCTTCATAGAACTTGTGGGTAATCTTGTTTAGAAACTATAGGAATAAGTTTGAGGAGAAATAGTGGAGGATTGTTCTCGAGTTTTGAAGAAATGTGAGAGTAAGCGACCCATAATCTAAACGCTTACTGCCTTCGATTGGGAGATCGACCTTTCTTGATTCGTATTCCATATTGCTGCTCCCACTTCAGACTTTATAGAAGTAGCTTAAACCGACATTGAGAGCTCCAGAATCTTCGTTATTTGGAGATTGAACTTTCTGAATAATTTTTTGGAAATATCAGCTCCGATCATAGCCTTACCGACCTTGGTTTTGAATACTAGTCGTTGGATGTGATGATACGTGCATGTTCATTCTAGATCATATCTAATTTTGGAAGAGATACAATGGTTGAGATTTGAGTTTCGAAGGATTTTGCTCTGATGGTCACCGTAGATGCTCTGATTTTAATCAGAGTGGCATTTCTTTAATTATCTATTCTTCCAAGGGTATTTTGGTAATTTGCCACTTTTGAATATTTTATTATTATTTTTCTCGAAAGATCCATAATTTTTCTACAAATTCCTCGTCACTTTTTTTTTAATCTTTTTTCCCTTCTTTTGAATCTTGAGATTCCTTCTAGATAGGAATTACAAATCCGGAAAGATTCTTGATAATTGAAAAAATTACTTTTTTGCCCTTTTCATTTACTTTTTCTTTTCCAATCCTTTTCAAAAGGCCTTTAACTCCTTAAAATTACTTGTTAGGGTATAGGAGTGACTTGTTTAAGTCTCTTATTCTTGCTTAATCCTTTAATTTTTTCTCTTTTGATCCTTTGGGTCTTTCATGAGCGGCTTATTCTTATGGAAGCTAATTTCCTTCATTTTTGAGGTGTTACATATACATACTAGTTACAAACACAAAATAACAAGCCGACTCAAAAGAATAACAAAAAATACTAGATTAAAAACAGAGGTTAGTCCATGGCTCTCTCTCCAAAGTCCGCTCTCATCCACGACCAACTCTTAGTTACTTGAAAAAAATTGATAAACATGGAGTGAGTAAAACTTAGTAAGTAGCCTATTAATAGGTTCTTAATCGCTACCTTAAGCTAGGATATTACTTCTTGTTATGTTTTTAGGATCTTAGAACTTAGAGGTCATCATGTCATGTATCATATACTGATCTTGAAAACCTTCCCCTAAAATAACCTTCAATTTTCTCCCCATGAACACATGAGTGGTATCGTCATAATCGTGTAATCCTACTGGTAAATCGTGGTGCAGGACATCTCGTTTTGCTGATGGAAAAGGTAGGCCTATTATAACATCCAGCTCTTGATACATATTGCAGGACATCCTACCTAAATAGTTCTAGGTACTTTGATAAGATAAAGAATCAATACAAGGGGAATAAGATTCGGATTACCTTGTCGATCGAATATCTCAAGGCAAAACACTTGATTGAGATTCGAATCACTCCACAAGCAAGATTGATCATGTTGAGCTTGAATGATTCTACATGCAATCTAAACTACATAGAATTGCAAAGAAACTTAGCCATTGGCTAAAGAAAAGCACAAATGCTTCTTTTAATATATTTTCCAAGTCTCTTACAAATACAACATACATGGCTTTATATAGCCTCAAAATGAAACTACTAAAGGCATTCCAAGAGTTGTAACATTTATACTTAATGCCCATAATGAGCTATTATGTAAATGTAACCTAAAAATACAATAACTCTAAATTACTCTAAATTGTAACCCACCCAAAATTTACAACAATCAAACTTCATTCTTCTTCAATGTAGCATGAGTTGAAACATCTTTTGATAATTTTGACAACTTTTTCTTCACATCTTCATTGAAGTATATTGTATGATTGGTGTCTCTTGGTTCATATCATTCTCCACTTCTTCAAGAGGATTCGTCCTCGAATCTATTTGTGTAACTTTGCTGCAAAAAATAAGTTATGGAAATACGAAGGACCTCACAACACTCTCTCACGAGTATACGCTCAAGGAATTTTAGGCCACTCTTTTTACACTCGTTTACACAAATGAAGCTCTCATTCTCACCTATCAAAATTTTAAATAGAGCAAAGATTGAATTTTGAACTTTGGGTCGATTAAAAATTAAAAAGATAAAAATAAATAAAAATCAAATTGAGAAGAAATGCAAAGGAAACATATATCCGATCTTGAGCCTGAAGCTCTGATACCAAATGATAAGATAAAGAATCAATACAAGGGGAATAAGATTCGGATTACCTTGTTGATCGAATATCTCAAGGCAAGAACACTTGATTGAGATTCGAATCACTCCACAAGCAAGATCGATCATGTCTAGCTTGAATGACTCTTGTTGATCAAATATCTCAAACACTTGTTTGAGATTCGAATCACTCCACAAGCAAGATTGATCATGTCGAGCTTGAATGATTCTACATGCAATCTAAACTACATAGAATTGCAAAGAAACTTAGTCATTGGCTAAAGAAAAGCACAAATGCTTCTTTTAATATATTCTCCAAGTCTCTTACAAATACAACATACATGGCTTTATATAGCCTCAAAATGAAACTACTAAACGCATTCCAAGAGTGGTAACATTTATACTTAATGGCCATAATGAGCCATTATGTAAATGTAACCTAAAAATACAATAACTCTAAATTACTCTAAATTGTAACCCACCCAAAATTTACAACAATCAAACTTCATTCTTTTTCAATGTAGCATGAGTTGAAACATCTTTTGATAATTTTGACAACTTTTTCTTCACATCTTCATTGAAGTATATTGTATGATTGATGTCTCTTAGTTCATATCATACTTGGTACATGGATTATTGATGAACCTAGGTTTATACCATAATGTCATTGGTTAGGCTTTAGGAGTTGAGGTTTTAGCTTAGGAAAACGTTGGAGGGTAACCTAACGTGGACTAATTTGTGTGAAAACCTACTAGCATTTTGAGGACCTCACTATAGGACCATGTGAGAAATTTCATGTAAAAAGGGTATCTAATTAAGCATACAATGAGGTAAAATTATATGAAGCGTATTATGGTCATTTTACCCTGTTTCTTGGTTTAGTTACTTAGTCTTGTCCGATTATCATCAAATTTTACATACTTCTTCAACATGCTATATTATGCTGAGGATTAAAAATTTGTAGGTAGCGGGATATGTTTAGTGGGTCATTTTAGCGTTACTTAAATCTTGAGCTGCCTGGTCGGTTTAGTGCCATGAATCGAGGTTCTAGGTGTTTTTCTTTCATCATTATTTAATTCTACTCAATCTAAGGTTCATATGAGAATCCAAGTGATTCTTATAAGTATTTATTTGAAAAAAGTCGGGGACTTGTTTCTCAAGCTTTTGGTACTCGATTTCCTCCAAATTTTCTTTGGTAGCTTCCTTAGTGAGTCTAGTTTCTAGAACCATTGAGAACTTTGTGAGAACTAGCTAGAAAAGGGTTCAATTTGATGAAAAACTAAAGAGAGTCTGACTTTGGGCTGACGTGGATGATTCAGTTGATCGATCATCGTCTTCTTCCTCCCGTAGGGGAAGAAGACGCTGCGCGATATTACTCCATCTGAAAATGAGGTATGCCAACCCATTCTTTGATGTTTCTCCCCTCGATTCTTTCATCAAACTTAAAGATATAATGTTAAAGAAGAGTGTATCTTACCTATTCGTGGACTACAACATAAGTTATAGGCGTCCAAAGTCGAGGGAAAACTTGTTTTGTCGTTAGAGTAAACTAAGAAGTTATTGTTTTTTGGTAAGATAATGCAGACTCTATCAGACCACACCTCCTTCACAACAAATTTTCCTTACTCTGCACGTAAGCTAGAGGAATGTTCTTGATAAAATGACTTTGCGTGGTTGAGGCTAATTTTGAGTTTCCTTCCTTTGTCTGCTACTCAACCCAAAACGTGATTTTTCCCTCTATTGGGCAGCTTGACTCAGGACGAGTTGGGCCTCGAGTCCTTCATCAAACATACTCTATTTAGTCCCATTAAGCTATCAAAATCATCAACTTTGAGTGTTTAGGGTTGTAAGCAAGGATTTGAGTTTTACCCCAAATCTTACCCGATATCAAATTTCTTTGATTACGCAAGTATCTGAGGTCATCTCTCTTCGCAGCGTTCTTCAAAAAAATATCCTTAGGTGTGCAGAAACAAATTGCGATAGGACTCGTATGATGAATACATCTGTATCTTTGGATTGAATTTGAGCTTCCTTCAATGGTGGACAGGATTTAACAAATAGGATATAGACATTTTCAAGACTTCTTTTCTTCACCAAACTTATGGGTAAACTTGTTTAGAAGGTGTAGGAACAATTTTAGACATGAATAGTGGACTATAGTTCTCGAATTCGAGATAAACCCGTGAACACGGTACCCCAAAACAAAAAACTTGTATCTCTCGATTGGGGACTCGATTAAGCTTGCTTCTTGCTCCTAATAGTTGACCCTAATTCGTAATTTATAGATGGATGATCCACTGCCATTTAACGTCTAGAATTTCTATAATTTCATTCTTGATTTTTCTGAATTTTCTACTAAAAAAGTCTGCTCCGATCAGAGCCTTCCTTTTTAAGCACCTTGTAATTCTTATTCTATAAAAAATTTAATGATTGAGGAAGTTTATAAAAATGGGAAAAAGTTTCATTTTCTCAAAAATTTTCAATTTCCTTGTTCTTTGCTTCCAAATACGAGCTATTAGGGATTATATATTGTCTCTTATTCGAGACCTTGAGTGTTGCAAATTCTTCCCTCCTTTGAAAACTTTCGTCATCGAAAGTGCTTATTCTAAAATAGGTTAGAGTACAAGGTTGTTATTTGCCTTCTGTTTCTCATGTGGCTTCTTCTACTCTATGATTCTTCCACTGGACCTTAACAAGAGCGATTTCCTTGTTTCTCAATCTTTTGACTTTCCTGTCTATTATTTGAACTGGGTCTTCTTTATACGTTAGGTCATCTCTCAAGAAGAGAGTTTCATGAGTCAGTATGTTCGAAGGATCTAGGGTATACTTCCGTAGTATGGATACATGAAAGATATTATGCACTGCAGACAAGTTTGGGCATCGCCCGATTCTATAGGCCACAGATCCAATCCTTTATAATATCTAAAAGGAATGGATAAACCGAGGGCTTAGCTCCCCCTTTTTACCATACCTGAGCACCCCTCTCATGGGGTGCTACCTTTAGGAATATATGGTCCCCTACCTATAATTCCATGTCCTTGCGCCTTAGGTCTACATAGCTTTTCTCTCAGCTTTGTGCGGTTTGTATCCTAGCTTTAATCTTCTGGACTGCGGCATTGGTAATTTGCACCAGCTCTGCCCCAATAGTTGTCGTTGGCCCCTTCTTCCCAAAAGATAGTGCATCGACATCTTCGTCCATAGAGAACCTCGTATGTGGCCATTTGTATGATGGCTTGACAACTATTATTATAAGCAAATTTCATAAGGAGTAGGTACTTATCCCAGCTTCCTGCAAAATCCATCACATATACCCTCAACATGTCTTCCAATATTTGCTTGAGAATTTCTGTTTGACCATTTGTTTATGGATGACATGTCGTATTATAACTGTATATCTAGTGCCTTTTGGAAAATTTCCAGAAGCGAGATTTAAATCTGGCATCTCGGTCTAATACTATTGACATTGAAACACCGTGTAGCCGTACTATTTGCTCCATATAGAGTTGGGCCAAGCTATCTACCAAGTAAGCAGTTTTTCATTTTTAATGTTAGTGGGGATAACTCAGTTGGAGAGCATCAGACTGAAGATTTGAAGGTCACGTGTTCGATCCACGTTCATCGCACTTGATTAAAGTTGCATAACTTGACTATACAATCTAAAATTAGTGATTATTTTTTTAAAATATAATGAATTAGCAAAAATACCTCTACTTATGAATTCGTTAGACTGAAGGTCACGTGCTCGATCCAAGTTCACCGAACTTGATTCTAAGTTGTAACTTGAATATCTTATAAAAAAATTAGTGTTTATTTCTATTTAAAATTTCAATGAATTAGCGAAAATGCCTTTACTGATGAATTTCCACTTTTAATTCTATTGAGAATAGCTCAGTTGGAAGAGTGTTAGACTAAAGATCTAAAGGTCACGTGTTCGATCCATGTTCATCGCACATGATTCACCTTGCATAGGTAGATTTGAAGTTCACATGTTTGATCTTCACGTTCACCACACCTGATTCTAGTTGCATAAGCCGACTATTCAATAAAAAATGAGTCATTATTCATTTTTAAAATCTCACTGAATTATCGAAAATACCTTTACTGATGAATATTCATTTTTAATGTTAGTGGGGATAGCTCAGTTGGAAGAGCGTTAGAGTGAAGATCTAAAGGTCACGTGTTCGATCCACATTCTTGCATTGCTTGACTAATTAATCTAAAATTAATGATTATTTCTTTTTAAAATTTCAATGAATTAGCAGAAGTACCTTTACTTATGAAATTTTATTTCTAATGTTAGATAACTCAGTTGGGAGAGGGTCGAACTAAAGATTTGAAGTTCACATGTTTGATCTCCACGTTCACCACACCTGATTCTAGTTGCATAACCCGACTATTCAATCAAAAATTAGTCATTATTCCTTTTTGAAATCTCAATGAATTATCGGAAATACCTTTACTTATGAATATTCATTTATAATGCAAGTAAGGATAGCTCAGTTGGGAGATTGTTAGATTGAAGATTTGAAGGTCACGTGTTCTATCCACGTTCACCGCACCTAATTCTAGTTGCTTATTTTTAAAATTTGAATGAATTAGCAGAAACGTTTCACCGCACCTGATTCTAGTTGCATAACCCGACTATTCAATAAAAATTTTGTCATTATTCCTTTTTAAAATCTCAATGAATTGTCGAAAATACCTTTACTGATGAATATTCATAATTCTAGTTGCATAACCCGACTATACCTTTACTGATGAATATTCATATCTAATGTTAGCAAGGATAGCTCAATTTGGATATTGTTAGACTGAAGATTTGAAGGTCTAGCTCAATTTGGATATTGTTAGACTGAAGATTTGAAGGTCACGTGTTCTATCCACGTTCATCGCACCTCATAAAAGTTGCATAACCTGACTATACAATTTAATAAAAAATTAGTCATTATTTGTTTTTAAAATCTCAATGAATCAGCGAAAATACCTTTACTGATGAATTTTCATTTTTGATGTTAGCGGGGATAGCTTAGTTTGGAGAGCGTACTAAAGATCTAAAGGTCACATGTTTGATCAACATTCATCACCGCACTTGGTTCACGTTGCATAAGTCCATTAAGTTGCATAACTTGACTATTCAATCTAAAATTAGTGATTATTTCTTTTTAAAATATAATGAATTAGCCGAAATATCTTTACTTTTGAATATTTGTTTTCGTTTAATATTAGCGATGATAGCTTAGTTTGGAGAGCGATTGACTAAAGATCTGAAGATAATGTGTTCGATCCATGTTCACTGCACTTGATTTAAGTTGTGTAACTTGACCATGCAATTTATATATAGTGATTATTTCTTTTTAAAATTTTAATGAATATATCTGTTGGGAGATGAATTATGATTGAAGATCCGAATTAGCGAAAATACATTTACTCATTAATTTTTATTTTTCATGTTAGCAGGGATAGCTCAGTTGGGAGCGTGTCAGACTGAAGATCTGAAGGTCACGTGTTTGTTCCACGTTCACCGCACCTAATTCAAGTCGCATAACTTGATTATTCAATCTAAATTTAATGATTATTTATTTTTAAAATTGCTGGATCAGGCTTTTTCCTACCATGTGTTTAGAGCTCTTTGAGCTACCATCACATTTCGAGTTGTTCGATCGTGTGTATCTTCTTCTAAGGAGACAACATCAAACGGCAGGTTTTTGATTGGCAAGCCACATAGGGGAGCGTCGATTTTATCGATTTCATCAACAGTCTTCCTATGAGTTTATGGTGCATGCCCATTTTTTATACCATTCTCGTTCGAGCGCCACCATAGTTTTGCACGATGGTGTTTAACAAGAGAGACCTTGAAACTATAATTGGTGACAAAAGCCCAAAATCTAAAACTATAATAAAAATAAAAGAAATAAGTAAATAAAGTTAAATATAATTTGGTGACAAAAGCTGAAACTATAATAAAAAAAAATAAAAGAAATAAGTAAATAAAATTCAATTGTTAGAGATCAAATTCAAATCTCGTGGTAAAAGCCAGATATTCTAACCCGTGGACGACAATGAATTTTTAGTTTAGTTGTCCTAAAGTTTTTTGTCAAGTGATTTTTAAATAATTGTACTCTTTAAAATTTTGAGAAAAAAAAAAAAAGTTTGAAACAAAGTCTTATAGAAAAATATAAATTTTATATTTACAAATATTGTCCTTACCTACGGCATAAATAGTCTTCAAAGAAAATCAAAGTGTTTTGATGAAAGAAACATTCCAACTGTCTAACATTTATCTTCGTAGATTCTGTAAAAAAAAAAAAGAAATAGGTGATATTTTGCAGAGAAAGATGATACCGTCTTCAAAGAGCTTGTGGTCATTTGTGACATTTTACGTTAACAACACGCCATTATGAGTGTCTCAATTATATATCGTATTTCTTTCAAGATATCAGGCACATTTACAAACGTCATTATGAGTGTCTTCAAAAGACTACAAAGTCTTGATCGGTTAAAGTATACCTCTACAAAAAAAAAAAAATCAAATCATTGATCCAATAAACTCTCTGTTCGTATTGACCCAAGCGCAGAGCTTATTGTGAAATCTGACCATCCAATATTTAATATGGAGGAATCTAAAATTATAAAAAATGACAGAGAATCAATTATGATATTGTTATTCCTCCTAGATTGGAATCTATGAATATTATCTTGAAATCTAAATTCGTTAAGTTATTCATCCTAGATTGGAATCTAAGAATGATCATTTTGGAATCTAAATTTGTTTTAAAAATTTGTTAAGTTAAAATTTCAAGTGAGTCGTCTTAGAATCTAAGAATGATCATCATAGATTCCAAGTTCAATCTAAGAGTTATTCATTCTTCTAACCCGCTCTTGATTGGAATCAATTGGTTAAGTTAGCTTTATTTGTGAAAGTTTGCAAGGATACAAGAACGACCTCTAGCTTTACAAAATCTAACATTGTTGGTGCTTATCAAAAACTCTGCCCAAATAAATTTTAACGAGAGATTTTATGGTGTAATGGTTAGCACTTTGGACTTTGAATCCAAAGATTTGTATTCAATTTCCGATAGGTGTAACTAATTTATCTAGAACTTGTTCAGTCACTCTGTAGAATGGGGAGTGTTTAAAATCTCGTTTTTGCTTCTATTGGTGGAAGGATAGTAGGTCGATTCTCCTTGACCTAATTATACCTATAGGGTAGTTCAATTCTAAACCTCACACCATTTGTTTCCATTCAATTTATCATTAAATTCGAGCGGACAAAGTAGACAAATGAAAACAAGTTGCAAACTCACACTCAGCACATTTTAAAGAAACAAATAAGTTTTGATGGCACTAATGCTAATGCAACAAAATTTATTTCAAACATACAAAGCTTCGTAAACAATGTCTCAATGTTGTAAAACAACAACAACAAAAAAAAAAAATAATAATAATAATAATAATAAATAAATAAAATAATAATAATAATAATAATAATTATTTGTGAAATCTGACTCAACTGACATAAAATATGAAAAAAACGGTAAAGGTAAGCCCCATTAGGACCTTGGTGGGTAAATTTTTGGGAAATTTAAAACATAATATACATTATATTTATATTAGATTGAAATGTAAAGATTTGGTTGACTCAACGACTCTAAAAAAACGGGTAAGGATTTGGTTGACTCAACGACTCTAAAAAAACGGGTAAATTTTCAGCAAAATAAAACAAAAGTAATTTATTAAAACATAATATACATTATATTTATATTAGATTGAACTGTAAGGACTTGTTGACTCGATGACTCTAAAAAAGACGGGTAAATTTTTCGCAAAATAAAACAAACGTAATTTTAAACGTAACATACATTATATTTATATTAGATCAAAGTAAAGTTTAGTTAAACTACAAAATAAGGAATGACACAAGATATTTTAAAACAAAAGGGTTGAGGATGACCGGTACTACAAAATCAGTAAGCAACCTACTTGTAAGCTATTAATCGTGTCCTTGATATTCTAGGGTACCACACTCTTTCTTGTTCTAGAGAAACAAGGAAATCGATCTTGTTAAGATCCTATGGAAGAATTATAGAGTAGAAGAAGCACAGACAAATAAGAACCTTGTACCCTGACCTATTTTAGAATAAGCACTTTCAATCACAAAAATTTTAAAAAGAGGAGAATTTGAAACACGGAAGGTCTCCAATAAGAGACCATGTATAATTCCTAATAGGTTGTATTTGGGTTGAAAAAAAAAATTAGAAAAAATGGAATTTTTTCCAATTTTTATAAACTTTCCAAATCATTAAATTTATTAAATTTTTTTATAGAAAAAAAAATAAAAAATAAAAGAATTTTGAGAAAATTATGTATTTTTTTAGAAAATAATATTTAAATATTCAAAAAGACCAAAATTACCAAAACACCCTTAAATTAAGAATAAAATACCCTTCCGGCAAGAATTAAAACTTTCACAGCAACCATTTCCATAAAATCTATCCTCTATTGTTTCAAAATTTGACACAATGTAGATCATCCCATCTAACGGTTATAATTCAATTACGAAAATGTCCTTAAAATAAGAATAAAATAACCTAAATAAGAATAAAATACCATCTCTATAAAAATACCCTTCTGGCAAGAATCTCCATAAAATATCATCTCACATAAAATCTAAAACAAACTATTTGTTATTAGTATTTTATTTTTATTCCATTTTTCCTTATTTATGATATAATAAATTGAGATATTTTTCATTTTCAGTATTATTGATGACGGGACATTTAAGGTTTTTTGATGTAAAAATGGTGGGAATGTAGTTCATATGGTAGATTGCTTGCTTAGCATGGGAGAGGTATGGGGATCGATATCTCACATCTCTAAAATAAGTTATTTGTTATTATTATTTTATTTCTATTCAATTTTTCCTTATTTATGATATAATGAGTAGCGATATATTTTTTTTTCATTTTCACTATTATTGATGACGAGACGTTCAAGATTTTGTGACATAAAAATCGTGGGGATGTAGCTTAGATGGTAGAGCGCTCGCTTCCCATGTGAGAAGTACGCGGATCGATACCTTGCATCTCCAAAGGAATCGATTACTAAATATATTATTTCATTTTAATTTTTTCTTATTTACGACATGATGAGCAGCGATAGTTTTTCATTTTCATTATTATTGATGACAAGACATTTAGGATTTTCTAATGTAGGAATTGTGGGGATGTAGATTAGATGGTAGATCGCTTGCTTAGCATGCAAGAGATACGGGGATCGATGCCTTGCATCATCTTCAAAACAAACTATTCGTTATTTCTATTCACAATACTTCTTTATTTATGGTACGAGGATCGATTCCCCGCATCTCAAGTTTAGTGTTTTGTGGTGTAAGAATCGTTTTTTTCTTTTCTTTTCAATATTTATTAAATTGTTATTAAATATATTATTTCTTTTAAATTTTTATGACATAATGAGGAAAGATAGTTTTTCATTTTCACTATTATTGACGACGGGACGTATGGGTTTTGTAATGAAAGAATTGTGGGATGTAGCTAAGATGGTAGAGTGCTCTCTTACATGCAAGAGATATAGGAATCGATGCCCCACATCACATTAAGAAACTATTTGTTATTAATATTTTATTTCTATTCAATCTTTCCTTATTTAGGACATAATAAGCAAATATATATATATATATATATATATATATATATATATATATATATATATATATTTATATATATATATAGTTTCCACTGTTATTGATGATGAGATGTTTACGGTTTTGTGATGTAAGAATGGTGGGGACGTAGCTCAGATGTTAGAGCCCGCTTTGCATGCGAAAGGAAAACTTTTGTGATATAAGAATTGTGGGGATGTAGCTTAAATGGTATAGCGCTCGTTTAGCCTGTGAGAAATGGTCGGGATTGATACCCTACATGTCACAGCACAAAATTTGAATCTCGAAATCAAGAGCCGGACAAACAGACTATGCAATGAAATCGTGTAAGAACCAATAGAGAAACGAGATTACACAAAAGAAAACTTTAACAATTACGTAAGAGGTTTAAAATCCAAAACAAGGTGTTCAAATATGAATAGTAAGTAAGCGGTTTTTAAAACAATGCATGACAAATCTAAACAAAATTATGCACAGACTCCTAGACGCCCCGGGACACTTCTCTGTGGCATTAAGATTCAGCATGTATTCCCGCCTCGATCCCTGGCCTCACTTGCCTGAAAAAAAAGAGTAGAAAGGAATGAGTATAAAAGAATACTCAGTAAGCAGCCTACTTGTAGGCTCTTTTCGCATCCTTATCTTGGTAGGTAACCACGGTATTTCTCGGGTTTCTAAGCAGGGTGATCTACGCTACAACTCTCTTTTCTGTATCATAAAAGGCTTGCCCATCTTATGCACTGAAATGATCAGTGTCCAAAGGTGAGGCGCGACCTCATAAGCAAATCTGAGGGGATCGTATGGCTGGATCTGAATACGTGACTCTCTCTCTGAACATCATCTGTGGAGGTTAACTGACGACCCTCACACGGGACCATACATCCACAAAACGCGTCAGCTACTGAGTCATCCTAAGTGGCTCCACGTCCCCCGCTCAGGGACGGGTTTCTACGGCCCAGGAGCCCTGTTCAGAAGACCCCTTAGCTATCACCACTAGGTCTGGGCACCTGTCACACTTCCCTATCCGGATCTGCAAAGCTCAATGATCACCGTACCGGAGCTCTGTCTCGACGGTATGGTATCGGAGGAGAGAGGGAAGTGGAGGTTCTGATGACACTATCTTCACTACTCAACTCTAGCGGGCTACCTACAGTTACCGTGGTGACCTATTATTCTTTCTAGGGTGGAACTTGGTGCCTTAGACTTAGATTCGTGTTTCTCTAGGATTCTCGTGCCTGGTGTCACAAACCTATCGGGTTTGAAATTCTGGGTTCTGGTTCCGCCGGTAATCATTTCGCGGGTCTAATTGCACGGTATTCTAGAGGTCTCTCAATCTAGGGTCTCGTCTAGCTTATTTAGCCATAAGCATCCTAATCTAAGCTCATAATTTCTTCCTATTCATCAAGAAAGATAATACAAGCAATCATCATACAATAGAGTTTACATGCAGCAGTTCATGCAAAATTATCAAACATGCTCAACGGGAAGATAACGTCCATCTTTACCCGGAGCGCAGATTTCACAAGTTTCCCAACCTCCTCATGCATACATACATTATCAGAGTCTCAACCAAAACAGATTTAATACACATTTTGTATCTAGCTTTCCATAATCATCTTATATTCGCAGTTTCTATAATAACACGCTAAGTCGGGCTAACTAATTTCATAGGTGGTAGCATGCATGCTTGTTCCTAGCGGTTCCTACAAGTACTGCTCGTGGAAATCCAAATGGCTACTTACTTGGTCGACGCGTGCCTTCCTGAGTTCGAATTTTCTCGACGGAATGGATTCCAACAATTCTGGAATTTTCTTCACAGGTCCTAATTCACATAATAATAGGGTCAACATCAAAATCGGGTCAGAAAACAAGCAAACAGAGACCGAACAGGAAGAAAAATGGTGCCTCACGCGCGCCCACGCGCGATGCACGCGTCGTGGAAGGTCACTACTCGCGCTTCCTACGCGCGCGTGCCCTACGTGCTTCTTCCCCGCGCAGGCGCGGGTCTGGCGCGTGCCCGCTGCCGGGTGAGGACGCGCCTCACCAGCCGGTGATCAACACGTGTCGATCACCAGTTCCGCCGCTCTCCTCCGCACGCCGACCGACGCGTGGCGGCCTCCACCCTCTCTCCTGCCTTCATTTTCCAGGTCTCTTTCCCGTTTCGATCTATTTTCTTCCAATTTTTTTTATCTTCCAATCCGTAATTCGATTCGTTAAATTTTCTTCACGAAACTTGTAGACCTCATATTCTACTTCTTCGAAAGAATTTTCTTAAATTTTTCTGATGATCACAAATCTTATTATTTGAGTTCAAATTCGGAGAAAAACACGAGTTCTTACTTTAAATCACGTTATCTTTAAACTCCGATTCGAACGCCGATCTTGGCCGCCTTCACTCCAGAACTTAACCAGATAGCGCTGTTGAGGGTAAGAGTCCAAGGATCAACACAAAACGTTGCTAGCACACGAAAATCTTGATGACTTCTCAATGTAGATACTCGTGGACTAACCTGAAGTTCTTGAACGTTTTGTTGAAATAGGAAGGTGCGATTCGTGAGAGCACCTTGCCTCGAGCTATTTGACGGTTTAGATTGGGGACTCGGTTCTCCGGCGTCGGTTCTGATCCGATCTCCTCCCCTTTCTCAAAACCCTAATCTTCTTTCCCTCTTCTTTCTCTTTTCCCCATTTTAACTCAGCCAAAACAGACCCCTCAACTAATAAGGGCGAAATGACTAGTTTGCCCCTATTGTAACCTTTTTTTCTTTTTGTTTTTACTCGGGCACTACAATCCTCCCCACGTTAGGAACTTTCGTCCTCGAAAGTTGGTCCTTCTCGGAAGAGTTCGGGTAGGATCTCCTCATGTCATCTTCACATTCCCAGGTGGCCTCGTTGTCTCTATGGTTTTCCCATAAAACCTTCACTAAGGGAATCTCCCTTCTTCGTAGTCTTCTCAGATCATGTGCCAATATCCCTATGGGTTTCTCCTCATATGATAGGTCCTTCCGGATGGGAAGCGTTTCGTGATCAATGATGTGAGTGGGATCTTGGGTGTACTTCCTCAACATCGATACATGGAATACGTTGTGCACCGCAGCGAGTGTGGGTGGCAATGCTAGTCTGTAGGCCACAAGCCCTACCCTTTCTAGGACTTCAAAGGGTCCCATGAACCTCGGGCTCAGCTTGCCCTTCTTCCCAAATCTCAGCACTCCTCTCATGGGGGCTACCTTCAGGAAGACGTGATCACCCACTGCAAACTCGAGGTCTTTCCTACGAGAGTCTGCATAACTCTTCTGCCGACTTTGTGCAGAGAGTATCCTCTGTTTGATTTTCTGTACCGCTGCGTTGGTAGTCTATACCAACTCTGGCCCCAACAACTGTTTCTTGCCTACCTCCTCCTAGAATATAGGGGTCCTGCACCTCCGCTCATATAGAGCTTCGAATGGTGCCATATGGATGGTTGTCTGGTAACTATTGTTGTAGGAAAATTCCATGAGGGCCAGGTGCTCGTCCCAGCAACCTGCAAAGTCTATTACACACGCCCTCAACATATCCTCTAGGGTCTGATTAAGTCTCTCGGTTTGCCCATCGGTCTGAGGGTGGAAAGCTGTAGTGAACTTGAGTTGCGTTCCCAACGCCTTCTGTAACCCCTTTCAGAAGTTAGAAGTAAACTTAGCATCCCTGTCAGACACAATGTTCACTGGCACGCCATGCAGGCGGATTATCTCCTTAACATACAATCGGGCCCACTGGTCCACTCGGTAAGTAGCTCTATCGGGTATAAAGTGGGCCGCTTTAGTCAATTTGTCCACAATGACCCAGATGACATTAAAGCCTCGTCGAGTCTTTGGTAGGCCCGTGATGAAATCCATGCTTATTTCCTCCCATTTCCACTGCGGAATATTCAACGGGTGCAACAACCCTGCTGGTCGCTGTCTCGGGGCCTTTACCTGCTGACAGGTAAAACACCGACTCACATACTCAGCCACATCCTTCTTCATTCCCGGCCACCAATAACTACACTTCAAATCCTGATACATCTTAGTACTACCAGGGTGGAACGTGTAGGACGTGTTGTGTGCCTCAATCATGATTTCTTGTAGGATCTTCTCATCCCGAGGTACGCATAATCGGTCCTGCCACATCAAACCCCCTTCAGAAGCGACAGAATATCCCTCTGGTCTCTTAGTTTCTTGCTGACCCCAGATCCTACTGAGGAGCGTATCAATTCTCTGAGCTTCAATGATACGTCTCTTGAGGGTGGGTTGGACCGACAGTTGCGCTAGTTGAGCGGTAATGCCTCTAACCAAGACTTCTATTCCAGCCCTCTGTATCTCATCCTGTAGGTACTTCTGCCTCGTGATCAGGGCAGATGTGTGGGCTGTCTTTCTGCTCAAGGCATCCGCCACTACATTAGCTTTTCCAGGGTGGTAAAGTATTTCAATGTCATAGTCCTTAACTAGTTCTAACCACCTCCGCTGTCTCATGTTGAGCTCTTTCTGTGTAAACAAATACTTGGGGCTCTTATGGTCCGTGTACACTTGAACTCTCTCCCCATACAGGTAGTGACATCAGGTTTTCAATGCATATACCACGGCTGCTATTCTAGATCGTGGGTGGGGTAGTTGCGCTCATACTCTTTTAGCTGCCTAGAGGCGTAGGCTATCACTTTGCCCTTTTGCATGAGTACACAACCTAGCCCTTTTTCTGAAGCGTCGCTGTACACCACAAGTCCGCCTGATCCGTCAGGCACTGTAAGTACAGGCGCTGTGACCAACCTCTTTCTCAGTTCTAGAAAACTCTGTTCACACTCTTGAGTTCAGATAAAAGGTTTTCCCTTCTTGGTTAATTGTGTCAACGCTGCAAACATTTTTTAGAAATCTTGTACAAACCTTCTATAGTAGCCTACTAGACCCAAAAAACTCCTTACTTCAGTGACCGTGGTTTGTCTAGGCCATTTCAAGACTGCTTCAATCTTAGCTGGATCCACAATTACCCCCTGACTGGATACCACGTGTCCAAGAAAAGCCACTTCCTGCAGCCAAAATTCGCACTTCGAAAATTTGGCGTACAACTGATGGGTTCTCAGTAGAGTTAAGACCCTCCTCAGGTGTTCCTTGTGCTCCATTTCAGACTTAGAATACACCAAGATATCGTCAATGAACACAATCACGAAGGTGTCTAAGAATTCCTTAAACACTCGGTTCATCAACTCCATAAACACTGCAGGAGCGTTGGTTAATCCAAAAGACATGACTATGAACTCATAATGTCCATAGCGACTTCTAAAAGCTGTTTTAGGTATGTCTTCCTCTCTGATTTTCATCTGGTGATATCCTGATCGCAGATCGATCTTAGAGAACACCGTTGCACCCTGCAATTGGTCAAACAAGTCATCTATCCCTGGGAGAGGATATTTATTCTTGATTGTGACTTTGTTTAATTCTCTATAATCTATACATAATCGCATAGTTCCATCTTTCTTCTTAACAAATAGCACAGGGGCTCCCCAAGGTGAGACGCTAGGTCGTATGAATCCCTTGTCCAAAAGTTCTTGTAACTGTATCTTTAGCTCGTTGAGCTCTGCAGATGCCATTCTATATGGCGCTTTAGATATCGGTGTTGTCCCTGGTTTGAGGTCAATAACAAAATCTACCTCTCGATTAGGGGGCAACCCTGGGAGCTCTTCTGGAAATACATCCTCAAATTCCCCAACCACAGGAACAGAGGATACCTTTAGACTGGTCTTATTGACTTTTGTCACACTAGCCAGAATTGCCCAGGCTCCTTGATTCAACATTTTTCTAGCCGTCAACGCCGTGATGACCCTAGGGGTGCTTCTGAATATATCCCCTTTGAATTCAAAGTTCTCTCCTATCAAGGGCCTAAAGGTTACCTTTCTTGCTTCGCAATCGATGAGGGCTCGATTCTCGCCCAACCAATCCATCCCTAGGATCACGTCGAAGTCTTGCATACACAGAACAATCAAGGATGCTACAAGTTTTCGCCCTGCAACAATCACACTACCACCCCTAACCCTATGAGTAGCAGTCAAGCATTTATTTGCATCATTTGCTGGTGTAGACACAGTAAGGGGAATCTCTAGGGGTTCTAATTCTAAGTTTGCAGATTTCACAAACCCCTCAGAAATAAATGAGTGGGTAGTACCTGAATCAAATAACGTAAATGCTAGGTGATCAAGGATAGGTAGTGTACCTGTCACCATTGTGTCAGTCTCTTATGCTTTCCTAGTCGTGATAGCGTGGGCCACAACTCGAGCTTGCTGTGTGGCTCCCCGACCCCTCTGATACTGTCCAACAGGTCTGTTTCCCTCATGGTTTCTCTTATAAGGGCAGTCAGCTATGCGATGGCCTGGCTTGCCACAACCAAAGGATCCTCCTGTTCCAGCAAAACACTCTCCCTCGTGATATTTCCTACAATTAGGGCATTCAGGTCTGTTATACTCTGGGGCTCTACCCCGACATTCAAAACGTCCTCGAGGCTGTCTGTCAGATCTAAAAGAGTTTCTGTTAGGCCTCATTCGTTGGCCAAAGGCATTTTGAGTGGTCACCACTGGCACATTTTGCTTTGCCACCTGCCGTGGCATATCCATCATTATTGCCACTCTTAAGGCTACAACATAATCTGAAGTTGTTTGTACCAAAACTGAACCCTAAAGCTCTATCCGGAGAACAGCGATAGAACGATCAATTTTCATCTTCTCGTTACTGACATACTCAGGGCAGAACCTTGCCAGTTTATTAAACTCCAGATCATAATCCTCAACAGTTTTGTCCCCTTGTTTCAGTTCTAGGAATGCTGTCTGACACTTGTGTCGGGCAACCACTGGGTAATATTTACATAAGTAGGCTTCCTTGAACTGATTCCAAGAAATATACCCTTCCTTTGGTTTAATGGCCCTCTGTGCACCTTTCCACAAAAAATGAGCTTCGCCCTTCAGCATGTAAGTCCCATAATGGACTTGATATTCAGGAGGACATTTCATGTATATAAAAGCTGTCTCTACAGCCTCCAGCCAAACCTCAGTTGCAACTGGGTCCATCTTACCCCCGTCGAAAGTGGGCAGTTTATACCTCTGAAAGTTCTTCAAATAACGAGACTCTATAGTCGTGCCCAGATCACTCGTCCCCTGCACAGTGGTCTGGTTTGTCGCTAGAGTTTGCATTATCTGTGCCTGAGTCTCCATGGTGGCTCTCATGAAAGCCTGAAACTCATCCCTTGAAACTGTTGTCGTTGACTGGGCAGGCACCACAGGAATCGGTGCTGGCGCTGGTGGAGCTTCTTCAGGTTCCTGATCCTGAGGAGCAGTCTCAAGAATAACTCAAGGCTCAGCCTTCCTTCGAGCTCGCCTCAGCACGGGCGCCGGTGGCGGCGTTTGTTCCTCATCCGAGGTCAGTTCTGGGTTCTCCTCCAGAGGTGGGTGCTGCTCCATCTCGAAGAAATGAAGATTTGGGTCCTCTTCGACCCTTCTCCTGCCCCTCCTAGAACAAGGCCCAAGGTAATCTCCTCCTCTCTTAGGCGCCATTATCTGTCAACAGAGGGAAGTGAGTCAAAAATGTGTTCTCATTGTGCCTAATTCATAGAAGCACATCCTTAATATTTTAATCCTCGTCTTAGATCTCATAACATATAACTAAGGTCTTCCTATTTCTCAATTATCAGAGAACTTACCAGGTCGCGGCGGAGCGTGTCGAAACTTAAGCCATAGAGATACAAGACTCTACAACCTAATGTCTACAAGACCTTAAAACCATGCTCTGATACCAAACTGTCACAGCCCAAAATTTGAATCTCGAAATCAAGAGCCGGACCAACAGACTATGCAATGAAATCGTGTAAGAACCAATAGAGAAACGAGATTACACAAAAGAAAACTTTAACAATTATGTAAGAGGTTTAAAATCCAAAACAAGGTGTTCAAATATGAATAGTAAGTAAGCGGTTTACAAAACAATGCATGACAAATCTAAACAAAATTATGCACAGACTCCTAGACGCCTCGGGACACTCCTCTGTGGCATTAAGATTCAGCATGTATTCCCGCCTCGATCCCTGGCCTCACTCGCCTGAAAAAAAAAAAAGAGTAGAAAGGAATGAGTATAAAAGAATACTCAGTAAGCAGCCTACTTGTAGGCTCTTTTCGCATCCTTATCTTGGTAGGTAACCACGGTCTTTCTCGGGTTTCTAAGCAGGGTGATCTAAGCTACAACTCTCTTTTCTGTATCATAAAAGGCTTGCCCATCTTATGCAATGAAATGATCAGTGTCCTGAGGTGAGGCGCGACCTCATAAGCAAATCTGAGGGGATCGTATGGCTGGATCTGAATACGTGACGCTCTCTCTGAACATCATCCGTGGAGGTTAACTAACGACCCTCACACGGGACCATACATCCACAAAACGGGGTGCAACCCCCTATGTGCCGGTCAGCTACTGAGTCATCCTAAGTGGCTCCACGTCCCCCGCTCAGGGACGGGTTTCTACGGCCCAGGAGTCCTGTTCAGAAGACCCCTTAGCTATCACCACTAGGTCTGGGCACCTATCACAATTCTCTATCCGGATCTGCAAAGCTCAATGATCACCATACCGGAGCTCTGTCTCGACGGTATGGTATCGGAGGAGAGAGGGAAGTGGAGGTTCTGATGACACTATCTTCACTACTCAACTCTAGCGGGCTACCTACAGTTACCGTGGTGACCTATTATTCTTTCTAGGGTGGAACTTGGTGCCTTAGACTTAGATTCGGCTTTCTCTAGGATTCTCGTGCCTGGTGTCACAAACCTATCGAGTTTGGAATTCTGGGTTCTGGTTCCACCGGTAATCATTTCGCGGGTCTAATTGCACGGTATTCTAGAGGTCCCCCAATCTAGGGTCTTGTCTAGCTTATTTAGCCATAAGCATCCTAATCTAAGCTCATACTTTCTTCCTATTCATCAAGAAAGATAATACAAGCAATCATCATACAATAGAGTTTACACGCAGCAGTTCATGCAAAATTATCAAACATGTTCAACGGGAAGATAACGTCCATCTTTACCCGGAGCGCAGATTTCACAAGTTTCCCAACCTCTTCATGCATACATACATTATCAGAGTCTCAACCAAAACAGATTTAATACACATTTTGTATCTAGCTTTCCATAATCATCTTATATTCGCAATTTCTATAATAACACGCTAAGTCGGGCTAGCTAATTTCATAGGTGGTAGCATGCATGCTTGTTCCTAGCGGTTCCTACAAGTACTGCTCGTGGAAATCCAAATGGCTACTTACTTGGTCGACGCGTGCCTTCCTGAGTTCGAGTTTTCTTGACGGAATGGATTCCAACAATTCTGGAATTTTCTTCACAGGTCCTAATTCACATAATAATAGGGTCAGCATCAAAATTGGGTCGGAAAACAAGCAAACACTGACCGAACGAGAAGAAAAACGGTGCCTCATGCGCGCCCACGCGCGATGCACGCGCCCTGGAAGGTCACTACGCGCTTCTTCCCCGCGCAGGCGCGGGTCAGAGGCGCCGGGTCGGGCACTTCGCGTGCGGTGCGGGTCGGGCCGGCCGGGTCCGCGCGCCTGATGCATGCCCGCCGCCGGGTGAGGACGCGCTTCACCAGCCGGTGATCAACACGTGTCGATCATCGGTTCCGCCGCTCTCCTCCGCACGCCGACCGACGCGTGGCGGCCTCCACCCTCTCTCCTACCTTCATTTTCCAGGTCTCTTTCCCCGTGTCGATCTATTTTCTTCCAATTTTTTTATCTTCCAATCCGTAATCCGATTCGTTAAATTTTCTTCACGAAACTTGTAGACCTCATATTCTACTCCTTCGAAAGAATTTCCTTAAATTTTTCTGATGATCATAGATCTTATTATTTGAGTTCAAATTCGTAGAAAAACACGAGTTCTTACCGAAAATCACGTTATCTTTAAACTCCGATTCGAACGCCGATCTTGGCCGCCTTCACTCCAGAACTTAACCAGATAGCGTTGTTGAGGGTAAGAGTCCAAGGATCAACACAAAACGTTGCTAGCACACGAAAATCTTGATGACTTCTCAATGTAGATACTCGTGAACTAACCTGGAGTTCTTGAACGTTTTGTTGAAATAGGAAGGTGCGATTCGTGAGAGCACCTTGCCTCAAGCTATTTGACGGTTTAGATTGGGGACTCGGTTCTCCTGCGTCGGTTCTGATCCGATCTCCTCCCCTTCCTCAAAACCCTAATCTTCTTTCCCTCTTCTTTCTCTTTTCCCCCTTTTAACTCAGCCAAAACAGACCCCCAACTAATAAGGGCGAAATGACTAGTTTGCCCTTATTGTAACCTCTTTTTTTTTTTTTTTTTTTTTACTCTTGCGTTACACTACAACTCGAAAAGAAACTATTCGTTATTAATATTTTATTTCTATTCAATTTTCCTTATTTATGACACAATGAGCAAAGATATTTTTTTTATTTTCACTATTATTGATGACGGGTAGTTTAGAGTTTTATGATATAAGAATTGTGGGGATGTAGCTAAAATGATAGAGTGCTCTCTTTGCATGTGAGAGGTATGGAGATGGATTGACGGCATCTCCATTAGTCTTAATTCAAAAATGATTAATGATCAATAAGTATAATTGATTATATTAATGATTTATATGAAGTTCAAATAAAGTAAATGAATTAATGATGATACGTTCGGTACACAATTGAATATGAAGTCCACAACAAGAATATTTGGTATAGTGGTATGATTCTTGATATTGGTATGAGAGGTCCTTAGTTCCATTCTTGAAAACGTGTGTTTCTATAACTTTGTTAGGTTTTTGGTTTATTTTAGCTCCTAAGTTTGATAAAGGGCATTTGGTCATGTGGTATAATTTTTGCTTAGGGCTGATTCTTTCTTTTACTATTTATTCTTTTCGATCGAGATGTATGGATCTATGGGCCTATGTGTCTGCATAGAACTTGATCATGGATTAATAAAAATGTGGAAAAGCAAAAATGTGGAAAAGCCATATTTGCTTCTGTCATTCTATGAGTCTTTTCTTTTCTATGTATGACATCACCACTATATTTGACAGCATCCTAAAACGAATTTTCAAATATGGATTCATATGGATCCTATCAAAAATCCTTTTGTTTATAAGTAAAATCTTAATTCAGTAGGAAGACATATATCAAGCAAGAACCAATAATTGTATCTCCATTAAACGACATTTCAAGACAATTTAACGTGATCATATATTACAACTTAAATAAACTTAACATGATATGATATGGACTTTATTTATGTCAATATTTCTTAACAATATTAATTGAAATACATCCAAATGATTTGAAAACAAATTCTACAAACACGTTGATAAATTTGAAACCTTGAGTTGCATAAAGCACATGGACTAGCAACGAAAAACAATAGATCAGCAAGAAGGACATTTGGTCTAGTAGTATGATTCTTATTTCGTGTGTAAGAGGTTCCGAATTCAATAATTTGAATACCCCACAAACTCTATCAAATAGTTTTGTGTGTTGTAAAAACAATAGTAAAAAAACTTAACATGATAACTGCAAATGAATGAACTTCAAAGAAAACAAAGCATTGCAAATGAATGAACTTCAAAGAAAACAAAGTATTTTTAGTGGTAGAATTATGTTCCTTAGACTAAAAGTAAAGTATCTTTCAAATCGAGTAGTTTTTATATCTAGAATTTTCATGATTGTCAGTTGTTTGAAGTGACACATCTGCTACTAGAGACACATTACAAAATAGAAAAAGTAGTACAATATATTAGAATTATGATGTTTCTAAATAGTTGAGTTCATAATTGTACAAATATTATCATAGTAAGGTCAATGAAGGGATTTCACCTGTTGTTGGGCAATAAAGTCACACAAAAAAAATTAGAAAAGAAATATGAAAACTTGAGTCGTGAAAAGCGTAAATTGGAAAGAATCTTGATGGCCGAGGACAATGTAGTGTTATGAAAACTAGCTAGATTGAATCTTCAAAGACTAATATAAATTTTGCGAAAATTGAGAGAAATCTTCCGAACATGATAAGATAAGGAATCAACTACAAGGAGCATAAGATTCGGATTACCTTGTTGATCGAATATCTCAAGGCAAGAACATTGTTTGAGATTCGAATCACTCCACAAGCAAGATCGATCATGTCTAGCTTGAATGATTCTTGTTGATCAAATATCTCAAACACTTGTTTGAGATTCGAATCACTCCACAAGCAAGATTGATCATGTCGAGCTTGAATGATTGTACATGCAATCTAAACTACATAGAATTGCAAAGAAACTTAGCCATTGGCTAAAGAAAAGCACAAATGCTTCTTTTACTATCTTTTCCAAGTCTACCTTACAAATACAACATACATGGCTTTATATAGCCTCAAAATGAAACTATTAAAGGCATTCCAAAAGTTGTAACATTCATACTTAATGGCCATAATTAGCCATTATGTAAATGTAACCTAGAGTAAATAAAATGTCTTAAAATACAATAACTCTAAATTACTTTAAATTGTAACCCACCCAAAATTTATAACCATCAAACTTCATTCCTCTTCAATGTGACATGAATTGCAACCTCTTTTGATAATTTTGACAACATTTTCTTCACATCTTCATTGAAGTATATTGTATGAATTATGTATCTTGGTTCATATCAGAACATGTTTGCAATGGCTTAGCCATGCAACGACAGCGTGATGATTCAAATACTCTTCCTTATGATTACACACTAATGGTTCGTGAGGTAAGAAGTCTTTCTTTATGTTAAGGATATTTAGTCCTACATCATCGTTTACCATATATGTCATACTTGATCATTTATTATAGGATATTTGTCTTCTATTACGACTTACCATAAGTATCATGTTTGCCTTTTATTATAGGCTTTTTTTTCATTTATTGTAATTCCCCAATCCTTTATAATTTATTTAATTATGTAAATCATTATAAATAGAGAACTTTGTTTAGGTAAGGTGATTTCAGCAAATACATGAGATTATAGAATGTAGGGCAGTGTAAGTTAGCTTATCAACTAAAATAATTTCAGTTGGGTCATTCATAAAGGTTCTAAAGAATCCAAAGGTGAAGTTAACCTAACAATAATAATAGGTTCTAAAGCACAAAAACATGTGGATAAATTTTAAATATTGAGTCAGATAAAATATATGGACTAGTAACTAAAAATGATAGATCATACTGCCAGTCTAGTGGTATGATTCTTGCTCCGAGTGCAAGAGGTCATGAGTTCAATTCTTGAAATATACTTTCAACAATTAAATCAAAACACGCAATATGTGTGTGTGTTTTTTTTTTTTTGTTTTTTTTTTATTAAACATTGAACCGAGAAATATCAAATTTGAATGGTGTATGTTCTTGACATAAAGACTTTCAAATATACTCTCAACAATTAAATCAAATTGATGCATGCAATATGTGTGTGTGTTTTTTTTTTGTTTTTTTTTTTTATTAAACATTGAACGGAGAAATATCAAATTTGAATGGTGTATGTTCTTGACGTAAAGACTTTCTTTTTCAGGACTTGGACCATCATTGTTTGAAACAGTCATCTACTTTTACTCCTACTCCCTTTTCTAGGAATCAACATACCAAAATCATTCTACCAAGGCTTGAGGTAGTCTTATAAAAGAAGATGAAGGTACCACTTTTAAATCATTCCACGAGGGCTTGAGAAAGTCTTGTAAAAGAAGATGAAGGTACCACTTTTTATTGCAGAATTTCTATGTAAATAGAGAATGAATATTGCACTAATCTCTCAATAATAGTTTTACTTAGGTCATTTGTCGTCACACTCCTTTTAAGGAAGATGAGCCCAAATAACCGGTGAACAATAGCATTTAAAGAAGTTTCAGAGAGCGAGAAGAGGCGGAACAGAGAATAGGAGTGAGAAGGGCACCAAAATTTTCAGTGAGTCGTGCAAGGAAGAAAGAACTAGTAGGTTCGATTTACCAAAGTCCATCTATGGTTAAAAAAAAAAATAATAAAAATAAAAAATAAAAAATAAACTTCCATGGCCCAACCCTCATTCCCAGCCACATCCAACCATTTTCTTTTCAACCTACACGCATGCTTCAAGCCCAATTCATGTAAATAGTCAGAAGATCCGGCCCACAACCGGATGGAAAGAAAGTGTCACAATCGCACTCTTTCAGCAGTGAGACAACGATTATGCGACATTTTTTCTAATCTGACGAACAAGTCAACCGTGCAAAATTCAGACTACATGGAAAATAACAGTATCTGCTCGAGTCACGTTTGGAAGAAATTCTTTAGAAAATTTCAGCAAGGAAATATGTTAAAAATAATTTTAAATAAAGAAATGTTATAAGATAAAAGCGAATAAGCAACAACAATGGATTTGATAGCATATAACACGGGTAGGAAGAATTGACAACTAGTCACATTCTCCTCTGATACATTCTGGGACATTTTAGTCCGGATGAGTGTAGATATGATTTTGATGACTAGTCATACACCCCCGTATTGGCACAACAATAATAGTAAAGACCTATCTAACATGAAAGCAAGTAAATTAAGTTTGGAATGAGCATGCGGCCTTGATAACAAATCGTTTACAAGAATGGTTGAGACATGCAACATGCAGTCACAGACAACACGTCTTGGACAATCATGACCATGACATCTGCCCCCACACAATTTATTGATATCTCTATCAACCAACTCTTTATAAACTAAGCCTTGTAGGATGAGGCTGACTTTAGGTCTCTCGATGCGCTTTCAACTGATCTCAGAATGAGGAGTCTCTCCCAATCTACTAGGAGCTATTGAAAACACTTCTCAGATCGTTGACTCTTCATGTCTTCTTTGATGGTGTCCTTCCTACTCTCTTCGCTTGAAACTTTTTCTTCTTTGCATGATATCATACTACCTGCTTCTGCTTGATGTCTTCTTGGTCGGAATAATAACATTTCAAGTTACTGACGTTGACAATAGGGTTAGTCTACATCCATAAGAGCAATTGGATCCTATATGATATCTTCATAATCTTGTGGATAACTTCGACTAGTTCATAGTATGTTCGCACCAGTCATTAGTTCTTGTTGCTTTGAACTCGAAGTTGATTTGACCTTAACTTATATGAACTCTCTATTTTTCTTGAAATTATTGTGGTTGACGCTTTCGACCGACCCTTCACTTCATTCATCTAGATGGTATTTCTGCATGAACATGTGCGGCTTCAGTAGTTTGTTTTTGTCTCCCTTCTTCAGTAGAGGTGTGAGCTTGGTGTCTTTGCCCAGCATTTGAATGATCACTGACAAGAGCCTTTGCTGGTCTAATAAACTCGACTGTCAACAAGTCATTTAGCTTTTCATAGAATTCAACTAGCTGAAGCTCAGCTGCATGACATTTGTTTGTGGTAGGCGATTTCGTCTGCAACATAAAACTGATTTTGTGATTTATCTCACCTGGTGGGAATAAATCTATTATTTGACCGTCTTGCTTTGAGTCGTGGTGTTCATGTAGTGACAACAAGGTTTCTGTTGAGATTGGCTCACTCAAGCTCCCCTTTTCAATTACAACAATAACAGCAAGCATAGATTCATCATGGCTAAAATTCTTTCTCAACTGTAGTATTGACATTTATTTTCACCACTCTTGGTTGATTAATGTTTTTCTGAATGATCGTCGGGTTAGACTCCGTTACTACTAGGCATTTTGCTAGGGGCATGTAAATGACTTTGTAAAGCTTCCAATTTGATGGTTTTCCTAGTCCAAGGCTCCAGCTTGATTAAAGTTCTCATTGTGACTCTTACGACAGGTAAAACTTCCAATTTGACGGTGTTCATCTTTTTTGTATCTCGATGCCAAAGGATGTTAAAATATCTTGCATTGGTCTCCATCATGAGTTATGGGTGGCTCTAGAGTCGACAATGGTGTTCCTTGCTACTTTGTGCTTTGTCCAGACCTCGACATACATAATATATATATATTCTTTTAACTATAACACATATGGTCCATGGAAGAATGGTAACTTTTATTCTCATTTATATTATAATGGCTACTACCTAAATTATAACCTAAAGTTGAGAATTGATGTCCAATTAGCCAACCCTAAATTTGTAATCATTGTAGAGTGATTGAAATTACAATGGAAGTAGTTTAAACTCCTAGTACCTTAAATGAAATTGGCCTCTTCTAATAAAACATGAATTTCTCTTTAATATCATTAATACAATTATGATTCATCTTGAACCTGCCAAACATAAAACTAAAAGTGCGTTTAATTTAACTTCATTTTATTGTCATCTTGAATCATGTGTAGGATATATTCTTGATTTACCTTGATATTTCATATTAGTTAAGCTTTTTGCAAAATCACAATTAGACAACATGTACTTGGGTCTATTTATTATTTTAAAGAAAATTTCTTTCTCCATCTTATCGGTAATAATTCTTCAACTAAATTCATATTACTCAAAGAAACAAATTTTTTTACTCATAAGAAGTAAAATATGTAACTTTAACTAAAATTTCATCCAAACAAATCTTATTGTGATACAACATAGATGACAATTATAAACTTCAAATAAAAACTAGAGTAGTTGTGGTGAGCTGGATAGATACTCTAGTGTTCGTCTATAATTTAACAACCACTACCTAAATTATAACCTAAAAATTTGAAAACATAAGTGGTAGTTGAAAATTACATAAAACAATCCCCTCCATTCAAGAATTGGTGTCCAATTAGTCAATCCTAAATATTGTAACTGGCATAGAGTAATTCATGAAGTAATTTAAAGTTCTAGTTACTTAACTAAAGTTTATCTCGTCTTTAATGCTAAAAGTTTATCTCGTCTTTAATGAAGCATGAGTTGTACTTAAGTTTATGAAATGCTTGTAGACTCCAACTCTTAGTACTATTAATGAAATTATATTTCATATGAGTTTGTCATAAATGAAACTAAGGTGCATTCAATACAACTTTATTTTCATGTCATACGAGGCAAAATAAAAGAATTAAATCAAACAAACTTATAAACTGAACTGAATCAATCTATCTCAAGCTGATTAGTTTGTTTCCTTTATTGGGTGGTTGGTTTATTTGAAAACCGTTGTATATTAGAACAATTCAATATTACCTGCCTTACTTACAAGTAAAATACTAGACCATGAACTTTTTGTTTTATAGTCCAACAACCCCTTAGGAAAATAGATTTCAAACGTGAGAGAAAAAAAACCTATGGAGTACGAGCTAAAAATGTTGGGTTTTTTAGAAAGGGCATTTGGGCTAATGGTATGATTCTTGCTTAGGGTACGAGAGGTCCCGAGTTCAATTCTCAAAATGCCCCTATATCTTAATCCTTTCTTACTGAAATCACAAGTTGTAGGGCAACAAAGTGACACATAGAACTTTATAACCCGATTGAATCTTACAAGATTTGAGAGAATGTTGGTAATGTGGTAATGGTTTAGCAATTCAACAACCATCGTAAGAAGCAACATACTTGAAACAAAAATTAAATCAATTAAAACTATAATGATAATGCTCTTAATATCATTTTATGCTTCCTAACTTTTTCACCTGTTGTCCATCGACAAATTAAATCAATTAAAACTATAATGATAATGCTCTTAATATCATTTTATGCTTCCTAACTTTTTCACCTGTTGTCCATCGACTACGCTTTTCGGCCTTATGCTCTTAATATCATTTTATGCTTCCTAACTTTTTCACCTGTTGTCCATCGACTACGCTTTTCGGCCTTATGCTCTTAATATCATTTTATGCTTCCTAACTTTTTCACCTAGTGTCCATCGACTACGCCTTTCGGCCTGATGCTCTTAATATCATTTTATGCTTCCTAACTTTTTCACCTGTTGTCCATCGACTACGCCTTTCGGCCTGATGCTCTTAATATCATTTTATGTTTCCTAACTTTTTCACCTGTTGTCCATCGACTACGCCTTTCGGCCTGATGCTCTTAATATCATTTTATGTTTCCTAACTTTTTCACCTGTTGTCCATCGACTACGCCTTTCGGCCTGATCTTAGGCCCGGGCTTTATTTGTAAAGTCTCTATTCCTCGATAATCGAAACCAAGTAAAGGTTCCCACTGCAATGGGGCTGAAAAAGAGACCACTGCTTCACACCCAAAAAGAAGCAAGCGGGGCTGAAAAAGAGACCACTGTCTCACACCCAAAAAGAAGTGAGCTACCTCTGAGTGAAATTTGGAGATGGAAGTCTTCTTTCGCAGGAAACGACTGCTAATACCCCGTACGCTGAGTACATCTGAGAATTCTTAATTGGCTAGTTGAAAATAGACTCAGACTGTGGAACAAAGGATTCATTCTCCTCATCAGTCTCCCTGATGAAAATACGTCAACGTTTAAATTTTCATGAGAGTAAGTAGCTCGACCGATAGGTGAATGAGCGAAGACCAAAGTGTTTCAAAGAAGGGTTATCCTGACGTAGGTCTGCCATTGCGTGTGCTCGGGGTAGAAGTTTTGTATCAATGTAACTCGGACCTATTCTAAAAAGGTCGAGGCATTCCAAATTATTTGTTGACCAAAAGGAGTTAGCATTGACCATTGAATAAGTTTCTTCAGCTTGAATTGGGTTAAAAACAAGGCATGCATTAGTACATTTTAATGAATTTGAAATAAAATAAATAAATATCCAAATAAAGAAAAAAAATATCCAAATAGTGCATTTGTACAATGAATTTTGAGTGTCAGAGGTCTTTTCAATAAATATCCAAATGATTTGAGGAACAAATTCTATCGTGTGATAAACAACCTGAAATTAGCCGGTTGATAAATTTGAAACCTTGCATGATAATAATTATAAGTTCTAAAGCAGAAAACACGTTGATAAATTTCAAACTTTGAGGTGCATAAAGCAACGAAAAACCATAGATCAGCAAGGACATTTTGAACTTGTAAATTATGAAAGACATTATTACTACTACAAATGATAGGGTTACCAATCCGAACTTTTGGGTTGGGTCAAAAAAATCCCTCAACCCAACCCAACCCGGACCATGTACATCCCTAATTAGGACAAATAATACTTTAGACTCCTACAAATAATACTTTAATATGGGGCTACTTATCTCATCACTCCTTGACAGTGCAGAAATCGAATGGGATAGTTTTTCTCGACGAATTTGCGTGTAGGCTTGTATTGAATTTTTCAAGTTTACATGCTTATTCTTTAACGGCCCCTTTCAACACTCGATATCTTCCTAAATAATGAGTTTGAAATTACCCAAAAAAAAAAAAATAGTAATAATAATAATTTTCAAATAAAATGCAGACCTAATAAGACAATTCAAAGGAAAGGACCAGAGAAAAAAAATATCCAAAATAGTGCATGAGTACATTTGGTCCAGTGGTATTATTTTTGCTTTTGAGTGTGAGAGGTCTTTTTAAAAAATATGCAAATGATTTGAGGAACAAATTGTATAGTGTAATAAACAACCTGAAATTAACCGGTTGATAAATTTGAAATCTTCCATGATAATAATTCTAAGTTCTAAGCACAAAACATGTTGATAAATTTCAAATTTTGAGGTGCATAAAGCAACGAAAAACGATAGGTCCACAAGAAAGACATTTGGTCTAGTAGTATGATTCTCACTTCAGATGTAAGAGTTTTTTTTTTTTTTTTTTTTTTTTTTTTTTTTTTTTTTTTATAGTAAAAACAACAGAAAAAAAAAATAATAATAACAGGATAAATAGAAAATAAATGAACCTAAAGAAAACAAAAGTATTTTTAGTGGTAGAATTGTGTCGGTGAGACTCTATTAACTAAAGTATAATATATTAGACTGATGATGTATCTATATATTAAAGTTCATAATTGTACGAATATTATCATAGTAAGGTCAATGAGGGGATTTCACCCATTGTTGGGCAACAAGTCGTCACAAAAATAATTAAAAAAGAAATATGAAAACTTGAGCCGTGAAAAGTGTAAATTGGAAAGAATCTTGGTCGCCGAGGTCAATGTAGTGTTATGAAAACTAGCTAGATCGAATCTTCAAAGAGTAATGTAAATTTTGCGAAAATTGAGAGAAATCTTCCGAACATGTTTGCAATGGCTTAGCCATGCAGTGACAGTGTGATGCTTCAAATACTCTTCCTTATGATTACATACTAATGGTATGATAGGTAAGAAGTCTTTCTTTACATCGTCAAGACTTTATACTTACCATGTCAAGAGGCAAAGAAAAACAAAAAAAATAAAATAATAATTCTCTTAATATCATTTTGTGTTTCTCGCTTTCAATTTCCATATCTTCTTTACTTATGCACACAAGATGTGTGGTTAAAATGAAACTACCAAATTAAAACTTACCCTAGGGAATAATTTCAAATAGTTTTTCTCCTCTATGTAGTAATTACCACAAACCCTATATAAAAAATTCGAGAATAATAAAACTTTACAAATGTCTAGATCTTTAAAGATATAATAATAATACTTGCACATAGATTTCATTAGCGTCTTATTTCTTTAATGATTAATGATCAATAAGTATAATTGATTATATTAACAATTTCTATGAAGATCAAATAAAATAAATAAAATAATGATGATACGTTCAATGCACAATTGAATATGAAGTTCACACCAAGAACATTTGATACAGTTGTATGATTCTTGATTTGGTGTGAGGGGTTCATAGATTAATTCTTGAAATTGCCCCCTTTTTAATAATGTATAATTCCAACAAAACACATGTTTACAACTTTGTTAGGTTGTTGGTTTATATTTCATCACGTGTTCTTGTAGTTAGAACAATTTAATGTATTGAATGAAAAGGGTTGATGATTTTCTTTCCGTTAAATACTTGAACTACCTCTTGTACAACAAGACCTACCACATTTGAATAGAGTATTCTAATTTAATGTATAAATTTGGAAGCTAAAAATGATAGGTTTTCAACCAAGGTCATTTGGTTTAGTGGTATGATTTTTGCTTAGGGTGCAAGAGATCCTAAGTTCAATTCCCCTCTTAACTTTAGCCACAAACACGTGGATAAATTTCATATATTAAGGAAAAACATATATATTATCAACACACTATCAAATTTTAATAAAAGCGGGTACGAGGGAAAGTGAATTCCTTCCCAACTATTCACAAAGTGAATTCCATTAAATTCCATTATCCCATCTACACCACATGTCCTCACCTATTCACCTACTATCCCTAATGAATTCTATTCACCTAGGGACCTCTCTACTATCCCTACACCCTATGTCACCTACACCCTATGTCACCAGCTATTCACTTAGGGGCTATTCACTTAGGGACCTCTCTACTATCCCTACACCCTATGCAGTGAACCTCTCTACTATCCCTACACCCTATGTCACCAGCTATTCACTTAGGGACCTCTCTACTATCCCTAGAAGCGGGTAGGAGCGAATTCCATCTACACCCTATGTCCCCAACTATTCACCCAGTCCCTAACGAATATTCTCAAAGTCTTAAGGGAACAACCTCTCTACTATCCCTAAAAGCGGGTATGAGTGAATTCCATCTACACCCTATGCTCTCTACTATCCCTAAAAGCGGGTATGAGTGAATTCCATCTATACCCTATGTCCCCAGCTATTCACCCAGTCTTACCCCTGAAATGAGAAGCTCATTCAGTCGGCGAACATCTTAGACATCTCAGACATCAAAGATATAAGAGACATCTCGGACATCTCGTGTTGGGTTTTATGTCCTAAAACTCATAGTTCGTAAACAAAAACATATTCTATTTTCAATAAAGTTATTATTGATGTTTATTTAGTAAAGATCATTATTGAATAAAGTGAATTTTATGATTATTAATCTAAATCCAATAAACTAAGAATACACTGGCTATAGTATGATTACTTGAACTATATATAGAGACATAAGAGTGGATCAAGTTCAAGTATATAGTCAAAATGATCTATAGTACAGGAATAAGACTGAGTACCTTATCATGGGAACACTATGGATGCGGCCTACTTTTGTATATGATATAAACATTGTGATCACTAAATTGTACATGTGGAGACATGTGAGTGGGGGCGTCATATGCAATGAGTATTGCATAAGATCAGACCATAAAGAAAATCACTCTCACTTTATAATGTCGTTTACTGTTGAGACTGATTTTTTCACTCGATGACCTAGGTAACTTGACCTTAATCTTAAGCTAACTATGAACTCCTGTTTATTCAGAATTATTCTTAGATTTGCATGGGTGAGAGTGGCCCAAGTTCGCCGACTCAATAAGCCAGGTAATACCCGATGAATAACTGAGGACATAGGGTGCAAGATAAAATTCACTCCTACCTGTTTTTGGGATAGTCGAGAGGTTGTTCCCTTAAGTACTGACTCCAAGCCTTGAGCAAGGGGCCCCACCCTCTCATTGGCCCGAGAGGGATTCGGTTTGATTGTTGGACCACAAACCAATTGCTCATTAGAGGATCAATGGGACTTAAGGAACAAGAAGTAACTTCAGGGGTAAAAACGATAAATTGACCCAACTCTAGTTACAAACAACCTGTGAAGGATCGACTTACTAATCATGGTTATATCAAATGGACAGAAATATATCCATAGTGAGGGCAGTGCAACTACTAGGCTATAGTTGAGTGTCCTAGTAGTTAACGAATGTTGGTTAAAAGGTTAATGAGTTTAGCCGGTTAATCTCGGATCGTTGGAACCCATGATCTGTAGGTCCATTAGGTCCCCTTGCTAGCTCATATCGGACTAAACCTTAGAACAATGTGATGAGTGAGTTTGAAGTGTTCAAACTCAAATTAGGGAATATGCGCTAAATATATACGATATATTTAACCGCATTTTGATTTAATTACTAATTAAACAAAATGAGAGAATTGGAGATATTTAAACATGTGAATAGGGATTCATAATCAATATGTGCCAGAATTGATTGAGATTGGCATTTGATTTAATATTAAATATTAATAAAATGGTTTAATTAATCATTTAATATTATTTTGATTTGAAATTAATTATTTAAATTAATTATTGAATTAAAATAGAGAAAGTCAACATGTTTCACTTAATGGAAAAATCCAGGTTTGAGTCAGTGGAATATTGAGTGTCAATATATGGTTTAACAAACTTGCATGTTTGCCACTGCACAAATTTGAGTGGAATTTTTAGTGTCAAAATTTGGTAATCTTAAGTGTGCATGAACATGCAAATATCCGTCTATAAATAGAGTGTTCAAGTTACATAAAAGTCTTCTTGAAAAACTTTGAGAGATTCTCTCAAAGACCCTCTCCTTACATATACCAAATTCCTTTCAAATTTAGTCACTCACTGGATTCCACAATCCCGTTCTAAGGCTGGAGAATAGTAAGAAAGATACTAGTGGTGGTCCGAAATCGGTTCGTGAAGAAAAAAGACTTTAAACTACAAAAGGTTAGTATTCAAACTCATTGAGTTTTAATGCTTTTGAACATGCTAGCTAATTTATTATAATTGATGTACTTGGAGTTTCTAAGATCCAAATTGCTTCCGCATGTGTTATAATGTATAGTATGCATGTTATAGGATTCCATGAGTGATAGATACAAATTGTTATATTATTGCACAGAATGGATGATTATATAATAGTTATATAAAGCATGTTAGATGCATGTTATAGGTTATTTTCAACATCATAAAACGAGATAGACGTTAAAATCTATAATAAAGATAAATGCATGCTCACTTAAGGTTAACAACCAAACACAATCAATTTTAATAGTTAAAATAGGTCAATATCTTGTAAAACTGTGGTTACAAGAAAGCTCACCTGACATGATCTTGTCTAAGGCTGGAGGTACTTAAGTTGACGATTTACCGAACACCTGCTACCTAGAGATCGGGCCAATACTTGAGCTTAGTTAGCCCAGTTTTATGAGCATGCATGAATGATATAAGAATTTTTTTTTCTTTTTTTTTTTAATGGAAAAATCACCTAAACATGAAAGGTAAAAATACAGTATAAATGTTATACTTGGAAAAATTACCTAGACTTAGGTTATATTTAATTAGCCAGAATATACCTAAGTAATGAGCATACCCAACTGTCTAAAATACTTAGTGGGAGGAAAAAGGTATATGAGATACATTGTTTTCTTTTTACGCTCTCTGAAAAATTCACAACGTGAGATTCATGCTCGGCCTCGTGTCGCTTTGGGAGCAACCTCCATACGAAAGGTATTTGCATTTATAGTAAGTGGGAGAAGGAAGTATATCAACACGTCCTATTGTCTCCACCACTAGGTTGCACCATGAGATTCCCATGTTCCACCTAATGTTGCCCTAAAGCAACTACCCATTCGAAGGATAGGATTTCTTAGGTCCATTCCCAACTTTGACTTATTCATTCGATAGCATTGTTGGGGCCGATCTCTGAAGTCTGAAAATGGCGAGTCACACTTACGAAGAATTACTAAGAGTTAGTATATTCTTGACCAAAGTGGCGATAACTAAAATACTATAGGAATAAGAGTTATTCTGGAATTAGTGTTTAAGTCAATAATGTCTTGGTTTAGTGAAAGAGTGATTGACTGCCCCTCAGTGAGTTGCTCTAACTCACTAAAGTATCATTGCAAATTAATAATTTTTGGGTACATTATTACATTTGCAAAACCCGATTGGATTAAAAAAGATTAAGTCAATTCACTAATAGAATTTGTTTTAAATCTCAGCATGTCAAGCTCAATAGTTACTTGCTTCTGAGAAATTAAACGGCGACAATTACGCAACAAGGAAATCAAACTTAAACACAATACTTGTAAATGATGATTTGAGGTTTGTTTTAACTGAGAAATGTCCCCTAACCCCCGGTTCAAATGAAAACCGAACAGTTTGGGATGCATATGACAAAAAAAAAAAAAAAAAAAAAAAAGGTAAGGGCAAAGATAAGATTCCTACTGACCTCAAACGCAAGGTTCAAAATGCAGATAATGGAAATTGTTTCCATTGCAATGAAAACGGGCACGGGAAAAGTCACTGCCCAAAATACCTCGTAGAGAAGAAAGCCGAAAAGGCACAACAAAGTAAATATGATTTACGAGTTGTAGAAATATATTGAGTAGAGTATGATCACTCAACTTGGATACTGAATTCAAGGGCCACTAGTCCTATTTGTTCTTTTTTTCAGGAAACTAGTTCCTGGAGAATGCTTGTGGAAGACGAGATAACACTCAGGGTTGAAACAGGAGAAGTTGTCTCAGCAAGATCAGTAGGAAATTTAAAGTTGTTTTTCGGAGATAGATTCATTATATTAGATAATGTACTTTTTGTTCCTAGAATGAAAAGAAATCTAATATCTATCTCTTGTTTATTAGAACAATTGTATAAAGTATCTTTTGAAATCAATGAAGTGTTCATTTGCAAAAGAGGTATTCATATTTGTTCTGCAAAACTAGAAAACAACTTATATATGTTAAAACCGAACGAAACAAAAGCTATTTTAAACACCGAGATGTTTAAAACAGCTGAAACTCAAAATAAACGACAAAAGATTTCTCCTAGTACATATCTTTAACACTTAAGACTAGGCCACATTAATCTCAATAGGATTGGGAGATTGGTTAAAATAGGACTTCTAAATGAGTTAGAAGACGACTCTTTACCTCCATGTGAGTCCTGTCTTAAGGGTAAAATGACTAAACGATCTTTTTCTGAAAAGTTTATAGAACCAAAGAAACCTTAGAACTCGTGCATATAGATCTTTGTGGTCCAATGAATGTCAAAGTACGAGGAGGGTATGAATATTTCATCAGTTTAATTGATGATTATTCAAGGTATGGCTGTCTTTACCTAATGCATCACAAGTCCGAAGCTGTTGAAAATTTCAGAGAGTATAAGACTGAGGTTGAGAATCTATTAGAAAAAACTATTAAAACACTCCGATTAGATCGAGGTGGAGAGCATATGGACTTAAGATTCCAAGACTATATGATAGAACATGGAATAACGTCTCAACTCTCAGCTCTTGGTATACCCCAACAGAACGGTGTATCAGAAAGGAGAAACAGAACTCCGTTAGACATGGTTCGGTCTATGATGAGTTTCGCTCAATTACCTGATTGGTTTTGGGGATATGCAGTGGAGACTGTTGTATACATTGTAAACATGGTTCCTTCTAAGAGTGTTTTAGAAACACCTTATGAGTTATGGAGAGGGTATAAAGGTAGTTTACGTCACTTCAGGATTTGGGGATGCCCAGCACATGTGTTGGTGCAAAACTCCAAGAAATTAGAACGTCGTTCAAAATTATGCCTATTCATAGGATACCCCAAAGAGACGAAAGGTGATCTGTTTTATGACCCTCAAGAAAATAGAGTGTTTGTATCAACAAACGCTACATTCTTAGAGGAAGACCACGTAAGAAATCATCAACCTTCCAGCAAAGTAGTATTGAGTGAGATTTTTAAAGAAACTACTGATAAAACAACAAGAGTTGTTGATCAGGCTGGTCCTTCAACAAGAGTTGTTAATGGAGCTCGCACTTCTAGTCAATCACATCCTTCTCAAGAGTTGAGAATGCCTCAACGTAGTGGGAGGGTTATAACTCAACCTGATCGTTGCTTGGGTTTGGCAGACACACAGGTCATCATACCTGATGATGGCGTTAATGATCCATTGACCTATAAACAGGCAATGAATGATGAAGATAGAGATCAGTGGATCAAATCCATGAATCTTGAAATGGAGTCAATGTACTTCAATTCAGTCTGGGGACTTGTAGATCAACCAGATGGGGTAAAACCTATTGGTTGCAAATGAATCTACAAGAGGAAACGAGACCAAGCTGGTAAGGTACAGACCTTTAAAGCTCGACTTGTAGCAAAGGGTTATACCCAAAGAGAGGGAGTGGACTATGAAGAAACCTTATCTCCCGTTGCTATGCTTAAATCGATTAGAATACTCTTGTTCATTGCCACATTTTATGATTATGAAATTTATCAAATGGATGTCAAGACTACCTTTCTAAACGACAATCTTGAGGAGAGTATCTATATGGCTCAACCACAGGGGTTCATTGAATAGGATCACGAGCAAAAGGTTTGCAAGCTTAAAAGATCCATTTATGGGTTGAAACAAGCATCTCGATCTTGGAATATAAGGTTTGATACTGCGATCAAATCTTATGGCTTTAAACAGAATGTTGACGAGCCTTGTGTTTACAAGAAGGTAGTCAACTATACAGTAGTTTTTCCTGGTGTTGTACGTTGACGATATCCTACTCATTGGGAATAATGTGGGATTTCTGACTGACATTAAGCATTGACTAGCGACACAATTCCAAATGAAAGATTTGGGAGATGATCAATTTGTTCTTGGAATCCAAATTTTTCGGATCGCAAGAACAAAACACTAGCATTGTCTCAGGCATCATATATCGACAAAATGTTGTTTCGATATAAGATGCAGGACTCCAAGAAAGGATTATTACCTTTCAGGTACGAGTTCATTTGTCGAAGGAACAAAGTACTAAGACACCTCAAGAAGTTGAGGATATGAGACATATTCCCTATGCATCAGCAGTCAGTAGTCTAATGTATGTCATGTTGTGTACTCGACCAGACATATGCTGTAGTGCGGAAATTGTCAGCAGATATCAGTCCAATCCGGGACATGCTCATTAGATGGCCGTTAAAAATATCCTCAAGTATCTTAGGAGAACGAGGTACTATATGCTAATGTACGGCGCTAAGGATCTGATCCTTACAGGGTACACTGACTCAGATTTTTAGACCGATATCGATTCGAGAAAATCGACATGGGGATCTATTTTCACTTTGAACGGAGGAGCAATAATATGGAGAAGCATAAAGAAAGGTTGCATTGTTGATTCCACCATGGAGGCTGAGTATGTTCCTGCTTGTATGGCTTAGGAAGTTCTTAACTTATTTGCAAGTTGTTCCAAATATGCATATGCCTATCACACTTTATTGTGATAATAGTGGAGCAGTTGCAAATTCTAAAGAACCAAGAAGCCATAAGTGAAGAAAACATATTGAGCGCAAATATCATCTCACAAGGGAGATTGTGCAACGAGGAGATGTGATTGTCACAAAGATAGCTTCAGAGCACAACATTGCTGATCCATTTACGAAGCCCCTCACGGCTAAAGTGTTTGAAGGGCACCTAGTAAGTCTAGGACTATGAGTTATGTAATATAGGGCAAGTGGGAGAAAATTCATGGGTACGTGATGCCCTAATTTATTGTATTTATGTCTTTCTCCCTACTAACATTATAAAACCCCACTAGAGTTTTAGTCCAAGTGGGAGTTTGTTAGGTTTTATGTCATAAAACTCATAGTTTATAAACAAGAACATATTCTATTTACAATAAAGTTATTATTGATGTTTATTCAATAAAGATCATTATTGAATAAAGTGAATTTTACGATCGTTAATCGAAATCAAATAAACTAAGAATATTCTGGCTATAGTATGATTACTTGAACTATATGTAGAGACATAAGAGTGGATCAAGTTCAAGTATATAGTCAAAATGATCTATAGTACAGGGATAAGGCTGAGTACCTTATCTCGGGGACACTATGGATGCGGCCCACTTTTGTATATGATATAAACAATGTGATCACTAAATTGTACATGTGAAGACATGTGAGTGGGGGCGTCCTATGCAATGAGTATTGCATAAAATCGAACCATGAAGAAAATCACTCACTTTATAATGTCGTTTACTGTTGAGACTGATTTTTTCACTCGATGACCAAGGTAACTCGACCTTAATCCTGAGCAAACTATGAAATCCTGTTTATTCAGAATTATCCTTAAATTTTCATGGGTGAGATTGGCCGAAGTTCGCTGACTCAATAAGCCTCCCATTTTAAGGGTAAGACTGGGTGGATATCTGGGGACATAGGGTGCAAGATAGAATTCACTCTTACCCGCTTTTAGGGATAGTAGAGAGGTTGTTCCCTTAATTACTGACTCTAGGTCTTGAACAAGGGGCCCCACCTTCTCATTGACCCGAGAGAGATTCGGTTTGGTGGTTGGACCACAAACCAATTGTTCATTAGAGGATCAGTGGGACTGAAGGAACAAGAAGTAACTTTAGGGATAAAAACAGTAAATTGACCCAGCTCTAGTTACGAACAACCTGTGAAGAATCGACTTACTAATCATGGTTATATCAAATGGACAACAATATATCCATAGTGAGGGGAATGCAACTACTAGGCTATAGTGAAGTGTTCTAATAGTTAACGAATGTTGGTTAAAAGGTTAATGAGTTAAGCTGGTTAATCTCAGATCGTTGGAGCCCATGATCTGTAGGTCCATTAGGTCCCCTTGCTAGCTCATATCGAACTAAACCTTAGAATAGTGTGACGAATGAGTTTGAAGTGTTTGAACTCAAATTAGGGAATATTTGCTAAATATATATGATATATTTAACTGCATTTTTATTTAATTACTAATTAAACAAAATGAGAGAAGTGGAGATATTTAAATAAGATTTAAATATTTTAATTATGAATAGGGATTCATAATCAATATGGGCTAGAATTGATTGGGATTTGCATTTGATTGAATGTTAAATTGTAGTTTAATGGTTTAATTGATCATTTAATATTATTTTGATTTGAAATTAATTATTTAAATAAATTATTAAATTAAAATAGAGAAAGTTAAAATGATAGACTTCACTTATTTCGAAAATCGATGTTTGAGTTAGTGGAATATTGAGTGTCAATATATGGTTTAACAAACTTGCATGTTTGCAAATAATCCTACCAATTTGAGTGGAATTTTGAGCATCAAAATTTGGTAATCTCAAATTTGCATGAACATGCAAATATCACTCTATAAATAGAATGATTAAGGTACATAGAAGGTCTTTCTGAAAAACTTTGAAAAATTCTCTCAAAACTCATGGACAATGCAAAACTATTGTGGCGCTCCAAGGTGAATGGTATAAAATATTGGTCATGCACCATAAACTCATGGGAAGATCGATGATGGAATCGTTGCAATTGAGCCTCCCCTTGATGGGTTGCCAATCAAAGAACTGACTTTGATGTTCACTATTTTGAAGAAAGAGCCACATGATCGAACAGCTCGAAAAGTCGCAGTAGCTCTGAAAACTCTATCATACACATGGAAGCACGTGTCGAAGAGTTAGACATTCCGCAAAAGATCATGTTAAAACTCTTCAGCGACCGGACAAAAGACTCCATTGTTGTCCGGCGCTTAGGATATTTGGGTTTCACCCAAGATACCCAGGTTGGATTCTGGGCAATGGAATATTATTTTCCTATTTCTTTTTATTTCATAGTTTCATCTTTTGTCATCTTTTGTCACCAATTATATTTAAACATTTCCTACATTTGAGACGCACTCTCATGGTCAAGTTCAATAGTATCTTAGATTAAAAAGACTTTTATGAACTTCGTACCTTTGTTAGAGTTATGTTATAGATATTTGGTTCAATTTTAGCAAGTGGGGTTGAGGTGATTCAAATGGTTAATGCGATAATCCGGTCATTTTCGAGATCTTTCTTGTTGAACGGCATCATGGTTGAGATGAGCACCGAGTGAGTTTGACTAGGAGGGCCGTAGAGAGCCACACCCCAAACCAAGCTGATGTTGGGCTTAACAAACTGAAAATCCAAGAACACAAACCCTTTAATGGGAATCAGTATGTTCCATAAATTAATATTAGAGATAAAAAGAAATGTCCTAACACGAGTCAAACACAAGTTATTCGTTATTGAATTTAAAGTTCTAGAACTGTTTTATCTAGCTCGTTGTGATACTAATGAAAACCAATATTACTCTAACTTGTGAGAAGATTTAAATGTTTTGAGATCCATGTGGAGACCATATATTATAAGGTGAAATTTAGAGTCCTTTAAAGACCATATACAAAACACATACTTGCAAACATAATAAAAGAAACAAAATACCGATTTTAATAATAAAATTAAAAAAAAAACTATTTTAAACAAAAATTGATGTACGTGCGGCTCAAACGAGAGGACTCCTAAAAAAAATAGCCGCATGCCACTTGGAGCGGCGAGCACACGGTATCTTTAGTAAAAGGCAAAAGAATAGTTCGTTGTGTGGTCACCTCACTACTCCATGAAAGTAAATGGATACGTTGATGGTCTTATGTAGGTTGTGGACAGTTTCTTACGCAACTTGAATCTTATTAAGAATCATGATAAGGGTGAGTTATTTGCTTCCTGTCACCCTTAAGATAACCCCAAATTTTTAACTAATTCTTTTCATGTCCCTCTTGACACGTGTTGGCTATGTATTGAACACTTGCTGGATAGGTATTGAACATTTCTTAATACAATAGATAGGTTAGACATTTAAATCTAACCTGTCATGACTCTGATTAAATTTTAAGAACGAAATGTACATTAAATTATATTTAAACATACAAATATATAAACTTATTTATTTTGAATCTCTTTTTAATATAAAATTAATTAATTTTAAAATATATTTTTTTTAAAGTTAATGTGCATTGTCACGTTTGTGTCCTAGATTTTTTTAAAAATGACATGTTACCATAATTATATAGTATCATATTTATGTCTCTTATCCATATCTCATTTTTATTGTTGTAACTCTTAGATATTTGACTTCTATAAATCGATATACTCACAAAAAAAAAAAAAATTTAATTCATGTTCAAATGGAGAATAAAAATTGATACTTATCCAAATTAATACTTCGAGTTTGATTCCTTTAGTTCAACTTGGAATTATTCATGGATATTTTTGAAACACCATTAAACGTCAAAGGGTAATTTTGAAACTCTTTTCAAAATTAAGAGTATTTTCGGAAAAAATAATAGTATCTATCCAAAATTAATGGTTAGGATATTTCTAAACTTAAAAGTTTATAGGTGTTTTTTAGATTTTTTTAACAGTTGAAGGGTATTACAGAAACTTTTGAAAGATATTTGTTAGACCGACGGCAAAATTTAATAATATTTTTATTAATTTAGTCTATGAATTTTGAAAAAAAAAAATACAATTATTATTATTATTTTTTATTAAGTTAATATTAAATTTATTAATAAAACATTAAAAATTTGAATTGATAAAATAAATTTTGGAAAAAAGAAAACATAACAACATATTAAAATTAATTTAATGAAATTAATAAATAATCCGGCTTAATAAAATTAATTTATTTTAAAACTAAAAAGTATGCATGATAATGAAAGACAGTGCATCCATTGTTCTAACTAAAAAGAATTTGATTCCAAGCTATCTCATAATGGACATACGTCTATTAGTCTCTATTGTCAAATTTCATTTCATCAATTTAAGTAGCATTCAACTACAATTATAAATATCGAACCCATAAGTATTCATGAACAATCAATACCGTACCATATTCGAGAGAGAGAATAATTTTTTTTTAATCTTTGAAAAATAAGAGAGGAATGCTCGATTAGACTTTGTAGTAAGATTCGGCTATATTAATTTGAATAGTGTTTAACCACGACTATAAATATCAAACTTCAAAGTATTCACGAGCAAAGCAAGTTTGTTGAAACTATCTATCATAGTTGTTCCAAAATGAGTTGTGAAGAAGTGTTTCCTCCCGTTCCATTTCCAATTAGGGATGTCAACCACCAAAAAGTACAACAAGCTGCACGGGCTGCAGTGGAATGGAAAAACAAGCAGGGACATTGTTTAATTTACAAGCGTGTGGTGAACGGTCTGTCCGATATTATCGACAACCCCTTACCTAATCATCAATATTATATTCTTGTGATAGAAACTATAAATGACGATGGTATCCCTTGGTCATATATTGCAAAGGTGAAGCACTTTGGGTTTAACATGAGACTGCCGTGGGTCTTTTCCTTTGAAGATGTCCTCAAGGATTTCAACAAGCATTAGAGTGCTCTCTCTCTTTATACTAAACCCTCTCTCTCTACAATAAAGGAATTACGTACTTATCTATCTATAGTTATTCTCATGCTTTCTTTACACCTGTGCAAAGCAGCTTGAAAGCTGTCATATATTACAATTGATTAAGTACAATTTTATATTAGAAAGAAATTTAAAACCAATAAGTTTATGCACTAATATATTTTAAATAATTTATTGTGTATTTTACTCTAAAAATTTATTTGAAGTGAAGCGTTCGATACAAATGTTGAATTTATCTTTATAGATGTCTAATACATGTTCGACATGTTTTGAAGATGAACATGAGAATAAGTTATTGTCGTGCTTTCTTTACACTCATTCAAACTAGTTTGAAAGCTACAACTTTAATTTTGTTACTTAAGGAAGCGTTTTGACCAAGGGAACGAAGATCAGAATGAAATGAACATAAGAATGAGAAAGCGAAATAAAATCTTTTGTTTAATACACATTTTCAAAGATGAGATAGGAGAATAATTATTCTTATACTTTCTTTACACTCGGTCAAACCGCTCCCAAAATCAAAGGTTTCCTATATGTATGTTCTTCTATATCCTTTTTCCTCCTTTTTATTTCTATAAAGTTTTGGCTAAGTTAATAAAAATATTTCTAAACTTTTATCTTAAAAATACTTCTAAATTTAAAAGGTTTCAATAATACTTCAATAGATTTTTAAAAGAATTCTTCAAAATGTTCTTAGGGAGGTTAATACTTTGTTTCAAAATTACCTTTGAAGTTTGAGTAATGTTTCAAAATAGTGGTTGAATGGTAAGAAGTTTCATTAATACCTTTCAATTTTTTTTAAAATAATCTTTAAGTTAGGAAGGTGCTTAAAATATATCTACCAAAGGTTAAAAGGTAGCATTTGTTAGCATTTGGGATATCCATTTTCGAAAACCTAATGTGTAAGAGCTCTAAGAAGATGATATATTGAAATGAGGCACAATTATAACACCGACAAGATTTCTTGTTTTTTTTGTAAAAAAAAACCTAGGACATAAATATGACAAAATACTCTTCTCCTTCCTTTCTTTCTCCTTCCTAATTTCTTCATTCTCACATTTAATTTTTTTTTTTAAAGAAGTTAGAAGAACCGTATAAAGAAGGAAGAAGGAAAAAGAAAACCCTTAATTCTGGAAGTGTATTAAATACTCTTTAACCAATGTAAATAAAGCATGAGAATAACTTATTTCCATCTTTGAAACCATGTACTAAATTTTGAGGCTTTTATTCCCTTTCTCATTTCTATGTTCATTCCAATCTTTGTTCCTTTGGTCTAAACAATCCATTACATTTCTAGTTAGTCAATCGTAATATTTGATTTGCTAGATTTCAAACTATTTTAAATGGGTGTAACGAAAGCACCCGACGAACTTATTCTCGTGTCCCTAATCGACACGCTTTGGAGATGTATTGAGACATTTATAATCCAACATGAGAGTTTGAAAGATTACAAAAGTATTTGTTTCATTAATCGACATTACAGATTCTGCAAGCATCGGTTCCACACAACTCAATATAATATCTTTGATTATAATATCTCTAGCATATTTCTTATTTGAAATATTACAAAAGTATTAGACATTTTACTCTAAAATATTTAATATTTAATATTTATATCGATTAAACATCATATAATATATTAGTAATTCATCCAATAAGGTAGTGTTTGTTTCCTCCAAATTATTTAGGTAGAGGAATGTAATGTCTGTAATTTGATGTTTGAGATGTCCGAGATGTCTATGATGTCTGAGATGTCTGTGATGTCTGTGATGTCTGAGATGTCTGTGATGTCTGTGATGTCTGAGATGTCTGTGATGTCTAAGATGTCTGAGATGTCTGTGATGTCTGTGATGTCTGAGATAACTGTGATGTCTGAGATGTCTGAAATGTCTGAGATGTCTGTGATAACTAAGAAGACTAAGATGTCTGAGATGTCTAAGATGTCTGTGATGTCTGTGATGTCTAACATGTCTGAGATGTCTGAGATGTATGAGATGTCAGAGATGTCTGTGATGTCTGAGATGTACGAGATGTCTGTGATGTCTGAGATGTCCGTGATTCGATGTTTTAGATGTCCGAGATGTCTGGGATGTCTGTGATGTCTGTGATTTGATGTCTGAGATGTCTGTGATGTCTGTGATTTGATGTCTGAGATGTCTGAGATGTCCGAGATGTTCGAGATAACTGAGAGGTCTGAGATGTCTGAGAGGTCTGAGATGTCTGAGATGTCTGAGATGTTCGAGATGTCTGAGATGTCTATACTATCTGTGCTGTCCGAGATGTCTGAGATGTCTGAAAATTCTAAGATGTCTGAGATGTCTAAGATGTCCGAGGAGATGTCTGAGATGTCTTAGATGTCTGAGATGTCTGTGATGTCCGAGATGTCTTAGATGTCTGAGATGTCTGTGCTGTCCGAGAAGTTCGAGATGTCTGAGATGTCTGTGATGTCCGAGATGTCTGAGATGTCTGAGATGTCCGAGATGTCTGAGAGGTCTGAGATGTCTGAGATGTCTAAGATATCTGTGATGTCCGAGATGTCAGAGATGTCTGAGATGTCTGTACTGTCTGTGCTGTCCGAGATGTCTGAGATGTCCGAGATGTCTAAGAGGACTGAGATGTCTGAGATGTCTGAGATGTCTGTGATGTCTGAGATGTCTGAGATGTCCGAGATGTCTGAGATGTCTGTGCTGTCCGAGAAGTCCGAGATGTCGGAGATGTCTGTGATATCTGTGATATCTGAGATGTCTGAGATGTCTGAAAATTCTAAGATGTCTGAGATGTCTAAGATGTCCGAGGAGATGTCTGAGATGTTTGAGATGTTCGAGATGTCTGAGATGTCTATGATGTCTGTGATGTCTGTGATGTCTGAGATGTCTGAGATGTCTGAGATGTCTGTAATGTCTGTAATTTGATGTTTGAGATGTTCGAGATGTCTATGATGTCTGAGATGTCTGTGATGTCTGTGAAGTTTGTGATGAGATGTCTAAGATGTCTGAGATGTCTGTGATGTCTGTGATGTCTGAGATGTCTGTGATGTCTGTGATGTCTGTGATGTCTGAGATGTCTGAGATATCTGTACTGTCTGTGCTGTCCGAGATGTTAGAGATGTCCGAGATGTCTGAGATGTCCGAGATGTTCGAGATAACCGAGATGTCTGAGAGGTCTGGATGTCTGAGATGTCTGAGAGGTCTGAGATGTCTGAGATGTCTGAGATGTTCGAGATGTCTGAGACGTCTGAGATGTCTATACTACCTGTGCTGTCCGATATGTCTGAGATGTCTGAAAATTCTAAGATGTCTGAGATGTATAAGTTGTCCTAGGAGATGTCTGAGATGTCTGTGATGTCCGAGATGTCTGTGCTGTCCGAGAAGTCCGAGATGTCTGAGATGTCTGTGATGTTCGAGATGTCTGAGATGTCTGATATGTCCGAGATGTTCGAGATGTCCGAGATGTCTGAGAGGTCTGAGATGTCTGAGATGTCTGAGATATCTGTGATGTCCGAGATGTCAGAGATGTCTGAGATGTCTGTACTGTCGGTGCTGTCCGAGATGTCTGAGATGTCCGAGATGTCTGAGAGGACTGAGATGTCTGAGATGTCCGAGATGTCTGAGATGTCTGTACTGTCGGTGCTGTCCGAGATGTCTGAGATGTCCGAGATGTCTGAGAGGACTGAGATGTCTGAGATGTCCGAGATGTCTGAGATGTCTGTGCTGTCCGAGAAGTCCGAGATGTCGGAGATGTCTGTGATGTCTGTGATATCTGAGATGTCTGAGATGTCTGAGATGTCTGAGATGTCTGAGATGTCTGAAAATTCTAAGATGTCTGAGATGTCTAAGATGTCCGAGGAGATGTCTGATATGTTTGAGATGTCCGAGATGTCTGAGATGTCTATGATGTCTGTGATGTCTGTGATGTCTGAGATGTCTAAGATGTCTGTAATTTGATGTTTGAGATGTTCGAGATGTCTATGATGTCTGAGATGTCTGTGATGTCTGTGAAGTCTGTGATGTCTGAGATGTCTAAGATGTCTGAGACGTATGTGATGTCTGTGATGTCTGTGATGTCTGTGATGTCTGAGATGTCTGTGATGTCTGTGATGTCTCAAATGTTTAAGATGTCCGAGATGTCTGAGATGTCTGTGCTGTCTGTGTTGTCCGAGATGTTTGAGATGTCCGAGATGTCTGAGATGTCTGTACTATCTGTGCTGTCCGAGATGTCTGAGATGTCTGTGATGTCTCAGATGTCTAAGATGTTTGAGATGTTTGAGATGTCTGTGCTGTCCGAGAAGTCTGAGATGTCGGAGATGTCTGTGATGTCTGTGATATCTGAGATGTCTGAGATGTCTGAAAATTCTAAGATGTTTGAGATGTCTAAGATGTCCGAGGAGATGTCCGAGATGTCTGAGATGTCTATGATGTCTGTGATGTCTGAGATGTTTGAGATGTCTGTAATGATTGTAATTTGATGTTTGAGATGTCCGAGATGTCTATGATGTCTGTGATGTCTGTGATGTCTGTGATGTTTGTGATGTCTAAGATGTCTGAGATGTCTGTGATGTCTGTGATGTCTGAGATAACTGTGATGTCTGAGATCTCTGAAATGTCTGAGATATCTGTGATATATAAGAAGACTAAGATGTCTGAGATGTCTGAGATGTCTGAGATGTATGAGATGTCAGAGATGTCTGTGATGTCTGAGATGTATGAGATGTCTGAGATGTACGAGATGTCTGTGATGTCTGAGATGTCTATGATTTGATGTCTGAGATGTCTGTGATGTCTGTGATTTGATGTCTGAGATGTCTGTGATGTCTGTGATTTGATGTCTGAGATATTCGAGATGTCCGAGATGTCTGAGATGTCTGAGATGTCTGTGAAGTCCGAGATGTCTGAGATGTCTGTGATGTCCGAGATGTCGGAGATGTCTGAGATGTCTGTGATGTCTGAGATATCTATGATGTCTGAGATATCTATGATGTCTGTGATGTCTGAGATGTCTGTGATGTCCGAGATGTCCGAGATGTCTGTGACGTATGTGATGACTGTGATGTCTGTGATGTTTGTGATGTGTGAGATTTCTGTGATGTCTGTGATGTCTGAGATATCTGTGATGTGTGAGATGTCGGAGATGTCTGACATGTATGAGATGTCCGAGATGTCTATGATGTCTGAGATGTCTGTGATGTCTGAGATGTCTGTGATGTCTAAGATGTCTGAGATGTACGAGATGTCTGTGATGTCTGAGATGTCTATGATTTGATGTGATTTGATGTCTGTGATGTCTGTGATTTGATGTCTGAGATGTCTGTGATGTCTGTGATTTGATGTCTGAGTTGTTTGAGATATTCAAGATGTTCGAGATGTCTGAGATGTCTGAGATGTCTGTGAAGTCCGAGATGTTTGAGATGTCTGTGATGTCCGAGATGTTGGAGATGTCTGAGATGTCTGTGATGTCCGAGATATCTATGATGTCTGTGATGTCTGAGATGTCTATGATGTCTGAGATGTCTGAGATGTCTGTGACGTATGTGATGACTATGATGTCTGTGATGTTTGTGATGTGTGAGATTTCTGTGATGTCTGTGATGTGTGAGATGTCGGAGATGTCTGAGATGTATGAGATGTTCGAGATGTCTGAGATGTTTGAGATGTCCGAAATGTTCGAGATGTCCGAGATGTCTGAGAGGTCTGAGATGTCTGAGATGTCTGAGATGTCCGAGATGTCTGAGAGGTTTGAGATGTCTGAGATGTCTGAGATGTCTGTGCTGTCTGAGATGTCTGTACTGTCTGTGCTGTTCGAGATGTCTGAGATGTCTGAGATGTCTGTGATGTCTCAAATGTTTGAGATGTCCGAGATGTCTGAGATGTCTGTGCTGTCCGAGAAGTCCGAGATGTCTGTGATGTCAGAGATGTTTGAGATGTCTGAGATGTCTGAGATGTCTGAGATGACTGTGATGTTTGAGATGTCTGTGATTTCATGTCTTAGATGTCTGAGATGTCTGTGATGTCCGTGATGTCTGTGATGTTATGTCGGAGATGTCTTTGATGTCTGTGATGTCAAAGATCTCTGAGATGTCTGAGATAACTATGATTTCTGAGATGTCTGAGATGTCTGTGATGTCTGTGATATCTAAGATGTATGAGATGTCTCAGAGAACTGTGATGCCTGAGAACACTGTGATGTCTGAGATGTCTGTGATGTCTGAGATGTCTAAGATGTCTGTGTTGTCTGTGATGACTGAGATGATTGAGATGTCTTTGATGTCTGTGATGTCCGAGATGTCTGAGATGTCTATGCTGTGCGAGATGTCTGAGATGTCTGTGATGTTCGAGATGTTCGAAATGTCTGAGATGTCTGAGATGTCTGTGATGTCCGAGATGTCTGTAATGTCTGTAATTTGATGTTTGAGATGTCCGAGATGTCTATGATGTCTGAGAGGTCTGAGATGTCCGAGATGTCCGTGATGTCTGAGATGTCCGAGATGTCTGTAATGTCTGTAATTTGATGTTTGAGATGTTCGAGATGTCTATGATGTCTGAGATGTCTGTGATGTCTGTGAAGTCTGTGATGTCTGAGATGTCTAAGATGTCTGAGATGTCTGTGATGTCTGTGATGTCTGAGATAACTGTGATGTCTGAGATGTCTGAAATGTCTGAGATGTCTGAGATGTCTGTGCTGTCTGAGATGTCTGTACTGTCTGTGCTGTCCGAGATGTCTGAGATGTTTGAGATGTCTGTAATGTCTCAGATGTTTGAGATGTCCGAGATGTCTGAGATGATTGTGCTGTCCGAGAAGTCCGAGATGTCTGAGATGTCTGTGATGTCCGAGATGTTTGAGATGTCTGAGATGTCTGAGATGTCTGAGATGTCTGAGATGTCGAAGATGTCCAAGATGACTGTGATGTCTGAGATGTCTGTGATTTGATGTCTTAGATGTGTGTGATGTCTTAGATGTCCGAGATGTCTGTGATGACGATGATGTCTGTGATGTCCGTGATGTCTGTGATGTGATGTCGGAGATGTGTGTGATGTCTGTGATGTCTAAGATCTCTAAGATGTCTGTGATGTCTGAGATAACTATGATTTCTGAGATGTCTGAGATGACTGAGATGTCTGAGATGTCTGAGATGTCTGTGATGTCTGAGATGTCTAAGATGTCTGTGATGTCTGTGATGACTAAGATGATTGAGATGTCTTTGATGTCTGTGATGTCCGAGATGTCAGAGATGTCTGAGATGTCTGTGCTGTCCGAGAAGTCTGAGAGATCTGAGATGTTCGAGATGTCGGAGATGTCTGAGATGTCTGAGATGTCTGTACTGTCTATGCTGTCCTAGATGTCTGAGAGGTCTGAGATGTCTGAGATGTCTAAGATGTCCGAGTTGTCTGAAATGTATGAGATGTCTGTAATGTCTATAATTTGATGTTTGAGATGTCCGAGATGTCTATGATGTCTGAGAGGTCTTAGTTGTCCGAGATGATCGTGATGTCTGAGATGTCCGAGATGTTTGAGATGTTTGTAATGTCTGTAATTTGATGTTTGAGATGTCCGAGATGTCTATGATGTCTAAGATGTCTGTGATGTCTGTGAAGTCTGTGATGTATGAGATGTCTAAGATGTCTGTGATGTTTGTGATGTCTGAGATGTCTGAGATGTCTGTGCTATCGAGAAGTCCGAGATGTCTTTGATGACTTAGATGATTGAGATGTCTGAGATGTCTGTGATGTCTGTGATTTGATGTCTGAGATGTCTGTAATGTATGTGATTTGATGTCTGAGATGTCTGTGATGTCTGTGATTTGATGTCTGAGATGTCTGAGATGTCTGAGATGTCTATGAAGTCCGAGATGTCTGAGATGTCTGAGATGTCTATGAAGTCCGAGATGTCTGAGATGTCTATGATGTCCGAGATGTTTGAGATGTTTGAGATGTTTGTGATGTCCGAGATATCTATGATGTCTGTGATGTCTGAGATGTCTATGATGTTCGAGATGTCTGAGATGTCTGTGACGTATGTGATCACTGTGATGTCTGTGATGTTTGTGATGTGTGAGATTTCTGTGATGTCTGTGATGTCTGAGATGTCTGTGATGTGTGAGATGTCGGAGATGTCTGAGATGTATGAGATGTCTGAGATGTCTGAGATGTCTGTGCTGTCCGAGAAGTTCGAGATGTCCGTGATGTCTGAGATGTCTGAGATGTCTGAGATGTCTGAGATGTCTGTGATTTGATGTCTTAGATGTCTGTGATGTCTTAGATGTCTAAGATGTCTGTGATGTCCGTGATGTCTGTGATGTGATGTCAGAGATGTCTTTGATGTCTGTGATGTCTGAGATAACTATGATTTCTGAGATGTCTGAGATGTCTGTGATGTCTGTGATATCTGAGATGTCTGAGATGTATGAGATGTCTAAGAAGACTGCGATGTCTGAGATGTCTGTGATGTCTGAGATGTCTAAGATGTCTGTGATGTCTGTGATGACTGAGATGATTGAGATGTCTTTGATGTCTGTGATGTCCGAGATGTCTGAGATGTCTATGCTGTCCGAGAATTCTAAGATGTCTAAGATGTCTGTGATGTCCGAGATGTCCGTGATGTCTGAGATGTTCGAGATGTCTGAGATGTCTGAGATGTCTGAGATGTCTGTGATGTCGGAGATGTCCGAGATGTCTGAGATGTCTGAGATGTCTGAGATGTCTGTAATGTCAGTAATTTGATGTTTGAGATGTCCGAGATGTCTATGATGTCTGAGAGGTCTGAGATGTCTGAGATGTCCGTGATGTCTGAGATGTCCGAGATGTCTGAGATGTCTGTAATGTCTGTAATTTGATGTTTGAGATGTTCGAGATGTCTATGATGTCTGAGATGTCTGTGATGTCTGTGAAGTCTGTGATGTCGTTGATGTCTAAGAAGTCTAAGATGTCTGAGATGTCAGTGATGTCAGTGATGTCTGAGATAACTGTGATGTTTGAGATGTCTGAGATGTCTGTGCTGTCTGAGTTGTCTGTACTGTCTGTGCTGTCCGAGATGTCTGAGATGTCTGAGATGTCTGTGATGTCTCAGATGTTTGAGATGTCTCAGATGTCTGAGATGTCTGTGCTGTCCGAGAAGTCCGAGATGTCTGAGATGTCTGTGATGTCCGAGATGTTTGAGATGTCTGAGATGTCTGAGATGTCCGAGATGACTGTGATGTCTGAGATGTCTGAGATGTCCGAGATGACAGTGATGTCTGAGATGTCTGAGATGTCTGTGATTTGATGTCTTAGATGTCTGTGATGTCTTAGATGTCTGAGATGTCTGTGATGACGATGATGTCTGTGATGTCCGTGATGTCTGTGATGTGATGTCGGAGGTGTCTGTGATATCTGTGATGTCTAAGATCTCTGAGATGTCTTTGATGTCTGTGATGTCTGAGATAACTATGATTTCTTAGATATCTTAGATGTCTGTTATATCTGAGTTGTCTAAGAAGACTGTGATGTCTGAGAAAACTGTGATGTCTGAGATGTCTGTGATGTCTGTGATGTCTGAGATGTCTAAGATGTCTGTGATGTCTGTGATGACTGAGATGATTGAGATGTCTTTGATGTCTGTGATGTCCGAGATGTCTGAGATGTCTGTGCTGTCCAAGAAGTCTAAGAGGTCTGAGATGTCGGAGATGTCGGAGATGTCTGAGATGTCTGTGATATCTGAGATGTCTAAGATGTCTGTACTGTCTGTTCTGTCCTAGATGTCTGAGATGTCTGAGAGGTCTGAGATGCCTGAGATGTCTGATATGTCCGAGTTGTCTGAGATGTCTGAGATGTCTGTACTGTCTTTGCTGTCCGGGATGTCTGAGATGTCTGAGATGTCTGTGATGTCCGAGATGTCTGAGATGTCTGTGCTGTCCTAGAAGTCCGAGATGTCTGTGATGTCTGTGATGTCTGTGATATCTGAGATGTCTAAGATGTCTGAGATGTCTGAGATGTCTGAAAATTCTAAGATGTCTGAGATGTCTAAGATGTTCGAGGAGATGTCTGAGATGTCTGTGCTGTCCTAGAAGTCCGAGATGTCTGTGATGTCTGTGATGTCTGTGATATCTGAGATGTCTAAGATGTCTGAGATGTCTGAGATGTCTGAAAATTCTAAGATGTCTGAGATGTCTAAGATGTTCGAGGAGATGTCTGAGATGTCTAAGATGTCTGAGATGTCTGTGATGTCTAACATGTCTGAGATGTCTGAGATGTATGAGATGTCAGAGATGTCTATGATGTCTGAGATGTCTATGATGTCTGAGATGTCTGAGATGTCTGAGATGTACGAGATGTCTGTGATTTGATGTCTGAGATGTCTGAGATGTCTAAGATGTCTATGACGTCAGTGATTTGATGTCTGAGATGTCTGTGATGTCTGTGATTTGATGTCTGAGATGTCTGAGATGTCCAAGATGTTCGAGATATCCGAGATATCTTAGAGGTCTGAGATGTTTGAGATGTCTGAGATGTCCGAGATGTCTGAGATGTCTGAGATGTCCGAGATGTCTGAGATGTCTGTACTGTCTGTGCTGTCCGAGATGTCTAAGATGTCTGAGATGTTTGTGATGTCTCAGATGTCTGAGATGTCCGAGATGTCTAAGATGTCTGTGCTGTCCGAGAAGTCCGAGATATCTGAGATGTCTGTGATGTTCGAGATGTCTGAGATGTCTGAGATGTCTGTGAAGTCCGAGATGTTTGAGATGTCTGTGATGTCCGAGATGTTGGAGATGTCTGAGATGTGTGTGATGTCCGAGATATCTATGATGTGTGTGATGTCTGAGATGTCTGTGATGTCTGTGATGTCTGAGATGTCTGAGATGTCTGTGATGTATGTGATGACTGTGATTTCTGTGATGTTTGTGATGTGTGAGATTTCTGTGATGTCTGTGATGTCTGTGATGTCTGAGATGTCTGTGATGTGTGTGATGTCGGAGATGTCTGAGATGTCTGAGATGTCCGAGATGTCTGAGATGTGTGAGATGTTCAAGATGTTTGAGAGGTCTGAGATGTCTGAGATGAGCGTTCAAACAAACCGGGGAAAATCAAAGAGCTCAAACAAACATGGGCGTTCAAAATCAAAGAACCGGGGAAAATCTCCAAACAAACCCAACGTAATGTTGAGTTATGGAGTCTGCTCCCTATATTTATAGCTTGGTCAATGGCTATATCCGGTAAAGCTATATTTGGTAAAGCCATATATGGTGAAGCTATATCCAGTAAAGCTATATATGGTACATAGCTATATATAGTAGATGGTTAAATCTGGTAAAGCTATATTTAGTAGACTGAACCATATATATATCCCGTCCAGTAAAGCTTTGAAATGTACTTTCTATTCTCTGTACTCTCTTGTTGTACATGCCTGAAGTCATCAATAAAAAATCCTTTTAGCTATAGTTCTCCTTGCAATTCTCTCTATCCTTTTCTTTGTGATCATCTAGATCGAGCGTGTGCGTTGTTGTGCGATCCTAACAACTGGTATCAGAGCCAGGCGGAAGTCAGAGCCAGGCAAAATTCACCACGATCTGTGAAGATGGAAAGTTTAAAGATTGGAATTGAGAAGTTCGATGGATCCGATTTCGGTTTCTGGAAGATGCCGATTGAAGACTATCTGTACCAGAAAGATCTTCACGAACCTCTGTTGGGGGTGAAGCCGGATACCATGACCACGGAACAGTGGAAGCTTAAGGATCGACAAGCCTTAGGGATGATCCGATTGACGCTATCCAGAAACGTGGCGTTTAACATCATCAAGGAGAAGACAACATCAGATCTGATGAAGGCGCTGTCAAATATGTATGAAAAACCGTCGGCTATGAACAAGGTGTATTTGATGCGTAGATTGTTCAATCTACAGATGTCTGAAGGTGGACGTGTTGCGGATCATATAAATGAATTCAATATGATCATAAGTCAACTGAGTTCGGTGGAAATTAATTTCGAAGATGAAATTAAAGCGTTGATTTTGATGTCATCCTTACCCGAGTCATGGGATACTGTTGTTGCCGCAATCAGCAGTTCCCGAGGATCTGATAAACTGAAGTTTGATGAAATTCGAGATGTAGTTCTCAGCGAAAGTATTCGCAAACAGGAAACTGGAGATTCATCAGGCAATGCTCTCAGTGTTGATCGAAGAGGAAGAAGCAAATCAAAGAGCTCAAACAAACATGGGCGTTCAAAATCAAAGAACCGGGGAAAATCTCAAAACAAACCCAACGTAACGTGTTGGAGCTGTGGGGGAAAAGAACACTTTCGGACAGATTGTACAAAGCTAAAGAAGAAGCAGAATCATAAAGCTGAAGATGATGATGATTCTATATACACAACAGATGATGCTGAGGACGTTTTAATCCTTAGTGTGGATAGCCCAGCTGAATCCTGGATTTTGGATTCAGGTGCATCGTTCCATTCGTCTCCAAGTAAGGAATTATTTCAAAATTTCAAATCAGGAAATTTTGGGAAGGTGTATCTTGCCGACAACAAAACCTTGGAGATTGAAGGAAAAGAAGATGTCTCCATACAAACTCCAGCAGGAAATCAATGGACATTACAAGATGTCAGATACATTCCTGGTCTCAAGAAGAACCTGATCTCTATTGGTCAGTTGGATAGCATAGGCTATGTAGCAGAGTTTGCAAAGAGTTCCTGGAAGATTGTGAAGGGCGCCATGGTTGTTGCGCGTGGCACAAAATCCGGAACCTTATACACTACTGCAGAGTGTATAAACATGACTGCTGCTACTGAGAGTACTTCCAATTCAAGTCTATGGCACAATAGACTTGGACATATGAGCGTCAAAAGAATGAAGATGCTGACTGCGAAAGGAGCTTTAGAAGGCTTAAAATCTGTTGATATGGGTCTTTGTGAGAGCTGCGTTATGGGTAAACAGAAACGAGTTAGTTTCACAATGGCTGCCAGAGAATCGAAGAAAGTGCGGTTGGAAATGGTCCATACAGACGTCTGGGGACCATCTCCAGTTTCATCACTTGGTGGATCAAGGTACTACGTCACCTTCATCGATGACTTCAGCAGGAAGGTATGGGTGTACTTTCTGAAACACAAGTCAGATGTGTTTACCACCTTCAAGAAGTGGAAAGCTGAAGTTGAAAATCAGACTGGCTTGAAGATCAAATGCCTGAGGTCTGACAATGGAGGAGAGTACAACAAATCAGAGTTTATAACATTTTGTGCAGCTGAGGGAATTAGATTAATAAGAACAATTTCCGGTAAGGCAAGACAAAATGGTATTGCAGAAAGAATGAACAGAACATTGAATGAGCGAGCAAGAAGCATGAGGATTCATTTTGGACTGCCAAAGACATTCTGGGCTGATGCTGTGAACACAGCAGCATATTTGATTAATAGAGGGCCGTCAGTACCCTTGAAGTTCAAATTGCCCGAAGAAGTATGGACAGGAAAAGAACTCAAGTACTCTCACTTTAGAACCTTTAGTTGTACTGCGTATGTTCATGTTGATCCAAAGAAGAGAGATAAGCTTGATGCTAAGGCTGTGAAATGCTACTTCATAGGCTATGGCTCATGTTCGGGTATAGGTTTTGGGATGAGAAAAATAGGAAGATCCTAAGACACTGTGATGTGACCTTTGATGAAAATGTCATGTACAAGGACAGAGAGAAGATAAACTCTGAGACTACGAAGCAAGTGGGAGTTGAACTTGAGTGGCAAGAAAATTCACGCAGTGATGGTACAACAGAAGCTCAAGAAACTTCTGATCCTATTGCTGAAGAACCAGACGTGGAGCAAGTTGCACCTGAGCAGGTGTTGGGAAGATCATCCAGCACTACCAGAGCACCATATAGATATTCAACCTCATTACATTATCTGTTGCTGACTGACGAAGGAGAACCAAAGTCCTTTGATGAAGCCCTACAAGTGGAAGATTCAACCAAGTGGGAGTAAGCCATGGATGATGAGATGAGCTCACTTGAAAGGAATAATACGTGGGTGCTAACTGAGTTGCCTACAGGAAAGAGAGCTCTGTTGAACAAATGGGTGTTCAAAATCAAGATTGAACCAGATGACAGAAGGAGGTTTAAGGCTCGGTTAGTAGTTAAAGGATATTCACAAAGAAAAGACATTGATTATACTGAGATCTTTTCTCCAGTTGTGAAATTAACTACTATCCGAATTCTACTGAGTATTGTTGCATCGGAGAATTTGCACCTTGAGCAAATAGATGTAAAAACGGCATTTTTACATGGAGATCTAGATGAGGAGATCTATATGCAACAACCAGAAGGGTTTGCAGCTCCAGGCAAGGAGCACATGGTGTGTAAGCTCAATAAGAGCTTGTATGGACTGAAACAAGCACCGAGACAATTGTACAAGAAGTTTGACTCCTTCATGAGCAAGAGTGGTTTCCACAGAAGTGAAAAGAATCAGTGTTGCTACCTCAAGAAATACACTGATTCTTATGTGTTTCTACTCCTGTATGTGGATGATATACTAATTGTTGGATCAAGTATGAGGGAGATAAACCACCTGAAGGCAAGCTTGTCTTCAGTATTTGAGATGAAAGATTTAGGTGCAGCGAAGCAGATCCTTGGGATGAGAATTTCTCGAGATAGATCTGCTGGCACATTAAATCTATCCCAAGAGCAGTACATTGAGAAGGTGTTGTCCAAATTCAAGATGAATAACGCTAAACCCAGGACTACCCCCTTGGCAAATCATATTAAATTGTCAAAGGGGCAATCTCCCAAGACAGTTGAGGAACGTGAGCACATGGCATCAGTTCCGTACGCTTCTGTAGTTGGGAGTTTGATGTATGCTATGGTCTGCACTAGACCTGACATAACACATGCAGTGGGAGTTGTTAGCAAGTACATGGCAAATCCAGGGAAGGAACATTGGGAAGCTGTGAAGTGGCTTCTGAGATATCTGAGAGGTACATCCAATACTACACTTTGTTATGGCAATGGCAAAGTAGTTCTGCAAGGTTTTGTGGATGTTGATCTGAGTGGAGATGTAGACTCCAGCAAGAGCACATCTGGGTATATCTACACTATGGATGGAACAATAGTGAGTTTGATGTCCAAGCTTCAGAAATGCGTTGCTTTTTCATCTACTGAAGCTGAGTACGTGGCCATAGCTGAAGCTGGAAAGGAGATGATATGGATGACAAACTATCTAGAAGAATTAGGCCGGAAGCAGTGCAAGAAGAATCTTCATACAGATAGTCAGAGTGCCATACAGTTGGTGAAAAACCCAGTCTATCATTCAAGAACAAAACACATTAGAAGACGGTACCATTTCACTCGCAAGTTAGTGGAAGAAGGCGGTATGTGTTTGGAGAAGATAGAGGGTGCAAAGAATCCAGCAGACATGTTGACAAAATGTGTTGATGTTGGAAAATTAAGGTTATGCAAAGCCCTAATTGGTATGGTGTAGGATCAGTCTCCAAGTGGGAGAATTGTCGAGTTATGAAGTCTGCTCCCTGTATTTATAGCTTGGTCAACGGCTATATCCGGTAAAGCTATATTTGGTAAAGCCATATATGGTAAAGGTATATCCGGTAAAGCTATATATGGTAAATAGCTATATATAGTAGATGGTTAAATCTGGTAAAGCTATATTTAGTAGACTAAACCATATATATATCCCGTCCAGTAAAGCTTTGGAAATGTACTTTCTATTCTCTGTACTCTCTCTTGTTGTACATACCTGAAGTTATCAATAAAAAAAAAAATCCTTTTACCCAGAGTTCTCCTTGCAATTTTCTCTATCCTTTTCTTTGTGTTCATTTAGATCGAGCGTTTGCGTTGTTGTGCGATCCTAACAATGTCTGTGATGTCTAAGATGTCTGAGAGGTTTGAGATGTCTGAGATGTCTGTACTGTCTGTGCTGTTCGAGATGTCTGTGATGTCTGTGATGTTTGTGATGTCTGTGATGTCTGTGATGTCTATGATGCCTAAGATGTTTCAGATGTTTGTGACGTCTGTGATGTCTGTGATGTCTGTGATGTCTGTGATGTCTTTGATGTGTGAGATGTCTGTGATGTGTGAGATGTCTGTGATGCCTGAGATGTCTGAGAAGTCTGTGATGTCTTTGATGTCTAGGATGTGTGAGATGTCTGTGATGTCTGGGATGTCTGTGACGTCTGGGATGTCTGAGATAACTGTGTTGTGTGAGATGTCTGTGATGTGTGAGATGTCTTGAGATGTCTGTGATGTCTGAGATGTCTGAAATGTCTGTGATGTCTGAGATGTCTGTGATTTCTGTGATGTCTGCGATGTTTGTGTTGTCTATGATGTATGAGATGTCTATGATGTCTGTGATGTCTGTGATTTGATGTCAGAGATGTCTGTGATGTCTGTTATTTGATGTCTGAGATGTCTGTGATGTCTAAGATGTCTGTGATGTCTGTGATGTTTGTGATGTGATGTCTGAGATGTCTGTGATGTCTGTGGTCTGTGATGCATGAGATGTCTAGGATGTGTGAGATGCCTGTGATGTCTGTGACGTCTGGGATGTCTATGACGTCTGCGATGTCTCAGACAACAGTGATGTGTGAGATGTCTGTGATGTCTTTGCTGTCTATGGTTTCCGAGATGTCCAAGATATCTGTCATGTCTGAGATGTCTGTGATTTGATGTCTGAGATGTCTGTGATGTCTAAGATGTCTGAGATGTCTGTGATGTCTGTGATGTCTAAGATGTCTGAGATGTCTGTGATGTCTGTGATGTATGTGATGTCTGTGGTTTCCGAAATGTCCGAGATGTCTGTGATGTCTGAGATGTCTGTGATGTCTAAGATGTCTGAGATGTCTGTGATGTCTGTGATGTCTATGATGTTTGTGATGTGATGTCTGAGATGTCTGAGATTTCTAAGAAGACTGTGATGTCTGAGATGTTTGTGATGTCTGTGATGTCTGAGATGTTTGTGATGTTGTGATGTCTGAGATGTTTGTGATTTGATGTCTGAGATGTCTGTGATGTCTAAGATGTCTAAGATGTATGTGATGTCTGTTATGTCTGTGTTGTTTGTGACGTCTGTGATGTCTATGATGTCTGAGATGTCTGTGATGTTTGAGATGTCTGAGATGTCTGAGATGTCGGTGATGTCGGTGATGTCTATGATGTCTAAGATGTCTAAGATGTCTGAGATGTCTGTGATGTCTGTGATGTCTGTGGTTTCCGAGATGTTCGAGATGTTTGAGATGTCTGTGATGTCTGTTTTTTGATGTCTGAGATGTCTGTGATGTCTAAGATGTCTGAGATGTGTGTGATGTCTAACATGTCTGAGCTGTCTGTGATGTCTGTGATGTCTGAGATGTCTAAAATGTCTGTGACGTCTGTGATGTCTATGATGTTTGTGATGTCTGAGATGTCTGAGATGTCCGAGATGACTGTGATGTTTATTTGGCAAGCATGCAAGTTTGAGTTAACAAAATTTTGACACTCAAAATTCCACTCAAACTTTTGAGGTTTATTTGGCAAGCATGCAAGTTTGGTTAAACCAAATCTTGACACTCAAAATTCCACTCAAACTTGTGGATTTTTCCATTAAATGAAGTCAACATTTTGACTTTCTTCATTTTAATTCAACAATTAATTTGAATAATGAATTTCAAATTAAAGTAACATTAAATGATTAATTAAACTATTTAATTAATATTTAATATTAATTCAAATGTCAATCCCAATCAATTCCGACACATAATTGATTAAGATATTTAAATCATATTTAAATATCTCAAATTCTCTCTTTTTGTTTAATTCGTAAATAAAACAAAAATGCGGTTAAATATATTGTATATATATGTAGCGCATATTCCCTAATTTGAATTCGAACACTTCGAACTCACTCGTCACACTGTTCTATGGTTTAGTCCGATATGAGCTAGCAGAGGGACCTAATTGACCTAATCATGGGCTCCAACGATCCAAGATTAACCGGTTAAACTCATTAACCTTGTTAACCAACATTCATTAACTATTAGGACACTCCACTATAGCCTAGTAGTTGCACTTCCCTCACTATAGATATATTTCTGTCCATTTGATATAACCATGATTAGTAAGTCGATCCTTCACAGGTTGTTCGTAACTAGAGCTTGGTCAATTTACCGTTTTACCCCTAAAGTTACTTCTTGTTTCTTATGTCTCACTGATCCTCTAATGAACAATTGGTTTGTGGTCCAACCAGTAAACCGAATCCCTCTCAGGCTAATGAGAGGGTGGGGCCCCTTGTTCAAGACCTGGAGTCAGTGCTCAAGGGAACTACCTCTCTTCTATCCCTGAAAGTGGGTAGGAGTGAATTCCGTCTTGCACCCCACGTCCCCAGCCATTCACCCAGTCTTACCCCTGAAATGGGAGGCCTATTGAGTCGACGAACTAGAGCCACTCTCACCCATGCAAATCTAAGGATAATTCCGAATAAATAGGAGTTCATGGTTAGCTCAGGATTAAAACTGAGTTATGTAGGTTATCGAATGAAAAGAAAATCAGTCTCAACAGTAAACGACATTATAAAGTGAGAGTGGTTTTCTTCATGGTCCGATCTTATGCAATACTCATTGCATAGGACGCCCCCACTCACATGTCTCCACATGTACAATTTAGTGATCACATTGTTTATATCATATACAAAAGTGGGCCAGCTCCTTCACGAACCAGATTGCCCTCTTCCTCTTTTACTCGGAGGTAAGAAAGTCAAGACCGCATCCTTAGTGTCCCCAGAATAAGGCACTCAGCCTTATCCTTATACTATAGATCGTTTTGACTATATTTACTTGAACTTGATCCACTCTTATGTCTCTACATATAGTTCAAGTAATCATACTATAGCTAGAGTGTTCATAGTTTATTGGATTTAGATTAATGATCTTAAAGTTCACTTTATTCAATAACAATCTTTACTGAATAAACAACAATAACAACTTTATTGAAAATAGAATATGTTTTTGTTTACAAACTATGAGTTTTAGGACATAAAACCCAACAAACACTTACTTGGACTAAAACTCTAGTGGGATTTTTTAACGTTGAGTAGAGAGAAATACAATGAACTAGGGCATCACATACTCATGCCTTTTCTCCCACTTGCCCTAGATTACATAACTCGTAGTCCTAGACTCACTAGGTGCTCTTCAAACACTTTAGCCGTGAGGGGCTTTGTAAATGGATCAGCAATGTTGTGCTCTGAAGCTATCTGTGTGACGATCACATCTTCTCGTTGCACAATCTCCCTTATGAGATGATATTTGCACTCAATATGTTTTCCTTGCTTATGGCTTCTTGGTTCTTTTGAATTTGCAACTGCTCAACTGTTATCACAATAAAGAGTGACGGGAAGATGCATATTTGGAACGACTTCCAAATCAGTTAAGAACTTCCTAAGCCATACAGATTCTTTCGCTACTTCACAAGCAGCAACATACTCAGCCTCCATGGTGGAATCAGCAATGCAACCTTGCTTTATGCTTCTCCATATTATTGCTCCTCCGTTCAGAGTGAAGACAGATCCTGATGTCGATTTCCTCGAATCTACATCCGTCTGAAAATCTGAGTCAGTGTACCCTGTAAGGATTAGATCCTTAGCACCGTACATTAGCATATAGGCCCTCATTCTCCTAAGATACTTGAGGATATTCTTAACGGTAGTCCAATGAGCACGTCCCGGATTGGACTGATATCTGCTGACAATTTCCACAGCATAACATATGTTGGGTCGGGTACATAGCATGGCATACATCAGACTACCGACCGCTGATGCATAGGGAATGTGTCTCATATCCTCAATTTCTTGAGGTGTCTTAGGACTTTGTTCCTTCGACAAATGAACTCCATGCCTGAAAGGTAATAATCCTTTCTTGGAGTCCTGCATCTTATATCGAATCAACATTTTGTCGATGTACGATGCCTGAGACAATGCTAGTGTTTTGTTCTTGCGATTCCGAACAATTTGGATTCCAAGAACAAACTGAGCCTCTCCCAAATCTTTCATTTGGAATTGTGTTGCTAGCCAATGCTTAATGTCAGTCAGAAATCCCACATCATTTCCAATGAGTAAGATATCATCAATGTACAACACCAGGAAAGCTACTGTAGAGTTGACTATTCTTTTATAAACACAAGGTTCGTCAACATTCTGTTTAAAGCCATAAGATTTTATCGCAGTATCAAACTTTATATTCCAGGATCGAGATGCTTGCTTCAACCCATAAATGAATCTTTTAAGCTTGCAAACCCTTTGCTCGTGATCCTGTTCAATGAACCCCTCTGGTTGAGCCATATAGATACTCTCTTCAAGATTGTCGTTTAGAAAGGCTGTCTTAACATCCATTTGCCAAATTTCATAATCATAAAATGTGGCAATAGACGAGTATTCTAATCGATTTAAGCATAGCAACAGGAGAGAAGGTTTCTTCATAGTCCACCCCCTCTCTTTGGGTATAACCATTTGCTACTAGTCGAGCTTTAAAGGTCTGTACCTTACCGGTTTGGTCTCGTTTCCTCTTATAGATCCATTTGCAACCAATAGGTTTTACCCCATCTAGTTGATCTACAAGTTCCCAGACCGAATTGAAGTACATTAACTCCATTTCAAGATTCATGGCTTTAATCCACTGATCTCTATCTTCATCATTCATAGCCTGTTTATAGGTCAATGGATCCTCAACGCCATCATTAGGTATGATGACTTGAGTTTCTGCCAAACCCAAGTAACGATCTGTGATGTCTGTGATGTGATGTTCGAGATGTCCGAGATGTCTGTGATGTCCGAGATGTCTGTGATGTGATGTCCGAGATGTCTGTGATGTCTGTGATGTGATGTCCGAGATGTCTGTGATGCCTATGATGTCTATGATGTCTGTGATGTCTGAGATGTCCGAGATGTCTGTGATGTCTGAGATGTCTGTGATGTCTGAGATGTCTGAGATGTCTGAGATGTCTGAGATGTCTGTGATGTCCGAGATGTCTGTGATATCTGTGATGTCTGAGATGTCTGAGATGTCTGTGATGTCCGAGATGTCTGTGATGTCTGTGATGTCTGTGATGTCTGAGATGTCTGTGATGTGATGTCTGAGATGTTTGAGATGTCTGTGATGTGATGTCTGAGATGTTCGAGATGTCTGTGATGTCTGTGATGTCTGAGATGTCTGAGATGTTTGAGATGTATGTGATGTGATGTCCGAGATGTCTGAGATGTCTGTGATGTCCGAGATGTCTGTGATGTCTGTGATGTCTGTGATGTCTATGATGTGATGTCTGAGATGTCTGTGATGTCTGTGATATCTGTGATGTCTGTGATGTCTGTGATGTCTGTGATGTGATGCTTGAGATGTCTGTGATGTGATGTCCGAGATGGCTGAGATGTCTGTGATGTCTATGATGTCTATGATGTGATGTCCGAGATGTCTGAGATGGCTGAGATTTCTGTGATGTCTGTGATGTCTGTGATGTGATGTCCGAGATGTCCGAGATGTCTGTGATGTCTGTGATGTGATGTCCGAGATGTCTGTGATGTCTGTGATGTAATGTCTGAGATGTCTGTGATGTCTATTTTATTTATGGTTTATGAATTAGGTTTTGAAGATCATTTGAATTATAAGCATTTTAATTCAAGCAATATTTAATAACTAATCGTTGTAATATTTAGTTATATACCTATCTTGATACTCACATGTGATATTTATGACCTAAAATGTTGGAAGATAATAAATATATTTGAAATTTTATATAATAAATTAGTCATTTTACTTATAATAGTCCTGTTCACTCAACTTTCTAAGAAAGCTTGGTAGTACCTTAATATGCATAATTAAGAGTCGAGTTTGACAAAATTTGAGGAAAAAAGAAGAGATAAGTATATATATAGATAGATAAGTATGTGATTATTTTATTATGTCTCTATGTCATTTTCATAGTTAACAGAGAGTAACACCCTCTGTATATAGAGAGAGGGCTTATTGAAAGTCGGGAGAGAGCAGTCTAATGCTTATTGAAATCCTTGAGGACATCTTCAAAGGACAAAAGATGGGACAGTAGCATGGGATGCGTATTGTGCCACACCTTTGCAATATATGACCGATGAATACCATGTCATTCAAAACTTCTACCACAATAATATACACTTCAGATTTTTTGCTATGTCCACCATTCCTATTATTCTCTCTCACCGCAAACCTTCCACCCTCTTGCACTTTTTGGTCATTGACATCCTTAATTGGAACTATATTTAAGGACAATATTTCTTCCCAACTCCTTTTAGAACACCTTTAATAGATAGCTTCAACAAACTTACTTTGCTCATGAATATTTTGGAGTTCGATATTTATAGTTGTTAAACGCTATTTAAATTGATATAGCCGAATCTTACAGCAAAGGCTAATTGAACATTGCTCTGGTAGATAGCTTCGAATCAAATTCTTTAATTGGGATGATGATTGCATTGTTTTAGTCAAACAACCAAGACTAGTGTATTATAGGTAGTATAAACATTTTATAGGTATATTTTTGGTTTGAGTAATAAATTACACATTAATAGTTAGATACAACTAATGTTAAATAAAATTGAGTATTGGATTGAGCTAGTTGAGCGGGTAATTTTAAATTATATCTAAAATCATATAGGGTTTCCTTTTTTATACATTCACAAGAACAAAACAAAGAGTCAAGAAAATGTGATTGGTGCCATGTTTTAATTTTTGTTCTTTCTTATTCCACAACTATTAAAAAAAATATTATTCTCTCTTGAATATGGTATGATATTGACTATTCTCTCTTGAGTGAATTTTAAGTGAAACAAATTTCTCTACTTAAATAATTTTGACAAAACGAACACTACCTTCTTGGATGAATTACTAGTATATTATATGTTGTTCAATTGATATAAATATTTTTAAATAAGAAATATGCTAGAGATATTATAATCAAATGTATTATAATGAGTTGTGTGGAGCCGATGCTTGCAGAATCTGTAATGCCGAATCACAAAACAAATACTTTTGTAATCTTTCAAACTCTCATATTGGATTATCAATGTCTCAATACATCTCCAACGCGTGTTGATTAGGGACACGAGAATAAATTCATCTTTTGCTTCCTTTACACCCATTTAAAATAGTGTGAAGTTTAGCCCGTCAAATATTACGATTGATTAACTACAACTTTAATTTTGTCATTTAATGGGTAATTTAAACCAAAGGAACAAAGATGGGAATGAATATAGAAATGAGAAAGGGAAATAAAAGCTTTAAACTTTAGTACATGGTTTCAAAGATGGGAATAAATTATTCTCATGCTTTCTTTACATCGGTGATAGAGTATTTGATAGGCTTCCAGAATTAAGGGTTTTCTTTTTCCTTCTTCCCTCTTCCTTCTTCCTCAAAAGTAAAATTAGATAATCTTAGAGGTGTCCATATGTGATTTCTATCTATATATTGACGGTAAATTTTTTTTTATTCTACTTATAATAGTGAAAGGTGTTAATGCTACCTTTTAACATTGATGAGTATATTTTAAACACTGTTAACTTTAAGATTATTTGGTATTAATGAAACTTTGTGAAGTTAACTACTATTTTCAAACATTGCTAGGTAAAAAAAGTTAGGTAATAAACATTGTTTGTTAGGAATAGAGGGAGAAATCTCACGGTCTAATAAAATTGGCTGTTATATAGCCGTTGCATAATCAAATCCAATAGGACTAAATCTAATTCAAATAACTAAATCAAATCTAATCCAAATAATCAAATCTAATCCTAACAATCTCTCCTTTAAACTGAACACAAATAGTAATCAGTTTATATCTACGACTTCATAACACTCCTAACAGATTCCACCATGAGGTAACTTCATCAATTCCCATGTGTCATTTCTGTTTATTGCAACAGATCCATGGCTTGCCTCCATTTCTCACTCTTCAATGCGTCTTTAAATCACTGTGTCTTCAAAGTTTACAGGTTCAGTAGTGGTAAACATGGCCGAATGAGCTTCATCATCTTCTTTACAGAAAACTTCTCCTATTGCATAGTCTCTCATCCAGACTGCTTCATCATCTTCTTCACAAAAATCTTCTTCTTATTCAAGCTAGGAGAGCTTGCTTCAGCCAAACAGCCAGAGAAAGTATTTTCCTCTGCAGTATTTTCATCTACCGCTTCATCATCATAGAGTCTGTAAGCTTTTGACTCTTCACTAACTCCCAGCAACACATAACTCAAACTCTTATCATCTAGCTTAGTTCTCCGAGCTGCCTCCTCTTTTTGTCTCTGAATCAACTCGAGCTCACAATATAGTTCTTCTTCCTTCCGTTGCAGCTCCAGAGCTAATCGTCGATTAGCTTTTTCTACCCTTCTTCTATTCTCTTCCAGCACTTTATCTAGCTTTTCTCTCTCTTTCCGTGCTTGTTCTTCTTTATGTCTTGTAGCAGTAAGAGCGGCTTCTTTCTCTTTCTCAAGCTGCACATCAACATCATCATACAACTTCTTGCATCCTTCCTCTATTCGCCACTATATTTCTAATTTAGTCTCTTCAGAGTTTAGCCTTTCTTCAACATTCTTCTGAATTCATTCTTCCATCTCCTAGCGGCATCTTCTTCTAACTTCTTTTTGCTTTCACAGGTGACCTCCTTCTCTTTTATCTCCTCTGCTTTTGCTATTTCTGTCGCCACATTCTGGACCTCCAAATCTTCATCTTCTATTTTCAAACATTTATCAATCAATGGCTTTATCTTTGCATGAACTGAGAACATGCGATTCGCCATCATTTGTGTGTTCATTATTAGGCCCCTTTGTTGATGATAGATTCTCCAGGTTCCTTCATTGATTAAGATCACCAAGCACTTCTCCTGTAGCTGCCCTATGCTTAGCAAATTGTTGGTGAGATTTGAGACATAGTAGAAATTTGTCAAAGTTTGTGTGATACCTTCAACTTCGAATCTGACACTACCTCTTCCTTCAACTGCCAATTTTGAGCTATTTCCCAACCTGACAGTGTGCTTGAAACTTTCGTCAAGCTCAACGAACCATGTTTTGTCCCCTGTCATATGATTTGAGCACTCGGAATCGAGAAACCAAATGCCTTCTTTTTCAACTTTACTTTTCTTTGTGTACGCCATCAATAGCAGTTCTTCCTCCTTGTCAAATTCAGCATAAATGACAGCTTCTTTTTCTAAGCCCGGACATTCAAATTGGTAATGTCCTTGCTTTCCACATAAAAAACAGTTGACTTTTTCTAAGCTCGGACATTCAAATTGGTCATGTCCTTGCTTTCCACATCGAAAACAGTTGATGGCCGAACGATTCACAAAAGATCTACCTCTAGTGTAACCTCTTCCTCTCTCCAATGTCCCTCTGTCTCTTCCTTGTCTATACCTTGGTGCATTCTCTGCCTGCAGAACCTGCTCTTCACTCCTCTTATCAATCACCTTTTCTTCATGTACAAGCAAAGATGCCTGTAATTCATCAACTGTTAATTGGTCAATGTCCTTGGATTCTTCAATTGAGCATACTACAAAGTTGAATTGATCGGTGAGACTTCGAAGTATTTTCTCAACAATTTTGACATCCGGCATATCTTCTCCGCAATTTCTTATGTCATTAGCAGTAGACATAACTCTTGAAAAATACTCAGAAATACCTTCTCCTGCTTTCATCTCTAAAGTTTGTAGAGTGAGAAGGCTTAGTGTAAACTGAGAGAGCTAGATTTGTTGAAATCCTTGAGGACATCTTCAAAAATTCGATTTCTGGGTTTCTTTTCCGCTAGTGGCGACGATGACTACGCGGCGTGACTCTGCTCTAGGTGGATGTACCAAGGTCGGTGAGGGCTTTTCCCGATTGGTTTGTTCGGTTTAGGCATCGGGCTGAGGTTTTTCAAGGTCTCGAGAGTTGTGGGTTTCTTTCTTTCGCTCTCTTTCTCTAGTGATTTTCCTTTCCTTGCTCTCTGTCACAGGTTTTTGGCCATGCTGAAGGCGGTGTGAGGTTGAGGGATCGAGGGGAGCATCGTGAGGTACGTTTGACGATCTGCGGGGTTCGTTGTCGTTCGGAGTCCGAAAATTCCAGCGACTTCACAAATTTTCTTCTTTTAAAAATGGAACATTACATGAACGCTACTCAAATTGATATAATCAAATCTTACCATAAAGACTAATTGAGTATTCCTCCCTTATTTTTCAATGATAAAAAAAGATTATTCTCTTTCGAATATAATAGGATAATGATTATTCTCTTTCACACACATTTTTTATCTAAGTAAATAATTCATTTCAATATTAAATATGTGAGGGTTAAATGAGTATTTATCTTAGTGATCGTTCATATAAAAAGAAATGTAGATTTAAATATGCAAAAGAGTAATTAATTTTTTAAAATTAAATATATTTTTATTTAAAAATAAATAAATTCCCAACTTTTTTAACAAATTTAGAGTGCATCAAAATATTTGTCGGTGTTATGGATGGCAAGGAGAAAATTTGAATGAATAAAACCGTATATTTTAACTTTTGTATCTTACAATAATGCATGCTATTATATCATCTTTATCAATTATGTCAGAATAATAAAATGAAACTATCTATGATCTTATGTTTTGGTGGCTTTATTTCTTTTCTTAAAATCATATCTAATTTGTTAACATGAGCGTAACTTAGCGGTTATTGACATATACTTCTTTTCTTGAAGCTGAAAGATAAAATTCTCGTAACATTCTCGCTTTTGTTAAAGATTATCTATGTCTATCGTCTTTATGTTTAAACCTCTTCTAATTTTTTTTTTTAATGCTGAAACATAATCAAATGCAAATAGAGTGTACTTTTCACATTTTCTTTTCTTACTATTGATGTAGCTTTTGCTGATGATTGTTTAGGGTTCATGATGGGTTCCATATATAGTTCTGTAATACCTAACACAGTAAAGGAGAACACTGAAAAATAACATATTCAAATTCACATATGCTGCATCCACAAATTTTTTTTTAAGAGGAGCAAGAATAATGAGAACAACAAGTACATTGCCCAAAACTTGTCCAAAACCGTCTTTGATGATGGTCGACTGCTATACTCTTGTTTTGGATGTAAGTGATGATTGTTAGGTTGAATGGCACAATGACCTAGGGTCACGACGTCATGTATTTATAGATGTGTATAATGAAGATTACATTCTAAATCATAGATTTAGTAACAAACCATGAAATCATAGATTTGGTAACAAAACATCAAGCTGATCCTTGGAGGAAATGAGTCAAACATCAAGCTGACGAGTCGATACTCGTTCACGAACGAAGTGATAATCAACCTCAACATGCTTCGTCCGTCGATGAAAGATTGGATTGGCAGACAGGTAGGTGGCACCAATGTTGTCACACCACAGGCTAGGCGCTCGCGCTTGCGAGATCCTGAGCTCACGCAAGAGAACTTGGATCCAAATTAATTCGGCGGTGGCATTAGCAACTGCCTTATATTCGGCCTCCGTACTAGAACGAGAAACTGTCGATTGTTTCCTCAAACTCCAAGAGATAAGATTGCCACCAAAGAAGATCACATAGCCTCCAGTGCTTCGACGATCATCAGGATTCCCAGCCCAATCAGCATCCGAAAAGGCACTCAACAAATCAGTGCTGGACTTTGTAAGACACAAACCCATATCAATAGTGTCATGTAGATAACGGAGAATTCGTTTGACTGTCACCCAATGTATAGATTTCGGGGAGGACATGAACTGACACACTTTATTGACACATAATGATATATCAGGACGTGTCAGAGACAAATATTGGAGAGCACCAACGACACTCCGATAGCGAGTAGTATCCTCAGGCGAAATCTTTTCACCACCATCCAATAACAACTTCTCACTAGGAAGCATAGGTGTGGGCACACCTTTGGAGGTGAGCATATTGGTTCTGGACAATAAATCTTGAATGTATTTATGTTGTGTCAGAATAAGTCCATTGGAAGTATGGCGGACCTCAATCCCAAGAAAATAACTCAAAATGCCAAGATCCTTGACGGCAAAATCATCCTGAAGCTGTGTAAGAAGTTTCTCAGTAGCCGTAGAAGATGAGCTAATAATAATAATGTCATCAACATAGATGAGGATATACATCTAAATGCCCGTCTTGTTAAAAATGAAAAGAGAAACATCAGCCTTTGAAGGTGTAAAATCCAGTTGTAATAGTTTGGAGATAAGGCGAGAAAACCAGGCATGCGGAGCTTGTTTAAGGCCATAAAGCGACTTATCCAGCTTGCAGAGATAACTAGGGTGTTGAGAATCCAAACATCCGAAAAAATAAGTTCCAAAGGTGACGAATACCTATGGGAAGAACTAGTATATGGTAATTGATGACTTTTTGCTAACTGACACGCATTACAAACTAATAAAGATAACTCACTAGCACACGAAATATTATTGAGACGCAAAATTGATTTTACTACTTGAGATGAAGGATGTCCAAGACGTGCATGCCATTGGGCGTGAGTAGTAGATCTGCTCACCAAGGCGTGCTTGAGATCATCGACATCAGATGGCTTAATAGGATAAAGACCAGATTCACACCTCCCATTTAGGAGACTTTTCCTCGACCGTCGATCCTTTATAGAAAAATGCCAAGGATGGAATTCAAAAAATACGTCATTATCACGATAAAATTTATGAACGAAAAGAAGATGTTTGGAAATTTCAGGCACATGCAAAATATTACGCAATGCAAGAGGACGAGTAGCAGTATTAATTAGAGAATGACCAGTATGCAAAACACGCAAAACGGCTCCATTGCCGACTTGAACTTGTTCACCTCCATGATAACGTTCACGCACAGCGAGACGATCCAGGTCACTGGTGATATGATCCGTAGCGCCTGTGTCGCTGTACCAATTTGGGTCAATCTTGTAAGAGGAAGTAGCCGCCAGTGCCGTAGGAGGGGTAGAAGAAGGTTCATCTTGATAGGACTCATCCATCCTATGCTAGCAGCGGATAACAGTATGCCCCACTTTGCCGCAGATCTGGCAGGAAAGACGAGCAGAAGGGCCACGGCGATCACCACCAGGACGAGAGAGTGCATAACCTTGAGAACGACCACGACCACGATCCCTACGCCCACGATTCTTCTGCTGACCACCATGACTAGCATAATTGGCAGAAGATCCAAGATTTAACTGAAGTTCAACACGACCACTATAATTGGCAGAAGATCCCGGATTTAACTGAAGTTCAGCCTGGTGTTGTAGTTGGCGAGCTTCAACGTCATTAGATGTGCAAACACATCATCAAGCGTGAGGGTTTCACTCTTGGTAGTCATTGAGGTGACGAAGGGATCATAGTCAGGGCCAAGACCAGCGAGAAGATACGCAATCACATCATCATCCTGCAAGGCAGAGTCGGCGGCGGCCAGCTCGGTGGCCAGCTCTTTGATCTTGCAAAAATAATTTACAGCAGATTGATCTCGTTTCTTGGACGTGGCGAGCTCAACACGAATCTGAGTAGTGCGAGCACGAGTTGACGATGAAAACATCCGTTGCAGGGTATCCCACGCCTCCTTGGACGTAGTAGCTGCAGGGTATCCCACGCCTCCTTGGAGGAGAGAAGGCCGCTAAGGACCTGTTGATCCTGATCATACCACTAATTATAGGCTGGATTAGAGACCAGCTCAGCATCAGCAGCAGTTGAGGAAGGAACCATCTTGGCAGGTGCGGCATTGGTGCCATCGAGGTAGCCCATAAGCTTCGTACTCCGTAGGTAGGGGAGGAGCTGGGCGCGCCATATGATGAAGTTGTTTTTGGTTAGACGAATTGTGACAGCATGGTGTAGAGGGATTGGGCCAAAGGTCGCCATGGTAGTTAAGACAGTGTTGGAGATGGTGGATAGAGAGGAGAAAGAAGATATGGTCAACATTTAAAAAATAAACCTTGGCTCTGATACCATGTTAGGTTGAATGGCACAATGACCTAGGGTCATGACCTCATGTATTTATAGATGTGTATAATGAAGATTACCTTCTAAATCATAGATTTGATAACAAACTAGTAAATCACTAGATTATCTTACTATATACAGATATGATCTATTCTACGTTTAACAATGATTATTATCAATATGAGCTATGTCAATACCACACCGTTATCGAGAGGAAGCAAAGTAGAGAAGAATAGAGGCACACAAGTAAGAATGTTGGATATAACTGCTCTTTCCCATTGAGGGATGAGGCTCATAGATCCAACTACAATATCAAAGAAACTTTGGGTGGTAATGATTGCTTGCATTGGTGTCTCCATCTCTGGCACATGGAACATGATTCTTCTTGCTCAAATATAGCTTCATTTGTCTTAAAAGTTCACTTTTGAGTAATCTGAAGGCTTCTTAATTTGAAGCCTCATGATCACTTTGAGGTGGTTTGTTAGTGAAAATGCAATTGTATAATCACGGTTTTATATCAATGATTCCATTTATATCTATAAATGAAATTTATGGTGTATTCTTTGGAAATTCAACAATAATCTTCGGTTATTTGGTTGCCATTCCAAGGAAATTCAACTTCTGATCTCTTGTGTGTGCTCAAAGCTACTTGCAAAGTACTGTAGATTACGTTCCATCACTACAAGAAATAATGAATACAATAACTTACGAAAAGACGCTATCATAGACTTTTTAGAGTATTTTTCGTAGGTTGTGACAACCCATGTTATTAAAAGTCTGGGACATTTTATAGAGTAACTATAATAAATTCTATAATAAAGTATGAGGTTATAGCTTATATAAATTGTTATGTAATCATTTTATAGTGTTTTTAGCTATTATATGTTAAAATATTGTGCACTTATAATTACATTTTTTTTTAACGTTGTAATATAATATTTATAGCTTTAATATTATGCTATAATAAAGTTATTTAATCATTTATAATAATTATAATTATTCTAATAACCTTTTCATAGAATTTATTTTTCAGAATTAATTATATGGTAATAAAACTGTATCCAAGTACTCAGTATTAACTAAACACACATGAAATACATAATGCGTTAAATGTCATGACTTCAATTCATAATTGAAATTTTATAATCTATTTACTTTACAAACTAATGTATTTCTAATCGTGTGCCAATAATCCCCTTCATTCCTTACCACAACCACACATGCCCTCCTAACACTGAAGTGAAAGCTATTCTACAACAATGGTTCTCGTGTATTTAAATAACCCTTAACTCTATTTTACATAACTAAAGAATCAATTTTACATAACTAAAGAATCAAATTCAAGAGTGATGCATCAAAATCAAAAGTCCTTGTCTATGTCTATCACCAACCATTAAGGCCATTTCAAGCATTAGGCTTCTAAACTGAACAACAACGGAAGAAAAAAAAGGTTGATTAAAATACAAAATCTTTTATAACGGGAGCCATACCATGCGTCAGTCAGGAAAAAATAGGAAGGGCACATCTTGTTTCCATCGGTAATACTATTTCAAAGCCTTCTTCGACACTATGCAACCTAAGTCAACATATTTGTTTTTCTTCTCCTCCGCCGGACCGAGAAGTCAGCTCCTCTACATCTCGTCTAGTTCATTCTGGTTGTATGATTGCGATTGCAGAGCCGCCCAATCCCAATCCTCTACATTCCGATCATGATCCTCGCTGCCGCCTCCACCACCATTGTGGTCGTTATCGATCATTTCCAGCCGCCTAATGATTGAAGAAACAAAGAAATGAGAGACAAGAGGTAGATCTAGGGCTAAGAGAAAGAACGGAACAAATGAGAGAAGGGAGGGGAAACAGAAAAGAAAAGAGAGGATCGAGAGGAATTTTTTTTTATTATTATTGGGTCATTTTCCTTCTTTTTCATAGCATTATTTTAAAAATGCTATTCTAAAATTCTATGAAAAGATATATTTTTTTTGTAGTGATGATATTCACATACTCGAAATTGAAGTTCGTTCATGTTTGAAAATGTGACAAACCGATTTATATAATTATTGAATTTATCTTACCTACTTTTGTGGTTGTGAATTCTTCATCTTTGAATACATATTTTGGTTGGGTTATGAATTTTCTCCATCTTTTAAAAAATTATATTTTTAGTTTCTCCCTAATTTCAAAACAAAACAGATGATTGAATCACAATATTGCAATATTTTAAGTTACTTTTAAGATTAAAAGTCGTAATTGCTGAATAAAGTAATTACGGTAGGTTCTTTTTATGCATCTTATTTTGATCTCACACATATACGCTTCCTAATTATTTTATTTATTTATCATGAATTAGGGTATGAAGATCATTCAAATTATAAGTGCTTTACTAATCATTTTAATATGTATACTCAAACATGTGATACTAGGAAGTAAAACTTTTGAAGATAATAAGCATATCCAAAATAAAAGTAGAGAATTTGTATAATAAATTAGTCCTTTTACTTATAATCGTCCTATTCACTTAACTATGTGATTATTTTATTGTGGCCTATGTCATTTTCATAGTTAAGAGATAGTAACGTCACTCATATATAGAGAGAGGGCTTGGTGTAAGCAGGGAAAGCAATCTAATGCTTGTTAAAATCCTTGAGGACATCTTCAAAGGATATGAAACGGGGGTCTATAAAGTTAAACACATGGTACTCCACCTTTGCAATATATGACCAAGGAATACCATCGTCATTTATAACTTCTATCACAATGATAAAAAAGAAATGATTTTACCTAGATTCATTGGACTAGACAGACCGTTCATCACAAGCTTGTAAATGAAATGATGTCCATGAATCTTGTTATTTGTTCCAACGTGCCTCACCTTTTTGTCCTCAACATCCTTAATTGGAAATAGATGTGAAGACAACACTTCTCCACAATTAGCAGGGATAGCTTAGTTGGGAGAGCATGAAGATCTAAAGGTCACATATTTGATCCATGTTCATTGCATTTGGTGTCAAGTTGCATAATTTGAATTTTCAACCTAAAAATAGTGAATATTTCTTATTAAAATTTAAATGAATTTGCGGAATACCTTTACTTATGAATTTTTATTTTACTTATTAGCGAGGACAACTTAGTTGGGAGAGCATGAAACTGAAGATCTGAAGGTAACATGTTTGATCCATGTTCACGGCATTTGGTGTCAAGTTGCATAACTCAACTTTTCAATCTAAAATTAGTGAATATTTCTTTTTGAAATTTAAATGAATTAGCGGGAATACCTTTATTGATAAATCTTTATTTTATTTATTAGCGAGGATAGCTCAGTTAGGAGAGCGTCAGACTGAAAATCTGAACATCACATGTTCGATGCACGTTCATCACATTTGGTGTCAAGTTGCATAACTCGAATTTTCAATCTAAAACTTAAATTTAAATTAATTAACATGAACTCATGAATTTTTATTTTGAATTTAGTGATTATTTCATTTTAAAATTGAGCAGGATAGCTGTGTATAGCTCTGTACTTGGTAAATAAGTCCCCAACTTGACTTTTCAATTTAAAATTAGTGAATATTTCTTTTTAAAATTAAATGAATTTACGGAAATACCTTTACTTATGAATTTTCATTTTTAATATTGGTTGGATAGCTCGGTTGAGAGAGTGTCAAAATGAGAATTTGAAAGTCACGTCTTTGATCGACGTTCACCGCAGGAATACAAACACTTACAAATTTTCATTCTAAATATTAGTGGGTAGCTCAGTTAAGAGAGCGTCAGATTGAAGATCTGAAGATCATGTGTTTGATCCACGTTTCTTTTTAAATTTGAAATGAATTGACGAGAATACCTTTACTTATGAATTTTTATATTTAATAATAGTGGGGATAGCTTTAGATTGTTGAAGATCTCAAAGTCATGTGTTCGATCTTCACCGCACTTGGTTTCAAGTTGGACTGCATAACTAGAATAATGAATTTAATATTAATTTTCAGTGTGGATAGTTCAGTTGGGAAAGTGATAGATTGAAGATTTAAAGGTCATGCGTTCGATCCACGTAGAATACCTTATTTATGAATTCTTATTTTAATTATTAGTTGGGAGAGCGTCACGGTCAGATTGAAGATAATATTTCTTTCTTTTTAAAATTTAAATGAATTAGCGGAACACCTTTACTTATGGACTATTCTTTTGCTTTTTATTAAAGAATACTGCGTATTCACCTCTCCAAATGGTATACGTCTATTATTTTAGGGGTCCTATCGATTGAGGGGCACCTACATCAATGGGTCCTATCGATTGAGGGACACCTACATCAATTTTAGTTTAAAAAAGTCCTTTTTTCTTTTATTATTAAAATCGGTATTTTGATTTTTTTTATTATGATTGCAAATATGTGTTTTGTGTATGGATTTTAAATGACTCTAAAAATTTCATGTATGGTTTTCACATGGATCTCAAAACATTGAAATAGGTAACATTGGTCTTCATTCTTCATTAGGATCCGAACGAGCTAGACAAAACAGCTCTAAACTTTGAATTCAATAACTATTACTTGAGCTTGACTTTGAATTCTGTTGAAGCTAATGATAGTAATTTGAAATTAGTTACTACTGAAGAAGAGGAGGTGAATTAAATTTCATCCACAAAAATCCCAACCAACTCCGGGAATCCCTCCTGTAAAAGGACCTCCCTCCCCATCATTCAAATCACTCCTCCTCTCAATCTCACTTCAATTTTTTGTTGTCGCCAACAACTGGTATCAAAGCAATCTTGCAGCAGCAAAAATGGCAGCAGAAAAACAAGTTGAGAGCTACGTTCAGCCCGCTATCTCGAGGTTCGATGGTCACTATGATTATTGGGCGATGTTGATGGAAAATTTTCTCAGATCAAAGGAGTTCTTTGATATTGTGGAGACGGGTTATGAAGAGCCAAATGAAGGCGAGGTACTCTCAGCTGGTCAACAGCAATTGTTAGCAGCATCGAAGTTGAAGGACCTGAAGGTCAAGAATTATTTATTTCAGTCCATTGATAGGACTATCTTGGAAACAATGCTTCAGAAGAAGACATCCAAGGAAATTTGGGATTCTATAAGGAGGAAGTATCAAGGCTCAACGAGAGTAAAGCGTGCTCAACTTCAAGCAGTTAGAAGAGACTTTGAAATTCTCCAAATGCAAAAGGGAGAAACAGAGAATGATTATATTGGCAATGTTATAAGTCTTACAAGTAAAATGAGGATGCATGGTGATTCAATCACGGATGTTGCGGTCGTAGAAAAGATTTTGCGATCACTAACTCCGAAGTTCGATTACATTGTATGTTCTATCGAAGAAGCAAACAATGTCGAAGAGATGCAAATAGATGAACTCCAAAGCTCCCTGTTAGTACATGAACAGAGACTCAATCGTACAAGTGCAATAGAAGAGATGACAGCCTTAAAGATATCCACACCAGGTGAAACTTCAAGCCCTAGAGGTAGAGGGCAAAGAAGAGGCAGAGGTCTTGGGAGAGGCAGTCGAGAAAGAAGTGGAGACGTTGGCAGGTCAGCAGATCTAGTCAGAAACGATTATGACAACAAAGGCAAGAGACACTTTGACAAGTCTAAGGTGGAATGCTACAGATGTGGACGCTTTGGACATTACAAAAATGAATGCTATACCAGGCTCCAAAAGGAGAAAAGAGATCAATCCAATTTTGTGGAGAGAAGAGAAGAAGAAACATTATTAACGTCATTCCATGCTATGAAGGTTGCAGATCAAGGTGTATGGGTCGTAGACTCTGGATGCAGCAACTATATGACAGGTTGTAAAGAATTCTTCTCAACTCTAGATGAAAATTTTCATACTACGGTTTCTCTTGGCAACAATTCAACTCTCCCAAGTGATGGGGAAAGGAACCGTAGATATCAAGACTAGAAATGGCTTTGTAGAGTCTATTTCTAATGTATTTTACATTCCTGATCTGAAGGTCAACTTACTTAGTATCGGTCAGTTACAAGAAAAGGGGTATGTGATCACATTCCAAAATGATGAATGTGAGATTTATGACTCCAAAAGAGGATTGATTGCTAAGATGAAGATGACCATCAACCGTCTATATCCGTTGACGTTAAATATCGTCGCCAAAAGTTTGATGGTGAAGAAAGAAAATACCACCTGGCTTTGGCATTTTAGGTATGGTCATCTACACTTCAAAGGATTAAAGACGTTGTGTAGTAGCAAAACATGAAAGAAATTCTTTTCCATCCGGAAAATCAAGAAGAGCTCAAGCAATTTTGGAGTTGATTCATTCAGACATATGTGGTCCCATCTCTCCAGCATCAAATGGTAACAAGAAATATTTCATGACCCTTATCGATGATTTTAGTTGAAAAACATGGACTTATTTCTTGCATGCCAAATCAGAAGCCTTTGATTACTTCAAAAAAATTTGTACTACTATGAAGACGGAAACTGGAACAAGAGTCAAAGCTTTAAGAACTGACAGAGGTGGAGAGTTCTGCTCGAACAAGTTTATTAAATTTTGTGAAGAGAAGGGCATAAGGAGTCAATTAACAACAGCATATACACCACAACAAAATTGTGTGGTCGAAAGGAAAAACAGGACCATTCTCAACATGGTTCGAAGTTTACTAAATAAAGGAGAAGTCCCGAAGGAATTCTGGCCAAAAGCTGTCTTTTGGTCCGTTCACATTCTCAACCGGTGCCCTACCTTTTCTGTTAGAGATATGACTCCACAAGAAGCATGGAGCGGAAGAAAACCTGCAGTAGACCACTTTAGAATCTTTGGGTGCATAGCATATGCACATGTTCCTGATGAGAAAAGGAAGAAACTTGAGGACAAGAGTTTGAAGTGTGTGTTCCTTGGAGTAAGCGAGACCTCTAAGGCGTACAAGCTCTATGATTCTTTGACAAAGAAGGTGGTGGTAAGTCGTGATGTAGTCTTTGACGAAAAGAAGACTTGGACATGGGAAGAAAAGATCACTGTGAATCAGCAGATTCCTGTAGATCTTGAAGAAGAACAAACTGAAGCCCTTATTCAGCCTCACTATGAGCATGGAGAGAGCTCATCACAAGCTCAACAAGAAGAACCATTAGAAGAAGATCATTATCATAATCAAAGAAATCCAAGAACAAGAAAGAGACCAAATTGAATGATTCTATGAGATGGACTATGAATCAAGCAATAGTGGTTATTTTGCATTCTTTATGGATAGTGATCCAATTGTCTATGAAGAAGCGGTAAAGGAGAAGAAATGGAAGGAAGCTATGGACAGTGAAATCAAATCCATAGAGAAGAACAAGACTTGGGAGCTCACTGATCTTCCTAAAGGACAGAAAACAATCGGAGTAAAATGGGTTTTCAAAACCAAGTTGAATGAAAACGGTGAGGTGGATAAGTACAAGGCGCGACTCGTTGCAAAAGAATACAAGCAGAAGTATGAAATTGATTATAAGGAGGTATTTGCACTAGTGGCATTATAAGGAGGTATTTGCACCAGTGGCACGTCAAGATACTATCAGGCTCATAATTTGTATTGCAGCACAGAAATCTTGGCCTATTTATCAACTTGATGTGAAATTGGCCTTCTTACATGGGGAGCTTCAAGAAGAGGTATATGTGGAGCAACCAGAAGGTTTTGTTAAAAAAGGTAAAGAGAAAAAAGTATACAAGTTGAAGAAAGCTTTGTACGGTTTGAAGCAAGCTCCGAGGGCATGGTATAGTCGCATTGATTCTCATTTTGAAAAGATGGGATTCACTAAATGCCCACATGAACATACGTTGTATGTGAAAACTGAAAAGGGAGGTAACATTATCATTATTTGCTTATACGTTGATGTAATATTTACTGGCAATAATGAAGAAATGTTTGAATTTTTTAAGAAGAGCATGATGAAGGAATTTGAAATGACAGATCTTGGCTTGATGAGATATTTTCTTAGAGTAGAAGTTATTCAAACTCCCGCAGGTAACTTTATCTGTCAGAAGAAATATGCTCAAGAATTACTTGAAAGATTTAATGTGGATGAGCGCACATTTGGAACTCCATCAGAATTAGGTTTGAAGTTGCACAAGGATATTGACGGGCGAGGTTGATAATAGGTATTTCAAATAAATTGTGGGAAGTTTGATGTATCTAACTTCAACAAGATCAGACATCATGTATGCGGTTAGTATGATAAGTCGTTACATGGAGCATCCAACGGAAAAACATCTCAATGCAGCAAGAAGGATACTTCGTTATGTGAGAGGAACTTTTGATTTGGGGGTATTCTACAAGAAAGAAGATGACCCGAAGATGGTTGGCTATACAGATAGCGACTATGCAAGTGATATAGATGATCGTAAAAGTACTTCAAGAAGTATTTTCATGATGAGTTCAGGAGCTATTTGCTGGTCTTCAAAGAAGCAACCTATTGTAACACTCTCAACTACAGAAGCAGAATTTGTGGCAGCAGCAGCATGCTCGTGCCAAGCAATTTGGTTAAGAAAAATGCTTGAAATTCTTAATCAGAAGCAACCAGGTACGACGGTTATATATTGTGATAATATGTCAACTATTAAGTTGTCTAAAAATTCTGTGTTGTATGGAAGGAGTAAGCACATCGATGTTCGATTTCATTTCTTGCGTGATTTGTGTAAAGAAGGAATTATTGAACTCAACTTTTGCCGAAGTGATGAACAAATCGCAGACCTATTCACAAAGCCCTTGAAACAACCATTGTTCGAGAAGCTTAGAAGAAAGATGGGGATGTGCAGAATCCAAGATGTATATCAAGAAGATGAAGTGAAGTCCTAAACTGATTGACGAGAATTCAGTTTAAAGGAGGGTGTTGAAGCTAATGATAGTAATTTGAAATTAGTTACTACGGAATAGAAGAAGGAGGTGAATTCAATTTCATCCACAAAAATCCCAACCAACTCCGAGAATCCCCCTATAAAAGAAACTCCCTCCTCATCATTCAAATCACTCCTCCTCTCCATCTAACTTCAATTTTTTTTTTCTTGTGGTCACCAACAAATTCAATAACTATAACTTGAGCTTGACTTTTGATATTAATTTATGGAACATGACTCCGCTGACATAAAACATGAACACAATATAAAAGTAAATTTCAACAAGGAGTTTTATGGTATAGTGGTGAATACTTTGGACTTTGAATCTGGGACAAGGATGGAATGATAGTTGATAGTTCTTAAATCTTGAGAATGAAGCTTTTGGTGGATTCCTTACTCTCGAAGGTTTTTTAACCAATTTATTCAAAACTTGTTCTACACGTTCTAAATATGATTACCTACAATTTTCATGAAAAAGCCAAGGGCTAAAAGTTTTCATAACTTAATTCCCCAATTTGAGCTCCATAGTTGAAGCGACCAGGATTTTTGAAATTCAATTCATGCTGTTGATGCAAATTTATCCATCCAAATCTATTCCAAAATGTTTTTTTTGAGTGTTCAAGGATCATTTTACTAGAAGACCACGAAACCATTCGAGTTCTAGAATTAGGGAAATCAAAGAATGTTCATTACAGCTGAGTTTCAAGCCAGATATGGGTAACTCATGATTCAGCCCTAGAGACTATTTCGGTTGTTAAGGTCAATCCAATTTAGTTCGTAGAGATGAGAGAGATGTTCTTCATGAAGATGTCTAGGCATGAGAAGGTCTATCATGCTGCCTTAGAAACGCTCATTTTTACACAAATTGTGCCTAATACCCAAGAGCTTGGAGTAAGAAATTGGATGTCAACCTATAAATTTTTCCTTAAAAAACTCATCCTTTAGCTTGAGGGGTGAATTGGAGGATAATTAATGAAGGAATAGGGGTCTTGATATGCTCTCGTTGTAAGGACAGGGCTGACGCGATGACTCTAAAAGACAGGTAAATTTTTCATTCTTGATAAAACCATTAAAATTTAAAACATAATTTACATTATACCAAAATAGTATGTGCACATTAGTAATTTAAAATACAACATAATAGTTAAAAGACAGAATAAGGAACAGATGTAAAACATTTTAAAACAAAAGGGTTGAGAACGATGGGTGAGGTTAGTCTATGGCACCTGCTCCAGAGTCCGCTCCCGACCTCAACCAGCTCCTTTTCACCTGAAAAAAAAATGGAGAATAAGAAATGAGTACAAGACTCAGTAAGTAGCCTACTTGTAGGCTCTTAATCGTGTTCTTGATATGCTAGGGTACCACATTCTTTGTTCTTGTTTGTTCTTGATCTTGTCCTTGTTGTAAGTACTTAGGCCTCCTTTAATTCTTGTTCTTGACTTGGGGTTCTTATCTTCATCTTTCTTGAGGATCTTGGTCCTTGAATCCTAAAACCTTGGTTTTCCTTTAAGTGCCTTATACTATGGTTTTTGGTTCTTGGTCCTTTGTTCCTGGTTCTTGTCCTTAGAACTAGGATCTTGATCCATGTTCTAGTCTTTGATCTTTCTCTTGTTATTGGTACTTTTTTTGTTCTTGTTTTGTTCTAGATTCGTTCTCTAAGACACTCCCCCTAGGATTTACGACACTAGACATGCACCTGACAATCCTGTGTCCAAGGCTTCATGCGTTACAAGCGACACAGTCTTAACCTACGTCGAAGGCTTCATGCGTTCCAAGCGCGTAGTCTTACCGCATCTTAGGGCTTGCCCTTCAATACAGTCTGCTTAATTCTATGCCCAAGGCTTCATGCGTTCCAAGCAGCATAGTCTGAAAACCTACATCTAAGGCTTCTTACGTTGCAAGCGATGTAGTCTTAATACTGCATCAAGGGCTTGCCCTATAATACAGTTTGCTTAACCTATGCCCAAAGCTTCATGCGTTCTAAGCGGCATAGTTTGAAAACCTACATCCAAGGCTTCTTACGTTCCAAGCGATGTAGTCTTAATACTGCATCAAGGGCTTGCCCTATAATACAATATGCTTAACCTACGCTCAAGGCTTCATGCGTTCCAAGCAGCGTAGTCTAAGTCATGAGCATGCTGTACCGTGGGAGGTCTTAAGAGGTTCTTGATTCGTGGCTAAGGTAACGTACTCTCTTCTTGTTCCTCCGTGACTTTAGACTACTCCCCTTAATAGACCGTAAAGGTCACTTCCTCGGTGCATACTTAAACATGGCATCCTACAAGTCTGCAGGGCATCCCTTCTAGATGAGGAAAACTTGAGGCATGACATCCTGCAAAGGAAACATGGTGCAGGGCATCCCACCTAGAAGAGGAATTCTTGGGCACCGCTTGGTGGGAGGTCATGGGTCACTTTGGACATGACTAGACCATTACCTAGCATTCTTGAGTTCCTTGCATTTGGGGACCTTGGTCCCTCGTCCTTGAGTGCTACCTAGCATTCTTCTTACTTGGGTAGTTGTAAAGCTTGTGTGTTGTTGTTCTTAGTTTTTAATCTTGTAAGTTTTTAAGGTCTTTGATTTCTTGAGGTATAAGTTGTAATCTTGTATTTGTAACCATATGAACTCATCTTAGTGTGAGTTTTTCTAGAAGGTCATAGATTACTAGGGAGTCTTTTAGAGGGTTCTAGAAGAGTCCAGAGTCTTGTGATGAAACTTTAGGTGTTTCTTGGGTCCTAACTTGGTTTAGGTTCCAAACTTGCTCCAATCAACTCGAGACCTCAAACATATCTTCATGTCCTTCATAATGGACCTTATAAGAAATAGCAAATCATTTGGAGCACGTATAGACCTTGAATTTCCATAAGTAGTCCTAGGGGCATTTTGGTTATTTTACCCCTAATTCTTGGTTTTTCTACTTAACGTGTTCCAATGGCTTTCAAACTTCACCAAATCATCAAACATCATAAAATAAGATCTACTTCAGGGTTTCATAGCATTTGGTGGTCATCTAGGTCATGAACCGTAGGTAGATATCCTAGGGGCATTATGGTCATTTTGCACCATTTCTTGTTTTACCTATTTATCCTTTTCCAATTACTACCAAACTTCATATATAACCTCAAAATTCTATAATATGCTCAGCATTAAAATTTCATAGGCAGCGGACTTCATCTAGTGGGTTATTTTAACGTTACCTAAATCCCGAGCAATTTGTTCGGTTCAAGGTCTTATCTTACGGTTCCTAGGGTTTTATTTTCATATATCCTAATTTCATTCTTGGTTTAGGATTCATATAGAAGTCCAAGTGATTCCTACAAGTATTTCTTAACAAAAAGTCAAGGTGGCTACTTACCTCGTTGTCGACGTTCGGGACCTCTTTTCTTGAGCTTCCGACACCCGAATTACTTCAACTTTCCTTTCACAGACTCCTTATTGTGTCTACTTTCTTGAACCATAGAGTTTTTCATGAGAACCGATCTAGAAGGGGGTTAAAATTGAGAAATACCAAGGAAAGGTCGAGTTTTTGGGTTGACATGGCCGGTTCAACTGAACCGTCCATGTCATCGTCTTCTTCCTCCATACGGGAAGAAGACACGCGCAACTGTTCTTGCCGCTGTCTGTAACTCGCCCTCCCCAGCTCCTATCACGCAGTTTCGCCCCTCGATTCCTTCATGAAACTTAAAGAGGGTGTTATAAGGAAGAGCTATGATAGATGTTGTACCTTTTCTTGGATCGTAGCCTAAGATATTTGCTTCCAAAGTTCGTCCAAAATATGATTCCTCGCCAGAGTAAAAACAGAGGATTTCTTATTGGGTAGCCGATTCTAGGGGTCTTCGAGGCTCGATTTCTTCACGAAACCTCTTCCTTATCCTTTTATCATGCTATAGGAATTTTTTTGGAGGAACGACTTTGAGTGTGGGATCTTAATTTTGAGAAACCACTCTCGGTCTGCAAGTTACCCGACTCCTCCAATTTTCGATCTCTTGGGTATCTTGTTCTACGACGTTTTAGCTCTCTATTCCTTCATAGAACTTGTGGGTAATCTTGTTTAGAAGCTATAGGAACAAGTTTGAAAGGAAATGGTGGAGAATTTCTCTCGAATTTAGAAGAAACCCGAGAGTAGGAGACCCAAAATCTAAACACTTATTGCCAACGACTAGGAGCTCGACCTGGCTCGATTCTTGTTCCAAACGATTGCCCCAACTTCAGAATATATAATTCCTTCTAGATAAGGAACTAAAAATCCGGGAAGATCCTTAATATTTGGGAAAATAATCTTTTTGTCCTTTTCGCTTACGCTTTCATTCCCAGTCATTCTCCAAAGGTCTTGAGTCCTTAAGATTACTTCTTATGGTTTATAAATGACTTACTAAGACCCCTTTCTTGCTTAATTCTCGTAATTTCCTTCCTTGGATCCTTTGGGTCTTGCATAGGTAGCTTTCTTTCGTTTTTTGAGGTGTTACATTATGTTCAATCTTCATAAATTATATATATATATATATATATATATATATATATATATATATATATATATATATATATATATATATATATATATATATATATATATATATATATAATTTTAAATAGTGGACATTTTTTCATTTTATGTTCAATGTTCATAAATTATATATATAATTTTAAAGAATATATAAAGAATGTTTTGACCGTTCTAGTGTATACTTAAAGAGTGGACATTGTTTTCATTTTATGTTCAATGTTTATAAATTATATATATATAATTTTAAAACATATTGTTTTCATTTTTTGAATTCTAAAAATTCAAATGTTTTAACGGCATTTAAATAGTAGACACAAAATTGGATCATAGAAAATTAGTTTAAATATATTTAAAAATTTTGTTATTAAACTAAGACAAGCCATTCTAAATTCTAATGTATTTATATTCTATTTGTATCACAATTTATATATATATTTTTTTATTTTTTCAATAGTCTAGAACCCTATTATATCACAATTTTTATATATATATTTTACTTTTCTAATAGTCTAGAATCTTATTATATCAAAATTTATATATATATATTTTATTTTTCTAATAGTCTAGGGCTCTCTATCTTTATCAAGGTCACGTATAAGTAAGCATATATCAATTAAAATATTTTTATATATATATATATTTTTGTTATATACAATATCCTTAAACTAATCATTTTTATTGTTAATAAATCTTATATTTTTCTTACTTTAACCAATTTTCAAGAAATGTCTGTATTCAGGTTTTTAATTTTATGACAATATTGAACTATGGTAACATAATTTTATGACAATATTGAACTATGTTAATATGTTACCATTTTTACTAGTTTTTTTTTTTTTTTTTTTTTTGAATAATTATGGATTGATTTGGGTTTGTTTGTGAACTTTTAATACATTTTATATAAGATTCCGAATAATTATAAATTGTGGATAAATAAAACTTAAAAAAAAAATTGACAACCCAACCCGAAAATAGAGTACTAATCCAACCAACCCGAACTTTTGTGTTGAGTCAAAAAAATCCTTCAACCCAACCCAACCCAAACCATGTACACCCCTACTTGGAGGTGTCCAAGATGGTTTCCATCCATATATTGACGGTTAAAGTTTGTTTATTATTATTATTATTATTTTATTTTTTATTTTTTTAAAAAAAGTGAAGGGTGTTAATGCTACATTTATACTTTCATGGGTATTTTAAACACATCACTAACTCCAAGATTATTTTTGAACTTTTTAAAAGTAGAAGAGTATTAATAAAACTTTTTAAAATTCAACTAAATTTTTGAAACACTATTGAAAGTTGAACGGTATTTTTGAAAGAAAATATTAATGGTTTCGAGGGTAAGAATATTTTGTAGAATTCTTTTTTAAAAAAAAAATTAGAAGTTTTATTGAAACTTTTTAAATTTTATAGGTATTTTGAAGACAAAATATAAAGTTTAGGGATATTTTTATTAATTTAGCCAAAATTTTATATGAATAAAGAGAGAGGGAAAAGGAGATACAAGAACATACATATAGAAAACCTTTGATTTTCGAAGTGTATCAAATACTGTTTGACCGAGTGTAAAGAAAGCATGAGAATTTGTATTAAACAAAATATTTTATTTAACTTTCTCATTCGTATGTTCATCTGATCTTCATTCCCTTGGTCAAAACACTTCCTTAAGTAACAAAATTAAAGTTGTAACTTTCAAACTAGTTCGAACGGGTGTAAAGAAAGCCCGACAATAACTTATTCTCATGTCCATCTTCAAAACATGTCAGACATGTATTAGACAACTACAAATATAAATTTGTGAGTAGAAGTCTTGATTGAGCTCGATTGAAAGGGTAATCTTAAATTATATCTAAAAATATATAAGATTTCATTTTTTAAACATTTACAAGAACAAAACAATGAGTCAAGAAAATGTCATTCGTGCAATCTTTTTAATTCTCTCTTATTTTTCAAGCATAAAAAAAAAAATATATATATTCTCTCTCAAATATGGTACGATATTGATTATTTTCTCGGGAGTGAATTTGAAGTAAAACACCTTTTCTACCTAAGTAATTCCAAGTTGCACTAAAAGAATCAAACTCCAAGTATCAACTTCGATAAGTGTCAATTTTTTGTTTTCCATTTGAACATGAATTTATTTTTTATTTTTTTTATTATTATTATTATTATTATTATTATTATTTTTTGTGAGTATATCTATTGCCAAATATCTAATAGTAAATATATATATATATATATATATATATATAAAAGAGACATAAATATGATACCACATGATTAGGGTAACATGTCATTTATAAAAAAAATCTAGGACACCTATGTGATAATGCATATTAATTTTAAAAAAATACATTTTAAAATTTATTGCTTTTATATTAAAAAGAAATTCAAAATAAATAATTTTATATATTTATATGCTTAAATATAAATATATTTATACGTTTCATTCTCAAAACTTAATCAAAGTGTATGATATGAAAGGTTAGATTTAAATGTCTAACTTATCTATTGTATTAAGAAGTGTTCAATACATATCCAATAAGTGTTCAATACATGCTCAACACGTGTCGAAGAGGGACATGAGAAGAATTAGTTAAAAATTTGGGGTTATCCTAAGGATGACAGGAAGCAAATAACCTAGGCTGATCGTAATTCTTAATAAGATTTAAGATCCTTATGCATAAATCTTAGGTTAACCATTTGGGACATTTTAGTCATTTTTCTTAATCCATAATTTATAAAAGAGATGAAATAAATTTATAGTTCAAATGATTTGCATGCAAAGAAACAATGGTCCAAAAGATAATAAATAATACTCTTTGGTGGGTAAAGTCCCACATCAAAAACAAGTTGTGGAAGAAACTGTCCACAGCCTATATAAAACCATCAACGTACCCATTTATTTTCACGGATCAGTGCGGTGACCACATAACGAACTATTCTTTTGTCTTTTGCTAAAGAATACCGTGTGCTCGTTGCGGTTATTTTTAGGGGTCCTCTAGTCTGAGGGGCACCTACATCAATTTTAGTTTAAAATAGTTTTTTTGTTTCTTTTATTATGTTTGCAAGTATGTGTTTTGTATATATAACATGACTCAACCGACATGGTGTAGTGGTTAGCACTTTGGACAGCACTTTGGACATTGGGATTGGTGTACTCTTTCTTAAGAATTGAGCTTCTCCCCCAAAGTCTAAGAGTCTCTTTACGATAGTGAGTACGACAACAAGATCTTAAACCTTTTGTTCGTATAACTTTACTCTGGTCCGAGGTTGTAATACTTCAACAAAACAGAATACTTGGTCGTTCTCAGATATATCCATGATATCTAACATCAAAACTAAAAACTACTTGACGTAGTCTCTAATGCCTTTAATGTGAATAAGTTTCTGCAGTTTTTTCTTACTATGAATTCTACATTCTCGAGGAAGAACTGAGTCTTACATTCCTTCTTGAGGTCTTCCGATGAGTTTATGGTGAATGAATCATTTTTTATATCATTCACCTTCGAGGGACTCCATAGTTTTGCATTGTCCATGAGATGTATTGTGGCAAACGTAACTCTCAGGTCTTTTGAGCAAGCTTTTGTAGCCTTCAAGTATTGTTTTACATCAAAAAGAAAGTTTTCTAATTCTTTGGCATCTCGTTCTCATTCAAGGCCTTGGGTTCTTGGATTTTCAGTTTGTTAAGCCCGACATGAGCTTGGCCTGGGATGTGGTTCTCTCCCACCCTCATTGTCAAATGCACTCGGGTGCTCACCTCAGTCATTTCAGCTTTGATGGCGTTCAACAAGAGAGACCTTAGAAATGAACGGTAATTGTTCAACTGGATTATCACATTAACTATTTGAATCAAATAAAGTAACATTAATCATTTGAATCACCTCAACCCCACTTGTTGAACTTGACCAAATGTCTATAACATGACATTAACAAAGGTACAAAGAAACACTAACAAAGGTACAACGTTCATAAAAGTATTTTTAATCTAAAATACTATTGAACTTGACCATTATAGTGCCACTCAAATGTAGGTACAGTTTAAATCCGAGTCTCCTTGTCAAAATCACTCGGGTGCTCATCTCAACCATGATAGCGTTCAATAAAAGAGACCTCGAAAACAGCCGGAATATCGCATTAACCATTTGAATAACCTCAACCCAACTTGTTGAAATTGAACTAAGTATCTATAACATAACACTAACAAATGCACGAAGTTCATAAAAGATTACTATTGAACTTTACCATTAGTGCCTCTATAGGTAAAGCTTAAATATAATTGGTGACAAAAGATGAAACTATAAAATAAAAAGAAATAGGAACATAGCATACCATTGTTAGGAATCAAACCAAAGTCTCCTAGGTGAAAGACAGATATTGATATTCTAACCGCTGGACAACAATGGATTATTGGTGTAGTTGTCCAGGAGTCTTTTCTCCGATCATTGAAGAGTTCTAGCATGATCTTTTGGGTAATGTCTAACTCTTCGATACGTCCTTCCATGTGTGTAATAGAGTTCTTAGAGATATCTCGATGTTTCAAGTTGTTCGATCGTGTGGCTCTTTCTTCAAAAGAGTCAACATCAAACGTCAGGTCTTTGATTGGCAACTCCTCATCCAGGGGAGCGTCGATTACATCGATTCCATCAACGGTCTTCCCAAGAGTTTATGGTGTTTGACCCATTTTTTATACCATTCACCTTCGAGCGTCACCATAGTTTTGCATCATCATGAGATGCATTGCGGCCAACGTAACTCTTAGGTCCTATGAGCAAGTTCCTGTAGCCTTCAAGTATTGTTCTACGTCAAAAATAAAGTTTTCTAATTCCTTAGCATCTTGGTTCCCATTTAAGGATTTGGTTCTCGGATTTTCAGTATGTTAAGCCCAACATGAGCTTGGCTGTTGGATTTGGATAATCAGCGATAATCAGCGAGCGAAATCTCTTCTTCTCAGTGAGAGGAAATCTTCGACAAGAGGTTGTTGGAAGAAAAATAAAATGCATAAAATAACAGAGAGAGGGACTGAAAGTTTGACTGCGCTTAAAATCAGGTTGTGAAATCTTCTGAACACATTTCCTATTTAAATATAACCTATCCTAAAAATGGGTGGAGACAACTGAATCTGTGCCACTTCCTATAAAATTGCCGTCTAAGAATTCGCTAATCCATTGGACATGTTTGTCAAATGGTCAAACGGAGAATTAATGTAATTGTGTGAATCTAAATAAGGAAAAACAGCTTGGCTTGGGGTGTGGTTCTCTATGGCCCTCCTTGTCAAACTCACTCAGGTGCTTATCTCAACCATGATATCATAAAACAAGAGAGACCTCGAAAACGATCAGATTATCGCATTAACCATTTGAATCACTTCAACCCCACTTGAATATGTCTCAAACGTAGGTAAAGTTTAAATATAATTGGCGACGAAAGATGAAACAATAAAATAAAACGGAATAAGAAAATAAAAATCCATTTCTGGGAATTAAACCCAGGTCACTTGGTTGAAAACCAAATATCTTAACCGTTGGACGACAATGGATTTTTGGTATAATTGTCCTCTTGTTTTTTGTCCGATCGCTAAAGAGTTTTAGCATGATCTTTTGTATAATGTCTAAATCTTCGACACGTTCTTCCATGTGTGTGATAGAGTTCTCAGAGCTACCGCGACGTTTCGAGCTGTTCGATCGTGTGGCTCTTTCTTCAAAAGCGTCAACGTCAAACGTCAAGTCTTTGATTGACAACCCATCCAGGGGAGCGTCGATTGCATCGATTCCATCAATGATCTTCCCATGAGTGTATGGTGCATGATCCATTTTTGATACCATTCACCTTCGAGCGCCACCATAGTTTTCAATCGTCCATGTGATGCATTGTGGCCAACGTCACTCTCAGGTCCTATGAGCAAGTTCCTGTAGCCTCAAGTATTGTTGTACGTCAAAAATAAAGTTTTCTAATTCCTTAACATCTCAGTTCCCATTTAAGGGTTTGTGTTCTTGGATTTTCAGTTTATTAAGCCCAACATGAACTTGGCTTGGGGTGTGGTTCTCTACTACCCTCTTTGTCAATCTCACTCGGGTGCTCATCTCAACCATGATAGCGTTCAACAAGAAAGACCTCAAAATCGACCGGATTATCGCATTAACCATTTGAATCACCTCAACTCCACTCGTTGAAAATGAACCAAATATCTATAACATAACTCTAACAAAGGTAGGAAGTTCATAAAAGTCTTTTTATTCTAAGATACTATTGAACTTGGCCATTATAGTGCCTCTTAAACGTAGGTAAACTTAAAATATAGTTGGTGACAAAAGATGAAACTATAAAATAAAAAGAAATAGGAAAATAATATTCCATTACGGAGAATCAAACCCAAGTCTCATAGTTGAAAGCGAGATACCTAACTACTGGACAACAATGGATTTTTGGTAATTGTCCTAGAGTCTTTTGTCCGATCGCTATATAGTTTTAGCATGATCTTTTGCGTAATGTCTAACTCTTCGACACATCCTTCCATATGTGTGATAGAGTTCTTAGAGCTACCGCGATGTTTTGAGCTGTTCGACCGTGTGGCTTTTTCTTCAAAAGAGTCAACATTAAACGTCAGGTCTTTAATTGGCAACCCATCCAGTGGAGCGTCGATTGCATCAATTCCATCAACGGTCTTCCCATGAGTTTATAGTGCATGACCCATTTTTTATACCATTCACCTTCAAGCGCCACCATAGCTTTGCATCAAACTTCTTTAAAAAAGAAATAGGTGATATTTTGCCGAAGAAGTTGATAAGGTCTTCAAAGAGGATGTGGTCATGTCTGACATTTTACGTTAACAACACGGCAAAAAGAAACGAGAAATTCTGATACTCGAAATTAACTACAAACCCTTGAATAAGGTTTTAGAATAAATAAGATATCCAATCCGAAACAAAAAATGATTTGATAAAAAGAATTTTAGAGTCAGATATTTTCATAAAATTTGATATGAAATTGAGATTTTGGAAAATTCAAATTTCCTAAAAGGATAAATATAAAATAATATTTAATGTCCCGTTTAGAAAATATGAAAGGAACGTCATGTCATTTAGGCTAAAAAATTCTCAAACTCAAAAAAATCAAATCATTGGTCAAATAAACTCTCTACTTAAGCTTTATTGACTCAAGGGCACAGCTTATAGTGAAAAAATATATTCATTCAAAAGTCTTCAATAATATCATAAAAATTATCACATTTCATTCAAAAGTCTTCAATAATATCATAAAAATTACAAAACAGTAAAAAAAAAAAAAAAAAAAATTATTTCTATTGTACCCTGCAAAAATTTTAAAGGAACTTTAATTAATAAAACTATTAAAACTGATTAAGAGTCAAATTTTGTTTTAGAAAAAGAGGGGAGAATCTTGCTTCAAACAAAACAAAAAAAAATGCTAGATAGAAGTAAATGTTGTTGGTTTCATTTCAAACCCTTTTCAAGGAAGTTGAAAATACCTTGGAGATTACCTATGAGAGAGTTTCTAACGAAGTCTCTCTTCTCTCTTCGGTCTTCTCAAACTTATACGAATCCAACAACGGATCATTTGCATGGATTTAAAAGTTCAACTATAATAAGCCATCTAAAGAAGATTCAAGTAATAAATCAAGAAAAGAATCGAGTGATTTGAAGACTTTTTATCTTTAGGAGTTGAATTACATTTAAGATTATTTATGTTATGTCTTATTTTCTTCAATTTGTATTTAATAGCTTTTGGTAGTTTGTAGATGAACTACATCCTGTTTGGATGATCTTTTTGGCCTATTTAAAAGCTTGTAATATTCAGGGTGTTATGTTTATTTCAAACCTTGCTTTAGGTTTGATGTTAAAATCGATTCATTGGATTAGTCATGATCAAGCTAATTCTGGAGTGAGTCATCTTGGAATGTAAGAGTGACCATCATAGATTTCAAGTTCAATCTAAGAGTTATTCATCCTTCTAACCCGCTCTTGGTTGCTATCAATTCGTTAAGTTAGCTTTTTTTTGTGAATGTTTGCAAGGATACTAGAACCTCTAGCTTTGCAAAATTCAGTATTAGCACTTATCAAAAACACTACCAAAATAAAGTTTAACAAGGGGTTCTATGGTGCAATGGTTAGCACTGGACCGACACTTTGTAGAAGGAGTCACTTTTGGTTATACAAAATATGTCCATAACTGATTCGATAGGTTCATTTTTTGACTTGCACTCTATAAAAAGGATCACTAAGGTTGAAATTTTACAAAATGGGTCAATAGCTCAATGGTAGAGCATTTAGTTGTAGATGAAGAAGTCATCAGTTCAAACTTGGTTCGGCAAAAGCATACAAAATGAGTCCATTAGTTTGAACCTAGTTAGGCCTTTTTGTTATACTTTTGGACCGACACTCTGTAGAAGGAGTCACTAAGGTTGAAATCATGCATAAGCATAATGGGTCCATAGCTCAGTGGTAGAGCATTTGACTGCAAATCAAGAGGTCACCAGTTTGAGCCTGGTTGGGCCCTTCAATTTTGGACAGAACTTTGTTAAACTTTTGGACCGACACTCTGTAGAAGGGGTCACTAAGGTTGATATCATACAAAATGGGTTCATAGCTCCCTTAGTTGGGCCTTTTTACTTTGGATAGACACTTTGTTACACTTCTGGACCGACACCTAGTCGAAGGGGTCATTAAGGTTGAAATCATACAAAATGACGGTTCATAGCTCAGCGGTAGAGCAGTTCAAACCTGGTTAGGCCTTTCTATTAATTGGCATAATTGACCCTAATTTGCACCGATTCTATATTATTTTTGAAAGCAAACTGTGTCAAAGGGAACACATGAAACATCGAACATAGGTCTGAATCGAGTTATTCATCTTTCATCTACCATAGAATCCACACGTCTCCTGACCTGAAGAGTGTCGGAAAAGAAATAAGAATAATTACAAAAATCCATAAACTAAGAACTTAAGAACTCAGAACCTTATAACAAAGGTCCTTAGGATAGAAAATCGAGTTATTCATCTACCATAGGACCCCACACGAACGGAAGAACTAGAACCTTAAACCAAGGTCCTTAGGAAAAAACTAAGGAAAGAACTTAAAACCTTATTCCAAAATCCTCCACATAGAACCATGTACTTGGGGCCACGGTTCTCCGGACAAGAACAAAGATATCATTAAGAAAAGAGTGGTATCTAAGCACCCACGGTTGGCTTTTTGGCCCTTGATCTCACTTTAATTAATTTCAATCAATTAATTGATGTTTTGATGATAAAAAAAACCTACCTTTAATTATTAACTATTTTCAGTATTTTGAACTGTCCACAGTATAAGGTCGGGAATAACGATTTCAACGACTTTTTGATTACTCAAATTAGAGCTAAAACGAAAAAATTACAGTCGAGACAACATACCCGACGTGATGATGTGGCAGCAAAATCAAAATGATGGATAAATCAAAATATATCAAAGTATGACATTTATAATTTTGGAGGAGTAAGAAATGGTGGAGTTTTTCTTATTATTTATTTCTAAATAAAATTATTTTTACAAAATATAAATTTGAATCTAACCGTTACTCACATCGATTTTTATTATTACTATATTATATTATTATATTATTATATTTTAAAATTTTGGTAGTTACTCACATAGTTTTTATTATTATTATATTTATAATAAATTTTGAATTTTCATTTCACGGTTACTCACATAACTTTTTATTATTATTATATTAAAATTTTGAAACAAATGAATGTAGAAAATTTTCTTATTTTACTTTTAATCTCCACCTTCCATTATTCCTAACACAATCCAAGGGTCAATATTCAATCCTACATTTTGCCACTTTTCTCCTCTATATAAACTATCTTTCCCCACATTTTAAAATACACAACTTACATACATTCTCCAATCCTCATTTGTTCGAAGTCTCCATTGTTTGTTGCTCTCTCCAAGCTTACAAGTTTATTTCTAGTTCATCTTATTCTTGAGAGGGATTATTATTATATTGCGAGGAAATAGTTGTGAGTGTCCCAAATTGTAAATCTACTATTTGAGAGAGTTGTAGTGTGTTATTATCAAACTCAAATACTTGTATCGGTTTGATCCTGCGTCGTGGAAAAGATTGAGTTTGCTCTTGAACTCGTAAAAAGAGCGGTGTAGCAGTTCGGCTCTGATCAGTGGAAAGAGTTGAGAAAGTTTTTTATTCAAATTCCCAAGAGGCGCTTGGGGAGTGGAGTAGGCCGAGTTTGACCGAACCACTATAAAACTACGGTGTCATTTTCTCTAACTCTTTCCTATTTAAATTTCAAAATATTATGGTGATTTATTGCATGTTCTACTTGATTATTGTTTTGACTTGAATTACTTTGTTATAGTAATTATCATCTTCTACTTATTTGTAAAAAGTTTCATCATTAGAAAAATTAATCACATTTAAACACTTTTATCGTTAAAACCCTATTCACCCCCCTCTAGGGTTGCCATACCGATCCAACAATTGGTATCAGAGCAGGTTGCTCTTATAGATTTTTTTATATAAACTTTATTGTTCGAGCTTATGGCCAACCTACGTGTTAAAAATTGTTTTAGTGAAGGACAATCAACCTCTAGACCCCCTTATTTTGATGGAACAAATTATACATGTTGGAAAGCTAGAATGAAAATTTATTTGCAATCGGTTGATTATCAATTGTGGTTAAATGTTAGTAATGGTCCTTACATTCCAATAAAAATTGTTAATAATGTTGAGGTGCCAAAATTAGAAGAGGAATTTGATGAGCATGCTATGAAAAAATGTTCTTTGAATGCTAGTGCTATCAATTGTCTTTATTGTGCCTTAAGTAACGATGAATTTAATAGAGTATGTATGTGTTTTTCGGCATATGAAATTTGGAAAACTCTTGAAGTAACTCATGAGGGAACAAATCAAGTAAAAGAAACAAAAATTAGCATGTTAGTTCATAATTATGAACTATTTAAAATGGAGGAAAATGAACCTATTGGTGATATGTTTACTAGATTTACTAATATTGTCTTGGAAAAGTATATTCTACTTCCGAAAATGTAAGAAAAATTCTTAGGTCTCTGCCTAAAAGTTGGGAGGCAAAAGTGACGGCGATTCAAGAAGCAAAGGATCTCACAAAGCTTACTTTGGATGAACTCGTTGGTTCTCTCATGACACATGAGATTACCATGAAGGGGCACATGGAAGAAGAATCCAAAAAGAAGAAAAGTATAGCCTTAAAGTCCATCAAAGTTGACTCTGAAGATGAGGACGTCCTTGATGAAGATGATGTCGCCTACTTCACACGTAAGTATAAAAATTTTATTAAAAGGAAGAAACAATTCAAGAAACATTTCACCAATCAAAAAGAGTCAAAAGGTGAAAAAAGCAAAAATGATGAGGTAATATGTTATGAATGTAAAAAGTCGGGTCATATAAGAACGGATTGTCCTCTCCTCAAATCATCTAAGAAATCCAAGGAGAAAGCAATGAAGGCTACTTGGGATGATAATGATGAAAGTGCAAGTGGAAGTGATGAAGAAGTAGCAAATTTTTGCTTCATGGCTCATAGTGACAAAGAGGGATGAACAAGAAGATGAACAAGAAGATGAACAAGAAGATGAGGTAACTCTTGAATCTCTTTCTTATCATGAATTATTTAAACTTGTTGATGAGATGACAATTGATTTAGAAAAACTTAGTTCAAAGTACGTTGTGCTTAAAAAGAAATATAAGACTTCAATTATTGAAAATAAGTCTTTATTAAATGAAATTTCTTGCTTAGAAGAGAAGGATCATAATATTGTTAAAATTGATGTACCTTGTGAAAAGCATGTATTTGAGTGTGATGAGAAAAATGCATTAATTGATAAAGTCAAGTCCCTTGAGCATGATTGTTGTGAAAAAGATAAATTAATTAAATTGCTCAAAGAAAATGAATCAAATAATTTGCAAGAACTTGGTAGGGTTAAGGAGTCTATTAAAAGGTTTACAATAGGTGCTCAAAAATTAGCTAAAATACTAGAAGGAGGTAAGTCATAGGGTGATAAAAGAGGATCAGACTATATTGATAAATATTCTACACCTTCAAGTTCTAAAACAATATTTGTTAAAGCATCCCCTATCTTGTCTAAATCTAACACATTTAAATTTGTATCTAAGTATGATAAATCTAGATTTGTGCCTATATGTCATTATTGTAGTGTTGAAGGTCATATTAAACCTAAGTGCTTTAAATTGAAAAATTCTCAAAATATTCATTTAGGAAAAAAAGTTTCTCAAAATACAAAGTTTAACAATGTTTTAGAAAATAAATTTTCGAATAAAAATAGAATACACAAATTTAGTCCAAGAAATAAATTCTTGCATAATGTTTGTTTCTCGTGTGGTAAGTTTGGACATAAAGATTATTCTTGTTACTTATCCAAATACAATGTCTTTAATATGAATGCAAATATGAAATGTGTTAGGCTATGGAGCCTGATACTTATTTATAGCTTGGTCAACGGTTATATCCGATAAAGCTATATTTAGTAAAGCTATATATAGTAAAGCTATATATGGTAAAGTTATATCCGGTAAAGCTATCTATGGTAAATAGCTATATATAGTAGATGGCTAAATCTGGTAAAGCTATATATAGTAAACTATACCATATATATATATATATATATATATATATCTGATCTGGTAGAGCTTTGAAAATGTACTTTTCTATTCTCTGTACTCTCTATTGTTGTACATACCTGAAGTCATCAATACAAAATCCTTTTAGCCAGAGTTCTCCTTGCAACTTTCTCTATCCCATTCTTTGTGTTCATCTAGATCGAGCGTGTGCGTTATTGTGCGATCCTAACAACTGGTATCAGAGCTAACGACTGATATCGATCCTAACAACTGGTATCAGAGCCAGGCGGTGTCAAAGCCAGGCGGAAGTCAGAGCCAGGCGGTGTCAAAGCCAGGTTGAAGTCAGAGCTAGGCGGAAGTCAGAGCCAGGCGGAAGTCAGAGCCAGGAGGTGTCAGAGCCAGGCGGAAGTCAGAGCCAGGCGGAAGTCAGAGCCAGGCGGAAGTCAGAGCCAGGCGAAATAAAATTCACCACGATGTGTGAAGATGTTAATTTCAAAGATTTGAACTGAGAAGTTCGATGGATCCGATTTCGGTTTCTGGAAGATGCAGATTGAAGATTATCTGTACCAGAAAGATCTTCACGAACCTCTGTTGGGGGTGAAGCCGGATACCATGACCACAAAACAGTGGAAGCTCAAGGATCGATAAGCCTTGGGGCTGATCCGGTTGACGCTATCCAGAAACGTGGTGTTCAACATTATCAAGGAGAAGACAACGTCAGGTCTGTTGAAGACGCTGTCGAATATGTACGAAAAACCGTCGGCTATGAACAAGGTGTATTTGATGCGGAGATTGTTATGAGTCCTTGTGAGAACTTCGTTATGAGCAAACATAAACGAGTTAGCTTCACAAAGACTGTTAGAGAATTGAAGAAAAGTACCGGAAGAAGCGTCGCTGAAGCTCCAGAGGGGGTTGCGTCGCCCAGAAGCGTCGCTGAAGCTCCAAAGGGGGTTGCGTCGTCCGGAAGCGTCGCTTAAGCTCCAGAGGGGGTTACGTCGTCCGGAAGCGTCGCTGAAGCTCCAGAGGGGGTTGCGTCGTCCGGAAGCGTCGCTGAAGCTCCAGAGGGGGTTGCGCCGTCTGGAAGCGTCGCTGAAGCTCCAGAGGGGGTTGCGTCGTCCGGAAGAATCGCTGAAGCTCTAGAGGGGGTTGCGTCGTCCGAAAGTGTCGCTGAAGCTCCAGAGGGGGTTGCGTCGGCTGGAAGCGTCTCTGAAGCTCCAAAGGGGGTTGCGTCATCCGGAAGCGTCGCTGAAGCTCTAGAGGGGGTTGCATCGGCCGGAAGCGTCGCTGAAACTCCAGAGGAGGTTGCATGGGCCGGAAGACTCTTGCTGAGAAACCAGAGGTGAAGCAAGTGGGAGTTGATGTTGAGTTGCTCAAGGATTCACAGAGTGATGTTGTAGCGGATACTCAAGAAACTCCTGAGACTCTTGCTGAGAAACCAGAGGTGAAGCAAGTGGGAGTTGAGGTTGAGTTGCTCAAAGATTCACAGAATGATGTTGTAGCGGATACTCAAGGAACTTCTGAGACTCTTGCTGAGAAACCAGAGGTGAAGCAAGTGGGAGTTGATGTTGAGTTGCTCAAGGATTCACAGAGTGATGTTGTAGCGGATACTCAAGAAACTCCTGAGACTCTTGCTGAGAAACCAGAGGTGAAGCAAGTGGGAGTTGAGGTTGAGTTGCTCAAAGATTCACAGAGTGATGTTGTAGCGGATACTCAAGGAACTCCTGAGACTCTTGCTGAGAAACCAGAGGTGAAGCAAGTGGGAGTTGAGGTTGAGTTGCTCAAAGATTCACCGAGTGATGTTGTAGCAGATACTCAAGAAACTCCTGAGACTCTTGCTGAGAAACCAGAGGTGAAGCAAGTGGGAGTTGAGGTTGAGTTGCTAAAAGATTCACATAGTGATGTTGTAGCAGATACTCAAGAAACTCCTGAGACTCATGCTGTTGGCGAGGAACCCGGTCTATCATTCAAAACACAGAAGGCGATACCATTTCACTCGGAGGTTAGTTGAAGATGGTGATGTGTTTTGAGAAGATAGAGGGTGCAAAGAATCCAGCAAACATGTTGACAAAATGTGTTGATGTTGGAATATTGAGATTGTGCAAAACCTCAATTGGTATGGTGCAGTGAAGATGCTCATGGTCGTTTGAGAGTGAAATTCTTGGTTGACTAGATCAGTCTCCAAGTGGGAGAATTGTTAGGCTATGGAGCCTGATACTTATTTATAGTTTGGTCCGATTATATCCGGTAAAGCTATATTTAGTAAAGCTATATATAGTAAAGCTATATATGGTAAAGCTATATCCGGTAAAGCTATATATGGTAAATAGCTATATATAGTAGATGGCTAAATCTGGTAAAGCTATATATAGTAAACTATACCATATATATATATCTGATCCGGTAGAGCTTTGAAAATGTACTTTTCTATTCTCTGTACTCTCTATTGTTGTACATACCTGAAGTCATCAATACAAAATCCTTTTAGCTAGAGTTCTCCTTGCAACTTTCTCTATCCCATTCTTTGTGTTCATCTAGATCGAGCGTGTGCGTTGTTGTGCGATCCTAACAACTGGTATCAGAGCTAACGACTGATATCGATCCTAACAAAATGGATTCCTAAATTTGTGAAGACTAACTTTCTAGGACCCAAACAAGTATGGGTACCAAAAAGTCAATTTTGAATATCTTTGTTTTTAGGTTTGTTTGAAAGCCTCAAAGAAAAATAAGTTGTACTTGGATAGTGGTTGCTCAAGGCACATGACGGGTAATCCATCTAAGTTTGTGAATCTTTCCAAGAAGGATGGTGGTTTAGTAACCTTTGGTGATAACAAGAAGGGTAAAATAATTGGTAAGGGTACTATAGGTACTGAGTCTTGTACTCTCATTGAAAATGTATTGTTAGTTGATGGTTTAAAGCATGACTTACTTAGCATTAGTCAATTATGTGATAAAGGTTTTAGAGTTGTATTTGATAAGAATAATTGCATAATTGAAAATGCTAGTGATAGGAAAGTTTTATTTGTAAGAAATAGAGATGATAATGTGTATACTATTGATTTGAATGATTGTCCTACAAATAATAAATGTCTTTCGGTTTTGCTTGATAACTCTTGGCTATGGCATAGAAGACAAGGACATGCTAGTATGCACTTGATTTCAAATATTTCAAAAACTTCATTAGTTAGAGGTCTTCCTCAACTTAAATTTGAAAAAGATAGAATTTGTGATGCTTGTCAAATGGGCAAGCAAACTAAATCTTCTTTCAAATCTAAAAATATGATTTCTACCACTAGACCTCTTCAACTACTTCATATGGACTTATTTGGCCCTTCTAAAATAGCTAGCTAGGGAGGAAACTATTACGCTTTTGTCATAGTTGATGATTTTTCAAGATTTACTTGGGTTTTGATGATAAAACATAAGAATGATGTTTTGAAAAGATTTGCTAGTTTTGTAAAAAGAGTTCAAAATGAAAAAGAGTTTTTAATTACTAAAATTAAGAGTGACATTTGATAGTGTTGCCTTTGAAAATTTTTGTGAAGATAATGGTTTTTGTCATGACTTCTCCTCTCCAAGGACTCCTCAACAAAATGGTGTGGTTGAAAGGAAAAATAGTACTTTACAAGAATTTGTTAGATCAACGTTAAATGAGTATGATTTACCTAAATATTTTTGGGCGGAAGCCGTTAATACCGCTTGTTATATTTTAAATAGAGTTTTAATTAGACCTTCATTAGATAAAACCCCTTATGAACTTTGGCATAACAAAATTTCAAAGGTCGGGTATTTCAAAGTTTTTGGTTGCAAATGTTTTATTTTGAACAACAAAGAAAAGCTGGGAAAATTTGATTCAAAAACGGATATTGGTATTTTTCTTGGTTATTCATCTACTAGTAAAGCTTATAGAGTTTTCAATAAGAGAACTTTAGTTATTGAGGAATCTATGCACGTGGTATTTGATGAATCTTGCAATAATATTTCTAATGAGTCTATTTGTAGTCATGATTTAGAAAGAAATTTTGGAGATTTACATGTTAGTGACAAAAGCAAAGAAATTGTTTCAAGTAAAGAAGAGGTGAGCTTAAAAGGAGGAAGGTTCTTCATCAATGCCAAAAGAATGGAGGTATGCCTTATCTCATCCCAAGGACTTGATTCTTGGTGATCTCGAACAAGGTGTGAAAACTCGTTCTTCTATTAATTTATTTAATAATCTTGCTTTTGTTTCTCAAATTGAACAAAAAAGTCTTAAGGATGTCGAAAATGATGAGTTTTGGATTTTAGCTCTGCAAGAAGAACTAAATCAATTTGAAAGGAACAACGTTTGGGAATTAGTACCTAGGTCATCTAATACTTCTATTATTGGAACCAAATGGGTTTTTAGAAATAAAATGGATGAAAATGGGAATATCATTAGAAATAAAGCTAGGTTTGTAGCTTAAGGTTATTGTCAAGAGGAAGTGTAATGGTAGGGGTTTCAAAAAGGCAAAAAAAAAAGAAAAAAAAAAAAAAAAGGGGAACTCCTTAAATCTCGCCGGAAATCATGGGATTTTCGGTGAGGCATGCCTTGCCAGCCAAGGCGTATTAATGCGTATTAAACCCTAGGTACCTTAGTAGCCGTCTTTTCCTTTTTTGAGTGACTGTCATACCTTTGAGGGAGGAGCCGAAGGGTTTAGGTGAGATAGAAAGTGTCGCGAGACTTCAGATCGGGTTCAATAAACGCCGCGAGCTTTAGGTAGGAGCAGGCGCTAGTGTACGGCGGGCAAGGGAGGACAGACGCGTCACCGGAGATGGACGAACGACGACGCTTCCACAGGTGACAGCAGCCAAGCCCGTGATAGGGCTATTGAGGCGTTCTGGCGAGGAAGACGAAGCGGTGGGCACGGGTCGACCCTTGGCATTCTGCGGGTCGTCTCGGCTGGCGTGCAGCCCACACCTCGCAAGCCGCGCTCAGACACCACCATTGGGCCTCGTTCCTTTTCGGCCCAAACCAGAGGTGCGCCTAGAAACCCCGCGCCGTTAGGGTTCTTCGCAGGCCGTCGGTTTTGGCTCCACCAGCAGCTCGGCTGTGCGGCTTCGCGGCGCGGCTCGGCGGCTCGACATCTAAATAGCATACCGATTTTTAGGTTTTTAACCCTTCTGGAGTCATTCCCACCCTTGTTTCAGCCATCTGAGGTCAGTATAACTCCATTGTGATAAAATAGATTGTGATAGGGACGTACCTTTGTAGATAGGCATAAGAGCTAGTTGTGAAAGGGCTCTAAGTGTATCATGTTATCTTATAGGAGGTAGTTAGGCGCTGGAATTAGCATTGTGGGTGACTTCGGCCAAGGCCAAGGAGGTAAGTAACCTTACTGTTGGCGTTAGTTATGTATGTATGTTGGTGCGTGCCCTGTGGCCCTTGCATGCACCATATGTTGTTGTTGTATGCTAGGTTAGATGTTTCTTGCCGTGAAATGCTATGCATGCTTTGTTTATGTATGTGATTCTTGCAGGGAATTGCTAGGTATGCCATGTTTATGAATATGATGTTGTGACGCTAGGTTAGATGTTTCTTGCCGTGAAATGCTATGCATGCTTTGTTTATGTATGTGATTCTTGCAGTGAATTGCTATGTATGTCATGTTTATGAATATGATGTTGTGACGCGTTTTGTCGCCCTGTATGTATGATGAGCTTGATTGACATGTCATGATTGTAATGAGAACCCCACATGCCATGAATAAGATGACTAGTATGCTAGGATATGCTTGCTCAATGTGGACCCGGTTATGCTATGTTATGCTTGCCTGATGTGAACCCGGTTATGCTATGTAATGCGGCGAGAGGATGGAGCGTTGTAGGTGTAATGCCATGGAGGTAAACATTAAGAACCTCATGCACGCTATGGTTATGTACTTGGGGCACTCCCCCGTTATGCTACGGATGGTATGGATGCGTATATTCGATATCGTGTTCGCCACGATATCATGCAGGCCCTCCTTTGTCTGTGGCGTCCGGTATTGTATGTCATACATACCCGACCAAGCCAGGCCCAGGGAGTTCACTTGCGAGCTCGCCTGGTGGGCCCACAGTCACACACGTGGGCCATGTGTGGGAAATTACCATGCATCCACCCCCGCCCGGACAAGGCAAGGGCCTAAGGCCATGGGAAGGAATGGAAGACAAACCTCTCTCTCAGTTTCGTTCTTCTAACATTGTGCGGCATGTATGGTAATGATGTGCGACATGTATGGGTATTCTGTGTGACATGTATGTGTGTTGTGTGCGTCATGTATGTGTATCGTGTGCGACATGTAGATGCATTGTGTGCGACTGCTTGTACCCGAATGTATGAATATATGCTTAACCCCAACAGTGGGGCGACTTACTGGGTATTTTATATAATACTCAAGCCACGTGCTACCAATATTTTTCAGGAAGGGGCAAGGCTCCCATGTACGGGTGACGGTGGATGAGGCGAAGGGCCATGGAAATCTTGAGGAGGGTTTGTTGTGTCGTAGCGCCTGTTGGATTCTCTTGGGTTCTTAGTTTTGCGAATTGTTTTCTCTAGTCTCTGTTGATTACTTCTAGGCTAGGTTGTCGCAATTGTTTTCCTAGGTATGAACTGCTTAAATTGATGAATGCATTTTCGTTATTGAGACTGTTCCATGTGAACTCTTGTCCTGTTGATTTGACGAGTATAAGGTAACGTCGCTAATTAGGGTGGAGAAAATTAGGGGCGTTACAGGAAGGCATAGATTATGAAGAAACTTTTGCACCCGTTGCTAGATTAGAAGCTATTAAAATGTTACTTGCTTTTGCTTCTTACAAAAAATTTGTATTGTATCAAATGGATGTGAAAAGTGCATTCTTGAATGGTTATATTACGTCTGAGCTCTCTAAGGTGTCTGAGATATCTGAGGTGTCTAAGGTGTCTGAGAACTCTGAGGTGTCTGAGGTGTCTGAGAACTCTAAGGTGTCTGAGGTGTCTGAGGTGTCTGAGAACTCTAAGGTGTCTAAGGTGTCTTAGAACTCTGAGGTGTCTGAGAACTCTTAGGTGTCTGAGGTGTCTGATGTGTTTGAGACCTCTGAGGTGTCTTAAGTGTCTGAGATATCTGCGGTGTCTGAGGTGTCTGAGGTGTCTGAGGTGTCTGAGGTGTCTAAGATATCTGAGGTGTCTGAGGTGTCTAAGATATTTGAGGTGTTTGAGGTGTCTGAGGTGTCTGAGGTGTTTGAGGTGTCTGAGGTGTCTGAGAACTCTGAGGTGTCTGAGAACTCTGAGGTGTCTGAGGTATCTGAGATATCTGAGATGTCTGAGGTGTCTGAGGTGTCTGAGGTGTCTTAGAACTCTGAGGTGTCTAAAATGTCCGAGGTGTCTAAGGTGTCTGAGAACTCTGAGAACTCTGAGGTGTTTGAGACCTCTGAGGTGTCTGAGGTGTCTGAGGTGTCTGAGATATCTGAGGTGTCCGAGATATCTGAGGTGTTTGAGATATCTGAGGTGTCTGAGATATCTGAGGTGTCTGAGGTATCTGAGATCTCTGCGGTGTCTGAGGTGTCTGAGGTGTCTGAGATGTTTGAGGTGTCTGAGGTATCTGAGAACTCTGAGGTGTCTGAGGTGTCTGAGGTGTCTAAGGTGTCTGAGGTGTCCGAGGTGTCTGAGATATCTGAGATATCTGAGGTGTCTGAGGTGTCTGAGGTGTTTGAGATATCTGAGGTGTCTGAGGTGTCTGACATATCTGAGGTGTCTGAGGTGTCTGAGAAATCTGAGGTGTTTGAGGTGTCTGAGAACTCTGAGGTGTCTGAGGTGTCTGAGATATCTGAGGTATCTGAGGTGTCTGAGGTGTCTGAGAACTCTGCGGTGTCTGAGGTGTCTTAGTATCTGAGGTGTCTGAGGTGCCTGAGATATCTGAGGTGTCTGAGATCTCTGAGGTGTCTGAGGTTTCTGAAATATCTGAGGTTTCAGAGATGTCTGAGAACTCTGAGGTGTCTTAGGTGTTTGAGACCTCTGAGTTGTCTGAGGTGCCTGAGATATCTGAGGTTTCTGAGGTGTCTAAGGTGTATGAGGTGTCTGAGATATCTGAGGTGTCTGAGGTGTCTGAAAACTCTAAGGTGTCTGAGAACTCTAAGGTGTCTAAGGTGTCTGAGGTGTCTAAGGTGTCTGAGGTGTCTGAGAACTCTGAGGTGTCTGAGGTATCTAATGTGTTTGAGACCTCTGAGGTGTCTTAGGTGTCTGAGATATCTGAGGTGTCTGAGGTGTCTAAGATATTTTAGGTGTTTGAGGTGTCTGAGGTGTCTGAGATATCTGAGGTGTCTGAGGTGTCTGAGAACTCTGAGGTGTCTGAGGTGTCTGAGATATCTGAGGTGTCTGACGTGTCTGACGTGTCTGAGGTGTCTGAGGTGTCTTAGAACTCTGAGGTGCCTGAGTTGTCTGAGGTGTTTGAGACCTCTAAGGTGTCTGAGGTGTCTGAGGTGTCTGAGATATCTGAGGTGTCTGAGATATCTGAGGTGTTTGAGATATCTGAGGTGTCTGAGAACTCTGAGATCTGAGGTGTCTGAGATCTGAGGTGTTTGAGGTGTCTGAGAACTCTGAGGTGTCTGAGGTGTCAGAGGTGTCCGAGGTGTCCGAGGTGTCTGTGGTATCTGAGGAGTCTGAGAACTCTGAGGTGTCTGAGGTGTTTGACACCTCTGAGGTGTCTGAGGTGTCTGAGATATTTGAGGTGTCTGAGGTGTCTTAGATATTTGAGGTGTCTGAGGTGTATGAGGTGTCTAAGGTGTTTGAGAACTCCGAGGTGTCTGAGGTGTCTGAGATATCTGAGGTGTCTGAGGTGTCTGAGATATCTGAAGTGTCTAAGGTGTCTGAGATCTCTGAGGTGTCTAAGGTGTTTGAGGTGTCTGAGGTGTTTGAGGTGTCTGAGATATCTAAGGTGTTTGAGGTGTCTGAGGTGTTTGAGACGTCTGAGGTGTCTGAGGTGTTTGAGACGTCTGAGCTCTCTGAGGTGTCTGAGGTGTTTGAGACGTCTGAGGTGTCTGAGATATCTGAGGTGTCTAAGGTGTCTGAGAACTCTGAGGTGTCTGAGGTGTCTGAGAACTCTAAGGTGTCTGAGGTGTCTGAGGTGTCTGAGAACTCTGAGGTGTGTGAGAACTCTGAGGTGTCTGAGGTGTCTGAGAACTCTAAGGTGTCTGAGAACTCTAAGGTGTCTAAGGTTTCTGAGGTGTCTGAGAACTCTGAGGTGTCTGACGTGTCTAATGTGTTTGAGACCTCTGAGGTGTCTTAGGTGTCTGAGATATCTGAGGTGTCTGAGGTGTCTGAGATATCTGAGCTGTCTGAGGTGTCTGAGGTGTCTGAGGTGTGTGAGATATTTGAGGTGTCTGAGGTGTCTGAGGTGTCTAAGGTGTCTGAGGAGTTTGAGGTGTTTGAGACCTCTGAAGTGTCTGAGATATCTGAGGTGTCCGAGGTGTCTGAGATATATGAGGTGTCTGAGGTGTCTGAGATATCTGAGGTGTCTGAGATCTCGGAGGTGTCTGAGGTGTCTGACAACTCTGAGGTATCTGAGGTGTCTGCGGTGTCTGAGGTGTCCGAGGTGTCTGAGGTGTCTTAGGTATCTTAGGTGTATGAGGTGTCTGAGGTGTCTGAGAACTCTGAGGTCTCTGGGATGTTTGAGGTGTCTGAGATGATGTGTCTGAAGTGTCTGAGAACTCTGAGGTGTCTGACGTGTCTGAGGTGTCTGAGATATCTAAGGTGTCTGAGGTGTCTGAGGTGTCTGAGATATCTGAGATATCTGAGGTGTCAGAGGTGTCTAAGGTGTCTGAGGTGTCTGAGGTATCTGAGGTGTCTGAGGTGTCTGAGGTGTCTGAGATATCTGAGGTGTCTGAGGTGTCTGAGATATCTGAGGTGTCTGAGGTGTCTAAGGTGTCTGAGGTGTCTGAGGTGTCTGAGGTGTCTGAGGTGTCTGAGATGTGTGAGGTGTCTGAGGTGTCTGAGATGTCTAAGGTGTCTGAGGTGTCTGAGGAGTTTGAGGTGTTTGAGACCTCTGAGGTGTCTGAGATATCTGAGGTGTCCGAGGTGTCTGAGGTGTCTGAGGTGTCTAAGGTGTCTGAGATATATGAGGTGTCTGAGATATATGAGGTGTCTGAGATCTCTGAGGTGTCTGAGGTGTCTGAGAACTCTGAGATCTGAGGTGTTTGGGGTGTCTGAGGTGTCTGAGAACTCTAAGGTGTCTGAGGTGTCTGAGGTGTCCAAGTTGTCTGAGGTGTCTGAGGTATCTTAGGTGTCTGAGGTGTCTGAGGTGTCTGAGGACTCTGAGGTGTCTGAGGTGTTTGAGGTGTCTGAGAACTATGAGGTGTCTGAGGTATCTGAGGTGTCTGAAGTGTCTGAGAACTCTGAGGTGTCTGAGGTGTCTGAGGTGTCTGAGGTGTCTGAGATATCTGAGGTGTCTGAGGTGTCTGAGGTGTCTGAGGTGTCTGAGGAGTCTGAGGTGTCTGAGATATCTAAGGTGTCTGAGGTGTATGAGATCTCTGAGGTGTCTGAGATATCTAAGGTGTCTGAGGTGTATGAGATCTCTGCGGTGTCTGAGGTGTCTGAGGTGTATGAGGTGTCTGAAGTGTCTGAGGTGTCTGAGGTGTCTGAGGTGTCTGAGAACTCTGAGGTGTCTGAGGTGTCTGAGGTGTCTGAGGAGTTTGAGGTGTCTGAGATATCTCAGGTGTCCGAGGTGTCTGAGGTGTCTGAGGTGTCTGAGATATATGAGGTGTCTGAGGTGTCTGAGATATCTGAGGTGTCTGAGATCTATGAGGTGTCTGAGGTGTCTGAGAACTCTAAGATCTGAGGTGTCTGAGATCTGAGGTGTTTGAGGTGTCAGAGGTGTCTGAGAACTCTGAGGTGTCTGAGGTGTCTGAGGTTTCCGAGGTGTCTGAGGTGTCTTAGGTATCTGAGGTTTCTGAGGTGTCTGAGGTGTCTGCGAACTCTGAGGTGTCTGAGGTGTATGAGGTGTCTGAGATATTTAAGGTGTCTGAGGTGTCTGAGATATCTGAGGTGTCTTAGGTGTCTGAGGTGTCTGAGGTATCTGAGGTGTCTGAGATATCTTAGGTGTCTTAAATGTCTTAGGTGTCTGAGATATCTGAGGTGTCTGAGGTGTCTGAGATGTCTGAGGTGTCTGAGGTGTTTGAGATATCTGAGGTGTCTGAGATGTCTGAGATATCTGAGGTGTCTGAGGTGTCTAAGATATCTCAGGTGTCTGAGGTGTCTGAGGTGTCTAAGATATCTCAGGTGTCTGAGGTGTCTGATTTGTCTGAGGTGTCTTAAGTGTCTGAGATCTGAGGTGCCTGAGGTATCTGATGTGTCTGAGGTGTCTGAGGTGTTTGAGACGTCTGAGCTTTCTGAGGTGTCTGAGGTGTTTGAGACGTCTGAGATCTCTGAGGTGTCTGAGATGTTTGATATGTCTTTGATATCTTTGTAGTCTGAGATGTCTAAGATGTTTGAGAATTTTTAGATTTCTTAGGTATCTTGAGATGTCTTAGATTTCTGAGATTTCTTTAGTATCTTTGATGCCTGAGATGTCTAAGATGTCTGATATTTCTTTGGTATCTATGATTTCTGAGATGTCTGAGACGTCTGAGGTGTATGAGGTTGTTAGGATCGATACCAGTTGTTAGGATCGCACAACAACGCACACGCTCGATCTAGATGAACACAAAGAGAAGGATAGAGAGAAGTTGCAAGGAGAACTCTGGCTAAAAGGATTTTTTATTGATGACTTCAGGCATGTACAACAAGAGAGTACAGAGAATAGAAAAGTACATTTTCAAAGCTCTACCGGACCAGATATATATATGGCATAGTTTACTATATATAGCTTTACCAGATTTAGCCATCTACTATATATAGCTATTTACCATATATAGCTTTACCGGATATAGCTTTATCATATATAGCTTTACTATATATAACTTTACTAAATATAGCTTTACCGGATATAACACCGTTGACCAAGCTATAAATAAGTATCAGGCTCCATAAGCCTAACAATTCTCCCACTTGGAGACTGATCTAGTCAACCAAGAATTTCACTCTCAAACGACCATGAGCATCTTCACTGCACCATACCAATTGAGGTTTTGCATAACCTCAATATTCCAACATCAACACATTTTGTCAACATGTTTGCTGGATTCTTTGCACCCTCTATCTTCTCAAAACACATCACCATCTTCAATTAACCTCCGAGTGAAATGGTATCGCCTTCTGTGTTTTAATGGTAGATCGGGTTCCTCGCCAACAGCATGAGTCTCAGGAGTTTCTTGAGTATCTGCTACAATATCACTATGTGAATCTTTTAGCAACTCAACCTCAACTCCCACTTGCTTCACCTCTGGTTTCTCAGCAAGAGTCTCAGGAGTTTCTTGAGTATCCGCTACAACATCACTATGTGAATCTTTGAGCAACTCAACCTCAACTCGCACTTGCTTCACCTCTGGTTTCTCAGCAAGAGTCTCAGGAGTTTCTTGAGTATCCGCTACAACATCACTCTGTGAATCTTTGAGCAACTCAATCTCCACTCCCACTTGCTTCACCTTTGGTTTCTCAGCAAGAGTCTCAAGAGTTTCTTGAGTATCCGCTACAACATCACTCTGTGAATCTTTGAGCAACTCAACCTCAACTCCCACTTGCTTCACCTCTGGTGTTTCAGCAAGAGTCTTCCGGCCCATGCAACCTCCTCTGGAGTTTTAGCGATGCTTCCGGCCGACGCAACCCCCTCTAGAGCTTCAGCGACGCTTCCGGATGACGCAACCCCCTCTGGAGCTTCAGCGACGCTTCCGGACGACGTAACCCCCTCTGGAGCTTCAGCGACGCTTTCGGACGACGCAACCCCCTCTGGAGCTTCAGCGACGCTTCCGGACGACGCAACCCCCTCTGGAGCTTCAGCGACGCTTCCGGACGACACAATCCCCTCTGGAGCTTCAGCGACGCTTCCGGACGACGCAACCCCCTCTGGAGCTTCAGCGACGCTTCCGGACGACGCAACCCCCTCTGGAGCTTCAGCGACGCTTCCGGACGACGCAACCCCCTCTGGAGCTTCAGCGACGCTTCCGGACGACGCAACCCCCTCTGAAGCTTCAGCGACGCTTCCGGACGATGCAACCCCCTCGGAGCTTCAGCGATGCTTCCGGGCGACGCAACCCCCTCTAGAGCTTCAGCGACGCTTCCGGGCGACGCAACCCCCTCTCGAGCTTCAGCGACGCTTCTGGGCGACGCAACCCCCTCTGGAGTTTCAGCGACGCTTTTTTCGGTACTTTTCTTCAATTCTCTAACAGTCTTTGTGAAGCTAACTCATTTATGTTTGCTCATAACGCAGTTCTCACAAAGACTCATAACAATCTCTACATCAAATACACCTTGTTCATAGTCGACGATTTTTCGTACATATTCGACAGCGTCTTCAATAGACCTGACGTTGTCTTCTCCTTGATAATGTTGAACGCCACGTTTCTGGATAGCGTCAACCGGATCAGCCCCAAGGCTTATCGATCCTTGAGCTTCCACTGTTTCATGGTCATGGTATCCGGCTTCACCCCCAACAGAGGTTCGTGAAGATCTTTCTGGTACAGATAATCTTCAATCTGCATCTTCCAGAAACCGAAATCGGATCCATCGAACTTCTCAGTTCCAATCTTTGATCTTTCCATCTTCACAGATCGTGGTGACTTCCGCCTGGCTCTGACTTTCGCCTGGCTCTGACTTTCGCCTGGCTCTGATACCAGTTGTTAGGATCGATACCAGTTGTTAGGATCGCACAACAACGCACACGCTCGATCTAGATGAACACAAAGAGAAGGATAGAGAGAAGTTGCAAGGAGAACTCTGGCTAAAAGGATTTTTTATTGATGACTTCAGGCATGTACAACAAGAGAGTACAGAGAATAGAAAAGTACATTTTCAAAGCTCTACCGGACCAGATATATATATGGTATAGTTTACTATATATAGCTTTACCAGATTTAGCCATCTACTATATATAGCTATTTACCATATATAGCTTTACCGGATATAGCTTTACCATATATAGCTTTACTATATATAACTTTACTAAATATAGCTTTACCGGATATAACACCGTTGACCAAGCTATAAATAAGTATCAGGCTCCATAAGCCTAACAGAGGTTTCTGAGGTGTCTGAGGTGTCTAAGAACTCTCAGGTGTCTGGGTGTCTAGGGTGTTTGAGACCTCAGAGGTGTCTGAGGTGTCTGAGATATTTGAGGTGTCTGAGGTTTCTGAGGTGTCTGAGGTGTCTGAGGTGTCTGAGATATCTAAGGTGTCTGAGGTGTCTGAGATCTCTGAGGTGTCTGAGGTGTTTGAGATGTCTGAGAACTCTGAGGCGTCTGAGAACTATGAGGTGTCTGAGAACTATGAGGTGTCTGAGGTGTCTGAGGTGTGTGAGAACTCTAAGGTGTCTGAGGTGTCTGAGGTATCTGAGGTGTCTGAGATGTCTTAGGTGTCTGAGGTGTCTGAGGTGTCATAGATGTCTGAGATGTCAGAGATGTCTGAGATGTCTAAGGTGTCTGAGATATCTGAGGAGTCTGAGGTGTCTGAGGTGTCTGAGGTTTCTGAGGTGTCTGATGTGTCTGAGATATCTGAGGTGTCTGAGGTGTTGGAGACGTCTGAGGTCTCTGACGTGTCTGAGGTGTCTGAGGTGTTTGAGACGTCTGAGATGTCTGAGATGTCTGAGAGTTCTGAGATTTCTTTGGTATCTTTGTAGTCTAAGATGTCTAAGATGTCTGAGAGTTCTGAGATTTCTTTGGTATCTTTGATGTCTTAGATGTCTAAGATGTCTGAGATTTCTTTGGTATCTTTGATGTCTGAGATGTCTGACATGTCTAAGATGTCTCAGATGTCTGAGGTATCTGAGGTATCTGAGGTGTCTGAGGTGTCTGAGGTGTCTGAGGTGTCTGAGGTGTCTGAGGTATCTGAGGTGTCATAGATTTCTGAGATGTCAGAGATGTCTTAGATTTCTGAGATGTCTGAAATGTCTGAGATGTCTGAGGTGTCTGAGATATCTGAGGAATCTGAGGTGTCTGAGGTGTCTGAGATATCTGAGGTGTCTGAGGTGTCTGAGATAGCTGAGGTGTCTGTGGTGTTTGAGACGTCTAAGATCTCTGAGGTGTCTGAGATGTTTGATATGTCTTTGATATCTTTGTAGTCTAAGATGTCTGAGATGTCTGAGAGTTCTGAGATTTCTTTGGTATCTTTGTAGTCTGAGATGTCTAAGATGTCTGAGAGTTCTGAGATTTCTTTGGTATCTTTGATGTCTGAGATGTCTGAGATGTCTAAGATGTCTGACATGTATGAGGTGTCTGAGATATTTGAGGTGTCTGAGATATCTGAGGTGTCGTAGGTGTCTGAGGTTTCTGAGGTGTATGAGGTGTCTGAGATATCTGAGGTGTCTGAGATCTCTGAGGTGTCTGAGATGTCGAGAACTCTGAGGTGTCTGAGAACTATGAGGTGTCTGAGAACTATGAGGTGTCTGAGGTGTCTGAGGTGTGTGAGAACTCTGAGGTGTCTGAGGTGTCTGAGGTATCTGAGGTGTCTGAGATGTCTTAGGTGTCTGAGGTGTCTGAGGTGTCTGAGGTGTCATAGATGTCTGAGATGTCAGAGATGTCTGAGATGTCAGAGATGTCTGAGATGTCTAAGATGTCTGAGATATCTGAGGAATCTGAGGTGTCTGAGGTTTCTGAGGTGTCTAATGTGTCTGAGATATCTGAGGTGTTTGAGATATTTGAAGTGTCTGAGGTGTTTGAGACGTCTGAGGTATCTGACGTGTCTGAGGTGTCTGAGGTGTTTGAGACGTCTGAGATGTCTGAGATGTCTGAGAGTTCTGAGATTTCTTTGGTATCTTTGTAGTCTAAGATGTCTAAGATGTCTGAGAGTTCTGAGATTTCTTTGGTATCTTTGAAGTCTGAGATGTCTGAGATGTCTAAGATGTCTGGCAGGCCTGAGTTGTCTGAGATGTCTAAGATGTCTGACAGGCCTGAGATGTATGAGAGGTATGAGTTGTTTGAGATGTCTAAGATGTCTGACAGGCCTGAGATGTGATGTCTGAGAGTCTGAGGTTTCTGAGATGTCTGAGGTGTCTGAGATGTCATATGTCTGAGATGTCTGAGATGTCTAAGATTTTTTAGATGTCTGAGATTTCTGAGATGTCTGAAATGTCTAAGATGTCTAAGATGTCTGAGATGTCTATGATTTTTTAGATGTCTGAGATTTCTGAGATGTCTAAGAGGTTTGAGAGGTCTGAGATTTCTGAGATGTCTAAGAGGTTTGAGAGGTCTGAGATGTCTAGGATGTCTGAGATGCCTTTGATGTCTAAGATGTCTCTGAGATGTCTGAGAGATTTGAGGTGTTTAAGAGTTCTGAGAGGTCTGAGACGTCTGAGATATTTTTGATGTCTCAAATGTCTGAGATGTCAGAGATGCCTTTGATGTCTGGTATGTCTGGGATGTTTGAGACGTCTTAGATGTCTGAGATACCATGGATATCTGCGATATCTGAGATGTCTGATATGTCTTTGACGTCTGCGATGTCTGAGATGTCTGAGATGTCTATTGTATCTGAAATGTCTGAGATGTCTTAGATGTCTATGGTATCTGAGATGTCTGAGGTGTCTTAGATGTTTGAGATGTCTATGGTATCCGAGGTGTCTGAGGTGTCTGAGGTGTCTGAGGTGTCATAGATGTCTGAGATGTCTGAGATGTCTGAGATGTCTGAGATGTCTGAGGTGTCTGAGATATCTGAGGTGTCTGAGGTGTCTGAGGTTTCTGAGGTGTTTGAGATATTTGAAGTGTCTGAGGTGTTTGAGACGTCTGAGATCTCTGAGGTGTCTGACGTGTTTGAGACGTCTGAGATCTCTGAGGTGTCTGAGATGTTTGTTATGTCTTTGATATCTTTGTAGTTTGAGATGTCTGAGATGTCTGAGAGTTCTGAGATTTCTTTGGTATCTTTGTAGTCTGAGATGTCTAAGATGTCTGAGAGTTCTGAGATTTCTTTGGTATCTTTGATGTCTAAGATGTCTGAGATGTCTAAGATGTCTGACAGGCCTGAGTTGTCTGAGATGTCTAAGATGTCTGACAGGCCTGAGATGTATGAGAGGTATGAGTTGTTTGAGATGTCTAAGATGTCTGACAGGCCTGAGATGTGATGTCTGAGCGTCTGAGGTTTCTGAGATGTCTGAGGTGTCTGAGATGTCTGAGATGTCTAAGATTTTTTAGATGTCTGAGATTTATGAGATGTCTGAGATGCCTAAGATGTCTAAGATGTCTGAGATGTCTAAGATTTTTTAGATGTCTGACATTTCTGAGATGTCTAAGAGGTTTGAGAGGTCTGAGATTTCTGAGATGTCTAAGAGGTTTGAGAGGTCTGAGATGTCTAGGATGTCTGAGATGCCTTTGATGTCGGAGATGTCTCTGAGATGTCTGAGAGATTTGAGGTGTTTAAGAGTTCTGAGAGGTTTGAGACGTCTGAGATATTTTTGATGTCTCAAATGTCTGAAATGTCAGAGATGCCTTTGATGTCTGGTATGTCTGGGATGTTTGAGACATCTTAGATGTCTGAGATACGATGGATATCTGCGATATCTGAGATGTCTGATATGTCTTTGACGTCTGCGATGTCCGAGATGTCTGAGATGTCTATGGTATCTGAAATGTCTGAGATGTCTTAGATGTCTAAGATGTCTGAGGTGTCTGAGATATCTGAGGTGTCTGAGGTGTCTGAGGAATCTGAGATATTTGAAGTGTGTGAGGTGTTTGAGACGTCTGAGGTGTCTGAGGTGTCTGAGGAATCTGAGATATTTGAAGTGTCTGAGGTGTTTGAGACGTCTGAGATCTCTGAGGTGTCTGAGGTGTTTGAGACGTCTGAGATCTCTGAGGTGTCTGAGATGTTTGTGTTGAGTTATGGAGTCTGCTCCCTGTATTTATAGCTTGGTCAACGGCTATATCCAGGAAAACTATATTTGGTAAAGCCATATATGGTAAAGCTATATCCGGTAAAGCTATATATGGTACATAGCTATATATAGTAGATGGTTAAATCTGGTAAAGCTATATTTAGTAGACTGAATCATATATATATCCCGTCCAGTAAAGCTTTGAAATGTACTTTCTATTCTCTGTACTCTCTCTTGTTGTACATACCTGAAGTCATCTATAAAAAATATCCTTTTAGCCAGAGTTCTCCTTGCAATTCTCTCTATCCTTTTCTTTGTGATCATCTAGATCGAGCGTGTGCGTTGTTGTGCGATCCTAACAACTGGTATCAAAGCAAGGCAAAATTCACCACGATCTGTGAAGATGGAAAGTTCAAAGATTGGAATTGAGAAGTTCGATGGATCCGATTTTGGTTTCTGGAAGATGCAGATTGAAGATTATCTGTACCAGAAAGATCTTCACGAACCTCTGTTGGGGGTGAAGCCGGATACCATGACCACGGAATAATGGAAGCTCAAGGATCGACAAGCCTTAGGGATGATCCGGTTGACGCTATCTAGAAACGTGGCGTTTAACATCATCAAGGAGAAGACAACGTCAGATCTGATGAAGGCGCCGTCAAATATGTATGAAAAACCGTCGGCTATGAACAAGGTGTATTTGATGCGTAGATTGTTCAATCTACAGATGTCTGAAGGTGGACGTGTTGCGGATCATATAAATGAATTCAATATGATCACAAGTCAACTGGGTTCGGTGGAAATTAATTTCGAAGATGAAATTAAAGCGTTGATTTTGATGTCATCCTTACCCGAGTCATGGGATACTGTTGTTGCCGTAATCAGCAGTTCCCGAGGATCTGATAAACTGAAGTTTGATGAAATTCGAGATGTATTTCTCAGCGAAAGTATTCGCAAACGGGAAACTGGAGATTCATCAAGCAATGCTCTCAGTGTTGATCGAAGGGGAAGAAGCAAATCAAAGAGCTCAAACAAACATGGGCGTTCAAAATCAAAGAACCGGGGAAAATCTCCAAACAAACCCAACGTAACGTGTTGGAGCTGTGCGGGAAAAGGACACTTTCGGACAGATTGTACAAAGCTAAAGAAGAAGCAGAATCATAAATCTGAAGATGATGATGATTCTATATACACAACAGAAGATGCTGAGGACGTTTTAATTCTTAGTGTGGATAGCCCAGCTGAATCCTGGATTTTGGATTCAGGTGCATCGTTCCATTCGTCTCCAAGTAAGGAATTGTTTCGAAATTTCAAATCAGGAAATTTCAGGAAGGTGTATCTTGTCGACAATAAAACCTTGAAGATTGAAGGAAAGGGAGATATCTCCATACAAACTCCAGCAGGAAATCAATGGACATTACAAGATGTCAGATACATTTCTGGTCTCAAGAAGAACCTGATCTCTATTGGTCAGTTGGATAGCACAGGCTATGCAGCAGAATTTGGAAAGAGTTCCTGGAAGATTGTGAAGGGCGCCATGGTTGTTGCGCGTGGAACAAAATCCGGAACCTTATACACTACTGCAGAGTGTATAAACATGACTGCTGCTGCTGAGAGTGCTTCCAATTCAAGTCTATGGCACAATAGACTTGGACATATGAGCGTCAAAGGAATGAAGATGCTGACTGCGAAAGGAGCTTTAGAAGGCTTAAAATCTGTTGATATGGGTCTTTGTGAGAGCTGCGTTATGGGCAAACAGAAACGAGTTAGTTTCACAAAGGCTGCCAGAGAACCAAAGAAAGTGCGGTTGGAAATGATCCATACAGACGTCTGGAGACCATCTCCAGTTTCATCACTTGGTGGATCAAGGTACTACGAAACCTTCATCGATGACTTCAGCAGGAAGGTATGGGTTTACTTTCTGAAACACAAGTCAGATGTGTTTACCACCTTCAAGAAGTGGAAAGCTGAAGTTGAAAATCAGACCGGCTTGAAGATCAAATGCCTGAGGTCTGACAATGGAGGAGAGTACAACAAATCAGAGTTTATAACATTTTGTGCAGCTGAGAGAATTAGATTAATAAGAACAATTCCCGATAAGGCAAGACAAAATGGTATTGCAGAAAGGATGAACAGAACCTTGAATGAGCGAGCAAGAAGCATGAGGATTCATTCTGGATTGCCAAAGACATTCTGGGCTTATGCTGTGAACACAGCAGCATATTTGATTAATAGAGGGCCGTCAGTACCCTTGAAATTCAAATTGCCCGAAGAAGTATGGACAGGAAAAGAACTCAAGTACTCTCACTTGAGAACCTTTGACTGTACTGCGTATGTTCATGTTGATCCAGAGAAGAGAGATAAGCTTGATGCTAAGGCTGTGAAATGCTACTTCATAGGCTATGGCTCTAACATGTTCGGGTACAGGTTTTGGGATGAGAAAAATAGGAAGATCCTAAGACACTGTGATGTGACCTTTGATGAAAATGTCATGTACAAGGACAGAGAGAAGATAAACTCTGAGACTACGAAGCAAGTGGGAGTTGAACTTGAGTGGCAAGAAAATTCAGACAGTGATGGTACAACAAAAGCTCAAGAAACTCCTGATCCTATTGCTGAAGAACCAGACGTGGAGCAAGTTGCATCTGAGCAGGTGTTGAGAAGATCATCCAGAACTACCAGAGCACCAGATAGATATTCAACCTCATTACATTATCTGTTGCTGACTGACGAAGGAGAACCAGAGTCCTTTGATGAGGCCCTACAAGTGGAAGATTCAACTAATTGGGAGCAAGCCATGGATGATGAGATGAGCTCACTTGAAAGGAATAATACGTGGGTGCTGACTGAGTTGCCTACAGGAAAGAGAGCTCTGTTGAACAAATGGGTGTTCAAAATCAAGCTTGAACCAGATGGCAGAAGGAGGTTTAAGGCTCGGTTAGTAGTTAAAGGATATTCACAAAGAAAAGGCATTGATTATGCTGAGATCTTTTCTCCAGTTGTGAAATTAACTACTATCCGAATTCTACTGAGTATTGTTGCATCGGAGAATTTGCACCTTGAGCAAATGGATGTAAAAACGGCATTTTTACATGGAGATCTAGATGAGGAGATCTATATGCAACAACCCGAAGGATTTGCAGCTCCAGGCAAAGAGCACATGGTGTGTAAGCTCAATAAGAGCTTGTATGGACTGAAACAAGCACCGAGACAATAGTACAAGAAGTTTGACTACTTCATGAGCAAGAGTGGTTTCCACATAAGTGAAAAGGATCAGTGTTGCTACCTCAAGAAATACACTAATTCTTATGTGTTTCTACTCCTGTATGTGGATGATATACTAATTGCTGGATCAAGTATGAGGGAGATAAACCACCTGAAGGCAAGGTTGTCTTCAGTATTTGAGATGAAAGATTTAGGTGCAGCGAAGCAGATCCTTGGGATGAGGATTTCTCGAGATAGATCTGCTGGCACATTAAATCTATCCCAAGAGCAGTACATTGAGAAGGTGTTGTCCAAATTCAAAATGAATAACGCTAAACCCAGGACTACCCCCTTGGCAAATCATATTAAATTGTCAAAGGGGCAATTTCCCAAGACAGTTGAGGAACGTGAGCACATGGCATCAGTTCCGTACGCTTCTGCAGTTGGGAGTTTGATGTATGCTATGATCTGCACTAGACCTGACATAACACATGCAGTGGGAGTTGTTAGCAAGTACATGACAAATCCAGGGAAGAAACATTGGGAAGCTGTGAAGTGGCTTCTGAGATATCTGAGAGGTACATCCAATACTACACTTTGTTATGGCAATGGCAAAGTAGTTCTGCAAAGTTTTGTGGATGTTGATCTGAGTGGAGATGTAGACTCCAGCAAGAGCACATCTGGGTATATCTACACTATAGATGGAACAGCAGTGAGTTGGATGTCCAAGCTTCAGAAATGCGTTGCTCTTTCATCTACTGAAGCTGAGTACGTGGCCATAGCTGAAGCTGGAAAGGAGATGATATGGATGACAGACTATCTAGAAGAATTAGGCCGGAAGCAGTGCAAGAAGATCCTTTATACAGATAGTCAGAGTGCCATACAGTTAGTGAAAAACCCAGTCTATCATTCAAGGACAAAACACATTAGAAGACGGTACCATTTCACTCGCAGGTTAGTGGAAGAAGTCGATATGTGTTCGGAGAAGATAGAGGGTGCAAAGAATCCAGCAGACATGTTGACAAAATGTGTTGATGTTGGAAAATTAAGGCTATGCAAAGCCCTAATTGGTATGGTGTAGGATCAGTCTCCAAGTGGGAGAATTGTTGAGTTATGGAGTCTGCTCCCTGTATTTATAGCTTGGTCAACGGCTATATCCGGTAAAACTATATTTGGTAAAGCCATATATGGTAAAGCTATATCCGGTAAATCTATATATGGTACAGCTATATATAGTAGATGGTTAAATCTGGTAAAGCTATATTTAGTAGACTGAACCATATATATATCCCGTCTAGTAAAGCTTTGAAATGTACTTTCTATTCTCTGTACTCTCTCTTGTTGTACATACCTGAAGTCATCAATAAAAAAAAATCCTTTTAGCCAGAATTCTCCTTGCAATTCTCTCTATCCTTTTCTTTGTGATCATCTAGATAGAGCGTGTGCGTTGTTGTGCGATCCTAACAGTTTGATATGTCTTTGATATCTTTGTAGTCTGAGATGTCTGAGATGTCTGAGAGTTCTGAGATTTCTTTGGTATCTTTGTAGTCTGAGATGTTTAAGATGTCTGAGAGTTCTGAGATTTATTTGGTATCTTTGATGTTTGAGATGTCTAAGATGTTTGAGATTTCTTTGGTATCTTTGATGTCTGAGATGTCTGAGATGTCTAAGATGTCTAAGATGTCTGAGGTGTCTGAGGTATCTGAGGTGTCTGAGGTGTCTCAGGTGTCATAGATGTCTGAGATGTCTGAGATGTCTGAGAGGTCTGAGATGTCTAAGGTGTCTGAGATATCTGAGGAATCTGAGATGTCTGAGGTGTCTGAGATATCTGAGGTGTCTGAGATATCTGAGGTGTCTGAGGTGTCTGAGGTGTCTGAGATATCTGAGGTGTCTGTGGTGTTTGAGACGTCTGAGATCTCTGAGGTGTCTGAGATGTTTGATATGTCTTTGATATCTTTGTAGTCTGAGATGTCTGAGATGTCTGAGAGTTCTGAGATTTCTTTGGTATCTTTGTAGTCTGAGATGTCTAAGATGTCTGAGAGTTCTGAGATTTCTTTGGTATCTTTGATGTCTGAGATGTCTGAGATGTCTAAGATGTCTGACAGGCCTGAGTTGTCTGAGATGTCTGAGATGTCTGAGAGTTCTGAGATTTCTTTGGTATCTTTGTAGTCTGAGATGTCTAAGATGTCTGAGAGTTCTGAGATTTCTTTGGTATCTTTGATGTCTGAGATGTCTGAGATGTCTAAGATGTCTGACAGGCCTGAGTTGTCTGAGATGTCTAAGATGTCTGACAGGCCTGAGATGTGATGTCTGAGAGTTTGAGGTTTCTGAGATGTCTGAGGTGTCTGAGATGTCATATGTCTGAGATGTCTGAGATGTCTAAGATTTTTTAGATGTCTGAGATTTCTGAGATGTCTGAGATGTCTAAGATTTTTTAGATGTCTGAGATTTCTGAGATGTCTGAGATGTCTAAGATGTCTAAGATGTCAAAGATGTCTAAGATTTTTTAGATATCTGATATTTCTGAGATGTCTAAGAGGTTTGAGAGGTCTGAGATTTCTTAGATGTCTAAGAGGTTTGAGAGGTCTTAGATGTCTAGGATGTCTGAGATGTCTCTGAGATGTCTGAGAGATTTGAGATATTTAAGAAAGCTGAGAGGTTTGAGACGTCTGAGATACTTTTGATGTCTCAAATGTCTGAGATGTCAGAGATGCCTTTGATGTCTGGTATGTCTGGGATGTTTGAGACGTCTTAGATGTCTGAGATACCATGGATATCTGCGGTATCTGAGATGTCTGATATGTCTTTGACGTCTGTGATGTCCGAGATGTCTGAGATGTCTATGGTATCTGAAATGTCTGAGATGTCTTAGATGTCTATGGTATCTGAGATGTCTGAGATGTCTGAGGTGTCTGAGATATCTGAGGTGTCTGAGGTGTTTGAGGAATCTGAGGTGTCTAGGGTGTCTGAGATATCTGAGGTGTCTGAGATATCTGAGGTGTCTGAGGTGTCTGAGGTGTCTGAGGTGTCTGAGATATCTGAGGTGTCTAAGGTGTCTGAGGTGTTTGAGATATTTGAAGTGTCTGAGGTGTTTGAGACGTCTGATATCTCTGAGGTGTCTGAGGTGTTTGAGACGTCTGAGATCTCTAAGGTGTCTGAGATGTTTGATATGTCTTTGATATCTTTGTAGTCTGAGATGTCTGAGATGTCTGAGAGTTCTAAGATTTCTTTGGTATCTTTGTAGTCTAAGATGTCTAAGATGTCTGAGAGTTCTGAGATTTCTTTGGTATCTTTGATGTCTTAGATGTCTAAGATGTCTGAGATTTCTTTGGTATCTTTGATGTCTGAGATGTCTGAGATGTCTAAGATGTCTCAGATGTCTGAGGTATCTGAGGTGTCTGAGGTGTCTGAGGTATCTGAGGTGTCATAGATTTCTGAGATGTCAGAGATGTCTGAGATTTCTGAGATGTCTGAAATGTCTGAGATGTCTGAGGTGTCTGAGATATCTGAGGAATCTGAGGTGTCTGAGGTGTCTGAGATATCTGAGGTGTCTGAGGTGTCTGATGTGTCTGAGATAGCTGAGGTGTCTGTGGTGTTTGAGACGTCTGAGATCTCTGAGGTGTTTGAGATTTTTGATATGTCGTTGATATCTTTGTAGTCTAAGATGTCTGAGATGTCTGAGAGTTCTGAGATTTCTTTGGTATCTTTGTAGTCTGAGATGTCTAAGATGTCTGAGAGTTCTGAGATTTCTTTGGTATCTTTGATGTCTGAGATGTCTGAGATGTCTAAGATGTCTGACAGGCCTGAGTTTTCTGAGATGTCTAAGATGTCTGACAGGCTTGAGATGTATGAGAGGTATGAGTTGTTTGAGATGTCTAAGATGTCTGACAGGCCTGAGATGTGATGTCTGAAAGTCTGAGGTTTCTGAGATGTGTGAGGTGTCTGAGATGTCATATGTCTGAGATGTCTGAGATGTCTAAGATTTTTTAGATGGCTGAGATTTCTGAGATGTCTGAAATATCTAAGATGTCTAAGATGTCTGAGATGTCTAAGATGTCTGAGATGTCTAAGATTTTTTAGATGTCTGAGATTTCTGAGATGTCTAAGAGGTTTGAGAGGTCTGAGATTTCTGAGATGTCTAAGAGGTTTGAGAGGTCTGAGATTTCTGAGATGTCTAAGAGGTTTGAGAGGTCTGAGATGTCTAGGATGTCTGAGATGCCTTTGATGTCTAAGATGTCTCTGAGATGTCTGAGAGATTTGAGGTGTTTAAGAGTTCTGAGAGGTCTGAGACGTCTGAGATATTTTTGATGTCTCAAATGTCTGAGATGTCAGAGATGCCTTTGATGTCTGGTATGTCTGGGATGTTTGAGACGTCTTAGATGTCTGAGATACCATGGATATCTGCGATATCTGAGATGTCTGATATGTCTTTGACGTCTGCGATGTTCGAGATGTCTGAGATGTCTATGGTATCTGAAATATCTGAGATGTCTTAGATGTCTATGGTATCTGAGATGTCTGAGGTGTCTTAGATGTTTAAGATGTCTGAGATGTCTGAGGTTTCTGAGATATCTGAGGTGCCTGAGGTGTCTGAGAAATCTGAGGTGTCTGAGGTGTCTGAGATATCTGAGGTGTCTGAGGTGTTTGAGATATTTGAAGTGTCTGAGGTGTTTGAGACGTCTGAGATCTTTGAGGTGTCTGAGGTGTTTGAGACGTCTGAGATCTCTGAGGTGTCTGAGATGTTTGATATGTCTTTCATATCTTTGTAGTCTGAGATGTCTGAGAGTTCTGAGATTTCTTTGGTATCTTTGTAGTCTGAGATGTCTAAGATGTCTGAGAGTTCTGAGATTTCTTTGGTATCTTTGATGTCTGAGATGTCTAAGATGTCTGAGATTTCTTTGGTATCTTTGATGTCTGAGATGTCTGAGATGTCTAAGATGTCTGAGATGTCTGAGGTGTTTGAGATGTCTGAGGTATCTGAGGTGTCTGAGGTGTCATAGATGTCTGAGATGTCTGAGATGTCTGAGATGTCTATGGTATCTGAGGAATCTGAGGTGTCTGAGATATCTGAGGTGTCTGAGGTGTCTGAGGTGTCTGAGGTGTCTGAGATATCTGAGGTGTCTGTGGTGTTTGAGACGTCTGAGATCTCTGAGGTGTCTGAGATATTTGATATGTCTTTCATATCTTTGTAGTCTGAGATGTCTGAGATGTCTGAGAGTTCTGAGATTTCTTTGGTATCTTTGTAGTCTGAGATGTCTAAGATGTCTGAGAGTTCTGAGATTTCTTTGGTATCTTTGATGTCTGAGATGTCTAAGATGTCTGAGATTTCTTTGGTATCTTTGATGTCTAAGATGTCTGAGATTTCTTTGGTATCTTTGATGTCTAAGATGTCTAAGATGTCTGAGATGTTTGAGGTATCTGAGGTGTCTGAGGTGTCTGAGGTGTCATAGATGTCTGAGATGTCTGAGATGTCTGAGATGTCTGAGGTGTTTGAGATGTCTGAGGTGTCTGAGGTGTCTGAGGTGTCTGAGATATCTGAAGTGTCTGTGGTGTTTGAGACGTCTGAGATCTCTGAGGTGTCTGAGATGTTTGATATGTCTTTGATATCTTTGTAGTCTGAGATGTCTGAGATGTCTGAGAGTTCTGAGATTTCTTTGGTATCTTTGTAGTTTGAGATGTCTAAGATGTCTGAGAGTACTGAGATTTCTTTGGTACCTTTGATGTCTGAGATGTCTGAGATGTCTAAGATGTCTGACAGGCCTGAGTTGTCTGAGATGTCTAAGATGTCTGACAGGCCTGAGATGTATGAGAGGTATGAGTTGTTTGAGATGTCTAAGATGTCTGACAGGCCTGAGATGTGATGTCTGAGAGTTTGAGGTTTCTGAGATGTCTGAGGTGTCTGAGATGTCTGAGATGTCTAAGATTTTTTAGATGTCTGAGATTTCTGAGATGTCTGAGATGTCTAAGATGTCTAAGATGTCTGAGATGTCTAAGATTTTTTAGATTTCTGAGATGTCTAAGAGGTTTGAGAGGTCTGAGATTTCTGAGATGTCTAAGAGGTTTGAGATGTCTAAGATGTTTGAGAGTTCTGAGATTTCTTTGGTATCTTTGTAGTCTGAGATATCTAAGATGTCTGAGAGTTCTGAGATTTCTTTGGTATCTTTGATGTCTGAGTTGTCTTAGATGTCTAAGATGTCTGACAGGCCTGAGATGTATGAAAGGTATGAGTTGTCTGAGATGTGATGTCTGAGAGTCTGAGGTTTCTCAGATGTCTGAGGTGTCTGGGATGTCATATGTCTGAGATGTCTGAGATGTCTAAGATTTTTTAGATGTCTGATATTTCTGAGATGTCTGAGATGTCTAAGATGTCTAAGATATCTGAGATGTCTAAGATTTTTTAGATGTCTGAGATTTCTGAGATGTCTAAGAGGTTTGAGAGGTCTGAGATGTCTAGGATGTCTTAGATGCCTTTGATGTCTGAGATGTCTGAGAGATTTGAGATGTTTAAGAGTTCTGAGACGTCTGAGATATTTTTTATGTCTCAAATGTCTGAGATGTTAGAGATGCCTTTGATGTCTGGTATGTCTGGGATGTTTGAGACGTCCTAGATGTCTGAGATACCATGGATATCTGCGATATCTGAGATATCTGATATGTCTTTGACGTCTGCGATGTCCGAGATGTCTGAGATGTCTATGGTATCTGAAATGTCTGAGATGTCTTAGATGTCTATGGTATCTGAGATGTCTGAGGTATCTTAGATGTTTGAGATGTCTCTGATGTCTGAGATGTATTTGATTTCTTTAATGTCTGAGATGTCTAAGACGTCTGAGATGTCTTTGATTTCTTTGATGTCTGAGATGTTTTGTGATGTCTGAGATGTCTAAGATGTCATGGACGTCTACAATGTTTGGGATGTTTTAGATGTCTGAGATGTTCTAGATGTCTGAGATGTCCTAGATGTCTGAGATACCATGGATATCTGTGATATCTGGGATGTCTAATATGTCTTTGACGTCCGCGATGTCCGCGATGTCTGAGATGTTTATGGTATCTGAGATGTCTAAGATGTCTGAGTCTGGATGTCTGAGATGTCTTTGATGTTTGAGATGTCTGAGATTTCTCAGTTGTCTGAGATGTCTAAGATGTCTGAGTTGTTTGAGATGTCTTTGATGTCTGAGATGTCTGAGTTGTATTTGATGTCTAAGATGTCTTTGATGTCTGAGATGTATTTGATGTCTAAGATGTCTTTGATGTCTGAGATGTCTGAGATGTATTTGATGTCTAAGATGTCTTTGATGTCTGAGATGTCTGAGATGTCATGGATGTCTGGGATGTTTGAGATATATTTGATGTCTGAGATGTCTGAGATACCATTGATGTCTGCTATGTCTGAAATGTCTTTGATGTTTGAGATGTCTGAGATGTCTGAGATACCATGGATATCTGCGATATCTGGAATGTTTGAGATGTCTTTGATGTCTGCGATGTCCGAGATGTTTGCGATGTCTATGGTGTCTGAGATGTCTCTAATGTCTAAGTTTGGATGTCTGAGATGTTTGAGATATTTGAGATGTCTAAGATGTCTGAGATGACTGAGATATTTGAGATGTCTGAGATGACTGAGATGTCTTAGATGTCTAAGATACCATGGATGTCTGTGATGTCTGCAATTTCTTTGATGTCTAAGATGTTTGCTATGTCTGGGATGTCTGAGATGTCTGAGATGTCTGAGATGTCTGCGATGTTTGGGATGTGTGAGATGTCTGAGATGTATGAGAGGTCTGAGATGTCTGGGATGTCTGAGATGTCTTTGATGTTTGAGATGTCTGAGAAGTCTAAGATACCATTGATGTCTGCGATATCTGGGATATCTGAGATGTCTTTTATGTCTGTGATGTCCAAGATGTCTGAGGTGTCTATGATGTCTGAAATGTCTCTAATGTTTGAGTCTGGATGTCTTAGATGTCTTTGATGTTTGAGATGTCTGAGATATCTTTTATGTCTGTGATGTCCGAGATGTCTGAGGTGTCTATGATGTCTGAGATGTCTCTAATGTTTGAATCTGGATGTCTTAGATGTCTTTGATGTTTGAGATGTCTGAGATGTCTGAGTCTGGAACCGTGTGCATCAGATATTAATGAAAGACCATTAACATCTTTTGAAAGTAATAAGCGTTGTTAGCAAAAAAAAAAAAAAATGGAAGAAGAAACTTGTGGGTCGGAGAAAAAAGGAACCTACAAGTCAGTGTGTTTCATCATAGATATCATCTCAACCAAGGAGGCGGAGAGGAAGGCCACAGAGGCGTATTAGTAAAAGAACATCAAACTTGTCATCCCAACAAAAGAAGCCTAGAGAAATGCCTAAAAAAGAGGTTGAAAGCATATGAGTACATTACAAGAAATTCTGATGATAAATTTTCTACCCATAATAAAGAAGTGGAAGAAATTGCATTTGCATAATTAAAATATCTTCTAAAGAATACATAGTTAACTAGGGACCAAGCAAAGTTGACACTGGCAAAGTCAAGCTTTATACGGAAGAAAATGTGAGCTTGACTTTTAACTCGAAGAAATTTTAGGACAATTGTTAGTAATTATTAAGTTGAGAGCTTAAGAAATTTCATACTTTGTTTTAGAGAATTGTTAACTTACGAACAAAAGTTTAGGAAATCTATTAGTTTCTTTCTCTCGGTAAATAGTTTAACGATGTATGTTTTATTCATAACAAGAAATAGAATTGAAAGCATACTGCTTAAGGTTCTTTTGTGTAAAAAAAAAAAAACTCTCCTCTCAAGTTATTCTTCTTCATTTATTTGCTTCCGTACATTCGTACATTGTAGATTAACCCTTAAAATATCTCGAATTTAATCTTTAAATTTTAGATTATTAAAAATAGTGCCCTAAAATGTTCCAATCTAACCTTTAAACATATATATATATATATATATATATATATATATATATATATATTATATAAACTATGATTTAAGTCTATAGTTTGTAACATACTATATAATTAATATTTGTAACATACTATATAATTAATAGTACCCTTGGGTTGCATGACGAACTTCATAGCAATAACCTGCTCATCAATGGGAAGCAAATTTGCACCATAATTATGAAACGTGTAAATAAGCAAGAAAGAAAGTTAAGAATTAGCTCAAAAAATAAATGACTAAACCAAATTCTGATATTACATAATACCCAATACCACGATTCCTATTAATCACTCTATCAAACTGCAATGCGATCATCCCAGCAGGAGAGCCTACCAAGAACGATCCAATGTCCTTACAAATCAAGGAAATAGTTCATCTAAGTAGGGCCTCTCTCCTCTCTCATTCTTACTTCTTTCATCCCACAAAGGAAATGGTTAGCATTTTGGATTTTGAATCTAGTGGCCTAAGTTTAACTCTTGGTAGAACCTCAATGCATGTGGGTGTGGAATTGGTCAAGGAAGCAAAGGTACATACCTTGAAGAGTGAGTTTGAGGTTATCCGTATGAATTGCGGTGACTCAATAGACGACTTCACAATGAAGTTGACGACGATCGTCACCGACACCATTCGTTAGGAAACTAAGTGGAGAATATCTCTGTCATCAAGAAATTCCTTCGAACTGTCTCCCTGAGATTCGTGCAAATTGTTATCTCTATCAAGAAATTCAGCGGTCATCTTATGGTCAATGAGGAGAGACTGCATGGATATGACGAGAATATGAACTCCTGAGTGATTTCACATGATGATCATATGCGACTCAATCTCAATCCTGAGTGAGTTATGAACTCCTGCATGCAAGGGTTTATCCTTTGATTTGCATGGGTGAGAATGTCTCTAGTAGCCAATTCAATATGTCTACCATTTTGGGATTTAACTAAATAGGGTGCTAGAAACATAATATCATGAGATAGAATTCACTTATTTCCATATAAAGAAAGTATATGAGTTGTTCTATTAAGTGTTGATTACTCGACTTGAACAATGGAGCCTCACTCTCATTGGCTCGAGAGAGACTTGGTTTATGATTAGATCATAAACAATTGTTCATTAGAGAATTTTTGGTACTTAAGGCGAAAGATGTAATTATAGAGGTAAACGAACTTTTGACCCAATTGTAACGATGAACAACTCAAAAGATTGACTTGTTTCTAATAATTATATCAATTGACATAACTTGTCCTATATTGCACTTTAATTCTACAGTGGAGTGACGTATAGTTAATAAATAAAAATTGATGAAGGAAAGAATGGAAGAGTTTAGTTAATTAATCTTGTGGGTCAGAATAAAAGGTTGAAATTAATATTTAATATATTAAATATATTAAATATAAAAAAGGAAATAGATTTAATTTAAAATATTTAAATTAATATTTAATATATTAGATATATGAAATAAATAGAGAAATATATTTAGTTTCACATCATCAAATTAATATATAATGTATTAAATATAAATAAAATATATATATATTAATTTGAAATATTCTATTAATATTTAATATATTAAATATATTAGAAGAGAAAAATATATTTATTGTATTTAATAAATGAAATATTAGAACATACATTAATTTAAAATATTTATGAAATTTGAATTAGATTTAAAGGATATTTTATAATATTTAAATATAATTTGAATAAAATATTATATCATAGCATATTAGACCTTCAAATATATTATTTGACAAAAATTGTCCAAAAGTTTCTGAATACGGTCCTGGGATAGAATCAAAATGTCACTAATCTCTCACTGTTTCTGCGTTGTTGAAATACATCAAGGAGGTTTGAAAGCTGCGGTTTCTACAAAGGTAAAGTTTTTACTCTCGCATTAATTGTTTTATTTTAATTCTTAATATAAAAAAAAACAAAACAAAACAGAACGGTTTTAGGTTCTAGTACTTACAATGAGAAGTTCATTCCCTTCGCTTTAGGCTTTCCTTTGTATACCTTAAACCTTCCTTAGGTGCATTAACTCATTTGGGGTATTACAAGTACGCACAGCAACAACTCACAGTTGTCAATGGCTCATATCGACTACAAGACGATTATGCTTGTAGATATAAAAGCCTATAAAGATGCTAAGATGTTGTAAAAGCCAACGATGGATGTGGAGTCCGCTTACATGCTATCTACAAAGTCTGTCTATGTAGACAAGACTTATAAGAATGAGACAGTAGATCTATGGCATGCAAGGTTATGACATGTTTGCTACCACCGGTCGAAGATGATTATAGAGAAATCCATTCTAAAAGGCCTACCTCAACTTGAGGTCAAAACATATATGATTTGATTTGTTCCTCAATTACCATACAAAGAGCCACTATAGTTAATTCACTTCAATTTATTCGGTCGTAGTCAAGTAAACGTCAATCAAAGGGATGTCTTACATGATGATGTACATTGACGACTACTCGAGATATGTATGGATTTTCTTAATAAAAGAAAAGTCTAACACATACTCAAAATTTGGGTCTACCCACGTTTGGTCCAAGTGTAAGTTCCAAATGACACTGTTCCAAATGACACTGATGTTGGTGAGTAAAAAGTATAAAAGATAGATATTTTAGAAATAAAATCTAAAATTTAGATATTTTAAGAATAGATCTAAAAATATTTTAATTATAAATCTAAAAAAGAAAGATATTTTAGAGATAAATTTAACTTGGACAAAAATAGAAGATAAAAAATTAGAATTAGAAGATCACAAATGTGTGGTTAACATTGTCTAGCATCTGGTTAGTATTCTATTCTAAAGAGTGCTTATGCCTCCTCGAGCCACTCTTCTATATGGTATCTACCTTTCCTTGAGCCTATATGGTATCTGGCTCTTCTATATGGTATCTACCTTTCCTTGAGCCTATATGGTATCTGGCTCTTCTATATGGTATCTACCTTTCCTTGAGCCTATATGGTATCTGGCTCTTCTATATGGTATCTACCTTTCCTTGAGCCTATATGGTATCTGCCTTCCACTCAGCCACTCTTCTATATGGTATCTGCCTTCCACTCAGCCACTCTTCTATATGGTATTTGCCTTCCTCGAGCTTATATGGTATTTGTAAATGACTCAACTTGTTCTAACTTGGCAATTAAATGACTCAACTTGTTCTAACAATGACTCAACTTGTTCTAACTTGGCAATTAAATGACTCAACTTGTTCTAACTTGGCAATGAGATAGTTCATACCTCGATCCGAGGTGCCCAATGATGAAGACGATCATGGGTTGATTCTCAACAAGTGTGTCCAAGCAAGTTGCAAGTGTCGATGAGCAAGTTGCAAGTGTCGATGAGCAAGTTGCAAGTGTCGATGACGTCTAGAATTGGAATGATGTCCAGAATTGGAATGGCATCACGATGCTCGTTGGAAATCACAATGACAAGATGATGATATAGAGTAGAGACAGAGTAGAGACAAGTCAACTAAAGTTGCAATGAACGAGCATGCGAGCATAGATCGACAAAAGAGAACCTCACCCAAAGTCTACAAGAACCTCATCCAAAGTCTACAAAATTAAATAGAAACGTAAAACTGCAATATCTAGCAGAATAACTCACAACTAAAGGAAAACAAAATCTTTTGAAATAGTATATCAAACCCGAATTGATTACATTAATTATATTGAATTGGTCCATATTCTAACATCATCTTCATACCTAATAAAATTCTTTAATAACAAATTTATAGCTACATGAACCGATCAAAACGGTCACTTTAAAGAAATGAAATACCGTACCGAAATGAAACGAAACCGAAAGGATCCAAAATGGCAAAATAGTATTGACATTTGTTCATTTGATCATCAATCAACCATATATATTGGAGAGTCCCTATTTTCATTTGTAATTCATGATTGATCCGGTCGGACCCGCCACAATGATCCAAACCACAGTTATCATGACTCTATCCCATTACACATAGCACACTCCAACAAAACAAAACAAGAAAAAAAAAAAAAAAAAAAAAAACAATAATTCCAACCCATCACAGCCGTCCAATCAAAAGCATCAAGAGCCGTACGTTCAATCATCTCTGCAGCTCCATCATACGCACGAACTCCGTGAAGCACACAAACCCATCCCCGTCTTCATCCACATCCCTTATCATACGCCGGCAGTCCTCTAACGTGCACCTCTCATCCCCAATTGATCTATAAACCCCGTGAAGCTCCTCCGCCGAGATCCTCCCGTCATGATCCGCGTCAAAAAACTCAAACGTCTCCCGGAGCTCCGACTCCGCTACCGAATCGAACCCCGACCCGACCCGAGCCATCAATTCATCCAACCGGATAAATCCGCCGCCGTCGACTTCGCTCAGCATCATCGCAACCTCCTCCTCCGACGCGATCCGGCTCAAAATCGCCTCCAACTCCTTCCTCGACACAACGCCGTCGTTCTCCCGCTGGTCTGAGTCGGAACAGCCAGCGAGGAGGACGCTAGTCGGAGTTCCGTAGCCAGCGGTGTGAGGCTTGAAGAAATTCTCGGAAGAAGAGGAGGAGGAAGACGTACCAGAACCAAAGGACGGCGGATCGGAACGGGAGACGTCGGCGGAGGGATTCTTCTTGGATCGGAAGAGGCGTTTAGGGCTAAATCGCTTGGGGATTTTCATGGCGGAAAAAACACAAAATAGAGAAGAGAATGAAGAATTTGATAATGGAGAAGGAGAATAGAATTTGGAGGTGAAAGAGCAGGAGAATTGCCGACTTAAATGGAAGGGATGAGAGCGAGAGATCCGCCATGGCAGCTTCCAGGAAGTTTCGCACGTAGTGTAACAAGAATCCGCCGCTGAGGACTAATTTTATATATATATATATATATATAAATATATGGGAAATTAGGTTTTGGTTTTTTTTTTTTTTTTTTTTTATTATTATTTTAAAATTAAAAAATATTTTTATTAAATAATTGTTAATGGAGAATTTAAGGAGAATCAAAGAATGTGGATTTTTTTGGTTAGGTGGTGCGTAGGGGTATTTTTGTCACACATGAATTTCCTTTATATATATTTTTTATTTTTGGAATCAATAATAATTATAAGAAATAATTCAATACAATTTTTTTAAAAGATAAATTAATTAAATAAGGAAAATAAAAATTAGATGAATTATTTTAATGTGTTGAATAATTTATAAAATTTATAAATAAATAAAAAAAAAATAGTAAAATTTAAGTATTTTTAGTTAGGAGGGGTATAATAGACTTTGTTGCTGTTTTTACTCGGTCAAATAACTATTGGGCAATTGTAAAGGAAGCCTAAATGAGAATTATTTTAAATTTTAGGCCAAAAATATTTTAAAAAATAAAAATTGTTGGTTGAAATGAAAATAATTTTGTAAGAGACATGTATGTAAATAAGAACAAAACATTTTAGAATGAAACGTGGTCATGTCACAGGTGAATATGGGACCACGTATTCTGAATCTTATACGTAGAAAAGATAAATAAAATTAATTTTAAATTTTAATCTGAATATTAGAGACGGGAAATTAAAAAAAAAAAAATACAATTTTTATTAGTAAAATTGTGAAAAGGTAATTAAAAAAAAGAATTTGTTATAAGAAAAAATAGAAAATAGAAAATGAAAGGGGTGGTGGTGGTGGTTTGGACTCACTTTTGTCACACTCTTTTCTTCATCACTTCCATTTAAAAGGGTTTGCTTCTCGTTTGGGTAATGTATGAGAAAATAGTGAAAGTTTTAGAATTTTCCTTGTTTTTGGGAGACAAGTGGCAGCTAGCCATTGGTTGAACGGCTGCCATAATTTTATATTATTTATTAATAATAAACTCAAGAACATCAAAGTCATGGACATGCAATAAAATATCTCTTTCATTTTCCCAACATTTTCCTTTGATGTTTCATAAATGAAAGGATTTCGACTTGACATAAACGTCTTATGTTCATCTTAAATGCGGAATATGACTCTAAAATTTTATTATAAATAGCGGAAAACTTAAAACTTTTGTAATACTTAAATTGATAGACAATACTGTTGGGCTTACGTGTTTCGAAATATGTGGAATTCAAAGTAAGATAAATACAATTACAAATTAAATAATTTAAATAAATGAAATGAAAATACTCTGTTCTAACCTAAGACTGGAATTTTGAATATGTAGCTACCATATGTACGCGCCACAGTCTTTGATCGTCATGCTGCCGTCAACCATACATGGGCACCTTGCCTTTACTTGAAAAATAATATGGCACACGGCATGAGTATTTCGAATACTCAGTAAGTGACCTCACTATAGGGGTCATGCTAATGCAAACACATGCAATCATGATTTAGAGACCTATCTCTAAACATCATAAGGGTGGCCTCTAGTCTCAAACAAATTGTATGTGTAGTATTTCCTTACACACGACTCACACTTACGAGTGGGAATCCCTAGGGCGCATGCACGCCCCTTGGACCCTCTGATCAAGCTAATCTGTAGCGACATCCGGAGGTCAGCGGAACTCCATAGTGTCATGCGCCTTATGAACACCCTCATTTGTGCACATTCGCACTCATCATCGTACGATGTGCGTCTGCAGCACTCATCATCTCTAGGGAAAGTAGCCCTATGTTTATGAACTCAAAATATGCATGTGGTCCCTCTAAATCCAATTATACGTCTCTTCTGACAAAACCCTCTAGTCTCATCTCTTTGTTACACTATGTAACATGTGCTCGTGGATATTTACATTAATATCATTTTCATACTCTTAGGGTTGTGTCCTATGTCGATCTAACGACATGATCCAATAAGACATTCATCATCATAAAGCATGCTCAACTTGGAAAACATCATCATATCAATAACATCGTCATGCAAACATCATACTCATCATAAAGTTATCAAGTGCATCAACTATAACATGTACGTCATGCATCGAGACATAAATAACGTACATACCACATACATCATAGCACAACGTCATACTCATACATCATCATAACTCGTACAATCTTTAGCCAATCCTATAGTGACGCCACTTACTTGGTTGACCTTGGCCGAAATACTCCCTAATTAGCTAAACGTTGTCGGGGTTTGTTTCCTATCACACCGTTCGCCACCTTCCGCTAGTATTTCATAATTAAATTACCAATAAATCAATAAATGTGAAATACGACTCGAAAACGACCTCAATTACCTTAACCGAGGGCAAAAAATGATGACATCGTGGTAACGACCATGAAATTTAAGCTAGGGTAATTGCACTTATATTTAAGTTGTAGCTCGTATAATAGATCAAGACGTTTCTAGAACTTTTGTTAATTCGTTTCCACTATTTCATTGGACATTAATTTTATTTGGAAAGATTTTATGAATTTTTAAGTCTATGCAATGTTTTAAATGAATCTTCAATACATAATAGTCCTATCATGTAATGTAATGATATCTCTATTCCATTAGAAAAATTGGAGTGTTACAAAATATTTCTTATAACTAGAGATGTCTATGGGGCGGGGTGGGGACGGGAAGGCTTTTCCATTCCCGCAACTTACTCCATTCTCCATCGCTGAAATTTTTTTCATTTATTTTTATGGAGATCAGGGCAGAGATTCCTCGTGAAAAATTTACGGAGATTAGAGAAGAGATTCCTTGTGAAAAATTTACGGAGATCAAGTTACTCATAGTGTAACGCTCCTAATTTTTCTTGCACTAAATTAGTGACATCACCACATGCATTTTTCTTGCACTAAATTAGTGACATCACCACATCCATGCTTTATATACATATGCGAAGATTCATATTAAACACTTTAAAATGAAACCATGGACATACACATTTAATTCAAAACAAGAAATTTGAAATAACATAGTCTTCAATATGAAAAATGAAACAAATCATCTATCAACTACTAAATGAAACTTAATGCATACTACTGCCCTATCATGACTTCTATGGTCATTCCAGCATTCGCCGTTATCCGTGCAGTGGTGCTTTGCCTTTACCTGAAAAATATAAGAGTAGCACGTGACTTGAGTATTATAAGAAATACTCAATAAGTCACCCTATTGTTGGAGTTAGTAGTGCAATCACACACATAACATGATTGAGACCTATCCTTTAAAATAGTAACATGACCTTCGGCTCTTTCCAGTTCTGGGCAGGGTTGGATATGTGGTACTTCCCCATACACGACCCATGCACGCACACATGGACCCACCAAGCGGGCTTGTATACATATCCCTAGGCCTGACTTGGTCAAGCACAACGAGCTAACACACCATCAGACACCACAGAAAAGAAAAGGCTCGCATGATATCATGAGAAACATAAACATCGAAAATATACGTCCGTACTAGCATAACATAACGGAAAAGTATCTCGATGCATATGACATGCATACATGTATGAGGTTTCCATGGTTTTTATTCATAGCATAACACTAACATCATTCTCTTTGTTTCTTTCATCCATGGCATATATGCATCATGTATACATAGCATTCATCACATAATCTATCACATAACTTTACATGAAATACATAACATGATGAACATAGTAGTTCATTTCAATTACAATATGACATAATGGATATCACATGCATACATGTCATAGCATCATATGTCATTACATAGAACACAATCACATAACATAAATAATATGGTGCATGCATGGGCCACGGGACATACACCATCATGCATCATTCAATTATCTAACTCCAAAAGTAAGGTCACTGACCTGATTAGCTTACGTTGGTGTCACCAAATTATCCACAATGAAAGTTCGATTTTATCCTTTGAAATCCAAATCAACGTATGTGTACCCATGACATCAATTTCAAGTTCAAACTTCTACAAAGCTAATTCTCTAAATTTTACAATGGTACACGTGTTAAAGTTTACGTAATCATTAAAGATTTTGAGTTTGCAAAGTAATCTTTAATAATTAAAATAAAATAAAAAATCTACCACATAATTTTTTTTAGTTTAAATATTATAATTAGAATCTCCAAACTAATTAATTTATTTTTTTATTATAGCAAAAAAATAAATAAATATTAAAAAATAATAAATTATAACAACTCTAAAAGATATATATTTTTAATCCATCTATAATTTTTTCCATTTCATCCCTATTTTTTTTTAATGATAATAATAATTATTATTAAGAACTACTAGTATCTCAAAATAATGAAAATAATAAATTATGAATATTCACCTGTCACATCTAAAAATTTATGAAAATTTAAATATTTTAATCTTTGTGGATAATATAATATTTTAATTTATTGAATTATGTTGGAAATTAATTTTAAAAATCAACGATAAATTTGTCACCTTTCATAAAAACAAAATTGATATTTAGTTCATTTTAAAATTCAAATAAATATGAATAAGTCTTAAAAAAAATACATATATTTATAAGAATTAACCAAAAGAAACTAAGAAAAAGTTAATAACTTTATTATACTAAAAACTATAGTGGTTAATTAATAATGTCTAATTAAATTAATAAAATATTTTTAAACTTTCAACAGTTTTAATAATATTTTTAAAATTTTAAAAAATTAAAAAAAAAAAAAAAAAAAAACCCTTTTATTGTTATGCAAAGTTTTCAGAAAAAAAAAAACATGGTTTAACTTAAAAAAAAACTTTTGAATTTGAAAAGTTTGATTAATATTATTAAACTTTTTTAAAATTTAAAAAAATCTTTATAGCTTTTTTAATAAATTTAAAAATATTTTTACGTACCACGTTTTAAAAATATCCATAAATTTTTTAAAATAATATTAAAATATTATAGATAAACGATTTTTGTCTATATATTAACGGTAATAATTTTTTTTATTCTTTTTTATAAAGGTAAAGAGTGGAATGCTACTTTTAAAATTTTATTAATATTTTTAATTATAGTATTAATAATAAAAGTATTTTTAAATTGTTTAAAAAAAATTAGAAAGGTATTAATAAAAAAATTTAAGGTCGAAGATTAATGATGAAACATGTGGAAATATATTAATGAATTTTTTTTAAAAGATATTAATGGATTTTTTTTTTTTTTAACATAAAAGACAAAATACTATAATTTTCATTTAAAATTAATAGTAAGAATATATTTTTAAAAAAATTTTAAATTTAAAAATATTATTACCAATTTTAAAAATTTAAAGATATATTTTTAAATAAAATACTAAATTCAAAGATATTTTTATTAATTTAGCCACGTTCTTACCCCATTAATGGGATTTCACAATTTAGATACGAGTGTTGCTCATATTTATTAAAACCCCCAAATTAAGTTTATTACATCCATCCATTGAAACGCGTATTATTAAAACGCGTATGTTAGAGAAAAGTTTCCACACGTTTATACAGATTGTTTCGTTCCCTCACAATCTACTCTTTTGGGGTCTAGCGTCTTCACTGGTACACTGTCCGATGACGGACTCTGATACTATTTGTAACAGCCATAATATTCACTTTGTCCTATTACGTATCGCCATCAACCTTACAATTTTAAAACATATCTGCTAGAAAGAGGTTTTCACACCCTTATACGAAATGTTTCGTTTCTCTCTACAACCAACGAACGTGGGATCTCACATTATTTTGGTTCGAATCTTGTTATTTATTAAAAAGAAAAGAAAGTATTAGAAAATTCTGTACGGTGTTGAAATTGTGTTTGTGGAAGTCGTATAAATATTAAGTCAATACGTGTATATATATATATATATATATATATATATATATATATATATATATGTATATATATATTTTTTTTTTTTAAAAGTCAATAATTCAACTACTTTCAATTCATATATTTTAATAATACTTAAAATTAGTCTACTTTAAATATAATTCAATTAATTAGATTTAAATTCTCCTGATTTTTGTTGAAAATAAATAATAATAAAAAATCAACTTTTGGTTGATTAGATTTCACACTATAATTATTATTTATTTATTTTTTTAATAAATATGATTGACAAGTGAATGGCCATGTAGCTTGCACTCATCCATTAATTTATGACTCAATTTTAAAAAAAATAATAATTAATTTTATTATTATCTTAATTTAGTTTTTAATTTCTTTACAATAATACAAAAAATTGCAAATATAGCCCTAACTTTTATTTATTTATTTATTTATACTTTTATTATTCCAATTTTATCTTATCCTCGTCTAAATCCAAACCTATTTGAACATTAGTTGATAATCTTATAATTACTATACAACTAATATACCAAATTTGATACGAACCATGAGACATCAATCATACAATATGCTTCAATGAAGATGTGAAGAAAATATTGTTGAAATTATCAAAAGATATTTCAATTCATGCCACATTGAAGAACAATGAAGTTTCATGTTTTAAATTTTGGGTGGATTACAATTCAGAGTTACTGTATTTCATTAATGTAATTTAAATTTAGAGTTATAATTATGGTCATTAAGTATGAATGTTACCGCTCTTGGAATGCCTTTAGTAGTTTCATTTTGAGGCTACACAAAGTCATGTACGTTGTAGACTTGGAAAATATAGTAAAAGAAGCATGTGTGTTCTCTTTAGCCAATGGCTAAGTTTCTTTGCAATTCTATGTAGTTTAGGTTGCATGTAGAATCATTCAAGCTCGACATGATCAATCTTGCTTGTGGAATGATTCGAATCTCAAACAAGTGTTCTTGCGTTGAGATATTTGATCAACAAGAATCATTTAAGCTAAGACATGATCGATCTTACTTGTGGAGTGACTCGAATCTCAATCAAGTGTTCTTGTCTTGAGATATACGATCAACAAGGTAATCTAAATCTTATTCCCCTTGTAGTTGATTCCTTATCATATATTACATTAAGTTTATCGATATTATAAATTAAAAGTAGATCGATGGTGTATTTTTTTATTCATTTTAATTTTTATATTTACATTGTCTAATTTCGTTTTTGTTAAGCCACGAAAGTCGCAATATTTTACTAAAATACACCGTGAAAAAGTTAAGCTCTATCCTTTCGATGTTCAATCTTGAAATTCGACCACAAATAAAAGCTACATATTTAATATATTGATAATATATCAGTAATATATCGCTCATTATTATTGGTTTGTGAATAATATATTATCGCTCGTTCATAATTTATCTAAAGTGTGATATTAGTATATTTTTCAATTTTGTATTTAATAAGTCCCGTATTAATGATGTTTTAATTAAGAACCTGACCAACCTGGACTACCCAATCCAAATGATAAAAGTCGGGTTGGGTTAGATTAGATTTTTTGTTTTCGGTTTGGGATGAATTGAATCTTTGGAAAATAAAAAATCCAGATCAGTAGTGTCAACCTAATAAACTCGAAAATAGAGTTACAACCGAACCCTGTCCTACACTACCTTACTTTTAAAACTATTATGAAAATTAAGAATATTTGACGTTTGTAACCGAGGTTAGTGATGAGTTGTGACTGGTGAATGTTTGATATTTAAAGTTTATGAGATTTTAGTAATTAATATAACATGTATTATGGATAAATATGATTTTTTAAAAATTATTATGGAAAGTGTCGAGATGGAAAAAGGTAGAGTTTATAGCTTTTGAATTGGAAGAAATATATTGAGTATAATAAATTCATCTAGTAGGAGCAAAACAAGTCTTTTTTTTTTTTGTTATTACTCGAGTTTAACCAAAGGAGGCTTCTTTTGCTCGGTCTTGCAACCGTACTCCTCTGACGAAGTGTTTCACGTGTTAGCTGGCCTATTTCGACACTAGTGAAATGGGGTGAATCACCCAGATCTTGATCGCATTGCTTTCTTCCCGATTGCAAACAGAAACTCCATCTTCAGCCCTTATCTCGAAACATCTCGACAACTCAATCTAATCCAACTTGAAAATAGAGGGTTAAGTTGGGTTGAGTCGTGAACTCTATCTGTATTATTTGGATCAATCCAGCCAACCTAAAATTTTGAATGGGTCTAAAAGATTTTTTCAACTCAATTCAACGTCCACATATAAATTTGGAAGAAAATAATTTTGAATAGTTTTTTTAAAAAATAATTATGGAAAGCTGACAAGGCCTATAATGATAGATAGAAAAGGATAAGAGTTTGAAGAAAATATAATGGGTATAATTTCATCTAGTAGAAGCAAAAAAAGTCCTATTGCTCGAGTTTGACCAAATGAGGTTTCTTTTGTTTAGTCTTGCAACCGTACTCCTCCGACGGAGTGTTTCACATGTTAGTTGGCCTATTTCGACACTAGTGAAATGGGGTGAATAACCCAGATCTTGATCGAATTGCTCACTTCTCGATTGCAAACTGAAACTCCATCTTCAGCCCTTATCCCGAAAATTCAATCTAACCTAATCCGAAAATAGAGGGTTAGGTTGGGTTGAGTCGTGAACTCTATCTGAATTACTCGGATCACCAATCAAACCAACCTAAAATTTCGAATTGATCTAAAAGATTTTTCCAACTCAATCCAACATATTTGATTTACGCGTAGCCACATATAAATTTGGACACTGGGGTGAATCACCCAAATCTTAATCGCATTGCTTGCTTCCCGCTTGCAAACAGAAACTCCATCTTCAACCCTTATCCCGAAAACATTTTGACAATTCAATCTAACTCAACTCGAAAATAGAAGGTTAAGTTGGGTTGAGTCGTGAACTCTATTTGAATTACTCGACTTAACAATCCAACCAACCTAAAATTTTGAATGGGTCCAAAAAAAAAATTCAATTCAATTCAATATATCCGGTTTACTCGTAGCCACGAATATAAATTTGGAAGGAAGAAAAAGAGATGAAGAAAGCAAAAGGCAGCTGGATTCCAAATACCAAGATGAAAGCAACAATGATATGATGTTCACATGGCAATGTCTTCATCCAAAGAGAATGTGTCATCAAAAAGACAAAACAAATCAAAACAAAACCAAAACCTTTAAAATATTGGTAGTAAGTTTCCAAGAAACCCTCCATACAATTACGTCCTCATTTAGTGCATCCTTTCACGTTCGTAGAACTGTAATAGTCCAATCCCACCACTAATAGATATTGTCTGCTTTGACCCGTTACATATCGACGTTAGCCTCACAGTTTTAAAACGTGTTTGTTAGGGATAAGTGTGAGATCTCACATCGATTGGAGAGTTGAACGAAACACTCTTTATAAGAGTGTAGAAATCTCTCCCTAGCCGTGTTTTGAAAACCTTGAGGAAAAGCTCGAAAGGGAAAGTCCAAAGAAAACGATATCTGCTAGCGGTTGGTTTGGGCCGTTACAATAGGTTTTCACACCCTTATAAGGAATGATCGTTCCCCTCTCCAACCAATGTGGAGTTACAACGTGGGAACCTTAAGATCGTTTTACAAGCACGAATTTTAAGTTTTAAGTCACTAGCAACCTTCATAGTTCAAGAAGTTGTCGAGTAGCACATATAAAAGCTATAAACGAACGAAGAAATTCGAATTTCTAACTTTTCGAACGAGGATCGAGGATATACAACAGCTACCAACCAAAACCAAAAATATTTATTCATCTATCAGAGAAAAGATAGCATCCATGTTACCATGAACCCTTCAGTTCTTTTTGCCTATTTACATGACATACATCCCTAACAACGCTTTGATATATTCACAATTCCACAATGAAATCCCTCAAAACTAAGTGTATATTTCAGTGTGTGATTAGAAGGTATGGAGTTTCTTTTGTTCTTCCCATCTCCTAACAACTACAGAACACAACACATGCTTGTACAAACGAGCTCGACGAAATTAAGAATCCATAGATACCTGGTCTCGGCCATCGTGTAGTTGCTCGGAATGATTCGACAGATCGTTTTCGGGAGATGATTCCTGTAAGCAGGCTTTTGGTGTAACATCTTCTTCATTGCCATCATCGAAATCAGATGCCGAGCTAGCATCGATATACTTGTCCGAACAGTCGATTTGCAAGCATTCAACTTCGCTGTTTTGAGTTTCGGAATCATGGCTCCTATTTGTCAAAGTCAAATCTTCCTTCTTTACGATGTTGAAAACGATCCCGTTTGGTATTCTTTCTGGCTGCAAAAAGTCTCCTTCATTTAAAAGAATGCTCGAAGAAACTCGATTGCTGAGCTCCCGTGCGTCGAAATCTGGGCTCTCTGAACTCCGCTCAGACATGGTTCGAGGACTTTGAGAATTTTGGCTACTACCAACTGGCTGAAACACGTTGGAATTAGCTACCAAACCTTTGTTGAGGTCATCAAGATCCAAATTCTGAACGAAGTCGATGAACTTATTAGCTGAGGCTGTCCTCATTAATGGCCCACCCGACCTAGTCCAAGTATTCAAATCGATATTTTCGGATTCGCTATCGCTAGCCTCAAACATACTACGGTGAGTTCGCAACATTCTACTGGAGGATCCTGCACCTATCGATCCACCAACACCATGATGGTGTGTCGTCGGAGTATCAGTCAGGTATTCTTCTTCGAGCGAACCAGTTGAGTTTTCTCGTGCTATGCAGTTCCAGGAGGGAATTCTTCTTGAAGCACTGAACTTGACTGGGATCGAAGGGCCATGTGAGGTGGTACCGGTAGCAGCAGCGGCAGCAGCAGCTCTTTCGGCGCTCCTTTTCAGCCGTCGCATATGGTTGAGAATTGCAACACATTCATCTAGAGCAAGCTCAATGCCACAATTGGCTTTTATTGCTGACAGCTTCTCCCAGGTGCACCTCCTACCTTGGTTGGCCGACTTTTGAAGATCCAAATGCGTAGGATTTTGTATAATTTTGGAGTACTGTAACGAAAAAGAATCATCAATGCTACATATTCGACGTTTAAACTCGGTTATGCTAGTAATTATTTGGTCTAACATTGTGCGACCATTCTTATAAGTCGTTGAAACTTGTAGTGTTTTCTAACACGAAAATACCTGAGCAAGGGTAGCGGGCATGACAACGGTGACATCGCCTTCCCAATCTTGAGCAAAAAGCCTTGCAATTCCTCCCAATCGAAAACCGAGCTCCAAAACTTGGTTGCATCTATGCTTCACCTCCATTTCGACAAGATGAGCGAGCTACATAACAATATCATGAAAATTCTGACCATGAGAAAATTACAAATGATAGATAGATAAATAACACGGGTCATAAACAGGTTGATTAATTGAAAATGTCACACAGCAGTATATGAAAAGATAAATCAAATGGTCAATGTATTCTATTTTTGATATATATTGAACATTTGGATTCTTATAAAAAGGGGAAAACTAAGGATATCTTCAACTAAATGTCCAAGCAGCTCATGAGAATCAGAGAACAAACAATTCACAACATTGTAACAGACCAAGCCCAAGCCCATTGCTAGTAAATATTGTCCGCTTTGGCCTATTACGTATCGCCATCAACCTCACCGTTTTAAAACATGTCTAATAGGGAGAGGTTTCCACACCTTATAAGGAATGCTTCGTTTCCCTCTCCAAGCGATGTGGTATCTCACAATCCACCCCTCTTGGGGCCCAGCGTCCTCACTGGCACACTACCCGATGTTTGGACCTGATACCATTAGTGACAGCCCCAACCTACCATTAGCAGATATTACACGCTTTGACCCATTACGTATTGCTGTCAGTCTCACGGTTTTAAAACGCGTCTTATAGGGAGAGGTCTCCACACCCTTATAAGGAATGCTTCGTTCCCCTCTCAGAGGGGTGTGGGATCTCACGATCCACCCCCCTTGGGGTCTAGTGTCCTCGTTGGCACATTGGCCGATGTCTAGCTCTGATACCATTAGTAACAGCTCAAGCCCACCGCAAGCAGATATTGTCCGCTTTGGCCCGTTATGTATCGCCGTCAGCCTCACGGTTTTAAAACACATCTATAGGGAGAGGTTTCCACACCCATATAAGGAATGTTTCGTTCTCCTCTCCAACCGATGTGGGATCCCACGAACAGTTACCGTTTTTTGTTTTATTTGGCCCCAAACAAAGTTAGCATACTTGTTTTGGACAACAACGCAAGAAAATATGAACATTGAAGAAAAGTAGTCAGAACAAATAGAAAACAAGGTTCCGAGTTTAAGTTGGCATACCTTGGCAGCAAAATTTCCACCATAAGCTCTGATGAATTCTTTCATTCGCAATAATGGTGCAATATGGGGATTTGCTTGACTGACAATAAAATGGTTAACATTGAACAATTCTTTCAATTGCATCATTGGTAAATCAATCTCCAAGCTGCCATCTCTCCAGCGACGCGCAGATGAGCCCGAGCCCTCCTCAGGATCCAAATTAAATGGCGGATGATAGGGAACAAGCTCTCCACTCCTGTTCTTGGCCATTAATTCTTGAGCCTCAAAAAGGCCCGGGAATGCACAAGATGCTGTCACAGCACTCCATATCACAACATGAGGAGATGTCAAGTAGTTTAGACATCTAGGCGGCTCGTGCTTCCTGGGAGAACAAACCGTTATCCCAAGAATTCTCCCCGTCATGTCGTAAGCTTCCTGAAAAGTTAGGTTGCTGGTGAGCTGTCTTAACATCATTTGTAATTGTCGAATCTCGTGAACAGCGCCTTGTATCATTACCCTCCTTACCACAGTAAAAATACCACCCATCTGGTCAAAAAACTGTAATGAATGCCATGAATCCTCAAAGAAGCTTTGTAGCTCAGGCCAGGACCTAGTGGCAACCACAGCACACATGATGGATCCCACACTCGAACCAGCAATTATTCTAGGCAAAAGTTTATTCTCTACTAGAGTTTTAACAACTCCTGTATGAAAAGCTCCTAGTGAAGCACCTCCACTTAAGAGTAGAGCAGTCCTCCCGAACGCATGCCTCGTTTCATGCATGAACGCAAGCTTCTCTTCCAATAACAGCTCCTCCGAATCCGAGTCACAAACCAATCTCAACTGAGTCGAAACCTCATTTATGTATTCCTTTATGAGTCTCGGAATTTGAAGCCTACCCTTGTGTAATTCAGGGTTGCACATATTACCAAGATTTCGAAAAAGATCAGCTCTCATCCAAAATATTATATCTCTAAGAGATCCCTCCTGACGTCGACGACGAAGCTCTTGAAGCTTGTTCCTCACCAACTCTACGTCATAAAGGTTTGACTCGTTCATTTTCGGAGTCTCTTTATCAAGCATTTTAGCAGCATGAGCCCATTCCTCATAAGTCAAAGCAGATCTCATCATATTTCTCCAAAACTTCCTTCGGTATGCCAATTCGGCCCGCTCTTTGACATTCGTGTACCGTTTCAACAAAAAAGCAATAATCGTCACCATCGCCAATATCCCCTGTGGATTTCTAGGATGCATCCATGACAATATAGGTGCAACAAGGGCCTTAAGTCTATATATGATATGCAGCAATACACGAAATATTTGGTGCCTCAATTGTGACACTGATTTACAAAATAGAATCCTGAAAGCAACTGTTCGACCAACAATGGTTGAAGGCCCAATAGAAAAGGAACCAACACTAGCATCATTACTAATGTCCATAATTCTTAAAAAGGACTGCAATCAATCTGCCACAGACTAGAATTGGTTTATAGCTACGATCAATGGGAACAAAAACTGATCCCCAGATGAATCAAGAGTTAAGAAAGTCTGTAAAATTGCTTCAAATTGAACAGAACACTCAAATTCTTCAGATCTTCAAAATAAATTAGCAGGAGAAAACAAAATGATCACCAAATGAGAAGATGAACAATGTAAATGTCAGAACTAAACCTCAGTATGGCGAAGAACTCCTCCTCAAATCCAAACGAAATCCATTAAGAAACCCTAAATTTAACTAAATCGATCAAGCAACCAGTCGGAGCCTCCGAAAACCTAGAAACTAAATCCCCAAATCAGAAAACGAATGAAACGGATAACAGAAAGAAGAACAAAAGCGGTAACACAATCAGCGGAACAAAAAGAAACGAGTGATCCACAGGAGAACGCAAATAAACGAAGAAGTGAAAGCCGAATCGGTTGGAAAAGTATGAAAGTGAGGAGGCGAATAGAAAGAGGGTTTATTGAGAAACGTGAAGAAGATAACGATAATGATAATGGTGACAACACATCGCGGTGTCTGAATCAGCGATTTGACTGTTGAAGATTCGATGAGGCAAGCAAGAAGACGATGAACAATAAGAAATCATCCCCAAATTGCTTCCTCCGGAAGGTTTGGCTGAATCTCTGAATTTTGAGATTTCCATATCAAAGGAAGCTATGGTTTCAATTCAAACTGCGGCTCTTTCGTTCAAGATTTTGTTGCATTTTGGTAACTTCATGGTCGAAGGTAAAGCTTAAATAAACGGAAAAATAATTAAATTTGACTCAAAATTTGTCCTTTTCTTCAAAAAAAAAAAAAATTATGAACAAGGAAATTAAAAGTTTATGGTTAAGATTTTGATTAGGTAGACAAACTTTGGGTTAAATTTATTTTGAGTTGTTTGATGAACACGACTCTCCACAATGGTATGATATTGTTCACTTTGAGTATAAGCTCTCGTGGCTTTACTTTGGGCTTCCCCAAAAGGTTTTATACCAATGGAGTTAGTATTTCTCACTTATAAACATATGATCGTCATAGGTTAGTCGTGTTCGATGGGAGGTGTTGGATGATGGAAGTCCCACATCGACTAATTTAGAGAATGATCATAAGTTTATAAGTGAGGAATACTAGCTCCATTGGTATAACAGTCATCTTGAGAAAACTCAAAGCAAAGCCATTAGACCTTCCACTAAAAATGGACAGTTCATCTAACATGATGATCCATGGTTTATATTTAAATTTGTGTTTTTAATAAAAGAAAAATGTTAATTTATATATTTTATATTTGAAAAATTACCTTTGAAAACAATTAAAATTATTTTAAAAAATAAATAATTAAAAGAAATTAAATAATAAAATAAATAAATAAATATATATATAATTGTATAGGAAGCAAAATTTATATTATAGAATTAACAATAAATTTGAATTTGTTTGAGTGGAACCGATCTAAACTATGAACCATGCAACATTTAGTCGCCCTATCTCATCTATCCAAGCTCGCCTCCTCACCCTGCACCATTACTCATGTCGGCTAACGCAACTCCAAATGACCACTTGCGACAATGGTTAGCACCCACGGTTGGTGGTTCATCGAGTGGGATGGATCCTTTTGTTTAGAACCAAGTCGATTTGTTAACTGGTTATGTGCGACACAACTCATTCGCATCACATCGTGTCAATGAAGCAAGCTTCGACTGCAGCGACATTTTTTCACAAGCCCAAGCATGAAGGTGATAGACCAATAGTGATTTTCAGGCAAGGATAACACTTTCGATATTGGTATTTATATGATCTGACGACAATGTTTTTGACTTAGGTTGAAGTGAATTTTTAAAAAATTAAATAGTAATTTTTTTTTACGTATTTTAATTTAATTTATATAATTGGTCTAAATTTAAAGTCATTAATTTTATTTTAACCATATGTGAATTTTATAATTAAACTCTTTAAAATTTCTGTTTTATAATAAAATACAAAGCAAATTCCACGTATAATGATAAAAAGTCCACGTCAGATAAAATCGTGGAAACGTGAATGGCATCAAAGTTTGTTGCTTGTACGGATGCCAAACGACGTCGTTGTCAATCTTTTTTTTTTTTTTTTTGGCAAAACAATAAATAACCATATTTAATGTAAACATGTTGATTTAACCTACGGGCTACAACATTAAGTGCAAATGTGACTTCCATGACTTCGGATCGACATCTGTAAATGGGTATCTTACATTTATCTAAAAAAGAAATAGCACATGGCTTGCATATTTTAAAATACTCGGTAAGTAGTCTCACTATTGAGATTAGAAAATGAAATTCTCCACACACGGCTCATGGCAAGAACACATGGACCCACCAAGTGGGCCAGACTCGTATACGTATCCTTTGAGTTTGATTACGAGCTAGAACACAATCACACTATCGGAAGCTATGGAGGGAAAGGAGTTTGTGTACTCATCCGTACTAATCATAATGAGGAAGTATCTCGATGCACGTGACATACAAAGTGCATGAAACCTCATAGTTTCAAATCATAGCACATACTTATGATACAAGTCATACCTCCATTTCTTTTCATGACATAGTATTCCTATGAGATATGCCCATGTATATCTCACCAGTATAGTTTGAACATGCAACATATATGTACTGTAACATATGAAAGTTCCTCCATCATATAACATTATTATCGTAACATGGTTCATATCATAATATAAATCATATCATAGTATAAATCATCACATAACATAACACATATCATACACCATAGAATCATAAAATATGACACGTACAGGGGTCGTAGGGTACGAGTCATTCATACAACATTCAAGTCATCCAACCAAGCTTATGGGCGTCCAATAGTAGAACCACTAAGTTGGTTGACCTAAGTTGAAGTCACTGTTTATTCTTGGAGTTAGTTTGGATCTACCGAAGTTCAATTCAACCTACGTGGGTCCACGACATCAGGTTGAAACATATTAAAGAGCTTAAACCATGTAAAAATAATGAAAAGAGTGGAAGTACAATGTGCAATATAACCATGTACCATGATTTAAAATTACAGAACCTCATGCATGTTGTATGTCCCGAGCACGAAATACTTTTCAAATATGTTTTATCCAAATGCGTACACAATGATATGATATGCACTCCTTCCTTTTTGTTGGTTTTCAATAACATGAGCGTAAGCTAGCTTGTAGTCAAGTCTACGGGGTACATGAGTCAACCTGCCTAATGAGTTTTGCAGTAATAACCTCCAATCTTATTATTTTCATTATTTCATTTTCTCCTACGGTTGCTCGAAGTGTTAAAATTTGTGCTATGCTTATTCACAGGGGTGTACATCCAACCCGCTAATTCGAGAACCCAACCCCACCCAACCCAAATTATAAGAGTTGAGTTGGTTTTAAAAGGATTTCAAGTTTGAGTTAGGTTCGTTTTTTAGAATTCGATTCGGTTTGGGTTGGGTTCAGGTTTAAAATTCAAATAATTGGGTCAACTCGACCCAACCGAGAAACCTTAAAATAAAATAAAATAGGTTCAAATCCATGCGGCAGAAAGCCCACGTAGCCTAAGCCCATGAGTCATCGTTTGTGTCTGTGTCTACACTCTGAAGACTCTTTCTATGCTTTTTGACCGTGAGCTCAAGACTTTGTCTAGCAATCTCACATCATAGCGTTCGTCTTCGTGTTCGACTCCTCATGACTCTCTCTATGTGTCACCGTTCGACTTTTCAGTTCTCAACTCTCGTCTAGTTTTTGTGTGTCGTTTGACGTCGACGTCGCTCGCCTCTTTATTTCTCCATTGGACTCTATTCTCAGTTCTCAGTTCTCATTTCTTCGCTATGTTTCTCGTCAAACGTCCTTGTCTTATGTCTCTCCGCTCGACGCTCCATTCCACTTTCGTCGAACTTCTCTGCTTTGTGTCACTCGTCAAATTTCTCTGCTCGACCAAAGTCGATTCAACCAACTTTATTCGATCCGTTCGATTTTTCGACATTTAAAGGCTCACCCTAATGGTTGTACAACTAGTCCAAGCACAAATTCAAATACTTTCAAAAGGGGGGAAGGGAGGGAGGAATCTAAGCTAAAAACAATAAGCCTAAAAGAGTCATGGATTTGGTCCTTCATTCATATTGCAAAGCAAAGGGTGCAAGTTTCATTACTTTATTTCATCACCTCTTCAAGACTTAGAAACAAAACAAAATTAACTCTAACCTTACTAGCAAGCTCAATATTGGCAACTACTTCTCCGAAAGTTCTTGGCTACGCTTCGCAGCAGCGACCACAGCGTTCATGAATATGCCACGGAGTCTTCCCTTCTCTAGTTCATGAATCCCTGCAATTGTTGTCCCTCCAGGTGATGTTACATCATCCTTCAGCTGTCCTGGATGCTTCCCAGTTTTGGTGATCATGGTGGCTGCACCTAGCACCTGTAAACATATTCTGTATCAGTTCATTTCAATTGGTTCACAGCCAAATAACTCCGCTTAACATGTTTCACTTGATAGGAAGTCATGTGGAACTAGTGCAGTTAGGAGCTAAGATGGATGACCTGCCTACATAGTGGAAGATCATGAGTTCATGGCTGTTTAGTTTAAGAAATATTTTAACAATAAAATCTCAAGCCACTGCTAGTAGATATTGTCCGCTTTAGCCCGTTACGTATCGTTGTCAGTCTCACGACTAGGGAGAGGTTTCCACACCCTTATAAGGAATGCTTTGTTCCCTTCTCCAACCGGTGTAGGATCTCAAAATCCACCCCCTTGGGGGCCCAATATCCTCACAAGCACACCATCCGGTGTCTGGCTCTAATACTATTTGTAACAGCCGAAGTTCACTGCTAACAAATATTGTCTGCTTTAGCCTGTTATGTAGTTGTCAGCCTCACAGCTAGGGAGAGGTTTCCACACCGTTGTAAGGAATGCTTCGTTCCCCTCTCCAATCGATATGGGATCTCACAATCCACCCCCTTGGGAGCCTAACGTCCTTGCTGGCATACCATCTGGTGTTTGGCTCTAATACCATTTGTAACAACTCAAGTCCATTGCTAGCAGATATTGTCCACTTTAGCTCGTTACTTATCTCCATCAGCCTCACGACTAGGGAGAGGTTTCCACACCCTTATAAGGAATGTTTCGTTTCCCTCTCCAATCGATATTGGATCTCACAATCCACCCCCCTTGAAGGCCAACGTCCTCGCTGGCATATCGTCCGGTGTCTGCCTCTGATGCCATTTGTAACAGCCCAAGCCCACGGCTAGCAGATATTATCTACTTTAGCCTATTACGCATCGCTGTCAGTCTCACGACTTTAAAACGCGCTAGAGAGAGTTTTCCACACCCTTATAAAGAATGCTTTGTTCCCTTTTCTAACTGATGGGATCTCACAAACCATCCTCTTCTCTAACTGATGGGATCTCACAAACCATCCTTGCACAAGATGATTACTTTTATCATCCTCATGTTCTGTATGACTTCTATCAGATAATAAGGTTGGAATATGCAAGCATTATATATCATAGAAGCGTCTGCTTCTTCAGTTATTTAATTATACAAATGGTAGAACATCCTCGTTTGAAAATTTAATTTTCTTCTAAGACCGTTTACTTTTGAGCTTTTTGTCCTTCAAATCAAAAGCCAAGCTCGATCTTTTCTCTTTTTGTAAAATAAAATGCCAAGATAAAGAAGCTATACATTAATTACAGACGAGTTATGTCATTATGGCCCACAACATTAAATATTTTAGACACAGGCACATCAGATGAATTTAACTCACAGTTTGAGAAGCTAGACCCAGTGCAAGTTCTCGTGGTAGACCTGCAGCAACTCCTCCGTCAGCCAAAGCTTCTATTGCTAAGAATATGTACGCTGGCCCACTACCGCTGCACATTTCCATTTACACATAATGGTATCTATTAGTTGAAGAATGCCAAGGCCCTAAAACTGGAAGGATGCGTTAGAAAAAAAATTACAAAGGGTTACCCACCGTCTTGAGAGGCTTAGTTCTCTACCAAGGCTATATAAAAAATATGCTCGTCTCTAAACCCTTTATGTAATAGTCCAAGCCACCGCTAGTCGATACTATCTCTTTGGGCTTTCCCTTTTGGACTTCCTCTCAAGATTTTTAAGTCGCGTATGCTAAGGACAGGTTCCCACATCCTTATAAAGAATGTTTTGTTCCCCTCTCCAACCGATGTGGGATCTCACAATCTACCCCCTTCGGGGCCCAACATCCTCGCTAGCACTCATTTTTCTCTCCAATCGGTGTGGAATCTCACAATCCATCCCCATTTGGAACCCAAAGTCCTCGCTGACACTCGTTCCTTTCTCCGATCGATGTCAGATCTCACACTTTATTTATGAACGGTCATAAATACTCCAGTAGTATTACAAGAGCAGGCTCCAACATAATTAGGAAGTGGCAATAGAAAGAAGAAATTTTTGAGTCTTGTGCTCTGCTAGTTTGTAAAACTGTGGGACTCAACTCTTGCAAACATATAACATACCTCAAACCAGTGATTGCATCAAACAACTTCTCTTCAGCTTCCCATATCTTGCCCACAGATCCAAATAATTTAGCTATCAGTTGCCCATCCTCCTTGATCGCACCTTCTCCCAAGCTCATAACTGGTCAAAACAAAAAAGCAGAACTTTTCATTGGTCAGTACCATAAAACATTAATGTATTTTTTGTTCTTCTCCATGCTACGCACAGAGCAAAACTAATTGAAAATCTTGATATCTGTCATCCACATCACGTAATGAAAGTAGTACTGAAGTTAGTGAGTATATTTTGCGAGTTTGGGTTGGCCTGGTGGATGAAGCTTCCAAGTAATTCAGACTATCAATCAGAAAGTTGAACAAAAATTTTGCATGAACATGATACTATTTGAGGAAGAAGCCTCAATTCTCATGAAGCTGCATTGTCTAGATTGAGGATAGCGAATGAATAAACCTTCATCCTCAGATTATTTTCTTTTTGTTTTTTATTTATTTAGAGTTCCAAGATTCCTATATCTTTTTTCTTATATGATTTGTAATGGAACGATTCATTACGTATAGGATTTCAAAGAAGATTCAGCAAATGTAATTCAAAACCTGCACCCTCATTGGTCAATTAATTGGATCCCCCAATTTCTTTTCAAATTGTGACCGCTAGATCATGCCTTGTAATATAATTAACTAAATTAATAAAAATTAATAAAAATACCCGTGAACTTTGCACTTTATTTCAGAAATATCTTTTAACTTTCAAAAGTTTATGTGATACCTTTAAACTAAAAAAAAACTTAAAAAATACTCTTAATGTTTGTTTTGAATGGAAACGGTTAAATATTTTGTTTCAAGAATACCCTGAACTTTCAAAAGGATGATTTATGAGGTGTAGATAGATGGTTTCAGTTTATATATTGATAGTAAAAACTTTTTAACTTATTTATATAAAGGCTAAGGGTGTTTATCCTACTTTTAGAAGTTCGTGGGTAGTTTTTAAACATGGTACTAATGGTAAGTATATTTTTTAACGTATTAAAAACGTTGAAGGGTATTAATAAAACATAATAAAGTTCAAGGGTATTTTTGAAACAAAGTACAAACGATTTCTATTGAAAATTAAAAGTAAGAGTATTTTTGAAACTTTTTTAAAGAAGGGTACTATTGAAACTTGTGATCGTTTAGAGGTATTTTTAAGACAAAGTACACGTTTGTGGTATTTTTATTAATTTAGCCAATAATTAAATACCATTAAAATCAATTTTATTCTTAGAAAGAAGTAATACTTATTTCAGCATTCTAGAAACATATATATGAGAGAGAGATGACATTAAATTTAAACCAAAGAGGAAAAGATAATACCTGATGCAGCCTCTCCAACAGCTGCGGGAGTATTTGGCATAACTCTAATGAATCGGTTATGACCTGCCCAATCCTGAATGCATAAAGCATTACTCCAACTGCAATTTGTACGTAGAAAAGAAAGAACAAAAGGTATATTCTAAAGAATAAAAGGAAGAATAAATGGAACAAGTATGTGGCTTAATTCAAGCTTTTGTAGGAAAATAGTGCTTTTAAATCATAACACTTCTTCTATAAAGACTCTTGAAAGAAACACTAATTAAGTGCTTCTCATCAAATCACTTCAAGAACTTGTAATCAAACACTTGATTATCTAACCAAACACTCTGAAATTTTTGAAACATCCCAGGTAATCACAAATTCACCATTCTAAAAGTAATCACAAATTCATCCCAGGTGCTTATTGTTCAAGTACTTTGAAATGCTTCAGAATGATTTGAGAATTAATGAACTTACTTTTAACCATTCAACTAAACACTACAAAAGGTTTTTAACTGCTCAAGTGCTAGTAGATATTGTCCTTTTAGGGCTTTCCCTTCCATGCTTCCCTTCAAGGTTTTAAAACGCGTCCACTAGGGAGAGGTTTCCACATCCTTAAAACGCGTCCACTAGGGAGAGGTTTCCACATCCTTATAAGGAATGCTTTGTCCCCTCTCCAACCAATGTGGAATCTCACAATCCACCCCCTTGGGACAGGACGCTGGCACACCACTCGGTGTCTAGCTCTGATACCATTTGTAGCAGCCCAAGCCCACCGTTAGAAGATATGGTCCTCTTTGGGCTTTCCCTTCCGGGCTTCCCCTCGAGATTTTAAAACGCGTTCACTACGGAGAGGTTTCTACATCCTTATAAGGGATGCTTCGTTTCCTCTCCAACCAAGGTGGGATCTCACAATGTTAGAGAAAATCACGTCAAACTTACCCTTCACAGCAAAAGAAATCAGTAAAAACTTCCTTCCATAAAAAAATTTCAGGCAAAATAATTCAAAGAGAAACCCCAAAATTGATATGATAATCAAAGCTATATGCATCAGAATCCCTGAGGCTGCTGTTTTACCACAGAACACTCAACTCAAGAAAATCTCATCCACCAGAAAATCCAAAAAAACAAGTTAGTAAAAGTGAAGAACCTGCAGATCCTTCAGTTTTATCCCAGCAGCAATCGAAACCAAAAGCTTCTTCCCCAGTAGAGGCCTCAGCTTCAACACCACATTCTTAACTGCAACCAGTATTTCCCATCACAGAACGATTTAACATAAAGTTCATCAAAAGACAAATCATTATATACCAATAAATCACACAAAAAACCTTAGCATTTCGAGATATAAATCACCAGAGACATTCCTCAACTAATTTTTTTAAATATTTTTCAAGAGGACAACGAGAATACCAAGGAGAAAAATGAATGAATAAACAAATGGGGAAAACAGGACAAGAGTAGATGAGATGAACAAGCCCCGTACCGATTTGAGGCTTTACAGAGAAGATGACCACATCACTTTCTTCAACCACCTGGACATAATCGATGAAAAAAGAAAACGTAAAGGGCGATTATGGCGATGCAGTAGAAAGATGAAGATGAAGCATAATCATACATTTTCGTTCTTGGGGAGGACTCGAACACCGAAAGATTCGAAATCAATGGGAGGGCCAGGAGTGGGGTAGAGAGCCGTGGAGATTCGAGAAGGAGGTAAGAGACCAGATTGGACGATTCCCCTTGCTAGACTCTCCGCCATTTTTCCAGCTCCGATGAACCCTAATCTGTAAGCATCAAGTGAAATCGGAAGGAACTCCATTGATTCCGATCCAAAGCTCTCCTCCGGCTACTACTGGCTACGCTATCACATCTAACGGCTCAACCGCGAAATCCCGTTTGTTTTGAAGGAGGATCCATTTTGGCAATTTGTTTTTTCTTTTTGGATTTTTCCTTTTTCTTAATTTCTTTTATATGTTATTTAAAATTTTGAATTTTCAAAATCTCATCAAAACGTTTTAATTTTTTTTAATTTTCTAAAAATATCTTAAAAGTTTCATTCCTATTTTTGAAATTTTAAAAAGGGTAAGAATAGTAATGGAAAATTGAAAGTTAAAATATATATTTTTTAAATAAATTGACCGCCTAGCTAATTCAATTATGAATCTTATATATGTAATCTTAATCATGGGAGTGATCCCGTCATTTGTAATTTTTATCGTGTAGGACGGACCCTACTGGATTATATCAAATACATGTAGAGACTGTGTGGGTTTGTATCGTATAGGGAACAACCCTAGTAATCATTTCATATATATATGCATGGAGTGACCTCGTCATGTAACTTCATATCGTGTAGAATATGACCCTAGTAGATCACATCATATACACACAAAAGCGACCTTCCATGTGGGTTCATATCAGATAGAGCATGACCCTAGTAGATCATCTCATATGCATATGGGGTGATCTTGTCGTGTGAGCTCATATCATGTAGGACATAATCTTAGTAGATCACATCATAGCTAGGATTGATCTAGCATGTGATTCTTATCGTATGGATACATGTCAGATTTCACATTAGTTGGAAAGAGGAATGAAGCATTCCTTATAATGGTGTGTAAGTCTCTCCCTAATAGATGCGTTTTAAAACCGTGAGGCTGATGAAGATACATAACGGGCCAAAGCGAACAATATTTGTTAACGGTGGGCTTGAGCTGTTACAAATGGTAACAGCAAGAACGCTGGCCCCCAAGGAGGTGGATTGTGAGATGCCACATCGATTGGAGAGGGGAGCGAAACATTCCTTATAAGGGTGTGGAAACCTCTCCCTAACATACACGTTTTAAAATCGTGAGACTGACCACAATATGTAACGGGATAGAGTGGCGGACAATATCTGCTCGTAGTAGGCTTGAACAGTTACAGTACAAGCCTAGTAGATCATTTTATATAATGTAGGGAAAGATTGAGCCTCGGGTCATGTTTGAAAGAAATATTTCAAAAAATGTGAGCGAGGAAATGCGTTGAAAAGAATTTGAAAGATTCAATGTTGTAAGCTAAAAGCGAATAATCAACAACAACGACTTTGATAACACATAACCCAGGTGGGAAGAATTGACAATTAGTCACATTCCCTAATACATTCTGGATATTTTAGTCTTGAGGGGTACATATATGATTTTGATGACTGGTCATATACCGTATATAGACACAACAGTAATAGAAAAAGTCTATTTAATGTAAAAACAAGTAAGAGGGGTTTGGAAGAGGCATACGATCATGGATAATAAGTCCTAGACAAGCATGATCGGAACATCCGACATGCAGCCACAAGCAACATGGACAAGCATAATCGTGACATCCGACAACCCATTAGCAAGTGTAGCTCGACGAGCCAAACCCAGGGAATATACGAGCTCACCTGGTGGAACAGGCATGCGACCATGGACAATATATCCTAGAGAAGCATGATCGAAACATCCGACATGTGGCCACAAGCAACATGGACAAGCATAATTGTGACATCTGACAACCCATTAGCAAGTGTAGTCCGTCAAGCCAAACCCAGGAAATATGCGAGCTCGCCTAGTGGACTCATGTTTGCATGCATAGGCCATGTGTAAAGAACTACTACATTCAACCGTGCTCGGACTAAGACATGTTTTTTTTTTTTCTTATTCTCATAATAAAAGTTAGGAGGATACATGTTTTTTTAAAAAGAAAATTCTCCCTTTTAAAAGAAAATATTGGATTTCCCGATATCAAATTGCATCATCATAATACATCATCATATCATTATTATAACACATCATAATATTACATAAACATACATGACATGTGCAAGGGCCACTAGACACGTGTCATTATACATAACACAAGTCTTCAACCGAGCCGATAGTAAGACCACTTACTTAGTTGGCCTTAACTAATGTTTATTTTATTTCCGAGATTGACTTGACTTGTAGAGATACTCCACCATATTATAAATATCCACTTAATTCTTTCAATATTCATACTTCTTACATAATTGCTCGTATAAATAAAAATATATGTCTGATATAAGATTATATTCATTGGGTACTAACAATTTAATTAAAATTTAATAAATTAATAGAATTAAAATTAAAATTATATTTAGAAATTAGAAAGAAAATAAATTAAAATTGAGATTTAAGTAATGATATTTTATTATTATTATTAAAAATAATAAAAATTGAACACGTGGTGTGTAGAAAGTGAGTGGAAAGAAACAAAAGAAAAATTAAAATTGAACTTCTTTCCACGCTGTCTTTGTCCCCAAGTAAGCACGTGAAGGGACTGACATATTCTCTCACGTACGCTCTTTTTTCTTTTTTTTTTTAATTTAATTTAATTTTATTTTTTATTATTGTGTATCTTCCTCCTTAGGTTACGTTAAGAATGATGCTCTCGTGCCACATTAAGAATGAGAATACACATATTCGATCCCAATTCTATTTTTCATTCTTAACATAGCATCAGAACATCATTCTTAAGATGATATTAGAGCACTGATATTGGTATTCCTAAATATCAAAATTTCCTCTTGAGTTGAGGTTTGGTATCAGTGTCAAAGTCAAACACTAACTCAATCAGTGAAGCCTTTACAATCGTCGATCATCCATCGTGATAAGTTTCATCGTGATAAGTCAATCGAGTATCACAACAACCACAACTTCCTGCTTTCAACCGCTTCTAAATCATCGTCATTGCTTCTGAATCTCAATCATTCACTAGACCTCTACTAGACCAAGAACTGTGGTTGACAAACTGTTCTCGATCATTCAATGTCAAGAATACGTTATAAGCATCTTAAAATTTCTCACCAAGCTCAAAGGTGGCATATTCAATAATAAGTTTCATCGTGATAAACCATCGCCATTGCTTCTGCTGATGGACATTAGGTTTAGAAGCTGTTGAAAGCAGGAAGTTGTGGTTGTTGTGATACTCGATTGACTTATCACGATGGATGATCGACGGCTGTAAAGGCTTCACTGATTGAGTTAGGGTTTGACTTTGACTCTGACATCAAACCCTAACTCAAGAGGAAATTTTGATATTTAGGAATATCAAGATCAGTGCTCTGATACCATGTTAAGGATGATACTCTGATGCCATGTTAAGAATGAGAAATAGAATTGGGATCGAAGTTGTGTATTCTCATTAATATTCATAACATTTAAATAGGATACAAGCTACCAACTAATACCTAGAAAAAAATATAAACTAATTAAATACTGAGAATAAAATAAAATATACTGCAAATGGAAAAAATATTAAGATATATCTCATAACTAATATATTCTCCAAATATTATATCTCAATAGTTACTCTCGACAAACGATGATTTGATTACGAGAATATTATTTATATCATTTTTTAGCTTCGAACTTTACCAGAGAGGAAAATAGCTTGAGCTCGATGACTAAGGTGAGAGAAGAAGAGTGAGACAATAAAGAAAGAGAAGTTCGAGGTGAAGGAGAGTCAATTCAGTAAATCAAAACCTTATTTATTTACCTGATTCAATAATAGAGATAGTGAAACTTGTCTGCGATTGAGTAAATAGCTCGACGAACGAATTGAAAAATTGAGATGATTTAGGTAGGAGAGTCGATTGATGAAGACTAATGCAAGAGAATACATAATTCTTTTCTCTTTAGAAGGAATATAATTAGAGAGTGCAGGATAGACCCGTTAAGATGGAAGAGTCAACGTTGTGGAGCCTAGAGCCCGAGAAAGAAGCTCTCAAGGTAAGTTCAAGTCAAAACCATAGCGGGTGTTCTGAAGCTTAGGAGAGAAGAAAGTTTCACGGTCGTTAGATTGTATGGCAACGTGAGCCAACATAAGATTATGTTGTAACGTTATAGGAATTTGTAAGGAAAAATCCTCGTAAAAAATCTAATTTGTAAGAGTCCAAACCCACAACTATAAGATACGTCATATTTCAGCTTTCCAGCTTTCCAGCTTTCCCTCAATCCTCTTTGTACTTTTTCTTTTGGGCTTCGATCAATATTTTTAATAAGTTTTTAAAAGCACTTATGTTATAGATGGAGAGATTTTCACACATTTGTAAATAATGTTTTGTTCCCTTTTCCAACCGACACGTGTGATCTCATCTTCTAGCACTCGTTCCTCCCTCGAATCGACGTGAGATCTCACAATCCACCTCTTTCGGGGCTTAGGGTCTTTGATGACTCTCGTTCTCCTCCCCAATCGATATGAGACCTCACAAATTTATTACAAAATAAATTAAGAATTTGAGGGGTGTTAGGATCGCACAACAACGCACACACTCGATCTAGATGAACACAAAGAACATGATAGAGAAAATGCAAGGAGAACTCTAACTAAAGATTTTGTAATGATGACTATGTACCGTAGGAGAGAATACAGAGAATAGAGAAAGTACACTTTCAAAGCTCTCCTCATATATATATATATATAACTATCTACTCTATATAACTTTACTTTTTTACTATACATAGCTATTTAGTGTATAACTAATAAGCCATAAATAAGTCGAAGGGGAATGAAAATTGAATAAGCAGCAGACTCCATGACTCGAGGGGAATGAATATTGAAAGAGAAGACAAAGACGGTAACTGAACCACCTCCCCTCCTTGTCTCCATCTCTACCCATATGATTTGTTGATATGACCTTAACATGTTAATTATGGAGCGAAAAAGGTAAAATTTAAACCTCTAATTTTGGATTTTTGTATGTAAAATTAGGTCATCCCGAATAATCCCTCCCCCAGATAAATATTCGGAGAAGAAAAGACATTAGAATGGTCAAATAAGAACAACTCCTTTAAGAAAAAGCAATATTCTAAGTCCCAATCCTTTTCATGAACTTGCATCATCATGTTCTATCACGTCACGGCTGCGCTGGGCACCAGCCCTTTTCTTCTTCCTATAAGTTGGCCACCATGGCTACCAAAATCTTCCACTCAACCACGCAACACACAAAGAAATGGCTAAGCTGTTCATAAAACAAGCCGAGCAATATGCAGCCGGAAGACCCACTTACCCAGCTAAGCTCTTCGAATACATCGCTTCCAAGACGCCCGCCCATGACCTCGTTTGGGACGTCGGCACCGGCACCGGCCAAGCTGCTCACTCCGTAAGTTCTCTTCCCATACTACGCTTGCCAATGATTCAATATTGATAAGTGAGTTAACTCGTGTCTGTTAGATATGATCATAATCGAAATATGTCGAAACAAGTAAAATAAGTAAATAAACAACCTGAGAATTAAAGAGATTTTTTGAACCAAAAAAATTTTAAGCACTTAGTTTTTCAATTCTTTTTATTGCTGTCCTCGGGAAAAGAGCATACATGTGTTGAAAACTACTGATTAGACAGAACACTTGTTGTATCCATTATTCTGAAGCTGCTCTATAAGTTAGTAGCTTATTCTACTAAGTCAAGTTTATTAGCTCATTAGTGTTGTTGACCATTTCAGCTTGCTGCACACTACACCACGGTTATTGCCACAGACACAAGCCCAAAACAACTCGACTTCGCAACCAAACATCCCAATATTCACTACCGCCACACCCCGCCAACAATGTCCATCACTGAAGTCGAGCAGACAGTGGCACCACAAGGGTCGGTTGATTTAGTCACCATTGCACAAGCCCTCCATTGGTTCGACCTTCCATCGTTCTACAAAAACGTCCGATGGGTCTTGAAGAAGCCTCACGGCATCATCGCTGCATGGTGCTACACATTACCCGAAGTCAATAGTGCTATCGATGCAGTCCTCCGTCGCATCTACACTACAAATTTTGGACCATATTGGGAGGCACCACGTCGATTTATAGACGAAGAGTATAAAACGATCGAATTTCCTTTCGAGTCGATAGACGAAGAGGGGACGATAACCGCGTTTGCAGCCGAGAAGGAGATGAAGTTTGAGGACTATTTGACATACTTGAGGTCTTGGTCTTCATATCAGACGGCTAAAGGTTTGGGAGTGGAGCTCTTGAGCAATGAAGTGATTGAAGAGCTTGAGAAGGGTTGGAAAGAAGATGGGGATATGGAAAATGATATCAAAGTGGCTAAGTTTCCTATCCACTTGAAGATAGGGAGAGTGGGGAATAATAATTAAAAGAGTGGAAAATGATATATATAATGTAAAAATTTACATTTTTAAAAATAATTTTAAAGTATAAAAGTGGAAATGAAACTTTTTAAAATCGAGTATAATAGAAATGGAAGGAATTTGAAAAAACAATCGGGTATTTTTCTCGATTGGTTTTAATAAACAGTGCGAGTGTTTCCTACAAATAGTTGTGTTCGACAATCTGGTATCAGAGTAAGGTTGGTGTGGGTTGTTTAATCTTTTGAAATTCTCAACCAGCTCTATCGATATTCCAAATTAGAAACTATTTCTTGAGAGTATCAGTGAGTGAGTTTTTTTGTTTCATGAGTAGTCCGTGACTCTGGAAGTTTTGTGTCGAAAAGGCTTGTTTGGTATTACTGAGTGATTGTCAATACGATGGGTGATTTTCAAATTGTTGGAGGAATTAGAAAACTCAACAACAACAACTACAACAGGTAGGCAACATGCATGATATCCTATTTATAAAAACAGAACTGGGAGGTCACTGGTGGGGAATGAAATTAAGCCGTCAGAGGAGGATCTTAATGGTGCCTGTTTGCCTTGAAGACCATAATCGAAGAAGAGATGTTAGAGCACATTTGGGATGACAAGACACCGAAAGAACCATGTGATACGTTTATGATATTGTTTTTAAAGAAGAATGATACGAGACTACAACTTTTAGAGAACTTGTTGTTATCAATATCACAACATGACATGACATTACTTGACATTACTCCGTAGCTCCATAGAGTCAAGTTGATCTGTCGAAAGATTACTAAACTAGACTCGAAGTCCATCATTGGTGAAGCTCGAATGAATAGGATCATTATTCATGGATTGCGACTAGAATATAATTTTTTTGTTATTGCTGTACAAGGATGACCTACTCAATCATCACCTGTAGAGTTCGAAATTTTTTAGCCAGCCAAGAAGTCATGACTAAGCAAATGGGAGACATCATGTTAAAGGTCGAAGAAGAAATATTCTACACAAGTGAAAGTCGAAGCAATAATAAGTCGTCTACCAAATGTGGATACAAAAATGGTGACAAAGGAAGAAGTCACTAAGGAACAACACAACCTAGGAGAACTCAAAAGAACGACAACAATAGTTTTCAAAGAAAGAGATTTGAAGGTATTTACTATAATTGTGGGAAGAAAGGTCAATGTAGCTACTATAGTAGACAAAGTTAAAGAACCAGACGTATGAATAAGTATCACAAAATACAGCTTGGCAGAAGGCAATGAACAAATAATTAATAGCCTTGGAACAAAATCAAACCCGAGAACTCATGTTAAGACTACAAGATGTCAAACCCGTCTTTTGCAAGTGGGTTTACAAAATAAAGTGTCCCGAGACGAATTAATCAAGAGATATAAGGTTCGACTTATAGTTCAACGATTTTCTAAAAATATGGACTAGGCTATGACGAAACGTTTAGTTCAGTGGCGAAGATCACTACTATACCGGTCTCGCCAGCACTTGTAGTAAGCAAAGTCTGAATCAACCAAAGGGATTTGAAAATGGGGTGGAATCATTAGTCGGTACATGCAAAGTCTGAAGAGGCCTCATTTGGGTGCAGCTTGACAAACCCTACGACATATCAAATGTATAATTGACTATGGTATTTTATACAAAAGAAGAGATGACTGCAAGCTAGCGTGATACTGTGATGCTGAATATGAAGGAGACCATGATACCCGATAATGCAGTTGATCATCCACAGAGTTACTCAAACTAAAAAGATTATCGAATTGAGCGAAGGAGCACAATGGAGAAGACGAACGGGGAAGCTCAAATCGAACCAAAGAGAACAATAAAGAAGTCGAACAAATAAACTAGAACGAACGATGAACGAGAGAATGGTAGAGAAGATAGGAAGGGAATACAATCGTTTAAATATTATGAATTTAAAAACATGGCATTACATATTCAGCGTTAGCTATATTGAGATTGACTATTTTAATTCAGAAGAAACTGAAATATATAGAAAATAGAAAACCTTTAAATTTGATTCATAGTTATATAAACACCAAATTCAAATCTAGAACATCTCCAAATTCATTTTCTTCTTCGTTAATCATCTCTTTCGTTTCCTTTGATCTTCTGAAATTCGTTGATTCATCGCATTTAATGGAGGCAAAGATTGGAAAAATGTTCGAGTCCGTTTCTTCGCTCTTCGGCGGTGGCGACCAAATCCCATGGTGCGATCGTGATGTTATCGTAGTGAGTTTTCTTCTATTCTCTTAAATTCTCGTTTTAAACATTACATTTTCTGTTCGATCTTCTATAATACGAAAGGAAAAACGGAGAAGAATGACTCCGATCGATGAATTTTGTCGTGCTTAGATATACATTTTTCGAACATAGCGTTACTAATAAACTTTGTAGATGAAGAAATTGGATTTTTTCCATACAAAATAGGTGTGCAATTGATCTAGGGTTTGTAGATTGAAACATAGTATTTATTTGATTTAAACTGCATATTGAATTTCAGGGGTGTGAAAGAGAAGTTGCAGAGGCCAGCGGAGGTGCCTCAGAAGAACGCAAGAATGAAAGTATCATGAGGTTATCATGGGCGCTTGTTCACTCAAGGCAATCGGAGGACATTAATCGTGGCATAGCAATGCTTGAAGGTAAATCATGTTTGAACTTGAGGTTACAGCAAAGAAAATGCATCATGCCTGTGATGATATGTGAAATCTCACATCGGTTGGAGAAGGGAACAAAACATTTCTTATAAGGGTGTGAAATCTCTTTCTAGTGGACACGTTTGGGAAGCTTGAAAGGGAAACCAAAGAGAACAATATCTCTTGGGCTCTTACAAATGGTATAAGAGCCAAACACCGGGCAGTATGCCAGCTAGGACGCTGAGTCCCCAAGGGAGTGGATTGTGAGATCCCACATCGGTCGGAGAGGGGAACAAAACATTTCTTATAAGGGTGTGGAAATCTCTCCCTAGTGGACACTGTTTTAAAACCTTGAGGGGAAGCCTGAAAAGGTGCTGGTAGTAAGGTATAAACATTTTGGGCTCTTACATCATGATATTATGTGATAACAAACCGCCTGAATTCTGCAAGGAATTTCTGTAGGTGTTTAGAAATATTCTCCACTATATGTTTTGATGTCAGCTTCTTCGTTAATAAGGTCACCGTCCTTTAATTAATGGCTGTGAAACTTATAAGTAAAGTTTGTAGGGTATAAACATTCTAGGCGGCCGTTCAAAACTGGCAGCTCACAAAGGTCAATTTTCTTAGGCCATAATTGGATATGTTTTTGGTTGTTTGTTTAGTTGTTCTTCGAATGATTTGTTCTCTTGTATTTTGTGGGACTCATTATGGCCCAGATGAAGAAGGAGCAGTATTTCTATATGTGGTTATTAATCCGTGAGCTCGGAAACGAGAACTCGAACTCAAACTTGAACACCACGAGCAGGATTTCTATATGGGTTATTAATTTGTGAAAGTCGGAAACGAGAACTCAAACTCGAACTCGAATGCCATAATCATCTTGTCGTTAAATTTGATTATATATTAGCTTAGACCTTAAATGGGAGAAGGTACTTTCCATTTGAAGCTACTTTCATCCTGTTTGCTCTGTTCTGAACATTCTCAAACATAGTTAAGCAAGTTGAACCATTTTTCTCAAAGCTTCTTATTTGTATGGTCGAGTTATTAAAGTTGGATTAGTATGTGATTTGCAGCTTCCTTAACCAATACTAGGACGCCTTTGCAACAGAGGGAGAAACTTTATTTGTTGGCTGTTGGATATTACAGAAATGCTGAATATGTAAGGAGTCGGCAGCTTTTAGAAAAATGTTTACAGGTTTGTTCGAGTACTTTACTTTTACAGCTTGTATAGAACAATGTTATGTTTCTAAACCTTGTGAGATGGTGGTATTCTGCTAGCTACAATGTTCATTGGTGGCATCACACATCATTGCACAAATGCTTCATCTTGTAATTTGGTTGTTTGAATTATGCATTTCCTTTCTGAACCTTACTTACAAGTGCAACCATGATCTGCATGACTCATAAAACGTTTTCAAAGATTTTGATGAATGAAGGAGTGATCCTAGCCATGATGTCGAGGATTGTTGGGAGGGAGTCTCACATTGGCTGCTAATTTAGTGGAAGATCATGGGTTTATAAGGGAGGAATACATCTCCGTTGGTATGAGGCCTTTCGAGGAAGCACAAAGTAAAGTCATGAGAGCTTAGGCTCAAAGTGGACAATATCATACCATTGTGGAGTCGTGATTCCTAACATGCTATCAGAACCATCCCCTTAGTTTAGCCATGTCAATAGAATCCTCAAGTGTCGAACAAAGAAATTGCTAGCCTCGAAGGCGTAGTCCAAAGTGACTCAGGTGTCGAACAAAGGGTGTACTTTGCTCGAGGTCTCCAGAGAAAGGAGTCGAGTCTCGATTAAGGGGAGGCTGTTCGAAGGCTACATAGACCTTAGGGGAGGCTCTATGGTGTACTTTGTTCAAGGGGAGGATTGTTGGGAGGGAGTCCCATATTGGCTAATTTAGGAAACGATCATGGGTTTATAAATGAGGAAGGCCTCGTGGGGAAGCCCAAAGCAAAGCAATGAGAGCTTATGCTCAAAGTGGACAATATCATATCACTGTGGAGAGTCGTGATTCCTAACCGTTGATTGTACATAATTAACAACGTAATTAATTTCTTGGGTTTGTGTAGATTGCACCTGATTGGAGGCAGGCCTCAGCACTTAAAAAGACCGTAGAAGATCAAATTGCAAAAGGTACAATGAGATCCAGATTCTAGAACACCTTTTCTTTAACCTTTTTTATCGTGTCGAATCGTATCCTTAACGAACTCGGTTCGCGGTATGTCGATGTGCAGATGGAGTTATTGGTATTGGCATTGCAGCTACGGCAGTGGGGCTTATAGCTGCCGGGATCGCAGCAGCAGCGAGTCGACGATGATATATCTACTGATTCACACCAGAATATATGCACAATTCAAGCGCTCTTCTCAAGAATGGCTGTCTGATGTTTCCAGTTTGAGCATGAGAAGAATGTTCAACAAAACCAAGAAGTTGAAATCAAATACCTCGTATAGTTCTGCGTTATAAGCATTTCAAATTCTAATACTAGGAATCATATATCTTCATATGTTTATTTTATTTTCTTTTGTATGAGAAATATATCTGTTTGTATACTTTATGTTACCTTCTATTCTTGTCCACTTTCTCGAGAAGTATATACTTTCGACCCAAAGATTTAAGGTTGGAAAAATTGTCCATTTATCAAGAGTAAGACATTAATTATTATTTTAAAACATGATCGCTTGAGCCGGTTCATATAACTATTGACGAAACTATTTGATACTTTAACAAGAATACAAAGAGTTGTGCTACAAGGTGGTCTATTTAAACCATGACAAGCTAATTGTTTCCCTTTATTTAGTTGGTGGGAAAAAAAATACAAAAACTCGAGATAAATAGTAATGATAGCGGCTGTTCCCACTCAAAATTTCAATTTTCACTCTCACTTTTGAGAAATAGAATATGTTATGTCTACTCCAATTATCGAGTACTACTCTAGAAGGTGTGGTGTGAGATTCCTCATCGGTTGAAGAGGGGAACGAAGCATTCCTTATATGAGTATGGAAACCTCTCCCTAAGACGCGTTCTAAAATCATGAGGTTAGCGACAATACGTAATGGGCTAAAGTGCTTTTGTAACGACCCAGATCCACCGCTAGCAGATATTGTCCTCTCTAGGCTTTCCCATACGGGCTTTCGACAATATTACTAGTGGTGAGTTTGAACGGTTACAAATAGAAGCAAACAATATGTACTAATGGTAGGCTTGAGCTATTACAGGTAGAAAAGAAATTTTAACCTCAACAAGTTAGCTACCTAAGAATAGATTGACCACCATGTTAGTGCGAGTAGCATATACATAGGTAAAGAACGTTACCTAGCTTTATATTAAAGTGAGAGGTTACTAGCCCTCTCGAATAGGCTAGGTTATTTTATATCGCCTTTAGGCATGAATTCTGATACCTTGGAGAGATTTTCATCCATAATTAAATTTCGAAAGAAATTTCCCACTTTTTTTTTTTTTTTTTTTAATATTAAAAGAATATTTATATTTATATTGGTAAGTTGAAATTTAGACCAAATGAATATGGTAGATTTTTTAAATTTATTTTTAAGCATTAATACAATACAAATATGAGTAATTTTTTGAGTTAAATGTAGGAATTCAAAAGATTAACAAATATGGTTAAAACTTTCTTACAAAATATAGGGATTGGTGGAATCAAGGTCACATGCTCCATAATTTATTTGAATCTATAATAAATAATACATATAACTACGAGTCCCACAGTTACATAATTACACGTGCCATTTTTCCGCTCTCTACCGATCAGAATTTTCTCGACTAAGCTTCGTTGTTGTATTTTTATCTAGTCTATATCTGATATCATCAGAGCAAGAAATTCAAACTTTTGATCTTTTGGTCAAAAATATAAATTTTATGTCAGTTCAATTATGTTTATGTTATATCGTTTAAACTATCTGAAATGTGTGTAAATCGACACGATGTTTGCATAAGAGATCCAAATTTAAAGACCCAAAAAAATACGCAACCATGTATGATCTTTTGCTGTCTCCCTCTGTCCTTCCTCATCTCCCCAATCTAAAACAACAACCCAAACTTACTCTGTATTCATCAAAACATCTCCTCTGATATCAGAACTCCCACCTGAAACAATACCCTCATTTTACCCCAAAACTTCACCATTAATCTCCTCATTTGGGTCTCTACATTTACACCCAAATTAGCTTCCTTTTGATTCACTGGATCCAAATTGAGTTGCCTTACAGATATGAAGGGGGCTATAAGTTGTGGAATGCATTCCGGATTCGTTGAGAATGATGTGAGGCGCATGAGAGCGCAGGAGTGGAGGAAGAGCACGAGTGTGAGGACACAATTACATTGGATTAGTCGAGCACGAGCACGAGCACGAGGAAGTGAGCAAGGAAGAGCATGAGCATCACTGGATGCTAACACAAGCAAAAGGTTATACATCCATCTTATCAAAATCTAGCTCAAATGCCATTTCAGCCGTGAATTCGAGTCATCTGCAAGAAACACTCACTCAAAGCTTGAATGGAATTCATTAGTTATACAAGCAAGAAGCAATAGTGTCATAAGTACATCAAATGAAAGAAATAAAACTTTCCAGTTCAATTATGATTCAATCATAGAGGTGGGAGATCTCTCATCGCTTGTGGAGGAGAACGGAACATCTTTTATAAAGGTGTGCAAACTCTCCCTAGCAGACGTGTTTTAAAAACTTTGAGGGGAAGCCCGGAAGGGAAAACCCAAAAGAACAATATCTATTAACGGTAGGCTTGAACCGTTACAAGAGCCATAGCAATCATAATTTTCTTTTAACCAATCATTGTTTACCAAGTTCTTCAAATCTATGTACCATTCTAAAAAACAAAAGAAACTATATTCATAACAAGGAAGTCAAGTTCCTAATGTAATAATGTTACAAAATATACTCAGTTGCCAGCATTCGAAACATGCATAATCCTCAATATTGACTATACACCTTTCTTCACTATCATCTACTAAAATTAACGCACAAACAACACAACAATTTACCGACAAGGTTAAGGCTGTCCAAGCGAAGCTAGTGCGTCGTGGTGAGCGCGGAATGAAGCACATCTTCAAGATACTTTTCAGCTGCTGCATACTGTCTTTTCTTATCCTCAATTGCTAAAGCAGCCAAAGCTTTATCCTGTAATTAAGGCAAAAATGCGAAGTTTAATCCTTTTATTTTCTCTTTTGGTGAAGTTAAAGGTTAAAAACAATTGGCAGTGGGGAGAATTACAGGGGGCAGATCTTGGTAGCTCCTTAAAGTATCAAGGATGGGCTTTGTTTTCTTCTCCAACTCTTTCCTGTGCTCAGCCATTTCAACCAGTACCCCATGGCTAATATCTGGTGAGTAACCCACACGGTTAAGCATTGCCTGTCACATAAAATACTTCATCAAATCACATGTTCAAATCTCCATTTTGAATGAGATAAGCCTTTAGAATACGTCCTAAAGTATTGTGAACTTGCAGTTTTGAAGAAGAAACGTGATTTTTCGTATTTTTCCATGCCAATATAATTCATGAATGGAGTTGAGGTTCATCAACTTCACCATTAAATTAATAATATAACAACATATCTATGCTCCAAAACATTTTTTTACCGACTTGGGCATCAAGGGCACTCCACTCCTTGCATGTAACATGTGCCCACAAATATGCAAGGAAGCTTTACCCAATTAAGGATGGAGCTCTAACAAGTCCATGTTTCGACCAACTTTGGCACAAATGTCAAGACAAACTCTGGAAAGGGTGAACTTTTAGTTTCAAAACCCCCCGAAGACATCGTAAAGATGATAGCCCTCTCAACCCACTCATAGGACTGGTTCACCACTTGAAGGTCTCAATTCACATCTGACCTTCCGTAGAATTATTGATCGGCTTGACTATAGAACCCGGCATTGATAGCACTACTGCCATTAAGAACCCGGCCTCGGGCATTGGGGACCAGGCCCAGGTTTTGGCTTTTGCGAACTCTGAAGCCAGCGAACTTTGGGTCTCTAGCCCTCCAAACCCTCCAAAGCTCAGCCTTGGAAGACAAGCACGGTTTTAATTTAACAAGTTTCTATTGAAGGGTTTCAACCCAAGACTTGGAGGATATCTCCAAACATCCCTATCACCAAGCCACCCATTGGATTCTATGCTAGGAAAAACTTATATCCAGATGCACAACAATCTCTAAACTTCATAAACCCGTTTATTCTAACAAGTAGCAAAACAAAAAGAACAAGTAGTACCTTGTAGTTTGCACACTGCTGCATGTACTGCCTCTCCTTGGCAGCCATTACAGCCAAATTTGTCTTCCAATTATCCATTTGAGATTCACATGGAGCTACATCATCTTCTAGCTGTGCTAGTGTTCTGCCGAGTTCATGGCAAAGTGACTAAGATTTTAAGAACCACAGAAATTCTCTGAGAAAGAAATTTCACCAAAAAACTAACCTCTTCAAATATGTCAGTCTTGCAATTGCCTTTCGAGTATGATCAAGAAGAACTTTAGAATCCTTTTCCACCTTCGTCCTCTTCTCCTCAACACTAATTTTCCTCAAAGTGATATCACCCATTGCAACCAGAAAGCTACATTTAACATTCTCTCAATCAAACACTCCACAGACAACAACGAAATACATCAAACGTAGAGAAAAATTAGGGGTTTACTTACCTACTGAGCTCAGTATCCCTAATGTTCAATAAATTCGCCACATTCGCAAGAACCTGCGCCGATGAAACCACATTGGAGGGCAAATTCTCCTGCGCCATCCCCACGCTCTCCAAAATCTCCCTGATCCTCGCCGCTAGAGCTCCAAAAAAAACAAATCAATCAAAAGAAACAAAAACCTTAAGACTTTCAACAACCGGAAGCTCAAAGATAAACCCTAACCTTGGGCGCGGTACTCGGCGGCCTTGAGGCGGAAGTCTTTGGCAAGAATCTCAGCAGCGCGTGTCTTGGCTTGCGAAAGCGTGCAGAGACTATGCAAATGAGAGACGCTTCGAGGCGTGTATTCAAAATCGGGAACTTCTTTACCAGCCCTCCCAAATTCGGATCCCAACCACTCCTTCACTTCGGCGATTCGACTGGTTGGATCTGATCCCAATTTCGAATCGGAATCCCCCGCCTGTGAAATCATATCGCTCATACTTGATCGAAAAATGGGATGATTTGTGATCCCTTTGTTGAGAGAAAATTAAAAAAATGGGAGCCGGAGATTGCAGTGGAAGAGATCGGTGACGGCTTTCGAATATCCCGTTGGATCTGCAGGCGACGATTGCACTGAAAATAAATTTCCCTCTAATTTTCGAACGAAATTGATGAAACTAGCCTATAACAAAAATTAAAATTTAAAAAAAAAAAAAAAAAAAAAAAAAAAAAAAAAAAAAAAAAAAACTTTTTTTTGATGGGTGAAATGACCATGTTACCCTTTTATTACAAAACATTACCATTGGAGCTTAAAGCTTATGGCTTTATCAAGGTTTAAAGCTTCCATTATCTTGATCTTTGGCGAACTTAAAAGTGCAATGTTTAGATAAAATAGATTTGTATCGAAGGAGATAAGACCAAAATACGATCGTAGTGAACGTTCAATTGCACACTACGATCGTAGGATCGTAAGAGATCAAATTGTACGATTCTAGAGTTATACAATACAATTTTAGGATGTTCAAATTGAGCTATCATTCACCCTATAATCTATACGACTAAAAAGGGAATAAGGATGTACCCACGTACGTTAGTAAATTGCTTCAAATGCAAGTGATCAAGTAGCCCTGGTAGGCCATAAAGTCCTATATGCTACTATGGATATCGAGAGTGGTAGTGTCGAAGGAAAATTTCATCACTACGAAGTTCGTAACTACAAAATCTTAGTGTTGGTATGAACATGAAAAAAAGTGATTTAGGCATACCACAGAGAAATTTTACAAGCTAAAGAACAACTACAGGTGTTAAACATATGAGGCGATTTGAAGGTGTCACAATAATGATCAAAGTTTCTTAGGCTTGTATGGACATGGATTGTGATACGAGATGTCCAAAGTAGACTTACATTTATGTAATCATGAATTTATATTGAGTAGATTCGGAGATCCGTGATGATGAAAGTATAGTAATTATTTCCAAGCCAATTAGTTGTTATACCTTTGAGGATGAAAGTATAGGAATTCGGACCGGGACCAAAACGTCAACAAACAGGTCAATAGTCAATTTAGACTTTTCTCAAATTTTACTTGAAGAAATCAGTTGAGATCTATATGAACCCTCGACTAAGTAAGATTAAGGCAAGAACCGAAAGTTAAGGACCTAAATCGGGTAATTTGCTCGGGATTAAAATGACTTTAAAATAACATACTAAATGGACTCCAATACTCATGAAACTTTAATAGACGGTTTAATATAACATGATAAGGTTATACATGAAATTGGTGGTTATTGGATTACGTTAATGGCCTAAACTAAGGATATGTGTAAAATGACCAAAATGCCCCTATAACTACACTTTTTTTATCAAAGTGACTTCTAAATGTCATAAAGTTTATAAGGAGACTTATTTCATGTTTAAAGAATTTAGGCAAAGTTTCAAGGCCATTGAAATATGTTAAGAACTTAAAACCAGATTTGGGTAGCAAATTACTAAAATATCCCTATAAGAATTCTGAGATGTTTCAAATGTTATGAAAATTGATGAGACCCGAGACCCATTTATGATCTTAAGGTAACTATGTGAGATCTCACCGGAGATTAGAACATGTTTAGGGTATGAACCATGAGGAAAATGGTTAATTGTAAATGGTGCTAATTTAGGGTCGTTAGTGACTTTAGGATGGTTGTAAACAAGAGAGTATATTATGATAATGGTAGTGACTTTAGGTAAATAGAAATCTAAGGTCCTTACATGATTTCTATGTCCATATAGCTAGCACTCCTCACAAAACGGTGCCGATCGAGTTTAATTGTAAACGGAAAATGGGTTTCGGGTACAAGTTCAAATAAATGAAAAAAAAACTCAAAATAACTTAGAAGGACCAACGTTCCGAGACAACCCGTTCCATTCCATTAGAACACCTTTCTTCAAACCAAAACTACAAAGATTTGGCACAAAATCAAAGCTCATAAACATGTACAACAAGAAGGGCACCTAATCAATCCATTTTCATTGCACTTAGGGCACCTCCTCAACCCTCCATCTTCCCCAAACAACTTCCTACTTCCATAACAATTCAGGCAAGGCACAAACCTAACATCCCCACACCTTCCACACACCGACCTCACCTCCGCCGCCGGAAACCCCTCCAACATTCCCCCCAGCTCCCCGCTCTCGTTCATTTCTCGAATCTCCTCCGCCCCACCGACATGCTTCCCGCCGATGAAAACCTGCGGTAGTCTCGCCGGTGCCCTCCCTCCGAGCTTCGCTTGCAGCTCTTTTCTGAAGAACGAATCCATTGAAATGTCCCTCTCGTCTACCAAAACTCTGTATCCCCTGAAGATTGTGCGAACCAACCGGCAATCTTCATAGGTTTTTCGGATTCCTCGAAGGCTTGTGAAGTAGATTACTATTCCTCTGTTTTGGGTGTTTGAGAAATTGGGTGGCCAGTGAGTTGAAAATGATGAACTCCGGCAGGTGTTGGGCTGATCGGAGTTGTGCCGTCGTGAAGAGAGGGCTCTGGTGTATGTTGAAGCTACGTTTGGGTCCAATTTTGCCAGGAAGGATTCCTCTGAAATGTGCTTCCAGAGTGGTTTCTTCGGCAACCACCGCGGAACTGAGCTGATTTCTTCCTCCATTGCAGAATTGAACCCCTTTTCCGATGTGGGTTTCGCCGGAATAGAATTGGGTTTGGCCGGAATCGAACTGGAATTGATCGGATTGTGGCTGAAATCGACGTCGTCATCATCAAGGCCGTCCATGAGTTCCCAGGTGTTAATTACAGAGTCAGGGGAGAGAGAAATCTGGTCGGAGAATTGGACGGGCTTTATGGCCTTAGCCGGTGGCCGGTCAGGGTTGGTCGGACGGTCGGAGCCATAGGTGGTGGAAGTGAGGAAAACAAGATGGTGGGTGTCGCCCTCCTTCACCGGCGGGTGGTGGACTAGCGGCGTCGGCAGCGAGAAAGCTCGCCCGACCGCCGGAGAAGAGCCAGCAGACTGCAATGGAGAAGGAGAGTAGAAAGGTTCAGAATTCCGGGAGGAACGGGCGGCGGTGACGGCGGTGGCGGCGGCTGGCTTTGAAGCAGAGCAACCCATGAAAAAAAAACAGAGATTTCACTTTAGAAAGGTTTCTAGAGAGAGAAAGGAAACAGAGGTTTTGAGTTTCTGTATAATGAAGGAAACAGAGGTGGAAAAAGGAGAATTATTTATTATTATTATAATAATTATTTATTATTTAATTTTGAGGATGTTTTATTTTTGTTTTTATTGCATTTAATGTTTTATCCTTTTCCAAGGAAATGTCCTATTCATGTTTTTTTTTTTAATGCATTTAATTAAAGGGTTCTCTAAAAAAAAGTTTTTGATAAATTAATTTTGTTAATATCAAAATTAATAAAAAAGTATTTTTAAATTTTCAAAAAAATTAATAAGAAATAATGACTATTCATGCATTAACAATTTAATTTAAAATTTTAATTCAAAAATTTAAATGATTTTTTCTTTTTAATCATTATTTTGTATATATTAATTTAAGAACTTCCCATTATTATTTTTTTTTTTCAAAGTATTTTTATAATAGTCGATGAGTACATGATAAATCAATATCATATCTAAATGAGAGTAATATTAAAGATAAAACGTGTTAAGGATATTTAGTATTTACTAATAGTTTACCATATATATCATATTTGATATTTTATTACAGGATATTTACCTTCTATTACTGTTTATATACCATATGTGTCTTTCATTTATTACTATAATTTATTTGATTATAAACAGAGAACTTTCACGTACCATTTAGATAGGTGGATTAAGCAACCATGCTCAGAATGACTAAGAAAAGTTTAAAAGAATAGAAGGGTGGATACGTATTATCAACAATGTGCACCTCCTTTTCAATGACTTAATCACAAGATCTTCATAGTTAAACGTCGAGTGGACAAAACATGTTGAAAAAGTCTGTGTTGGTTCATAATTTGACAATGTCGCACATAAATGTCCAAGAGATCCAAAATAAATATAGGAAAAATATTAGTATTATGAATTCATAATTTTTTTTTTTTTAAAAAAAAGGCAAAAATAGTTTAATAAATGGTAATTCAGTCTGCCAAATAAAAGAGCTGCGGAGTTAATAAGAAAAAACAAAAACAAAAAGGAAGAAATGATTACATAATATAAAAACGAGGCACAAATTCAAAATTTTGAAATTCTGAAATAAATTAATGTCATTTGGCTTCAACCAATTTAATTTAATTTTTTTAAAAAAAGTATTTTAAAAGAAAAAAAAAGTTTTTTTTTTCTTTTAAAAAATGGAAGATTGAGATAAATTTTAATTTTATTTAAAATAAATAAAATAAAAGGTTAAATAAACTTATATTGAATAAATATGAAAAAAAAAAAAAAAAATTGTCCGAGGTCTATTAGGTTAAGAAAAAGAAAGTAATTTACTAAGTCACAGCAATTCTTCCCTTTCATCCCATTTGTGTTTTTGAGCCGGTTAGAGAGTTCATGTCCTTGGCTCCGAGCTTGGCTTCTCAACTAATTCGACTTGGGTATGATATATTCGAACTCTTTCCGACACTTTTGAATAAATTTAGATTATTTTACGTAATATATATAAAGTTTGTCTTTGAAAAATTAATAATAAGAATAATAAAAAAAATAACAAACAATAAATTAAAAAAAATACAATTCTGAGATCTCAATGGGAACAAAACATTGCTTACAAGGGTGTGAAAACCTCTCATTAACATATGTATTTTAAAGTCGTGAGGTTGACGACGATACCTAATGAACCAAAATGGACAATATCTTGAAGCAATAAAATCGTGTGTTACCATTAATTTTATTATTCTATTGTTTTATTTAGTTTCCCATCTCCCAAGGAAATAATATTTTCTATTTCATAAATTTAAAAAAAAAAAAAAAACCTTCCATTAAACACATTATTTATAATATGAATAAATTAATAAATTTTATCTTAATTTTAAGAATTTGATTTAAGATAGGTTTAACACGTGAGTCATTTAAACTAATTAATTTTATTGTTTTTCAATGTTAGATTATCGTTATATTTTACTTATTTTTGAAGTAACAAATGTTTTATAAAGTGCTAATATTTATATTTATTTGTCTTTACTCTATATTAATGTTGAACTATGTTAAAATGTTACGTTCCTCTTTTGTTGGAACTATATTATTAAAAAATTTATTTATTTGAATAACACTCATTATTTGTATTTGTATGTGAACTTTTAATATCTTTTATCTAAGATTATATTGAATAATTATGTATGGCCGATAAATAAAAATAGAAGATTGGGCTGGGTTGAGTTATGAAACAATTTTGAATTGAGTTGAGTTATCAATCCAACTTACCCGAACTTTTGGGTCGGTCCAAAAAATTTCCTTACCCCAATCCAACCCGACCCATATACCTACTATCTCATAGCCTCACTATAAGTACCATTACCACCAAGAACATCATTACCTTAACATGAAGAATAAAAATTTTAAATTTTTTTGAGTATTTAAAAATTCTTAGAGAGTAATTTCACGAAATTACAAACATATGCAAATATAACTACGAGTATCATGACTGACCTAAAATTGATTGGTCTTGAGCTCTACTTCTTTTTGAATCATGTAATTAATAGACACAAAATTAAAAAAAAAAAAAAAATATATATATATATAAAATTAAAAATTCAAAAAAAATTTTAAAAAAATTTAAGAGTGTATTTTTTATTATAATTTAAAAGTTTAAAAATGAATAAAATAATATAAAAATGACAAGTGATGATTATGAATGGGTGGCATGGAAATTGGTGCACTGAATCAGCGCAGCTGCAAGCTGACCTCTGAGTACTATGATTGTTCTTTTGGCTTATTTATATCTTACAAAACAACAAATCTGCTTTACGATTCACGTTCTTATAAAATTGACGTTGGATCTCATAATCTACTCCCATTGGAGCCCAACTTTCGTGCTGGCACAATGCCCGATGCATGATTTTTATATGCATTGCCGTCGACTTCATGGTTTTAAAACGCGTTTGTTGGGTAAAGATTCCACACCCTTATAAAAAAATGTTTTGTTTATCTCTAACCGATGTGAGACCTCATATTAATCCAGTTCATCGTCTACACAACAAATCATGATTTCAAAAGCTCCATCACACACTAGGGTACATGTATGATTTGAGCAACTTTGCTCGAGTTTTTGGGTTTTTTTTTGTTATTTAAAAAATCATATTTATCCAAAATACATTTTACGTTAGTAACTAAAATCTCATAAATTTTAATATCAAACATTTCGCTGTCATTAATATCCGTTATAAACATTAAATATTTTTAATTTTTATAATGATTTGAAAAAGTAGGGTACGGTTGAGTTGCGTTGTAACCAGATTTTCGAGTTGGTCAAGATGACCCGTTAAAAAAAACATGTCAACTCGCAAACAAACCCAAATTTTCCAGTTTTTCGAAAATTTAACCCAACTCAAATTTTATGGTTTGGATTAAGTAGTCTAGATTTATCGTACCACTGGGTCATATGAACACCCTTATCTACTTACTAACTTTCAATTATTTTAAATCTTTCTCCTACTTCTTTCCCTCTTAAGGACCTTCACTCCTGCCCCTCTCCAACTCGATCTCACAGCAGAAGCTGATAAGGGAAGGCGGTAGTTTCCCTTCTTAGAAAGTGGTGGGTAAGAAGGAAAAGAGGTCCTCATACGGAGTCGCACACTGACGCCTCCCCATCCTCGACGCATTGTCTGAACGAGCGCTTCTTTTCCCAATCAAAAGTCTGGCCATTCCATTCTTTTTGGCCAAGAAGCTTTTCGGGAGAAAGAAACTCCGATTTCTGGTAGCGCACCCCACACACAAGTACCACCCGACGAAGGCTTCGCTTCGCTCCTGAACTTGTCCCTTCTTTCACTCGGTCTGCTTTCCGGGAGAGTGACTTACTCCTATTAAAACAACTTCTTCCCTTTTCGAGTTCAAGAAGTAGGATCAAGAGGAGAAGGATAATAGGTTACGGAGCTCAGCCGCTCGACCAATAGTTGTAGAGGTTCCTTCCTTCCTTCTTTCTTATTCATTTACTCTTTCAAAGACTTTATTTGATTGTTGAGCAGCCTCACTTCATTCATGCATGGGCGAGGGAAAGAGTGAAATCAGGTTACGGCAATGGAATTGAAGCCGAATATGGTCTCAGTTCATTCATGTACCTCTCATTTACTCGAGTATCACACAACATTACCCTCCAAATCAGACACGAGCTCTTAAAGATTGATCAAAACATTAACATGATCGGTTGAGTTATGCTCATGTTAACAAATATCTCGTTAATATTAATTTTTATATTCATACACCAAATGATCGGTCAAAACATTAACTTCCAGTAACAATATTTAAATTTTATAATGTCAGAGTAGTTAATGTATATAAAAAAAAATAAGGATGATAAATTTTTTTGCGCTAAAAAAATGATTTATAAATCCAAAATAAACTTTATGAGTTTGAATACATTGGGCCAATAACAAAAACAGCTTAAAACAATAAAATCAGTTGAAAATACGGTGTAGCTCGATGTGCCACTTACTCCGGATCCATTTCCATCCTCAATCAGCTCCTTCTTGTCACTGAAAATATATGAGAGAAATGGAATGAGTGTAAGACTCAATAAGTAGTCTACTTTTAGGCTCCTACTCGTGTCTAAGTTGGATGCTAGGGTACCACACTCATTTCGTGACATGTTCTTGTTCTTGTTCTTGTTTTGAGAACTTATGTTCTTAGGTTCTATTCTTGAGTTATGAGTTTTTATCATGGTTTTGACGGAAGGACCTTGGTCTTGCATTCTAAGTTCTTATCTATGGTTCTGATCTAAGAATCTTGGTTCTGAAGTTCTGGGTTCTTAGTTTTAATAATTTGGATCTTGATTCTTGTTCGGGTTTCTTGCCTTTGGTTTTTGGTTGGATCGTGGGAGGCCGAGTGTAAGACCACAATTAAGGTTGAGATACGTGCTTGTAAGTTTAAGGTGCCCAAAAAAGGATTAAGAAACACAAAGATGGTTCAAGGGGCCAAAGAAAAAGATTTTCAATGTCTTAACAAGGTTTCGTAAGAAATTCAAAGGTTCGGGAAAAAAATAATAAGCATACAAGGGCAAAAATGTCATTTTTCAATTTTAAAGAAATTTCATTGAATTTTAATTTCTTTTTACTAAGAATAAATTTGAAGATACTAAAAAAAAAAAGTAAAAAAAAAAAGTAAAAAAAAAAGACCAAATAAGGATAAAGAAATTTTAGAAAATGCTTATTTTTTTAAAAATAAAAATTCAAAAACAGAAAATTACAAAAATGTCCATAAAGTTCAAGATATGAAAATACTCCTACCATTGGCTTTGTTGCAAATTCAATTTCATAATTAACCCATATCTTAACGTCCAACCGTTAGATTGAGCAGGAAATTCGAGTATGTTCACGAAGACTTGAGGTTTCTTAGATCTAATGATTGATATTCAAAACTAAAGTCGGTAGCACCCTTATCGAAGTAGATATTTTTTTATGAACTATCTAAAAAATTCAAGTTAAAATTCATTCTAATTCTAGAACGATCAAAAGCGGTGCAAGTTTCATCTATAAATAAGAAGTTGTGGCCTATGGGCTTAGAATGGATCATGATTTGTATTCCTTTTAGGGTTTTGAATGTTATCAAGTATCATGATCAGGGTGTGCTATAAGCTTTATGTTACACTTAGGGTTAGCCCTTGATTTTAAAGTAATCTAGAAACTACTCTGAGTCAAGGAATAAGCTTTACGGTAACTCTTCATTTTCAAGTAATCCGAAAGCTACCCTAAATTAAGATGCCCTCATGGTTAGCTCTTGATTTTCAAGTAATCAAAATACTACGTCTAAATAAGTTTTAGGATGGCCCTTGATTTTCAAGTTATCAGGAGATTACCCTAAATTGAGTTGAGCTCAAGGTTAGCTCTTGATTTTCGAGTAATCATGATGCTACTTCAAGATAAGCCTTAGATATCCTTTATTTTTCAAGTAATCAATACGCTATCCCACAATTTAAGTAAATAAGTTTTAGGTAGCCTTTGATATTAAAGTAATAATATGCTACCTTAAGGCCATGAATCAAGTCAAGTAAGTGTACCACACATCCATACCCTTAAGTAGAACTATGTAAGCTCCAAGTTCATTAAGACAGGAAGGCGCCTAGATATAACTCAAGAAATAAGAACCAAAAACAAGAACTAAGAACCAAAGATATAAACTAGAACAATGATCAAGACCTAAATTTCCAGACTAAGAATCTAGAACCTTAAAACCAAGGTTCTTAAATCAGAACCATGTTTAAGAACTTAGAACTTGGGACAAGATACTCAGGTTAAAGCAAAGATAAGAATTGAGAACTCAAGAACATAATCTAAGTTCTCGGGACAAAAACAAGAACACGACAAGAATGAGTGTGGTACCCTAACATCCACCAAAGACATAATTAGAGCCTACAAGTAAGCTACTTACTGGGTCTTTGTACTCATTCATGTTTTTCAAATGACATGAAGGAAATGGTCGAGGACGGAAGCGATCTGGAGTCGGTGCCATACAGAGCCACGCCGTGTTTTAACCTTTTAATGTTTGAAGTTGCTTTTTTACCACTCAATGTGTGAACTCTATTTTAGAGTTTTAAATAAAATACATTTATATTTTGACTTAAAGCCAAAAAAATTTACCGTCGTTTTACCATTTATCTTTTAAGTTTCCAAGTTTTACCTAATTGACCCTTGGATCGTGACATCAAGGGTCACTTAGGACATGGTTAGAGTATTATCTTGCAATCTTGGAGGTCATGGTAACTTTAGGGCATGAGGTGCATAACGTTCTTCACTTATTCATATCCCTTAAGGTAATGCATATTTGTACCAAGCCCTAACTTCATGGGCATGCTTAGAGTTCATTGCCCTAACGTAAGCATAAATATTTTGTTCATGTCAACATATCATTCTCACGAACATAATATCATACATGTCATAACGTATTTCTTGTGCTTCATGAATTCTTGTCAGGACGTCATTAGGGGTATTTTCATTTCTTCCCACTTGAGTCTTGGTTCATAGCCCAAACATGTTATAATCCTTTTAATATCATGCACGAGCTACTTATAACATTTTATGTCTACATATTCTTGGGTTCTGGTGGGATTAACGAGTTACTTATAAATTATGGTAGCTTTCTTTGTCTAGCCAGTGTATAACCACCGTCTGCGGTTGAGGCACTACCTCGTAGAACTCTCTATTTGGTGGGGACAATATTGTGTGTGTTAGTATGGTAGCTTTCTTTGTCTAGCCAGTGTATAACCACCGTCTGCGGTTGAGGCACTACCTCGTAGAACTCTCTATTTGGTGGGGACAATATTGTGTGTGTTAGTATACTCGTTATCCATGAAAAGTTAGCTAATGAACTCATCCACAACATATAGTCACCCAAAGTCAGGGGAGTGATTCCCTGTGTGTGCTAGCTCCAATGACTACCTCCACGTCTCACCATAAGATGGATCTGCATTATTCGTGTGATCCACATCCCACCATTGGATGGATCTGCATTAGAAGAGTGATCCATGTCCCACCATTGGATGAATTTTCACTATAGGGTAATCCAACTGAACTATTAGGTCACACAACCATTACTAGTCTCATGCCTGGCTCAACGATACAGGTACAGAAGTGGAACTCCATGATACGGTTATCAAATGTTAAACTGACGATATTGTATATACTATTAGCGGCTTGAAGAGCTACCTTTGTCATTCTTGAATGCCATGGAGGTATACTAGGTTATTTAGGGCGTCTTGGTAGTTTAAATCTAATCTCTCACTTTTAGGATGTTCGAGGTTAGCTTCTCAAGGCTAATCAAATTTCGAGGTGCACACAAGTCTAAACCTTTTATCACTCTCAATCCTGGGGTTCAAGGTCTTCTGGAAACATAGGGTTTAGCTGACGCAAATTAATAAGTAATCTACTCTACCTATCACGCCCTAATCTTAGCTTGACTCACTTGTGCATGCTTTGCTAGAGAAATTACCTTATCAATTACCCAGAGCAGTGTTTATATAATCTAGATATTCGTACAAGATGATTAGGGAGATATCCTATCGATCATCTAAAACTCTGAAAAACATTAATTAAAATATTCATGCAAACAAACAAGCAAACAAGCTCAATGAGGATATAACATCCACCTCGCCCGAAGCACAAAGGACAATAGCCCATCCTCCTTTCTAATACAGTGGAGAGCATATAAAACAATATTCATCACAAATTTTATCATAACAGCATTTTGGTAATTTCTTACCTGTTACATAACTTACTCGTCCATGTTCTCTCTCTAGCGTTACATAAAATATAAAACATGTTTCTCGAAAATCTCAACCTAGGGCATAGTAGTAATTTTTTTTTTTAATAAAATACATATGGTACATACTCATTCAAAAATGCGCTTCCAAAGTTTTTAACACACGATTTCAATCCATTTAAGGAAAGAAATGCTCACATGCTAGGACGTCCTAACGATCCCTACAGGTACTACTTGCCTAGAGTCCGTGTGGTTGCTTACTTGAATGATACGTGCCTTCTTGAGCTAACTTTTATGCATGTTAAAAGGCTCCAAAATTTATAAAAATTCTCTAGGAGGTCCTAATTCAAGTTAAATTAGTGTTAGTACCAAAAAAAAAAAAAAAAAAAAAAAAAACTCACTCACAACATACACGCTTTCATGCGCCACAAGAGCTCCGAGTACAAACGCGCCTGGGTGAAGGATATGTACACCCTTAGTGAGACATGTGGCAACTTTTTCGACCCTTTGCAGGTGTGAAATTCTACAAAATTTTCTCGTAATGACACTTGGCACTCCCAGGTAAGACATCAGGTCAAGAGAATGAATCGGGTCGTAGGCTCTAAACTGGGTCATGTGCGGGTCGAAAGGTTGGGCAAAGCAAGTTAGACTAAGACTTATATAACAAAATTATGTAAGTTTGACCTTAAAAGGTAAACTGAGTGTTACATCAAAAGTATAAACAAAGACAATCATAAATGCAAAAGACGTAGAAGAATGGTACAACCTTTTAAGAAAAACAATTTTAGGGCAAAATCAAATATGCCATGGACAAAAATGACTAGAAAATCATGTGTAACTATGTTTTGTTTAAACACGATTTTATACATATATTGGTCTCATTAAAGAAAATTATCCATGAAAAAACATGTGTAAATAACAAAAAAAAAAAAAAAAAAAAACATTGACATGATCGACCGAAGAGGAAAAAAAAATACCCGAATGTGTAAATGGAAGAGAGAAATTGTGATGTCCTACCGGAGGAGAACAAAAGACCCTTTATAAGGATGTGGAAACCTTTCCCTAGCAGAAGCGTTTTAAAGCCTGGAGGGGAAGCCCGAGAGAGAAAACCCAAAAAAGAACAATATCCGAATAGTTAATTTAACTCTTACAATCTACGCTCATCATAACCATCCGATCATTGTATTCGATGCTTTAAGTTATTTTGTATACCGGGCTCAATGTATTTAAACTCATAAACTCAGAATTTGATGCTTACCAGGCATAAACTCACCTCAACTGGCTTCTTTAATCAAAGAAAATACAGTGAAGCCACCTTCGTTGGCAGTGAATCACAAAGGTCAACCTAACCAACATTCAGTATTTCACTCTTACAATCTACACTCATCATAAACATCATCACATCATTACAATCACTTCCAAATACCGTAATCATCAAGCAAAACATCAAACATTAAAGATCAGTTTCAGAATTAAATCACTTGAAAGCTAAAATTGTTTTCAGAATCACTGTGATGCATTATCTTCATTGTACATGCTAACCTGCTAAGGTGATCTGGGGCCTGTGTTCTAAACGAAAATCCCGTATCCGGCGCCAATCTGAATGCCTCTCCAGTATGTACAATCATCTGATCTGCACAAGTATAGCAAAAAAATGATGATATTTGATGCATCAGTTATCAGGTTGCTAGCAAACCCATGTGGCTTGCATCAGTTCTTTGCCTCTCATACCTCATCTGTGATCAAATTTGATATCCATCTCCATTGGTTGTGAAACTAATAGTTTATTTCAAATCAGGTAAATTACTATGGACTAAGTTTTTGCTCTCATATGCAGCTATGCCATTCAATTATTATTTTTAAATTTTCAATTGTGTGTCTAATAAGTCCTTAACCTATCACATTTTTAAAATTCATAGACCTTAAAAATTATAAAATTGAAAGATTAGGGTTCTATTAGACATAAAATTTAATTCTATATATTTCTTGATTTAAAGTTTAGAAATCTATTAAACATCTATTAAACATTTGTCAACTTCAGGTACCTATTAGATACAATTGAAAGTTAAAAAAACTATTACATATTTTATAGAGTTTTAGACACAAACTTGAGTTTAAACACTAAACTGTAACAGCCCAAGCTCACCGCTAGCCGATATTGTCCTCTTTAGGCTTTCCCTTTTGAACTTTCTCTCAAGGTTTTAAATGTGTTCACTAGGGAGAGATTTCCACACTCATTGTAAGGAATGTTTCGTTCCCCTCTCCAACTGATGTGGGACCTCACAATCCACCCCCTTGGAGGCCTAGCGTCCTAGATGGCACACCGCCCGGTGTCTGGCTTTGATACCATTTGTAACAGTCCAAGCCCACCGCTAGCCGATATTGTCCTCTTTGGACTTTACCTTTCGGACTTCTCAAGGTTTTAAAACGCGTTCACGCTCTTATAAGGAATGTTTCGTTCTTCTCTCCAACCGATTCTTATAAAGAGGAATTGGAATCCAAACTGAAGTGCTTTCATAATTGCATCATATTGAAGAATCGATGGGCACCCCCACAATTTCAGTGCACCAACTTGAAAGAAAAAGAATATGCCATGAGTGTATAGTTGGTCTTAATTCTTCTAGGAAGAACAATTAAGACCAACTATACACTCATGGCATATTCTTTAAGCACAGATAACTTATCAGCTAATTGTGTCTTGAATCTTCGAAGCTCAAGCTTTCTGATACATTGTCCAACCGTTTACTATCTTTAAACGCGAAGAAATTTTAAGTCAGTAAGCACCTGTCGAATATTACAACAAGCTAGGGTCAACAGATACAGGAAACTCATTACCAAGACGGTCTCCATTCTCACGAGTATCAATGATGTTAACAGCCTCTGTTGGTAAAAAGGGGCATCTGGCATAGCTCTCTAGTATATCTGGCAGTTCAAAGTCATGTTATTATAACTTAGAATACATCTTTTTGACATGAAAAGGGCGAAGCTTAACAAAAGGGAAAAAGTTTGATTTCTTTTCTTTAGGAATCTTCTTGATCTCTTAGAACTTAAAATTAAGAGACTATAATATATTCTAAGTTACATCACATAGGAGTGAAAAAGATACCTGAACCCTGAGAAAAGTCTGCTGTCAGATCTGAGAGACTAAAATTCCTAGTAATTTGATTAATGAACCCAAATGAAGAAGGATCCGTATCAAGAAGTGATTCATTGAAGGATGATGTGTTGGAATCAACACTAGCAAACGATGCAACCGACGCGTTCCCAATTGATTGACGTGCATCAAGGACATTGTCCTCTGTTCCAAACATGTACGGAGGACTGTTTGAATATCCAGTTTCTACTTTGATAATTCCTCCATTCATTCCTTGAAACAAACCCACATTTGAACTCTGAGGTGCAGCATCATTCCTGGCATGAGAAGGCAAATCCACGGTGGTGTGGATAGTTGAGTGAACAGGTTGGGTACCATTAGTATAAACATTGCCTAAGCTGACACCAACAGGGTGGTCTGTGTCATCTTGTTTCAAAGCAGGTCCTGTATGCTCTGGTGCGTAGCAGCTCTGGTGTACTGTTCAAACAAAGTACTAAATCAATCAAGTAGTCAATGATTGATGTACATAAATACTGTAAAGTTAACTACCACATGCATTCAGTTGAAATGCCTTGTCTCAGGGTGTGTTGAATAAATGAAATGAGAACGTCTAAAAGCGTATGAATATGGATAGCAAGAATGAAGAGGAATGGAGGAGGTTATAAGATGTCAACAAGCATGGAGTTCTATTATAAATGGAGAAAGTGTCTTGAAATTGCCACAAACTCAAGCTTGAATCAGGGAACAATATAAAATTTTGGGAGGATTGCTGAGGTGGTGATCATAGCTAGCTATTTCTTTCTTATAAAAGGAGTCTGTTTTCAAGAAGGAAAAAGATTGTAACCGCCCAAATCTACCCCCACCGCTAGCAGATATTGTCCTCTTTGGACTTTCCCTCAAGGTTTTAAAACACGTCTGTTAGGGAGAGGTTTCCACACCCTTATAAGGAATGTTTTGTTCCTTTCTCCAACAAATGTGGGAACTCATAATCAACCCCTTTCGGGGCTCAGCGTCCTCGCTGGCACACCACCCAGTGCCTGGCTCTGATACCATTTGTAACAGCCCAAGCCCACTGCTAGCAGATATTCTCCTCTTTGGGCTTTCCCTAGGTTTCCCCTCAAGGTCTTAAAACACGTCTGTTAGGGAGAGGTTTCCACACCCTTATAAGGAATGCGTCATTTCCCTCTCCGACCGATGTGGGATCTCACAATAATGGTAAAAGCCGAAAAAAGCCAAAAGAGTTATGAACCCCTCCAATTTGGATAAACCTAGGATTAGACATAACAACAAGAACTCCAACAAGAGAGCCCTGACTAAGTTGAAACAAAAAGGCATTTATCCTAACCACACTACAATCCTTTTCCGACACTGAGAAAATCCTACTGTTTTTTTCATTCCAAATTTTTCAAAGATGACCAAACCTGCATCAGACAGAATCTGGCTTTACTGACAGCTCAGGTATTGGCAAAAACATACAGAATATAATTATCCTCAGTCAATAGAAAGTTATTTTAACATCCAATATGTAGCAACGCAACAAGTAACAAATGAAGATCAAGCTTCCAACTAGGAGAAAAGCGGCCTTACTAGGTTGGACGTGGGATCCATTAGAACTAGATAATGCAGTCACCGCACAAGGATGTATCTGGTGCATCATTCTTGCCTGCTGTTCAAGCAACCGGTTGAATTCAATAATCTGGCTTTTCATCATCAATCTCAGATAATATGCATTGAAGAATTCTTGATTCTCCTCTTCAAGCTTCTGCCACACTGGAAGCAAAAGGTTTAGACTACAATTGATGAAGTTAACATATAACATTAAAAAGAGGTAGTAAAAGTGTTTACAACCTGCAGTTTAATCTCAATGGTATAGATGTTATGACCTGGTACATAAGGCCTTACGTATAGTATATAGTATGTTATATCCACTAATTAACCATGGATCGGAGATCTATGATCTTTTTTTTTTTTGCTTGTGTGGATCTGAAAAACCATCCTTTCATTGACTGTAGCATGTTGGTCCTTGAATCCGAATTACCGTTAATTATGTCTTTAGGGGATGAAGATATCCATCACTTGTTCTTCCATTATTCGTACAGAAAGAATTTTTTGGAAGCTTTGTATCAGAACTTCCCAAGTTCTTGCGCTTGTGATTTCAGGGCTTAAAGCAATATCTTCAACCTACTTGGCCATGACTAGGAAGGCAAGAAACTTGTGGCTCCATATTGTTAAGTATGTGGTTTGGGGCATTTCATTTGAAAGAAATCAACAAATGTTTTTAAAAGAACAAAGTTCTGGTATGATAAATTTCCGTTGGCTCGTTTGGTTGGGTAGAATTTATCCATTTCAACACGTTGTAGATTCGAATCTCGAAATCAGTATGGGTTAAATGTGTGTTGTGGTGGTGGTGGTGATGTGTGTTTGATTTGATTTCAAAATAAAGTTCCATATGGCTTATTGGATTTTCCATGCCGTACGATTATTGCAATCACTCGTTTTATAAGAGCATTTTTTGTTGGGGGAGCTTTCTTGTAATCTTATTACATATTGGATTAAGTTTTGGGAGTTTTCTGCTTTGGGGGCTTTCCTAGATGTCCTCCTAAAAGGGAGTCTTAAGTTTGTAAATTTCAAATATCAATAAGAAGAGTTTGTGCATCTTTGTAAAAATAAATAAATAAATTATGCTGCAACAGTGAGCTACTTGTCTATCTCGATTTCCTAGTTATTAACCTTGTTCGTCCATGATCATTTATAATAGCCAACATAGATGACTGAATGAGAGCTCTATCATCAACTTCTAAATGCCCAATCACAATACTATCAAAACTCCTTATACGATCATTCATATGAAAAGAACACATGAACGTAGGGTTTTAATTTTTATTCCGAGGGTTTCTTATTGCAGTCAGATTAACGTGTGAATTGGCAAACAAGAGTTTCGTGAGAGGATGGAAAAACAAATTAGCATAATATTTTACTAATTAAATAAAAATAAAAATAAAAAAACTAAACCTATGATACAAATCATAAATCTATCAGCTACAGAGTAAAAAACCAGAAAACAAGCAAGCATTTTTTTTCTTTTTTTTTTAATAGGAAGTCAAGAAAGCATTAATATGCCAGAAAATAAAAATTGAATACATAATTACCATGTTCTGTGAAACCCGGGTCAATTTTTTCATGATTCAGAAGGGTTTCCACAACTTCTTTTCGGTTCATATCAAGCTGAAGGCATCGCTCTATAAGACTTCGCACCTAAAAGAAGAACATGCATAACTGGATGAGATTAGTCACCTGAAAGTAATGCACATTGGACAGCGCGTCATTCATTAGAGATGATACAGAGAATATAAAAAAGGTTAAATTACATAACATGTGAGAAATCAATTACCTATAGCTAATGGTATGATATGTTCAAACAAAATAATTCAATATCCTATATGATGAGATTTCAAAATCAAAATGTCTGCAATTATACGCTTTATATACAAGCATAAAATTTTTCATTCCAAGTTATTCTACTTCTCTAATATTCTTTTGACATGTCTATGAAGATAAAACGAAAAATCCAATCCTCTAGTTTTTCAAAACTGTGAGAGTTTTGGGATATCCATTTCCTAACTGACAGACATGGACAACTTGCCTAAAAAGATTATTCAAGCTTCATTCCATGCTCCATGCATGGCTGACATGATGTTTCAACTGAGTGGCCACACCGGCATGTACAGAAACAAAAATATCTCATATGAAAACACCCACAACCCAATCTAGAAAGGGATTTTTTTTTTTGGGGGGTAAGAAACCAAGCTTTCGTTGAAAAATGAATATATATATGAAAGGGCATACCAAAAAAAAAAAAAAAAAAAAAAAAAAAAAAAAAAAAAAAAAAAAAAAAAATGAAGTCGGATAAAAGGAGTTCAAAACAAAATACAGGAAATGTGAGATCCCACATCGGCTGGAGAGGAGAACGAAGCATTTTTTATAAGGGTGTGGAAACCTCTCCCTAGTAGACACGTTTTAAAACCTTGAGGAGAAGCTTGGAAGGGAAAGCCCAAAGAGGACAATATCTACTATTGGTAGGCTTAGGCCGTTACAATTGGTATCAGAGCCAAGCACCGGACAATTTGCCAGCGAAGAGGCTGAGCCTCGAAGGGGATAGACACAAGGCGGTGTGCCAGCAAGGACACTGGACCTCGAAGGGGGGTGGATTGGGGAGTCCTACATCAATTGGAGAAGGGAACGAGTGCCAGCAAGGACGTTGGGCCCCAAAAGGGAGTGGATTGTGAGATTCCACATGAGTTGGGGAGGAGAACGAAACATTCTTTATAAGGGTGTGGAAACTTGTCTCTATTAGATGCGTTTTAAAACCTTGAGGGGAAGCCTGGAAGGGAAAGCCCAAAGAGGACAATATCGGCTAGCGGTGGGTTTGGATCATTACTGGAAATTACTCCAATTCAAAAAAAATAAATAAATAACACCAATATCAAATTTACAAAAAGATGAAGTGACCGTGACACAAAGGGAGAAATTAAACCTAGGCACGTCTCCTGATATCTCAACCTCTCTAAATATTCTATTATTTTTTTCCAACCAAATACCCAACAATAGGCGGTGGTCAAAAGTACCTCCTCAACCATCCAACAACCATCCCTACCCTAAGCATGACTCATACCAAATGAGGTCCTCCAACGATCCCAAAGAAAGTGCAATGCCACACCAAATGATCAAGGTCCTCCTCATGCCTCTTGCATTGCAGATTGCACCATTGCATAAACAATAACAAAGGAAGAATGTCTTCGGACACATTCCAAGGTATTCACTTTTCCATATAAAACCTATCTATAGCCATGCAAAAACCTTAACACCTACCATAGAGAGGAGAAAGTCAAGGTAACCGGAAAGGGAGAAGGGACAAACAAAACTCGGAAAAGAATGGCACGATAACCCTCTAAAAGGTTCAAGGGACGATAAACGAACATCCCTTCTCCCTGGCACACCTAGAGGTCTCACAGAATGTATAGAAGACCCCAAAAATTCATTGCCTCTCTGCCAGATAGAGGTCCTCACAAGTCTAGGGAAAGCGAGGAAGAAGGATCATGGGATGACAACACCGAGGCCACAAAATGCAACCTTTTGTTCGAAAGAAAATATACATGTGAGAGTTTCTCCTCCACCCAGCAACCCTCCCAAAAATAAGTCTTCTAGCCATCCCTAACAAATCAATGTATAAACTAAGAAAGGGTGAAAAAAACTGCTTTCTAGATGTTTTTGCTAAGGCCCCCAAAACCACTACCCTCACACCGAGAAGGTACAAGTCTTACCACAACGTGTTAGGCTCCATGAAGAAACGCCACAACCACTTACCCAGGAAAGTCTCGTTACAAAATCTCATGCACCCAATGACAAGGCCTCCCTGGATACAATGACTAGCCCCCCTCTCACCCCCCTTCGTTAACTCTTCTCAGAAGAAATTCATCATCACCTTCTCAACGAACTTACTGACCCCGATTGGTATCTTAAAAATCAACAAGAAGTAGTTGGGGATCCCTCTCAACACAGAATGGATGAGCGTAAGTCTTCCTTCTTTAAAGAAAAAAATCTTTTCCAGGCAGAAAATCTCTTCGGTTAATGACAGGTTCCAAAAATCCAAACTCCCTAAACCAGAAAGGAAATTAAGGAAATCGTTTCATTGGCCTATAAATTCAGGTCATCTGATCTCACCAGTAAGTTCCTCACGGTAATGGCTAAATTATTTATGATGGTCTAAAACTGTTTTGTCATCTATTCCTACACCTAATATCCAATTCTCTCGGGTTGAGTGGGTTGTAGGGGAAAAAATGCATATGGAATCACTGGGTGAATATTCATGAATATTATGCAAGTTAAAAAGCCAACTTACAAATTGTATATCTTGACGTGAGACCCTTCCCACAGTTCTGGTTGACATATTTCCTGAGTCCAGAGCATAAGAATTGAATTGACAATCCAAGTGGCAGAACTTATTCGTCTCAATTATTCCACCCCATCATCTACTAAACAACCACAAAAGCAATGAATCTAACACCAAATAATAAGAAATAGATCAATATATGCATCAAAAGGCAGCCAGTCAAGAAAGTTTCACTTGCATTAGTGTTTCAACCCCTTTTATGACAGTCTTGTTTCTCTAACGAGAGGAAAAACCACCAAAACTTCCAATTTTGAGCCCTCTCTTTAGTTTTTTTTTTTTTTTATGGAACAACATAAACCACTTGCACTCTACAAATGCAACAAAATAGAAAAGGCCACTGTGGGTATAATACTTGAGTCAATTTTGAGCCCTCTCTTTAGTGTTTTTATGGAAGAACAGTTTGAATTTAGAACATCCCTTTAAATCATAATAATCCATATTGACGAAGTTGTAAAAATAAAACATCCTCAGATACAAAAGAAGACTGATCTGTGGGTATAATTCTTAAATCAAATAAATGAATTGAAATGAAGTGTACCAAAGCTGAATCCAACTCGAATCTTAAGCAGCCTTTTAGTAATCAAATAAAGATCCGAAACCCAAATAGGCATACAATTTAGAAATAGGTCACGTCAGAAACTAGGTCACGTCAGAACTGCTCAAACAAGCCGGATAAACATTAAAAATTATGACCGAACTTTAACATTTAAAGTAATAATCAGCCCTCAACACCGCTCCAGCTAACAATTCAACATATTACAGACTACAGAACACCAACGAAAAGATCGCGCGAGGAGTCAATTTCATTCAATCTCAATTCCCAAACACACAAGACAAACTTCAGAAATGAAAACCTAATAAAAATCCACCACCAGCAAGCTCAATATTTGTCTTTCTTCTCTCTTTCCACTCTCAAATGCATATATGAAGAGAATAAAAGGGAAAGTAGAGAGAATTGAAGCAAAATTCATCGATCTTACCAGTTACCAAGTCGATTCCAAGAGAAGTGGAGATCTTCACAGCGACAAAATGGTAATATTTCAAACTAGAGCGAGAGAGCGAGGCTGAGGAATTTTGGCTTTACATTTTGGAATGGAAAAGAGAGAGAGAGAGGGCACTGTCCGATGAACAACTGTAACAATTTTACCGGCTTGAGACTATTTAAAGGAGGGTAATTTTGTAATTTTTTATTCAATAAATAAATAGTAAATTTAATTTGGGTGTGAAAACATTTATTTGAAATATTTCATAAATGATATCATGAACGTTGATAATAAAATCTTCATAATAACATAGATAACAAAGTAAAAATAAATTAATGTTTTGATTTAACTTAGGGGTATTACATAGACATGAATGCATCTATCCTAACTTTGGTTCAATAACCGTCATTGCGATGTCGTCATCAATATTAGAGGTGTCTTACTTTTATCTGAAAAATACGAATAACACGTGGCTTGAGTCTTTTATGAAATACTCAGTAAGTAACCCCACTATTGAGGTCGAAAAATACAAACACATGTAGTATGAAGGGACCTATTTCACAAAAATATCATGGCGTGGGCCTTGGACTTCGCTTTCCAGTCCGAATAGGGTTGGATGTGTAGTACTTCTCTACACACAACCCGGTGGGCTCATATATGTACCACTTAAGCCTAGCTTGTTAGGCTAACGCATGTTGCTACCGAACACCACAGAGATGAAGGGCCCACATAATATCACGACAAACATAAATATTGTAAGGGTCGCTTTGTACTATTTATAAAAAGAAAGTATCTCGATGCATTTGACATACAAAAATGGATGAGGTTCTCATAGCTTAAAATCACAGCATAAAGTTATGATGCAAATCAAACCTGCACTCATTCATAGCAATACAAGTCTATGAAACATGCCTATGTAATTCTTGTTAAATCTTTAATATTTAACATAGCTTATATGGCGTAGTGTATGGAAGTTTATGCATCATAGATTATCAATATCATAAACATGATTCTATAACATGAAATAATTGCATTGTAGCATAACCTATAACATGACATCGCACGACATAACATAGTATAGCATAACAACCCTCGATGAATCTTAGGTTCTACATTGCAGGCTTTTAGGTTATATATATTTTTTAATAATCTGTTTAGTATGTAAGTTTAGTTTTAACATGTTATTAGTATCATTTAATACTTGGTTTGTATATGTGCTACATCCACACAGTGGAAGATTGATTAGTAATGCATGGTTGGAGTGTTTACTGGATTGAAATATAGATCGAAAATTATCCACTTTAATAGTGGATAATGGTTCAAAAAATGATACAATGGTTGAGATTCAATTAAATAAGTTGGAGTTGAGTTAATTGATTTTGGGTGGAAGTTTGTTTCACATGGGTTAAATTTGATAATAAAGATGGATTGGGTGTGATGGTTGATGGGCACAAATTTCATTTAACGTATGTAGAGCGACATGATTCAAGCAACGATGGGTGCACACACGTGCTCGAAATGGCTAATGGAGCCCGCGCGGACACATCGGGAAAAAGTAACGCGATGGGTGTGAGCATACTAATAGGGGCTGTTGCAATTTGTAAATAATGGAAGGAAAAAGACGAGGAGAAATTGAAATAACTAGTAAAAAAAATAAAAAAGAGTGCAACAGGAGAACTTCCTAAGTGGTCACCCAATGAGTTGTGATGGGATTTGGTGCATTAGAGCTTGTATGATCGCACCTAACATGAAATATGCACAAAGTTCATTGAACGCATATGGGGCGGCATGATCCAAGCGATGGTGGGTGCATGCACATGATTGGAACGGCCAGCAGGGCCCACGCAGACACGTGAGGGAGAAAAAACACAATGGGCGTGAGCATACGAGCCGGGTGGCTGCAATTTGTAAAGAATGCAATTTGTAAATGGTGAGGTTAATCTAGCACTCAGATTTGCCACATCAACCCAAACCACTCTAAAAGCTGCTCTTAAATTTACAGACATTTCTGAGACCATCTAAACGATCGGTTGTTGGGCATTTTCTAAGCCTTCGATGCGTTCTTCCATTTGGACAACAGAGCCCATCGAGCTATCCCCACACTCGAAGTCACCAACAGTTGTGGCCTTGTCTTCTAGGACCTCGACCCTAACCATTAATTCACGAATAGACATTCCCTCAAGCCACCAATGTGGGTCGCACTGTGAGTCGAGCCATTTGAGCTATGACCTTTTCAGTTGCTACAGCAAAGTCAGCTCGTTCGAGTTCCGTCCGCACTCCTGGCTCTCTTGTGATAAAGGCCGACGAGTGTACTATTTTATGATTTAGTGTATCAGCGACCACGTTTGCCTTTCCAAGGTAGTACTGGATATCTATATCATAGTCTTTTACCAGTTCTAACCACCTTCGTTGTCTCATGTTCAGTTCTTTTTGTGAGAAGAAGTATTCTAAGGTTTTATGGTCAATTTAAATTTGGTTCTTTTCGCCATATAGGTAGTATCCCCAAATCTATAATGCGAACAGTACGGCTGCTAACTCTAGATTGTGTATAGGATATTTTTTCTCGTATTCTTTTAATTGGCATGACACGTATGCAACAACCTTGTCGTATTGCATCAATACGCAACCTAAATCCTTTTTTGGACGCACCGATGTATATTACATATCCTGCTGAGTTTTCTGGAATTGTGATTACTGGGGCTAACAATAGTCTTTGTTTTAGGTCTTGAAACTGGCCTCACATACGTTGTTCCATGTAAAAGGTAGCCTTTTCTTGTCAACTATGTAAGAGGCGAGGCTATTCTAACAAAGTCTTGGACAAATCTTCGATAGTAGCCTGCTAACCCTAGGAAACTTCATACCTCGGTGACCATAGTAGAGCGTTCTCATTTCGTGATGGCTTCTGTCTTAGTGGGATCTACTGAAATTCCGTCTTTAGACACTACGTGTCCTAAGAATGAAACTTTTCGTAGCCAAAATTCATATTTGGAAAATTTTGCGTACAACTTGTTTTCCCTTAAGATAGTTAGGGCTTTTTGGAGTTATTCTTGATTCGTTTTAATGTCATCTATGAACACGATCACAGACGTGTCTAGGCACTCCTTAATACTTGGTTCATTAATTTCATGAACACCTTGGGGCATTGGTGAAGCCAAATAACATAACTACATGATGCGTTGGAGTGGATATGAACAAATAGATTCTTTGTCCTTAAATTTAATCTGGTGGTAGCCTGATCGAAGGCTATTTTGGAAAATAGATTCGTCTCTCAGAGTTGGTTGAATAGGTTCTTGATGCGTTGGAGTGGATATTTGTTCTTTATTGTTCTCTTGTTTAGTTTCCTATATAGTTAATGCATAAGCTTGATGCGTTGGAGTGGATATTTGTTCTTTATTGTTCTCTTGTTTAGTTTCCTATATAGTTAATGCATAAGCTTGATGCGTTGGAGTGGATATTTGTTCTTTATTGTTCTCTTGTTTAGTTTCTTATATAGTTAATGCATAAGCGCATCAAGCTGTCTTTCTTTTGAATGTGTTAGGAATCACATATCTCCACAATGGTATGATATTGTCCACTTTGAGCATAAGCTCTCATGGTTTTGATTTAGGCTTCCTCAAAAGGCCTCAACGAATGGAGATGTATTCCTTACTTATAAACCCACGGTCATTCCCTAACTTAGCCTATGTGGGACTCCCTCCCAACAATCCTCAACAATCCTCCCCTCGAACAAAGTATAACATTGAGCCTCCCCTGAGGCCTATGGAGCCCTCTAACAGCCTCCTCTTAATTGAGGCTCGACTCCTTCTCTAGAGCCCTCGAACAAAGGGTCGAACAAAGTACACCCTTTGCTCGACACTTTAGTCACTTTTGACTACACCTTCGAGACTCACAATCTTTGTTCCACATTTGAGGATTCTATTGATTCCATTGAAGAATGAAATTGGCTATTATATAGCCTTACAGAATGCACTGAAAACAAGGAAAAACAGCCCACGTCTAACAACTCCATCTCCTGATAATGTGGTATGACTCAATCAAATAAACAGACATCCTCTAACAATACAAATGTTTTGACTAAGTGGTAGTAGACCACTAAAACAATCCAACATCTAGAGTAACATAACCTAACAATTCCTCCTCTAAACTGAACATAAATAGTAATTAGTTTATATCTATGTCTGAACAGACTCCCAATAGTCCTCTCAACTTCAAGAAAGCATCCAATTTTAGTGGTTTAGTCATCACATCAGCTAACTATTCTTGTGTGTCACAATGCACCACCTCCACAGAGCCAGCCTGAGCTCTCGAAGGAAATGAAAACACACATCTATGTGCTTTCTCCGATCGATGCATTATTGGATTTTTGAAAGCTTGATTGCAGAGCTACTATCATAGCGAATAATAGTTGGCTTGTCTTGATTCTGACCCAGCTTTTCCAACACCCTTTTTAACCATACTGCCTGACATGCACATGAAGTTACCGTTATGAATTCTGCCTCTGTGGAAGATAGACTTACTATTGGTTGTTTCTTTGATGACCATAATACTGCTCTAGAACTCAATAAGAACACATAGCCTGAAGTACTCTTTCTCTCATCTGTGTATGCAACAAAATCATCATCTCCTCCTTTTCGATAGAAAATTTCAAACCCAGTTGTTCCCTTCAAATAACGTAGTACCCTTTTTGCTGCCTGTAAATGAAGCTCAATGAGATTATCCATATATCTACTAATCAGACAACTAAGTTTTAGGAAACGTGTGAATAACCTAAATAGGAAGAACCATAACTTTTATCTAAATCATTAACCAACAACTTCGAGAATGTTGTATGTGCTATATGTTGGATTTCGATAATCGGCAGGGAAATCACGAGAGGATATTGTCGACAGGTTGTTGGAAGAAAGATAAAATGCGTAAAAATAAGAGAGAGAAAAGGACTGAAACTTTGACTGCTATTCAAAATCCGGTTGTGAAATCTGGTAAACAGATTTCCTATTTAAATACAACCTATCCTAAAAATGGGGGGAGAGTGGCCAACTGAATCTGTGCCACTTCCTAGAAAAATGACGTCTAAGAATTAGCTAATCCATTCGACGTGTTTGTCAAATGGTCAAACGGAAATTAAATGTAAACGTGTGAATCTGGTCAAACGGAAATTAAATGTAAACGTGTGAATCTAAATAAGGAAAAAACAAAGGTTTTATCTAACAATCTCCTCCTAAAACCTGTGTTATATGTGACTTATTTCGTTTCGTTTGAACTCCGTTTTGAGCCCTATGGCTCGGTGTCCCTAGCGGCATGTCCTCCAGACTCCACGTCTTGTTCGGCCTCCTCTTCTTCGAGTTGGCGCGCCGCCAGTCCAGGTGGTTCACCTCTCCCTAATAGGTCTTCCATCTTCCGGTACCTGGCCGAGAGGTTGACCGGTTGCTCGGTGTCCCTGGCGGCATGTCCTCCAGACTCCACGTCTTGTTCGGCCGCCTCTTCTTCGAGTTGGCGCGCCGCCAGTCCAGGTGGTTCACCTCTTCCTAATAGGTCTTCTATCTTCCGGTACCTGGCCGAGAAGTTGACTGGTTGCTCTATCTCTAGCTTTAGGATGTAAAGGCAGTTTGTCGTGCACCGAACTTGCGTGAGCAACCGTCGTCGATCATCGCGGATCCTAAGTAGCCCGCGTTTGATGGAAATGTGGCAGCCGGCCTTATCGAGTTGACCCAGGCTCACAATATTAGCCTTGAGTCTCGGGATGAAGTAGACGCCGGTCAGCTTGTGATGATTGCCTCCCTTGCCGACAAATAGGATGGTGCCGTGCCCTTCGATTTCGACGACGGAGCCATCGCCGAATTTCACCGTCCCGCGAATCCCCGAGTCAAGCTCGGAAAACGCAGACTTGGCCCCGGTCATATGGTTTGTTGCCCCCGTGTCGAGGACCCATCGCCGGTGCTCTTGCTGCTCGCCTCTTTCACCGATTTGAGCGAGCACTCGCTCCTCCTTTAGTCGAATTGGCTCCCCAGGTGCATTTGTTATGCACAGTTGGAGCTCTTCCTCGGGTTCGACGTTCACCGGAGCAGTTATGCCATCGTCGATTACCTCTGTGGATTTGGGGAGCTCTTCCTCGGGTTCGACGTTCACCGGAGCAGTTATGCCGTCGTCGATTACCTCTGTGGATTTGGGGAGCTCTTCCTGGGGTTCGACGTTCACCGGAGCAGTTATGCCGTCGTCGATTACCTCTGTGGATTTGGGGAGCTCTTCCTCGGGTTCGACGTCAGGTAGAACTGATGCAGTCACCATGAAAAGGGTCGGCTCATCCTCCTCGGATTGAGCCACATGGGCCTTTTCGGCCGTCTCCTTGTTCCTGAGCTTGCTCCAGCAATTCTTGCTCAGGTGACCTCTCTTCCCACAGTACGAGCACTGGATTGGCCCGTCATCAGTCGACTCCTCCTTCTTTTGATCCGCCTCTTTCCCGTGCATGCGCCGGCGAGATTTCCACGGCTTCTTACCGCCTTTGCGGCTGGAGGGCCCATTGCTCTCGCCGGTGTCATCACGGAGCTTTAGGCGTGCAAGCCATTCCTCCTCAGTGAGGAGTAGACGACCCTCCTTGTCGACAGCTGAAATGCCATTTTTCTTCCGCTGCTCGACGTTACGCAGTCTTCCGGTCACCTCTTCCACCGTTAGGTCATTCACGTCAAGCAATGTCTCGATTGAAATTGCAACTTGCTCGAGGTGATCGGGGACGACCTGCAGCATCTTCTTCACGATTTCTGTCTCGCTGATGCTGCCACCGAGTGTGGTGATGCTGTTGGCGAGCCCCGTGATTCGCATTGAAAAATCATCGACGGATTCGCCGTCCTTAAAGCGGATCTCCGAGAGCTCCTTCCGCAGCTGCTCAATGTTGGATTCCCGCACTCGCTGTACACCGACCCGACGGGATTTAATTCCTTCCCACGCCGATTGCGCGGTGCGCTTGGTGGAGAGACATGCCAGCATCTCTGGGGGCACAGATCGTAATATGGCGGCGAACGCCAGCCGATCCTCCCGGTACTCGATTGTTTCTCCTTCCTCTGGCTCGACAGCGTGCCATAACCCATGCGCCTGTAGGTTGACGCGCATCAACAAGGCCCACTCGTTGTAGTTGGACCTTGTCAACATCGGGTACTGAACGACGGCGGTCGTTGTCTCCCTGATCACTCGCTCAACGACACCTCGACGCCCGTCATCACGGCGTCGGCCTCTTCGTGGCGGTGATGGAGATGCCGGCACTTGACGGCGGCGTGGAGGAGTGAGCGAGTTTGCTCGGGATGGAGATGGACCCCACGATGTGCTTATTTTCGCCCTTTGCATTTTCTTCTACTCGAACCTGAGACCTGTGTGTTGTTAGGTCGACACTCTGACCACTTGAGCTATTCAACTTGATTGTTGATAGATTGGCTCTTCTGTGATGGTATACTACCGATCGCTTCAACGAGGCTCTGATACCACTTGTTGGATTTCGATAATCGGCAGGGAAATCACGAGAGGATATTGTCGACAGGTTGTTGGAAGAAAGATAAAATGCGTAAAAATAAGAGAGAGAAAAGGACTGAAACTTTGACTGCTATTCAAAATCCGGTTGTGAAATCTGGTAAACAGATTTCCTATTTAAATACAACCTATCCTAAAAATGGGGGGAGAGTGGCCAACTGAATCTGTGCCACTTCCTAGAAAAATGACGTCTAAGAATTAGCTAATCCATTCGACGTGTTTGTCAAATGGTCAAACGGAAATTAAATGTAAACGTGTGAATCTGGTCAAACGGAAATTAAATGTAAACGTGTGAATCTAAATAAGGAAAAAACAAAGGTTTTATCTAACACTATAGAAGAGTCAAATGACCTAGCGACGTTCACGGTCGGTGAGCTCGCCGGTTCTCTCGAAGCACACGAGCAACGTAAGAAGAAGAAGGAGGAGACACTCGATCAAGCACTTCAAACCAAGGTATCAATAAAAGATGAAAAGGTACTCTACTCTCTAAATATTCAAGGTAGAGGTCGTGGAAGTCGTGGAAATGGTCGAGGTGGTGAAAGCAGTAGTAATGAAGGATATTATAAGGAGAAGAGATAGTCGAGACAAGAAAATTGGCGTGGAAGAGGACGCAGTCAAGAAAGAGGCGGCTGATCAACCTATTCCAACATTTAGTGCTATAAATGTAAAAAAATATGGTCACTATGCGAATAATTGTAACTTCGACAAATATTACAATTGTGGCAAAATGGGTCATTTTGCAAGAGATTGTCGAGCCGAGAAAAAGGTGGAAGAAACGATCAACCTAGCTTTGGATAACGCAACAAACGAAGGCATTCTCTTGAAGGCCCAAAATGAAGATCTGAAAGCAAAAGAACACGGTAGCGCAAAAGACGATGGCGGTAGTCGTGAGGCGGTGGAAGTTGTTGGAAATGAGGTGATACGCAGCGGATTGGGCGAAATTGCAATATCGGAGACGAGAAAATCAAAGAAGGATGAACAATTGGATAATAGAGAGCTTGAGCTCGAAGAGAGAGGGCTCTAGTGGCGGGAAAGAGAATTTGAGGAAGAAAGAAGAAAGAGGATGAGAATGGAAGAGAAAATGGAAGAAGAAAAGATGGAATGGAGAGAAAGGATGACAGAAATGCAGATTGAACCTAAGAAACAGATGGTGCAAATGCAAGCTGCAATCCCTTCAAAATCCTAAAACCATGACGAAGAGAAGAAGCCCATGCGATCAGTGAACGAGCCAAAGAAATTGCCAGATCATGAGGAAAACAGAGATTCATAGCAACAACCCAAAACTATCGTGGATACATCTGTGCAGAAGTCTCAATTGCAGACGTTGAAATTTCTGAACGAGCGCCTTTCGAAAGAAAAATAGAGATTGAAAAAGAAAAGAAAGATTTAGAAATGGAGATTGAAATGTTAGAAAAGGAAGTGACTGAGTTGTTTGAGAGTTCTTTCTATCTCAAACAGGAGAAGTAAGAGAATGAGAAGGTAATCTTTGAGCTCTTGAAGAAAATTGAAGAAGGTATGGAGATAGAGAATGACTTATTAATGGAGATTGATGGTCTAGTGGAAGAGGAGGAGAAAGATATAGAGATACTAACTCAACAGAGAGACTCACTCGACATGAATCTGAATCGGGGTCCAACAGGAGGAGTGAATGTACGACACACGATTGAGATAATCACTCGTGATAAAGCTGAAATGGAGGAGGCAAAAATGGAAGTGGAAAATGTTGTGGACTTGCGAAGAGAATTGAGTAAACCGAAAGAAGCTATGACGTCTGAGTCGAGCGTGGCTGAGAATGGGAGAAATGGTGGCGGTCCCACATCGATTGGAGAAAGGAAGGAGTGCCAACGAGGACACTGGGCGCCGAAGGGGGTGGATTGTGATGTCCCACATTGGTTGGGGAGGAGAACAAAACATCCTTTATAAGGGTGTGGAAATCTTCCCCTAGCAAACGCGTTTTAAAACCTTGAGGGGAAGCCCGAAAGGGAAAGCCCAAAGAGGACAATATCTGCTAGCGGTGGGCCTGGATCGTTACATAATGAAGCCCTTGTCTAGTAGGTCTTGTAGTTATAGTTTTAGTTCTTTTAATTCTGTTGGAGCCATGCGGTATATTGTTTTAGAGATGGGTTCAGTTCCTGTTCAAGTTCTATCCCGAAGTCTAACGCTCATGAAAGAGGAACTCCTAGTAGGTCCTCTAGGAAGACGTTCAGAAATTCGTTTACTATGGGTACCGTATCCATTGTTTTCTCTTTTCCTTTTATATCTACTGCACAGGCCAGTATATCCCACCCCCTTGTTGTACTAGGTGTTCGGCTTTCATCATCAATATTATCTTTGGGGTGACTCTCGTGCAAGTCCCTTTAAAATTAAAGTTAGGTCCGTTCGGTAGCGTAAACACTATTCTTTCATATAGAAATCTATACTGGCATAGTTCTTGACTAACTAGTCTATTCCTAATATGTCGTCAAAATCTGTCATATTTATATTTTCAGGTCTACACTTATGGTTCGTCCAGCTATTATTACTTGTCCGTCTTTTACCCTATTTTCAGTAACTAGATCCACCCCCACAGGAGTGTCAACAGACAACACATGCAATAAGGGTTCTACTGTGAACCCTGCTTGACTTACAAAAAACATAGAAATAAAGGATTGCGTAGAGCCAGGATCAAACAACATTAATGCATAATATCCCAGTATAGAAAGCGTACATGTCACCACGGTGCCAGAAATTCTCGGGTCCTTACTAGTTGAAGCATACGCCTTGGTTTGTGAGCGGCTTTGTATGGTGCGTTCGCCACTTCTCGAGCCTCTAGGTGGTCCCCTTGGGTTCTCTGTATCCTTTCCATTGTAGTATCTGACCTGTGACCTTCACGAACGCACTTGAAGCATGATCCTGAGTCTGCCATACATTTGCCCTAGTGTTGTTTCCCACACTCGCAACATAGAGGCTTCTCACGTTCTTGCCCTCTCTATGTATCCCTAGGGTTTCTGTCCACGGGCTAAGTTGGACGTCTATCATTATAGCGGGGTCTCTAGGTCGGTGGTCGGTAATCCATCTGCCTTGGTTCATATGGACATTTCCTTCCCACAGTAACCGTTGGTTCTTAACTTTTCTCTTTTTGAGACTTTTCTAGGACTCTAGTTGTGCTTAATGCGTCCTCGTAGATCTTTGGGTCAAATGCCTCCACCATGGCGGACCTCTGGGTATAAGCCCAACACAAATTTTTCTGTCATCTTTTCCTCAGTATCTACCAATGGCGTCACGAACCTTTTCAACTGCATAAACTTTTGGTCGTATTGGTCCATCGAGCATCCATCCTAAGTCAGATGGGTGAACTCTTGTTGTTTCTTGATGAGGATTACCTTTGGATAATACTGTTCTTGGAAAGTCTCCTTAAACTTGTCCCATGTCGTAACTCCCCTTCCTGGGTTAATATTACTTTCGTTATTTGACTACCAAACTTCTGCATCTTTTTGTAACATATATGACGCGCAATATACCTTGTCGTCGTCTGGACATCTCATTGATTCAAAGGTGATTTCCATAGTCGCAATCAACATTTGAGCTTCCATCGGATCTTCCCTAGAACTGATAAATTAACGTGGGTCGTATTGCTTGAAATCTCGTAGCCAGTTCGCTCCTCTGTCAGGGTGCGAATTGTTAGCTTGTTGCATAGCCACCATGGCTTGCATCATTTCCTGGAATGATTCTTACATCAGTTGTGTAGTACGATCTATTCTAGTCGCTGGTGCCATTAGAGGTGGTACAACTTGTGGAGGTGGCGCGGCTTGTGGAGGAGGTTCAACTTGTGGATGAGGTACAATTTGTGGAGGTGGTTCCATTGGCAGTGGCGGTATAACTGGTGGTGGCGCAGTTTGAGGCAACGCAGTTGCTTCCGTCCTAATTTCTGGCCCTTCTCAAAGTAGACTCTCTTAAGCTTCACCTCTCTCCCGACCTCTAATGGGGGGTTGTCCCCTTCCTTGTCTACTACTTCCGTGTCCTTTGGGGGGCATGGTTCTGTAAACCAAAATAATAATATCTCAGTCTATTGTTTACTAAAAATATAATGTTATAGTCTATCATACAACATAGCAAGTATATCATAGCATAGTATACAATAGCCTAAAAGCATGCATTAGCATAAAAGCATCCAATATAGTAAAAAGCATACATTAGCATAGAAGCATACAATATAATAAAAGCATACATTAGCATAGAAGCATACAATAGCGTAACATTGTAACATAATAACATATAGAATAAGAGAAATATCAATTTGAGACCTACTTTTACTATCTAAAAGCCAATCACAATAAATATCATCACAACATGTTTCCATTTTCTTTCTTACGCAAGGTGTACCTAACGGTGATAGGGCATCGATGATGGGACCATAGAACATGTCAAGCATACACCGTAGACTAGTCTACAAGATCTATAACCTAGAGCTCTGATAGCAACTGTAACGATCCTAAATCTTCTACTTAACCTAAGGTCGCTACCATACACATATCATGAACATTCAATGCAGAGTTAACTCTATTGATTTTTTTATCATAACCTCAACATTAAACTTGCACGCTTCATTTATTACCTTGGAATAAAACTAATACAAAGGAAATAATTAAACGAAAAACAATACAAAATGAGACTCCCTATACTAACCTATATGCTACTAAATGGAAATACAACTCAACCTATACTACTAAATGGAAATGAAAATTCAACATATTAGTACCTATGGTCTACTAAAAGTAAATATGAATCTATCCTATGCATGTGCCACAATCTTGGGATTTCGATACTACCTGCAGCCTTAGGGGCGTCTTGCCTTTACCTAAAATGCTGCATGGAACCTATCAAGGTTATAATGCAAGAACATACAAATGCATGCATGGAACCTATCATAACAGTATGTTTCCCTATGACGGCTATCCTAACGGGCAACTTGCATGTGTAATTAATTTCCTACACGTGGCCCACACGAGCGAGTATGGACCCACCAGTCGGCTCACACACCTCCTGGACCCCTTTCTGGTCGGGCGATCATACTCTGGGAGCTGTTGATGTCAGACACCCGTTGAACATAATGATCGTTCTCCTGCCTAGTAGTGTACGTGTTCGTACAATCGTGAAGAAATAGGGGTATCCTTCAATGCATGAGGTACCTATATCTTTCCATTATAATTATTCTTAATACAGCTCAGCTAACGTATATTTCATATCATCACGTTTCCATACCATTTGTCATAACGTCTAACATATCATTTATCGTAGTCTTTCATGCGTATGTCAGGGTTTGTATTTTATGTTATTTATCGTTTTTCATGTGAATGATATCATATCATTCATGCAACTTACAAATCATACATAACGTTTTCGTGCTTTCAGACATAACAGTTCATATCGTGAGCATATCATAGCCTATATCATAACAATCACATAATACATTCCGAGCACATCATTAATAAATCACATCATAAAATATCATAGCATAGAGCATAACAATTCATCGAAAACAACATAGCAATCACGTCGCGTGGCATTTACGTATTATTTCATAATAGTCTACCTATACAATGTATGACACGTGCGAAACAACGAGCACGTGTCATCATATAGTATTCAATTCATAACCTAACAACGGTAGGGTCACTTAGTTGGCCTTAGCCGGCATTCTCCCTAATAAATTTAACGTAAGCTCCCACTCCTCGAAAGTGTTCCAAGTTATTATCGGTTGTCTTTTTCTATTGGATCGTTTGTCACTTTTCGTTAATATATCACAATTTAATAATAATTCCAACTAAAATTGTAAAATACGGTATTAAAACAATCTCAATTACCTTAAATGGGGTCGAAAACGGGTTGTAGAGGGTCAGAGCAGGAGAAAATGGACCAAAAATGGAGTCGCGAGCCGGTTAGTCAGAAAATGATTCTGGCACAATAGAGAGCCGCTGCGTGTGCAGGTTGTTTTCGGGTCGAGGCGCGTGTCACGCGTGGGCGTTTGGGTACAGTTTGGGTGATGGGCTGGGATGTTGAGGATGGGGTGTTGAGGATGTGTGTTTGGGTGATCTAACTTGGCCAGATGAGCCATAGTAGTCTTCTCCTTATGAGCCATTGGAAATGGTTTATTACAGGAATTGAAGGAAAATAGAGAGAAAAACAACCCTTATGCTATAGCTTTACTTATTCCATTCATAATTCAAAACCTATAACAAAAAGGGCAAAAGGATTATTTTCCTATTTTTTATGTAACTTTTCACATTTTTAATTTGGTACGGAAAAATAATTTCAAGATACTCAAAAAGAAAAAAAAAAAAATCGTAAAGGAGTAAAAAGATATTTTAGAAATAAAAAATAATAATTCGAAAATGGTAAATTACTAAAATACTTGATTTTTCATTGATTAGAAAACCTAGAGTACACTATAGTGAGAAACGTGCACAAAATAGATCGAATCTCAAAATTCAATAGTTGGATTGATCTAAAAATTTAATATGTTTAAGAAGACTTATATGGAATCAACCCAAAGAAAAGTTTTGGAATGGATTACCTTGATAATCAAGAACAAGGGTAAACAAAACATTTTTCTAAACTCGTGATTTGAATCACTCCACGAGATGTTTGATCAATACCCCTTGAATAACTTTAGAATACTCCCGGTCCAATATTTGTTCTCGAAAGTCTTCGTTTCCATGTCGAAAGTTCTAAACACAAGAATTTGCAAAGTAAAAACTTACCTCTTGAAGCTAAAATAGAAACTTTTCTTTTTAATTCCAAGATGTGATGGTTAACATGAAAGAAAAGAATGTTTTATATAGCCTTTGACAACCTTAACCTATGTGTGACACGTAACCTCCATATTAAATGAGCTAGTTAATGAGAAATCATAACCTTCATATTAAAATGGCAGAAATCATAACCTTCCTATTAAAATGACTAGTTAAGGATGAAATATGTTAATTTAGGTGGGTTACCATATAACCTTAACTCCGATGTTAAAACTAGTTAAATGTGACAAATAAATATTTAAATTATAATTAAATAATGCAATAAATGAAATGAGCTTAGTAACCGTTCTTGACTACATCTCTATCTTGAAAAGGTCTCCAACGTTTTCTAGAATTTCCTTTGACGAGTTCACCATAACTTGAATATAAGTATACAAAGCCTATTGTAACTTCTTGGCTCTCGTCCTTGTAATTGGACGGAAATTCCTTTCATGGTTCATATCAAGACTTGAGGTACTTCAGATCCAATACCCAAATTCAAATCCAAAGTAGGTAACACCCTCGTCGGAGAAGATATTTTTTTACAAATATTCTATAATTTTTAAGTTTGAAATCAAGTCGGTTCTAGACGATTCAAGGTGAGTCAAGGCTCCATCTTTTGGGACAAGAATGGAGTGGAGAGAGTTCCTTAAGTTCGAAATAATAGCTCTTAGTTTATGGATTTTCTTCTTAGGGTTCCTTCAAAATTAAGGAGCTATGATTAACTATTTTTCTCAAACCAGTTCCTATGCGTTCTAAATGAGCTCCCCAACAAGTTTGATGAATGATTCAAGAGCTGAAAATGGCCGAAACACATGTGCCCCATTCAAGTTTCCATGGTTGGGGGAAGGAAGAGTTCAAAAATCCAATTTGGGGCTACAGGTATGTCTCCTTCCAAACTAGTCTCAATCGATTTTCGGACACTCAATGAAGAAGTTTCATGAAGACCACGAAGGCGGGTAGATAAGGGGAATTGAAGAATTCTATTTGGTCTATTTTTTTATGGATTTGGGGAAAACTCTAAATTCTTCATCCACGATCATTTAAACTCAAAAATCAAAGGATACCATGAGCTTCATGGCTTTGAGAGAAGAATAATTCATGAAGAAGTCGAGAGCTGAGGAGCTTTATAATGGTTTTTCGGCGAACTTTCAAAATTTATATCTCAAGCTACAGTGTACGCTAAGATATGAAATCAACCCCTCGCCCTTCCTTGATTCACCAATTTAAGATCCATGAAGAAATCAAGGGTAAAGGATTAGGAATGAGGTTGGAAAGCAATTTTCAGAGGTGTATGGTCACGATCGCGCAAAAATATAGGAAGCAGATGATGACGTGGTTGATTCAAATTTTAGATACCTCTTGGTTTTTCTCGAATTAAACTCAATTTAGACTAGTTCTCAAATCATTGTTGATGGTTCCAAAAACTTGACACAAAGATGGATGTACCAAAGAAAATTTAGAGTTATTCAGATATCGAAAGCTCAAGAACGAAGGTCCTGAACGTCAAAATCAAGGTAAATAGCCAATCTTAAACTTTTCTTATGAAATATTGGTAGGAATCACTTAAAATTTAATATGAACCTTAAATTCAATATTCTTGGAAGGAAGGTAGGAGAAATAAACAAAGAACCATGAGTTGACCTAAATCGAGCTTTTCGCTCATAAATCAAGTAACATTAAAATAACCACTAAACGAACTCCCTAGATATAATGTGAAATTTTAAGGTTTTACGTGAAATTTGGTGGTCATTGAACAAGGACAAGTAACTAAACCGATTAACGATGCAAAATGACTATAATGTCCTTTCGATACTACATCCAGTTCAAGACTCAAATGACCTCAAAATGGGACAAAACTTATAAGAAACCTTATTATATGATGTTTGAATATTATGTCCAAATTAATTGGAATACGTTTAGGAACTAAACCAAGAATTAAGGATAAAATGACCAAAATGCCCCTAAGGATCGTTAAGATATTTCAAGACTCAAACACCCTTCAAATAACCCAAGGATTTAAGAAAGGTCTATATATAAGGACATATATATTTACTATAAAGTCTATATTATGGCCTTATAATACTTTGAATAGCTTAGGCATGTAATTATGGAATGTTCCAAGAATTCTCTTTCTTTATCATTAATAGAATTACTCTTCGAGACTTAGGATTTTATTTTATTATCAATCCAATCACCGTTTCCATTTTTTATTTTTCTTATCAATGAATATATCTCTTTACTTGTATGACTTAGATGTCTCGTATTTCTCGAAAAAGCGATTCAATTGATGGGACTGAGATTGATATTCCAATCTTTCTTCTTCGAAAGTATTGATTTGACCCTATAAGCAGGACCGCCACCCCATAGCATGTTGCCACTAGAAGCAGAACCTCATATTTCTTCTAGAGAATCTCCTAATTGTTCCCGAGCAACTAGAAAGAATTCAATTTAGATGTGTGGTACCTATCTAGAATGATATAAGAAAAAGGAATAGAATGCCTCTATAAAATAACCTCACAAATTAAGCACGTGAAAGAATTCTTTTAAAATTTTGAAGGTCATTAAGAACCGTGATATGAGTGTGTTATAAGTTATGTTATGCTTAGGGTTAGACCTTGATTTTTAAGCAATCACGTTACTATCCTAAATTAAGATGAGCTCTAAGATAGTACTTGATTTTCAAGTACTCAAGATGCTATCTCATGATAAGGTTTATGATAGCCGGTAGCTTTTAAGTAACAAAAATCAGCACTCAATTTTTGAGCAATCAGGATGCAATCTCAGGTAAGCTTTAGGATAGTTCTCGATTTTTAAGTAACTAGGAGACTAACCTAACCCAAGAGGAATTCATAGTTAGCACTTAATTCTTAAGTAATCAGGTTGCTATCTTATGATACGCTTTAGGTTAGCTCTTAATTTTTAAGCAACTAAGATGCTTCCCTAAATTAAGATGAGCCTCAAGTAAGCTCTTGATATTTAAGTAATTTGGAGGCTACCTCATGAACATGTATTCGGTAAGCTTATCTCGCACTCATGCCCTAAAGTAACACTACCCAAGCTTAAGAATGTCAAGACATGAAGAATGCTAAGAACAAAGGACCAAAGTACTAAGACTCAAAAATCAAAGAGATCCCTAGACCTCCCATGGTACAACATGTTCATGACTTTAATTGCAGCCTTAGATGCTGGTTTCAGACTATGTTGCTTGGAAGGTATGATGCCTTGGGTGTAGATATTTAGACTATGCTACTTAGAATGTTTGAAACTTTGATCATAGATTCCTAGTCTGTGCCGCTCAGAACATTTGAAGCCTTGAATGCAGGTTTTAGAGTACATCATTTGAACGTAAGAAGATTTTGATGTAGGTTTCATCGATATTGTAGGAAATGCATGAAGCTGTTTCATCGATATTGTAGGGAATGCATGAAGCTCTGAATGTCGGTTTAGACTATGTCACTTGGAACGCATGAAGCCTTTGATATAGGTTCAAACTAGAGGTGTACATCCAACCCGACAACCTGGACTAGCCCAACTCGAACTATAAGGGTTGGGTTGGGTTCATTTCTCTAAACTCGAATTGAATCGGTTCGGTTTCGGGTTTGTGGGACAAAACCTTCGAGTTGACCTGAGCCAAATAAAAATATATAAAATATATTAAGAATTATTATATCTTTCACGCCACTCAAATACATGTTTTTTTTAATTATTTTATTTAATTTCTTTTATATTATTTTTAATTTCAAATTCTCATGTAATTATTATATCAAAATTTATATATTTTTTTTTATTTTTTTTAATAGTTTAGAACTTTCTAAGTTAACTTATAAATAAACCTATTTCAATTAATATATATATATATATATATATATATATATATATATATTTATTGTTATATACCATATATTTAAACTAATTATTTTTATTGTTTATTTAATTTTATAACCTATCTTTATAATTTTCTCATGGTAACCAATTTTCCGCAAATGTAAGTGTTTAATTGTTTTTAATTTTATGACAATATTAATCTATGTTAATATGTTATCGCTTATTATTTTTTATTGATTTTTTTTTTTTTTGAATAATTATAGATTGATTTGTGTTTGTTTGTGAACTTTTAATATATTTTATTATCCGAATAATTATAAATTACGGATAAATAAAACTTAAAAAAAAAATTGACAACCCAACCCAACCTGAAAATAGAGGATTGGGTTGGGTTGTGAAAAGTTTGTTGAAACACAAACTTTTGGGTTGGGTCAAAAAAAAAAAATCGTTCAACCCAACCCAACAAGGACCATGTACACCCCTAGTTCAAACTCTATGGCTTGGAATGCATAAAACCTTAGACACGGGTTGTCAAATTCATGTCTTGTACGGTAAATCATAGGGAGAGTGTCTTAACGAGAAATAAAAAAAATAAAAAAATTGACTTAGGACAAGGACTAAGAACTAAGGTTAACAACGACTACCGCATGGATCAAGATTCAAGTTTGCATACCTCAATACTAAGACCCTTAGGCTAGAAACAAAATTAAAAACTCAAAATTCAAGAACATAATTTAAGGGCCTATGTTCTCAGGTCAAGAATAAGAACATGACAAGAATGAGTGTGGTGCCCTAGCCCACTTTAAGGACACGATTAAAAGCGCACAAGTAGATTGCTTACTGAATTTTTGTACTCATTCAAGTTTTCTCATGTTTTTCCGATGACAAGAAGGAACTAGTTAAAAACGGATGTGGATCTAGAACAGGTGTCATACAAAGTCACACCGTGTTTAAACATCTTTAAAATTCTAACCTGTTTTATTTACCGGGCTCAATGTATTCTTTAATTTGAATTTGTAAATAAAATATATGATTGTTTTGAACACGAAAAATGTTATCGTAATTTTTTTTTTGTTTTCATTTTTTTAATGTAGTTCCGACTCGAGTCAGAAAAATCAAGTCATGACAGATGGATTGAACTGACAAAATTGGGACAAATCAATCCAACTAGATTGGACTAGCCGATTGGATTGAATTGGTCCAACTAAACAGTCGTCCCCTAACTTTAGTACACGATGAGGGCAACAATAGCTTCAAATTTCTTCCCAAATCTCTAGAAAAACAAAAATCTTCAACGATCCGTTTCTAACTCGAACTTTTTCAACGAGCTAATTCCTACGAACAAATCGATAATCTAGAACATTGACATGAGGATAATTCTATCGTCCCAATCCTCGTCATCCTAGAGAAAATTAGACAAAATCAACGCTTAACACGTGGTATTACACAAATAAATACGAATTTAAAAGTTCGAAATTTGTAATTTAATGGGTTTTTATATGATTCTTAGAGATTACAAATCAAATATTAATATTGATTTTGTTTGGCTTCTTTCATATGAGAATATATTTGACCCTTATCTTGTCAACATTAAAAAAATTGCAACTCTCTATAAGATTAGTTGGACTAAAGTCATGATTTCTAATATATCTCAAACCATCATTAGCTTACCTAATGAATAGAATAAAATAGAAAATGCGATCTAATATAGGACGCTCGTAGAATGAATTTAATCTAACAGACCAAAACAGACAATATCTACTAGCAGTGAGGTTGGACGAAGAGTCTCTAATAGGTCCGTAAATGTTTAATTTTATGTACAATAGGTTCGTGAATATTTAAAATGTCAAATTTAACTATCGATTTTTGTATCTAATAAATTCTTAAGGTGTTCAACATTTTTTTTTTTTTTAAATTTACGAATTTATTAGACATACTTAAATTTTATTTTTAATAAGACATTAAACTTTTAATTTTGTATAATTTATAGTTTTTTAAGTTCTAGAAATTTTTAGAATTCCAGAACCTATGAGACCGGGGACTAAACATATAATTTGACCTAAAATTTTAGCACTATCATCATCTGATTAATCCGCTAGATATTGAACGTCTTTATTATGGCGACGTAAGAATTACCTACGAGGTTAGAGACTAAACATGTAATTTGACCTAATGTTTTAGCACTATCATCATCTAATAGATCCGCCAGTATTGAACCAACCAAAACTCCAACTTTTGCCAACATGACAACAAGCACAAACTAGCAGCAACGTGTCAACTAAATGTCCAAAGTAACGGTTGCTTCTACTTGTGGTCTTCTTCGACCACCTTGACGCCTTAATATCAAAGAACTCCTCTCTTCATGTACGTGGGGACTTAAATCTAACATGTTCTGAAATTTTTTTTTGGGTAGTGTTTGTACATTGTACAATTCCCACTCTTAAAACTTTCATTCATGTCATTCATGTCAATGTAGTGCCATGTCAGGTTCCTTTATACACAAATGGTTAAATACATCAAAATCTCAGATTCAATCAGATTTTGTATCAAGCAAGAACTACTAATTTAGATATTAACACAACTATAAGGACTAATTCGATAAATATTACCATGCATAAGAACCAAAATGTTAAGAATGTCGGGCTAAAACTGAAGTATCAAACTTTACGAGAATTAGTTCAAACTCTACGAAACAGAGCTCTATGACACTTGCTAAGGATGTTAAAATCATACAAGAAGGGCACGTAGCAGACTTGTCTAATCTTACAACTGTCAAAGCTACATAGCTACACATCAGATGCTACTAGCCGAACATAGCTCAACTAGTTAGAAAGCCGAAGAAAATGACTAAATCTACACCTAAAACTCATGTTTTTCTTTTAATTTTTTGTTGTCATGATTATGATTAGGTTGACAAAATCGGGAAGGGAATATTTCCAAGAGAAATATGTATACAGGAAAACCATTCTGATCTCTACATTCCTAAGGAGAGCAGCATGAAGATGGGAAGAAATAAAAATAAAATAAAATGTAAAAATCAAGGAAAATGAAAAGTTTTCTCATTATTAACTACACCATGGTGGTAATACCATTGTATCTTGGCCTTGTTCTATCTGGTGAAAGTCCATCTTCCATGGCCTTCCTCTTGTTGTTGTTCGATTGTTGCGGCGGCGTTGGCGGGAGTATTTGCAACTGTTCTTGCTCTTGTGGCAGCGTCGGCAGCAGTGGAATGGATAGCAATCGATCTTGATCTTGCAGCGATGTCGGGACAACCTGCAACGGTATCGATCGTAATCGTTCTTGTTCATGCTGTTCATGTTGTTCATGTTGTTGCTGCTCTGGTGCTTGGGGTTCGCTTGCTGAATCAGGCTGTTCTTCTGATGTTTTGAGTTTGGTTTTCAACATGTGGGGTCTAAGCCGGTTGACATCTGAAAGTCGGACAGGTTTCAAGAAGAATTCCTCTGCTCCTTCTTCTAAGCATCTGTTTCCAATCAGAAAATTTCACCCTTCAATCAGATTCAAATCTCTACGCTAATTATTCTAATAATTCAAGAACGTTACATTCTAATAATTCAAGAACATTTGCGTAACGACCCTAAATTTCTACATATTCAGAGTTATGTCGCTACTAAAGTCTCATGCTCATCTCTTAATGCAGAAACAGAACACATTTATAAGATAAACTTTGAAAACGTTCGGAACAAGTTCAAACTTCTAGAAAACGCTAATTATTCTCAAGAACATTTGCATCATAATCATCATCATGATCTACCTATTGATTCTTGCAGGAACATTCTCAGATGACATAATCACAACGGGAATGTTTCTCAGAGCTTTAGACCCCTGCAAAACCAGAGAAACTCCTTCAGAAACACTTCCCAGGTTCAGTTTGTTTGAATGGAAAATATAATTTGTCAGAATTTCTTGGATAATGTTACCAAAAATGAAACGAAATCTCAAAATCTCTAGATACAACAAGGACCCAGATAGTAAAAATCTAATTTAGGCATCGGAAAAGCAAATTTCCCTTCAGAGGCATTTTAACAAACACTTGGTGTGCAGTACAGAACATAAAGGTATCAAAAGGCAGAAGATGAAGCAAAATACCTTGATCTTCTTCAACAAATCATAGCCAGTCATCTCAGGCATACAGTAATCAGTAATAACAAGATTCACATCCACTTCCTGAAGAAATCCACAAAAGAAAGAAGGAAGAAAAAAAAAAAAAAAAAGTGAACAAACAAGAAATCCACCACAAATTGAAAACCCAGAACGGAAAAACGTGTAGAAACATTGAGAAACTCCAGATCAAAAGGCAAGATAAGAAACAAACCTGATGATGATGATGATGGTTAGATGCAAGAGAAGGAATCGAGTTATTTCCGGAGTCATATCCCAAGAACTCCAAAGCTTTACTCCCAGAATCAACCGTAGTAACTGCGATAGAAGAAGGCACAAAAACGCATAAGAAAAACAAAAAGAAAATCCTCAAATTCCCCAAAAAAAAAAAAAAAAAAAACAGGATTCGATTCATCCAGTGTGCATACCTTGATAAGAGGAGGTTTTGAGGAGCCTTTCAATCAATTTCCGGTCGATGACGCTATCATCGACGGCAAGAACATGGAATTTGGAGTCGGAAACCATGCCCATTGCAGCAACAGAAGATCCCATACACAGGGAAGGTGAAGAAGAAGAAGGGGATTTTTCAGAGAGAGGGTTGAGAGAAATGAAGAATGGTGGATGAAGAAGAAGGAGAAGGAGGTGAAGATGAGAAGAGATGAATAGCTTTGTACTGAAAACAAAGACCCACCAAAATCCACATCCCACAAAGCAAGATCCGACCAGATTTCCTCACCAAATCTTGCAATATTTTTCCAACATGATATACTTTGAATTACAAGGCAACCAATATTAACCCTCCTACGAAGAAAATAAAAATTAAAAAAAAATAAAAAACCATTTTTTCCCATATAATATTGAACCAAAATCTTTTATTTTTCAAACCTCTAGGATTTTTTTTTTTTTTTTTTTTTTTTTTTTTTTTTTTTTTTTTTTTTTTGAGGGGAACGAGTGTCAAGTGAGGATGCTGACCGGGAGTGAATTGTGAGATCCCGAAAGGGTGTAGAAACCTCTTCCTATCAGACTCTTTTTAAAAACTTTGAGGGGAAGCTCGAAAGGGAAAACTCAAATAAGACAATATCTGTTGGTGGTGGGCTTGTGGCGTTACAAATGGACAATGGAGGGGGATGGACAATGGACGGTGTGCCAGCGAGGACATTGAGGCCCGAGGGGGATGGACAGCGGGTAGTGTGCCACTGATGACGCTAGGACCCAAAGGGGGATGGATTGTGAGGTCCCTTGGGGCATGGACATCGAGCAGTGTGCTAGCGAGGACGTTGGGAATCCCTGGAGGCATGGACATCAGGCAGTGTGCCAACAAGGACGCTGGGGTGGATTGTGAGATCTCATATCCATTGTTGAGAGGAAGCCCAAAAGGGAAAGCTTAAAGAAGACAATATCTACTAGCAGTAGGATCTGATCCTCACTGTATGACTTAATTGACCTAATATTATCTCTTCTCTCATGAGCGGTTATCGATGGATAGCTCGATGGATAAAATGGTAATTACCATTTCAATGGTTGATAGTTCGATCTTATTTCTATAATGGTGAGTAGAATTGTCGGAAATATTATTGGAAAAATATGAATTAATATGTGAATCTAAATATAACTTAAATGGTAAGAATTAGTCCCTAAATCAACTTTACTTTTTTAATTATAAATATATATATTTTAAAATAAAGATTATTTCTTTATTTCTTTAACAAAAAGGGGTAGCCATTGACATTTTAGGGGAATATAAATTTATAAAAAGATAAGAAATTTCCCTTTTTTTTTTTTCTTTCTTTATTTTATTTAATTTTTAATTTTTTAAAAAATGAAATTATAATGTTATGAAATGAAAAGGAAAGGAAGGAGAGAGGGTTGGACCCACCCAAATGAAAGTACATACAGTTGATGTCAGAAAATGGTTTTTTTTTTTTTTTTTTTGTAAAAGAAAAAAAGTAAAAAAGTAAAAATAAATAAATAAAGAGTGGGTAATTATTAATAAAGGGGGAAAATTACCATAATGTTTGAGAAGGTAAAAGAGAAGGCAATTTTCATTTTATTATTTATTATTATTATTATTATTTTTTAAAGATATGCTTTTTCCATTAATGTGTTTGTCAAAAAGGTAATTTGAATGGATTGAAATTAGAGTTATATTTTTTATTTTTATTATTTATTTTCTTCTTCTTCTACGACTCGTGTCTTTAAATCAGTGAATATGTTGACTAATTTTTATGTTTTTAGAGTAACGTTCAGCTAGGGTTCATATGACTCGATATTCTAACTAACCCCTTTGAACTATCTAATTCGAATTATAAAGATTGGGTTGAGTTTGAATTTTTTTAAAATTAAAAATTTGAGTCGATTTTCGAGTTGACGTTTTTTTTTTTTTTTTTTTTTTGTCAAGTCAACCAAACCAAAAAGAAGCGGAGTTACGTTTGAATTAAAAATTTGAGTCGTCTTTCGTTTCTCTATGGTAAATGTCAAGAATGCTAGTTCCTAAGGCAGCATGAACCTCATAACCTTAACCATCGGACTCCAAACTTGACAAATTGGCAACTTTCTAATCGTTCTCTATCAACTAGTTGAGATTTTTAAGATGCTAGCACAATTGATCTTGAGGGCAGACATCGAAAAGCCCTCACTATCCTTAATATCCTCTTCCCCTCACCTCAACATAAAAATAGGGTTATAACTCAACTCTACTTTTAAGATTATTATAGAAATGAAGTTGGATTGGAGAAACCTTAGATCAGCTCGAAATTTTAGGTTGGTTGGATTGATAATCCGAACAATCTAAATATAATTCACAATCCAACCTAATTCAACTTTCTACGTGAGATCCCGCATCAGTTGGAAATGCGAACAAAACATTTTTCATAAGTGTGTGGAAACCTCTCTCTAGCATACGCGTTTTAAAACAGTGAAGCTGACAACGACACGTAATGGGTCAACGTAGACAGTACATGCTGGCGGTGGGCTTGGGCTTGGGCTGAAGTGGATAATACTGCTAGTAGTGAGCTTAGGCTGAAGCGGACAGTATCAGATAGTAGTGGGCTTGAGATGTAACCCTTTTTTTAATATTTATTTTAAAAATTTTGGTTAAATAAAAAAACAAAATAATTAAAGAATAAGACATAAATGTGTATTCCTTTCACATAGATTTTATTTGGACCACTAGGATTTATTATTAAAGAGCTATAAATAATTTAATAAATTCAAATATCTCTCAACTAAATATGAATACATTTATTTATTTATTTTAATTATGGAACAAGTTTGCTTTGCTGGCTTTATAAATTAATTACAATTTAGGGAGCATTGAATTTTCCTTTAATTTTAATTTTAATTTTAATACAATTTATTTTATTAATATTTGCATGTGACTCAAGATGGTTTTTCTCTGTTTCCTAGAAACCTAATTTATTTATATTAACTTTAAAAAATTACTTAATTTTTTTAAATTATTGTTTAATTATGTTTTTTTTTAAATATTATACTGGATGATAAACTTATTTTATTTTATGACTTTAACAATTATGAGTTAATTCATTTTATTAATTAATAATAATATTTGAAAAGTTATTTTTAATTCACATTTGAATAATAAAATAACATGAAATTTATTACACATGAAGTAAGTTTTGGGGTCGGGGGAATAAAAATGCATGCAATCATAATTAGGAACCTGTCATTTAAAACCATCGTAGAGATGACCTCTAGTCCAAACAACTTGGATGTTAATACTTCTCTATACACGGACCCACACATGCGAGTGTGAGCCTACTCGAGCACGCACACCCCCTGGGCCTGCATGGTCGGGCTAGTTGACTGTAGTCGTACGTCTGGAGGTACAACAAACCCTCGAATATCATGCAAGGCATGATGATCATCATCATCATCATAGTGTACGCATCCATATTCATCATAAAATGAGAAGTATCCCGATGTAAATGAACATATAATATGTATGAGATCTCTAGACTTTTTATCTTAAATCAATCATGTGACACAAACTCACACATCCTTCACATATTACTCTAGATAACATGCATGCATAAGTTTCCATACCTTCATCATTTATACCATCACTCAAGGCTTGTGTATCATAAAACTCTTAATTATAATGCAACATGAGATCTCATACATGCACATCATCGTAATGAGATATCATCATACTATATCATATCACCATCATACAACTCATGTCATCATATCATAATGCATCATTCTCCTAACGTATCATAGCATCATAGTACATCAGACCATCATAATATCATATCATCATCGTAACAAATCATAATATCATATCAACATACATGATACATACAAGGGCTACTGGGCACGTGTCATTATACATAAGACAAGTCTTTCTATCGAGTCAGTAGTAGGACCACTTACTTGGATGGTCTTAGCTGATGTTTCCTTTCTTATATCGAGGCTTCACCTATTTGAATATTCACTCAATATTCTTAGTAAAAGTCGAATTTCTAACTTAATTTAATTTAAAACTAATAAAAACGACTCATACTAACCTTAATTGCCTTAAATAAGGTCAAAATTAGCTCTAGAAGGGTAAAAAACATAGGCAATGATGTCCAAATATAAGACTCGAGCTAAATAAGCCAAATTTGAGCGGTAGAATCACCGAGCAACAACCAGAGTTCAGCCAAGCCGAATGAGCCAAGTGAACTAAAGAGTCGACATGTGCCACACACATGTAGGGGCAGGAGTGCGTGTGGGTCATCGAGTAGGTCGGGTTGTGCTCTTAAGGAAGGTATTATAAAGCAACGTGAACACAAGTGCGTCCTCTTGTGTACTTGTGGTTATTGGTCCTTTGCCACCACGCGTGTGATGTTCTTTGTAGTGGGTTCAAATGAATCCCTCGGTCTCACCGGTGTTTCACTCCGATGAAGAATCATTCATCCACCGTCACCTTCTCTCGGTATCTCACGCTTTCAGATATCATGAAAGCATTGAGTGGCAGAGTGGGATTGAAGGTGGTTTTACAAGAAGAGTGAGGGGTTGGGTCGTGCGGGTAGATCATGGCCCTCGCTGGAAATTGCGAGATTTCTGATGAGGTTGACCATTTTTTTTTTTCAATCTATTACATTATATATCCCTTAAAATAACTTTCTTTCTCGAAAGTGTCAAACTCTTGTATCAATTCGGGGTATTTCTCTCTTATCTTATCTTCCCGTTTCCACGTGGTCTCTTTTATTTTGTGGTTCTACCATAGTACCTTGACAAAGGAATTATCCCTGGTGCATAGGGCTTTCATTTCATGAGCTAGGACGCTTATAAGCTTTTCCTTGTAACTCAAGTCCTCGTCAATCTGAAGGGGCTCATAGTATATTACATGAGTAGGGTTCATTATATATTTTCTAAGCATTGACACATGAAAATACATCGTGTACACTTGAGAAGGAGGGTGGTAGGGCCAGCCTATATTCTCTCTAGAATTTTGAAAGGTCTAATTAAGCGAGGAGTTAGCTTGCCCTTACGCCCGTATCTCAAAACACTTTTCATTGGAGCCACTCTCAAGAATACCATATCCTCTACTTAGAATTCTAAGCAAGTTGGATGAACCACTTGGTATTCAATAGACAGAGTCTGAACAAGTTGGTAATTGTCACTCCTGTTATCATTGGATTCTTATTTCTTTTTAGGCTTGCCTCTGGGCCTCTTTGGTTGTGATGACAAGCTCGATGTCCCATTTTTCTTATGCCTTTGTGATCTTCCTATAGGCCTCTTTGGTCGAGGTGATAAGTCTAATGAAGCGCACTAACTTGTAGGTTGCTCTTCATTCACTAAAGTAGCCTCAGGTATCTTCTTAGCTCTATTCTTTGATTCCTTCTTCTCTTGATTTAATGGTTTCTTCTTCAATTTCATGCCGCCAATACCAATAGACGGTTCCAAAAGATTTTGATGGTCTTTCATTAGTATCTTATAGAAGCGATTTTGCGATCATTTTACCTTCAACAATAGGGCTCCGTTTCTGTCAAAGATCTTGAGGAACGAGCTCACTAACCCTACTGTCATTTGATTAAGGCTAATAATATTAATCTTCAATACTTTGGTTAGTAGACGTTGATCTCCATTCTTGCATTGAAACAAGATGAATCATTTGACTTCAATCAGACAATTGACTTGTCGCACAACTTCACGTTTCCAATGAGCTTCTCATCAAGCTCCTTGAACTTTGTTTGATCTTTGGTCATGTGGTTGCTCGCTCCGCCATCTAGGTACCACATGTTGGTCTCCACTTGGTCTTCTCCATCTCTGAGGAGGATTGCTATAACCTTCTATTCGTTGAGCATCAAGACGTTAGGCATCTTCTCGGTCAACGTCAATGCAAGCTCTTCATCAAGTGTGAGTTTGAGTCTATCTGTATGAAAGATGGTGAATAAATAGAGGACTTTGTCATGAAGTTAACGACGATCGTAACCAACATCTATTCATTAGGCTACAGGGTGGAGTAGATCTCCATCGTCAAGAATTTTCTTCAAGCCACCCCTTTGAGATTCATGAAGATCTTTACCTCCATCAAGCACTTTGACAACCTCAAGAACATGTTAGTTGAGGAGATTGTTGGTTATCTAAGGTACATGAGGAGACTTCATGACTATAATGATAAAGAGGAAAAGACGTACCTCTTACTCACACGAAGAGTGGCTCAAACGGACAAAAAATAAAGATTCAATTGATTCTTTTTTTTAGGTACAAAGGACACAATGGCCACAACAAGAAAAGCAGAGCTCGTGGACTTAGATGCAGTAGTGGTCATGGACGTGGTGGCAGATGAGGCCGTGAAAATATCTCACAAACTCATGACTATGCCTACCCCTAAAAGCACAAAAGCATGATCAAGTGTTACTCTTGTGGAAAGTACAGGCATTATGTTGCGTAGTGCTGTAACAAGAAGTGTGATAAGGAGGCAAACCTCATATTCACGCATGACGAAGAGCCTGCATTGATGTTGTCGAGAAGATGCCTAACCTCTTAATGCTCAATGAAGATAAGGTTATGGTGAACCTCCTCGTAGATGGAGAAGACTGAGAGAAGACCAACATATGGTACATGGACAATGAAGCGAGAAACCACATGACCGAAGATTGAGTAAAGTTCAAGGAGCTTGGTGAGAAGATTATTGAAAATAAGTTTTGCGATAGATCAATTATATCAGTCTAAAACAAATGATCCATGTTGTTCCAATGAAAGAATGAAATTTAATGCTTACGACCTGTTGATGAGGAGTTAGTTGGGTTTTTCTTCAAGATATTCGACAGAAATGGAGGCCTAATCGGGTTGTTCCTCAAGATGTTTGATAGAAACGGAGGCCTGTTGACGAGGGTAAAAACAACCACAAACTGCCTCTATAAGATACTAATAAAAGACTATCAACATATTCTAGAAGCCTCATTGGCATTAACAGAAAGAAAGGGAAGAATAAGCTAGTCCGTTCATATAAGATACTAATAAAAGACCATCAACATCTTCTATAAGCCTCCATAAGGGAAGAATAAACTAGTCATTCCTATCAATTTTGACATGTTCCTCTCTTTTGTTTCTTTCCATCAATTTTGAGGGATTTTTTAACATGTTCTTCTAAAGGGACCTCCACAATGGTATGCTATTATCTATTTTGAGCATAGACTCTCGTGGTTATGTTTTTCCTCATATTAATCAAGGTGATGTTCCTTATCTATAAACTCATGATCTTCTCCCTAATTAGGGGACTACTTCTCTTTATGTCTTGTTTGAGCTGGAGAGTCGATTCAAATCAATATTTCTACTTGCAAAGCAATCTACTATCCTATGTGCTGAGGATAAATAGCCTTCCATTACGGTTTACCATATGCATCATATTTGATCCTTGATTATAGGCTAATATCGTGTATTATTAAGGAAAATTAGCATTCATTTACGGTTTACCATATGTATCATATCTGACCCTTGATCATAAGCTAATATCGTATATCCATTTATTGCTCTTTCTACTTTATTTGTAATTTATTTAGTTCTGTGAATGATTACAAATAGAGAACTTTCACCACCATTCAACTACGCCCCTCAAGATACTTCCCACATTTGCCACACAAAAGCTTGTCAATGCTCTAGATTTGCTAATAATCAAATTGACAACTTGACGTTGACCGCAAAGACTTCGAACACAGCTACTCACCTAGAGCGTTCTAGGGACATACATATCTATCAACACTTTTACTCGAAGGGTCGCTACATACTCTACTGGAGCTAGGACTGATACCATACGTTAAATTTCTTCTCTCAGACCCATAATAAATTATTATGCTATCTTTACTTCAGTATCAACGAGTTTATGAGTGAAAGAAGACAACCTTTGTATCTTTAGATAATATTCTCGGAAGAAAGTTTCGTTATAGTATAACGACGTGGAACGATCATTGGCTAAGAAATTTAATTAAATTGAAATTTAGAATAAAAGAAATAGTGTAAAATGTTTAAGAAATAAATAGAAGGAGAGTACTTGAGTTGGAAGACGAAAAATAAAAAGCTTTTGGTGGTGGAGAGAGAAAGGGGAAGAAAGTAAGTGGGCATATGCTTACCCATTTGTTTTTATATTTAATTCAAAAGATTCCCCGACAAAACCCCCATTTCTTACTCTACACCCTCTCACACTTGATCCTCGCTCCCAACCTTTTTATATTAATATTTATTTTTTTTATTTATATTTTCAAGAAATTTCATTTCTTTTAACGTATGCCTGATCTCCTGCTGCTCCCCTCCATGGACCACCATGCTCCTTAACCCTTTGTTTGTTTGTTTTTTTTTTTTTTTTTTAAAATAAATTTATTCTCTCAATTTTAGTTCGTTTGGACCCATCTGAAATTTTGGATTAATTTGATGGGGATCCGAACAACCTAAATAGAATTTATACACCCCCGTATTGACCAGGTGGGTGTAGATGCGATTCTGGTGAACAGTCATACACTCCCGTATTGACCCGATATGAAATGGTAAAGGCCTATCTAAGATAAAAGCATGGAAAATGGGTTTGGAACGGGCATGCAACCATAGGCAACATGCCTTGGACAAACATGACCGTGACATCCTCCCCCTCTCAATTGGTTGACGTCCCTGTCAACCGACTTGAACAAGAAAGACTAGGACATTTGTCATGCGACCATAGGCAACATGCTTTGGACAAGCATGACCGTGACATCAGTTGAGGGTTGTTCAATTAAAATCATATTTGTGTACAATACATGATATATTAATAATTAAAATTTACAGATCATAATGCATTAGTAACCTCGTTTGAAAATTTTAAATATTGTTAATTTCTTTTTAAAGTAGGGTAAGGTGGGGTTATATTATAACCTTATTTATATGTTGGCTGTGTTGACGCGACAAAAAAAATGTCAACCCACAGATCGAACCAATTTTTTTAGTTTCCAAAAATTCAACCCAACCTAAATCGAAAAAAAAAATCTAACCCAACCCAACTTTTATGATTAGGGTTAGATAGTCAGAGTTGGTCGAGTTATCGGATCATATGAACACCCGTAATAATATTGGGTAGACTTCGGATTAAATTTATTTTTTTATTAAAAAAGAAGAAAGCAATTTCAATCCATTCAACCTTAAAAGTACTAGGAAGATTTTTGAAATCTTTTATCCGCGTGAATTAACTTATCTGATCAATCACACTAATAGTTCAACCGTCAACCTTTAAAATGATATTAGTGTCTTATCTACTAAGTTATACTTAGTGCACGGTGAAAATAACAAATTAATAGCTTAAAAATTTAGGTATAGATGGAGTTTAATAGAGTTTCAACATAGCTTCCTTTTTCTTTACGGATTGCTTTGTCAAGCCTCTCCTTCTTCTTTGTGTTTCACACAATTAGTAGTAGCTTCTCGAGCAATAGCTTAGTGACTACAACGAAATCATTAACTGACTTGCCTTGGTTGGAATGTTTTCTTTATTCCTTTCCTTAAGCAAAGGAGTCAAAGACATCTCTAACAATTGAATAGTGTAGTTTCGTAGCCAAGTCATATACTGACCAGGGCTGAATCAATAGGTCAAGAGTTTGAAGAGGTGAGTTATGTGCTACTATGTGTCATAATTGCACTCTTACGACAGAACAATGATTGTGTAACACTTATTTTTACTTAGCGAACAAGTCAGTCGTGAGCAATTTGGACTTCGTGGACAACGTTGGCGTATGCTCTAGCTTCAAGTCACGTTTGAGAGAAATGTTTTGGAAAACGTGAGCAGGGAAATACGTTGAAAATCATTTGAAAAAAAAAAACAATGTTATAAGCTAAAAGCGATTAGGCAATAACAACGATTTTGATAGCATATAACCTATAGTAAATTTTTGGGCATCTTAGGTTTGACAGGTGTAGACATGATTTTGGTGAACAGACATAGGTTTATCTAAGATGAAAGCATGCAAAATGGGTTTGGAACGGGAATGCAGTCATAGACAACACGCACTGGACAAGCATGACCGAGACATCCGACATGTAGTAATAAACAACACACCTTGAACAAACATGACCGTGACACTATGTGTCGAGTGAGATTCCACTCATTTTTAGTCGAGATTATAACGGATAAAAAAAAGAAAGAAATCTTGGACAAGATCCCAAGATCACCAACCTGCAATGCTAAGATTCTAACAGGTTTTGTCCACCTCTTAGGAACCTTTGCACGTTCTACTTTCATTTTTCTCATCATCATATTTGCCCCTACCAATGTTTTTTCTCCATTTTTGGTCAATTCATCACAACTAATATATCTCTAATATTCCCTTTTTTTAATTCAAATTTCCTAACTTTTTAGTTTACGTTATCGTTTTTGTGATTCATAAGGGTGTTAAAAAAAAAACTGATGATTCGAAAATCTCGATCAACCCAATTCAACCCGTAAGGTTTGCGTTCTGTTATGAACTCATTTGGGTTGAATTGGATTCAAATAAATGAAAAACGGTATAAATTGGGTTGGGTTTGGTTCATTATTTAATAAGAGTTGTTTGAGTTGAAAAAATTTACAATCGGACTCGACCTAACCCAACCCACGAACACCCCTACTTATTAATTAATAGTTGACGTAGAATGATGTTTGAAGTCATGTGTAATGAGTTCCGACAATTTAATTTGAAAAAAAAACATTAGTATCAATCAATTCACATAATGCCTCGTTCTCGTTCTATTGACCACGAGTTATGATTAATTTTAATTTTAATTATGATTAAGAAAAACAAAATTAGGAGACAAAAAGGGATAGAGGGTCTCTCCTAAAGCCTCACATAAAATTGATGCTCTTTAGAAAAAATTTCACACATTTTGGGATATGAAAAAAAAGAAGAAAAAAGCTCGAGTGCCGAGATTCTACCTTGGTTAAAGGGGGAAACAAAACATTTCTTACAAGTGTATAGAAACCATGAGGCTGACAGCGATACATAATGGGATAAAGCAGAACAAAACATTTCTTATAAATGTATAGAAGTCTTTTCCCAACAGAGAAGCTAACAGCGATACATAATGGGATGAAACGGAACAGAACATTTCTTATAAAGGTATAGAAGCTTGTTCCTAGCAGACACGTTTTAAAACCGTGAGGCTGACGACTATACATAACGAATTAGACAATATTTAGTAGCGATGGACTTGGACGGTTACCTGTGAAGATTGAAAATTCAAAACTTTAGTGGAGGGAGAAAGGAGGAGAGAGAGAGAGAGAGAGAGAGAGAGAGAGAGAGAGAGAGAGGAAGGGGGCAATGGTAAGGCAACCACATGGGGTTTGCCACAGACAATTTGAAAGGCATAGTACTGATTGGCATTGGCTTTTTAGCAAACATATATGGTCCCAATTTTTCCCTTGTCTTAGGGCTTTCTCTTTCATACATGGTCCTCTCTCTCTCTCCTTCCTTTTCTATTGTTTTTTCTCTCTCAACTTTTTAAATTTTCATTTTTATCATCAATTCCTTTTTTGAAACGTTACATAGGTATGTTCGGTCAGTTAGTTAGGTTAGAGTCATTCTACATCAGTTGAAGAGGAGAACGAAACATTTTTTTTTATAAAGGTGTGAAAGTCTCTCCCTAACACGAGGTTGACGATAATATGTAACGAGCAAAAACAGATAATATCTACTAGCGGTGGACTTGAGTTGTTACAAATAATAATTCTGTTTTTAGACATCCAACTGGTTGAATAGTTATTTGGTTCACGTGTTTTCACTCTCGAGAAAATCTTAAATCTTCCCTCTCAAAAATAAAATTAGGGTTTTATTTCTATTTCAAATTAGAAATGTAATAAAAAAATAATTAATCGTATATACGATTGCTCCCTGTGTCAATCAAATTACTTAAAGGAAGCCTCGTGGGTTGCTCGGTGAATCTTATCATATAGTTTTGGGTTGTAATTTAAAGTTGAGTTCATTTCTTTGGTCGAGTAGTTCGGGTTCATTCTTTACCACGGTTTTGTTTTTTTTTTTTTTTTGGCAACTTTAAGTTCGATTTATTTTTGTAGGTTGTGTAGTTTAGAACTATCTTTCTAATCACGTGTTTTTTTCTTAGAAAGTGATTTATCAATATATATATATATGCACAAGCGATGTTCAATCACACATGCTGCCTGCGCATGCATGTTCAATCGTCTGCGACACATCTGACTTGCTTCTACACTAGGCCAAGTCGTTCGGCTTGACCTTTCCTTGCTCGGGGCCAAGGTCTCTCAATGCAACGTCGCATCTCATCTTGTCATCTTGATCCTCATCGACATGGTTCATATGTCTTGACACCATCCTGAGTCTCTGGGTGTCGTGGGCCATCACAACTCGCTCGGACATGCCATCAAGAACAGGCCCGCGTGTCGCTCATTTCATTGAGACTTCCCGAACATCCATCCATCCGGATTCTATCGAGGCATTGGTCCTCCCGTACCCATGTCATGTCATTTACGGATACCGTGCCGGATAACGAGTGTATGTAGCAACCTCCAACACGCAGACTATATACACCACAAGAATATTTTTCGAATGAAAAATTTAAAAATAAGAACACTAAAAACAAAATATTTATGAGATTTGTTCTAGAATTTGTGCCATAGTCGTACCGTAATGAAAGCGAAACTTTATACGTTGAAGAAAAAATGGTATAAATTAAATTCATAATTATATATATATATATAGAAAATATATTTTTCACACATAACTAAACTAGTGGTTGACATTTGACCGTCATCTTATGAAATTAATTAATTGTTAATTTTTACGGTCAACCATATCAAAACCTTATAAAGATTCAACTAATCTATAATATGCAATATATTGCTTGTTAAAGTGGCTACATCAACTAAAAAGTGGCATTATTGACCTCAACCACTTCCAATTATGCTAAAAACAACTATTAAGTGGTTCAAAATGGTAAGACGATGTCAAATGGGTCAAGGCCGATGTCGAGCTGCATGTGAGGGGACAACAAGGACCAAGTTGTGTGTGCATCAGGCTGAACGTGGCTTGGACCGACTATTGGATTCATGGGCGTGGTTGGGATGACGAGCTGGTCTGATCATGTAGGTGCATTGGGGCATAAGTTGCTAGGTCGAGGCACGTTTGGGTTGACATGAGTAATATGTTGAGGTATGGGCTGACATTTGGAGGCGGGTTGCATGCGTGTTAGGTCAAAACACAAGTTCGGTTAAGAACTTAGGGCTCGTGCGACTATGGTGCCGAGTCTGATGTTCAGAGCTTGGTTTAGTTTCGAACTTGATGTTTAGAGCTTTGTTCAGTTTCAAGCTTGGTTCAGTTTCTTACTCATCCTCGTTCTGATCTTTTGTACGATCTCATTGATGCATTGGACTAACTCTAGTTCCAACAATTCGTGTTTTCCTATTTCGTCCCCACATTCTAGTGACATGCACCATTTTCCATATAAGGCCTCGAGTGGTGCCATACCAATAGTTGCCTGTAAACTATATTGTATGCGAATTCCATGAGGTGCAACTTGGAGTCTTAAGTGCCTGCAAAGTCCACCATGCAGGCATGCAATATATCTTCCAATGTTGGTTCAAACGCTCGCTATATCCATCTGTTAGTGGGTGAAAGATAGTACTAAAGCCAAGTCGAGTATCCAATGCTTTCTAAAGACCATGTCAAAAGGTCTACATAACAATGGGTCTCAATTTGACACGATCAACGCTAGCACTCCATTTAGTCTAATGATCTCCCTCATTTATAATTGTGTCCAATTGTCCAATGTATTAGTAGCCTTCGCAAGCAAGAAGTTAGCAAACTTGGTAAGTCTGTCGATGATTAACCATATTACCGTACATTCTTTCAGCGTTTTGGGCAGACCTACGATAAAATTCGTTGCTATATTTTCTCATTTTCATTTAGCATGCTTAAAGGTCGTAACAACCTTATTGTCCTTTCCCTGGGTGCCTTTACCTATTAGCATACTAGACAATTACAAACTCTGCAGTGTCATTAGTAGTATTGTTTCAAGTCTTGGTACATCTTAGTACTACATGGGTGCATGAAAAGCAGTGATCTGTGAGGTTTCATTAATATCTCATTCCTCATCCCTTCACCCATTGACAAACATAACCGTCCTTGACACAACAATCTGTTGTCTATGAATTAGGGAAAACTGTCAATAGATCTTGATGTGAGCTAGCTTATTATCCTAGTCAAGTTGGGATCCCCTATTGGAAATCTATAATTCGCTTTCTTAGCATACGTCGGACTGTGAGCTAGGCCATTTGTGCCCTAGCCCCTCCAACCATAACTACTCTCTCTACTTATTCCAAATCAGCTTACATTTGTAGTTATCCCCTAATCATAGCTGACGAGTGAGTTGTCTTCTTACTTAGTGTCACATTCGTACTTTTTCAACCGTACGACGTTGTGATCTTGACATGCTCACAACCAGCCTTAAGAAAAATTCAAATCCCATATTTATTTTTTTCTCATTTTTATGGTTTTATTGGACCTTAGATGAGGCTTGGCTTTCCCACCGACCATCACTTGTGTGGAATTCAAGCTTATTCGGCCACACATGTTGCCTGCACGTGCATGTTTAATCATCTACGACACAGTCGACTTGCCTCTACAATAGCCTAAGTCATTTGACTCGACCTTGTCTTTGCTTGGGGTCAAGGTCTTTTCTGTGCAATGTCACATGTAACATCATCTTGGTTCCCAACTAACATGACCTATATGCTTGACACCATCCCAAGTCACAAGATTTCGTCGGCCATCACAACTCACTTGGTCATGTCATCAAGAACGAGCCCACGTGTTGATTATAGCATCAGGACATCCCAAAAATCCATCCATCTAAGTTCAATTGAGGCATTGGCCCTCTCGTGTCCATGCATGTTATTTATGAATTTTATACTAGATAATGGGTGCATAATCCAACCTCCGACACATGAGCTTGGTTGCAATTCGGGCAACCCATGTCTGATACAATCCTTGAAAAACTCATTTAAAAGAAAGTCACTCAAGACCCTTGTCTTACAACATTCACCCTCATTGTGACGTATGTATGTGCCACAGACTAGATTGCTAAGGCCACAAGGCTGGGGGGGGGGGGGAGAGCTGACACCATACCCCCACTAAGGTAAATTTTGAGGCATTTTCAATCTAGCGGGTGTAGACCGTGAGTCAACAAGCTCGACCTAGCAAAAGAAGTTTAACTTGGAGCAATTTTATGATAACCATTAGTAGTTATTAACTTGAGTAAGTTTAGGAAAATTGTTATTTTTTTTTTTTTTGCATAGGAGTTTTTTAGTAGTTTCTAACCTGTGCATAAAGTATAAAAATTTATTCGTGCTTTCTCCCCTCTAAATATAAGATGTATGCTCTATTAACAACAACAGAGACAATTAAAAAGCATAAGTGCCTAAGGTTCTTCTATTCTTTCTATTTTTTTTAAATTTATTTTGGTATATTTCGATCATGGGTCATATCAAACATAGACATGATTTTGGAAAATAGACATAAGGTGTCGTGAAGCGTCCATTCGATGTTTGATTGACACTAAATTTGGCGAGCTTTCATATTTCATATGGGTGAGTTTGACTCTAGAATTTCATGCCCAAACTTCCTCACGAACCCTGACTTTCAAGGTTAAGGCCCATGGTCCTACCCGACCCTTCAACTAGTCTATCCGTGACACTCTTGTCTACTCGTTTCCTCTATCTTGCTTATGCCTCGTTTTCTCTTCAATGCACATGTTATATGGTGTGTTGGATAATGCACCGTTCTCCTTGGTCGCTTCATGACATTCTTCTATATTGACCCTTGTGTACGGATGGGCGCCTCTTGAGGGTCATCGCTTTGCTTGACTCGACATGAAGGTCCCAAACTATTCTCTTCATAGTATGGTTATGACACTCAGTGCATCAAGAACTACGTTTATCTTTCTGTGGTCGTACTAGATATCCACGTCATAGTTTTTTACCAGTTCTAGCCACTTTTGTTGCTCATATTTAATTCCTTCTAGGTGAAGTATTTTAAACTCTTGTGCTCGATAAAATTTCAAGTCTTTTCTTTATGTTGACAGTGCCTCCTGATTTTCAGTGCAAATACAATGGTTGTCAGCACTATGTCAGGAGTGGGATAATTCTATTCATATTCTGCACCTAACGAGAGAAATAGCGATAACCTTTGTATGCTGCTAATATACACATCCCTACCCTTCCTTAGAGGCATCATTAGAAACAACTTAACATCATGAAGGAACTGGCATTTTGAGTACGGGTCATAACACTAATTTATGCTTCAAGTCCTAGAAAATTGCTTCACATGCCTCTATCCCCCAAATGGACTACCCTTCCTAGTCAACTGTGTGACTGCGAAGACTATTTTAGATAAAATCTCATAAGGCGTAGGTAATAACCTGAGTCCTAGGAAGCTACACACCTCAATGGTTGAAGGATGTGCCCACTTAGTAACAACTTCCACCTTTGTAGAGTCTACTAAAACTCTATCCTTCAACATTACTTGTTTTAGGAATGTAATTTGTTGTAGCCAAAACTTAGATTTATAGAACTTGACATACAACTTTTTCTCCCTCAAAATCGTTAGAACTTTGTTGAGGTGTAATTCGTGTTTTTTTTTTAGTCTTGGAGTACACTAGGATGTCTTCTATGAACACAATAATAAACTTGTTCAGACACCCCTTGAATACTCGATTCATCAATTCCATGAACACTACATGGGTATTTATTAGGTCAAACGACATGACCACAAACTCATAGTTGTAATATCTTGACCTAAATGCTGCTTGTGGCATGTCTTCCTTCCTTATTATGATCTTGTGGTAGCTTGGCCGCAGGTGAGTTTTGGAAAACATTATAGCTTCCCGGAGTTGGTCAAAGAAGTCTTCTATGTTAGGGAGAGGATATACTTCTTCTTTTACTCTCATATTCAGAATCACATTAAACTATCTTTCTTATTAACAAATAGCACTAGCACCCCATGACTATACACTAGGGTGTATGAAACCCTTATCTAGCATGTCATGCAATTGTATGTTAGTTCCTTGAATTTTTTCGGTGCCATGCGGTACAGGGACTTTGAGGTATGGTTGGTACCTAGTTCGAGCTCAATGCAAAAATCTTATACTTGTGATGGAGGCACCCTTGGTAAATTCTTGAAAAATATGTCAGGGATGTTGACTTCTGACAATCATGAGGAAATCGTCGACGGAGTAAAAACGGTCGAAGAAAATTTGTTGGAAGAAATAAAATAACAGAAGACTAACAGAGAGAGAAAGTATGCGCTGAAGACCTGATGGATTCTTATTTTCATTCGGTTGACATATTTAAACAATCATCCTGTCCTAAAATTAGCAGTAGTGGCACAAATCTTGTGCCCAAAGTTTGCCTAATGGCCAGCTAAAAATAAGCTCTTCCATTATACGGGGAGCGTTAATTGAGATGTCCAAAAACCAAAATAACAACTAACTAAGTTTAAGGAAACGTGTGAATAGCCTAAATAAGGAAAACCTACAGCTTTTATCTAACAATCTCCTCCTAAAAGCTGTGGTATATCTACCTTATTATTTGAACTTCGATCTTTGAGCGTAGTTCTTCAAATTTTACCCGCGACAGGGACTTGGTGAAAATGTCTCCAAGTTGTTCCTCTGTTTGGATGAAATCAATCTTGATGAGCCCCCGATCTGCACATTCTTGGATGTACTGGAATCTGATTTCTATGTGCTTGCTTTGGTCGTGCAAAACTAGGTTTTTGATTAGGGAGATCGTAGCTTTGTTGTCCATGTATAGCATTGGTAGATCGCCTTCTTTTCCAATGAGTTCTTCCATCAGTCGTGCAAGCAAGACCCCCTGTGTTGCCGCCATCGAAGTGACGATGTATTCTGCTTCGCAGGAAGACAAAACAACTACCTTTTGTTTTGTTGATTGCCAGCAGATCGCGCCGCCTGAGAGGAAGTAAACCATCCCGCTGGTGCTCTTACGATCATCAACGTCACCGGCCATGTCACTATCACTGTAGCCGACCAGCTCAAGCTTCTACTTTCCTCTCCTTGCGTAGTCTCTCACACCCCAGCCTCTGGTTCCAGCCACATAGCGCAGGATGCGCTTGACAGCCACAAGATGCTCCTCCCTAGGTGCTTCCAAGAATCTACTCACGTATCCAACGAAATAAGCAAGGTCAGGGAGTGTGTTTACCAAATAGCGCAAGCTCCCGACAATGCTGCGAGAATTTGTGGCATCGACTGCCGTCGTAGTTTCGGCCTTCCTTAGCTGGAGTCGGGCCTCCATTGGCGTCTTTGTAGGGTTACTGTCCGCAAGCCCAGTTGTGTCCAACAGCTTCTTCGCGTATGCACTTTGGCAGATGGTGATGCCAACAGTACTCTATTGCACTTCGATGCCAGTAGCTGATCATGCTGAGATCGCTCATCTTGAAGTTTTTTGACATCTCCTTCTTAAATCTTTCGAGGACTTCCATGTCGCCTCTAGTGATTATGAGGTCGTCGACGTACACTCTCACGATCAGTCGCTGCTCATCGTGGCCGTGTGTATATATGCCATGCTTAGAGGCACAGCGCTTGAACTTCAGCGACAGTAGGGTACTGTCGAGCTTCGCGTTCAAGGGTTGTGGTGCTTGCCGAAGCCTATAGAGTGCCTTGTGCAGGTGCAATACCTTGTCAGGGTTGTCGTTGTTTAGGAAGCCCGGAGGTTGTCAGACATAGACGGTCTCCTTCAGCTCTCCGTTCAAGATTGCAGATTTCACGTCCATGTGGTGGACCTCCCAGGAATGATATGTCGCGATTGCCAGCAATAGGCGGACAGATTCCAGCCTTGCCACCCGCGCGAATACCTCCTCAAAATCCACTCCTTGGTTCTAGACGTAGCCCTTCGCCAGCAGACGGGACTTGTGTTTCACAACTTTTCCCTCTTCGTTACGCTTCAGTTTGAAGACCCTTTTGAGCTCTATGGCTCGGTGTCCCGATGGCATGTTCTCAGTGATGGATGTCATCTCCTCCTGCATTGCCTTCAGCCAGCATGGGTTCCTTTCTACTTCGACGAAGGTGTTCGGTTCATCTGCACTGATGGCATGCAGTTTGGCCACCTCTTGTTTGAGTTCGCGCACCGCCAGTCTAGGTGGTTCACCTCCTCCCACTAGATCTTCCATCCTCTGGTACCTGGCATCAGATCATCATCATGATTGGCATCCAGCGTTGAATCCACAGTCCATGGTGTTGGCAAACTCCACTAGTTCAGGAGGTGCAGCTGCTGACGGCGGTGACAGTTCCCGATGCTGCACTCCTCCTTCTCCCAGCTCGATCGAGGTACTCCACCATAAATTTATTTGGGTTTTGGTCTGCCTCGATCACGTCGTTCCACTGCGAGAAGGTGCTTTTGTCGAAGATGATGTCGCGAGACACGTGATCTCGCCCCTCTGCAGGATCATAGAGCCCGTACACCTTTTTCCCAGGTTCGTAGCCGATGAAGACAACCTTCAGCCCCCTGGGATCGAGCTTGACGAGGTGGGGACGTGCTACCTTCATATCAAAGGAGCCGAACACTCGGAGATGATGTACCGCTAGTTTCTTGTTGTACCTGGCCTCATGTGGCGTCTTCCCGTCGAGGCTTTGTATTCGCGATCGATTGAGGAGATAGACGACTGTCATTACCGCCTCTCTCCAGAACCTCTCAGGCATCCCGGTCGTCATCAACAATGACCATGCTGTCCCGACGATGGTCTGATTTTGATGGTCAACCCCCCTGTTCTGCTGGGGGGAGTAGGGCGTCGTTAGTTGTCGCTGCATGCCGAGCTCGTCGTAGTACTTATCGAAGCTCGCCGAGGTGAATTCTCTGCCTCGGTATGTGCGCAACATTAGGGCATCTTCTTACCGCATTTGGCCTCCGCTCGTGCTTGAATGTGCTTAATCGCCTCTGCCGCCTCATTTTTCGCTGGCTGCAGGACCAGCCACATGAAGGGCTTTTGTCATTGACCAGCAGGAGGAAGAGGGTCCTGTTGCCTGAGGTCGCCAGCTTGATGGGCCCGCAGATATCACCGTGCATGAGCTCCAACGGCTCACCAGCGCGGTAGGATACCTGAGACGGAAAGGGGTGCGCCTCTGCTTGCTGATGAGACACCTGTCACACAGCCTGTTCACGCCTTCGATTGCCGGCAAACCGTGCACCATCTTCCCTTGTGTAGTTTTTGTAGAGTAGGAAAGTTCATCGTAGATTTTGAGTAGGCCGCCCTTGATGGAAATGAAGCAGTCGGCCTCATCGAGTTGACCCAGACGCATAAGGTTAGCCTTGAGCCTCGAGATGGAAGTAGACATCGGTCAGCTTGTGGTGGTCGCTTCCCTTGCCGACGAACAGGATGATGCCACGGCCTTCGATCTCGACGACGGATCCGTCGCCGAATTTCACCAGCCCGCGAATCCCCGAGTTAAGCTCAGAGAACGCAGATCTAGCCCTAGTCATATGGTTTGTTGCCCCTGTGTCGAGGACGCATTGCCGGTGCTCATGCTGCTCACCCCTAAGAATGCGGATCTAGCCCTGGTCATATGGTTTGTTATCCCTGATGGTGTTAATATAACACATGCGGAAGCAATTTGGATCTTAGGCACTTTTAGAATATCAATTATAGTAAATAACTAGCATGTTCATAAGTATTAAACCTTAATGAGTTTAGATACTAACCTTTTGTAGTTCAAACTCCTTTTTCTCACGAACCAGTTTCGAACCACCACTAGTGTTTTCTCCACTATCATCTGGCCTTAGAACGGGATTGTGGAATCCGGTGAGTGACTAAACTTGGGAGAGATTTTGTATATGTGAAGAGAGTGTTTGTGAGAGGTTTTTCTCATGGTTTTTTACCAAGAAGAAGAAGACCTTCCATGTACAATGATCACTCTATTTAAAGAGTCATGTTTGCATGTTCATGCAAATTTGAGATCACCAAATTTTAACACTCAAAATTCCACTCAAATGGTTGGGATTATGTGGCAAGCATGCATGTTTGAGTTAACCAAATTTTTCCACTCAAAATTCCACTCAAACTTGCGGGGTTTATTTGGCAAACATGCAAGTTTGGTTAAACCAAATTTTGACACCTCAAAATTCCACTAACATGAATTTTTTCATTAAATGAAGTAAACATTTTAGCTGTCGACAAGGAGGGTCGTCTACTCCTCACGGAGGAGGAATGGCTTGTACGCCTAAAGCTCCGCAACAACACCAGCGAGAGCAACGGGGCCCACAAGCCGCAAAGGAAAAGATGGGGATCAAAAGAAGGAGTCGACCAATGGCAGGGAGACCGATCCAGTGCTCGAACTGTGGGAAGAGAGGACACTGAGCAGGAATTGCTAGAACAAGGAGAAGGCCGAAAAGGCCCATGTGGCTCAATCCGAGGAGGACGAGCCAGCTCTCTTCAGGGTAAGTGCATGCGTCCCCAATTTCGATTCCAAATCCACGGAGATGGAGGCAATCGACGACAATGTTGAATCTGAGAAAGAGCTCCAGCTGGGCGTAGCAAAGGTGGCACCAGCTGGGGAGCCAATTCAACTGGAGGAGGAGCGAGTGTTCGCTCAGATCGGCAAGAGGGACGAGCAACACGAGCACTGGCGATGGATCCTTGACACAGGGGCAACAAACCATATGATTGGGGCTAGATCTCTGTTCTCCAAGCTCGACTCGGGGATCCGCAGGACGGTGAAATTCGGCAATGGCTCCGTCGTCGAGATCGAAGGGCACGGCACCATCCTATTCGTCAGCAAGGGAGGCGAGCATCGCAAGCTGACTGACGTCTACTTTATCCCGAGGCTCAAGGCTAACCTTTTGAGTCTGGGTCAACTTGATGAGACAGGCTGCTTCATTTCCATCGAGCGCGGACTACTCAAAATCTGTGATAATCAACGACGGCTGCTCACGCAGGCAAGGCGCACGACAAACCGTCTTTACATCTTGGAGTTAGAGATAGAGCAACCCGTCAGCCTCTCGGCCAAGACCGAAGAGGTATCTTGGAGGTGGCATGCAAGGTCAGACACTTAAACTTTCCTGCTCTAGAAAAGCTACAGAAGGAGGAGTTGGTGCACGGTTTGCCAGCAATCAAAGGCGTGAACAAGCTGTGCGACGGGTGCCTCATCGGCAAATAGAGGCGCGAGCTTGTATACGGCGATATCTGCGGGCCCATCAAGCCGGCGACCCCAGGCGATAAGAGTCTCTTCCTCCTGTTAGTCGATGACAAAAGCCGCTTCATGTGGCTGACCCTGCTGGAAGCGAAAAGTGAGGCGATAGAGGCGGTTAAGGTTATTAAAGTGCGAGCGGAGGCCGAATGTGAGAAGAAGATGCGAGTGCTGCGCACAGACCGAGGTGAAGAATTAACCTCAGCATGGTTCGGTAAGTACTGCGACGAGATCAGCATACAACGGCACCTAACGGCGCCCTACTCCCCCCAACAGAACGGAGTGGTGGAACGCCAAAATAGACCATCGTCGGGACAGCGAGGTCATTGTTGGTGACGGCTGGGATGCCTGGGAGATTCTGGGGAGAGGCAGTAATGACGACCGTCTATCTCCTCAATCGGTCACCAACCCAAAGCCTCGATGGGAAGATGCAATATGAGGCCTGGTACAACAAAAAACCAGCGGTACATCATTTCTGCGTGTTCGGTTGCGTCGCATACATGAAGGTAACACGTCCCCACCTCGCCAAGCTCGAGCCCAGGGGGCTGAAGGTCGTCTTTATCGGCTATGTACCCGGGAGCAAGGCGTACAAACTCTATGATCCTGTAGGGGGGCAAGCTCACGTGTCTCGCCACGTCGTCTTCGATGAAAGCACCTTCTGGCAGTGGAATGATGTGATCGAGGCAGACCATAATCCAAATCAATTCATGGTGGAGTACCTCGTCACTGAGCTGGAAGAAGGAGGAGCCCAGCATCAGGAGCCATCACCACCGCCAGCAGGTGCACCCCCTGAACCAGTGGAATTCGCAACACCACGGACTGCGATTCGTGGTGTTGCGAATTCGACGCTGGATGCCGATCACGATACTGATCTCGAGGCCAGGTACCAGAGGATGGACGACCTAGTTGGAGGAGGTGAACCACCTGGACTGATAGTGCGCGAGCTCGAAGAAGTGGCCAAACTACATGCCATCAGTGCAGATGAACCGAACACCTTTGCCGAAGTAGAAAAGAACCCGTGCTGGCTGAAGGCAATGCAGGAGGAGATGACATCCATCACCGAGAACCAGACGTGGAGTCTGGAGGATATGCCACCGGGACACCGAGCCATAGGGCTCAAATGAGTCTTCAAACTGAAGCGCAACGAAAAAGGAGAAGTTGTGAAGCACAAGGCCCGTTTGGTGGCGAAGGGCTACGTCCAGAAGTAAGGAGTGAACTTCGAAGAGGTATTTGCGCCAGTGGCAAGGTTAGAATCCGTTCGTTTCTTGCTGGCAATTGCGGCACATTACTCTTGGGAGGTTCGCCATATGGACGTAAAGTATGCTTTCCTTAACGGAGAGCTGAAGGAGACCGTCTATGTCCGACAACCACCTGGCTTCCTAGACAACGACAACCCCAATAAGGTACTGCGCCTGCACAAGGCACTCTATGGGCTTCAACAAGCCCCACGAGCCTGGAACGCGAAGCTCGACAGTACCCTACTGTCACTGAAATTCAAACGTTGTGCCTCTGAGCATGGCATGTACACGCATGGCCATGGCAAGAAGCGACTGATCGTGGGAGTACGTCGACGACCTCATAATCACTGGAGGTGACGTGGAAGTCCTCGGAAGGTTCAAGAAGGAGATGTCGAAAAACTTCGAGATGAGCGATCTCGGCGTGCTCAGCTACTACCTCGGCATCGAAGTGCAATAGAATTCTGCCGGCATCTCCATCTGCCAAAGTGCATACGCGAAGAAGCTGCTGGACACAACTGGGCATGTGGACAGTGATCCTACAAGGACGCCAATGGAGGCCCGACTCCAACTAAGGAAGGCCGGCACTACGACGACAGTCGACTCCACCAATTACCGCAGCATTGTCGGGAGTCTGCGCTATCTAGTAAACTCTCGTCCTAATCTTGCTTATTCTGTTGGATATGTGAGCAGGTTTATGGAAGCACCTAGGGAGGAGCATCTAGTGGCTGTCAAGTGCATCCTGCGCTATGTAGCCGGAACCAGAGGCTGGGGTGTAAGATACTGCGCAGGGAGCGGAAAGGAGAAACTCAAGCTGGTCGGCTACAGTGATAGTGACATGGCCGGTGACGTTGATGATCGTAAGAGCACCAACGGAATGATCTACTTTCTCTCAGGCGGTGCGATCTGCTCGCAATCAACAAAACATAAGGTAGTTGCTTTGTCTTCCTGCGAAGCAGAATACATCGCCGCTTCGATGGCAGCAACACAAGGGATCTGGCTTGCGTGACTAATGGAAGAACTCATCGGGAGAGAAAGCGATCCACCAATGCTATACGTAGACAACAAAGCTACGATCTCCCTGATCAAAAATCCAGTTTTGCACGACCGGAGCAAGCACATAGAAATCATATTCCACTACATTCGAGAATGTGCAGATCGAGGGCTCATCAAGATTGATTTCATCCGAACAGAGGAACAACTTGGAGACATTTTCACCAAGTCCCTCGCGTGGGTGAAATTTGAAGAACTACGCTCAAAGATCGGAGTTAAAATAATAAGGTACAGCTTTTAGGGGGAGATTGTTAAATAAAAGCCATTCCTTATTTAGTTAGGTTTCTAAAGACATCTGAATTCACGCCAATGGAAGAGCGTAATTCTAGGTGCCATTTTTTGGCCAATTTGGGCGAAGTCTTTGTCCACTTTTCTATTTTTGTATAATTAGTTTTTCTACTTTTGTAATTAGATTTGTTATTTAAAACATTCAACGGAAGGAAAATAAATATCGAGTCTTCAGCAAATCTCAGCGAATCTCTCACCCTCTCTCCTTTTACTTCCGCTAATTTTTCCTTCGAAGAAACCTTCGGCCAATTTTTCGTCGACATTGTTCTCCGAATTGCGAGTGTCAACATAGACGACCCTCATTGTCGATAGCTGAAGCGGCATTCTTCTTCTTCTTCCGCTGCTCAACGTTACGACATCATCGCATCTCTGGAGGTACAGACCGTAAATATGTAGGCCCAAGCCTTTTGCCTCTTTCCGACCGAGCAGTAGTTCCCCACGGCTGACAAATAGGAATTTAGGCCGTAAAAGAAAGGTACCACATGAAAAAAAAGAAGAAAGACTCCTTGATCCGTTAGTGGTTGTCTCCCTGATCACTCACTCGACGACAACTCAAGGTCTGTCTTCGCGGTGTGGAGAAGTGAGTGGGCCTGTCAAGGATGGATCCCACAATGTGTGTATTTTTGCGCTTTTCATTTTCTTCTACTTGAACCTGAGACCTGTGTGTGGTTAAGTTGACACTTTATAACCACTTAAACTATCTTGGCTCCTCTGCAATGATATACCACCGGTAGATTAAACTAGGCTCTAATAGCACTTGTTGACTTCTGACAATCGCAAGGAAACCGTCGACGGAGTAAAAATGGCCGAAGGAAATTTGTTGGAAGAAAGAAAATAATGGAAGACTAACAGAGAGAGAAAGTATACGCTGAAGACTCGATGGATTGTTATTTTCATTCTGTTGACATATTTAAATAACCATCCTATCCTAAAATTAGCCGTAGTGGCACAAATCTTGCGCTCAAAGTTGGCCTAAATGGCCAGCAAAAAATACGCTCTTCCATTATATGCCGAGACTGAATTCAGATATCCAAAAACCAAAACAACAACTAACTAAGTTTAAGAAAACGTGTGAATAACCTAAATAAGGAAAACTCATAGCTTTTATCTAACAAGGGAACTCTCTCACTATTGGTATGTCAGACCCATATGTTTCTTCCCTTGATGAAGGCTAATATGTCCTAGGTTCCTTGTTTGATAATCTCCTCATTTTTAATGGTTCCTCTCTAGCATGTGTGTGTTGTGAGTGTTGATTGAGTGTGCCTTCATTTTGTGTACCCTTTGCGTCGGGGAGGGAACGTGGGTTGCAGGTGCGAGAATTTTGGTGCCTCGCTGAAATTCTCGCTCGTTTACCGACAACGACACACTTTTTTTTTTTTTTTTTTTTTTGAATCTTTACAACTTAAGGGGAAAGAATATGTAATATTAAAAAAACAAATAGAATAGTGATCGTCCAAACGATGATAAAGTGACAATTGTTGAAGGGATGAGGGTGTTAAATGTAGAATAGGTCATATCTATCATAGTAAGATTATCTACAGATTTACTGGTTTGTTACCATGGGTCAAGGCGCATCATGTAATCATCATTATACACGTCTATAAATACATGAGGTCATGACTCATATAGGTTACGGTGTCATTCAACCTAACATGATATTAGAGCCACGGTTTATTCATTAGCAATGTCTATCATGTTTTCTTCCTCCCCATCCTCTATCTCCAACACGATCTCATCTACCATGGCGTCGACCTTTGGCCCAATCCCTCTCCACCACGCTTTCACAATTCGTCTCATGAAAAATAAGTTCATTATATGGCACGCTCAGCTCTTCCCCTACCTATGAAGTACGAAGCTTATGGGCTACCTCGATGGCACCATTGCCACACCTACCAAGCTAGTCCCTTCCTCAAGTGCTGCTGGTGCTAACCTGGTCTCTAATCCGGCCTATGATCGGTGGTATGATCAGGATCAACAGATCCTTAGCGGCCTTCTCTCATCCATATCTGAGGAGATTCTTCACGATGTGGTTGCCGCTACTCGTCCAAGGAGGCGTGGGATACCTTGCAGCGGATGTTTTCATCGTCAACTCATGTTCACACTGTTTAGATCTGTGTTGAGCTCGCCATGTCTAAGAAATGCGATCTGTCTACTGCAGATTATTTTCACAAGATCAAAGGGCTGCCCTCCACCAGCTTTGCCTTGCGGGATAATGACGTGATCGCGTATCTCCTTGCTAGTCTTGACCCTGACTATGATCCCTTCGTCACCTCGATGACTACCAAGAGTGAAGCTCTCACACTTGATGATGTGTTTGCACATCTAATGGTGTTTGAAGCTTGCCAATTACAACACCAAGCTGAACTTCAGTTAAATCCTTGATCTTTAGCCAATTACACTGGTCGTGGTGGTCAGCAGAAGAACCATGGGCGTAGGGATCGTGGTCATGGTCATTCTCAAGGTGGCGTGCCTGCTCACCCTGCTGGTGATCGTCGTGACCTTTCTGCTCGTCCTTCTTGCTAGATTTGCTGGTGACCTACTACTCACACCCAATGGCATGCATCTCTTGGACATCCTTCATTTCAAGTAGTAAAGTTAATTTTACGTCTCAATAATATAGGTCTTCGTCACCTTTAGAACTGATTTTTTTGGATGTTTGGGCCCTATACCTCCATATGTCGGGGGCTTTAAATATTATATTAGCTTTATTGATGATTTCAGTAAATTTTCGTGGATCTATTTGATGCATTATCAAACAGAAGCTCCTCGTATACTTTTGCAGTTCCAAGCTCATGTTGAGCGTCTCCAAGATATTAAAATGAAGTGTGTCCAGTTTGATTGGGATGAAAAATATCAGAAAATTCATAACACATTCTTTCATTCCTTTGGAATTTCTCATCGTGTTTCATGCCCTCACACGCATGAACACAATGGGTCTGCTGAATGCAAGCACCATCATATTGTTGAAATTGACCTAGTCCTTCTAGCTCATGCTAATGTACCTATTAAATTTTTGGATGATGCGTTTCTTACAGCCACATATCTCATCAATCATCTTGCTACCCGTATCATCGAGATAACAAATGCCCCTTAAAGCGTCTTTTTCATACCCCACCAAATGACTCCTTATTAAAAGTTTTTGGGTGTGCTTGTTGGCCTCATTTTCACCCTTATAACAAACAAAAGCTCTCTTTTCGATTCTAGTCATGTCTATATTTCTAGAGATGTCATATTTGAGGAGAATGTTTTTCCGTTCAAGAAAGCCCCACCCAGATTTCTCCCAACCTTGCAGCCGACACACAATGCCCCTGATTTGTGCACCTTGCATTTGGGTAGCAGCAGTACTAATTTAGAGAATGATCATATACATATATCTATGCTTACTAACTCTTTGGATGCAGAAAATCTAGTGCCCACATCAGCTTTAGGATTGTCGCTGTAATCCTCCGCGCCGCTACTGTGCGAATCAACATTGGTTGTTCTGCTAATGATTGGGGCATCAGATCCTCCGCCAGCAGATGATATTGTGCAATGCCCGGTCGGATCCTTGGCCGTTGGTCGATTGACTGTTGTTGCACCGGTTGCTCCCCTCGCAACGGCTGGTACGGTTGTCCCCTCAATTGTGGATCCTGCACCTACTACTCATCCGTATGGTACTCGATTGAAGCACAATATCAAGAAATTCAAGGTGCGTACAGATGGAACAGTAACATATTCTATGGTTCAATCTTCTGCCTCTGAACCTACTTCACATATTACTGCTATGGAGCATCTCCTCTGGCGTCAGGCAATGAATGATGAATTTCAGACACTTCTGAAAAATAAGACATGATACTTAGTTCCTCCTCATGTTGGTCTTAAGGTTATTGATTGCAAATGAGTTTTTAAACTCAAGCAAAAGTCAGATGGCTCTATTGATCGTTACAAAGCATGCATGATTGCTAAAGGGTTTAAATGATACCTTTAGTCCAGTTGTTAGGCCCACTACCATTCAACTCTTATTATCTGTTGTTATTTCTGTTGACTCTGGCAATTCGGAGGACAATGTCGACGAAAAATTGGCCGAAGGTTTCTTCGAAATTAAAATTAGCGGAAGTAAAAGGAGAGAGGGAGAGAGATTCGCTGAGATTTGCTGAAGACTCGATATATTATTTTTCTTCAGTTGAACGGTTTAAATAACCAATCTAATTACAAAAATAGAAAAACCAATTATACAAAAATAGGAGAGTGGACGAAGACTTCGCCCAAATTGGCCAAACAATGACACCTAGAATTACGCTCTTCCATTCGCGTGAATTCAGATGTTTTGAGAAACCTAACTAAATAGGGCACATGGCTTTTATTTAACAATCTCTCGTGGTTGGGTTATTCGACAGATTGATATTCAAAATGCTTTGTAGATTCTCAACATCCTGGTTATCTCTGCAAGCTGGATAAGTCACGTTATGGCCTCAAACAAGCTCCGCGTTCTTGGTTTTCTCGCCTTAGCTCCAAACTATTACAGCTGGTTTTACACCTTCAAAGGCTGATGTCTCTCTTTTCATTTTTAACAAGACGGACATTCAGATGTATATCCCCATCTATGTTGACATTATTATCATCAGCTCATCTTCTATGGCTATTGAGAAACTTCTTACACAGCTTTGGGATGACTTTGCTGTTAAGGATCTTGGCACTTTGAGTTATTTTTTGGGGATTGAGGTCCGCCATACTTTCAATTGACTTGTTCTGACACAACATAAATACATTCAAGATTTATTGTCCAAGACCAATATGCTCACCTCCAAAGGTGTGCCCACACCTATGCTTCCTAGTGAGAAGTTGTTATTGGATGGTGGTGAAAAGCTCACCTGAGGATGCTGTCGGAGTGTTATTGGTGCTCTCCAATATTTTTCTTTGACACGTCCTGATATATCCTTCTGTGCCAACAGAGTGTGTCAGTTCATGTCCTCCTCGACTTCTGTACATTGGGCGGCGGTCAAACGAATTCTCTATTATCTAGATGACACTATTGATATGGGCTTGTGTCTTACAAAGTCATTTGCTATGTGCCTTCTTCGATGCTGATTGGGCCGGGAATCCTGATGACCGTCGAAGCACTGGAGGCTATGCGATATTCTTTGGTGGCAATCTTATCTCTTGGAGTTCAAGAAAACAATCAACAGTTTCTTGTTCTAGTACGGAGGATGAATACAAGGCGGTTGCTGATGCCACTATTGAATTAATCTAGATCCAAGTCCTCTTGCGTGAGCTCGGGATCTCGCAAGCTCGAGCGCCTAGCCTGTGGTGTGGCAACATTGGTGCAACCTATCTGTCTGCCAATTCAATCTTTCATCGACGGACGAAGCATGTTGAGGTTTATTATCACTTCGTTCGTGAACAAGTATCGACTCATCTGCTTGATGTGCGACTCATACCTTCCAAGGATCAACTCGTCGATATCATGACAAAGCCACTGCTAGCTCCTTCTTTTAGCATTTTTAGGCGTAATCTGAACTTAGTAGTACATCGTCCAGATTGATGGAGGGTGTAAACGTAGAATATGTCATACCTATACATAGTAAGATAATCTACTGATTTACTGGTTTGTTACTATGGATCAAGGAGAATGAAGTTTGACCTATATAGATTACAGTGTCATTCAACCTGAGGGCAAACTAGCAACCATTGTGCAATTTCGAATAATTTTTAGATTAAGGATAGAGTTTTGATTGTTTTAACACGGTTGTTGGATTAATTTTTAGGATGTGTTTCAAAAGAAGAAGTACGCAATGAACGTTCTAAATTTGGTAAACTTATAGGGTTTTAAACCCAAAATATTATCGAGTTAAATTCAATTTGATTAGCTAATGGTCTTAATTGAATCTTGTTCCCATTGATTCAGGTTGATGCACTCAAAAAGTTTGGTGAAGGAACCAAGAGCATCATGATGGAATTCCCCTTCAGTGTAGTTTCAAAATAGAAATACGTAGAAGAAAGGGACTAGCAAGCTAAGATTTTTCTTGCAGGATTGGATATGAGTTCGTATTGAACTTTGAAGATTAATTAAGATTAATTATACATATATGCCCAATTTTGTGGTTTATGGAATACACCTTATGAGTAACATAGGTGATTTAGCTATGCAATTTACTACGGTCTGCCCATAATATATGATTTACGATGATATGAGATAATGTGATTATGCTACTCTGATTATACGATAATGTGAATTATTAAAGGACATCAGTTAACCATCAAAGTGAACATGTCTTGATTGACAAAATTCTGCATTCGTATCTTTTATGATTATTTGTTTGTATGGCAGAGTCATGCCCTAATATGCATAAGCTTTATGGTGACATAATGATGCTATGTAGAGACTATTAAAGGATATCCAACTATCTATTAGTTGTGAACTTGTTCGGATAAGGACATAGGTCCAAGCAAGTATATAGTAGTTGGTAGGCACGAGACTCCCTCCCTCTTTTGATGATGACGACGTTATGGAACCTATTAGGAAGTTTCCAACTAATGTTTAATAGAGAATCTATCTCGATTGATGGTGCTCATATTGTATGATGAGTTATGAGTAAGAACCATAATGAGGTAACACCATGGATATCTATGAATATGTATGAGTTAATAACAATTGTGAAAATAGTAAAGAGCCAATTAGATTATCGTAAAACTTCAGGTAACCGTAATAGATTAATGATCTCTAAGGAGTTGAATATTTTTCTTTTCTTTTTCCATTGGAATTCAAATTCACGAACGATCAAAGTGAGGATCTTTGACACTTTGATTGTCTTGCTACCTGTCCTTGTAGGAATCTCAAGTCGTCTCTCTGATCCGATTTCTGCAACCTGTTTTTGGATTAGGTCATTAGCCAGCACCAATCATACCCTTTATTGAGATAAAGAAACCGAGACAGTATCTCTCTCAGCTGCAAGAAGATCAACTACATTTCCATTTTTTTAATGAAAGGAGTTCAGAATCGTTCAACATATGAAGTTATTTTGAGAAGTTGACTAAGCTTACAAGTTTCCTTTGATTTTACGAAAGTTTCCGCTATTTTATCGAGTCTTCATCCTTCATATTCTTAGTAACAACTCCTTTATTAACATATAAAACGACGAGTCGTTCAACATATTTTTATTGAATTATACCATTCTAAAGGTTGGTGTTCGGTTTTTATTCTCATAATTCTTGATAGCCACGTACTGCATTCAATAATTTTCAATAACATGCCTCAAATTCGGGCGTTTAGGTTTAGAGGTTTAACCGATCCAAAGATTCCTTTCAAAATTGGTTAGGGATTTTGAAGTTTATGCCAAATTAAATGCATCTAATTAAACAAAGATCTAAAGAGAGATACTCCAAGCTTTGGAAAATGGAAGATGGATAAATATTTATATTTTGTCACCTCACTTTAGGGTTGTGAATGATTATTCCATTATATATTCAAATCTCAAAACCTTATTATAAAATAAAAAAAACAATTGCATGTATTAAAAAAAGTAACAAGTTGATCCAATCTTTGTATAAAAATTATTAATAAATATTCCCAAAAGATCTCAAACCCAAATCATATCTTATGAAAACTATATAATATACAATAATTAACTTAACCCTATTCCTTACGTTAATTATTTATATTTAAATGCATGAAAAAAAAATCCTATCTTACAATTGGTTGCACCTGCACAGCTGCACCCATTACCAAACATTATTAGGTCTTTCTAACCCTTTCTTTAAAGAAATTATAAATTAATTATATTAGTTTTTGCAATCCTCGTGAAAATATTTTGTAGAAAGTAAAAATGTAACAACTCAGACCTACCGCTAGCAGATATTGTCTTATTTGGGTATGTTTTATTCTCCTCCCCAATCAATGTGGGATTGTGGAATCTCACAATCCACCCGCTTCAGGGCCCAGCATCCTTACTAGCACACCGCCTCATGTCTATCTTCTTTTGGGGAAAAATCTCCTCACTGGCACATTGCTTGATGTTTGGCTCTGATACCAACTGTAACGACCCAGGTCCACCGCTAGCTGATATTATCCTCTCTGGACTTTCCCTTATGAGCTTCCCTCAAGGTTTTAAAATGCATCCGCTGGGGATGAGCTGAAAATAACAAAAAAAAAAAGAAAAAAAAAATTCTAATAGTATATTTAATGATTAAATAGTTAATATTTTTACAAATTAAAAAATTAATATTTGGATTCATTAAAATATAGAGATTAAATTATTCTAATAGGTTTATTTTGTTTCACTTTTCCACCCCATTTTATTCTTTTAAAATGCTTAGTTTTATTACCTAGAATTTTAAATTAAATAAAAATATATCAAAAGCCTATGAATAAAAAACACTTGCAAACGTGAAGATACAGGAATTGACAAAATGGTATTTTAATTTTTTACTTTTTATATATATATATATATATATATATATATATATATATATATATATATATATATATATGACTCGAGAAGCTGACTAACGTAGACTATTCAATTAAAATTTATTTGAGTTGGATTTTTTTCCGACTCGGTTGAATTTTTGAAGAACTAAAAAATTTAAGTCAGTTTGCAGGTTGACATTTTTTTGGTTGGGCCAACCAGAAAATAGAGTTACAACTCAACTCTACCCTACCATACTTTAAAGATTGTTATAAAAATTAAGAATATTTGATATTTGTAACTCATATTAGTAATGCACGGTGACTTATGAATGTTTGATATTTGATTGTTTAAGATTTTAGTTATTAATGTAATACGTAAGTTAGATAAATATGATTTTTTAAATAATTATAAAGAGTATAGCTTGATAACCTAATGAAACCTAACCGGTAAATAGAGAGTTGGGTTGGGTTACGAATTCTATTTGAGATACTTAAGTCACCAATGCAATCAACTAAAAATTTCGGGTGGGTCTATTTCTTTATCTTCTAATCTCATTTTTTAAATTTAAATTTCAATATTCATATTACCATCGTCTACATTAGATAATTTTTTCTTCCATTTTGAGATCTTTAGATTCGTAACATACGGAGAATGGAATCCCATAGTACGAGGCAAGGGGAGTGTATGGTATTTCCATTTCTTCACACGTGTTCGTAGTAAATTGGCCGCCCTACCTAAACTAATCATCATATTGGTTCCTAGGCCCCATTGCTAGAAAGGCTCGACTCCAAAATTACGTACTATCAAAATAGAAAAATTGATTGAAAGTTGTGTACTTGCGGCTTTGGTTTGGCTTGGTCATTATGACGATTGATGATCCTTGGTGCAAATCCTTACGGTAGAAACATACTAAGGCTAAACTAGCCGCTTGCCCAAATAGTTCTCATTGGTAAATAGGTCACTTTCGGGCTTTCCGTTTCCGTCTTTGCTTCAATATTTTTAAAATGTGTCTGCTAAGGGAGACTTCCACACCATTATAAAGAATGCTTCGTTCTCCTCCCCAATCGACTTTTTTTCTTAAATAAAAGAATTATGATTTTTTAAAAACGGTCACGTATATTTTTGCAATAAAAAATTAGGGATATCTTTTTGAGAGATGGAATTAATTATTATAAATAAAGAGTGGATTTTGCTTTTAATAATGAAATTAAATGCAATTTTAGGAAGTCAACACTTTATGTATCAAATTAAGTATGGTTGGAGCTTATGAATACCTTTATGAGGGATTGCTTTATGTACAAAGTATTTTTTAACTATAATATAAACTTTTTAAATGACTACTAAAATTTTAATAATCTCTACAAACTATTTTTGTACTAAAACTATATATTATATGTTCTCCCTAAAAAGTGACAAGTGAGCCATTTGGGAGCCTATGCTCGAAAATAATTTTTAATGATCTTTTAAATATTTGTCAACATTTTATTTTCTTATCATTCAAAATTACGAGTCATTTTGAGTATAGTTCGGTAAATAACATATCAAATTAAAATTTAAAAATTATGGGTTCGATGTTAACTCAAAACCCTAAAATATTAAAACAAACAACGAAACCAAATATGCTAAAAACCTCACAAAATAATCTTATCGTGTTGGAATTCTTACATGTCTAAATTGGACTACGACATATTTACGATCATGAAAATTAAGAATCAAACAAAATATTCTTATTATATAATTAATAAATCGGATAATATCTGCTCGTGGTGAGATTGAACTATTACAGATGGTATTAGAGACACTGGATGGTCTGAGGCACTAGTTGAAGTAGCGCTAGACCCTCTCTATAGTAGACGTGTTTTAAAATCATTAGGTTGACGACAATACGTAATAGGCCGAAGTGGACAATATCTGGTAATGGTGGGCTAGACCTATTACAAATGGATTTAGAGCCAGACACTGGGCAGTGTGCCAACGAGGACACTGGACCCCCAAAGACAGTGAATTGTGAGATCCCACATTGGTTGGAGAGGGGAACAATTTATAGTAGATGCGTTTTAAAACCATGAGGCTGACGGTGACACGTAATAGGCCAAAGTGGACAATATCTACTAGCATTGGGCTTGACCTGTTACAAATGGTATTAGAGCCTGACACCAGACGGTGTGCCAGCGAGGACGCTGGGTTCCGAAAAGAATGGATTGTGAGATCCCACATCAGTTGGAGAGAGGAACGAACGAAGCATTTCTTACCAGGGTTTGGAAACCTCTTTCTAGTAGACGCATTTTAAAATCGTGAGAAATGGCGATATGTGATAGTCAAAACGGACAATATCTACTAGTAGTGGACTTAGGCTATTATATAATATTCATATCCAATCACAAATTGTCGGATCGAAAACGTGTCATACTTCTAAACGAGGGCAATTTTTTCCCAAAGCAATATTTTTTGGAGTATGAGCAAAAAAGGCAATCTTTTAAGCTTGAAAAAGTGCCCATGTTCTTGGGATTGGAAGCAATCTTTCATTGTAAATTGTAATTAATTATTCAAAATGAGAGAGATTAAGATTAGGTCAAAAATATTGCAAGAGTTAATGCTGATTTTAAGGGAAAGATGTTCCCATCATTCTCTTTAAACCAATTATTTTTGCTTTTAGAAAGCAACTTTTTTCAAATGCTCTCTCTTTCTTTCCCTTTATTTTTTTTTTTTTTTTGTGGGTCAAAAGTGATGGTTTTCTTCTCATCAATCGATTAATTTGACCTTAATCATCATCTTCATTATATGATCATCCAAATTTCTTCTTTACGAAGTAATGAAACTTTCCATCGATTAATCTTGATCAATATTGTGTTATTTTGTTCGATTTTTTTAATGAAAATTTTGTTTGAATGTTTGAAAATGTGGGATAATCGTGTTTATTTTGTAGTAAGCATACAAATAAGATGTAATAGTTATGAAAAAAATATAGTCACTGAAAAAGGCGTGAGAATTCTGCACCTTGAGTCTCTTCGTTTTTTGCAGTAACATTTTTTTAAACGTATATATAATCACTTCAAGGTTTTTCAATGTTAGATATAGCCCACGATCGAATTATACAGAAACAAATAAGTAAAATTGAAAGAACAACTTGAGGGGAGAGTTTCATGAAACCGAAAACTTTAAGCAGTATGTTTTTCAATTTTCTTTGTTGTTGTGAATAGAGTTTAAAGTTCTCCTATCTTAAGAAACTCTCTCATCGAGTTATTCTTTCTACTTCACTACCATATGCATGTGTTGTGGTCTCAAGTTGCGATGCCGTCATCAGCCGTACAGGAATGTCTTGCCTTAACCTGAAATAGAAGTAGCACGTGACTTGAGTATTTAAAGAATACTCAATAAGTGACCCCACTATTGAGGTTAAATGCAAGAACATGCGAATGCAATGACGAGATCTATCATAATAATCTGTTTTCCTACGGCTGCTATCCTAATGGGCAACTTGGAGATGTAATTAATTTCCTACACACGAGTGAGTATGGACCCACCAGTTGGTTCGCACACCTCATGGCCCCCTTTTCTTGTCGGGCAAGCATTCTCTGGTAGCTCTTGATGTCGAGCACTCGTTAGGAGTAACGGTCGTCACGGAAGCATTATGTCAAACATAATGATCGTTCACCTACCTAGTAGTGTACGCATCTGTACCATCGTGAAGGAATAGGGGTACATCCCAATGCGTGAGCACATAATGATCCATGAGGTCCTAACATTTTTCCATTTTCATTATTTTTTTAATACAACCCGGCTAAGCGTTTCATACCATATCATATCGTTTTTCATATTATTTCTCATATCGTTTATCATATCTTTCATGGATATGTCGAGGTTGTATTTCATTCTAGTTGGTCATTTTGCATGTCAATCATACCATATAATTCAAATTACATAAATATGTTGTAACGACCCAGATCCACCGCTAGCAGATATTGTCCTCTTTGGGCTTTCCCTTTCGGACTTCCCCTCAAGGCTTTAAAACGCGTCTGCTAGGGGAAGGTTTCCACACCCTTATAAAGGGTGATTTGTTCTCCTCCCTAACCAATGTGGGACATCACAATCCACCCCCCTTCGGGGCCCAGCGTCCTCACTGGCACTTGTTCCTTTATCCAATCGATGTGGAACCGCCCCCAAATCCACCCCCCTTTGGGGCCCAGCGTCCTAACTGGCACACCGCCTCGTGTCTACCCTCCTTCGGGGAACAGCGAGAAGGCCGGCACATCGTCCGGTGACTGGCTCTGATACCATTTGTAACGACCCTAAATTTCAACATATCTAGAGTCACCACTAACGTCTCATGCCCACGGTCCAATTGAGCCGGCCTGCAAACCAAACACTTGCGGCCCAGCCTAGTAAGCTGAGGCCCAACGATTAGCCTTGGCCCAGTAGCCTTCCACAGCCCGCGACTCGAACCACGACCCGAACCGGACTGCGACCCGCGCTTCGACCCGACACTACCGCCTGACGTGGCTTTCTCTGCTGCTGCCATGTGTCACACAGCGGCGCAGGCAGTCCCTCGGCTTGGCTTGGCGCAAACGGCTCGGGCTCCCTCCGGTGACGCTCCGGCGGCTCCAGCGGCTGTTCGGCTCGGCTCACCTATTTTCAGCCCAATTTCCACTGTTTCGACCCTCCCGGATCTGTTTTCGACCCCGATTAAGGTATCCGAGGCCGTTTTGGAGCCGTATTTCACATTTATTAAATTATAGGTAAATTAATTGTGAAATACTAACGGAAAGTGGTGAACGATGTGATAGGAAACAAACCCCGGCGACGTAGGAAGCAGCTCTCACGGAACGAGAGCTTACGTTTAGCTATTTAAGGAGTACTTCGGCCAAGGCCAACCAAGTAAGTGCCCTTACTATAGGATAGGCTAAATAAATTATATGATGCTTGATGATATGTGCCAGTATATACATATTTTGTTGAGTGACGCTTGATATGTTTGACGCACGTTGTGGCATTATGATGAGCATGATGATTACATGATTTTTACCTTAATATGATGATGTTTTCCATATTGAGCATGCTAGATGATGATGAGTGCCATATTGCATCATGTCGTTAGGTCGACGTAGGACACAACCCTAAGAGCATGAAAATGATATTAATATAAATATCCACGAGTATGCGTTACCTAGAGTAACAAAGAGATGAGACTAGAGGGTTGTGTCAGAAGAGACATTACGATGGATTTAGAGGGACCTCATGCATTTTGTATGTTCATAAGCATAGGGCTACTTACCCTAGAGATGATGAGTGCGGACGCGCACCTTATGATGAGCGCGAATGCGCACAGGTGCGAAAGCACACAGATGAGGGTGTTCATGAGGCGCATGACACTATGGGGTTCCGCTGACCTCCGGACGTCGCTACAGATTAGCTTGACCAGAGGGTCCAGGGGGTGTGCGAGCGCCCTGGGGACTCACACTCGCACGTGTGAGTCGTGTGTAGGGAAGTACTACACATCCAATTTATCCGAGACTGGAGGCCACCCCTAAGATGATTAGAGATAGGTCCCTATTCATGATTGCATGTGTTTGCATTAGCATGGCCCCTTTAGTGGGGTCACTTACTGAGTATTTCTTCGAAATACTCAGGCCGTGTGCCATATTGTTTTTCAGGTAAAGGCAAGGCTCCCATGTACGGTTGACGGTGGCATCGTGATCAGAGACTGTGACGCGTGCATAGGATAGTTGCATATTTAATTCCTAGTCTTGGTTAAGATAGGGCGTTTGCATTTCATTCATTTATATTAATTAATTTGTAATCGTTTTATTTTATCTTTTTTGAACTCCAGCACGATGTTTGAAACACGTAAGTCCGGCAGTGTTTTCTAATGTTTTAATGTATTCTGAAGTTTTAAATTTTTCCGCTAATAAAGATGAGTACGCTTAGATTTTTATTCTGCATTAGAGATGAGCATGAGACGTTAGTGGCGACTCTAGATATGTGGAAATTTAGGGTCGTTACATATGTCATATCATAACGTTCCATGCTTCCAGACATAAGAATTTTCTATCATATACATGTCATACCATAACATATCACATCACAATATATTGTATCATAAACCATGTCAATTTATCTCATGTCTCATACCATAACATATTTCATATTATTTTCATATCATATCAACATATATATATATATATGTCATTTGCATGTTGTATCATAATCATATTATTTCGTAAAAACTTTGTAATCACACCGTTTCCATATGCATGTCCTAGCCATATCATTTTCTAAACTTGTCATAGTCTATCGTTGTTATACATCTCATAGTCGTATCATTTCATAAACATACCTTAGTCATATCATTTCTATATGCATATCTTAGCCATATCGTTTCCTAAACTTGTCATAGTTTTATCGTCTGTATGGATCTTAGAGTTGTATCATTTCATGAACATATCTTTGTCATATCATATCCCAACATATCCTAAATCATATCGTTTTATGAACGTATCCTAGTCTTACCGTTACAAGAACATATCCTAGCCATATTGTTTCATGAACGTATCTTAGTCATATCGTTATAGGAATGCATCCTAACCATATCATTTCATGAACGTATCTTAGTCATATCGTTATAGGAATGCATCCTAACCATATCATTTCATGAACGTATCCTAGTCATACCGTTACAGGAACGTATCCTAATCATATTGTTTTATCAATATGTCATAATCATATCATTTTCTATATATAACCTAGCCATACCGCTATGTCAATCATATCTAAGTCATATTGTTACATTAAATTTATCGCATCCCTCTCGAATCCAACCTCACACATATCATTGAACACATCATAAGGTAGGAGTTATCATATCATTCACATATCATTACATATACATAACATATCATAGTCATATCGATTCATAAAGAATTCACACATATCAAATTTATGACATGTGCAGAATTACAGGGCATGTGTCAGCATCAAATATAACCATGCCGATAGTAAGACCACTTACTTGATTAGCTTAGGTTGGTGTCCCCATTTATCCTTAATGAAAGTTCGATTTTGTTCTTTGTATCCAAGTCAACCTATATGAATCTATGACATCAATTTCACGTTTAATTCTCTCAATTTTAGAATGGTCCATGTGCTAGACTTCATACAAGCATTAAAGACTTTGATTATGTTTTCTTTTACAAGATGTAAGCATACATTAGTCAATTAAACATTCATATTAGTGTTATTTATCTCTAACAAAATGTAACAAATGACACTCAAGTTGATATTTTGAAATTGATTAAAATATCATTTTGGTCGCTGTTCACTGTGATTTGAGTTTCTCCATTGTCGTTTGTGTACAAATGTCAAGTTTTAGTCACAATACTTTTAATAAGTTTTAAAAAATAGTATTTGTAATTACTTTATGGTTGATTTTTCAATTAAAAATTAGTCTATATTAGTAGTCTCTTTATATATCTTGAAAAATATATCTATATACTTGCATGAAAATACTATAATTTTCGTTTGTTTGTTGAATAAGCTAGTCCGTGTAGTGTGAAAGTACCTCAAGATCGTAATCTGGCTTGAGCTTTTCTTTTCGGGCTTCCCTTCAAAGCTTTAAAACGCGTTTGTTAAGGAAAGGTTTCCACACTCTTCAAAAGGGTGTTTCGTTCTCCTCTCCAACCAATATGAGATTCTATATCACAATAACGCACAAAAACAATACAATTAGATTTGTAAAGGGGCCTAATCCAAGCCCTGAACTTCTCAACAACAAAGACAATAGCTATTAGCTCTTTTTCAGTTGTTGTATAACTCACTCGAGCCTCATTCACTGGTATTAAAAAGATTTAAACATATTTTAATCATACCCTTTTGTATATACTTAGAAATCAAAGATCTTGTGTTCATGAGTTCATCCTCCAAAAAATCAAACTAAACATATTATGGTAGCTTAAGCATAGCTTGAAAGGATGATTATTGAAGAGTGCCCTTTGGAAACCCTAATGGGTCACCCAAATAAGCACCTAAAACTCTCCACTTTTGTAAACAATGAACTTAAATCATAAGAATGATATCTTTTTAAATATTAAAATCTTTGGTTAGGTTTATGAGTATAATATTATGTTTTTTTTTTTTTTTTTTTTTTTTTTGTTTTTTCCCTAACCCATTTTCCCATTTTAAGTTATAAAATTTTGTATTTTCCTTCATCAATCATTAATGCCAAAGGAATAGGTTCCCTCATTGAGAATGAGACAACAAAGTTCATATCAAAGGCTAATATTACCTCTTATGGCTATACAACACATGGGATGCCCAATTGAGTTCGTATGGGTCAATTGTGAACTATAAGGAGTCGTTATTTAGAAGATTTGATACACAACGATACAAATTTGATGCACGTGATTCATATTAATTTATTTAATATTCGTAGGTGGTTTAGGTAGAAAATATCGATTTTTTTTAAACAAAATATGTAGAATAAAGAGTGATGCAAAACAAAGCTAACTTTTTTAGTTCATCCATGAGAGGATGATGTGGTTTGGCTTTTGGCCAAAATTGATATCTAACCGACATATCCAACAATGTTGATACTTATTGTTTCTTCCTTCTTTTATTTTTATTTTTCTTTTTAATAAAGTCAATTGCTTTAGAATTAAGTTCATTGATTATGTATGGGTTAGATAGATAAAATGGACGATTGATTTTTTAGACTAAATTAATAAAAATATCCTTAAAAGTAATAGTTACTTTAAACTTAAAGATAAAAAATAATTGGTTTTGAACGGAGTTATTTCCAAAATACCTTAAATTTTCAAGACTCAAATAGAGTTGGTTTTTACCCTACTCAAGATTAATTTAAAGAAAATGACGATTAAATGAACCCGACTCTCCACAATAGTATGATATTGTCCACTTTAAGCATAAGCTCTTATGGCTTAAAAGCTCTCATACCAATGAAGATAGTATAATCGAGGCTCGATTCTTTATTCTTTTGGAGTCTTCCTTTTCTTTTGCAATCTATTGGCACGACTTAGTTTAGAGCATGACTCTGATACCGTGTTAGATGGATACGACTTTCCACAATGGTATGGATATTGTCCACTTTGAGCTTAAGCTCTAGTGACTTTGTTTTGGGCTTTCCCAAAAGACCTCATATCAATGGAGATTATATTCCTTGATTATAAAACCATGATCCGACTTTCATCATCCAATAATGATTATTTAGAGTGTAGATAAATGATTGTTGTCCACGTAATAACGGTAAAAAATTTAATATTTTTTTTTAAATTTAAGGATATTAAAAAATGTGACACTAACTGTTTCCATATGATAATAAGAATATGTTTTAACTTTTTTTTTTTTAAGTTTTTAAAAATGTTTGAGAATAATAATAAAGTATTAGTAATTTCTATTTAAAATAGATTTGAAAGTATGGTTTTTTTTATATATATTTTTTAAAGTTTAAATAGAATTGAAACTTTTAAAGTTGAATTATTCTTAAGATAAATATAAAATTTAAAAGTATTTTTATTAATTTAAAATATTAGCGTGCACCAACATAAAAAGAGAAGTTATCAAATAGGGATATTATGAATATACAAATGTGTGGTATTTCTCCACACACGCACACATGGACCTACCAAATGGGCTTGTATACGTACTCCTGACCTAGACTTGGTTGAGCTCACAAATGTCATAAAAGGAAAAGATTCACATGATATCATAGCAAACATAAAATCAAAGGTATGTGTTCATATTAACATAGCATAAAGGGGAAGTATCCCGATGCATATGACATACATAAATGCACGAGATCTCCATGGTTTAAAATCATAGCATAACATCAAAATCATTTCCTTATTCCTTTCATCCATGACATATTATATATATGCGTCATGTATACATAGTAATCATCATAGCTTTCATCTTATATTGTCACATGATCCATCACATAGTTTTACATGAAAAAACGTAGCATGACATATATAGTGTTCATTCCATTCATATCATGGCATAATGAATATCACATACAACATAACATGGCATCATACGTCATTACATAGCACACATAAACATAGCATAACATTATGGGGCATGCATCATCATACATCATACAATTCTTCCAACCCCAACAATAAGGTCAGTTACTTATTTTACCTTAGTCGAATTCCGTAAATATTTTATAGCTGCTTCAAGATTGTCCTCCAACATTTAACTCAACCTATACATACCCATATCATCTTCTTATGACATATTATTAAAGTTAGTTTAGCTAAATATAGTAAATACTCTTGATAATTATCGGGAAACTATATATAATTGAGTAAATAGGAGTTCTATTGACCTCAAATGCCCTTAAAAAGATCAAAATAGCTGTACGAGGGTCGAAAACATAGAAAATGGTATAAAAATTATATATCGAGCCGAATAAGCTATTTTTAAGCTGTCGGAGCCGACACAAGGAGTGCGCCAATGGACGAGCTGAGATGAATCGCGACTAGGAATGGAACATACACTTGGCACATGCGGGACTATGGAGTGATAGTTGTTGCTCGGGTCAAGGCGCAGACTTGGAGTCGATTTATGGGTGTTGCGGGTTGCATTCAAGCTGGGCTGATTACCTCTCTTTTGTCGAATGCATTAGTGGGTCGACTTGGTTTGATAAGCCCCCATCGTGTTATCATCATTGATATGCTCGTAGAGAGCAGAATTTCTGACGCATTATCAAATAGCTTGTACGTACTTCCAATGTGTAAACGTTGCAGATAAAAGTGCAAAAGCTTTTGGATGGTTTGAGAACCGGTGTGGAGAGGTTTTTAAGAGTACATGGGTGGTTGAATCTACGAAATTGATGGCTCACCCGAAATCTATTCGAATTTTTTTAAATTTATAATTGTTGTTTCTCTCTCATTTCATCCTATCGTTCTCTCGTTCTCATGTGGCTTCCCCTCTCTCATGGTTTCTCCACAACACTTTGACATAAGTGATCTCCCTAGTGCGTAAAGTTTTTACCTCACGCGTCAAGACCCTCGCCGGTCTTTCGTTGTAACTTAAGTCTTACACTACATCCAAGGACTCATAGTCTACCACATGCGTGGGATTAGTTGGATACTTACGAAGTACAGACACATGAACACATTGTGTACTGCTGAGAGGGATGAATGGTAAGACTAACTTGTACCCCATGGGTTTGATTCGATCTAAGATCTCGAAGGGTCTAATGAAGTGTCGGATCAACTTGCCTTACGTCTAAACCTTAGAACACCTTTTATTGGAGCCAACTTGAGGAACACTGGGTCACTCACCACAAATCCTAAGCTCCTATGCCTTACATTTGCATCTCTTTTGTCTACTCTAAATAGTGCGCAACCCCGCCCTAATCTTTTACATCGTCTCATTGATAACTTAAACTAATTTGAGACTCATCAATTCTCGTTCTCCTAATTCGTCCCAACACAATAGAGACCTGCACCGTTTTTCATATAATACCTCATATGGTGTCATACCAATAGTTGTCTAGAAACTGTTGTTATAGGCGAATTTCATGAGGTATAACTTCGAGTCCCAACTATCTGTGAAGTCTAATATATGCATGTAACATATCTTCTAGGATCTAGTTTAAATGTTATGTTTGACTGTCTGCCTGTGGATGAAAAGGCATACTAAAATCGGGAGAGTACCTAACGCCTTTTGAAGACCACACCAAAATGCTAACGTAAAGCGTTGGTCTCGATCTTATACAAATGACACGAGAACTCCATGCAACCTAACAATTTCCTTCATGTATAGCTATGGACAATTCTCCACTGTATAGGTGGCTTTACCCAAAAGAAAATATGTTGACTTAGTCAATCTGTGCGCAATTACCCATATGACTGTGTAACCTTTCAACGTTCTTGGAAATCCCACTATGAAATCCATAGCTATATCCTCACATTTCATTCTGGCACATTGAGGGGTAGCAACAATCCCACCATTCTCTGTTTAATTGCCTTGACCTGTTGCACACCAGACATTTACTTACAAATTTTGCTATGTCCTTCATGTTATGCCCCAAAAAATGTTGCTTTAAATCTTGATACATCTTGATACCACCAGGGTGCATGGAGAACAAGGAATTATGGGCCTCGACTAGGATTTCTTTTTTCAATTCTTCCACCGCCGGCACGCACAAACGTCCTTAGCACAGCAATCCGCCATCAGATGATTTGAAGATGCCATCCACTGGTCCTGCCGCAATCTCATCAAATATTTTACCCAACTAGGGATCCCGTAGTTGAACATCGACGCCGGCACGCACAAACGTCCTTAGCACAGCAATCCGCCATCAGATGATTTGAAGATGCCATCCACTGGTCCTGCCGCAATCTCATCAAATATTTTACCCAACTAGGGATCCCGTAGTTGAACATCGATGATTCGTTGTCGAAGCATGGGTTGGGTTGTCGGTTTGGCTAGTTATTCTCTAATTCCTTCCACTGTCACTGCTATCCTAACTTGTTTGAACTCTATCTTTACTCGGGGCTCTCTAGTGATTAAAGATGACGAATGGGCTATTTTCCTACTTAAGACCTCGGCGACCACGTTGACCTTCTCGTGGTGGTACTTGATGTCGATGTTGTAGTCTTTCACTAGCCCTCACCACCTTTGATGCCTCATATTCTATTCCTTCTGAGCTTTCTCCCATACAAATACTGTCTCCAAATGTTTAATGCAAAGACTACCATCACTATCTCCAAGTCTTGCGTGGGTAGTTTTGTTCATAATTCTTCAATTTTCTGGATGCATATGCAATGATCTTCTCGTGCTACATCAACACATACCCTAGGCCCTTCTTGGAAGCATCATTGTAAATTACATAATTTCTCGTGTCGTCGATAATCATGATTACAGGTGCAGTCACTAGCCTATCCTTCAGATTCTAAAAATTTGCATAGTGTTCCTCAGTCCATGCAAATGGCGCACACTTCCAGGTGTGGTCAGGCTATCATGGTAAAACCCTGTACGAAGTGTCGGTAGAGCCTGCCAGACAAAAAAAACTACGTACCTTAGTGACTATGGTCAAGCAAACCCACTTAGTGACTGTTTCCAATAGACCATTCTCTAACAAAACATATCTAAAAAACGAGACCTCCCGTAACAGAAATTCATATTTAGAGAACTTGGCATACAACTTGTTCCCTCTCAGAATTGTCAGGGCTTTAGTATCAACTCCATTCATCAACTCCATGAACACAACAAGGGCATTAGTAAGTCTAAATGACATAACCACGAACTCATAATACCCATATTTTGTTCTTGAGGCTATCTTCAACACATTTTTCTTTTTTATCTTGATCTGATGGTAACCTAACCTTAGGTTTATCTTGGAGAACACAGTTGCTCCTTTGAGATGATCAAATAAATCCTCTATGTGTGGAAGGGGATACTTGTTCTTCATTGTCGTCTTGTTAACCTTCCTACACATGTCTCCACATGTACAATTTAGTGATCACACAAGTCTCAGGTTCGAGAAGAAGAACATGCAAAGCGCGAAAATACACCATTGTGGGGTCCATACCGGGCGGGAGGATGCATTGGAAAGGAATTAAATCCTGTCGGGTTGGTGTACAGCGAGTGCGGCGATCAAAAGAAGGATTTCGACCGATGGCAGACCGATCTAGTGCTCGAATTGTGGGAAGATGGGGTAGCTGAGAGCTGGAGGGTTCAACCATTTGGATCTTAGGCACTTTTAGAACATCAATTATAGTAAATAAGTTCATAAGTATTAAAACTTAATGATTTGAGTTAACCAAATTTTGACCCTCAAATTTGTGGGGTTTATTTGGCAATCCCAACAATCAATTTCGACACATATTTGATTAAAATATTTAAATCTTATTTAAATATCTCAAATTCTCTCTTTTTGTTTAATTCGTAAATAAAACAAAAATGCGGTTAAATATATCATATATATGTAGCGCAAATTCCCTAATTTGAGTTCGAACACTTCGAACTCACTCGTCACACTGTTCAATTGTTTAGTCCGATATGAGCTAGTAGAGGGACCTAATGAACCTATAGATCATGGGCTCTAACTATCCAAGATTAACCGGTTAAACTCATTAACCTTGTTAATCAACAACACTCGTTAACTACTAGGACACTCCACTATAGCCTAATAGTTGCACTCCCCTCACTATAGATATATTTCTGTCCATTTGATATAATCATGATTAGTAAGTCGATCCTTCACAGGTTGTTCGTAACTAGAGCTGGGTCAATTAGCCGTTTTACCCTTGAAGTTACTTCTTGTTCCTTATGTCCCACTGATCCTCTTTTCAACAATTGGTTTGTGGTCCAACCAGTAAACTGAATCCCTCTCAGGCCAATGAGTGGGTGGGGCCCCTTGTTCAAGACCTGGAGTCAGTACTCAAGGAAACTACCTCTCTTCTATCCTTAAAAGTGGGTAGGAGCGAATTCCATCTTGCACCCCATGTCCCCAGCTATTCACCCACTCTTGCCCCTGAAATGGGAGGCCTATTGAGTCGGCGAACTCGAGCCACTCTCACCCATGCAAATCTAAGGATAATTCCGAATGAACAGGAGTTCATGGTTAGCTCAGAATTAAGATCGAGTTACCTAGGTCATCGACTGAAAAGAAAATCAGTCTCAACAGTAAACGACATTATAAAGTGAGAGTTATTTTCTTCATGGTCCGATCTTATGCAATACTCATTGCATAGGACGCCCCCACTCACATGTCTCCACATGTACAATTTAGTGATCACATTGTTTATATCATATACAAAAGTGGGCCACATCCATAGTGTCCCTAGAATAAGGTACTCAGCCTTATTTTTATACTATAGATCATTTTGACTATATACTTGAACTTGATCCACTCTTATGTCTCTACATATACTTCAAGTAATCATACTATAGCTAGAGTGTTCTTAGTTTATTGGATTTAGATTAATGATCGTAAAGTTCGTTTTATTCAATAACAATGTAATGCCAGAAAAAAAAAAAACAAAAAAAAAAAACAAAAAAACAAAAGGCTAAGTCAACTGAGGGGCAAAAATGTAATTTTACCCCTCCAGCCCTAATAGGGGTCCAAGGAGAACCCGGTCAGATCCCCTGCAAAAGAAAGAAGGAGTTAGAGAGAAATTAGAGAGGAGTCAGCTGAAATCTGAGTCTTCCCTACGTGAATCGATCCTAAAATGCTGAAATCTTCACCTAGGAACAACTCATGCACGGTCTGTAAAGAAGTTGGGCCAAGACCTCAACCCGAAGGCAGAGATCCGAGAATCGTTCGAGAACGGTGAGCGAACTTCTGACGTTCTTAAATCGTCTGGTAGTCAAGCAAAAATTACAAAAAAATAATAGGACGTAGCCCGTAACACGATCTAGAACTTTGCCAAAGGAATAATATCGATCCGATATACGGATCGAAAGATATGAAAATCGGAAAAGGGGACTGTGTTTCGGTTTTCAGAGGACAGAGAAGAAAGAAAAAAAAAAAGGGCGGCCGGCGAGCGGCAGAGGGCGGTGATAGGCGCCGACACGCGTCGACCGTCGGCTGGAGCAACACAGCTCCAGTGAGGCGACGACACATGTCGCCTGCAAGCTGGGTCGAACCGCAAATGCGAGCCGAGCCGAGCCGGACCGGACCAGCCGACCCACGACTACACGGAAGCGGGCGCGCATGGTAGGCGCGTGTGCAGCCTGCAAATGGCGCCTTCCCGCGCGCGTGACCACGCACTCCCACCGCGCTGCTGGCGCGTGGAACGGCCATTTTGGCCCGGTTGCTCTCTATTTGCCCGATTTTTGTCCCGGTTCCATTTCTAATACTATTTTTACGTTAATAGGGACCTAAGTTAAAGAAATCAATATTTTTGGACACCTCTCGGGCAAAGAAACACTAGCAAAAAGGGCACGCGTCAACTAGGTAAGTCACCACTCAATATTTAGGAAGAAGTACTTGTAGGATTCACTTGGATTGCATGCATGCTAGTAGTTTTGCTTCAGATTAGCTCTCCATGTAAATTATTGGTTAGATTAACTGTTATGATTGTATTGGATGAATTACATGAGTATTGTTGTATGCTTGATGGATGAATTCGCCCCATTGAGTGTGAACTTCGTGCTCTGGGTGCTTGATGGAGGTCATCGCCCCGTTGAGCCGGTATGCCTAGTTTGCATGAATTATATAGTATGATGTTAGAAAACGATTGCATGCACTCTCTGTTAATTGGTAAAGCCCATTTCTATGATAAGCGTAGGGAATTACTGTTAGAAGCGATATGTCGCTCCAGCCAGACTTAATTTTCCCCTAGGAACTTATTGGTTTACCACGGCAAGAAGGTACCACGGAGTGTTCATAGATTGCTAGCGTGAGAACGATATCTGTAGCTTCGTGGGAGGACCAAGGGTCCCTAATCAGTCTTGCTGCTCTTATCCATTTCGCATGGAAAATGTGTCCCCACGTCGTACAGCCCATTAGCTGCATGGGAACGAGTTGGGTCGCGCCCCCCATAGGGGTACTATATGGGCGTAGGGGTATTCAGCACACCCCTAGGCTAGGTACCATGTAGTCCCAGATAGCCATGTAGAGGTAGCACCTTATAGAGAAATACCGACCACATTAGCTTGGCGTAAGGAACCTCTAGACGTTTAATGAAAGGACGATGAACCGCTGAAACCCAAGGGGCAAGCCCTAAGGGACTAAGATTAGAACCAGATGTCCTAGAACCGAATTAGGAAACCGTGGGAATCTGATAAATTAAGATGCGAAGAGAGCCTACAAGTAGGTGGCTTACTGAGTATAATTTTATACTCATCCTTGCTATGTACTACCTTTTTTTTTTCAGGAGCGCGAGACGTCGGTCAAGGGCGTGCTTGATGGAGGCGGGGTTTGTCACAGAGGAACGGATTTTCCCGGGGCGTCAGTCCAGTCTTTATTTTGTATTTGCATTCTTTCGAAATTTATTTTCAAACTGTCGTGTGTTCGGTTTGTTTGTCGTTGGAAAACTTTTTTTGGAATTTAAAGATTTTCTCTATTTCATATTTAAGGCATTTTATGAATTTGTGTCTTGTCGTTAGTCACGATCCGTAGTAAAATATTGGGTTGTGACAAACAATCTTTACTGAATAAACAACAATAATAACATTATTGAAAATAGAATATATTTTTGTTTACAAACTATGAGTTTTAGGACATAAAACCCAACAACGAGCACCACAAGCTGACCGGCGTCTTACTTCATCCCGAGGCTCAAGGCGGGGATGAAGAAAGAGAATTTTTTGTGGTTCTTCTTCAAGAGTTCATTCATATGCTTTTGTCTTTGAGGTAAGTATTCTTCGCCCCTTACAGTTAAGATAAAGGGGGGAGGCGAGCACAGCAAGCTGACCGGCGTCTACTTCATCCCGAGGCTCAAGCCTAACCTTGTGAGCCTGCGTCAACTCGATGAGGCCAGCTGCTTCATTTCCATCGAGCGCGGGCTGCTCAAAATCTATGATGATCGATGACGGCTGCTCACGCAAGTTCAGCACACGACAAACCGTCTTTACATCCTGGAGTTGGAGATAGAGCAACCCATCAGCCTCTCGGCCTAGATCGAAGAGGTATCTTGGAGGTGGCACGCAAGGTACGGGCACTTAAACTTTCCTACGATACAAAAATTACACAGGGAGAAGATGGTGCACGGTTTGCCGGCAATCAAAGGCGTGAACAAGCTGTGCGACGGGTGCCTCATCGGCAAACAGAGGCGCACCCCCTTTTCGTCTCAAACATCCTACCGCCCCGGTGAGCTGTTGGAGCTGGTACACGGCGATATCTGCGGGCCCATCAAGCCGGGGACCCCAAGCGGAAGACCCTCTTCCTCCTGTTGGACACGACGATATCTACTAGCCCATCAAGCCGGCGACCCTAGGCGGAAGACCCTCTTCCTCCTGTTGGTCGATGACAAAAGCCGCTTCATGTGGCTAATCCTGCTGCAAGCGAAAAGTGAGGCAGCAGAGGCGATTAAGCGCATCCAGGCGCAAGCGGAGGCCGAATGCGGGAAGAAGATGCGAGTGCAGCACACGGACCGAGGTAGAGAATTCACCTCAGCGAGCTTCGGTAAGTACTGTGACAAGCTCGGCATGCAACGACAACTAACGGCGCCCTACTCCCCCCAGCAAAACGGGGTAGTAGAATGCCAAAATCAGACCATCATCGGGACAGCAAGGTCATTGCTGATGACGGCCGAGATTCTTGGGAGATTCAGGGGAGAGGCGGTAATGATGGCAGTCTACCTCCTCAATCATTCACCAACGCGAAGCCTCGACGGGAAGACGCCACACGAGGCCTGTTACAATAAGAAGCCAGCGATAAATCATCTGCGGATTCGACGCTAGCAGTGGAGTTCGCAACAGCGAACCGGAAGAAGGAGGAGCCCAGCATTAGGAACCATCACCGCCGCTAGCAGCTGCACCCCCTGAACCAGTGGAGTTCGCAACACCACGGGCTGCGGATTCGACGTTGGATGCTGATCACGATGATGATCTGGTGGCCAGGTACCTGAGGATGGACAACCTAGTGGGAGGAGCTGAACCACCTGGACTGGCGACGCGCGAACTCGAACAAGAGGTGGTCGAACTGCATGTCATCAGCGTAGATGAACCGAACACCTTCGTCGAAGCAAAAAGGAATCCGTGCTGACTAAAGGCAATGCAGGACGAGATAACATCCATCACCAAGAACCAAACGTAGAGTCTAGAGGATATGCCGCCGGGACACCGAGCCATAGGGCTCAAATGGGTCTTCAAACTGAAGCGCAACTCAAAGGAAGAAGTTGTGAAGCACAAGGCTCGTCTGGTGGCGAAGGGCTACGTCTAAAAGCAAGGAGTGGACTTCGAAGAGGTATTTGCGCCGGTTAAAATCCGTCCGCCTTTTGCTGGCAATCGCAGCACATTGCTCTTGAGAGGTCCACCACATGGACGCGAAGTTCGCTTTCCTTAACGGAGAGATGAAGGAGACCATCTACGTTCGACAACCACCTGGCTTCCTGGACAACGACAACTCGAGTAAGATACTGCGCCTGCAAAAGGCACTCTACAGGCTTCGGCAAGCACCACGAGCCTAGAACGCGAAGCTCGATAGTACCCTACTGTCACTGAAGTTCAAGCGATGTGCCTCTGAGCATGGCATGTACACGCACGGCCACGGCGAGCAGCGACTGATTGTGGGAGTGTACGTCGACGACCTCATAATCACTGGAGGCAACATGGAAGTCCTCGAAAAGGTTCAAGAGTGAGATGCCAAAGAACTTCAAGATGAGCGATCTCGGCGTACTCAGCTACTACCTTGGCATCGAAGTGCAATAGAGTACTACCGCCATCACCATGTGCCAAAGTGCGTACGCGAAGAAGCTGCTGGACACAACTGGGCTCGCGGACAGTAACCCTACAAGGACACCAATGGACGCCCGGCTCCAGCTAAGGAAGGTCGACACTACGACGATAGTCGACGCCACCAATTACCGCAGCATTTTCGGGAGCCTGCGCTATCCAGTAAACACACGCCCTGACCTTGCTTACGCAGTTGAATATGTGAGTAGATTCATGGAAGCACCTTGGGAGGAGCATCTTGTGGTTGTCAAGCGCATTCTGCGTTATGTGGCTGGAACCAGAGGCTAAGGTGTGAGATACAGCGCAGGGAAAGGAAAGACAAAGCTTGAGCTGGTCGGCTATAGTGATAGTGACATGGCCGGTGACGATGATCGTAAGAGCACCAGCGGGATGATCTACTTCCTCTCAAGCGGCGCGGCTGGCAATCAACAAAACAAAAGGTAGTTGCTTTGTCTTCCTGCGAAGTAGAATACATCGCCGCTTCGACGGCGGCAACACAAGGGGTCTGGCTTGCGCGATTGATGGAAGAACTCATCGGAAGAGAAAACGATCCACCAATGCTATACGTGGACAACAAAGCTACGATCTCCCTGTTCAAAAATTCAGTTTTGCACGACCGGAGCAAGCACATAGAAATCAGATTTCACTACATTCGAGAATGTGCAGATCGAGGGCTCATCAAGATTGATTTCATCCGAACAAAGGAACAACTTGGAGACATTTTCACCAAGTCCCTGGCACGGATAAAATTTGAAGAATTACGTTCAAAGATCAGAGTTCAAATAATAAGGTAGATATACCACAGCTTTTAGGAGAAGATTGTTAAATAAAAGCTATGGTTTCCTTAGATTTCGTTAGTTGTTTTTTTACTTTTGAAAAATCTGAATTAACGCTCTCCATTGAATGGAAGAGAGTAATTTTTGTTGGCCATTTTGGCCAACTTTGGGCGCAAGTTTTTGCCCACTACTTTCAATTTTTAGGATTAAAGTTGTTATTTAAAGTATTCAACTGAATGGAAATTGAATCATCGAGTCTTCAACAAATCTCTCTCTCTCTCCTTTTACTTTCCGTTATTTTTTCTTCGAAGAAATTTTCCTCCGTCCGGTTTTATTTCTTCGACGTTTCCTCCCAATCGCCAGAAGTCAACAAGTCCACCCCTATTGTGGTGCTAACATAAAATTCATGCAACAAAGACTATAATGCAAATCTTGCTTTATCGACGAAAACAATAGATATAAACGAATGTGTAGTCTCGAGTTTAATAATGTTAAAGTAAGTTGATCAAGGACAGATAAAGTACCTGACACCACAAAATCGTAATTTTTAGCATTCTTACTGGTAGAGGCATAAGCTCTCGTTAGAGGTCGGTTTAGAATGGGGCATCCTACTGCACTCGGGCCCCTTTGCTGGTTACCAAGATTATCCACGTGGCCCCCGGGAAATTCATGGCCATCTAGCCTTCCTGTCCACGCCGATAACATGTTTCAGTGTAGGCTAAACATCGCCTCTAATGATTTTTACTGCATTCATTGCATCTAGGCCTCTCATCTTCCCTAATCTCATATCGGCCTGGTCGTTGACCACGACTAGAATCCTTGCGACATCTGTTAGGTTGTCGTTGTGACCACATAGGAGGTTGATCATGAGGATCAATCTTGTCATAATGTCGCTTTTGTTCCACAACAACGGTTGATGGAAGGGGGTTCTCGAGGTTCTCCACTTATATTTGATGGAAGGGGGTTCTCGAGGTTCTCCACTTATATTTCCTTCCATAGTCTTAGTTGCTCTCAGGGTGGCAACATAAGTAGTATGCACTATTATCTCAACTGTATGACGCATCTTTTTTTCCAGACCTACGACAAACCTCTTAGCTAATTTATGTTCGGTGTCAACTAACTCTGGAGTGAATCGTTTCATTCTCATAAATTTTCTTGCATATGTAGTGAATGAATATCCTCTTTGAATCAATTGTGTGAACTCTTGTTGTTTGTGGAGTCGAGTTGCTTTTGAGTAATATTATGCTCAAAAGGCATCCTTAAATTTCGGCCACTAGATTACAACTCCCTTAGGACTAAGAATCTTGCGAGTGGACTCCCACCATAACTCTGCATCACCCTGCAACATGAACGTTGCACATGGTACCCTTTAATCATCTGAACAATTCATCAACCTGAACACTATCTCTATTGATGAAAATCATATATGTGCTTTTATTGAATCCTTTGCAGTCCCATTAAAGATACGAGGGTCACCTCTCTTAAAGTCTCGCCGGTATCTTGCATCTCTAGTTGATGATGAAGTTGTTACAAATATTTTTCATAACCACTTGTAATCATTCCCACATTAGAGGAGTTGTGGGATCTGGTGCAGCCTAAAGCACCACTGGCGGTGAGGGTGGCACCGCTTCATCAGGTCGATTTATCAAAACCTCGCGAATCGGACTTCTTTTACCTCTACTGCTACCCCTAGCAGGGGGTCGTCGTCTACGCCCTCTTCTTCAACCTCTAGGTGTCATAATCTATATACAACACATAACGTACTAAGCCTATGACATTCCACTTGCATATATTATATGGTTCTCAACATGCAAACATATCAAACGCAACATGCCAACTTTGCATTATCATAATCATACTTACATATTTGACATAGCATGTCAAACTTTAAAATCTCAAAATCGACCAACAACATGCATCATTTAACAAAACATGTTATTATAAAAATAAAAAAATAAAAAAGAATACCTACTTACCTAATTTTCTTGCCTAAATGAGAGACATCATTACATGCATGCCTTTAATAGAATATGTGGAAATGTAAATACATTCAAGTATGAAAATCTTTTTTAAGAAGGTATAATCTAATAGTTTGATATTACAAAATTCAAACCTCACTGAAAATCACGAGATATCTTGCCGTTATTCTCGCAAGAGTTAACCGCCCCACGATCTTTTTAAGCCTCTCACCTTCATGCCTCCATCACCATCTCATTTTTCATTCCATTTTCGCAAGTCTCATAGTGTGCATAGGGCTTCAGAGAGTGAAAGAAGAGAATAAATTTGGGGTATTACTTCTTGGCGTTCTATGATCTAAGGTTTTGTAGAATACTGTGACATAAGCGTGGAGGGTTTCCTTTGGTGTTGTTATATGAGTAGTGTTAGGATCGCTCAACAACGCACACACTCGATCTATATGAACACAAAGAACAAGATAGAGAAAATGTAGGGAGAATATTGGCTAAAGGTTTATATTGATGACTTCAAATATGTACGGGAAGAGAAAATATAACGAATACAAAAAGTACATATTCAAAGCTATGCTTGAGGTGATATATATATACATATATATATATATATATAGTTCAGCTTACTATATATAGCTTTACTAGATATAACTATCTACTATACATAACTATCTACCACATATAGCTTTACCGGACATAGCTTTTTTACTATACATAGCTATTTACTATTTATGACAATTTACTTTATATGTCATTTACCATATATAGCTTTACTATGTATAACAGCTGACTAAGCTATAAATAAGCATCAGGCTCCATAACCTAACAATTCTCCCACTGGGAGACTGATCCAGTCAACCAAGAATTTCATTATCAAACGATCATGAGCATCTTCACTACACTATACCAATTGAGGCTTTGCACAACCTCAATACTCTAACATCAACACATTTTGTCAACATGTTTGCTGGATTCTTTGCACCCTCTATCATCTCCAAACACATCACCATCTAACACTAACCTGCGAGTGAAATGGTATCGCCTTCGTGTTTTGTCTTTAAATGATAGATCTGGTTCCTCACCAATTGTATGGCATTCTGATTATCTCTATAAAGAATCTTTTCCTGCTGCTTCTTGCCCAATTCTTCCAGATAGTCAGTCATCCACATCGTCTTCTTTTCAGCTTCACTTATTGCCACGTACTCAGCCTCAGTACAACGCATTTTTAAAGCCTAGACATCTCATCATCCATGGCTCGCTCCCATTTGGTTGTATTCTCCAACTATAGGGCCTCATCAAAGGGCTCTAATTCCCTTTCATTAGGGACAAATAGTGTAATGAAGGTACATACATATTTGGTACTCTGATAGTATTGGATGATCTTCTTAACACTAATTCAGGTGTCACTTTCTCTACCGCTGGTTCCTCTGCAACAGTCTCAGGAGTTTCTTGAGTATCTGCTACAACATCATTAGGTGATTTTTTTCGCAACTCAACCTCAACTCCCATTTGCTTCGTTGTCTTGGAACCTTGCTCCACATCTGGTTCCTCAGCAGTAGTCTCAGGAGTTTCATGAGTATCTGCTGCAACATCACTAGGTGAGTTTTCCTGCAACTCAAGCTCAACTCCCACTTGCTTCGTGGTCTTGGAATCTTGCTCCACATCAGTACGGACCATTTCCAACCACACTTTCTTTAATTCTCTGGCAGTTCTTGTGAAGCTAACTCGTTTATGCTTGCTCATAACGCAGTTCTCACAACGACCCACATCAACAGATTTTAGACCTTCTAAAACTTCTTTCGCAGTCAGCATCTTCATTTCTTTCACGCTCATATGTCCAAGTCTATTGTGCCATAGACTTAAATTTGAAGCACTCTCAACAACAACAGCTATGTTCATACACCCTGCAGTGGTGTATAAGATTCCAGATTTTGTGCCACGTGCTACCACCATAGCACCCTTCATAATCTTCCATGAACTCTTCCCTAACTCTTTTTCATAACTTGTGCTGTCCAACTGACCAACAGAGATCAGGTTCTTCTTGAGACCAAGAATATATCTGACATTCTTTAATGTCCACTAATTTCCTATCGGAGTTTTTATGCATACATCTCCTTTTTTTAATGTCCACTAATTTCCTATCGGAGTTTTTATGCATACATCTCCTTTTACTTTAATCTCCAAATCTTTGTTGTCGGCAAGATACACCTTCTCGAAATTTTCAGACTTGAAATTACGAAAAAAACTCTTTATTTGGAGACGAATGAAAAAATACCCCTAAATCCAAAATCCAGGATTCAATAGAACTGTCCACGCTGAGGATTAAAGTATCCTCAATGTCTTCTGCTGAATTTAAAGAATCATCATCATCTCCAGATTTATGATTCTGCTTCCTCTGTGATCTTGTACAATCTGTCTGAAAGTGACCTTTTTCTCCACAATTCTAACACGTTACGTTTGGTCTATTTGGAGATATTTCACGGTTCTTTGATTTTGATCGCTCTTTGTTTGGGCCCTTCGGTTTACTTGGTCAACACTAAGAGCACTACCAGATGAATTTCCAATTTCTCGTTTGCAAATACTTTCGCTAAGAACTACATCTCGAATTTCATCAAACTTCAGTTTATCAGATCCTCAAGAACTACTGATTGCAACAACAACAGTATCCCATGAATCGGGTAAAGATGACATCAAAATCAATGTTTTAATTTCATCCTCGAAATTAATTTCTACCGAACTCAGTTGACTTACGATCATATTGAATTCATTTATATGATCAACAACAGATCCACCTTCAAAAATCTGTAGGTTGAACAATCTCCGCATCAAATATACCTTATTCATAGCCGACGATTTTTCCTACATGTTCGACAGCGCCTTCAACAGATCTAACGTTGTCTTCTCCTTGATGATGTTGAACGCCACATTTCTGGATAGCGTCAACCGGATCAACCCTAAGGCTTGTCGATCCTTAAGCTTTTACTGTTCCGTGGTCATGGTATTCGGCTTCACCCCAACAGGAGTTCGTGAAGATCTTTCTGGTACAGATAATCTTCAATCTGCATCTTCCAGAAAACAAAATTGGATCCGTCGAACTTCTTAATTCCAATATTTGAACTTTCAATCTTCATAGATCGTGGTGACTTTCGCCTAGCTCTGATACCCGTTGTTAGGATTGTCCAACAACACACACACTCAATCTAGATGAACACAAAGAACAGGATAGAGAAAATGCAAGAAGAATATTGGCTAAAGGTTTATATTGATAACTTCAGACATGTACCGTGAGAGAAAATACAGAGAATAGAAAAAGTACATTTTCAATGCTATCCCTGAGGGGATTTATATATATATAGTTCAGCTTACTATATATAGCTTTACCAGATATAACTATGTACTATATATAACTATCTATCATATATATATATATATAAGGATATAACTTTTAATTATATATATAGTTATTTACTATTTATAACAATTTACTTTATATGACATTTACCATATATAGTTTTACTATATATAACCATTGACTAAGCTATAAATAAGCATCAGACTCGATAACCTAACAAGTAGAGGTTGACGAAGTCCTGTTCATACCGGCAGAAACTGATCGGAGAAGAAAAGAATTAGGGTTGCTATGATTCGGTATCTATCAAGTGAAGAACACGAAAAATTAGGTCGGGAGATCCAAAAACCACGAAGCCAATCTGTTACAGCCCACGAACACGCGCAACCCGCTTTAGCTAGCCTACTCACATGTATCCACGTAAACGGTTTGGATCAAATTTGTAACAACCGCTAAAAAAAATAATAATAATAAAGAAAATAAGTGAAGTAAATAAAAAATAACCTCTTCCAACTTCTTTAAAATACCTCAACTAATCCCTTCTCAAACGGCATCAATGATTCATGCAAAAAGAAACATAAACGGAAATAACATCACTATCCGTAGCCATTATCCTGTGAACAGAATACAAAAAAATGGAATCAAACCTAGAGAAAGAAAAGGGAAGATCGAGAAAGTATTAAATTGTTAGTCACATATAATAAACATGTCTAAACATTTCAAGACACTGCTCGTGCAAGAAATCCAAACTTAAACTGATGTCATAGGATCACATAGGTTGACTTGGATCAAAGGACAAAATCGAACTTTCATTAGGGATAAATTGGTGACACCAACTTAACTTAATCAACTTAATGAACTTTCATGAGGGATAAATTGGTAACACCAACTTAACTTAATCAACTTAATCAGGTAAATGACCTTACTATGGAGTTAGAGAATTGAATGATGTATGATGGTGTGTGCATTGTGGCACCAAATTATTTTATGTTATGCTTATGTATTCTATGTATTGACATATGATGTTATCCTATGTATGCATGTGATATCTATTACACTATGTTATGAATGAAATGAAATGTTATGTCTTTCCATTTAAAGCTATTTGATGGATTATGCGATGATTATCATATATATACATAATGCATATATGTAATATATCATGGATGAAAGGAGAAAGGGAATGATGTTAATCTTATGTTATGTATTTATTAATTTAAATCATGGGGACTTCATGCATGTATGTATGTCATGTGCATCGAGATACTTCCCGTTATGTTATTTTAGTACGGACACGTACCTTCGATATTTATGTTCGTCATGATATCATGCAAGTCTTTCCTTTTTTGTGCCGTTCGGCGACATGTATCGTGTTGTACCTGTCTAAAACAAGCCTATGGGGTACGTATATGAGCCCGCCTTGTGAGTCTATGTGCACGTGCATGGGCCGTGTATGGGGAAGTACCACACATCCAACCTTGCCCGAAACTGAAAAGAGTCCAGGCCATATTACGATTTTAAAGGAAAGGTCACAATCATGTTATCTGTGTAATTGCATTACTAACCTCAACAATTGGATGACTTACTGAGAATTTATTAAAATACTCAAGTCACGTGTTACTCTTATATTTTTCATGTAAAGGTAAAGCTCTCCTGCACGAGTAACAATGAATGCTGGAAAGGCCATGAAATCAATATAGTGTAATACTCTGCATTGTTTTACTTTTAATATCTAATAGGTGGTTTGTTTATATCCATGTAGTGACGATCCTTAAATTTATTATTTGAACATGATTCTCCTCTCATGTTAAGTGCATACTGTTTTATATTACATCTTTTGTTTTTAATAAAATGGATAATATTAAATATTAAATAAAATAATCAAAATTATTATTAAAAAGGACATCTAACACATATATCTTAATGCCTACTTATCTTGTCAATATGTATCTAACTTTCAAATGGTTTGTTGAAACACTTAAGGCAAAAACCATTTCCAAAACCATGGCCTAGGACACCATTTAACCTCTACTGAGTTCGTCGCTAACGTCACGATCACTTCTATCCTCACCTCCTCAACTTAGCTTTCTCGCATACTTCTTCTTGGTGTATTACATGTAGCATCATCCTTTTTTATTGCATCATAACACCTCTCTCAATTTTTTATTTAATTCAATGGGCGACATTCATATGTCCATTACACTATCTATTTTAGTTGAGTCACAATCTATTTTCTTCTAGATTAGTTGTGACACCTGAACTAGCAACAAAAAAAAAAAACATATGAATAGGAAAACCCGACCAGATCAACTTATTTATGTCATCTCGAACATAATTTTGATTAATAGAGGACTATAGGACCAAATATTTGAACAATTAATGAAAAATGAATGGTAAGAGGTGAATAGTTTTTTTTTTTTTTTTTTTTTTTTTTTTTTTTAAACATTGCTTGTAAGATTCTCTTCATGTTCATCACTTACTCACGTCGCTCCAATACCAAATCACGTGAAATGCATAAATATAAGATTTAAAATAGCAAGGTTGGTGGATCCAAAATGGTCTTGACCAAAGTAAATTTTTAAAGCGTCCCTTTCTTATATCCTGTCCGCTTCTCGTAATTTGTTAACGTGGGACTTTAAAGATCTCCAAAAACTTCCACATTTGAGGTTCAAATCTTCATTGAACTTTTAACTTTTTGATTAATGGTATATAACTCAAATTCTCCTGTGCAGTTAAAAAATTGAGTGAATGTACGAGAATTAAATCACAATAAGTTCAAACTCACTCATGAAAGCACATAATTATTTTTATTTGCATTAAAAAAAAGTTAGTGCGGAAATTTTCAATAATTTGGAAATAGGGGTGTACATGAGTCGAGGTTAGGTTGGGTTGAAAGAATTTTTTGGACCAACCCAAAAGTTTGGGTTAGTTGAATTTGGTAACCCAACCCAACCTGAAAAAATCTTCACAACTCAACCCGACCCATGAATTACCATTCTAGCATATTCATAAATATGCAAGTTGTCTTAATATAGCATATTCGGATGTTTGGTTCGGGTCAACTTGAAATTTTGTCCAATAAACCCAAAACTCGAACCAAATTTCTTCGGTTTCAAAAAATTAACCCAACCCAACTCAAAATACTAATCCAACCCAACCCAACCCCTATAATTCGGGTTGTCGGGTTTAATGTACACCCCTATTTGGAGATACTATGCTTTTTTATTCTCTACCCTATTGATCAAAAGTATGTATCTTAATCAGTTGAGCTATACTCAAGTTGACAATTGCAAAAAAATATTTAAGAAGAAACCTAAAAAAATCAAAAGTATAGAAATCATTATTATAATTATAATTGTAATTATAATGTATTGTATACAAGTATAACTCAACGGCATAAAATGTAAACTATCGACTTTGAATTCGATTTCATATATTTTAGGAAAAGAAAGAAAAAAAAAAGTGGTTCAAAATTAAAGAACAAACATATGGAATAGAATAAAATAAAGTAAAATTTGGAAAACCCCTTTGAAATCAAGAAGAAAAACAATAAAAAAAAATAATAAAAAAAAATAGGAGAAAATATAATGAGAATAAATCCAAAGGCAAAATATGACCCAAAAAAAAAAAAATAAGGAACAAATTAAAAGGGAAAAAAGTGATTGAAAAATAAAAAATTGTTCTTATTCTTCTTCCAATTTTATTGGACTATCTCAGCTGTTGGAGATGCTTATTCCCCATAGGATAATACTATGGATTCTCTCTCCATTTGGGCCAGGCCCATTAATATTTTTTTTTTCCCCTCTTTACCCTTAACACTTTAATCGAACTAAAAACCCGATCAACCCAATCCAACACATACGGCTGGGATTGAGTTATAAACTTATTTGAGTTGGATTTGGTTTTAATAAATGAAAGCTTTATAAATTTCATTCGTTCCTACGTACTCTTAAAACTAGATTGATTAAACCGAATAAATTTTAATTTATTGTAAATTTTAAAATATACATTTTACCTACGACATAATTATATATATATTTATTTATTCTTCTCCCACTCTTGAAAATATATATATATATATTTTTATCTATTTGAAGGGTAATTTTTCAAAATATATATTGAAATTGAGTAACAAATTTTTATTAAATATATGAAAAGAAGTAAATAGATGTTTTGCTATCTAATATTTTACTTTTATTAAATAAATAATCGGACCAACTCAATCCAAAAATTTATGGTTAGATTGAGTTGAGTTCATTATTTAATATTGTATGAGTTCAAAATTTTAAACACGTAACCGTAGTTAGTTTGAAAAGAAGAAGAAAAAAAAAAAAAAAAAAAAAAAAACCTCTCCGAATATCGCGAGATTTCTAGCGTGGCGCCGTTTTTGCTGAATCAACTACCCTCCACTAACACCCTCCATCACCATCTCATTTCCATCTCTATTTTTGAAACTCGCACATTGTCCGAAGGAGTGTTAGAGGGAGAACGACGAGCACAAACCAACGAATTTTGACGTCGACGTATTGCGATGTGACACCCGTAATAAGCATAAAGTAACTCAAGTAATTTCAAGGCCATGTCCAATAATTAAAGAAGTTTAAGGCTTTTGGAAAATGTTCCGAAAGAAAAAAAAATTAAGTATAGAGGACAAAAATGTCATTTTTTCAAATTTAAGGAACTCCCTAAACTTGTTATTACTTATCAAAAAGAAATTTCAAGGTTTTAAAGAAAGAAAAAATTACCAAAAAATAAATAAATAAAGAATTTTGAGAATTTTTTTGGATTTTTATGAAAAATAATAAAAAAATATTTTTAAAAATGGTAAATTACCAAAATATCTTTGAACTTCGAGATATTAATGAAAATGCTTATGATCAAAAAATCAGATTCATGGCAGTTTAGATCTTCACCAAATTTGAATATGCTCTAGAGGAGACACACTTTATCACATCTAATGGCTAGAATTCAAATTAGAGGTCCGTTACTCCCTGATCCAACACGATAATTTTGACGAGGAATCCAGAAAAATCAAACTCCAAATCATGACGATTTTGGATGTTTCAACATCGGTTTAAGCTCCCTCTATAAATTCTGAAGTGAGGGCCTTGTGCCTCCAATCACAGGTTATAGACCTTGAGTTTTTAGGTTTTTTACTCTCGGTTTTCTTCCAAATTCGAGAGCAATTGTCCATCATTTTCCTTTAAACTTGTTCCTACAACTTCTAAACAAGATTACCTTCAAGTTTTGTGAAGAAAGGAAGCGCCAAAAATGCCTCAAACCCACTCTCCAACTCCTGTCCATCACCGTAGGAGTTTGAAGAAAATCTTGAAATCTAATTCGAGGTTACATAAAAATTCACCAAATGAGGTCAATCTCATTCGGTTTATGCACATCTAATGATCATTTTTTTAGAATATCACGAAGAGAATTAACCCCAAGAACATGCTTAATCGAAAAAATTCAAAATCGAGTATAAATTGGAGATAAGGGTCGAATTCCCATCTACTATCCATTTTTCTTAAAACTGAGCATTCCTTTAACTTAAGAAGACTGAGATGAGTAACTTTGATAAAGAAATTGAGAGCTAAAACACCCTAGAACAAGTTGTCCAAGAAAATAAATATTAAGTGTTTTGGTGAGTTGCAAACCGAGCTGCCCAATAAGATTTTTCTGGGTTAAACTCTGGCTAGGAAACAGTTTTTCAATAAACTTTGAAAGTGAATAACTTAGGTTACAATCCTGATAAGGTATGAAATCGAACCCTAACTCTTTTTTGTAACACCATCTTTAAGTTTCATAAAAAAATCAAGGGGGAAAATGCAGTCAACAGAGTTGGATAAGTGAAATTTCAGTTGACGGCGATCGTATGCACATCTTCTTCCTTCCCGAGGAAGAAGACAGTGACATGGTCAGTTCAACTAAACCAACCATGTCAAATTGAAACTCGACTCTTTCATAATTTTTCTCAATTTTAACCTTCTTTCAGACTGGTCCTCATAAAAAAGTTTATGGTTCTAGAAACTAGACAATCTAAGAAATCTGTCAAAGAAAATTTGAAGTGATTCGTATATCGAAACCTCGAGAATGGAGGCCCTGAACGTCGACAACAAAGTAAGTAGCCATCTTGGACTTTTCTTAAGAGATACTTCCTCTCGACTTTGGATCTTAGCACCCCAAAAGTCTGTCTGTACAAATGATCTAGGCCTGTATTCGGAGTTTCCCTGGGGTTGGTAAGGCGAAATGGGTATGATTTGGTAGAATTTCAATATTAACCTTGAACTAAGTATGAATTAAGGAATTATGAAAAAAAAAACACCAAAAATCGTGAGTTAAGACCCTAAAGTGATCAATTTGCTTGAAATTTAAGTAACGTTAAAATAACCAACTAAATGAACTCTGATACCTATGAAATTTTAATACTGAGCATATTATGACATGTTAAGGCTATATATGAAATTTGGTGGTCATTGGACAAGAATAAGTAGCTAAACGAAGTAATGGTGTAAAATGACCATAATACCCCTAACATAACTTCTCTTCGGTAGACTTGATATATTATGATGATTGATGACTTGGTAAAATTTGAAAGTTACTAAAATATGCATATATGTTCTAGATTTATATAGACATGAAAATGATATATACGCCTTCTATTGTATAACTTGGACTAAATCATTTATTGTAGGGTTGGTGGGATGAAATGGGCACCATTTTATGTTCCATGTATGGGATTTTGTTGAAGGTAGAGATTAGCTTAATAGAGATGAATATTACAATTCAATTTTCATTACTATGAGTAGGCCTTATATTATGATGATTGAATATAATGATGGATGACTTAGGTCTCATGTGAAATAGATTAAGTATACATGATTTCATTAAAAAATTCTAAGAAATCATTTAAAATATTTTAAAATAATGTCATAAACTTATGTGTTCATAATAAAATCGTTAAAACAATTACAGCGAAAAACAATTCACGTGAAACCTAGAGGGCAACAAATAACATCAATATTTCTACTCTAGCTTTAGTTTTGTGGTCATTACTGCAACATCATCATTCGTGCATAAGTGTTTTGCCTTTACCTGAAATGTAGGAATAACATGTAGCTTTAGTATTTTATGGAATACTCAACAAGTGACCCTACTACTAGGGTCAAGAAATGTAATCGTGTTTAAGACTTATCATTTCATGGTTTTGGTCTCAACTTCCCGTCTGAGTAGAATTAGATGTGTAGTACTTCTCTACACACCGCCCACGTATGTGTACATGGACCCCAGGCAAGCTCGTATACGTATCCCTGGATCTAGCCTTCGACTAGCGTACATCCACGCTATTGGTATACTATAGAGGGAAGGCGGGCTGCTTCATTTCCATCGAACGCGGGTTACTCAAAATCGATCGACGACGGCTACTCATGCAAGTTCGGCGCACGACAAACCGTCTTTACATCCTGGAGCTGGAGATAGAGCAACCGGTCTGGTTAGCCTGGGTCAACTCGATGAGCCCAGTTGCTTCATTTCCATCGAGCCTGGATTACCCGTCGCCAGGACCGAAGAAGTATCTTGGAGGTGGCACCCAAGGTATGGGCACCTGAACTCTCCTGCTCTACAAAAATTACACAAGGAGGAGATGGTGCACGGTTTGCCGGCAATTGAAGGCATGAATAAGCTGTGCGAGGGGTGTCTCATCAGTAAGCAGAGGCGCACCCCCTTTCCGTCCCAAGCATCCTACCGCCGGCGATATCTGCGGGCCCATCAAGCCAAAGACCCCAGGCGGCAAGACCCACTTCAACTTTCTTGCTCTACAAAAATTACACAAGGAGGAGATGTTGCACGGTTTGCCGGCAATTGAAGGTGTGAATAAGCTGTGCAACGGGTGTCTCATCAGTAAGCAAAGGAGCACCCCCTTTCCGTCTCAAGCATCCTACCGCGCCGGTGAGCCATTAGAGCTCGTGCACGGTGATACTGCGAGCCCATCAAGCCGGCGACCCTAGGCGGCAAGACCCACTTCCTCCTACTGGTCGATGACAAAAGCCGTTTCATGTGGCTAATCCTGCTGCAAGTGAAAAGTGAGGCGGCAGAGGCGATTAAGCGCATTCAAACGCGAGCAGAGGCCAAATGCGGGAAGAAGATGCGAGAGTGCTACGCACGGACCGAAGGAGAATTTACCTTAGCGAGCTTCGGTAAGTACTATGACGAGCTCGACATGCAGCGACAACTAACGGCGCCCAACTCCCCCTAGCAAAACGGGGTGGTGGAACGCCGAAATCAGACCATTGTCATGACAGCAAGGTCATTGCTGATGATGGCCAGGATGCCTGGGAGGTTCTGGGGAGAGGCGGTAATGACGGCCGTCTATCTCCTCAATCGATCGCCAACGCGAAGCCTCGACAAGAAGATGTCACATGAGGCCTGGTACAATAAGAAGCTAGTGGGAAATCATCTCTGAGTGTTCGGCTGCGTCACATACATGAAGGTAGCGTGTCCCCACCTCGCCAAACTCGATCCCAGGGGGTTGAAGATCGTCTTCATCGGCTACGAACCCGAGAGCAAGGTGTACAGTTTCTATGATCCTGTGGGGGGGCGAGCTCATGTGTCTCGCGACGTCATCTTCGACGAAAGCACCTTCTGGCAATGGAACGACGTGATCAAGGCAGACCACAATCCAAATCAATTCATGGTGGAGTACCTCGTCACCGAGCAAGAAGAAGGAGGAGCACAGCACTGGGAACCGTCACCGCCGCCAACAGCTACACCCCCTGAACCAGTGGAGTTTGAAACACCATGGACTGCGGATTCGACGCTGGATGTCGATCACGATGATTATCTGGTGGCCAGGTACCGGAGGATGGACGACCTAGTGGGAGGAGGTGAACCACCTGGACTAGCGGCACGCGAACTCGAACAAGAGGTGGTCAAATTGCATGCCATCAGCGTAGATGAACCGAACACCTTCGTCGAAGTAGAAAGGAACCCGTGCTGGCTGAAGGCAATGCAGGAGGAGATGACATCCACCATCGAAAACCAGACATGGAGTCTGGAGGACATGCCGCTGGGACACTGAGCTATAGGGCTCAATGGATCTTCAAACTGAAGCGTAACGGAAAGGGAGAAGTTGTGAAACACAAGGCCCGTCTAGTGCAAAGGGCTACATCCAGAAGCAAGGAGTGGATTTCGAGGAGGTATTCACGCCGGTGGCAAGGCTGAAATCTATCCGCCTATTGCGGGAAATCGCAGCACGTCATTCCTGGGAGGTACACTACATGGACGTGAAATCCGCATTCCTGAACGGAGAGCTGAAGGAGACCATCTATAAACGACAACCACCGGGCTTCCTGGACAACGACAATCCTGACAAGGTATTGCATCTACACAAGGCACTCTATGGGCTTCGGCACGCACCACGAGTCTAGAATGTGAAGCTCGACAGTACCCTACTGTCACTAAAGTTTAAGTATTGTGCCTCTAAGCATGGCATGTACACGCACGGCCACGACGAGCAGCGACTGATCGTGGGAGTGTACGTCGACGACCTCATAATCATTGGAGGCGACATGGAAGTCCTCAGAAGATTCAAAAGGGAGATGTCAAAGAACTTCAAGATGAGCGATCTCGGCGTGCTCAGCTACTACCTCTACATCGAAGTGCACCAGAGTACTACCGGCATCACCATCTGCCAAAGTGCGTACGCGAAGAAGCTGCTGGATACAACTGGGCTTGCGGACAGTAACCCTACAAGGACGCCAATGGAGGCCAACTCCAGCTAAGGAAGACCGTCACTACGACGGCAATCGACGCCACCAATTACTGCAACATTGTAGGGAGCCTGCGCTATCTGGTAAACACACGCCCTGACCTTGCTTATTTCGTTAGATACATGAGTAGATTCATGAAAGCCCCTAAGGAGGAATATCTTGTGGCTGTCAAGCGCATCCTGCGCTATGTGGCTGGAACCAGAGGCTGAGGTGTGAGATACTACGCAGGGAGATGAAAGGAGAAGCTTGAGCTGGTCGGCTACAGTGATAGTGACATGGTCGGTGACGTTAATGATCGTAAGAGCACTAACAGGATGATTTACTTCCTCTCAGGCGGAGCGATCTGCTGGCAATCAACAAAACAAAAGGTTGTTGCTTTATCTTCCTGCGAAGCAGAATACATCGCCGCTTAGACGGCGGCAACACAGGGGGTCTGGCTTACGCGACTGATGGAAGAACTCATCATAAGAGAAGGCGATCCATCAATGCTATACGTGGACAACAAAGTTACGATTTCCCTGATCAAAAATCCAGTTTTGCACGACCAGAGCAAGCACATAGAAATCAGATTCTACTACATCCGAGAATGTGCAGATCGGGGGCTCATTAAGATTGGTTTCATCCGAACAGAGGAACAGCTTGGAGACATTTTCACCAAGTCCCTAGCGCAGGTAAAATTTGAAGAACTACGCTCAAAGATCAGAGTTCAAATAATAAGGTAGATATACCACAGCTTTTAGGAGGAGATTGTTTTATTCACACGTTTCCTTCAATAATAAGGTGAATATCTTAATTAGTGCTCCCCGTTTAATGGAAAAGCGTATTTTTTGCTGGCCATTTTGGCCAACTTTGGGCGGAAGGTTTGTGCCACTACTGCTAAATTTAGGATAGGTTAGTTGTTTAAATATGTGAAATTAAATCAAATAACCACTATCGGGTCTTCAACAAATATTTTTCTCTCCCTTTCTTTTCCGTTAATTTTTCTTCGAAGAAGTTTTCCTTCGGACGTTTTTACTCCATCGACACTTTCTCTCAATTGCCAAAGTCAACATCGAGCTCTACCCATTCATTTGTTTTCTTGTCTTTCATTAGTCAAGTAGGGTTCACAGTAGAACCCTTATTGCATGTACTATCGGTCGGTACTCCAGCAAAATTAGACTTAGTGACTGAAAATAGAGTAAAAGAGAGACAAGTAATAATATCTGGATGAACCATCCAAGTAGACCTAAAAGTAGTAGATATGATGATTTCGACGTCATATTAGGAATGGACTGGCTAGCCGAAAACCTTGTTGGTATAGACTACCATAAGAAAGTAGTATTCACACCTCCAAACGGACTTACCTTTAAATTTAAAGGAATTTGCACAGGCACCACCAAAAAATAATATCGATGATGAAAGCTAGAGGCCTGGTACAACAAAGGAGATGGGCGATTCTAACCTATGCAGTAGACACAAAAGGAAAAGAGAAAACAATGGATACGGTACCCATAGTAAACGAATTTCCAGATGTCTTTCTGAAGGACCTCCCAGGAATCCCTGCTTCATAAGCCGTAGACTTCGGGATAGAACTTGAACCAGGAACGGGACCCATCTCTAAAGCCCCATACCGCATGGCATCAACAGAATTAAAAGAACTTAAACTATAACTACAAGACTTGTTAGATAAAGGCTGCATTCGACCTAGCGAATCCCCTTGGGGTGTGCCAATGTTGTTTGTTATAAAGAAAGATAATTTGATGCGTCTATGTAACTAAACAAGAAAACAAAAAAGAACAAATACCCATTACCATGCATCGAGGACCTATTCAACCAACTTCGAGAAGCAACAGTACTTTCCAAAATAGATCTATGATCAGGATACCACCAAATTAAGATTAAAGACAAAAACATACAAAAAACCGCCTTTCGAACCAGATATGGCCACTACAAATTTGTAGTGATGTCATTTGGCCTCACCAACGCCCCAGTGGTTTCATGGAATTAATGAACCGAGTATACAAGGAGTGCTTAGACACGTTTGTGATCTTGTTCATAGATCATATCCTAATATACTCGAAAGCGGACCAAGAACACCAAAAACACCTTTGAAAAGGCCTAACTATCTTAGGATACATAGTGCCTAAAGACATAATTTCAATAGATTCCACTAAGATAAAAGTCATCACGAAATGGGAACCCCCCAATTACGGTCACCAAGGTACGTAGTTTCTTGGGGTTGGCAGGTCATTACCGAAGGTTTGTCCAAAACTTCGCTAGGATAAAAAAGGGAGTAACTTTTTTGTGGGACGATCCTGTGAGGCTAGTTTCCAGAATCTAAAACAAAGACTAATGTCCATTCCAGTGCTCACGGTCTAAGAAAGCTCTACGAGATACGTGATATACAGCAACGCATATAAAAATGGGCTAGGCTGCGTATAGATGCAACATGGCAAGGTTGTTGCGTATGTGTCACGCCAATTAAAAGATTACGAGAAAAACTATCCTACGCATGACCTAGAACTAGCAGCAGTAGTGTTCGCATTAAAAATTTTGCGACACTACCTGTATGGCGAAATGATCCAAATTTACACAAACCATAAAATCCTAAAATACTTCTTCACCCAGAAAGAACTGAACATGAGACAACGAAGGTAGTTAGAACTAGTGAAAAATTACGATATAGACATCCAATACCACCCTGGAAAAACAAACATAGTCGCAGACGCACTAAGTTGAAAAACGATACACTCGTCAGCCCTTATCACAAGAGAGCCACGAATGCAAGCGAATTTCAAATGAGTTAACATTACGGTAGTAACCGAGGAGGTGATAGCTCAAATAGCCCGACTTACAGTGTGACCAAAGCTCAGACAGAGGATTATAGACTCACAACGAGAGGATCCTAGCATAAATCAAATTCTAGACCAATTAATAGCAAGCCCAATGAATAGTTTTTCTAAGTCATCAGACCATGGATTGTTATGTCAAGGATGTTTATGTGTCCCAGCTGTGAGTGAAATAAAGAATGAAATTCTAACCGCGGCACACAACTCACCCTTCTCGATACACCTAGGTGGTACGAAGATGTACCAAGATTTGAAACAACACTTGTGGTGGCGAAGTATGAAAAAAGTTATCGTGGAGCATGTGAGTAAATGTCTAGTGTGCCAACAAGTAAAAGCCCCTAGGCAGAAAACGACCGAACTGCTACAACCTCTAAGTATACCAGAGTGGAAGTGGGAGAATATTGCTATGGATTTCATAGTAGGCTGAGTGGGAGTGGGAGAATATTGCTATGGATTTCATAGTAGGCTTACTCAGAACATTAAAGTGTTACACGATAATTTGGGTAATTTTTGACCGACTGACAAAGTCAGCACACTTCCTACCGGATAAGGCAACATATACAGTAGACAATTGGGCTCAATTGTATATAAAGAAAATCGTGAGGTTGCATGGAGTCCCTGTATCAATTGTGTCGAACCGAGACCCACAGTGTATGTCGGCCTTTTAGCGCGGACTCCAAAAAGCATTGGGTACCCGCCTCGACTTTAGCACTGCCTTTCATCTGCAGACTGATGGCCAAACGGAACGGCTAAACCAAATCCTAGAGGACATGCTACGAGCGTGTGTTATAGATTTTACGGGAAGTTGGGACATCAAACTGCATTTAAAGGAATTCACATACAACAATTGTTCCCAAGCCACAATTGAGATGACACCGTTTGAAGCGTTGTATGGAAAACGGTGTAAGTCTCTATTGTGTTGGGACGAAGTAGGTGAACGAGAATTAATAGAACCCGAGTTAGTTCGCATTACAAACGAGACAATCCAGAAAATTAGAGAAAGGATGCGCACCATGCAAAGTAGGCAAAAGAGCTACGCCAACGTTAGGCGCAGGATCTTGGAGTTCGAAGAGGGGGACTTGGTATTTCTAAAAGTGGCTCCCATGAAGGGCGTCCTAAGATTCAGACATAAGGGTAAGCTAAGCCCCCACTTCATCAAACCCTTCAAAATCCTAGAACAAATAGGCTCAGTATCATATAAGTTAGTCTTACCACCTTCACTCTCGAGCATACACGATGTATTCCATGTGTCCATGTTGATAAAGTACATTACAGACCATACGCACGTAATAGACTACAGACCCCTTGAGATCAAGAAAGACTTAGGTTACTAAGAGAAACCGAATAATGTAACTGAGAAATTCGTCTGGCGAGGAAATCCTTCACGAATAAAAATTGCCGAAGAAACTTTGCTGGAAGAAAATGAAAACAGAAGAGCTGAAGAAAATTAAGGAAGAGAACGAATACTTTGGAATTTTATTCTGCTGAAAAACACGGTCATTTGTTTCTCATTAGATTCATTTATTTAAATAACTATTCTACCCTAAATATGGCCAAAAGTGGCCAACTAAATCTGTGCCACTTCCACGTAAACATGGCCTAAACATGGCCCAAATGACCAGCTAAAAAGATGGTAATCCATTCCATTCGATGTGTATGTCAAATGGTCAAAATAAAATATTCAACCAACTAAGTAAAAAAGGTGTAAAAGCTAAGTAAAGAAACCGCAGGCTTTTATCTAACAATCTCCCCCTAAAACCTGTTGATATCTACCTTATTATTTGAACTCTGATCTTTGAACAAAGTTCCTCAAATTTTACCTGCGCCAGAGATTTGATGAAGATGTCTCCAAGTTGTTCCTTTGTTCGGATGAAATCAATCTTGATGAGCCCCCAATCTGCACATTCCCAGATGTAGTGGAATCTGATTTCTATGTGCTTACTCCGGTCGTGCAAAACTGGATTTTTTATCAGGGAGATCGTAGCTTTGTTGTCCACGTAAAGCATTGTTGGATCGCCTTCTTTTCCAATGAGTTCTTCCATTATCTGCGTAAGCCAGACCCCCTGTGTTGTCACCGTCGAAGCGGCGATGTATTCTTCTTCACAAGAAGACAAAGCAACTACCTCTTGTTTAGTTGATTGCTAGCAGACCGGCCATGTCACTATCACTGTAGCCGACCAGCTCAAGCTTCTCCTTTCCTCTCCCTACGCAGTATCTCACACCCCAGCCTTTGGTTCCAACCACATAGCGCAGGATGCGCTTGACAGCCACAAGATGCTCCTCCCTAGGTGCTTCCATAAACCTACTCACGTATCCAATGGAATAAGCAAGGTTAGGGCGTGTGTTTACCAGATAGCGCAAGCTCCCGACAATGCTGCGATAATTGGTGGAGTCGACTGCCGTTGTAGTGCCGCCTTCCTCAGCTGGAGTCAGGCCTCCATTGGCGTCCTTGTAGGGTTATTGTCCGCGAGCCCAGCTGTGTCCAGTAGCTTCTTTGCATACACACCTTAATAAATGGTGATGCCAGCAATACTCTTTTGCACTTCGATGCCGAGGTAGTAGCTGAGCACGCCGAGATCGCTCATCTTGAAGTTCTTTGATATCTCCCTCTTGAATCTTCTGAGGACTGTTATCTTTGACTGAGCAATTCGTCTGGCAAGGAAATCCTTGACGAATAAAAACTCTCGAAGAAACTTTGTTGGAAGAAAATGAAAACAGAAAAGCGGAAGAAAATTAAGAGAACGAATACTTTGGGATTTGATTCGGCTGAAAAACACGGTGATTTTTTTCTCATTAGATTCACTTGTTTAAATAACTATTCTACCATAAAAATGGCTAGAAGTGGCCAACTAAATCTATGATACTTGACTGTAAACATGGCCCAATTTGCCAGCTAAAAAGATGGTAATAAGACGTGTATGTCAAAATGGTCAAAATAAAATATTCAACCAACTAAGTAAAAACATGTAAAAGCTAAATAAATAAACCGCATGCTTTTATCTAACAAATAAGTTACTATCTCGGAAAATGAAAGTCTTACGTAATAGGGATATAGGTTTCGTCAAAGTATTATGGCAGAATCATCAAACCGAAGAAGCTATGTGGGAACGAGAAGAGGAAATAAAGGAAAAATACCTCGAATTAATCCAGGCGTTCAAGACTTTTGAGGACGAAAGTTGTTTTTAGGGGCGGATAATGTAACGAATCAGATAAAAAAATTGGAGAGGCATTTTCGGTGGTCTTTGGCAAGACCTGAAAGAAGAGAGTGAAAGAGGAGAGAGAGAGAAAATCGACAAACTATGGCGAGGTAAAAACCATACAAATCCGATGTCGAAATCTCCGTTTTTGGCCACGAAAGGAATCACAGAGACCGATATGTACAAAAAAAAAAAAAAAAAAAAGACGAGGATACACGTCGTACACCCTCGGAGGAGGAGGATTACCGAACAAACACGAGGAAAGGGAAGAGGGAGAGGAGATGTCTTGGAAATAAAAGAAAACAAAGGAAAAATGGACGTCGGAACGGTGTTATCGAGGAGAGAGAAATTTTTTTGGAGTTTTTCTAGTTAATCGGGTGAAGAAGACGAGCCCGACCGGTCAACTCCGACCCACGACCAGAACTAGAGTCCAACCCATCTACAGCAACCAAACCCTTTGCAGCCCAACTCACGCGATCCTGCCTTCGGCCCAAAATACCCGTGCCTCGGCCCAACCCAATTCTTGACTCGGGAACCCGTTTTTGGCCCATTCTGCACCGTTTCGACGCTCCCAGACCTGATTTCAACCTCGCTTAAGGTAAAATAGGTCGTTTTAAGGTAGTATTTCACAATTTCAAGTTGGAATATGTTCATGTTTGTGAAATACTAACAAAAGGTGATCCAATAGGAACTAATCACCTACGATAGCGTAGGACACGTACAAGGAGCTAGGAGCTTACGTTATATATTATAGGGAGTACGTCGGCTAAGGCCTACCAAGTAAGTGGCCCTACCGTCGTAAGTTATAGCAATTTGTATGTTGTATGTTGGCACGTGCCTGTGAATCGCACATGTCATAAATTGTATGTTTATACTGTTATGACTTAATACATAAATGTATGTAATGTGAACGTATGCTATTTTGGAATGATTTGATGTGCGATATAATTTGACGTGATATGTTATGTTTAGATTGTTTTATGTGATTGTTGAGATAATTATTGTATGAATCGCACGTCATGAAATGTTACGTTAAAAGCATGGAATGTTATGCTATGTCTCCTAAGTTGTATGTATACAACATGATATGAAAGAAATGAAATCACGATAAATGACATGAAATATAACCCTGTTAGAATTATGCATGATAGGAGAACTAAAAAATGAGAAATGATACGATATGAATGAAAAATGATAGCGGAGTTATAATTAATAATGTTGAAAATAAAAAAATATTGGGACATCATGATAAGGACATGTACACCACTAGGCAGGTGAAGTATCATTATGTTTTACATAATGCTACTGTGATGATTACTAATTCTAATGGGTGTCCGGTATAAAGAGCTACCAGAGGAGGCTCGCCCGACAAGTAAAGGGGCCCAGCAGTGTGGGAACAGATTGGTGAGCTCATACTCGCACATATGGGTTGTGTGTAGAGTATATGGTACACATCCAAGCTGCCCGTTAGGATAGTGCCATAGGAAAATAGACTGATATAATCGATCCCGTCATTGCATTCACATGTTCTTGTTGCATAACCCCAATAAAGGGTCGCTTACTGAGTATTCTTAAAATACTCAAACGTCGTGCTACTACATTTTTCAGATAAAGGCAAGGCGCCCCTGTGAGACCGACAAAAGCATCGCAAATCTCGTGACCGTGGCACATGCATATGATAGATTTGCATTTTAAATTTAATAGTATAGGTTGAATTCTATTTGCACTAATAGTATAAATTAGTATGGGTTGGTTAAATTGCATTTAATAAAATATAAGTTAGTATAAGATATTTAATTCAGTATTGTTTTTCTTTTCTTTTCTTTGTATTTGTTAATTCACGAGGTAATAAAGGAGGTACGAATTAATGTTGAAATTATAAAGAGTTCATTAAAGTAATTCCACATTAAATGTAAGATTAAATGTATAGTAATGACGTTAGGTTAGATAAGAAAATTTATGGTTGTTACATTTTTGTCCAAAAGATTTTTCAATCTAACTCAACTTATGTATTAGTCGTATCGCACACGATTGAACATGCACACACGAATAGCGCATGTAGCCGAACAAGTTTAGATTTCGCACAAGTGATGTTCGGTTGGCAAAACGGTCCAACGAACCACAAAACTGGGCAAAAAATGAATATAGAGCTTGAGTTCTTCTTAAGGCTTGTCATGAGCATGTCAAGATCACGACACTGCACGGTTAAAGATGTACGACCTGAACAGTTGGTATCAGTCCTAACTAGATTGCTACCCAACATATAAAACGTCACATGAACGATATAAATTTGTAATTAATTAAATTTGAAAAGAAGAAAGAAGATGAATAGGGAGTGTGGTGAGAACGTGGTGCATTCCCATGCACGTGGAAGTTAGAAGCAAAGCCGACTTTGGTGTTTGGCGGCACGAGGATGCCACAAGCATTCGTACTCTCCTAAATCTCTTCGTACTTTAAACCAAACCCATTTGGAACTAACCTCTTTAAACTCTCAAACAAATTTAAGAATAACCAAACCTTTTGGAACTAAGCCCTTAAAATATATTAAATAAATATTATTATATTTTATTTATTTATTTATTTATTTTAAAAAATATTAATTTGGGACCATTTTCAATCTCCATCAACTTGGTATTTGAGAGGGAGAGAGAGAGAGAGAGAAAGGAATCTTAAAAATGTTTTTTTTTTAAAAAAAAGACAAAATTATTAATTTTAAAATTATATATTAAGAAAATAAAAACTAGTGAACTATTATAGTTGATTATTCATTAAATTATTTGTGAGAGTTGAATTTATTTGTGAAGATGTGGCCAGCTTGGAGCCTAGTCATCAAAAAAATTATATTAAAAAGTGATATATTTTGCCAACTCAGCAAAATACAAACATAATTTTTTTATGGTCAAATAAGTTTTAAGGAGGTTTAGAATCATTGTTTAGATCTCAAAATTGATTTGGAGTTTTGTATAAGATGGGTGGACGGATCAAATAAATGTGACGTATTGATGATACGATATATGTTATGGTTTAACATGTTTGACGATACAAAACATGTTGTAACGTGTTTATGATATGATATGATATATTAAAGGATATGTTATGTGCATGATATGACACAGGACTTTGTATGTTATGAATGATACGAGATTCAACTCTGATATATGTCTTAAAGGCTATGCTAAAAAATGATATGATAGGAAGGAAAATGGAAGGGGGTTATTTTACATGATAATGAATGAAAATATTTGGACCTCATGCCTCTCGGAATATCTCCTTATTATGATGGTACTAACACGTATATTACGAGGCAGGAAAACGATAATGATGTTTATCGTAATGTTGTGATAGTCGCTATACCTAACAGGTGTCTGACATCAACAACTCCAGAAAATGCTCACCTGACCAAGAAAGAGGTCCAGGAGGTGTGTGAACTGACTAGTGGGTCCATACTCCACGTGTGAATTATGTGTAGAATAGTGAATACACATCCAATTACCTATTTAGGATAGCCGCCTAAGGAAATATAGACTTGAAGAATAGGTCCCATTCATGATGGTATGTCTTTACATCTAACACCAACCGTGGGTCAATTGCAGAGTATTTTCTAAAATACTCAAGCCACATGCTATTTCTATTTAAGGTAAATGCAAGACATCCTTGTACGGCTGACGATGACATCGCAAGTCGAGACCATGACACATGCATAAGATAGTCGTATTTTCTTTTTTAGACTTCGGTTAGAATAGGGTGTTTTTACCTCTAATGTTTATTTATTTTATTTAGTATTTAGTTATGTCTTTTTAAAGACGTTTTCAAACACATAAGTTCATGACAGTGTTTTATGTTGAAGTTTCAAATGATTCTTTCCGATGTATACAGTAGCGACTTTAGACTATCAAAAATCTAGGGTCGTTACAGTTGGTATCAGAGCTCTAGGTTATAGATTCTGCAGACTAGCCTACGAGGTAGACTTGACATGTCCATAGTTCCACCGTTGAGGCCCCCTCACCGTTAAGTATGTCATGCGTAAGATAAGAAAAGAAAAATGTTTCAGCCAGACGTATCGAATATAGTTTAAAAAAAAACGCAGTGTTATGACCCTCCGATCTCTCGATCCTAAAGCTAATAAGTTCTAGATTGAAATTGGTGCATTATTCTTTAATTTTTACCTTACTTTTCATTAAATTAGTAAGTAAATTAGCAAACAAGCTGCTTCTTAAAAAAGAAAAAAGAATCTTACCCTAAAAATTATCATCAATTTTGATGCAAAAGAAAGAGAAATTTGGATAAGAGAATTACCAGATACATGCATCAAATAAATTAATATATATATATCAGAACTTATATAAAAATATAGACAGGTCACATGAAGAGAGAGAGAGAGACAAAAAAAATAGAATATGAATAGAAAACATATATTATATAGTTTTATTTTTCCCAAAACATATATTATATAGTTTTATTTTTCCCTCCAATGATTATATTATATAGTTGAGAAGCTTATAATATAATAGGGTAGTTTGGGGTGAGCGTGTAGCACCTGAGACTGTATAAGCAAGGTGTGGTGATGCGCGTGTGCCAGCACGTGGATTTCTTTGAATGGCACGTGTATCCTACCAAACAATCTCAATCAGCGCGTGGTCAAGCCCGTTGTACACGTGCCATGTCATCTTATAATTTTATGAAAAGATTCCCAACTTAATACTTCATTAATTGGTTATGTTCTATATAATACTAATCTCGAACATCGTTTGGAGTTAGTACTAAATTACAACGAACACAGACTAGTTTAAATTATAAGAAAATATTTAAATATAAGTTTTTGACAAGCTTAGCGATCTCGTCAAATCGTTAAAAGTTACTGGTCGTTAGAACCGAACACATGACACTAATCTATCCCTGCCTCATATTCTCGATGCTCTGACATACCCTTGTCACAAGCTATGCACGTTCATGTATAATAGTTTTCACAAGGTAACCTGATATTTAAACATGAGGGGAGGGATCTCGTGCTTGAATCAACTACTGAGATACACGTGTAAACTAGGTCAATCTATGACATTCGTTGTTAAAGGCTAGTTCGTGAATGTATAATAGTATCTAGATACTAACATGATAACACGAACGTAAATAGGTACATAATCATTTAAGAATATTTTCACATAGCGTTTTCGTATCAGGTCACATGTTCATTCGTTTCCGGATTCATATTAAGCATGGCAAAAGTTAAGATATGAAAATAACTTGTTTCTTTCTTTTATAATTCACGTTTTTTTTTTTCAAGACCTATATATACTTAAAAAATTAGTACGATCAAAAGAAGCTAAAAAAATTAAAGAACATTGAACCAAATTGATCAAGTTGAACTGGATCAAACCGATCGAGAACCCTTACCAATTGTAGTAGCGGGCATGTGTTTTCTCGGGGTGAGACTCTTCCCTATGACGATTAAGTACTGTGTTTAAATATTTATTTATTGACTTTTTATTTTATTTTATTATAAACTTGACTTTATTAAATTCTAAAGAATCATAAAAGAGAAAGAGGAACATTATACTTTGAGTACATAGAACAATTTTAAGTGAGAGATAATATGAATTTTTTTTTTTTTAAATGAAACTAAAAGAAAAAGTCGGGTAGTTTATGTCAAAAGTGGACAATATCGAATATCTAAATAATTTTGACAAAAATTCAATGAGTTTTGTATAAGAGTCGAGATTAGGAGTGTTCGTAAGTTGGGTTAAGTTGGGTTGAGATAATTTTTACACTCAATCTAATTGTTTTGGTTGTAAATTTTTCAACTAAAACAATTGTCATTGAATAATGAACCTAATCCAACCGGACCATAAAATTTTTAAGTTGGGTATGTTCATGTAATAGCTCAAGCCAACCACTAATATATATTGTCCGTTTTAGTTCGTTATGTATGCGGCAAGCCTCATGATTTTAAAACATGTTTACTATGGAAAGGGTCTAGCCCCACTGTTCGGTGACGGGCTCTGATACTATTTGTAATGACACAAGTCCACCGCTAGTGGATATTGTACATCATCGTCATCGTCAACGCGTTTTAAAACCGTGAGGCTGGCGGCGATATATAACAGACAAAAACGCAATATCTACTAGTGGTGGGCTTGGATTATTACAAATGGTATCAGAGCTAGACACCAAGCAGTGTGCCAACGAGAACGTTGGCCCCCAAAGGGGGTGAATTGTGAAATCTCACATCGGTTGGAGAGGAGAACAAAACCTTACTTCATAGAAGTGTGGTATCAGAGCTAGACATCGAGTAGTGTGCCAACAAGGACGCTAGCCCCCAAAAGAGGTGGATTGTGAAATCTCACATCGGTTGGAGAGGAGAACGAAACCTTCCTTCATAGAAGTGTGGTATCAGAGCTAGACACAAAGAAGTGTGCCAACAAGAACGCTAGCCCCCAAAAGGGGTGGATTGTGAAATCTCACATCGGTTGGAGAGGAGAACGAAACCTTCCTTCATAGAAGTGTGGTATCAGAGCTAGACATAGAGCAGTGTGTCAACAAGAACGCTAGCCCCCAAAAGGGGTGGATTGTGAAATCTCACATCGGTTGGAGAGGAGAACGAAACTTTCCTTCATAGAAGTGTGGTATTAGAGCTAGACATCGAGTAGTGTGCCAACAAGGACGCTAGCCCCCAAAAGGGGTGGATTGTGAAATCTCACATCGGTTGGAGAGGAGAACGAAACCTTCCTTCATAGAAGTGTGGTATCAGAGCTAGACATAGAGCAGTGTGCCAACAAGAACGCTAGCCCCCAAAAGGGGTGGATTGTGAAATCTCACATCAGTTGGAGAGGAGAACGAAACTTTCCTTCATAGAAGTGTGGTATTAGAGCTAGACATCGAGTAGTGTGCCAACAAGGACGCTAGCCCCCAAAAGGGGTGGATTGTGAAATCTCACATCGGTTGGAGAGGAGAACGAAACCTTCCTTCATAGAAGTGTGGTATCAGAGCTAGACATAGAGCAGTGTGCCAACAAGAACGCTAGCCCGCAAAAGGGGTGGATTGTGAAATCTCACATCGGTTGGAGAGGAGAACGAAACTTTCCTTCATAGAAGTGTGGTATTAGAGCTAGACATCGAGTAGTGTGCCAACAAGGACGCTAGCCCCCAAAAGGGGTGGATTGTGAAATCTCACATCGGTTGGAGAGGAGAACGAAACCTTCTTTCATAGAAGTGTGGTATCAGAGCTAGACACAGAGCAGTGTGTCAACAAGAACGCTAGCCCCCAAAAGGGGTGGATTGTGAAATCTCACATCGGTTGGAGAGGAGAACGAAACTTTCCTTCATAGAAGTGTGGTATCAGAGCTAGACATCGAGTAGTGTGCCAACAAAGACGCTAGCCCTCAAAAGGGGTGGATTGTAAAATCTCACATCGATTGGAGAGGAGAACGAAACCTTACTTCATATGTGTGGAAACCTCTCTCTAGGAGATGCGTTTTAAAACTGTGATCCTGACGGCGATAGATAATAGACCAAAGTGAACAATATCTAGTAGCAGTGGGCTTGAACTAAAATTTTTCGAAATGATGCTCTAATACCATGTTAGATGAACACGACTCTCCACAATGGTACAATATTGTCCACTTTTAGCATAAGCTCTCACGACTTTGCTTTGGGCTTCCCAAAAGACCTCGTACGAATGGAGATAACATTCCTTGATTATAAACCCATGATCATTCCCTAAATTAGCTGACGTAGGACTTTCATCCAACAAAAATTATGAATAAATAAATTGAGGCGAACTCCGTTCAACTCAATCTAGCTTTAGAGAATCCATGAATCAACTAAATGCATAAAATATTTATTCATCTGAATTCAAACTAACCTAAATAAGTTCACAACCCGACCTGAATCGAATAGCCGAGAAATTAAGAGATGGGTTTAAACCAAAACTATGGAGTCGTTGGGATAAATTAATTAAAAAAAAAACAACTTTTTTTTTTAGATCAAGGCAAGTTGTGAAATAAAAAAATGATTTGTTTTTAATAATAATGGAAAATATTTGTATAAAAGACTTAAAGGGGCACCACCATTTGAGTTTGTGCATCACCATTTTTCATTATCTTCTTCATCATCATCATCATGTTGGCTGTTTCTTCTCCTTTGTTTTCTACTCTTCAATGGCCATTGGAAGATCCCATCTCCCTCCATAATCACCATAACTCACCCTTTCCTCCTTTTGAACCTTCTGATAATTCATTCTACCTCCATTTCCCTCCGCCCCCGCCATTGCAACCGCCGCACGTTGACCTCGATCACTATCCCTCCTCCGCTACTCCGTCACCCAAAGCCGGTACCAACGTCTCTAAGATGGCTAAGAAACTTAACCATAATGCTAGCGAACGCGACCGTCGCAAGAAGATCAACTCTCTCTACTCCTCTCTACGCTCCCTCCTTCCCTCCACCGACCAAATGGTAAGCTTTTGCTTCGCTTCTCCCCCTCTCCATTGTTTCATCCACGAAAATTATCGATTTCGAAAAAGTTAAAAATTAATTTAGAGTTAAGATTGTAATATTTATATAAGTTTGAGGTGGAATTCGATGAATTAAAAATTTTAGGGTTAAAATTGTTATGACCTAAAAAGTTTAAAAATCAGAATCGAAGTCTTTGAATTTAAGTTAACGATGATATTTTATTTGTTACAGAAGAAGTTGAGTAACCCGGCGACGATCTCAAGGATATTGAGCTACATACCGGAGCTACAACAGCAAGTGGAGGGGCTAATGAGGAAGAAAGAAGAGCTAATGGCAGCCATGGTTGGGCAAGAAGTAAAGAGCGATAAAGAAAAGAAAACGAAATGCGCAGCTACGAGCTCCTCGTCGATCGTATCGACAAGTCGACTTGGTCAACGGGAAATGGCGATTCAGATATCCACCGACATCAACGGCGGCCACCAGAATTCGTTGTCGGAGATCTTGGTTTGCTTGGAGGAGGAAGGTCTTCTTTTGTTGAATGCTTCTTCTTTTGAGTCTTTTGATGGGAAGGTTTTCCATAATTTGCATCTTCAGGTAACATTAATATTAATATGATTATTATTTGAAAAAACTATATAGTAAACACAAAATTAATGTAATTATGAAGCTTATGTTAATTTTTAATGATGAAAACAGATGGAAAGCAGTTGCAGAATGGAGCCTAAAATGCTGAGTAATAAGCTCTTGGAGATGTTCCCATGAGAGAGGGTGGAAGAATATGCACCACAAAATTAAGTAATAATATTAATTATATTAAAAATGTTAATGGATGAAAATATTTCAAAATATTCGACACGTGGCATGTTTTGATAGGAGTTTTATTTCTTAACAAATCAATGTGTATTTTACTAATTAATTGGATATTTTAAGTCTCTCTCCCTCCCTCCTCTCTCTCTCTCATTTTTTATACTAAATTTGTCAACTTGGGAAACACTCATAATTTTTTAATATAGATAAGACACGTCTAACGACCTAGATTTCTACTTGTCTAGAGTCCCTATAATAATGGTTTTGTGCTGTAATAAACGTTTATATTTCATCATAAAATATAAATTTCATCTAAAAATATTGTCATGGACTTACGTGTTCGAAAACATCTTTAAAACGACACAAAAAATATTGAATTAAATAAATAAGTATTAAAAGTAAAAACACCCTATCCGAACCTAAGTGTAAGAAAGTAAATACAATTACCTTATGTATGTGTCATGGTTTCAAATTGCGATGTCGTCGTTTGTTGTATAGGAGTGTCTTGCCTTTACTTGAAAAATAAGGGTAGCACATGGCTTTATTTTAAGAAATACTTAGCAAGTGACCCTACTATTGCGGTTAGATGCAAGCACATATAATCATGAGTGGATCTATCATATCAGTCTATATTCCTACGGAGGCTATAAGTGGGTAATTGAATGTTTATTTACTATTCTACACATGGCCCACGCGTGTGAGTATGGACCCACTAGTCAGTTCGTACACCTCCTGTGCCCCTTTCTTATCAGGTGTGCATTCTCGGGTAGTTGTTGATGTCAGACACCCATTAGAAATAGCGGTTATCATAGCAGCATTATGGTAAATATAATGATCGTTTATCTACTTCGTAACATACGCGGCTGTACCATCGTACAAGGAGAAAAGTTATCCCCCCAATGCATGAACACACAATGATACATGAGGTCCCAACATTTTTCCTTTCATTATCATGTATAACAACTCCTTTAGCATTTTTCTTTATATCATATCATTTTATCATAACATTCATGCGTATATTGAGGTTGTGCATTATGCCAATTAATCATATTGCATGTGAATCATATCATATATCATTCATGTCGAACATATATATCATATCTTCTAACCTATCAAATCATATCATATCATATATCAAAACATGCACATAACGTATCACGAGCGCGTCTTCAAACATATTCTATATTAACATATCATATCGTAAACATATCATTTCATCACATACAACATAACATTCACATATCATAACGTACACATCATTTCATAACTATTCAAATATATGACCATATGACACGTGCGAAGTCACGAGCACATGTCATCATATAGCATGCAATTATAACCAAATTGGTAGTAAGGCCACTTACTTGGTTGGCTTAGGCCGAAGCTACTACGACCCTTTGATGCTAGCTTAACGCTGCTCTCTGAAATTTAATTTTAGCTAAAAAGTTCCGCAATTATAAATTAGCATCCTACTATGAGAATTCCCACACCTAGTTTGGCATATAATTAATTTGGCATAAAATAATTTAAACTTACCTCTAATTAGCATAAAATAATTTAAACTTACTCCTAATTTAAAGGAGTTAAAAGCCTAATTTTACATAAAATAATTTAAATTCACTATCATTTAAACTAGTTAAGCCTAATTTTGCATAAAATATTTTAAACTTACTCTTAATAATAGAGTTAAAACGAGTAGAAAAGGGTTGGAGTATCAGACTCAAGTCCGATGAGCGAAAATGTTGGCCTAGAGCCGTTAAAAATATATCCTTCCTTTGAAGTGGAGGCCAACCCACTCCTTAGTTTTAAGCAACGTGGGACATTTCCCTCCCCCATTTTATTTTTTTTTTTTAATTTCAAAATTTTTGGTTATTACATCACGTCACCACATGTACTTCTAAAAAAATACGCTAAAAAGTTAATACAATCTTTGAAAGAAAGTCATGGAGTTATATGTTCAATTAAAATAAACAAAAGTACCACCAACGTCATGATAAAAACATTAACGTAAACTCCAATACGAAAATGAAAACCTCAAACTACATATGAACTACTAAGTAAAAATAATGTATACTATTATCCTAGCCTAGCTTCCATTGCCAATCTAGCATTACCGTCATCGGTATAGGGGCACTTTGCCTTTACCTGAAATATATGAGTAGTGGGATTGAGTATTTTAAGAAATACTTAGTAGGTAACGCCACTGTTGGAATCAGGTAATGCAAACAAACACATCCACGATAAGACCTATCATTTTTCTTAAAACATCATAGCATGGCCTTGAGCTCTTTCCCGTTCGAATAGAGTTGGATGTGTGGTACTTCCTCACACACGGTCCACACACGCGCACATGCACCCACTAGGTGGGCTTGTATAGTACCCTCTAGGTCTGGCTCATTGGGCTAACGCATGACATGTCGCCGGATATCACGGAGATAAAAGCCCACATGATATCATAGCGAACACAAGTATCGAAGGTATACATCTTTACTAACATAACATAGTGGAGAAGTATCCCGATGCACATGACATACATAAATACATGAGGTCCTCATGACTTAAAATCATAGCATATAATAAGAAACATTTTGTTCTTTCATTCATGACATAATACACATATGAGTCTTGTATGCATAGTACTCATCATGGCTTTCATCATGCATCATCATTAGTATATTATAAATCTATAACATGGCTTCACATTACATGACATAGCATAAAGAACAAAGCATTTCATATCATACACATCATGGCATAATAGGACATTGCATACCATACATAACATAACATCATAGGTCATCACATAACATACATAGCATAACATAACATTCCTAATTATGACACATGCAAGGGACTACAGAGCATGCATCATCATAAATCATACAATTCTTCCAACAACTAACAATAGAGCAACTTATTTGTTTCGCCGATTCGCCCGAGTTTCTAAATATTTTAAAGTTGGTCTGAGGTTGTTCTTAAAACTTCAATTTAACCTATGGAGACCCATGACACAATAATAGGTATACAACTAACTTAGTTTAGCTAAAAGTATTGAATACTCCCATCTTTTAGCTAAATTTTTTTTTAATTTGAATAAATGAGAGCCTTACTAACCTCAAATGCCTTTAATAAGGTTAAAAATAGTTTCGAGAGGGTAAAAAGATGTATATTGAGATGTCTAAGTCACCAAGCCGAGTGTGAGCTGAGGGTATGGGATCAAGCTGACAACGGAGCCGCGACTAGAGTTCGGCTAACACGCGCCACTACATGTGCATGGAACGTAGTTGGTTGACTCGGGTTAGCACGCGCGAGTGTCTGGTTTAATGCGTGAGTCTCGGGTCGCATTAGCAAGTGAGGCAAACGGGGTAGCACGTCTTGGGGGCATGGGATGTGTGCACACCACTTGGTTATGAGTCACCCGAGCTGGATCCAACCCTTTTCCCTCTTGTTGTGGGGCGAAAGCGGAACAAATGTACTCACAACACCAATAAACGGAATTACACAAAGAGACACCAACATATTTTTTTTTATCTCAAGTGCTTTCTTTATTAATTCTAAGCATGACATTATATAGCCTTTGCCATCATGGTTGAACCTAAAAATATGAAAGAAACTTAAAAGTGAATAGGACTAATCAGTTCTAAAGAATAGGACTCTCTAAACCAAAACTATATCAACCACAGAAGACCAGACTAGTAATTCCTAACAAAACTCTCCTAAATCCCGATATCAAATTTCGATATCATCAACCTCCTAAATCCATTATAAATTATATAGGGACAATTGTTTGGATCATCAAAAGTTATGGAATTAAATAAGATTAATATTAAAATGGTTACAAAATTAATAACCAAGTTAATAATATTGACAATTTACATCCATCTTCACCTTGTCATAAGATCTCCAAGTTTAACTGATTTGGTTGCCACCACCTCAAGCCTCAATACATATATCAAAAGGAGTTTTCTTTTTTTCATAAACCCATGAATTTTCTTTTTCTTCATAAACCCATTTATAACCAATTTCCTTCTTACCTTTTTTAAAGTTGTACCAAATCCCAAATTTGATTTATTTGCTTATTCATATTCTCTTGCAAGTGTAAGCTATCCAGACTCTGAATAGCATCTTTGTAACTGTTGGGAACTCCATCAATCATAGAGAAAGCATATGCTATCGTATCATCAAACCTTGCAGGTTTTCGAATTGCCCTTCGTGGTCTATTCTTGGCGATGGATTCAGGTTCCTCCACTCTTTCATTTACAAGGCTTTGCTCCTCCTGTTCTAAGACATCAGAGTTATTATCTACCTGATCAATAGGTTCTTGAGTAGAAGCAACCATAGTAGAAGAGAACACCACCTTCTCCACCTACTTCAATGCCTCGTCATTATTTTCAATTTTCTGCAAAAACATTCCAGACTCATCGAATGTCACATCTCGACTGTTAACAATCTTACTTGTTTCTGGACACCATAACCTTTAGCCCTTCACGCCTTTGCTAAAGCCCATAAACTTGGTTTTTTTTTGCTTCAGGATCCAACTTTGAGTCTGTCACATGATAATAAGCAGGATACCCAAACACATGCAATTTATCATAATCACTAACAGGAGTACCCGACCATACCTCAAGTAGAATTTTCCCACAATTTCCAGAAACAGGTAAACGATTCACCAAGTGAACTGCATAACTGAGAGCCTCAGCCCAAAATGCCTTACTCAATCCTGCTTGAGACAATATGCCTCGAACCTTCTCTATTAATGTCTGGTTCATTCTCTCAGCAACTCCATTTTGTTGTGGCTTACCAGGCACAGTGAAGTGTCGAACGATCCCTTCATCTCGGCATACTTTAAGGAACGGATCATAAGTATATTCTCCACCGTGGTCTGATCTCAGCTTTTTTGATTTTCTCTGATTTTCTACCGTTTCTGTGCCTCATGGGATACATCCAAACTCTCCTCGAGTAGTCATCAATAAAGGTGACAAACCACCTCTTTCCTCCTAATGAGACATTCTTCATGGGATCCCATACATCAGTGTGAACATAATCCAAAATGCCCTTTGTTTGGTGTACACCTATACCAAACTTCACTTTTTTTTTTTTTTTTTTTACCAAATATACAATGTTCACATAAATCAATTGTACCAGTTGTGGCACCCTTAAGGACTCCTTAGTTCACCAATGTTTGAAGCGTCTTCTCACTAGCATGCCCAAGTCTCATGTGCCATAATTTCGGTATGTCTTGTTCTTTCGAACTTGCCACAGCAGCATGCCAAATTATTGTGGTTCCGTTGAGGTAGTATATGCTACCTCTTCTAGTTCCTTTAATTGCCACCAAAGCTCCATGAGCTACTTTCAAATTCTCTCCTTCCAAAATGATGCGATAACCACTCGCATCCAAAACGCCAAGGGAAATCAAATTTTTCTTCAAGTCAGGGATATACCTCACATCATTGAGTTTTCGTATAACCCCATCAAACATCTTGATTTGTACTGAGTCGATTCCCATTATCTTGCAAGTAGTATAATTGCCCATATAGACAACTCCACCATTGAACTCTTTGAAGTCCAAAAACATCTTTCTGTTGGGACACATATGATAGGAGCACCTAGAATCAAGAATCCATTCACTGGTTTGGCTGACTGATAAAGAGATTGTCAAGGCATTATCTGTATCAGTGTCGTCATCTCTAATCACATTGGACTTTGACACCTTCTCTTTTAAGATCGGACAATCTTTCTTCTAATGGCCTTTTTGTCGACAATATGCACACTCATTTTTATCAAGTTTTCTCCAATTATTAGATCTACCTCTTGACTTTGATCGGGACTTTTCACAATCGCTCTTTTTCCAAGTAGAAGTCCTTCCACGAGCAATGAGAACATTTGAGCTAGAGTCTTGATATGCCTCCTTTTCCTCCTTTCGCATCTCATTATTTATTAAGGCATTTGAAACATCTTCAAAATCAATATTAGTGATTCCATGTAGTAGGGTCGTTACTAAAAACTCGTAGGATTCCGGCAAAGAATTTAATAACAACAACGCCTTGTCTTCGTCATCAGTCTTAACATCAAGATTGAGCAAATCAGTGATGATTTTGTTAAAATCATCCAAATGCTCAGCCATCGAGATACCTTTATTGTAGTCAAAACGGAAGAGTTTCTTCTTCAAATAGAGTTTATTTTCCACACTCTTTTTCGTATATTTCACCTCAAGCTTGTCCCATAGTTCTTTCGCCATGGTAACCTTCATAAATGGATATTTCTGATCCTTGCCAAGACAGGATCGAATAATTCCACAAGCTTGTCGATTTAATTTCCTCCATTCGGCGTCTGTCATGTCTTCAAGCATCTCCTCTTGGAGAGAAACATCAAGGTCTTGCATGTCCAGCAAATCGCTAACTTCGCCTCGCCAAACACCAAAATTATTGGTTCCATCAAATTTCTCTACTTCGAGATTGGAACTCAAAAATCTCGATCCACGCCGTGATTTAATTCCAGATGATTCTGCCATTTGCAATAATGAATCTGGATGTAACTAAAAAACACAATTCTTGAAAATTGATTTTCAAGAATAAGCACGATTGTGAGCACGTCTAGTGGTCGATGAGGCCAAAACTTTCACAATACCCCAAATACCACAATCAGGCTCTGAAACTACTTGTTGTGCGCCGAAAGCGGAACAAATGTACTCGCAACACCGATAAACAGAATTACACAAAGAGACACCAAGATATTTTTTGATCTCAAGTGCTTTTTTATTAATTCTAAGCATGACATTATATAGCATTTACAATCATGGTTGAACCTAAAAATATCAGCAGAAACAAACTTAAAATCACAAAGAATAGGACTAACCAGAACTATATCAACCACGAAAGACCATACTAGTAACTCCTAACAAAACTCTCCCAAATTCTGATATCATCAACCTCCTAGATAAGCCCATTATATAGGGACAATTGTTTGGATCATCATAGATTATGGAGTTAAAAAAGATTAATATTAAAATGGTTACAAAATTAATAATCAAATTAATAATATTCTTATTTGTTACAAATTGATGAGAGTTAATGGCTAAATTAAATAAAAAAAAATTATGACAATTTACAACACCTCTCTTCTATCCGTCCTTTGACGATCACGCACATGATCCGGCCGCCATTAGATTTCTGACCACTTGCACAGCAGCTAAACATTATCCAAAATTGGTGTAAGACATTCACATTCTTCCAATCCAATCCTTGAAATATGATAATGACACAACAAAGAAAGGAAAAGGAACAAAGTTGAACTTACCTCCTGCGAGTTCGACAAGTACATATATTGGGATTGTAACTATCTTAGATTTCTATTTGACCTAAAATCGCTACTATATTCATATTATAGATATTTTATACAGAAATACTTCATTCAAAACTTTATCCTAAGGACTTACAATTTTTCTATGAGATCTTTAAATAAAGTAGAAAAAATTGAAACAACATAAAAAGCCCGATTCTAACCTATATGCTACGAAATTACATGCATACTAACTTATAGTCTACGAAATTTAAATTGCAAACTACCCTATGCATGTGTCATGATCTCCTTCAGCTATAGAGGAGAACCTTGCCTTTACCTAGAAAAATAAGAGTAGCACATGGCTTAGTGTTTTAAGAAATACTCAATAAATTATCCTGCTATTCTGGTTAAATGAAAACACATACAATCATGAGCGGATCCTATCATATGAATCTATATTCATTAGGCGGCTATCCTAAACGGGTAATTGGATGTGTATTTACTGTTCTACACACGATCCATACGTGCGAGTATGGACCCACTAGTCGGTTCGCACACCTCTTGGGCCCCTTTTTTGTCAAGCGAGCATTCTTTGGAGCTGTTGATGTTGGACACCCATTAGGAGTAGCGATCGTTACAACATTATAATAAATGTAATGATCTTTTCCCTGTCTCGTAATATACGCGTTCGTACCATCGTAAAAAGAAGGTGTATCCCCCGATGCATGAACATACAATGATGCATGTGTCCCGACATTTTTCCTTTCAATATCATGTACAAAAACCCTTCTTCCGATTTCCTTTATATCATATCATTTTATCATAACTTTCCAAGCCTATATCGGAATTGTGCGTTGTGCTAATACATCATATTGCATATCAATTTTATCATAGATCTCATCATATCAAACATATATCATATGATAAACATATCGTGTCTCCTATCATATCATATCATATCATATATCGTGTCACAACATGCGTCGTATGGTTAATCATATTACACCATAACATATATCATAACACAAACATATCATAACATAAACATGTCGTCAAGCATATCATATCTTAAAATGTAATATCGTAAACATATGATTTTATCATATATATCATCTCATTCACATATCATATCGTATACATATCATTTCATAACCTTTCACATCTAACCAGCATATGACACATGCGATGCCACGGGTACGTATCATCATACAACATACGATTATAACCAAACCGATAGTAAGACCACTTACTTGGTGGTCTTAGCCGACGTTTCCCTAAATTCAAGTATGTTTGTCTTCTGTTTCTCGAAGTTTCTCCTAGTAACACCGAAAGCGTCTCTTAAATATCATAAGATATGCATTTGTACTAAACATAAAATAAAAGTATCCTGATGCCCGTGTCATAGAAAATGCATGAAGTTTCATAACATTAAAACATGGCATATAATCATGAAGCTAATCATATCTTCATTCTTCTCCTGACATAACATTCTATGAGATATACATACTTGATTTTGTCATATTGTTCATGATTAACAATGCATGGTTTTCTAATGTCTCATAGGCATAGGGTCTACGTACTAACATAGTTTACCTAGCGTGGTACATGAAGGTTCATGCATTATATAACATCATTAGCATAACATAGTTTTGTGGCATAGAATAATCATAGCATAATATATATGATATCATAACATAACTTGTAGGCAGCGTAACATACATCATAACATATGCATAACATAGTACAACCATAAAATCATAAAATTACGACATGGTAAGGGCCACAAGGCATGTATCGTTCATACACCACAAGGCATGCATCGTTCATACAACAAACAAGTCATCTAACCAAGCCAATAGTAAAGTCATTTACCTAGTTGGTTTAAGCTGAAGCCATGATGCTCCCTTGGTGCTAGCTTAAAGTTTCTTTAAAATCTAAAACTTGATAAGGAGTCTAAGTGTATCCAACCCAAGTCAAGCGAGAGCCGTCAGAAATTGGATTCTCCAGTTGACCCCAAATTTCTCTAGTGGGATGAAATGGTGCAATTGTTGTAGAGACCTCCCTTTTATATTAAAGTCTAACTCTACATTTTCTCAATCGGATCGATTTGGAACAAACTTTTTTATTTTTATTATTATTTATTTAATTTTCGGTTGTTACATCGTACACCTCTAAAAGAAACTTTTGTCTTCAAATCTATCTTAATTTTGGAACAATTTGGGATGTCTCCTTCATCTCATCCTCCCCGTCCCACCTAGCTTCTTCTGCCTAAGTTATTTCTCTGGTGGGTAGGACCTTTACTTCATAGGCTAAGATTTTTATTGGTCTTTCTTTGTAACTCAAGCCATCATCTATCTGTAAGGGTTCATAGTTTATCACATGTGTCGAGTCTATTAAGTACTTGCAGAGTATAGACACATGAAACACGTTATGCGCCTTGGAGATAGATAGTGGTAGGACTAAGCTTGCCCTTTAGAATGTTGATGAGTTTGATGAAGAGTAGGCTCAACTTGCCCTTTTTTCTGACCCTCAGGACAACTTGTAACGAGGACATCTTTAAGAATACCTTGTAGTCTACCTCAAACTCTAAGTATCTACGTCTCATGTCGACATAAGTCGTCTGTCTACTTTGAACCCTACGCATTTTTGTCTTGATCTTTTGCATGACCTCATCGATTTCTTGGACTAACTCTGTTCCCAACAATTCATGTTTTCATACCTTCGGCACATTGGAGACTTCATTGTTTCAATATAAAGTTTCAAACAACATCACATCAATAGTTGTCTAGTGGTTGTAAGCGATTTTCATAAGATGTAACTTGAAATTCCAACTGTTTATGAGATCAATGCATTGCTATTGCTAATGATGACATCCTATAGGGTTGAGACTTTACCTGAAGTAACACGTGTAAGCTTATGAATGCAACAACCCACCACTACTAGAATGATGATATGCTTTTTTCACTATCTTAGGTAAGCCTAGAAAAAATTCCATGACGATACCTTTGAATCCATTGAACCTTTTGGTACCCTCATGATCATTAACTAGTGGTTTGGACATATCCTTTCATAACTCGCCACCTGACCTATCAACTTGAAGAAATTAATCAATCTGGAATTCACTCACTATGCATCAATAATTTAGTGTAAAATCCAAATTAAGGACGAGACAAATAATCTCATGTTCCTTTGATAAATATGAGGTGGGATGCTAACCTTTTGATATTACCTTAATACTCTCTTAAAACTTTACTAACTTTCATATCTCATCAACATATTTTTATACTAAGGCTGAGGCCAACCAGTTCCTTAACTTCATAAAAGCTCCTCCCACAGTCTTATTATAACTATGAGTTATGCTTGTGTGAATTGACTGAATCAAACTCGAAACATTCGAATAAACCTTTTACATCACGAAATCAAGAAACTTACAGCTTTATTGTTAAGGATAGTTGACCGTTTATTGATATTTGTCTTACATTACGTTTACCATATTTTCCTTTTATTAAACGCAAATATATTGTATTCATTTATTATTTTTTTCTTTTTATTGTTCTTTCCATATTATTTGTAATTTACCATAATTCTCTATACTATAAATCATTATAAATAGAGAACTTTCACCACCATTTAGGTGTGGTGGTTTCAGCAAACATTTAACATGGTATCAGAGCACTTTTCGGTTTAACAACCCTGATCCTTTCTTCTCTATGGCTTCCGAATCCTCTTATCATCTTCTTCCTTTCAACACCCTAATCCATATGATCACCATCAAACTTTCTTCATCCAATTATCTTCTTTAGAAGAACCAACTTCTCCCTCTCCTTAAGAGTCAAGACATGCTGGGCTATGTTGATGGAACTATGGTTCCACCACCTCGTTTTGAACCAGAAACCTCCTCAACACTCAACCCTTAATATTTGGCGTGGAGAGTAGCCGATCAACGACTTCTCTGTCTCCTACTCTCCTCTCTCACCGAGGAAGCCATTGTTGTTGTCATTGGTCTCTCCAATGCACGCGATGTTTGGCTTGCATTGGAAACTACGTTCAGCCATCATTCGAAACCTCCTGAACTGAGACTCAAGGATGACTTGTAGCTGATGAAACGTGGCATCAAACCTGTTGCTGAGTATGCCCGAGCCTTCAAAATAATTTGGAACCAACTTCATGCCATTGGCAGACCCGTCGAGGACATTGATAAAGTGCACTGGTTCCTTCGTGGATTCGCCACCGACTTTTCAACTTTTTCTACTACTCAAATGGCTCTCACCTCTATCCCCTGTTTTGCAGATTTAGTCTCTAAAGTTGAAAGTTTTGAGTTGTTTCAACGCTCCCTTGAGTCCTCTGACTCCCCTCCTATAGCAGCATTCACAGCCACTAATCGTGGTCGCACCCATGGAAGCCACCCTCCTTCCTCTAGCAACCAGTGAGGTCGTTCTTATTTCCACAAAAACAACTCTTCCAATCGGGGACGAACCCACTCAGGTCAGGGTCATCGACCACCTCACTGCCAAATATGCTGCAAAGAGGGCCATTATGTTGACTGCTGCAACCAACGGTATGTTCGACCTGATTCTACTCATGTTCACCTTGCTGAAGCCTTCAACACATTCTGTTCTATTGCTGGACCCGATGCTGCTAATTGGTTTCTAGATACTGGGGCTTTGGCTCATATGACCGCCGACCCATCTATTTTGGATCAGTCTAAAAATTGCACGGGTAAGAACTCTGTGATCGTAGGAAACGGTGCATCCCTACCCATTACCCACATTGGTACTCTTTCTCCTGTTCCAAATATTCATTTATTAGATGTCTTGGTTGTCCCTCATCTCACTAAAAATCTTCTTTCAATCAGTAAATTAACGTCTAATTTTCTTCTCTCCGTTACATTTACTAATAATCTTCTTACTATCTAGAATCGTCAAACAGGAAGGGTGGTGGCAACCGGTAAAAGAGATGGAGGGCTATATGTGCTGGAGCGCGGCAGCCCTGCTTTTATTTCAGTACTTAGAAACAAATCTTTACGTGCTTCATATGATTTATGGTATGCTCGCGCTGGGTCATGTGAATCATTCTGTTATTTCTTTTTTAAATAGAAAAGGTCATCTTTCTCTTACGTCTTTATTGCCTTCTCCATCACTATGGAGTACTTGTCAGCTTGCGAAAAGTCATCGATTGCCTTATTCCCACAATGAACGTAGGTCGTCACATGTATTAGATCTTATTCATTGTGATCCTTGGGGTCCTTGCCCTGTCAAATCAAATTTGGATTTTCTTTACTACGTTATTTTTATTGATGATTATTCTCAATTCACTTAGTTTTACCCTTTAAAATATAAATCTGATTTCTTTGATATTATTCTTCAATTTCAAAAATTTGTGGAAAATCAATATTCTTCTCATATCAAGGTATTTCAAAGCAATGGAGGTACCGAATTTACTAGCACTTGTTTCAAAACTCATTTTACGTACTTCTGGCATCCACCATCAACTCTCTTGTCCATATACACCTGCTCAAAATGGTCGTGCTGAGAGAAAACACCGTCATGTGACTGAGACTGGCTTGACCCTTCTCTTTCACTCCCATCTTTCTCCTCGTTTTTGGGTTGACGCCTTCAGCACTACAACTTATATTATCAACCGGTTGCCTACTCCACTTCTTGGAGGTAAGTCACCCTTTGAACTTCTCTATGGCTACTCTCCGCATTATGACAATTTTCATCCCTTTGGTTGTCGTGTTTGTCCTTACTTGCGTGATTATATGCCTAACAAGCTTTCTCCCCGCAGCATTCCTTGTATTTTTTTGGGTTATAGTCCTGCTCATAAAGGGTTCCGCTATCTTAATCTCGCCACCACTAAGCTATATATCACCAGCCATACTCAATTTGATGAAACTCACTTTCCTACTATCCCTAGCTCCCAGGCCCAACCTCTTTCCTCTCTTCATATTTCAAATTTCTTCGAACCACATCTTTATCATATTGATCCCCCCCCCCCCACCACTTCATCATCACACATTCCTCGATCCAGTACATTTCCATGTGATATTTGTTTTGACCTTGTGGATGAGTCTATGCAGGTTGATACTTCTCGTGCAGGTTCTGCTTTGTCACTCTCGACTTCTGATCCGACCTCTATTGAAACTACTGTTGATTCCTCTTTTTTGGGCTCTCATTCTATGATCACATGAGCCAAAGCTGGTATATTCAAGACTCGTCATCCAGCAAATATTGGTATTTTGGGCTCATCTGGACTTCTTTCTACTCTTCTTGCATCCACTAAGCCAAAAGGATTCAAATCTGCAGCTAAGAATCCTGCTTGGGTTGCTGCCATGGATGAAGAAATTCGAGCTTTACAACAAAATGATACTTGGACTTTGGTTCCTCGCCCTGCCAACACCAACATCCTGGGTTCTAAATGGGTGTTTCGTATTAAATATTTGCCTGATGGATCCGTTGAGCGTTTCAAGGCTCGTCTTGTTGCCAAAGGTTATATTCAGGTTCCTAGTCTTGACTACACTGACACTTTCAGTCTGGTTGTCAAAGCTACCACTGTCCGTGTTGTGCTTTCTATTGCAGTCACGAATAAATGGCCTCTTCGACAACTTGATGTCAAGAATGCTTTTCTCAATGGAACTCTTATTGAACGTGTTCATATGGAACAAACTCCTAGGTATATTGATCCTTGATTTCTCACTCATGTTTGTCTATTAAAGAAAGCCCTTTATGGCTTAAAACAAGCTCCTCGCGCTTGGTTTCAGCGTTTTAGCTCATTTCTTCTCACACTTGATTTTTTTTGCAGTCGCGCTGACACGTCTCTTTTTGTCTTTTATCAACAATCTAACATTACCTATTTGCTTCTTTATGTTGATAACATTATTATTACTGGCAACAACTCATCTCTTATTGACAGCTTTACTCGCAAGCTTCATTCTGAGTTTGCTACCAAAGATTTGGGTTCTCTCATTTACTTTCTTGGTCTTGAAGCTTCACCCACTCCTGTTGGTCTATTTATTAGTCAGTTAAAATATGTTCGAGATATTCTTACTCGTGCTCAGTTGCTCGATAGCAAACCAGTCCACACTCCCATGGTTGTTTCTCAACACCTGACTGCTGATGGTTCTCTGATCGCTTGTGGATGTATATAATAAAATGATGTAAAATTCACAAGAATAAGTGCAAGTATACACTATCACAAATAGCAAGTAATAAGTAAATTATCGATTCCATAGGGAACCTATCTTTTTGGTTAATTTTATCGCTGGAAATTAGGTGAGTTTTTGGGTAACATTCAAATGGGTGTTGGAGATTTTAACTATTTAAACAAAACTAAAACAGAGTGCCACTGCTGTTGAAAAACAGAAAATGATGAGAAAATCAACTATAATGAGGAAGGTTTGGCTAAGAGAGATTAAATAGATAAGTTGAGTTTTGTGGTAGATTTTAGTTCCTTTTAATAGATTCTCAAGCCCACTTCCGAGGGTCATGAATGGTGATTATTTTCATAATCGTTATAATTTCTATTAACAATGCTCTAGGAGAAGAATTATTCCTAACCCTTCTATTACCCCTCCTTACTATGGAACTAGAGTATTAAAGAGGATTTCATTGCTCCCTCTCTTCTCCCGAATAAGAGAACAATTATGTATGTAAAGTAGCTAATTAAACATACATGTAAATCATTAACAACAACTCTTTAATAAACTAAAATCATACTGTCAACATACTTAAACTATATAAAACTCTCTCGCCTCCCCTATTAAGTTTAGCTCTCCATACAAACTGAATTAAACTGAGGAATCCGCATCTTCATCATGTAAAATTGATGGAATAAGGAAAGAGAATAAGGAAATAGAGAGTTATCCCGGTTTGTTGCCGTTCGTCAATGGAAGTTCCCTTCTCTTGAGCTCTCACGTCCACCTCTTTGCCCTGATCAATCCTTGTTGGTCTCCTTTTTCTTCTACTGTCAACACAGCTGCTGAATTAGGGTTTTCTTCTTCTCTAGTTTCACAGTAGTTCAATTCGATTTTCTCCCCAAAATGTGGCTCTCCTCTCTTCCTTTTCCTTTTATATTGAGCATAGGTTCCCCTTTAGGGCTGAAAAGTAATAAGTAGTCCACATAGGATGTTCCTCATTGGGTAGTCAATGACCCACTTGACTGCTGACGTGGATTTAAAATTTCCATGTCATCCCCCATTTGTTTCCAAATTTGGTACCCCCACATGGTTTAGCATAAATGTCTGAAAATTTTCCCACATAACTCAATTAAATATACAATTAAGATCGATTTATGCCAAATCATATTTTTTTCATGTTGGACCGCAATAAACGATTTCATGCTCACTAAGTAGAATAAATGGGGTAATAAATGAGTAAATGGTGAATAAGAGTGCAATATTAACTTCAAAAAGACTTGATATGACTCTACTTTTAGAGAGTTATCATTCTTCTTTCTCTGATTCTACTCTCTATAGATCTCTTGTTGGCGCCCTTCAGTACTTGACTATTATGCGTCCAGATATTGCCTATGCTATCAATTCTGTCAGTCAATTCTTGCATGCCCCTATTGCAGATCACTTTCTTGCTGTCAAATGTATTCTTCGCTATGTCAAAGGAACACTCCACTTTGGTCTTACCTTTCGTCCATCCACTGTTCCTAGTACGCTAGTCGCTTATTCAGATGCTGACTGGGCTGGTTGTCCCGATACTCGTCGTTCTACATCCGGCTATTCTATTTATCTTGGTAACAATCTTGTTTCTTGGAGTGCCAAAAAGCAACCTACTGTCTCACGCTCCAGTTGTGAATCTGAGTATCGTGCTCTTGCCACGACTGCTGCAGAACTTTGGGTTATACATCTTTTGCATGATCTCAAGATCCCTATTTCATAGCAGCCCTTACTCTTATGTGACAACAAAAGTGCTATTTTTTTTAGCTCTAATCCCGTTTCTCACAAGCGGGCCAAACATGTTGAACTAGATTATCATTTCCTTCGAGAATTTGTTATCGCTGGCAAACTTCGCACACAATATGTACCTTCCCATCTCCAAGTTGCTGACATCTTCACAAAAAGTATTTCTTGACCTCTCTTCGAATTTTTCAAATCTAAGCTTCACGTTCGTTCAAATCCGACGCTCAGCTTGCATGAGGTGTTAAGGATAGTTGACTATTTATTACTGCTTACCATATTTGCCTTTTCAATGAAGGCAAATATATTATATTCATTTATTATTCTTTCTTTTTATTGTTCTTTCCCTATTATTTGTAATTTACCATAATTCTCTAATCATATATTGTAAATGATTATAAATAGAGAACTTTCACCATCGTTCAACTGTGGTGGTTTCAGCAAACATTTAACATTTGGTGTTCAAGATTTTATTTTATTTTATTTTATTTATTTATTTATTTATTTATTTTTCATCCAAGACTCATACTCTAGCTTTGTATAGTGCTCACTATATAAACTACTATGTTCGGGATACAAACTACTACAAACTAGTCTAAGAACCTCTTCAAATATCTTGTTCATGAAAATTATATAAATTATGGCATTAGTGAGTCAATAGACCTCACCGTCTTTCTTAACATTCATGCTGAAACTCGAGGAAATTTTTGAAACATTGACCTTCTTAGACTAGTATAACATATAAAATTAAATATTAAATAAAATATATCAATTATTTTAAAAATTTTAAATGACTTGTAAAATTGAAAATTTTAAATTTTCTAAATTTTTAATTTTTGTCGGGTAGATAGGTAAATTTGAACAAAAAAAAAAAAAAAAAAAAAAAAAAAAAAAAAAAAATTAAATTGACCAACTCTCAAGGTAACTTTTAATTTTATTAACTTACCGTAATAAATTCTGTGACAAAAATTGTTACTTCCCTTCTTTAGAAATTAATGATTAGGAAAAAAATAAAAAAGGAAGTTCAGAAACGGACGCTGTCCGGAAGTCAAAACCCTATCGCAATTGCAAAAGCGGTTATTTATTTATTGAATTAATAAAAATACTCTTAAATTTTGTCAAAGCTGTTAGCTGTTGACCGTCAGCCTTTGCAGTCAACACTCATCTACTTACTAAAGCTTACCGCTAGCCGATACTAGCCTCCACCATCAACACTAATTCATACTCCATTTGTTAGGGAGAGATTTCCATACTCGTCCACATCTTTGGGCCTTAAAGAAAATGTATTTGTTAGGGAGAAGTTTCCACACCATTATAAAAAATGTTTCGTTCGGCCTCCAATTGACATGAGACCTCACAATTCAGACTCTTGAGTGCCAGCGTCTACGATGGTACACCGCTCGGTGTTTAGCTATGGCTGTATGTTTGAAAAAAATTTAAGGGTAATAAAAATTTAAAAGTTTAAAGATATTTTTAAAATATTGGTAAAAAGTTTTAAGGTTATTTATTATTATTATTATTTTTTTTTTTGAAAGTTTATGTTACTATTAAATTTTTTAATAGTTTTATTTTTATTTTTATAATATATATTTGAATTAAAAAAAAAAAATAGTATTTTTAGTAATTTAATCTTTATAATTTGTTGGAAGGACGTTCTGTTCAGTGCAATCGACGTTTTCCCTTCTGCTTCATCCTTACTCAAAGCCCATAAAACAGGAGAAAAAAAAAAAAAAAAGAAGAAGTACGAACGTCGCTAATCGCCTCCAACCCTTTGCGCCAGATTTGGTGGGGGGCGATCCAGCGGATTCTAAAAGGCTTGCATTTTGTCGACTTAATTCCTTCAAATCGAAACAGTCGCACCCATTGAATCTTTCGCCGTAAGTCTCTTCGGATCTGATCCAACCCCATTAGTCTGTTTTTCTTAATTTCTCTTCGCTTGTGAATTTTTAAGTCGTACGTGATGAGGTTTCTTAAATTTTTGAGTTGGGTGTAGATCTGTGATGCTTAGTTCTTCATATTTTGTTATGGGTATTGCTGGATCGAAGGCTTTGTTTAGTTTTTACCTCTCAATTTTGTTAATCTTGATGAAGATAATGCCTCGGTTGAGTTTTGCTAGTCGCCGTGCAATCCGAGATCAGTCAACCATATGGATTAGTTGTGCTTAGATAGGAAAATTGGGATTGAGTGAGTTCTTGAAAGTGTTTTGAGAGCTCTGTTTATGTAATCTGTGGAAGACTTGTAGTAGAATGATAATTTGTTCCTCTGATCTGCTGCCGGCCTTCCTCTTCTGAGCTGAGCCCCAATTTCATGCCCCAGCTCACGAATCTGGGGCATTTCTTCTTCAAATCCCATAGTTCTTTCCTTGTGTTCTTTTGGACATTCTTCTTCAGACGCTAAATTTCTTAAGTCATGTCTCAGAGGCAAGAGCTTACTCCCTCCTATATCTATCAGTCACGTTTCAAAGCTTCCCCAATCTGCATTTCTAGCTTGTGCTCTGTTTTTTGTTTGATTTTTTTTTTTTTTTTTTTTTTTTCACTTGTACCAAAACTCGCTTGAATATGCGTAAGGCCTTTGTAACATCATTGATTCGTAACGTTTGAAACACAAAAAGCAGTAGGGAATGAGAGTAATGGATATTATGTAAGACATTATTCACTCAATTGAAACTAAAAATCAAAGAAAAAAGAGGGTGTATTTGCTTTCTTTGCTGATCAGTAATTAGTTCATGTTCGAGGCCGTCCTCTAAGTAGGTTCGTTAGTTTGATCGTCATAAAGAGAAACATTGGTAAAACCATACTTGAGTTCTTTGAGTTATATTTGTGTGCATTTAGATTTTTATGTGCTGTAATCCAGTTTATGCATAGTATTGTCACTATCATCTTGTCTTATTACCTCTTATTTTGATATAAGGTGGAAGATGTTTATGATTATATTACTTGAAACAAACAGGTTTTGTATGATTGTTGGAGTTCTAACTTGTACGAGATATTTGTTTATAGTTTTAAATTTGTGAAAATTGAAGTGAATGAGGGTCAACCCTCAAAGTAATATTCTGCTAGTTTTTTTGTGTATTGGAAACAAAGCCAACGACCCAACCGAACCTGCAAATATAGATTGTTTGGGCTAGGTTATAAAAAAATCAATCAAACCTAATCTAACCCACGAACATCCTTTTAAGTGTACGGTTCAAGAACTCACCGGTGTTAGGGAGAAATTTCATCCGTTGCTTTCTTAGGATCTCTCATATATGTGCGCAAGTTCATAATTTCAGGTTATTGACAAAGATTTAGCGGTGAAAATAACTTCTACACTTTCCGTTTAATCTATGTTTGGAAATGCAGTGGCAGTTCCTGCCAATAGTCCTCATTTAAGAAAGTCTGGAAGCAGACCTGTAGTATCTGATTTGGGTATGCCTCTTTCAATTCCTTCCGGTTTGTTTTACGATTCTTGTCAGTCATTTCTTTTGTAGGGTCTAATCTGTCAGTGACACTTTCTTTCTGCAGAATATTTGTCTGGTACTGAGACAGGAAATGGTGTGGACGAAACTCCCTTGCATTCAAGGGAGGCAGATGATTTGAAGAGTACCATATTAACAATGAATCCTACAGCCATAGTTCCATCTCCTATTTTGTTATGGAGATTCAAGGTTTGAGCCTTTTCTGCCTCATTTATTTATGCATAATATTTATGTTATTTTTCTAACAAAAAAGATTTCTACATTGAGCTTCTTATGCTATGTTCTTATAAGAATTTCTCCTTTTGAAGAGAACTTAGTTTTAGATGCCATAGTTAGAAATATCCACCATGTCTGGATTATGATCTTGGATGCAGTGGGAAACAACAAATTGGTTTCGAATAATGGTGCCAATTTCCAAGTCATCCATTTTTAGAAATTGATCAATATTTTCGTGAATTCTACTAATCTATTCTATGATTCATTAAAGAGTGGCTAAGGAAGAAATTTATGTTTTTCTTCAAGTCCTTCACAGACTAATCTGTTATAACCAAGTGTGTATAGGACATTCATCTCCATTGTTTGGTGCTTAAGGTGCCTGTTATCTTCCTTAAGTTCGAAAGGTTTCAACCCGACCATCACATTTGTGGGCTCAAAAATTAAAAATTAAAGAAAAAAAAAAATATCTATTATCTGGGGATCTGCTCAATAACCCCCAGGACTTCCAATATATATATATATATATTGAAGTAAATTATTTTTTATATAAAATTTTAGAAGAATAAAGAGAGTTTTCTAAGAGATTGAAGAGAGGTAGAGAGGAGAGTTTCAATGGATAGGGGAAGGAAAAAGGGAAAAGTATTCGAGGGTGAAGACACATTGTTTTGTATCAATAATAGTCCTTTTTAATAAAAAGATTGCTAAAAAAATGGAATTAAATTTTGTTAATATGAGCATAGAAGTTTGAACGTTGAATAAGAAATGTGCCTTCCTTGATCTTATTTTGTTGCTCTTTTAGTTATTTTCAATACCTTTCTGTTTAGAGTACTAATTCAGATTAATGTCCAGGTTTTCTTGTTCATCTTATGGGGTTTATTTTGTTGCAAGGTTAGTTCTATTAGATCATTTATAGTTCTATTAGATGAGTTGATTTGATGCACTGACATGGTATTGTTGGAATACAGATTGGCTGGGATTCTGTTATGAGAATGAGTGTAGACTTGCGAGACCTATTTCTCTACGAGGCATTTCTGTATTATAATCCTCTTCTTTTGGTGGTGAGTGAATTTCTCCTTTATAAATGCCTTTTAATTATGTTTTTGACTATTATCATCGTTATCTTTATACTTACCGACCGTTTAGTTTTGGCACTGCAGACTATGATGGTTTGGTTCTGGGGAATTAACTTATGGGTTTTTTCCCAATCGAATGTTAATCATGCAAAAATATTTGAACTTGATCAGAATCATCTTACACACCGAGAAATTTGGAAGGTAAAAAGTCTTTATTATGCGTTTTCTTGACCAATCAAAATCATTCTCGAAGCAATTATATATATTTTCCCTACTATAATCTGCTATTTATACACTGTGTACTAAATTTCTTTTGCAGTGTGCCACATGGATGACTATTGTTGTCCCCACGAGCATGACAGCGTATCTCTATCTTTATTCTCATGGGGAAGTATCACTAGCTGCATCACAACCAGTGTAATAGACGCCCCCTCTTTTATTAGTAATTAATGAATATTATAATTTTTTGGAAATGCAATTAAATTCTTTGTTTCCTTGGAAACGTTAGAATTGGCCTTTTGCAAGTTCTGTTGTTTGATGGTTTGTTGCTTGCCAAAGTTATATATAATTATAATTTTGTTTTCACTTTGACATGGTTAACATACTAACTTAGATAAGATACTCACTTTGATATGGTTTCATAATGTTGCCATTTTGTGTCTCCCTAGTCTGTGATGAATTTGAGCTTCTTCTGGTAATGTGCTTGTTGCATGTAAATATTCATCATGGTTAGCCCCATGAATACTTCTTCATAGAGTGGGGCATTAGCACACTTTAGATTATCATTTGTATCTTGTTTTTGCCTTTACTATGTGTAGATTTCATATTGCTATCTTTTTATGGTTACTTATCTGGAGATGAAATGACATTAAGTTTATTTACCTTTCATGCAGGTTCTCTTATATGTCGCTGTTGTGATGATTTTGGTTTTCCCTTTTGAAATATTTTACTTGTCATCTCGATATTTCTTATTAAGGACTCTTTGGCGAATAGTTTTCCCGTTGCAGGTAAGTTTTTTTGATCAAGTATGTTAAAAATGAAAGTTGGTGTTTAATGTTAGGAAAAGCTGACAGTATACAAATTTTTACGCAAATAAATGCCTGTAAAATATGTTTCATCGGTTCAAGATGTTTGTGTTGTTGAAATGGATTTATCTTCCATAATTTTAAGCTCAATTAACTATCACATGTATTCTAGTCTAAAATTGTTCCATGATCTTAAACATTGTTATATTACTTATGTTTTATTTTAAATGATTCAATAGTGCATAACAACTAACTAGTATTCATGATTGTCAAGGACTAGAATAAGAATATTTTCACATGGCTACATATTAGTGGCAAAACCTATGGATATATTGAAAATTTTGATCCTTCAACCTTACAACTGTAATATGGAATGTTTTCTCTTTCTATGTATATATTATATGTACATGCATGTATGTATGTCTGGGGTTGTTATGTTTTTGGCACACAGAATTGCTGATTTCTGGTGCAGATTGGTATTTCTTTCATTTTTTTTTTCAATGAGAAACCGAAATTTTATTGACAACTATGAAAGAAGATGAAGTGGAATGAAAAGAAAAACAGCCAAACAAAGGAACTGAACCAAAATCAGCTGTTCGGCGAAATGAATATTATTGACAGTTATAAAGAAATGAATTCACACATCTTTACTTCGTTCGATCATTATAAGATTTCATAATGTTGTTTTTCAGTTTCAGCTCAGCCTTGTGGATTTCATAATGTTTTTTTTCCTCTTATAATACATGAATTGTTGGATTTAGTCTGCTATGGCTGGCTGTCAATTCGTTAATGTTTGTTCAATGCAGGCAATTACATTTGCTGACTTTTTCGTAGCTGATATACTGACGTCAATGTCAAAGGTTTGTATCCTGCTGCTGTTTTAATAAAGAATTTCCGAGATCCGTTGTCAGCTTATAATAGTGGTAGTACCACAGAGGCGACTTAATGCAAAAATATTTCTCTGCGCTTGTGTATTAAGACCTATTTATCATAGTGTAAGGTGTAAATGTCAAACGTACCTACTAGCCCTAATAATTTCCTGCTTCATCTTTTTGGGAATTCATAATTAGAAACTGTTTTCTGAATCGTTTTTGTTTACAAACGTATTATTGTGTTATACTTACATGACATGGTTATAACACTGATTTGGCTCCAGGTGTTTTCTGATTTGGAACGATCAGTGTGTCGAATGATTCACCGACAGGTTGGTTTTCTTCTTTTGTCTTAAGGTTAAATATTATATGTGAGATCTCACATCGGTTGGGGAGGAGAACGAAACACTCTTTATAAGGATGTGGAAACCTCTCCCTAGCAGATGTGTTTTGAAAATCTTGAGGGAAGCCCGAAAGGGAAAGCCCAAAGAGGACAATATCTGCTAGCGGTGGGCTTGGGCCGTTACATTATATTTAGTGGATTGCAACCGTCTTTTCCATTGATCAGTTCTTAGTTTTTAGTTTTTAGTTTTGTTTTGTTTTCTTCAAAATGTTGAATTGTTGATAACATTCCTACACTTGTCCAACTGGTGGAAGATTAAGAGATTATGCTATTATGTTCCCAGTAGTGACACTTTTTCTTTATATGTTTGTATTTATTAAACTTATTCAGGTTGCCACCATTGCATGGTTCGAAGCTGATTCCGTCTGTGGAAGTCACTCTGTTGCGATCCCCGTGGTTCTTGTTTTGCCTTATCTTTTTCGTTTGTTCCAATGTCTCCGACAATACAAGGACACAGGAGAAAAAACAACACTTTTGAATGGTGAGTTCTAATGGTTCTTGTTCCCTGTCTCTATCAAAATTGGTAAAGTCTTAATTAGTTTTTGCAAAACCCTGGGAAAGAGTGAGGAAACAACCTAAATCAAGAAGAGAATGATTACGGGAAAATCGTGTGAAAGGAAGTCCTTGAAGGAGCGTAAGCTGTGTAACATATCACAAAAGCTTTTTGTGGTTCTGTTTACCTTGAAAGAATCTTTGATTACTTTCATAATCAAAGGATCGTCGAAAATAAACAATTTCATTGGATTGATTGGTTTGAATCATCTAGGTTCAACGTTTCTCTTTCGTGTTCTCTCTTTATCCCTTTGATTTTCTTTATAAGATATTTGTTTGAATTGAAAGCATTTATATTTACTTAATTTTGTTTTTTCATTTTTCTTTCACTCCCTTTTAGGAGTTTGTATCTTTTGAACATTTCATATCTTTAATGAACAACTTTGTTTTTTGTTAAAATAACAATAGATCCACCGCTATCAAATATTGTCCTCTTTGAGCTCTCCCTTTTAGGCTTTCCCTCAAAGCTTTGAAACGCGTCTGCTAGGGGAATGTTTCCACACTCTTGTAAAGGGTGTTTTGTTCTCCTCCCCAACCAATGTGGGACATCACAATCCACCCCCCTTTAGGGCCCGGGCCCAGCATCCTCGCTGGCACTCTTTCCTTCCTCTAATTGATGTGGGACCCCTCGCCAAATTCACCCCCCTTTGGGGCCCAGCGTCCTTACTGGCACATCGCCTCGTGTCTACCCCTTCGGGGAACAACCTCCTCGCTGGCACATGGTCCGGTGTCTGGCTCTGATACCATTTGTAACGACCCAGATCTATCGCTAGCAGATATTGTCCTTTGGATTTTCACTTTCGGGCTTCCCTTCAAGGCTTTGAAATGCGTTTGCTAAGGGAAGGTTTCCACACCCTTATAAATGTTTTGTTCTCCTCCACAACCAATGTGGGACATCACTACCTAAAATTTTTTAGACCCATTAATTTCTCCAGATGACACCTAATAAACAGTTACAACTCTAAAATTTTTCCTGCTTTTTCCCCTTTTGTTTTGTTGTAATAATTCAAGGATAATCTTGTGTTTATTCTGTTTGTATGTTATATCTATAATCCTGGCTTTATAATTGTTGTTGTCTTGATGCTATAATAGTAACTCTAATTTGGTCATCGTTGCAGCTCTAAAATATTCAACAGCAGTACCGGTCATTTTTCTTTCTGCCCTTAAATACCATGTCTTCCCTGATAGATGGACCAACTTTTATCGGCCCCTTTGGCTGCTGTCTAGTGTTCTAAACTCTTCATACTCATTTTACTGGGATGTCAAACGAGATTGGGACTTGAGGTATGCTAGTTTTATATATATTATTCGTTTTTTCTTACAGAAAAACAGAAAAGAAAAATAATGGTATTTATTCAAAGAGTACAAAAATGGTGGAAGACGAGCACCTCCCTCGTTTTTCGTCTTACATAATTTTTGATGGAGCAAGTATTCGTTCTATGTTTGCTTTTCTCCTATCATTGGGTGTCTGGTTGAAAATGGTCAGGGTGGATGGGGGAACTTTGCATTGTTATAATCCATGTTGAAAATGCACAATCATGTAGATGCAGGATTGCATGAGCATAAATTAGTCGAAGTAGTTCATTGAGCCGTCGAGTCAACTAAATCTTGTACATATTTTATGAGGTTTTATGTGCTTGTATGTTTACTCCTTCAAGTGTCTGGAGAAATTGTAGCTTGCGTGGTCTTATGATTTGTTGACATATGGTTTTATTTATATCTAATGACAGCACTTTCACTCGGATTTTCAAGTTCAACCGACCGCACTTCTTCTCGCATCTCTTGTATGGGCGAAAATGGGTAATGTTCTTGATTCATAGACTTGAATTGTTTCAACAAGTTAGCCACAATATTCTATCCAGTTGGTTTTCTAATGAGATCAAATTCTTGTTGATTTAACATGAGAATAAGTGGCTGCATAAACCCGTACTTGGAAACTCGTACCTTCTCGACTTTGGAGCTCTATGTTAATGACCTTCATTGTTGGTCACTTGGCTAAGGAATTATTCAGATGTCTTTTCAGTCTACTTTCTAGCTTTGTTTCCTAGTTTTAGGCTTTTTAATGACTTTGAATGTGAGATCTTTGGTAGATTTTTAAAACTAGAAAGAAAAGGTCATTTTAGAACCCATGAATTCTCTACAACGAGCTGTGTACCTTACACCATTCTTTTCAGTATCCCTGTTCACATATTTGGTCCCTTAATGTTGTATTTTTATAGTTTGTTTCACTAGTTCTTCAAACCTCTTTGTCTGTTCTCTGCACACCCTTTTTTTCACCCATACAATTTGTGAGATCCCACGTCGGTTGGGGGAGGAGAACGAAACATTCGTTATAAGGGTGTGGAAACCTCTCCCTAGCAGACACGTTTTAAAATTTTTTTTTAGAGGAAACCCAAAAGGGAAAGCCCAAAGAGACAATATTTATTAGTGGTGGTTGGACTGTTACAAATGGTATCAGAGCTAGACATTGGGCGATGTGCCGGTGAGAAGGGAACGAGTGGAGAAGGGAACGAGTGCTAGCGACAACGTTGGACCTCGAAGGGGGGTGGATTGGGAGATCCAACATGGGGAGGTTTCTAAGGGTGTGGAAACCTTTCCCTAGTGGACGCGTTTTAAAAACCGTAAGTGGAAATCTGAAAGGAAAAGCCCAAAGAAGACCATATCTGCTAATGGTGGTCCATGTTCGATTTTTTGCATTTTGTTTTTAGATATTATGAACAGCAAGTGATTATGAAAAATCTTTTGGTACAGGCAATGGAAGGATCATACTAATCTATGGTTTTCTACAGGTATACATCTGGGTGCTGGGAAGTAATCTGATATTGCGGTGTACATGGACGTATAAGTTATCGGCTCATCTTCGCCACAATTACCTTACGGTGTTCACTATCACGGCGTTAGAGATCTTCCGAAGATTCCAGTGGATTTTCTTCCGAGTCGAAAACGAGTGGAACAAGATGAACTCGAAGACGAACATACAAATTACGTCGAGTAATCTCCCAACCGAAGAAGACAAGTTACTTAACTCCAATAACCATAGTGTTTAAAATTGTTGAGTGGCAATTGATTTTTGCATTATTGAGGCATATGGTAGGTGTATGGTATTATGTGGATGAATGCCATTTGTTTTGTTTTGTTTTGAATAATTGTTGTCATTAATCTTATGAGAAGGGTCTCTTTGCCATCACAGATGGATTAGCCTTTTAATGTCTTGATGGCACCTCTATGGATACCCCCTCATTTTTTAAGGTTTCAAAACTAGTAAGTTTGAACTTTTATTTCTATTTATTTAGTACTAAATGTGGCCTCGTGGTTAAGATGCCCCGCCGCGGTTTATTCTATTCTCCAAGATGCTCGAGATTAACCCCTTAGGCTAGTCTGAACTCTAGGTGCTTTCGTGCCTAGAACTCTAATCAATGCTAACGATCCTAGAGTGTTTGGACTACTGAAAGCATTTTGACTTACGTTAACATGTAAATCTCTCTAGCTCTGGCGTCCTAATCTTAGCTTAGTTCATTTATACATGCTTTACTAGGGAGATGTTTCGATCGATCACCTAAAGCACAAAAAACATATACTAAAACATTCATGCAAACAATCTCACCAGAAATGTATAGCATCCATCACACATCACAATAGCCCTCCTCTAGCTCATTAGAGATGTAACATTCATTAATTGCCTCCGTCACACATCACAATAGCACATCCTCATTTCTAACTTAGCGGAAAGCATATTAAACAACTTTAATCACAAATCTCATTGTAGGGATATTCATTGTAGGGATATTTTGGTAGTTACATCATACATAGTTTTCTCATCCATATTGCTCGACTCATGTTCTCTTTCTAGCTTTTGCATAAAATATCGAACGTTGCTTGAAAATCTGAACTTAAGGGCATAATGGTAATTTCAATAACACTTCCCAAAGTACCACTTCAAAATCCTAAACATGCATTTTCTAACCATCTAAGGTAAAGAATGCATGCATGCTTGCACGTCCTAATGATCCCTACAAGTATTACTTGCCTCAAGTCTATGTGGCTATTTAGATTAGGAGTGTCTTCCTGAACTAATTTTTCAACATGTTAGGATCTCCAAAATTCGAGTAGGAGTACAAAATTAAGCAAAATTATGGTTAGTATCAAAATCAAATTGAAAAACAGACAAACAGAAGTTGAACGAGTAAAAAAAGGAGGAACTCATGTGCGTTCATGTGTTATACAGCATCTAGAAGGCTCCCCACATACACGTACGTCTCGCCTAAGGGGAGGAAAGGTGAGCTTCCTATGCAACACATAGGCATGTTGATGGGAGTTCCTAGTTAGGTCGGGCCGGGCGATTCGTGTAGCGTCGGTCGTTTGGGTTGGACACGTGTCATAGCGGAGCGGGTCGTGGATTCAAATCGTAGGTCAGGCCATGGATGTGGCCCGCGACACATGGACCATCTACTTGCCAAGCACGTCTCCATCCACTCCTCGACACATGTACTCCCATCGTCCAACCACATTCATCTGTTCATCTGCCGACACGTGTCTCCACCATCTTTCGTTGCGGGTTCGCCTGCAATATGGTATATTTCTAGATTTTGATCCGTTTTTTTATTTTTTTTTTATTATTTTCTTACATTTTCATAACTTTCTTCATATAACTCTAATCAACTTTGATCAACTTGTTCTTGACTAAAGTTCTGTAGTTTAAATCCATCTTTACAAAATTACTTTTCTTGTAATCTATAATCAAACACATCGAAGAAATAAATAGGTCCAAAGTTGAAATATATATATATATATATGACGGTAGAAATTGAAGGATGGGAGGAAAGAGAGAAAAAAATGTCAACTCCAAGGTCATTTTCTAAAAATCAGTATTTGGGTTTGTTACATAGAATCACTCTCTTTCATAATTTCTTCAAGCCTCTTTGATGGTTAGTTGCCAACTTGTGACATTCTAAACAGATACAATGGATGTAATTACGAATGTGTCAATTTCTATAAGATTGAACGTTATCGATAGACTCGATTCATGCATATGATGTAGGACGTTCAGTAGGAAAATTATGAAGTACAAGAGTACAAGATAGTGAGGTCAATTTGAAGATAACTCAATAATTACAACATATGAACTCGATCGAGACGTTAAATGTTTGAATCTCTCATCTGTACTTATCAACTAAAAAAAAAGACGGTGATGTTTGTCACTTTCAGCATAGCTCACCTGAATATGCTATTTGAACTTGATCAAGAGATTAGAGGTTTGAATCTATCACCTCTACTTGCTAATCAATTAAAAAATAGATTGAATATTTAACTTCTTAGTCAAGTTCATATATTATAATCGGTTGAACTATGCTCAAATTGGCATCACAATACGATTTTCTTTATGGTAAGTATCATAATCTTTTTTTAGATGATTAGCAAGTAAGAATGAGAGATTTAAACATTTGATCGGTTGGTCGAGTTCATATGTCGTAATCAGTTATCACAATACTAAAAAAAAAGATCAAATATCACATCACGACACGTGAACAGAGAAAGATCGCATAGGCCACCTCCAAAAAAAATGCACCAGGTTGTTAGAAGTGAGGTCCTCAGACTTGAGAGACCTACTTGCCCCACTTGTGGCACCAGACATACAAGGGAGTGCAAGGCAGGTTCGAACGCATGTTTCCATTGTGGTAAGAGTGATCATAAGAAGGTTGATTGCCCTCACCGAAGGTGTCAAGAGGAGAACAGGGTGTCAGGGTCAGGGCAAGGAAGCCGAGGGGGCATGGCGCAGAATCACGATACTACTAGGGCAACTATTAGGAAGAGGGCGGATGACATGGACACTGTGGTGACAGGTACCTTACCAGTACTTGGCTTTCATGCTTTTGTATTATTTGACTCTGGATCCACACACTCGTTCATATCTACTACCTTTGTAAGTTGTGCACAGTTAGGACTAGAGCCTTTAGGATACAGATTATCGGTGTCTACGCTGTCATGGGAGATTTTAGTAGGTAATGAGAGGGTGCAAGCAAGTCAAATAGTAATAGCATAACTACCTCTAGAGGTGGTGTTAATAGTTCTTAACATGAGTGATTTCGTCGTGATCCTCGGCATGGACTAGCTAGCTGAGAGCCATGCAATTATCGATTGCAGGGCTAAAGAGGTGATTTTTATGCCACCTAATGAACAGAGCTTTAAATTTAAGGGGGTGGAATCTCGAAGCAACCCGAGGATTATCTCTACTCTAAAGGAAAGAAAGATAATTGGCCACGGAGCTTGGGCCCTATTGGCCAGCGCAATGGACACGAGGAAAGGTACTAGTAGTACGATGAATGTGCCTGTAGTACAAGAGTTTAAGGATGTGTTTCCAAAAGAACTGTCTGGGTTACCACCAGTTAGGGACATGGAATTTGCAATCGAGCTGGAACCTTGTACAACTCCAATCTCCAAGGCACCTTACAGAAGGACTCATGCCGAGTTGAAGGAACTAAAGGAGCAGTTGCAGGATCTCTTAGATCGAGGTTCTATCAGGCCAAGTGTATCGCCATGGGGAGCCCCAGTGCTTTTTGTCAAGAAGAAGGATGGGGCCTTGAGATTGTGCATTGACTATAGAGAATTGAATAAAGTAACAATAAAAAACAAATACCCGTTGCCTCGCATTGATGATCTATTCGACCAATTGCAAGGTGCTTCATTATTTTCAAAACTTGACCTGCGATCGGAAAACCATCAGTTGAGGATAAAGAAGATCGATATCCCCAAGACGACTTTCAGGTGTTGATCTGGTCATTATGTGGTTACCGTGATGTTGTTTGGATTGACGAATGCCCCAGCAGCATTCATGGATATGATGAATAGGGTGTTTAAGGATTTCTTGGATACATTTGTCATAGTATTCATTGATGACATATTAATATACACCTAGACCGAGGAGCAACATGAAGCGCATTTGCATCAAGTATTGTCAAGGCTAAGGGCACATTGACTTTATGCCAAGTTTTCTAAATGTGAATTTTGGTTGCAGGAAGTGACCTTCTTGGGGCATGTTGTGTCAGGAAAGGGTATATCAGTAGATCCAACCAAAATCGAGGCAATTATAGATTGGCCCTGACTTACCTCGGCAACTAAAGTGAGGAGCTTCTTAGGCTTAGCTGGGTACTATAGAAGATTTATCCAGGATTTCTCCAAAATAGCCACCAGCCTCACACAACTAACAAGGAAAGGGAAGGTGTTCTCGTGGGATAGTGCATGTGAGCAAAGTTTCGATGAACTTAAACACTGACTGGTTATAGTGCCGGTACTTGCAGTACTAGATAGCCCAGGCAACTTTGTGGTCTATAGTGACGTGTCAAGGAAGGGCCTAGGTTGTGTCCTGATGCAAAATGGCAAGGTCATAGCCTATGCTTCGAGACAGTTAAAGGACTACGAGAGAAATTACCCAACGCATGACCTGGAGTTAGCTACCATAGTATTTGCTCTAAAGATATGGCGACACTACCTGTATGGCGAGCGTATACAGATTTTCACCGATCACAAGAGCTTGAAATACATATTCACTCAAAAGGAACTCAACATGAGGCAAAGGCGTTGGTTGGAATTAGTCAAGAACTACGACATTGAAATAATGTATCACCCAGGTAAGGCTAATGTCGTAGCTGATGCACCAAGCAGGAAAACGGCTCACTCTTTGGCATTAGTCACAAGGGAGTGTAGGTTGCAAGAGGATATGGCGAAGGTTGAAATAAAAGTGGTGACAAGAGGTGCAATAGGAAGATTGAGTCAGCTTAAAGTCCAGCCGAATTTAAGACAGCGAATCATAAATGCTCAGAGCAACGACCCTCACTTATACTCGATTTGTCAACAGGATGAGACAGTGAGGGAAGAAGGGTTCACTCTATCTTCTGATGGAGGGCTACTGTGGCAAGGATGGTTATGTGTCCCCGCAGATGGACAGATCAAGGAAGACCTCTTGACTGAAGCCCATGAATCTCTATATTCAGTACACCCTGGTAGTACCAAGATGTATCACAACTTGAAGAGGTGCTATTGGTGGCAAGGGATGAAGCGAGATGTTGCCCTCAGAGTTAGTAAATGTCTAACATGCCAACAGGTGAAGGCCCCTAGACAAAAACCCTCAAGCCTATTACAACCCCTAGACATCCCACAATGGAAGTGGAAGGATATAGTCATGGACTTCATATCAGGATTTTCCAAGACCTCGAAGGGATAGGTTGACGAAATCCATCCACTTCATTCCGAGTAAGGATACCTATACGGTAGATAAGTGGGCAAAGTTGTATTTGGAACAAATTGTCTGCATGGGATTCCGGTCTCCATTATGTCAAACAGGGATGCACGTTTTATTATTTTGACTGAACAATTTGACGAGGAAATTGTGGGGGGAAACAGCCTATAGATCTGAAGAAGAAAAAATAGGAAAAACACAAGAGAGACAGACGTATTTCTTAATACTAATGATTTGTTTCTCATTCATTTACTATATTTAAATAACAAACATAATCTAAAAATGGAAAGACGTGGTGACTCAATTAAAGCCCTTCCACTCAAGTTAATATTCCACCCACTCTAATTATGTGGCTTTAACAAAAATAGGGATCAGTTTAGGTAGCTAACAGGTTTTACCTCCCACTTTTGGAAAAGTTCGCAAAAAGAAATGGGGACCCAACTCAGATTCAGTACAGCGTTCCACCCCCAAACTGACAGACAAACAGAGAGGCGAGGCTGAATCAGGTCCTAAAAGGCATGCTGCAAGCATGCATGGTTCATTTCGCCTGCAGTTTGGACGAATAACTCCTCCTTATGGAATTTGCATACAATAACAGTTAACAGGCGACCATACAGATGGCATCTTTTAAGGCCTTGCATGGGCGAAGATGTTGGTCCCCAATTTTCTGGGAGGAAGTGGGGAAGCTGCAATTGTTAGAGCCAGAGTTAGTGCAACTAACGAATGCAGCAATGCAAAAAATCAGAGTACGAATTCAGACTGCTCAGAGCTGACAAAAGAGTTGTGAAGACACACATCGTAAGGGCTTAGAGTTCGCCGTCGGAGATCACGTCTTCCTAAAAGTTGCACCCATGAGAGGGGTGATGAGGTTTGGGAAAAAGGGCAAGTTGAGTCCAAGATTTATCGGTCTTTTCGATGTCTTGGAGAGAGTTGGGCCTGTAGCGTACAGACTAGCCTTACCACCTACTCTAGCCTCCGTACACAATGTGTTCCACGTGTCTATGTTGTGTAAGTACACCCCAGATCCTTTCCATGTGATAGAGTATGCAAACCTTCCCTTGCAAAGGGATTTAAGTTACGAGGAGAAGCCCATCGGGATCGTAGCCATGAAAGTACAGAAGCTTAGAAACCATGAGATTTTGCTGGTCAAAGTGGTGTGGAAGAACCATCACGTCGAAGAAGCAACCTGGGAGTTAGAAAGCGAGATGAGGGCCAAGTACCCTGTGTTGTTCTAGGATTAGAAACTTTCGGGGACGAAAGTTGTTAAGGGGGGGAAGATTATAATAACTAGTACAACTGGCATTAAATAAGTAAAAAGTTAGCTGGACCAACATTTTGGGTAAAGAGAAAAGAAAGAAAAAATAAATAAATATAATGACAAAGAAATATGAAAAGCATAGAAGGGGGTTGACAGAAAGAGGATAGGTCCACCTGCCCCAAAATTTCTTGAACTTCTATTGGTAAGAGACCAATAAACATGAGGGAAGGAGTTTGAACCAAGATGTTTAAATTAGAGGGAAAACATCAAGTGATTTGTTGGACTCCAGTCAAACCCACGGGAGAAAATACCAACGAGGTCATAAGTTTGCATGAAACTACTGTTGCTTGTAAACAGAGTCGGACAATCAAGGGTCGAAGAAGAGGGAAAAAGGAACGTTGGCGAGTGTCGAAGAAGCTGAAGAAGTGAAGGAAAGTCGCAGGGAGGAAGGAGTTGATCGCTGGATTTAATCGATCGTTGGACCAAATTGACCCGGTGTACCAAGCTGCCCTGCCAAAATCGCACCGACCCGTCGATTGACCCTACTTGCCTAGTGAGCCAAAAGTCAACATCGGCCCGACCCGACCCATCTAGCTGACTCCGACCCACTACCCAAATCAGACTCGAAGGTAAACATGACCCAAGGTTCAAGGACCCAATTTTCGCAAATTTGTATCGTTTTGACTCGAATTCTACCCAACTTCTATAGTTTTGATATATTTTCTTAATGTAGGATCTAACGGAAGATCTTTGAAGGAATTGAAAATTTGTTAAAGACCCGAAACAAGCTCGGGAAACCTACAACATGTAAGTAACCGCATGGAGCAAGTTTCTAAGAAATGCTTGTAGGAGTCGGTTTGGAGTATAGACAAACGATTTAGTATCATACTTAGGAGTTAATTAATGTTAGTTTCTTGTGTGTTGAACTTCGATAACGTGAATGATTATACCTTGATTATAGTTAGGGTTATATACCTTCCGCATGCACAAATTTGAATTTCTTTGATAAATGTTTGAGTTCGTATGCTTCCTAGAATGTCAAGGTAGATTGTTATTTCTTGATTTGCATCATGAGTATGATGTGTTCCTTTATATATTGTTTTGCATTGATTTGGGGTTTGGATAGCCCATTGTTGCCCATTTGTGAGTTCGACCATTTTCTATGTGCTTGATAGCGTGAATTATGAATTTCATATATTATGAGTTATCGTATTTTAGTTGTCACCTATAGTGAATATGGGTGGCCATAATGAGTAGACTACCATAGTACCACGTCAGGGGTGCCTAGTGGGGAAAGTCATGGTCTTTTATTGATCTAAACCTGACAGGGGTGTAAGACAGGTAGTTTACTGACCCAGCCCGACGGGGCGTAGTGGCAGGTAGTTACTGATTCTCAGGAACAGGTAGTTGATGTCAGGCACCACTAGGGGGAATCCACTGATTTGAGCTTAGTAGATAGTTAAGGTATGGAATAAAATCCGTATCAATGAGAATCCATAGGGTCTTCTTTTTAGACCAGAGTAGACTTTACTAGAGATAGATTCGAGCACATAGCCAAAAATTCCTTGAATAGGATTAAGTCCAATAAGAGCGTACAAGTAGGTTGCTTACTGAGTTTTTTTATACTCATCCCATGTTGTTGCTATTTTTTTCAGGTGTTAAGTAGACCGATGTCGGTGGCGGGAACGTGCGGAGCCGTGCGGCTGCAGTGGAGACCCTTAGATCGAGTCTTTTCTATCCATGTCGTTTTATTGTCATTTTGATGTTTATTTTGGGACAACTTATGCTATTTTGTAACTGATTTCTTTTGATGTAACTCCGCGGATCCCGTTATGTTTTGAAACTATTTTGGATTTGAAATGCTTATCAGATAACTTTAATTTTCTTGTGTCTCCCGTTTTATAAAATGGAAATGTTGTAAGGGTTTTTCCCTAGAGTGCACGTAGCGATTTGTGATTCGATGTGTTGGAGAGCGGTCGTTACATGGTGCCCTTATTGGATTAATTCGATTCTCAGTATTCTTGGTTGTGCAGTTGATAGCAATATGGCCCTCTTTGCCACACCGAAAGCATTCTCTAGTCTCAGCCATACACCTACCCCCATGTGGCTTTCCACATATATTACACCCTCATCCTCCTCTTCCTCTGCCCCATCTTCGTTTTTGGGATGTCTATCAGTATGTCAAGTGCCTGTCAGCATGTCGAGGGGATGTTTGTTAGCATATCAAGGTCTACGCGCTGGTGGTTGTCGATATGAGTCCCTTGGTTTATACGGTCACTTTCTCCCGATAGTAACTGCTAACTCTTGATGCACTTCATCTCTGGGCTTCTCAAAAGCTCGAGTAGTCCTTAATGCGGCCTCATAAGTGGTAGGGTCTATGGCTTCTACCGTGCGACAAATTTTTGGGTCCAAGCCCATGACAAAATTCTCAGGCATAATCATCTACAAAACGTCCACCCTGTATTAAGTAGGTAAACTCATGTTGTTTTTTTTTAGCCGGGCTACTTTTGGATAGTACTTCTTCAAGAATACCTCCTTGAATCTTGACCAGGCTATAACACTTCCGTCAGGACTGAGAATTTCTCTATTGTCCAGCCACCATAATTTTGTGTCCTTTAGCATGAATGACGCACATGACACCTTTTGATTGTCCTGGCAGTCCATTAACAAAAATATCATCTCAATTGACGAGCTCCACAGCTGAGCTTCTGTTGGATCTCCTGTGGTTTCATTGAAGCTCCACAAATCATACCACTTGAAATTCCGTAAATATCTTGCTCCCCTGGTAGATTGCAAGCTGTTGGCTTGCTGGATGGCTACCATTGTATGAATCAGCGCTTGGAACGATTCCCACGTTAGGCTTGTGGTGGGATCTATTTTTTGGCGTTGCTAAAGGTGACGCAGCTCCGTCTGTACGAGTTACTAAGCCCTCGCTAGGTGGGCTCTCTTCACCTCTACCCCTTCCTCTAATAGGGGGTCATCCCCTTCCTCGACATCTTCTTTCACGTCTTCTAGGCGGCATGTTTCTAAAACCAACATATAGTTTTCCTTAAGTATACTATTTGCTATTGTAATTCACATTATATTACATATCATCATAAGCATACAATTTGACAAGCACGATATCTTCACAAACATACAATTAGGTCAAATATCATACTTCGACAATAATATAATCGAGGCTATCAAATTTAATCGTAAGTTACATTTAACAATTGAAGGCAATCACGAAATACTCAATCAGTGACATTTCTTTTTCTTATCTTATGCCGGACATACCTGATTGTGATGGGGCATTGAAGGTAAAACCATGGAACATGCCAAGCCTACCTCGTAGGCTAATCTACATAATTTATAATCTAGAGCTTTAATACCAACTGTAATGACCCTAGACTTTTGCTAACCTAAAGTCGCTACCATCATCATAATATACTCTCTTATGCGGAAATAATCATAAACAATGTCATGGACTTACATGTTTTCAACGAAATATCTTAAAATGATGCAAATGAAATATTAAATAAAACAAAGTAAATATTGAGAATAAACATGCCCTATACTAATCTATAGTCTAGTAATTTAAATACCAATATCATATGTATGTATCATGGTCTTTATTTGCGATGTTTTCGTCAACCATATAGGGGTGCCTTGCCTATACCTAAAAAATAGAAGAACCAAATGACTTGAGTATTTTAAGACATACTTAGTAATTGACCCACTATTGGGACCAGGGAATGCAATCACATGCAACTCATGATTAAGGACCTATTATTAAAACCATAGTAAAGATGGCCTCCAATTTGAACAAAATTGGATGTGTTTACTTCCTTACACATAACCCACACGTGCAAGTGTGAGTCTCTTGTCGGTACGCACCCCTTGGGCCCATCATAGTCGGGCTAGTGGTCCTTAGCAGGGCATCTAAAGGTCAGCAAACCATCGAATATCATGCAAGACATGATAATAATCATCGTCATCATAGTGTACATGTTCGTACTCATCATCATAAATGGAGAAGTAACCCGATGTATATGAATACACAATATGCATGAGGTTCCTATAATTTTCATCTTGAATCGTTCTTATGACAGAACCTAATACATCATTCACATATTACTCCAGGTAATATGCATGCATAACATCATTTACGGTTGTGTCTTAGAAAACTCTTCCTCTTAATGCATCATGACATTTAGTACATGCACATTATCTTAATAGGGAATATCATCATATTAAGTCAAATCATCACCATGCATCTTGCATCATCTTGTTATCATGCATAATCATCATCATGTCATCATATGATCATATCATTATATCGTCATGTCATCATGTCATAATATCATCATCATTATCATCATATCATTGTCATCATATAACATCATCATATCATCACATAACATCATCACATCATCACATAACATCATCATTTCAGCATATGACATAAAACATAAATGACACGTGCAAGGACCACTAGGCACGCGTCGTCATACATAAGGCAAGTCTTTCGACCGAGCCAATAGTAAGGTCACTTACTTGGTTGGCTTTAGCCGATGTTATCCCTAATTTTAAATGCTCAATTTTGTTTCTCAAAGCTATTTCAAGTATCATTGGGGTGTTTGCCTTTTAGAACAATCACGTAATTTCCTTAGTAATTCTAGCTTCTTAGCTCAATTACCTTAAATAAAGTCAAATTCCGCTCTGAGAGAGTCCAAAACATAAGGAACGATCGATGTCCAAAATGTTAAATCGAACTGAATACGCCATTTTTTTAACCGAGGAGCCTTGTTGAGCTGAGGAGTCGGTCGTTGCAAGGGAAAAGGCTAACATGTGTGTGGATCACGTTTTGGGTCAAAGCGCGGGTCTCGAGTTAGTTTACACGAGTGTAGGTTGCGGTATTACAGGGTCATGTAAGGTTGTCGAGACGCGATTGCGAAGCTACAGGGCCGAGTGACTACTGGGCTTAATGATGGGCTCCTGCAAGTGGGTAGCTGGATGTGGGTTATTGGGCTTGACTATATTGGGCCGAGTGACTACTGGACAAATGAGTGTTGGTGGCTACTGAAGTGGGTGTCCGACTCGGATTTGAATCCAACCCAAGTTATCTTCTTCCTCACCTGAATCGTCTGCAATTTCTGTAATGACCCGAAATTTTCTACTTAATTTAAGGTCGCTACTGTAAACATATCCTAAACATTGAATGCGAAAGACTTCATTTAAATTCCATAAAACATAACATTTATCTTAAAACAGAGCCATGGACTTACGTGTTTCGAAAACATCTTTTAAAACGACACAACAAAAGACTAAATAAAATAAATAAGCGTTTAAGTTAAAAACATCCTATTCTAGCCTAAGTCTAAGAAAATAAATATCACTACCCTATGCATGTGCCATGGTCTCGAATTGCGATACCGTCGTCAGCCGTACAGGAATGCCTTGCCTTAACCTGAAAAATGTAGTAGCACATAACTTGAGTATTTAAAGAAATACTCCCTAAGTGACCCCACTATTGGGGTTAAATGTAAGAACATGCGAATGTAATGACGGAACATATTCTTTCAATCTATTTTCCTACGGTATTGTCCTAACGGGTAACTTGGATGTGTACCATACACTCTACACACACAGCCCATACGTGCGAGTATGGACTAACCAATCAGTTCACACATTGCTGAGCCACTTTCCTTGTCGGGCGAGCATATTCTAGGAGCTCCTTAGGCCAGACACCCATTAGAACTAGTAACCGCCACGGCAGCGTTATGTAAAACAAAATGATCGTACCCCTATCGGCAGCATTTTGTAAAACATAAATGATCGTACCCCTACCAGCAGCATTTTGTAAAACATAAATGATCGTACCCCTGCCCATCATGTTGAAATAGGGGTATCCCCGCAATGCATGAGCACACATAATGCATGAGGTCCCAATATTTTTCCATTTTCGACATTATTAAATATAACCTTGCTATCGTTTTACATTCATATCATACCTTTTCTCATTTTTCAATTCTCATATCATGCATAATTCTAACATAGGGTTATATTTCATTTCATTTATTGTGATATCATGTCATTCATAACATGCTGTATACATACAATTTAGAAAACATAGCATAACACTCCATGCTTTTAACATGTCATTTCATAACGTGTAATTCATACAACAATCACCTCAATGGTCACACAAATCAATCTAAACATAACATATCACATCTCAATATATTGTATCATAAACGTGTCATATCGTAAACACTTCGTGGTCATATCGTTCTCTAACTTATCATAGCCTTAACGTTCTTATACCTATCACAGTCATATCGTTATGTGAACGTACCTTAGTCATATCATCACAGGAACGTATCCTAACGCTATCGTTCTATTAATCTATCACAAACCTATCCCTTTTTACCTATAACCTAACCGTATTCTTTCATCAATCTCTCCTATTCATAGCACTCCAGTATGTAGCCTAACCTTAACGTTTCATGAACGCATCTTACTCTTATCGTTACATTTCATTTTGTGCATCCTTCTCGTATCCTATCTCAAACACATCATTGAACACATCGTACCATAATTATTATCATACAATTCACATATTATAACATATACATAACATATAAGAAGCATATCGATCCACAGACAATTCACACATATCAATATATATGACACGTTCAGAACCACAGGGCACGTGTCAACATCAAATATAACCATGTCGATAGTAAGGCCACTTACCTGATTAGCTTAGGTTGATATCCCGACGTTATCCTTAATGAAATTTCATTGAAATCCAAGTCAACCTATGTGAGCCCATGACATCAGTTTCAAGTTTGAACTTCTGCAAAATTGTTTCTCTAATTTATATCGATCCATATGTTATACTTCATGCGGACGTTAGAGTCTTTGCCTAAGTTAAGTCTTGAAATATTTATATATGTTTGTTATAGTATTATTTTCATACAAACCATTTAATACCCATTAACATTTTTCAAATATTATATTTTCTCTCAAAGTGTTTAGTACCCTCTAACATTTTATAGATAATTTCAATTATATTCACCTTCTTCCCTCCCCGTCTCTTACTGTTTTCCTTTCTTTTAATTATATTAACAATCTTTTCCTCTGTTTGTTTCCTTCCTAACAGTTAGTTTTACTTATCTTTTAATCCATTCTTACTTTTTCTATGAGGATGACTTTAATCCCTAATTCAAAACTAAATAATGGTAAACAAATTAATAAATTAATATCATTAAATAAAATAAAAGAAAAATTACTAACCTCTTCAAATGCAATATCTCTTTCTAGCAAACTTAAATCTGAATCTTTTTTTGTTTTTCTGGTTGGGTTTGTTTTTTAGAAAGAAGAAAGTTAAATCTCCTTAAACCTTACGTTTTATTTTTGTTTCTTACATTTTAAAATTATGTTACCAATTACTCTCGGCCAATTTAATCATTCAATTTTTTTTTTCCTCCTATCGATATGACATATGTTTCTAAGATGTAAATGGCTAAATAAAACTAAATAATTGGATAAAAAGAAGAGAGGTCTGAGATATAACTTACAGATAAATCTCAAATCTCTCTCTCATGTAAATCTTCATCATCTCCTGTAGATCCATTTCCTATAAATCTGTGAGGCATTTCTGTTTTCTCACATCTGACATTTTCTCGTTTCTGTTTCATTTTGCAAAAACTATCGGTTGAGGAGAGATTATTAGGAAATGGACTACAGAGAGAAATGGGGAATAAATGTTTTTATTTATTTATTTATTATTATTTTTAACATAATAATAATTTTTTGTTTATAATAATTATTTATTTATTTATTTATTTATTTATTTATTGGGCTATTACAATTTCTTTTCTATTTTCTCTCTTGTCTAGATCTTTGACGTCCTTCTCCATCGTCCTTTGTCTACTATGACCTTCTACTTGTTGTTTCCTTAACTCTCACGACAATACAAGAATGTGTAAATACCTACAACACATCCATTGATGTTTCAATCTTTCTGAAACTCAAGTCTCATCGCGACGAAAGAATGATGCGACGAGTCATATGAAGTACGATTGACTTACCATCCGTGTACACGAGTTTGATGGTCGTTGGTTCCTTACAAATACGTGGTTACTGTTGGTTGTAACATGCTCAGAGGAGTTCTCAATCCTCTCCAATTTGCGTTCGTCGAAAAGACACAAAAACGACTGTAACGATCCTAGATTTCTATTAACCTAAAGTGGCTACCATCATCATAACCTATGCTCTTAGGTAAAATTCAACATTAAAAGCTTCATATTAAAACAATGCCATGGACTTAACTGCTCGAAAGCATCTTTAAAACAACATAAAGGAATAATAAATAAAACAATTAAAACATTAGAAGTAAAAACACCCTCAACTAAGTTTAAGAAAATGAAATACTACTATCCTATGCACGTGTCATGATCTCTACTTGCGATGTCGTTGTCAGCCGTACAGGAGTACCTTGCCTTTAACTAAAATAGAAGTAGCACACAACTTGAGTATTTTAAGAAATACTCAGTAAGTGACCCCACTATTGAAGTTAAAGAATGCAAACACATTCAACTCATGATCTAGGGATCTATCGTTAGAACCATCATAGGGGTGATCTCTAGTCTGAACAAAATTGGATATATAGTACTTCCCTACACACGATTCACATGTGAAAGTGTAGATCTCCAGGCGGTTTGAACCCCCCTGGACCCATCATAATCGAGCTAGCTATCTGTAGCGAAGTTCGAAGGTCAACAGACCTTTGAGTGTCATGCGAGGTGTGATCATCATCATCATTGTAATGAATGCGTCCCTACTCATAATCATAAATACGGAAGTAACCCTATGCATATGTACACACAAAATGCATGAGGTCCATATAGTTTTTCATCTTTAAAACATCTTTATGACACAACCCTATATATAGTTCACATATTACTTAAGTAAGATTCATACATTGGCTTTCATAGTTCATCATCATTAACATTAACTAGGGTTGTGTCTTAAAGAAATTATCGTCATAATGCATTATTACATTTAATACATGCACCTCGTCTTAATAGGAAATAACGTCATATTAAGTAATCTTATAATCTTACATCTTACATTGTCATGTTATCATGCATCATCATATCATCATCATATAACATCATCAGGTAACATTATCGTATGACATTATATAACATAGTCACGTTATCATATATCGTGCATCATCATCATATAATACAGTCACCACATCATAAAATATAAAGCATAAATGACACGTGCAAGGGCCACTGGGCACATGTCGTCATACATAAAGCAAGTAGTCCGACCGAGATGATAGTAAGACCATTTACTTTGTTGGTCTTAGCCGATGTTCTATCCTATTTCCGAGATTGGCTTGACTTGTTCCTCAAAGTTTGTAACGACTCACACAAAGGTATTCTACCATATTAGAAACTTCCGTCTAATTTTTGAAAGAAAGTACATAATGGAAGGGAAGAACTAACAAAACCTTGTAGCGGAGTGGAGGATATCGTTGAACAACCCACTCTCAAATCAAGTTAAGAGAGCTTTATGTAAAAATTGCAGTCCTAACCACTCGCACCTTTTCATTTTACGGTAGTTTTTGAAGTGTGAGAGGAGAAATTGAAAAAAGAAGTTGGTTGGAAAGAGTTTTGAGCGTATGAGTGGAGAGAAAATATGGAATGGTTGAAGAAGCCATATTTTATACATTACTATTATTATTTTTTTCACTGTCGTTACAACGATCGTTCGTCTTAGTTTTAATCATGTTTTATTTAGCATCCTAACCATTCCATACATAAAATATTTCTCGTGCATGCATATCCAATAAGTTGGAAATAAAAAGCGTTTGAACTATAAAGAAAATCTCTAAATCAAGATATTTTTATCCCAAGGAAAACGATAGAACAGTTTCTTTGATATGTAACTTTTTCTACTCTCAAGATTTGAATGACGATAAAATAGCTTGATTAAGACCACTCGAATGAATCAAGTATACAAATCTAATCACAAGAAATAACATGAATGATTATTAATATACAACTTTCATTTTAATATCCAAAATTTAACTTAAAAAGAAATAACATGAATGACTAGATATAAAGACAGCTAACTAAATTATATCCTAAAACACTAGGAACAATATTTTAAAGCTAAAAAAATACCATAAAACCTCTCTAAACAAAAAGAATTAATATTCTAATCAACTAGCCTAAAGTTGATATCTATCAAATAGTAATGGATTATGAGATCCCACATCGGGTGGAGAGGGGAACATTTTTTTTATAAGGGTGGGTCTCCTTAGTAGATGCAATTTAAAACCGTGAGGTTAACGACGATATGTAACGGGCCAAAGTAGACAATATCTGCTAGCAATGGGCTTGGGTTGTTACAAATTGTATTCGAGCAAGACATCGAACGGTGTGCCAACGAGGACGCAGGCCCCCAAAGGGAGTGAATTATGAGATCCCACATCGGTTGCAGAGAGGAACGAAGCATTTCTTATAAAGGTGTGTAAACCACTCCTCAGTAGACGCGTTTTAAAATCATGAGGTCGACGACGGTACGTAATGGGTCAAAACAGACAATATTTATAGCGGTGAACTTGAGCTATTATATGGATACTCCATTTGTTTGAAGTAGTTTGAAGTAACGGGAGGTTCTAGTTCCATAATAATACTTGACTCAATTCAGTTCAGTTCTATCATCCACTTTAAAGTCCAATACGGTTGTAATGTTCGAATGGTATCCCAAATTTTCGAATGTTATATTATTTTGAGTTAGTTAATGAGTTTAAAAACGAGTTTCTCTAATTTACCTAAGTTTTCGCCATAGGCAAAATATTTATCTCACGCGCTATACTAACTACTACCTTACTCATGTATAAAAATACCCCAAATATGTAATACAATTATACTATATAATAAAAATTAATGACAATCCTATTATTATCTGTCAACACTTTTTTATTTTTAAAATTTCAAATATTAAGATTAAATCTTACATTAAAAAAAAAAGAAGCAATTTTAATGATTATGGTTAATAATTATTATTATCTGTTATGATTCATCGGTAAAGCCCATAGTTGACAACCTGACGTAGGAGAATATTTTAATTACCCCAACTGGCTTATGCATTATTATTATTATTTTAATAGCTTTAGATGTTGTCTATGAGCTGTGACATTTAAAGCCTATGATATACCTTATTCTAATATCATTTTTTATTCAAATTTTGCAACTTTAAATTTGAAATAGGATATTGTAAAAAGGGGATTTTCAAAATAATATATATATATTTACATTTGTTGCCTAAAAAAATATTTTAGTATATAATCAAATACTAAATTCGTATATAGCGATATACGATCAACCCAATCCAACTCGTACAGTTTGGATTGGGTTAGGTTGGGTTAAGTTTTTTGACGGATTGAATTACACCGACTTATTTTAGAAATATACAATTATATTATACATATATTTATTTTTATTTAATTTCATAATATTTTTTGATTATTTAATAATTTGTTAAAATATATATTTAGAGAGATGATAAATCTTAAAAATAAATAAATATTTTTAGAACTAAATTTTACTTTTTATTAAAAATAAAAAATTTAAATAAATTAACTGATCTAATAAAAAAAAAAAAATAAAAAAAAAAATAATTGGGTTGAGTTTAAACAATGTTTCAACTCAAGGCACAAACACTTCCTTCGAATAGTGTCTTCTTTGAACTCTCTCAAGATTTTAAAACGCATCTATTCTCTGTTACGAGAGGTTCTCACACCCTTCTAAGCAATGCATATCTCACAATCCATGCATAGAGCTCTAATACCAACCGTAACGACCCTAATTTTCTTAGTGAAACAGAGTTGCTACCATATATATCTTGTGACCTCTAATAGGCGGAATAAGATAAAACCAAGGAAAATATTAAAAGAATAATGTCGTATATTAACCTAAGACGTAAGACCTGCAACTACCCTATACAGATTCCATGGTTTTTTTTCCGATACAGTCATTAATCGTATAGGAGTGCATTGTCTTCAACACGTAGCTAAATGAATTCAATAGGGATGAAATATAAATTAATTGTTTAGATTGAGGACTGAATATTTTATTTTAGGGTTTAAAAAAAGAACAAATTGTAAAGCAGCTGATTTCCAAAAAGTGGCAGTATATATAAGTATGGGTATAAACAAAACCCCTCCATGTCCAAGTTCTTCCCCCTTAGCCACATCTATTTCCACGGCGGGCGCCGCCACCAACCTCCACCCACAAGACCTGACACATGGAGGAGACACTAAATTTCCGGACAAAATAATGGCCGGGTGCGGTTTTTTCTGGTGTTCCAAGGTGGCTTTGTTGGTTTGTACGGTCTGTCTTCTGGTGCTGCCTCTGCTTCTTCCACCACTTCCACCGCCGCCTACGGTGGTGCTCTTGGTTCCCATTTTTCTTATGCTTCTTCTTCTCTTCTTTGCTTTCTCCACCTCCCCTTTCCCATCCATGGCTGCCATGCAACAAAGCTTTTGACATTTGTAAGTTTCTTACATTTCCAATCTTAACTTCTAGAAACTTCCATTTCGATTTTGAATTTGAGCTGTTATAAATAAAAATGTTGTTTTTTCTCCATTCGGGTTAGTTCAAACTTCGATTTATTTGGTATCTGAACTTTTCGAATCTATATTATGATCTTATACTTGGTCTCTCATAAATGCTTAAACGAATATAAAATTATTAAAACATCCACGACTCGTAAGAAACTTTATAAATCGAAACTAGAGGAACAAAATGTGATATTTATGAGTAGCTTGATTTGGTAAAAATAGTTATTAACTCGAATAAGTCGAGAAAAATTTAAGAAAATTTGCTGGTATTTACTTTGTTTTTGTTAGACGAACACGAACACGATTCTCCACAATCGTATGATATTGTCCACTTTGAGTATAAGTCTCATGGCTTTGCTTTCGGCTTCCCCAAAATTCCTCATACCAATGGAGAGAGTATTCTTTGTTTATAAACCCCTAAATTAGCCGATGTGGTTCTTTCATCATCAAACACCTCCCCTCAAACAAAGTGCGTCTCCCCTTAATCGAGGCTGACTTCTTTAGAGTCTTAGTCATTTCTTACTGCCTTCAAAGAGACTTGACTTCTTTTCTTTTGGAGTCATTTGTTTGATATTTGAGGATTTACAAATTTATTGGCACGACTAAGTTTAGGGCATGACTCTGATACCATGTTAGACGAACACGACTCTCCACAATGGTATGATATTGTCCACTTTGAGTATAAGTCTCATGGCTTTGCTTTCGTTTTCCCCAAAATGCCACATACCAATGGAGAGAGTATTCTTTGTTTATAAACCCATCATCATTCCCTAAATTTCCCTAGTATTCTTTGTTTATAAACCCATCATCATTCCCTAAATTTCCCTAGTATTCTTTGTTTATAAACCCATCATCATTCCCTAAATTTCCCTAAATCAGCGGATGTGGTTCTTTCATCATCTAACATACTTTACTGTAAATACTCATCAAATGTACGTTCCAATTCACACTAACAATGAGAATTGAAAAGTATAAATACTTAAGTTCGTCTATTCAAAAGTTCTTTCCCTTCACGTTGTTATTTCTATTTCAGTTGTTTGTTTCGACATATTTCGATCGTGTTCATATTAAATTTGAGTTATTTTTATCTTAAAAAAAAAAAAAAAAAAGAAAGAAAGAATAGGGTTTAAATGTAGTTTATGCATTGGGGTGGTGAATGAAATTAAGAAAAATGCAGAGAAGGGCAGTAGAGTGGTGTATTCTTGAAAAAGAAAATTTGAAGATAGTAGTTTATATCAGAAAAAGGGATTTGTACAAAGAAAGAGATGAAATAATTAATTGTAGACCCAACAACCTTTTTGGCTTGTCTTCCAAAGCTATTTATTTGCTTTTCTGACATAATTGAATGTGCGCAGCCCTATAATAAACATGTTTTAAGTCACAATTACCTCCATTTTCGAACATGTTTGGTTTTTTTTCTTTTTTTTTTTCCACCAAAATTTAGATCTTTGCCATAAGAATTATTTGGTTTTAATTATATATATATATTTTTAATAATATCGAGTTATCAAATATGTATGACTAGACCGAAATACTCATACGTATGCTAAGATGTCTTTCGGAACAATAATTAAATAGAAATATAGCTAAAATATATAAAATAAAATTTTGATATTTGTCCGTGTGGGATGAAAGTTCCAGCTGATTTAGGGAATGATCATAAGTTTATAATCATGGAATACTCTCTCTATTAGTACGACACACTTTGGGAAAACCCAAAACAAAATCATGAGAGCTTATGTTCAAAGTGGACAATATCATACCATTGTGGAGAGTCGTGTCCGTCTAACGGTCATATTAATAAATTTAAATAACATAAAAGTTCAATTTCTTTTCTTTTACTTTTCTTGTGGATGTGCACTTTAATGTTTCACTAAGGAAAAGTCAGTTTCATGAAGTAAAATGTTGAAAGAATGAAACATGTTTAATAATTAGTGACTTTTATGAGAATATACATGTATGAGGTTGCCAAACATCACTTCATCAACATAAATATTTCTTGCATAACAACGTTCACATAACATACTAGTGTCATGGTTGTACTTTTTCAAACCGTGCGATGTCATGATTTTGATATGTTTACGACTAGCTTTGAGGGGAACCCAACCTCCATATATATTTTTTGTCCGGCTTTGTACTTCATCGAACTTTTGAAGAGATTTGTTTTCGCCAATTGAACATCATTTGTGCGAAATCCAAGCTTGTTCAACCACACACTTCTTCTGCGCGTGCATGTTCAATCATCTGCGACACAACCGACTTGTCTTTACACCAGGCTAAATCATTTGGCTCAACCTTACTATTACTAGGATACAAGGTCTCTCGTGTGCAACGTTGCATTCAACATCATCTTGAGTCCAAATTAACATGCCCCATATGTCTTGACACCATCCTAAGTGACGGGGTGTCGTCAACCATCGTAACTCACTCAATCATGCCATTGAGAACGGGCTAATGTGTCGTTCATAACACTAGAAAATTTCGAACATCCAATCATCTGGGTTCTATCGAGGCATTGGCTCACCCATGCCCATGTCATGTCATTTACGGACTTCGTACCGGATAGTCGGTGCATAATCCAACCTCTGACACATGGGCTGGGGCGTAATACCTACACACCCGTGCCGCCCGGTACTATTCTTGAAAAACTTATTTCAAAGGAAGTCGTCCAAGACACTCATCTCAGAATGCTCACCCTAACTGTGACATACGCATGTGCCATAGGATAGCTCGCTTAGACCACACGACCCAGAGGTGGTAGAGAGCTGACACCATGCCTCCCCCTAAGGTACATTTTGAGGCATTTCTAAACTTGCAGGTGTAGACATGAATTGGCGCACAAACATATGGTGTTCTGGAGCATCCGTACGGTGTCCGTTTGACACAAAATTTAGCAAGTTTTCATATTTCATATGATGGACGGACTTGGCTTCAGAACCGCATGCCTAAATTTCCTTCAGAACCTTGACTTTCGAGGTTAAAACCTTGGGCCCTACCTGGCCCTTCAACAAGCTTATGTTTGACACTCTTGTCTACTCATTGCTCTTATCTTGCTTATGCCTCGTATTCTCTTCAATGTCCACTCTGTGTGGTGTGTTAGATGATACATCTTGCTTCTCGGTCACTTCATGACACTCATTTAGGCCCTCACATAACCTGATGGGTGTCACTTGAGGTTTGTCTGTCGCAACGTGAAGGACACAACTTACTCTCTTCATGGTAAGATTGTGACAACTAGCATACATAATTCTATATGATATCACTTGTCTTATTATTTTAAAAAAATAGGTAACCATCAATACAACAATAAATTATTCACCGTAGCCCAAAAACGTTAAAACGATAAAGACATTTACATCAATTTATTTCCAACCATAGTGTTTTTTGAAAGTTTAAGGCTAAGTTCTAAAGCTATTTGAGTTTTTGGAAAGGCCTCGAAATTTCGAATGTTTCTCTTGCTTCTCAGAAGCTCTATTGAGGTCTTAAATTTGTTCATAAGGTTCTCACACCCTAGATTTATGGAACAACCTATCTAATGTTCTCACACAGTAGATTTATGGAACAACCTATCTAATCTTGGAGGTAAATTAGCTTTTCTATTATGTTAGACTTAGTCAACTTGCATTACTACAATAGTGAATGACTGGTATCCTAGGTTGAGGCGTTACCTTATCATATTTGATTGGACAATATGATGATATCTCATCTAAACATCATTTGCATAAGGTTAGTTGATAACCCTTGAAGCAAGACCATAAAGTCACACTAAATTTAGGTGACTAACCCCGTGTGTTGACTAGCTACTAATTTTAGCTATGTGATATCTCGTCCATCCCAGATAGATTTACGACGATGCAACCCTATTCAAAAGGTTGGAGACCATTTTCACACACACGATAGTGGCACTCATCATGAGCTAAACTACCCATGTAATCCCTTGTTCTAACTCAGGATTGATTCACAGAATCGCGGGCTCAGTCTTTAACCCGTTTCTACACTTGATAGTAGCTCAAGTAGCCTCATCACACTATCCTATGTAAGATTTGGGTTAAGCTCGATGGTACGAGTTCCTCAATACCTACAGATTGGCAGGGGTACTACCTTGTTTGACCTTGATCGCCAAATAGTGCTATGAGGTATCGTAGAAAATAGGAAATGATCTTGGCACTAGTGATATCGTTCACACTATTGGTAAGCTTGATAAGGTTTCTTAGTCATCCTTAGATGTCGTGGAAATTTAATAAGTTCTTAGGGTATCTAAACGGTCTAAATCTAGAACTCCCATTTCCATGGACTAGCTCCTTGGTGCTAATTTTGTTATGGAAGCACTATGGTCTTGACCATAATCTTTGCTCACGTTCGTAAGGGGCTCGGTCTACTCAAATCATTCTGACGGAGGTCAACATGAAACCACCCTAGCTCTAGCGTCATACTCTCAAGTACAACCATGCATGCTTTAATAGGGAGACAATGTCATTAATCACCTAGAATAAAGAATTCAAACTTCAAGTATACATGCATGCTCGACAAGGAGTTATTGTCCATTAATCATTGGGAGCTCAAAGCACATTCAAAAGAAAACTTACATGCAAGCTCAACAAGGAGATAAAGTCCATCAATCATCTGGAGCATAGATCGAAATATCCCATCCTTCTATTTAGCACAACAAACATTTCAAACAACATGCATCTTAAAAGCCTCGTCTTGAGGACATTCCTGTAACAATTGAAAATTAAAAAGAAAAATTGTTCCACATCGATCAGATTGATAAAGAGGAAGTTGGACTCTAAGATAAAAGAGAGGTCCCTTGGCTTACTGAATGACACCAACTGTTCCATTTCATCCCACTTTCACGATTCGGAGCCACTCTAAGAATCCATATTCTAACGCCTTTAGCTCGGCCTCTCGGTTGATCTGGCTCGAATTTGATATTCTTGGACTATTTTCTACCATTTTTGACTCTTTGGGAGATGTTTATGATGTTTTTAAAGGCATTTGAGGTCAATATGTCTTATTGTTTAGCTAATTTAAATTATTTTGAGTTTAGACTATTTTATACAATTAGATGAGCTAATTTTCATGGTAGAATTCTAAATTATTATTGTGGGACTCCTTAGGCGGAATTAGATTTTAAGAAGCAGCTTTAAGCTAGTATCAAAAGAGCATAATGACTTCGGCTTAAGAACACTACGTCACGAAAAGAAATGGAGATATGGTTTGCATCATAAGTACATACAATGATTTGAAACTATGAGACCTCATGCATTTTGTATATTACGTAAATAGAGACACTTCCCCCTTATGATTACTACGGATGTATACACTACGATATTATGACACCATGATACTATGTGCGCTCCTTTCCCTCCATGGCTTCCGACATCGTGAGTGTATGCAAGCCCGCAGTTAAGGCTAGGGGGTATTTATACGAGTCTATTTGATGGGTCCATGTATAGAGAAGTACTACACATCCAACCCTGTTCAGACTAGAAAGTAGAGCACAAGGCCATGATGTTTTATGTAAAGGTAGGTCCCACAATAATTGCATGTGATTACATTTCCTCACCCCAACAACAAGACTACTTACTAAGTATTTTTAAATACTCAAGCCACATGCTACTTCTTTTTTCGATAAAGGTAATGCACCTATGTACATGACAACGTCGCTATGGAGGTCATAGAAGTGAAGTCAGGATAGTCGCATTTGCATTTGATTAAATAATCTAGGTTAGATTAGGACATTGAATTGTTTTAAATTCTTGTATCTTGATTCCGCTGTTTGTTGACATTATACATAACATTCTCATCTAAACTGCCATTCTAAATTTCTAATCCGGCATAATCTATCCACCTAAGGTAGGCTATGTTCGTATACTAAAATATCCTAGTGATCCCTACAATAATTGTTCAAAAAGAGTCGGAAGGCTACTTACTTGGGTGTGCATGTCTTTCCCAAGCTCGCATTGTACTTGTTACGAGTTCCAAATTTCTAAATATTTTGGAACTTGAACCTAATTCAAGTTACAATAACTACAATATTGAAATTGAGAGTCAAATCGATGAACAGGAGCTCGAACTAGGGCAAGAGTAACCCACACACATAGCGTCCATGCTGCTTGACAAGTGTCATTCGTGGATTAGCTCCTACAACTCCCAAGTGTGTTCAAGCATCACGCAATGCTTCTGGTTTTTTTTTTTTTTTTTTTTTTTTTTTTTTTTCTTTCGTTTTAATTGGCACGTGTACCTTCATTTTGATCTTTGATCAATTATTCTTACATCAATATGTGGCCTATACACGTGGCCAATTATTCTTACGTCAACACGTGTACCTTCATTTTCTTTTTTTTAATAATTTTCTTCTTCATTTATCCATGTTTAAGTGGCTTACAAATACTTAATTAGGAAAGGAGGACATAAAAAAGAATGGAAAGAACCTATAGATGTTATGTAATTTGAGGAGGAAATTGCTATAAGATTGATCTCGATGTCTTTGGTTGAATCTTCACACTTGATCCACCGTCTGAACTTCCTATATTCACTCTCGAAAATTGAAAGAGAAAAATAGGAATTGTAACCTCTCGATCTGTTGTAGTCAACTTCACGGTGTGCCTGACTGGAGAGTCTGCGTCTCCACACAAGACTCACTTCTGACCAACCAGCAAAGGCTTGTGAAATTGGACAAGGTACGAAGAATGAATCTATCTTTATGTATGCAAGTTGTTGGCCGGCGGCCACTCAACTGTTCGAGCATTTTTCTTTCTTCTATTATGAGAGTGGGGTGGTTGGTTCACATTCGACAAGGGTAGAATACTTAGTCGAAGGTGCATTCTTTCTCATGATGACTAGGAACAGGCAAAACATAAATTTTACTTCGAATTTTTGACCTCAACATCTTGCTGCTCATGGTGTTTCACGATCAGTATTGGAAATGAACAGAGAACTGGTGGAACATGCAAACCACATATTGGATTACTCCAGTGCGACATGAAGGCGCTGACGTTGAGTTGGCTCCTATGCTGCTCACTATGCCTTGCTTGTCTCCCGACATGGTCGAGTGTTGCATTTTCATTCGATAAAGCCCAAAGTTTTTTCTCAACCTTAACTTGACCCATCCAATAATCATGACCAAATCAAATAAGCCATCTTTATATCAATTGAGGATTAAAATTCCAAAATTAAATGAAAAGAATGTCTAACAATTGAGAACAAAAGATCAATTATTCTTGTATCAAAAATAGAACATGATAAACAAAATCGTTTTTATCCATCTATGGTTTTATGATGCACAAAACTAAATAAATATTTAGACATTTGTTGGTATAGATAATAACTTTCAATTGTTTTAAGTCTTTCTTAGCTATTCTATTATTTAAATGTAGTCTCGTTTCATTCATGTATACCTCATTTACGAATTATTATTTAATAACATGTTTCAACAAAAACTTCTTAAAGCTTTAATGATCGATATCGAGACTTTTGAACATAAGAGAAAACTAAACTAAAAGATAAAGATAAAAGAAGAAGAAGAAGAAGAAGAAAAAAAAAAAAAAAAAAAGAAATATGAAAAAGAAAACATCGTATCGTGGATATTCTCTACAAAGAGTTAATGATATGAATGCGTTGTCCAAAATTTATTGTAGGATTGAAAAAAGGAAGAAAATTTAAGGAACCATTAGATTTTTCCTTGAGATAGTACTCTAAATTAAGTGGATAAACATCACTATTGAAAGCACTTACTACCCCTCATAGCTCTTCCACTTTAGTGGAGTTGCAGTGAGTACTCATATTCAATGAACATATCAAACAAAAGTGACTAATACATCCAAAAGTGAGAAATCCTAGAGGATTGATCAACTATATATAGATATCTGACTTTTGGGTAAGAATATGAACATCTATCGGTCCTTATCACAGGCCTACTTGTTACAAAAGGCAAACATTCTTATTTCAAAACATACACATAAGTCCTCAGGCATACTGAGACGAAAAAAGTCCATTACTTTACAATATCTTGGAATTCATCGTATCTCTTCGAAGCTGGGAGAACAAATAGGCGTGAGGAGGGGGGGGGGGGGGTACGAGTCCTCTCCCATTACTGTTCCTGGATCACCCATCTCTTCCTTCCCCTTCGTCCGCTTTGGTGAGATTCGATGAGATCAGATCTTTCGAACGAAGTTTAGTGATAGGAAGAGAAGACAACTGGTAGAAGATCTCTATTCATTACCATCCCCTTGTATAGGTTGGGGAAACATAAGTGTGCTCCTGCCATATCCTTCTAAGAACCTTATTCATCTTCTAACACGAATACTATTTAATTCTCAGTAGAAACTCGTTTTAAAGATTCAATGTCGAGTTACCTTAAACATCGTTTAATAATTTAGATTTAAATTACACATTCAACCAGATGAATTAAGAGCATGTAAAATGTTACAACCTTTCCTTGACACAAACCGTCTCTTTAACTTTTTTCTACCTTATGTCCCATTACGACCATGGAATATGCATTGGAGGTCACATTGCAATCTCATACATTTTTATTTTTACGATGGCTACTTCATCTAACCTAATTAATTTTTTAAAATTGTCGATAAAAAAAGAAAACAATTGTATATTGAGGAGAACCATACATTTGATTATTAATAAGGATGTTTCAAAGTGAAAGATGCTAAAGCATAAGTTTGAAATTTTAAGTATTAAATTTCCGTAAGGGTTTGTTTAAATCGACTTTAAACGAATCTTGAAATTTAGAAAAAATTTTAAATATGTATGACCAATTGTTGATAATCTTTTAAATAATCTTTTATTTAGATTTTACTCTTTTAAAATTTTCAAATTTAACCTTAATAAATCAAGAATTTGAATTAAATTAGTCATTACCCAACTTCTTAAATGAAATGCGACTGTGTTCGAGTATGCTTGTAACAGCCGAAACTGACCACTGGTAGATATTGTCCTCTTTGGGCTTTTCCTTTCGAACTTTACCTCAAAGTTTTAAAACGTATCTGCTAGTGAGGAGTTACACACTATTATAAAGAATGTTTCATTCTCCTCTTCAACCGATGTAAGATCTCACAATCCACTCTCTTTCGAGGCCCAATGTCTTAGTTGGAACTCTTTCCTCTCTCCAATGAATGTTTACGGGGCCAACGATCTTGCTGGCACACTGCCTGTGTCTACCTCCTTTAGGGCTCAACATCTTCGCTAGATCACCGCCTAGAATTGAATTGAAAGAGAGATTTTTGAGGTCTAAATAGCAAGATTAGACACAAGATGGGAATAAAGAGACAAGAGTTGAGTATTAATGGTAAAGTGGAATTGGGTTATTACACTTTCAACAGCAGGATCCAGGCAAGATTGTGACATTGTTCCATCTTGTCGAAAAGAAAAAGAATGAGAAAATTCAATGAACGAGTACTGTGTGCTAACTACATTGAAATTTTCAACTTATTGCTTATCATGATTTATTTATTTATTTATTATTTTTTTTTTATAGGAATAGGAGAATTTGAAGTGTGTGGCTCTTGAAATATAGGAGTGTACATGGATAGGATTGGGTTGTCTCGTTAAAAAAAAATAATTTTAAAATTTTATTTATTTATTTATTTATTTATACACTATTCATAATTATTTAATATAATTTTCGATAAAAGATATTAAAAGTTCACAAATAAACACGAATCAATCTATCATCATTGAAATAAATCGGAAAAATCGTGAAAGGTTACCTTGTCATCTTCTCGATTCTTGATGGAAAATGAAGCTCTGGTCACTCAAATCTTCTTCTTCTTCCTTCCAAGAAGAAGTCTTCGTACCTAGATCATGGATGGAGAAGACTTTCACGGTGGTCCGGTGAGTTTTCTAGCAGCGGTTTCTTGCTCTCACTCCCAAACTTTCTCTCTCTTCGTTTTTTCCTTGTTGAAGGTATATTCTGCCATGATCTCTCATGAACCCGTAAAGTAACTTTAGGGCGAAATGACCATTATGCCCCTCGGCTGATTTTGCCTGAATGTATATATATTTAGTTGATTTATTTTCTTTTTCTTTCTTTCCTTAGGTGCTACACAATATGCTTATGATATGATATACGTGATATGATGAAATGTATGATATGAATGACCTACAATAAGATGCTTCGACATGATACTCTACCCTGAAATTACATGAAAAGTTATGTAATGATATGAAGAAAAATGCTAGAGGGGTTGTCATAGATGATAATGAAAAATGAAGAATTTTAGGACCTCATGCATAATTATGTGTTCATACATCTGGGGTACCCCTTCTTCATTTACAATAATACAGATGTGTACACTACGAGACCGAAAATTGGTCATTATATTTATTATAATGCTGCGACAATCACTATTCTTAAATGGGTGTATGACATCAACAACTACCAAAGAATGTTTGCCCGACAAGAAAGGGGCCGAGGAGGTGTGCGAACCGACTAGTGGGTCCATACTCTCATGTGTGGATCGTGTGTAGAATAGTAAATACACATCCAATTAGCCTATTTATGATAGTCACCTAAGGATATAGAATTATATAATAGGTCTCTCTCATGCTTTTTTGTGTTTGCATCTAACCCCAATAGTGGGGTTTCTTAAAATACTCAACCTACGAGCTACTTCTATTTAAGGTAAAGGCAAAACATCCCTGTACCGCTGATAACGACATTGCAATTCGAGACCATGACACATGCATAGGGTAGTTCTACTTATTTACTTAGACATAGGTTAGAATAGTGTGTTTTAAATTTTAACGCTTATTTATTTTATATAGTATTTCATTGTGTCGTTTTAAAGTTGTTTTCGAATTTGTAAATCCATGAAAATGTTCTAAGATGAATTTTATGTTTTATGATAAAGTTTAAACGCTTGTTTCCGCACAAAATAATTATGTTATGATGACAATAGCGACTTTAGGTAAGTAGAAATTTAGGGTTGTTACACTAAATGTTGATTTCGAAGCTACAGTAGACACTTGAACGGTCAACATATTTTGGGCAACTTTTGATAAAACTCATTAAAAATCATATACTTTTCACCAAATCCGATGAGACGAATGATGATGGAAAGTAAAAAAAAAAGAAAAAAAATCCAAAAAAACCTTTCACATTTGCTTTCCAACCGACACAAAGACAAAAATTCCCCATTTTAAAAAATGTATTTAACAATGCGTAAAATGAAAACCATATGTTTTACTCAAATATATGTATAATTTATGAACCTCGGAGATAATATGCTATTACTTCCAAATAAACTTAAATGTATGTCTAAATCATAATAGACAAACCTTATGAGGGTTATTTGTTAGTTGGTTTATATTATAAATAATGTGTTTAAAAATAGTATAAAATGTATGGATAATCATTTATTAGTTTAAATAGGTTCACGAGTTTTATCTTATTAAATTCAGGAATTATGTCTGTTAGAATCGCACAGCAACATACACACTCGATCACGATAAACACAATGAACAAGAGAGTTAAAAAAGCAAGAAGGAATATTAGCTAGGTTTTGTATTGATGACTTCAGGTATGTACACCAAGACAGAATACGGAGAATGAGAAAAGTACATGTTCAAAGCACGTGCGGAAGAGTATATATATATAGTTTCAATTTACTATATATAGCTTTAACAAATGCAACCCTCTACCATATATATTTAACCATTTACTATATATACAAGTATCTACTAAATATATGTCTATCAGCTCTTTTATAGCTTTTTACGGTAAGGCTCACCTAAATGTTCCAACATCAACACATTTTGTCAACATATTTTCTGGATTCTTTGCACCCTCTATCTTCTCCAAACTTATCACCATCTTTCATTAACCTGCGAGTGAAATGGTATCGCCTTCTGCGTTTTGTCTTTAATTGATAGAGTGGGTTCCTCATTAACTGAACGACACTCTTTTTATTTGTATAAAGAATATTCTCATGTTGTTTCTTGCCCAATTATTCTAGATAGTCTGATGGTGTACCCAGCCTCATGTACCCAGCCTCAGTAGATGAAAGAGCTGATGGTGTTAATATAACACATGCGGGAGCAATTTGGATCTTAGGCACTTTTAGAACATCAATTATAGTAAATAACTAGCATGTTCGGAAGTATTAAAACTTAATAAGTTTAGATACTAACCTTTTGTAGTTCAAACTTCTTTTTCCTTACGAACCGATTTCGAACCACCACTAGTGTCTTCTCTACTATCCTCCGGCCTTAGAACAAGACTGTGGAATCCGGTGAGTGACTAAACTTGGAAGGAATTTTGTATATGTGAAGAGAGTGTTTGTGAGAGGTTTTTCTCAAGGTTTTTCACCAAGAAGAAGAAGATCTCCCATGTACCATGATCACTCCATTTAAAGAGTCATGTTTGCATGTTCATGCAAATTTGAGATCTCCAAATTTGACGCTTAAAATTCCACTCAAATATTTGGGATTATGTGGCAAGCATGCATGTTTGAGTTAACCAAATTTTGACACCTCAAAATTCCACTAACATGGATTTTTCCATTAAATGAAGTCAAGTTCATTTTAATTCAATAATGAATTTCAAATTAAAGTATCATTAAATGATTAATGAAACTATTTAATTAATATTTAATATCAATTCAAATGCCAATCTCAATCAATTCCGACACATAATTGATTAAGATATTTAAATCTTATTTAAATATCTCAGATTCTCTCTTTTTGTTTAATTCGTAAATAAAACAAAAATGTGGTTAAATATATCGTATATATGTAGCGCATATTTCCTAATTTGAATTCGAACACTTCGAACTCACTCGTCACACTGTTCTATGGTTTAGTCCGATATGAGCTAGCAGAGGGACCTAATGGACCTATAGATCATTGGCTCCAACGATCTAAGATTAACCGGTTAAACTCATTAACCTTGTTAACCAACATTCGTTAACTACTAGGACACTCCACTATAGCCTAGTAGTTGCACTCCCCTCACTATAGATATATTTCTGTCCATTTGATATAACCATGATTAGTAAGTCGATCCTTCACAGGTTGTTTGTAACTAGAGCTAGGTCAATTTACCGTTTTACCCCTAAAGTTACTTCTTGTTCCTTATGTCTCACTGATCCTCTAATGAACAATTGGTTTGTGGTTCAACTAGTAAACCGAATCCCTCTCAGGCTAATGAGAGGGTGGGGCCCCTTGTTCAAGACTTGGAGTCAGTGCTTAAGGGAACTACCTCTCTTCTATCCCTAAAAGTGGGTAGGAGTGAATTCCGTCTTGCACCCCACGTCCCTAGCCATTCACCCAGTCTTACCCCTGAAATGGGAGGCCTATTGAGTCGGTGAACTAGAGCCACTCTCACCCGTGCAAATCTAAGGATAATTCCGAATAAACAGGAGTTCATGGTTAGCTCAGGATTAAAACCGAGTTACCTAGGTTATCGAATGAAAAGAAAATCAGTCTCAACAATAAACGACATTATAAAGTGAGAGTGGTTTTCTTCATGGTCCGATCTTATGCAATACTCATTGCATAGGACGCCCCCACTCACATGTCTCTACATGTACAATTTAGTGATCACATTGTTTAATCATATACAAAAGTGGGCCGCATCCATAGTGTCCCCAGGATAAGGTACTCAGCCTTATTCTTATACTATAGATCATTTTGACTATATACTTGAACTTGATCCACTCTTTTGTCTCTACATATAGTTCAAGTAATCATACTATAGCCAAAGTGTTTTTAGTTTATTGGATTTAGATTAATGATCGTAAAGTTCATTTTATTCAATAACAATCTTTATTGAATAAAACACATTGAAAATAGAATATGTTTTTTGTTTACAAACTATGAGTTTTAGGACATAAAACCCAACAAGAGCAATGCATTTTTGAAACCTAGACATCCCATTATCCATGGCTTACTCCCACTTGGTTGTATCCCCAACTGTAGGGTCTCATCAAAGGGCTCTAGTTCCCCTTCATCAGTCAACAACAGATATTGTAATGAAGGTACATACCTATCTCGTACTCTGATAGCTCTTGATGATCTTTTCAATACTAGCTCAGGTTTCAGCTGCTCCATCTTTGGTTCATTAGCAACAATCTTAGAAGTTTCTTGAGTATCTACTACAACATCACTAAGTGATTTTTTTCGCGACTCAACCTCAACTCCTACTTGCTTCGTTGTAACAAAACCTTTCTTCTCTTTGTCCTTGTGCATGAAATTTTCATCATAAGTCACGTCACAATGCCCTAGGATTCTCTTGTTCTTGACATTCCAAAACTTGTACCCGAATATGTCAGAGTCATAGCCTATGAGGTAGCACTTCATAGGCTCAGCGTCAAACTTGTCACTCTTCTCTAGATCAACACGAACATACGCAATGCTGCCAAAAGTTCTCAAGTGAGAATACTTGAATTCTAATCTTTGAATGTTCCATCTTCACAGATCGTGGGGAATTTCTCCTCAATTCTAATCTTTGAACGTTCCATCTTCACAGATCATGGTGAATTTCGCATATCTTTGATACTAGTTAGGAATCACAACCCTCCACAATGGCATGATATTTTCCACTTTGAGCATAAGCTCTCATGACTTTGCTTTGGGCTTCCCCAAAATGCCTAATACTAATGGAGATGTATTCATTACTTATGTCATAATCATTCCCTAAATTAGCCAATGTGAGACTCCCTCCCAACGATCCTCAACAAAGTCTCATTAATCTTTCTTCTTCTCGAACATCCTTCAATGTTCTTTTACCTTGAGTTTGAATAAAGAGGCAATAAAATACTACTTTAGTCTTCTCATTCATTCAAGTAAATCCTTCTAGAATTGAATTGTGCACACTAATGGGAGTGAGAGGTTCCAAGTCGAAGGGCAACACTTCTATATATGATTGTAGTATGTCACCTCGTCTCATCCCTACAGCATTTCATAGTATCTATGCACTATTTCCCAGTTCACTAATAAGTAAGATAGAGTTGGGGTAGGAGTGATAGATGTGATACGTCAAGTATAACCTAGAGAGATACATTTTAACTGAGGGTAGAAAACAGGAACCATTATGTAATGAATTTTGGGGGCATCTAATAAAATTAATAAGACAATGGGACTTCGGTTCTTTCTTCTCTATTGGATTCATGTCCCTTTTCAATGTGCTAGTTTCTTGCCGTTCATATATATCAATAACTGGTTCTAAGGCTACACAGCAAATAAGCTAGTTTAGTTCCCTCGTTGATCCATTTTTTAGCCAAAATGTTAGAAAAAGGAGGATTAATTGAAGTCCATTTTTTATATTCATATTGACATAGGACAATCTTTCGAGTCCTATCTCTACGGGACATGATATCCAACTCTAGCTTTCCTAGTATAAGGTTACAAAATACATTCAAATTCGAGGAATGAGTGCTCTTATTAAGACCTAAAGGAACTTTTGAAAGGCAACTAGTGAAGATGTGTCAATATCCCTCTTTCTAGAATTATTCTGAGACATGCTCGGAGAGGGTTAGCCCTTACTATCAAGATGGGATAAAAGATCAAACATGTTTAATGTTTCAAATTGGAAGATCTCGAGATTGGTTTTTTGTTTGCTCCAATGAGGGCCTCTTTTACCCCGACATGAGCTTACGAAATAAATATTTAACATCTTCTATAACATTTGGAAAACGAGGGTTTCTAGGTACTAGAGGCCCATTTTCACTTGGTAAAGCCGCAAAGAATAAAAAGGAATAAGATAGTCTAATTTCTTGAATAATCGATGAATCATTCATTTCTTCTTTTTCCTTCTCCCACAACAATCTGAGTTTGACTTAGACAAGTTCATGATCGGGTATTAGCCACAACTCGTATTCATTCAGTCATTTTGCCTATTTTTCATTCTTGGATAACGTTTCTAAATATTGTGACTTTTCCATGTTGTGTTTTAGGAACCTTTTCAATATGGTACAAATTGCTAGCTCCCGTTTATAGTTTTGTGACAGACAATACACGAGGAAGATTTTTATGGAGATTCTTCCTTCTAATGGCCGTATATCAATGATTTTTTTCTCCCAGATGAAACAACAAACATCGGTCCGTAGAACCTATAAAAAGGAGAAGGTTGTGGTGTGAAGTAGAGGGAGTGAGGAGTAAGTAGCAAGAGGAGAGGAGAAGAGGGATAAGATAGGATTCTGCGTATCGGGCCCTTCAGGTGTTATATTTTGCCTGAGTTTACTGTACCTCTGCCCCTTCTATTGTGCGATCGAGAGGGATTCCGAGATTATTAAGTGATAATAGGACTTTCCTTTGATTGTGTCTCCACCAGTGCTCACCTAAAAAATCAGCTTGAGAAATGATGGGTCAGTTGTGAGAGGAAGGGATCCGTATCAGGTTGGACTATTGTTATTATTGTGGTACCTTTAGGGCTGGCAGCTCTCGACCCCTAAGGAGAGGTCAACGAATGCTCTTCGAATTGGAATCTAAACCCTAATATGTTTCTGCCACCTATTTGCTTCCCCTGCTGATATGTGATCAACGAAGACTAGTGCGAACATACATACTTTTTAAAAAAGGTAAACCTAGCTGACATAAAAACAGCGCTAGAAGTTATCTCATTTTTCACATGAGCTTCCCAAGAAGGATTAGAATCACTGCATATATAACAAGTATAGATCTCATAAGAGGTCAGGATACATTTAATTTTTCATTCCAAGTATCCATCATTTTCTTCCTTATCTTTTTCGTATTTCTGCAATTAAGCATTTATAAAGTATATAGATCCGCTATTACCCTCTCCCCTAGCTCATCTCCATATTTTGCCACATACTTAGGTTCGGTCCTCCAAGAAATGTTAGAGCTCTCTTCAACCTTCTCATGACTAGATTGATCGATTTCGGGTCAAATAGAAAGAATTTGAAGATTCCACCTATGGAAAGCGCTTACACATAATAGCTTATGTCATTGGTTTCATTTTCATGCTGACCCTTCATGCAAAAGGTATGTCGTTAAAATGAGTGCACTTTACTAAGAGAATCTCAAGTAAAAGGTCGTCACTCATTCAATTTGGAAGGAAAACAGAAAAGTCAGATTTGATGGCTATAAGAGATGCAAAAAGTGAAATTGCGCGCTTGGTTTTGGACAGAAAATTACTTGTAAGATTGAATATCTATATAAAACGCTGAACGAACTAAAGAATGGTATTTCACCTAAAATGTAAAGTATATAGGTTGAGGTGAGGGTAGTTGGCTTGGATTTAACTAAAGAATGAGGTTGAGGTGAGGGTAGTAAAGTATGGTATAGAGGAAAGTCACAATATCATATTTGAAGATTTAACTAAAGAAAAGTGTGATTGGCACTAATCGAATTATTTGCAGCATTTCCATTGGTTGAGGTGAGGGTAGTTGGCTTGGATTGCTATCTACCCTTAAAAGTTCACAGCCTAGCTAGCATTAGTTTGATTTAATAAAGGGCAGGACCTGGTATATAAAGGTAAGGCTCTTCTGTTATCAATTTAATCGAAAGAAAGACGAAAATTCAATGTGTTTATTTCTATTATAAATAATGTATTTAAAAATAATATATAGTATATGAATATTTGTTTGGTACTTTGTGCATATTATTCGATTCCGTATTCAATTTATGTAATGCTTTTTTTCTTAGGTATGCATATTAAAAATAGTATATAATATAAGATATTGTTGATCACAGTATTTGATTCAATGATTTACTTGAATCTAGTCTCTCTAGTTTAATCAAAATAGTTTTGATATTTTTTACTAGTTTGATCATTTTAAGCCTGAGTTTTATATGGTTTCAATGGATTTTTGCTTTTGGCTCAATTTAGGACTTAATTGTGAAGTTTGGAAGAGTTTGAACTTCGAGAAGTAGGATAATTAAGTACCTGAACACCCCAAGCAGTGTATGTAACCATTCTAACTTTGGTTTTGAGAAATACTTGTTGGGACGGACTATTTGTGGATTGTGGTAGAAATTATCTAGAAATTTATGAATTAAACTTAGTAGAATGAAATTTTGAATGGTTTAGTATCGATGGATTATTTATGAGCTTTTGCACTTCTGATTAAGACTCGAGTGATTTGTATGAATTAATGAGACTCTAATTATCATAATTATGTTTTACCGTGATTTGTATACGTGATAATGAGTAGAAACATTTGATGTTGATTTTTAGAAAGTATGTAGACCTACTTGTATGTGATTGATGTAGACCTACTTATATGTGATTGAATTACGATGTACTCTAAATGATGTTTGTGCATGATAGTGAGCCTTAGCCATGTAGTTACTATACTTCGGTCCATGAGCCACGCTAGGCTCGTTCGGGTAGTATGGGTAGACTAGTATAACGTGTGGATGAGCAAGTCTTGTTAATGAACTCTGGCAAAATTCTGACTCAAACCACGGTTTGGATCGGATTTCGATTTCGACATTCTGTTTGTACTCTCTCCCAATAACCCAAACCTTTCATCTTCTTTTTTTCTCTTTTCCTTCTTTCTTTCCTTTTCTTCATCATTAGATTTTTTTAGGGCTAATCCAAACCTTGGATTAGGATTGGTGGGTCAAAATGATTAATTTATCTCTCCGGTTGACTTTGACTGAATTTCATTAAGTTTTTACTATTTTTCTTTATATTTTTTTTGATTTTCTGAGATTTTTCTAACCATTTTTCTCTTCTATACCTCCTGAAATTTGGCCTCTAAAACTCTCAATAAAATCTCTAGAATTTGACTTTAAAAGAAAAGATTTTTTTTTTATTTTAATTTATTGTTAGGGCTAAAGTGTTACAAGCATTATTTATAAGGGCGTGGAAACCTCTTCCTATTGTGATCTGTGCTCCAACTGATTGATGAATGTAGTAGACCTCCTCAGTTCCCAGATATGACTAAGGCGAATTTGAATTATAGATTACGTGATTAGTTCATCAATAGGAATATCTCCCAAGTAAAGGGCACTACAACTAGTGTCGTTTACATGTTGACCCAAGTCAGTACGTTTCTAGTAGACCTTGCACCCTAGGATCCTAAGCGATCATAGGTTTAGACCTATGTGCACAAAGAGATTGATTTAGCCTGAGAAGCTAACCCTGAACATCCTGGAAACAAGAGATTGGTTAGTCTCAATTCGAGTTTCAAACCCTCGAAAATCAAGCCGTTACAAATAGTATCAGAGCCAAGGATTGGGCCTTGTGTTAGGTAGGACGTTAGGATCCCAAGGGGGGTTGATTGAGAGATTCCATATCGATTAGATAGGGGAACAAATAATTTCTTATAAGGATGTGGAAATCTCTCACTAACAAATGTGCTTTAAGAACCGTGAGGCTAACGACAATACATAACAGGTCAAAGCAGATAATATCTGCCAGCGTTGGGTTTAGATTGTGACATATTATCTCCCTAACAAAACGTGCATGAATATACCGAGTAAAAGCTCATATTGAGCATCTTAAGGGTTACTTCCTCTAAGATGTAGCGTTGTAATGATGGAGATAGATTGTGTAACAAATGAGATTTATAGAGATTGAGTTGCATTATGCCATCTCTACAATTTCTCTTTGTCCTATATAGACTCTAGACTTGAACTAGAATTTGAAAAACGAAAATTAAAAGATGGGAATTATCCAAGACAAGTCCTCTTCATAATTCATCTCTTTGAAAAAATGAAAAAAAATAAAGTAGATATGACTTAAAAAATAGTACTAATAATTCACTAAATTACAAAATAAAATTTAAATAGTACAAAACTCATAATGATGGAGAAGTTGCATAGAGTGTTGGAATTATGGAAGGTTGGATTGATGAAGAGATTAGGTAGAGTGTTAGATAACCTCTTAGTAAAGTTTTGTTTCTTCAATATATCATTTTGAAATCCTCTTTAACCAGCGCACCCGAGCTTACCAACAAACTTACTATGCTTTGTCGGTCTTACCACTTGGGTACAAGGGAAAATGGTTCAACAAACATATGCTCCCGATATCTCTACGAGGTTCATATCATTTTTGTACGTTGAATTCTTTGACAATCTATTGTGGTAATTTATTTCTTCAAGTGGATGTGTTTACAAGAATAATTGACAAAAAATTAAGTACAACTTTAAACAATTTTTTTAATTTAATTAATTAATTATTATTATTATTTTTTTTTGAAATAATTTAAAGACTATCCCATTTTTTGTTACATAGTTTTAGGATTATCTCGTCCCTTTGAGTCTTTTCTTGAATGTTTTGTAGTAGAAGAATAAATTGCTAAGAAACACTTCTACCTTTGATAGTTTAAGGACATTTTCGATTGATTGTCAAGGTTGTTATAACATTAAGATTTTAGGTGAATGTTGTTTTAAATGCGATCAACGGGGTTGTGAATCCAAAAAATGGATCATTGATGTCAATGATATTTTCTGTGATGGCTCATGTCCACTGCTAGCAGATATTGTATTCTTTGGACTTTTCCTTTCGTGCTTCCCCTCAATATTTTTAAAACGTGTATACTAATGGAAGGTTTTTACACCCTCATAAACAGTGTTTCGCTTTCCTCCCCAACTGACATTAGACTTCACAATCCATCCCCCTTCGAGGCTTAGCGTCCTCGCTAGCACTATTTTCCTTCTTCAATCGATGTGGGACCCCCAATCCACCCCTTTCGAGGCCCAGCGTACATGGTTGCTGGCACACCACCTCGTGTCCACCCTCCTTTAGGGCTCAGTCTCCTTGCTGACACCTCACCTGGTGTCTGGCTCTGATACCATTTTTAATGGCCCAACCCACTGCTAACAGATATTATCATGGCTTTCCCTTTCGAGCTCTCTCAAGATTTTTAAAACACAACTACTAGGGAAAGGTTTCCACACCCTTATAAAGGGTGTTTCGTTCTCCTCTCCAATCGATGTGGGATCTCACATCTTCTTCCTCGTTGATGGAGGACAAAGTTGTTTAAGTCGATTGAAGTTGCTTCTTGTAGCATTTTTTGGAAATGTGCTTCAAAAGTTGTCTTTCTTATTTGAAAGGTCCTCAAGATGGTTGTTTTCAGCAATTCATGCCTTTACTATATTTGAATCAACCTGGGTATATGTATATTTTTCCTAACATTTAATCTTTATCGTTTTCAATATTTGTTTTATGGAGTCATTGTTCTTCATTAGAAAATTCCATGAATGAATCTAAGAAATTTGGAATTACACGTCAAAGGAAATGAAATTTTAAATATGTTTTTGAGAAAAACATTGAAAAGATTCCCAAGTCGAAATCAATAGTCTCAAACAAAAGTTCAATTACTCAAAGATGAAACAAGGAGTAAATCTTATAAGCTTTAAGAAAGAAATACAAAACCTCAACAAAGCAATAAAATCAAAAACTGATAAGAAGGCACATTCGTAGTAGCAATCTCCAATATGCAATATCAAAAGTGTATGCTCTCGTTATTTTAAAGATATATGATTTCAAAGTTACATTAAAAACTTTAATATATAAGCTTCATTAAAAGCTTTAATATATACTAAGCTTATCAAAATTGCATTAGGAAAGTCATACAAAAATTTCAAAAACTCAAGAATTTGGTTAAGGTCAACCTTGAAGGGTAAAATAGTCATTTTGACTCCCCTTAAGAAAACATGGATGGGAGGATAGAGAAAACGATATTAGTAAGGAAAGTGCCATGGGTACTCCGATCCAGCCACAAGGAGGGGAGGATTCATAGGTGGAGAACATTCAACCTAGATATTTGGATCATCCAATTTCATCCAATTTCATTCAACCTAGAGTTTTTTGTTATGATTTTTCTTTCGATCTAGAATATTTTCTTGGAATTAGATTATGAATTTTTAATATGTTTTTCTTGAGGTAATTTTACATAAGCCGTGGAGGAAGCCAAAGTTGAATTGGACTGGAAATCAAAGTTTTGGCAAACGTATAAAATGGTATGTTTATTTATTTTGAACGTATTTGAATATATATATTTCTCTTTACGGTTAATAAAATGGTATGAAAATAATTTTGTTAAAAAGATGAATTAAAAGTCTACAACTTTGATGAAGAAACTAATCGAAAAAAAAAAAAAAAAAAAACTCTTAGGTAGGTGATCAGGGAGGACACATGTCGCGCAGAGAGAGTAGACGTGTGTTGGTGCCGGACAAGAACATGCATCACAACTCTAGAAGAGGACCCAAACTAAAACCCACTCCAACCTAACCCTCGCCAAGGGGTGACTCGGTTTAGCACCCCCAAACCTGCGTCGCCTGCCTGATTCAAGCCCTTTTTTTTTTTAAGTGCCTATCCACATGTGTCACATATAGAGCAAGGAGTGTGCTTCTCCTTCCCAGGCGTGCCTATACTCGCACATGGTTGCTCGAGTGGGAAGCTCTCTTAGTGCATAAGGCACATGGTGAGCTCCTTTTTGGTCCATTAGATTACTTTTCGCTCCAATATCAATTTTGACCATGGTGTGACTTGAACAGGACCTATCAAAGAAATTTTAACAATATTGGAGCTCCAAACACCCAAACACAAGCTAGCTTAGAAAAACACACATCATCTATATAAGTAGGCATTTGAACTTTGTTACGTAGTACTTGTAGGGATCATTAGGATGTACTAGCATGCAAACATTTGAACTTTGTTAATTAGAATATGCATCTTTAGAACTTTCGAAAGACAATTTTGAATGGGACATTGTATATATGTTATTAGAATTTGAATATGCCTGTAAAGATGAAATTCAGAAAGATGCATATGGTTTATGCAGAGTTAGGAAGGGAATATTGATTAGAACTTCAATGAGGTATTCGAATGAGTAAGCTATGTATCTCTAATGAGATATTGAGGTAATATTTTTTTAAATGCTTTCCACTATTTTATAACTGATGATGGACTATTGTGATCTATACTTCGGGTGATTGATAGATGTTATCTACTCGTTGAGTTTGCATGGATGTTTGGTTAATGATTTTAATTCTTTAGGCGATTTAAAGGATCATCTCGTTTATAAGCTTTCACGAATGTTTTAAAATATCATATTTTAGGTGATCGGTAGGGTAATCTCCCTAACAAAGTATACGCAAGAATACCAAGTTAAGACTAGGTTAGTACATTTCTAGGATCGTGAGTGTCAATCAAAAGACTACACTTGTGTGCACCCAGATAATGGATTAGCTTGAGGACATAGTCGTAAACATTCTAGAAACGTGATGCAAGATTTAAACCGTTTAAACTCCCCTAAGAACCTAATAAACCTCCAAGCCATTTAAGGATGACTAAAGTAGCTCTCTAGACTATTAGTAGTATGAACAGTGTCAATAGAGTCATCTAAGGATGACTAAAGTAGCTCTCTAGACTATTAGTAGTATGAACAGTGTCAATAGAGTCTTCGCTACCCTTCCACTCTAGTACCTATATTATCAAGCTATGCATAGGCTGGTTAAGGTTAGTGTGTCAATATGACTAGGTGCCTTAACTTTGTGGAAATGACCAAGGATCTTCTAAATAAGGCTTCTATGTTGTAAACTCATTACTAAGAGTGACTTGACTCAATAGTTGGCTGACACACAAGGACCGTACCTCCAAACTAATGTAACTTTATGGTCCTATGGGAGGGTTCGCCAGCTAACCATCCATGGATAATATTCAAATTAGCAGACACCATACTCTCTCATCATAACTTTATGAGATAACGCCTCAAGCCAGAACGACAGTTGATAAGGAATCACTCCGAGGGAAAGTAAGATTTGGATTACCTTATTGATCGAATATCTAAGGCAAAAACATGTTTGAGATTCGCATCATTCCATGAGCAATATCGATTATGTCAAGATTGAATGATTCTAAACATAAAACATAAACTATATAAAATTGCAAAGAACTTAGCCCTTAGCTAATGGAAAGGTAATAACACTTAACCTTAATGATAAGGAATCACTCCACAGACAATACTAATCATGTCAAACTTGAAAGATTATAACCATCCAATCTAAACTAAATAGAATTGCAAATAAAGTTAGTCATTGGTGAAATAAAAGCACAAATGTTCTTTTTATTATATTTTCCAATTCTATATATGCTTTTATATAGCCTCAACATGAAAACTTTTCACCTTCCATGAGGCACTTCCACCGTTGTAACTTTTACACTTTATGACCATAATTAGTCACGATGTAGATTTAATCTTAAAGTAAATAAAAGTCCTAAAATACATTAAAGAAGTACCTAAAGAAATATCATAACTCTAGATTATCATCCACTTAAAATTTGTAACCCTTTAACAATAAATGAATGCTTGATTTTTCTTTTAATGAGTCATGAATTGAAACATTGTGTGACAATTTGAACAATATTTTCTTTCACACTTTCCTTGAACTTTATCTTACATGATTGATGTCTTGGTTCATAACACCAGTGAAAGAACAAAAAGGTTGTAGAACCTATACAGACTCTTAGGGTGTAAGATTCGGAAATCACTACAAGGAGAGTAAGATTTGGATTATCTTGTTGATCGAATATCTCAAGGCAAGAACATTATTTGAGATTCGAATCACCCCACAAGTAAGATCGATCATGTCTAGCTTGAATGATTCTTGTTGATCAAATATCTCAATGCAAGAACACTTGTTTGAGATTCGAATCACTCCACAAGCAAGATTGATCATGTGGAGCTTGAATGATTCTACATGCAACCTAAACTGCATATAATTGCAAAAAAACTTAGTCATTGGCTAAAAAAAAACACAAATGCTTCTTTTACTATATTTCTCAAGTCTACCTACAAATACAACATACATCGCTTTATATAGCCTCAAAATGAAACTATTAAAGGCATTCCAAGAGTTGTAACATTTATACTTAACGGTCATAATTAACCATTATGTAATTGTAATATAATGTAAATAAAAAGTCTTAAAATATATTAATAAAATACAATAACTCTAAATTACTCTAAATTGTAATCCACCCAAAATTTATAACATGTAACTTCATTCTTCTTCAATGTGGTATGAATTGAAATATCTTTCGATAATTTCAACAAAATTTTCTTCACATCTTCATTAAAGTATATTGTATGATTGATGCTCTTGTTCATATCATAATTTGAACAACATTTTTTTTCACACTTTCCTTAAACTTTATCTTGCATGATTAATGTCTTGGTTCATATCACCAATGAAAGAACAAAAAGGTTGTAGAACCTATATAGACTCTTAGGGTGTAAGATTCAAATTAAAGATGCTCAAAACATCAAGACAATCCAGATATTTAGATAGCAGTAGAGACTAGGCCCGAATTTCTTAGAATCTAGAGTAAAGCCACTAAATACCTTCTAGGTTAACTGTAACCACCATTAAAAAAATAATAATAATAAATAAAAAATAATAATAATAACAAATTAATAATAACTTATCTCCAAATTTCTCTCACTAACCTTTCATAACCCACTCCCCCAAATATTTCTCACCTAACCAACTTGTCATGCAAAACTCCAATCTCCCACTCAAAACTCTCTCCAAATTTTCATTTAGGGTAAAAATAAGTTTGCCTCACACAGTAACTATTATTATAACAGCATGTAGAAATTCTCCGTGGGTTCCCATGGTTGAAGGTGTTAAACGTAGAATAGTTCATAGTAAGATAAGCTACCAAATTTATGATTTATAACGTAATCTTCATTGTACACATCTATAAATACATTAGGTCGTGACCCATATACGTCATAGTGTCATTCAACCTAAAAGAAGGAGGGATTTTCTTTAAGAATAGGTCGTCACAATAAGTCTATTCTCAAAAACTTTTTTTTTTCTTTTTATCAAGTTGCATTAACCAAATAATATTGACATATTTATTTAAGTTAAATTAAGTTAGAAATTAAAATTAGCGAAGGAATTAGGTGAATGTCTTTGATATGTAAAGCACCTTGGTATAAGTAGAAAAGAATACGAGGGACGAAGGCAAGCCAATTCATAATTAGATAGAACTTCGGCTAAGGCCAATCAAGTAAGCGGTCTTACTATCGACTCGGTCGGAAGATTTGTCTTATGTATGACAACACATGCCTAGTGGCCCTTGCACATGCATTTGTGATTTATATTATATGATGATATGATGATATGATGATACTATATGATGATGATGTGATGACTTTATATGATGACGTGATGATGTTATATAATGACGTGATGACATTAAATGTTGATGTGATGATGTTAAATGATGATATGATGGTGTCTTATGATGACATGATGATGTTTTATGATGACATGATAACGTTAAAGGATGATGTGATAATATTATGTGATGATGTTAAATGATGATGTGATGATGTGATGATGTACATGATGTGATGATGTACATGATGTTAACATGATGATGATGTGAGACGTATGATGATGAATGACTTAATAGAATGATGTTCATATTAAGATGATGTGCATGCATTAAAATGTCACGATGCACTATGACGATGAGTTTTCAAAGACACAACCTTAGTTAATGTTAATGATGATGAATGTATGAAGGCCAATGCGTGCATGTTACTTAGAGTAATGTGTAAACCATATATAAGGTTGTGTCATAAATATGATTTAAAGATGAAAACTATAGGAACCTCATGCATTTTGTGTGTTCATATACATCGAGACCTAGACATTCACAGGACACAACAGGATTTAGTGGTGGAAAACTTTTATTTTCTTTTATTCTTTCTTTTGGTTAAGAAAGTGAGGGCTTAGACCCCATTATAAAAGAGAGTTCTCTCAACATTACTAAGTTACAACAATTGGTCATTTTCATCCCATTTGAGCGATTTGGAGCCAGTCGAAGAATACATTTTCTTATGGGTCCATGTCGATTTTTCGACTGATTCAGCTTGGATCTAATACGTTCAAACCCTTTACTACTAGTTTCAATTGTTCGGAAACATTTAATGTTAGTATGACTAATTTTAACTAATTTCAATTATTTGAATTCAAACTTAAATTATTTTATGCAAAATTAGGTGAGACAATTTTCAGAGTAGAACTCTAATTTGTGATTGTGGACTTCTTAGGTAGCATTAAAATTCAGAGAGTAGTGTTAAGCTAGCATCAAAGGATTGGTTTGATTGGATCTGATTTATGTATGATGATACGTGCCCTGTGGCCCCTGCACATGTCATATGTGTGATATGGTTTGATATGTGATGTTACATTATGTTACACTATATGATATGCCAAATAATACTATGGTATAAACAAAATGTCATGTTATGTAAAAACAAGCTATGTTATGACACATCATAACATGCTATGATATGTTATGTTATATTATGATATTCTATGACATGATATGTTTTGAAATAAGGAAATCTGTGATGCATAATCTCCCTATGTCATGTCATGGAAGCTATGTTATGTATGAATTGATGTAGGCATAATTACCGGATTTAATATGTTATGAATGAATGGAGGTTGTCTTGCATAATTTATTATGCTATGATGGAAAGTATGAGAACCTCATTCATAAATGTATTTACGTGCATCGAGATACTTTCACATTATGATGAGTACGGATGCGTACACTATAAGACTGGTTATGACCATCCTGTTCGTCATGATGATACAACGACCGATATTCCCTCTAAGTGTTTGGCAATAACACGTCAGCAAGTGCTAGTCCAACAGCAGACCCAGTAGATGTGCGTGCCCGCCTAGTGTGTCACCTTCGCACATGTGGAACGTGTGTAGAAAAGTACTACATATCCAATTTAGCTTGGATTGGAAAGCCACTTAAGAGAATGAAATATGTTTTAAATGATAGGTCTCACTATGTTGTATGTGTTTGCATTTTATGACCCATAGTGGGTCACTTACTGATTATTTCTTAAAATACTCAGGCCATGTGCTACTCTCACATTTTAGGTAAAGGCAACACACCTTTGTATATATGGATAACACAAACGACGCGTGAAGATCATAGAGTCGATGTTAAGGTAGTTGCATTTTATCATATTTTATAGTCTAAGGTTAGAAAATAAATTGCCCTAATCTAATCTAGGAGCCGTCAAAAAATATATTTTGTTGTTTGCTTCGAACCACTCAAGTGGAATGAAATGAAACAATTGTTGTGACTTAAGACCTCCCTCTTATATGGAGTCCAACTCCTTCCTTAAGGGAGTGAGACAACTTTCATTTTCTTTTACTTTCTTTTCTTTTTCTTTTTAATTTTGAGTTACTATAGTAATGAAGGTCATGAACCAGGGTAGCTACATTTGTATTTAGTTGTAACTCTTAGGTCAGATGAGGACATCATGTTATTCGTTTATTTTATTTTATTTAAATGTTCGTTATTTAATTTTAAATATTTTATTTTCAAACTACTTAAATTCATGTAATCATTTATAGACTATTTAAATGAAGTATTCATGCATGCATATCATAGCGACTCTATTTTAGTAGAAAAATAGAGTCGTTACAGCTCAAGGCATCAACCTAACCAACTGGAAATCTGGAATTGGACCAAAAGATTTTTACAACCCAATCCAACCCAAACCAAACCGTGCACATGTTAACCAAACGAATTCAAAATTGAGTTCATGATTTTTCATTGTTTGATATTTTTATATTTTCATGTACATGAAGGGCATGATAGTAATTGCACCCATCCCAAGAGATCCTTTGTTAAAACTCGAACATTCATAGTGTTAAATTTAAGTTGGGTGCAATTATTTGTCCTCAATATTATTTATATCCAAATGGCTTTTCAATGCTAAAGCAAGTGGACGATAGCAAGTTGAGGAAACAAATTAATTGAACTCTCATAATTACACTAATTATTACGCATTTACTCAAATTCATTTAAGTGGTTACTTGTTGCTATAAACATCCCATTTCTATTAAAAATAAAAAGTCATAAAAAAGTCAACATAGTACAAACTATGGATAAATTAATATTAAAAGAATATATAACTTCAACAATTAATAGATTTTGGCCTAAAACCAGCCTTTGATTGGAGTTTAGCCAATGACATATTTTCCACCAAAGAATAATGATTGCTTTTTTTGACACATAAACCCTAAATTATGGTATTTTTTTTGTGTGTTATTTAAGAAAATTATTAAGTTGCAATAGGGTTTGCAATTTTGATATGTTATTAGTAGATTAAGAATAAGATTCTTGACTTAAAAGTTTGAGGGTCGAGGGTCTAAATTAGATGTATTCGTGGGTTGGATTGGGTCGGATTAAGACATTTTTTAGACTCTACCAATTGTCACAATCGTAAATTATTTTTCAATTTTTTAAGTTAGGTTGGTTCACATTATTCATGTCATTTAAATTTTCAACTCAATTTTAATATATATTTTAAAAATTTTCCTTCTAAATAGTTAAAGATTATTAAAAAATAATTATGAAATAAAATAAATATACGTGAGCAAACTAAAATGGTTTCTTCCTCAAGCTTCCCTTTTCCAACTGACGTGAGATCTCACAATCCACCACACAACCATGGGGCCAGTGTCCTCACTATCACATCGCCTCAAGTTTGGTTCTAATACCATTTTTAATGGTTCAAGCCCACCACTAGCGGATATTGTTTATTTGAGCTTTTTCTTTTGGGCTTCTCCTTGTGGTTTTAAAATGTGAGGAGCACATCACCTCATGTTTGGCTCTAATACCATTTCTACAAGCCCACTATTAACACATATTGTCTTCTTTGGGCTTTCTCTTCCCGGCTTCTTCTCGTGGTTTTAAAATGTGTCTATTAAGAAGAAATTTTCACTCTCTAAATGTTTCGTTCTTTTCTCTGACCGACGTGGGATCTCACAAACATAAACCCTAAATTATGGTATTTTGTATATCACTTAAAAGAAAATTATTACATTGTAACTAAGTACTTATTAGACCTAAATCTTAAGATACCGTTTCTAAAATTTAAAGTCAATATTTCGGTCCTCTACAAGGGGCTAGGCCATAAAAGTAAACGACTAATGTTTCTAGCTCGATCGATCTTTCTATTTTGAAGGTCGATAGTGTTAGACGAACACGACTCTCCACAATGGTATGATATTGTCCACTTTGAGCATAAGCTCTCATGGCTTTGCTTTGGGTTTCCCCAAAAGGCCTCATACCAATGGAGTTAGTATTCCTCACTTATAAACCCATGATCATTCCCTAAATTAGTCGATGTGGGACTTCCATCATCCAACACCTCCCCTCGAACAAAGTGCGCCTCCCCTTAATCGAGGCTCGACTCCTTTGGAGTCTTAGTCATTTTTTACTGCCTTCGAGGAGGGGCTTGGCTCCTTTTCTTTAGGAGTTCTTTGTTCGATATTTGAGGATTTATCAATCTATTGGCACGACTAAGTTTAGGGCATGACTCTGATACCATGTTAGACGAACACGACTCTCCACAATGGTATGATATTGTCCACTTTGAGCATAAGCTCTCATGGCTTTGCTTTGGGTTTCCCCAAAAGGCCTCATACCAATGGAGTTAGTATTCCTCACTTATAAACCCATGATCATTCCCTAAATTAGTCGATGTGGGACTTCCATCATCCAACAGATAGTCTAAATACAATGAAGAGAGTGAGTGTTTACCCAAATGATTTTGTTGTGGTCGATTAACATCATCTTTGTCAATTTTATGATTGGGTATTGCCCAAAATTGTCGACATTGTTGAAATTGGTTTAGCCATTATTGTTGAGAAACACATGTCGTTCTTTGATCTTGTCTCTCTTTGTCGTTTTCGTTTTCCCTCCCCATTCAATGACAAGTTTAATTTCCTTTGTGACGAAGGTAAAAGAGAGCAACATGTATAAATTACAATATAAATATTAATAAATATTTAATTTCTCTCTCTTCTCCTTCTAAAGTTGTATACCGGTTGGGTTCGGGAGATGTTTCAGACTAATCCGAAATTTTAGAGTTGTTAGGTTGGTGATGAGAGCAACTCGATTAGAGATCAAAACCCAATTCAACCTATTTTCGGGTTAGGTTGAGTGGAGTTGTTGAGTTATTCGTTTTCTTTAAAAATAACCTATTATCAACAATATGTTTTACATTATTATTAAAATCTCGTAAAATTAAGTCATAACATATCACTAACATTGGTTACCGATTCCTAAACTTTTTAAAAATAAGGCAGAGTCGGATTGAGTTGGATTGATTATATAAATGTCAAATGCGCAAACTGAACTGAATTTTTCGATTTTCAAAAAATTTAATCCAATACAAACAAAAAAACATCTAACCAATCCAAACAAAAAACATGTAACTCAACTCAACATTTATGATTTAAGTTAGGTAATTTAAATTGATCGAGTTATCGGATCATATTAGAATTCTTATCGGTCCTAGCACAATTGTCAAATATAGAATCCAATGAAATAGAAATAAAGAGCCTTACAAGAAGTCAAGAACTTTTATTTTTACATCAAGTCAAATATGATCATAATCGATCTACTTTTACTTTTAAAAAATAATTTAATCTCTAAACGCAGCCTCTCATCGATGATAGATTAAAAAATGAGACACGTTATTCAATTACTATTATTATTTTATTAATGGTTTAGTTTCTAGAAACCAACTTTATATGGATTATACTTTATAGATATCTCAATGGCAAGAATTAGAAAAAGTAAAGTAATAAAAAGAATAGTAAATGGAAATCTACGCTAACAATTATAATTGTTTAAATTTCCTAATGGAATCAATTTAGACTTATTTTATGAGATCCACGTTCGGTTGTAGAGGAGAATGAAACCTTTTTTATAAGAGTCTAGAAATCTCTGGGTAGCAGAAGTGTTTTAAAAACGTTAAGGAAAAGTCCGAAATAGAAAGCGCATAGAGAACAATATCGGTTAGTGATGGGTTTGAGGGTTAAATATTTTCACTTAATTTCATTTCAAATTAACTTAAATCATAAAAATAAAAATATTCTTTTTCAATCCTGTATTCAAAAGAATTAGGAATCTGACCCACTCGAACTACCCGACCCAAACTAGAAAAATTGGGTTGGGTTATATTTCTTTTTAGTTTGGGTTAGGTTGAAATTTTGAAAAACCTAAGATTTAGGTTCGATCTACAAATTTACATATTTTTGGTTGACTCAATCTGACCATCCCTAAAATAGAGTTACAACCCAATTTTAAAATTATGGCGAAAATTACAAATATTAGTTTTTTTTGTAATAGATGGTAGTAATATGACTTGTGAATGTTTATATTTCTTTTTAGTTTGGGTTGGGTTGAAATTTTGAAAAATCGAAAATTTGGGTTCGATTCACAATTTGACATTTTTTTGGTCGACTCAATCTGACCAACCTAAAAAGAAAGTTACAACTCAATTTTAAAATTATCATGCGATTACAAATGTTAGACTTTTGTAACTGATGGTAGTGATATGACTCGTGAACGTTTGATATGTGAATTTATAAAATTTTAGTTATTAATGTAATATGTATAGTTAATAAGCAGATTTTAAAAACCCATTTTAGGATTATGGGTGGTAAACTCTTTCGAGTTGCTCGAGTCACCAACTTACCAATACAAAATTTTTAGACTTTCGTAATCGATGGTAGTGATATGACTCCTGAACGTTTGATATGTAAGTTTATAAAATTTTCGTTATTAATGTAATATGTATAGTTGATAAGCAGAATTTTTTAAAAAACCCATTTTAGGATTATGGTTGGTGAACTCTTTCGGGTTGCTCGAGTCACCAACTTACTAATACAAAATTTTTAGACTTTCGTAATCGATGGTAGTGATATGACTCGTGAACGTTTGATATGTGAGTTTAGAAAATTTTAGTTATTAATGTAATATGTATATTGATAAAGCAGAATTTTTTTAAAAAACCTAATGAACTCTTTCGAGTTGTTCGAGTCAATCTTTCGAGTTGTTCGAGTCACCAACTCAACCGATACAAATATTTTGGATAGTGTATTCCTTCAGATTGAAGAGAGGGAATTGGAGGAAGGGGAGGAAAAAGGTCAAATCATAAGATGTTGACTGATTTAGAAGTGCTTTTAAAAAGTGGGATGATGAAGTCCAAGTTAAGAGCGACAGATTAAGAACAGAGCCATTCCCCTTTCATCATTTGTTCAAATCTAACAATCATCATTATTGGCTAACTTTTTGTTGGAGAAAAATGTAACATTTTAGAGAGAGACATAGAGATGCATTGGATGTTGCGTACATTTGGTCAATAATATCATTCTCATGCCTCGGGCCGCCTACTTTGTAGAACTCACGCAATTCTTTGGAGGGAAAATAGAAAGCAAAAGAAGTCATAACCAATGCCCATTTGCATACTTTACCCAACACAATTGTCATAACTTTCGTATTTTTTACGTTTGGTTTGAACTGTTCGATGTATATTTAATTGAGTTATGTTCAAGTTAGCTTTAGATGTATTTGTTTTGTAACGACTCTAGATTTTAACTAACCTATAGTTACTACCATCTTCATAACATAATCTCTTAAGCGGAAATAATCAGACTTATATGTGTAATAAAATGTTTTTCAAACAAACAACGGAAAATTAAAATAGACATTGAGTAAAAATAAAATAGAAATATCATATATTAACTTATAGACTACGAAGTTAAATACAACTATCGTATGTATGTGTCATGGTATTTAAAGTTGCAATGCCACGGCCAGCTGTGCAGGGATCTTTACCTAGAAAACAAAAGTAACACGTGGCTTGAGTATTTTAAGAAATGCTCAATAAGTGACTCCACTGTTTGGGTTAGATGCAAATGCATACAATCATGAATGCAACCTATGATTTAAATTTATATTCTCTTAGGTGACTATCCTAAATGGGTCATTGGATGTGTATTTACTATTTTACACACGGCCCATACGTGTGAATATGGACCCACTAGTTGGATCGCACCCCTCCTAGGCCCCTTTCCTGGTCGGGCTAGAATTCTTTGGTGCTCTTGTCGAACACCTAGTAGGAATAGTTGTCCCACATGAGTTATGTTGAGAAAGTGGGGAGTTGGGCTCAATATGAAAGGGAGGTCCCTTGCTTCATTTCATCCGACTTGAACAGTTTGAAGCCAGTCGGAGAGTACACTTTCTAACAGGCCAAGACTAGCATTTTGGCTGATCCGGCTTGGGTTTGATACGCTATGTAATAACCCAAAAATTTGAAATTAAAAAAAAAAAAAAAATTGTCTCACATTGCTTAAAGTTGAGAAGTGGGGGCTTGGCCTCCACGGTAAAAGGGAGGTCCCTCACCTCATTTTAGCATCTCACTTGAACGGTTAGAAGCCAGTCAGAGAATACACTTTTTGACGGCTCAAGGTCGATATTTTGGCTGATCCAACGTAGGTTTGATACGCTCGGACCGTTTCCTCCTACTTTCAATTCTTCAGGAGGTTTTAAGGCTAATGCGACTACCTTTTAGCTAGTTTAAATGTTAGAGTAAGTTTAAATTATTTTAGGCAAAATTAGGCTGAGGTAGTTTAAATTATGAGGGGTGAGTTTAAATTATTTTATGCAAAATTAGGTGAGCCAATTTTGACCGTATAACTCTAATTTATGATGTTGGACTGCTTAGGGAGAATTAAATTCTAGAGGACAGTGTTAAACTAGCATGAAGGGGTCATATTAGCTTCGGCCTAGGCCAACCAAGTAAGCAGCCCTACCATCGTTTGGTTATAATTGTGTGCTTTATAATGACATCTGTTCATGGCTTCGCACGTGTCATTTGCATGTATAGACAAATTGTTATGAAATTATATGTATATGTTATGATACGTGAATGCTAAGATGTAATTGATGAATTGATATATTTATGATATGATATGTTAAGTTATGATCTGTTAAAGGCATGCTCGGGATATGTGATGTGATTGTTATGATATATAATATGATATGATATGTGCATGATGTGAATAGTTATGTCTGAAAGCATGAAAATGTTATGATATGACATATGTGTAACATGAATGATATGATATGATTGACATGCAAAATGACGAATTGGCATGAAATACAACCTCGATACACGCATGGAAGATATGATAAACAATATGATAAAAATGATATGATATGAAGGAAGACGCTAGAGGGGCTGTAGTATATGATAATAAAAATGGAAAAATGTTGGGACCTCATGCATTATTGTGTTCTCATGCATCGGAGGATACCCCTTCTCCTTCACGATAGTCGGACACGTACGCTATGAGGCAGGAAAACGATCATTCTTTTTACCATAATGCTGCCAAGATGATCTATATTCCTAACGAGTGTCTGGCATCAACAGCTACCAGAGAATGCTCACCCGACAAGAAAGGGGCCCAAGAGGTGTGCGAACCGATTGGTGGGTCCATACTTGCACATGTGGACTGTGTGTAGGGAAATTAAGTACACATCCAATTTTCATTTAAGATTAGTATGACTACCTTTTAGCTAGTTTAAATTATTTTATGCAAGATTAGGTTAGTCAATTCTCATAGTAGAATCCTAATTTATGATGGTGGGGTTCCTTAGATAGAATTAAATTTCAAAGAACAATGTGCAACTAGCATCAGGGGTTGTAATAGTTTTAGTGTAGGCCAACCAAGTAAGAGGCTCTACTATCAGTTTGGTTAGAAGAATTGATTTATGTATGGTGGCACGTGCCTAGTGACCCTGCACGTGTCATATGTGTGATATGTCTTGATATGTGATATTATGTTATTTATCACTATATGATATACCAAACTACATACGGTATAAATGAAATATCATGTTATGTTACATAAGTTATTTTATGTCATGATATGCCATGATGTACTATGATATGTTATGTTAGGCCATGATATGTTATGAAATGTTGTGATATGTTTTGAAATAAGGAAATCTATGATGCACAACTCCTATGTCATGATTTATAAAAGTCGTCATGCACAGCCCCCACGCATATTACCCAGTAAAATATGAAAGAATGAGAGTTGTCTTGCATGATTTATTATGATGGAAAATATAGGAACCTCATGCATAATTGTATATTCACATGCATCGGGATACTTCCCCTTTATGATGAGTACGGATGCATACACTAGGAGACTGAAATGATCATCATGGTTAGCATGGTGCAATGGCAGTCGTTGTTCCCTACAGGTGTTCAGCTACAACTTAGAGGAGTTAGCCTGACCAGAAAAGGCCTAGGGGATGTGCTAGCCCGCCTTGTGGGTTCATGCTCGCGCGTGTGAGTCATGTGTAAAGAAGTACTACACATCCAACTTCGGACTAGAAATCCACCTAAGAGAAGACAATTTTAAATTGTAGGTCTCATTCATGCTGCATGTGTTTGCATTCCCCGACCCCAATAGTGGGTCACTTATCGAGTATTTCTTAAAATACTTAAGCCTTATGCTATTTTTATATTTCAAGTAAAGGCAAGGCACTCTTGTACGGTTAACGACGGCGTCGCGTTAAAGACCATGAGACCTGTGTTGGGGTAGTTGCATTTTTATTTCGTAGATCTTAAGTTAGATTAGGACATTGTTTTAATCTTTTCTTTGATTTATTTGTATTTCACATTGATTTGTATGATTTTAAGGCTTTTAATGTGAACATTTAAGTTTCTAGCCTCGTTTGATGAATTATTTTAAATGAATATTTGGCATAAAAAGTCACGTCATGCATGTGGTAACAACACTATTTCAATGGGAAATTGGGGTGTTGCACTCTAATTTATTATTTGGGTAGAATTGGATGCATAGTACTTCTCTACACATGATTCACGCACGCGCACATGAACCCACTAAGCGAGTTTGTAGACGTACCCTAGGCCTGACTATGGGGTAGTGCATGCTCACATTGTAAAAAACTAACAAAAAGAAAGGAGCGCGTATCATATAGTATATGCATCCATACTTAACATAGTGAGAAGTAACCCATGCTCGTGACATACAACATGCATGAGGTCTTGTATATTTAAATTATGGTACATGAGTCATGATGCACATAATACTTCCAATTTTTTTATGATATGAATTCCCTATAAGACATACTCAAATTTATGTGACATTTTATTCATACTTGTCATATTTAGTTTATGAAGGAGTCTCGCATGGCCTAGCCTAGCCTAATCATATTAACATAACAAACATGAATCAATAGAAGAAAGTACATGCAATTTGTTAGTATATCATATCATAAATGATAACACGCAAATAAGCCACAAATTATGTGGAACACCTCATTTTTAAGTTAGTCAAAGCACGAATCTAGGTGTAGGTTGACTCGGGAGGGACAAAAAATACCGTAAAAATTTTCACTTTCAAAAACAAAAAAAGTTCAGGAAATTTAAAAACATAGAAACCATATGTAAAATACATATATATTTACGTTATACAAAATATAGTTCAAGTTTAAATACAAAAAGGGAATGTACAAAACAAGGCTAAAGAAAAACACAAAACCAAAAGTCTCTTGAAACAAATCCTACACTAACTGCTCCAATCCTTCCCGAGTGACTAACCATTACTTGAAAAATAATAAAAACTAATGTTAATTAGTATAAATACTTAGTAGTAGCTTACTTATAGGCTATTGAGCGTGTCCATGGCTAAAGCTAACGTACCGCACTCTTAACATGATCATAAGACCTATACATAAAGGTTCTAATCTAGGATTCTAAATGGTGAGTTCTGAGTTTCTAAGCGAAACACTTAAACTCCAATAAAAAATTATCCAATTTTTTTCTTTTTAATGTACAAAATTTTATTAAGAGTTTTAAAACCTGAATTTCAAGATGAGATAGAAGTAAAAAGAAATGTTTAGAAAAATCCTACCAGCTTCATACATATCCCTGACATGTCTTGATGAGAATTTTATTAAAAGTTCATGCATTTTTTCATAAGTTGAATCTAAAAAAAAAGGTGCTCGATTTAGGATTTAGGTCCTTAACTCTCATGTTTCTTGACTTAATTCTTCCATATTCTAACTTAATTTAAGGTTTATAAAGAGATCTAATGGATTCCTACCATTATTTCCGAAGAAAAGGATTTTCATCTCCAAGTTTTTTTTTTTCTTTTTTTTTTAAATCTTTGAGTCTAGTTTTAGAACCATCAAGAAATTTATGAGAACGAGCCTGAAAGAGATCTAATTTGATGAAAAATCAAGGGTTGTCTAGTTTTTAGTTGGCATGGCAGGTTCAATTGAATCGACTATGTAATCATCTTCTTCACAGTAAATGTTACTTACCTAATCATTGATGTTTGGCTCGCGACCGTTGTTCCTCCTTTTGGAAACTCCCTTTCTCAAGCCTCATACACTGGTCATTTGACCTTGATTTTCTTATGAGGCTTAAAGATGGTAAATCAAGGAAGAGTTAGGAATTGACTTCATACTTTCTAATAGATTATGACCTTACCCTTAAAGTTCAGGGGAGACGTGATTCTTTGCTGGAGTAAAACCTACAATTTTTCTTATTGGTAGGGATCATTCAGGTAGTTTTAGGTCTTCATTCCTTCACCATATCTTTTCTTCAAGCTTAAAAATAGTTTTGAAAGGGCAATTTGCATGGATGCCCTCAATTTTTCGTTCAAGGTTCTCGTCCTCTTACCCATTTTCCACCCAATTCTTAGGCTTATTAGGTAGAGCGATAGAAATCATTTTAACTCCCAATTTCTTCCTCATATGTTCTCCTCTCAAGGCCACAAAACTAATGATTTGATCCATTTGGGATAGGAGGAATTGATAAGGATCACGGTATTCCAAATGTTCTAACTAGACCTATTACATAATTTAAGGCCAAGAAGATTCAACAAGTATTCGTTCTTCATCTACAAAATTGGGATAGGCTCGGTTCAACCATTATTTCATGTGTTATAAGCTGATTCAATTGAGAAATGACCATTTGAAATTTCATAAGTGAATATTTGCACCGATGAAGTAGGTGATGAAGTTCTCTAAATTGCACTTGATTCATAAGTTAGAAAAACTTTATTTATCATTTTTAATTTCTTAATTCTTGTAATGGGCAAAATGGTGGGAAGTTATTTATCAAATTGACTTTTCTTTTGTGTAATTTTAAGAGAGTGAGATTACATTGTGGCCACCGACCTTTTGGTTGAGACTTTCACTTTTGGAAATTTGAGCATAATTTTTGTCATTGGTAAGTTACATGCAATTCTTGTTGTAGATGGTATCTGAGTCATTCAATCAAGCGTTGTTAAGTTCGATGATGGAATGACTCAATTTAAAACAAGTTTTCAAATCTTGCTTTTAGATCTTTGATTGTAAAAGGCAATCTAATTTAACTTCATCTCTCAATGGATCCAAATTTTATACAAGGAGGTGTTAATTTCTTTAGAATAGTTGGATGGAGGATTAGGGTTGCATCCACAAATTTGGAGTTACCCATTTCCTTCCAATTTTACCCAAAATTAAAAAACTCAAATTCCCTTAAGTGAGCTTGTTAGCTTTAGTGGTCTCCTTTGAAAATACTCTATTGGTGCATAGCAATAAATTGCGACGGGTTTGGATGGACTTATCTTTGTGTAGATCGGGATTGCATTTTTTAATTTTCTTCCCTTAATGGCAACGACGGTTCGAATTGGAAGAATATGGTTGAGACACTTTCATCCATCGAATCCATTATAAAACTTATCGTGGAGTTCATTTAGAATGTACGAAAACTAGTTTGAGGGAAAAGAATTTATTGTAGCTTTCAAATTTATAATAAATTCAAGAGGGAGAGACATGATCTTTAAGCTCATAACTCGAGTCTTAAGAACTCTCATCACTCGATTATTGTCTCAAAACAATGCCTATAACTCCTTATTTATAGTCTAAGCTTTCACCATCTTTGATCCTTCTAGAATCGAACTTAATTTGTACTTAAATTTTTTGGAATCGAAGGGTTTGCCGAGCTTAGTTTGAATTGCACCCATTAGATCTAAAGAAAGGATTTTCTGAGGCTAGCCCATTTTGAAACGAATTTGCTCCATAGTTAATGGCAAGAGCATTTTCGTATATAATTTGAAGTTCAAGAGTATTTTGATAACTTTTTCTAAAAAAAAATTTACTCTTTTTAATCATTTTTTTTTTCTTCAACATTATTTTAAAATTCTTTCTCCATATGAAATAAAAAATTCATAAAATTCTTTAAGAATAAAAAAAATAAAAAAAATGACATTTTTACCCTTTAGACTTATTTCTCATTTTCGAGCCTTTTCCAAAGGCCTTGAGTTCTTACAACTCCTTGCTTAGACATTGAAAATATTTTCCTCGAGCCCTTAACCATGCTTCGATTTTTTAACCATTTCTTTAGATCTTTTAAACTTTTCGTGGGCACTTTATTCCAATGTTTAACTTTCTTGGGTGGCCTTAGTGAATATCTTTATATTACAACCACCAATTGGATTATGTATGTTTTAAATTTATGTATAAATTTCTAATACTTGAATAGTAAATTACCCCATCAAGGCGCCTATTTTAAAAATTAAAAAAATGATTGTAGTTTTCTACTCTTAAGCCTATATGAACGTCTATGATTCGAAATCTCGAAAAATAGATCGTTACACTAAATACGTACATGAAAAAAAAACATAATTACAATCGAACGAAAGATAAATCTGTGAAAAGAGAAGAAATTGTATGTTTCTTAAAGTCATGTCGTAATCGCATGAGAAGCTGTACAAAGATTCTCGATCCTAATCTTTTTCAAGCTTTATCTTCTTCCCCAATCGAAATTTATGCATTTTCTAAAGACATGACATTAGAATAACATGAGATTAGAAGACAAGACATAAAAATTAAATTCCTTTCATTGTTTATAAGGTAAAGTAAGGCCTATTTTTGTGAGGCATTTTATGAGATTCTCCATCATATTCTCATCAAATTTTAATCTCTATATTGCATTATATTTCCGGGAGGAAATAAACTCTAGTTTTTTCATTGTAACAATGTAAGAGTTCAGGCTCACCGCTAGCATATATTTTTCTCTTTGGATTTTTCTTTTCGGGCTTTCTCTCGAGGCTTTAAAATGCGTCTTCTAGGGAAAGGTTTCCATACCCTTATAAAGGGTGTTTTGTTTTCTTCCCCAACCAATGTGAGATATCACAATTCACCCCCCCCCCCTTTAGGGTCCAGCCTCCTTGCTGGTACTCGTTTCTTTCTCCAATCGATGTGGGGACCACCACCAAATCCACCCTTCTTCGGGGCCCATCGTCCTTATTGGCACACCGCCTCGTGTCTATCCCCCTTCGAGGAACAGCCTCCTCGCTGGCACATAGTTTAGTGTTTAGCTCTATATCATTTGTAACAGTCCAAGCCCACCTCTAGCCGATATCCTCTTTGGATTTTCTCTTTCGCGCTTTCCTTCAAGGCTTTAAAATACGTATCCTCACCCTTATAAAGGGTGTTTCGTTGATAATTTATTCCTCACTTTTCCCAAGAAAAGTACATTGGGACCCTCTAACTTTTTGTTTTTTGTTTTTAATTATGTATATTTGCTTTTAAGGTTGGAATGTTTCTTGGTTCATGCATTAAGCTTACAATTAGAAGATAATGACAAATAATTTAATAATTAGTTGAAGTTAGGTCAAGACAGAAATGAACAACGATAAGAAACAATCTTTTATTTCCTTATTTTTGCCAATCAATCAATGTCGTTTTAATTATATGGATGGATAGCTATTTTTCAGCTGTTCATTGTAATCTTCTTCTTCAAGCTTTTATCAAATTATGTTAAAATATATTTTTCGTATCTAAACTTTATAATTAATTAAGTTAAATAATTAGTTTTCCTTTTGAAAGAATGTTTTACTTTTACTTTTGTAATTAAGTTTATGAAAAATGTATGTTTATTTGTTTAAGAATATATTTTTGAAAACCAATACCTTGCTTAGTAACAATTAATATTTTTTTAACTTAAAAAATTATTATTATTTAGTTCTTGCTAGATAACTCTTTCGTTTTAAGTTTTCGACCCTTCTGGAGCCATTTTGGACCTTATTAAGGGAAATTGAGGATAGTAGGACTTCCGTTCACTTAATTTTAGATAGTTTTAGAACTTATATTGGAAGTAAACATCATGTTTAGCTAGACTAAGATATTGATATTTCCTATGAATGTGATATGGATTAATAGGTGAAGTTAAACGTTGCAACATAGTTCTGAAGCCGCTAGTAAATAATTAAGGACTTCGGCTAAGGCCAACCATGGAAGTGATCTTACTGTTCGAGTTAGATAATTGAATAATGTATGATGGTGCATGCCTTGTGGCCCCTTCATGTTCCATATTATTTATATGTTAGGCTTATGTGATCTATGTATGGACATGATGTTATGCAATGTATGCTGTGATATTCATTACACTATGTTATGAATGAATTGTAAATGCTATGTCTGCTACGTCATGTCTTGCCATGTAAAGTTATGTGATGGAGAATGTGATGATTGTCATGTATACATAAGACATATATGTAATATGTCATGGACGAAAGGAGAAAAGGAATGATGTAATATGTCATTAATTCTATGCTATGAATGTAAATTATGGAGATCTCACGCATGTATGTATGTCATGTGTATCGGGTTACTTCCTCGTTATGTAATGTTAATACGGACGCGTACCTTCAATATTTATGTTCGCCAGGATATCATGTAAGCCTTTCCATGTGCGCATGCTTGGATCGTGTGTGGGAAAGTACCACACATCCAACCCTGCCAAGAACTGAAAAGAGTCCAATACCGTGTTATGGTATTAAAGGATAGGTCCCAGTCATGTTATGTGTGTGATTGCATTACTTACCCCAACCGTGGGTGACTGAGTATTTCTTAAAATACTCAAACCATGTGCTACCATTATATTTTTCAGGTAAAAGAAAAGCGTTTCTTCACATGTGACGGAGAATGTTAGGAAGACCATGGAAGTCAAGATAAGATACTAGTATGCATTAAATTTCATTTAGCAGTTCATTGATAGTTTATTTCATTTTTTCATGTTAAATGACTATATTATTTTAAATTTCTTGTTTTGAATTAAATGTGTAACTCCATAAATTCATTAATTTAGACAAGAAAACTTGGGGCATTAAATATGTTATTTTGAAGTCACTAATTTAGACAAGAAAACTTGGGGCATTACGATCGACGTGGATCGCTATTAAATGCATGTTTTATTGTCGTATTAAAACCTGAGTAAAGAAAGTGTAAGTATATTCAAAATAATGTAGAAGCATAACTCAGACTCCATGACACTGACAACAACCGATGTCATCGTGCATACGATATCTAGAAAAAAAAAAGTTTTGAAACGTTGGAGTATTACAATGTAACATTTGAAGTTCACACCTAGCAGATATTGTCCGCTTTAGCCTATTACGTATTGTCGTTAGGTTCATAGTTTTAAAATCGTCTACTAAGGAGATATTTTCACACCCTGATAAGAAATGCCTCGTTTCCTTCGGAGTAGGCTCAACAATTTTAAATGGTATCAGAGTCCGATGTCTGGCTCTGTACCATTTGTATCAGTCCAAACCCACTTCCACCAAATATTCTCTGTTTTGACCCATTATGTATCCCGGCCAGGCTCACAATTTTAAGACATGACTATTACGGAGATGTTTTCACACCCTAAGGGATGCTTCTGTCCCCTCTCCGACTGATGTGGGATCTCACAATCCACCCCCTTGGGGGCTCAACTTCCCCATTGACACATCGCCCCGCGTCTGGCTCTACTATAATTTGTAATAGCCCAAGCCCACTGCTAGCAGATATTGTTCGCTTTGACCCATTATGTATAGTCATCAGCCTCACGATTTTAAAACGCGTCTACTAGGGAGAGATTTTTACACTCTTATAAGAAATAGTTCGTTCTTTTCTCTAACTGATGTGAGATCTCACATATAAAGACTTAGTAAGTAATCTCACTATTTGGTTAGATACAATAAATATAGTGTAAAATGTGTAACCCACCGTCAATCAAAACAAGATTATATAGCCGGTGATGTTTTATTTGGAATAGGATCATCTAGTATGTGATTTTAATTGAACTTAAGTACACTCATCATCCCGCTTGTGATAAGAATCAAAATATTAACCATACAACATGTGATCAGGAACCCATAAAAACTTTTTCGTGTATTTGGGTGATGAAGATTCATATTTTCTTCATCCCAAAAATGATAAAACAAAGATATAAAAAAGAAAGGTCATGTATTTCGGTACATGCATGAGGTCGTATAAATAGTTTTACAACAATATTTGAGTGGATGCACAACAATCACATAATCATAGTTTTACAACAATGTTATTTCCAAGAAGTATATTCATCCATTTAACTTACAGCTGACTTAATCTAACTTAATCGAGATCAAGCCTAGCCACCAGCATACAATATACAGTTATTGGACTCAAAGTACACGAATCTTATTCAAAATACCGAAAGTAACCCTAAAACAAAACAAACGTAACCAAACCAAGTGTGAAACAAAAAGAAAACCTTATCCAAATTTGGGTATGAATCGTTACACTATTAAACACGTCTTAAAATTTAAGAACGCACTCAAAAAATATTAACAGTAGTAAACCGTTACATAAACTAAACATGGTAATTTAATATTTTTAAATGTAGATAGTTATAAACATGGTAATTTAATATGTTTGCGTAGCTCATATTATCCTTATCCTCATTACTTGAAAAAGAACTTGGTTTGAATTGGGACATTGCACACAAATGGATAGTGGGGGATGAATGCTACCTTGTGGCTGCTATTCCTTACTCCTACTTTTCTTCCCTCTATCTTACTACCTCAACCTCTTCAACTTCAAACTAATCAAAATACCCTTTTTATTATTTTTTTTTAATTTTATCTTTAAAAAAATTCTTATATTTTAAATAATACCCTTAAAAAAAAATCTTTAAATTTTGTACTTTATTTAAAAATATTCTTAAACTTTTAAAAAAGTTTCAGGTCTGATTTGTTTTTTTTTTTTATTATTATTAAAACGGTTAGTATTTTGTTTAAAAAATACTATTGAACTTTGAATAGTGTCTAAAAAAAATATGGTTACTGCTAGTACCATGTTTAAAAAGTACCAATGAACTTCAAAAGTAACATTTATACTTTTAATCTTTAATAAAAAAAAGTTTTTAATAAAAAGCCTCGTGTTAATATATGGATGGGCACGGTCTATCTACACATTATAGATTATCTCTATTTTTCTTTTAAGTTTAAGGGTATTAATTGTGAGGTCCCACATCGATTGGAGAAGGGAATTAGTGTCAACGAGAATGCTGGGCCCTGGTGAATTGGAAGGTCTTACCTCGGTTGAGGAGGATAACAAACCATTCTTTATAAAGATGTGGAAAAGATGCGTTTTAAAAGCCTCTCAATGAAGCGCGAAACGGAAAAACCCAAGGAGGACAATATATACCGGTAGTGGACTTGGTATTTTTTATTTTAAAAAAAAAAGTGATACTTTTTATTAATTTAACTTTAATATTAAATTAAGTTAATTTTATGGACATATTATATTTTCAAATGATGTATACATGCTTTTTTACATTTTACATTTAAGATAAATTTAGTTATTCATTGTAATCACTCTCTTATCTTATCTATTATTTTATTTTTATATTCTATACATTAAAAAAATAAAAAATTATTGAATCATCTATACAACTATTGATACACAACTTACTCATCTAATTGTCAAATTATTATGAGATAAAAGACCAAATATTTGGTATCCGAACCCTTAAATATCAAACGTGTATTCATTAGAATCCGACCCAAAAACAGAGGACCGAGATACCATCTTGAGAAATACGTTGATTATATCAGAAATATAAAAAAGCTTCAATATCTTAATAACCTACACGAGTTACTCGTTTTATTAGAAATTAATTTTGAGATGAAACGTCACGTTTATCTGATATTTTATAAAGATAAGCGCCGAACTGAAACGATATAAGTACGAAAAAATAAATATATAAATAATAATAATATGCAAATTCCCTCACCCAAGATTCACGAACGAAAAGAAAATTCTAAATAAAATATGTACGACTTCACCAACCATTTTAAAAAGAAGAAGAAAAAAAAAAAAAAAAAAAGGGAAAAAGACAAACAAAAAAAAAAAAAAAGAGAGCTACTATTTCTGACCAAGAATGAAAGACTTCTCTCTCACAGCTATAGTATTTAATACGCATACAAAACCTGCCTCTTTACCCACCGTCTCCGCCTCTTTCTGCCACACAAATTCCCCTCCTCCGCCGTCTCTCACCGGCCACCGGCGCCACCACCAGCACCAATTCTCCTCCTCCTCCTCCTCCTCCTCCGTCGTAGAGCTGCTTTCATGACAGCGGCGCCGCCATTCAAAGAGCCAACACAAATTTTCTACAAACAAGCATCACCCAGATGAAATAATGGCTAAGGGTTTCTGTGATATACAACTTACTTGATGGTTCGCTACTCCAACATGGCCGTGTTGTTCCTTTGGACACTATCCCTTTTGGTGCTGCCTCTACTCCTTCCGCCGCTACCGCCGCCACCTATGGCGGTTCTCTTGGTACCCCTCTTCATTATGATGCTTCTTATCTTCTTCGCGTTGTCGACTTCTCAACTTCCGATCCCACATCAATAGGAGAGTAGAATGAACCATTTTTTATAAGGTTGTGGAAATCTCTTCTTAGCAGACGCGTTTTAAAAACCTTGAGGGGAAACACGAAAAGGAAAACCCAAAGAGAACGATATCGACTAGTGGTGGGCTTCGACCGTTACATCCGACTACTACAGTCATGTCTGAAAACTGTTGACGACATCGTTGTATAGAACATCGAGCCTGGCCATGTCTTAAACGATAATATGATATAGTCTACTTTAGATCTGATCTCGTGATTTTGACTTGTACAAATGAAGATGTATTTGGTGGATCTTCCGTGGTCTAAAAATCAGGTAAAACGATTTAATTTTGTGAGCTTTGTTGAATATTTGTGGTGGGCTTGAACCATTACATCCGACCAACTACAGTTATGTCTGGAAGCTGTTGTGGGCTTGTACCGTTACATCCGACTACTATAGTCATGTCTGATAGTTGTTGACGATATCATTGTATAGAACATCGAGCCTGTCTATGTTTTTAACGATGATATGATATAGTTTACTTCAGATCTGATCTCGTGATTTTGACTTGTACAAATGAAGATGTGGATCTTCCGTTGTCTAGAAATCGGGTAAATCGATTTAATTTTGTGAGGTTTGTGGAATATTTGTGTTTGGATTTGGAAATTGAAGAAAAAGAATGGGAATGGCTGATTTGAGAAGGAAAATATTGGATTTTGTTTGAGAAAATTAGGGTATTTGTGTACAGATTTGGAGCTGGAAAACATAATTCCACTGTTTTAGATCCAACCAACAACCTTTTTGGTTTGTTTTCCAAATCTAATAATTTTGCTTTGGGCCGACAAAATTGAATGTTTGGTGGCTATGAGAAACATGTTTAAGACAAAACTACCTGATTTCAGACCGTGTTTGGGGGCTGCCTTGAAGGAGAGGAATAAATTGGAGTGTTTTTGGGACAAGATTTTTGTATTATTATAATTCGTTATTTATTTATTTATTTATGCAATGGCCTTAATCGATCAAGTAGTTCGCTCCTTCTCTTAGTCTTTTCTTTCTCATTATTATGTTTTGATTGAGGTTGAAACTATCTCGACCTTCTATTAAGTACCAAATTTCATATTCCTTTAATTTGGAATATGTTATCTTAAGAGAATTGGGTCAATCAAGTACTCACAACTACTTGGGATTGGAGGAATGCGAAACGCATTGTAAATATGTCGGTGGCTCAGTTGATTTTAGCTCTTTCATATGCTCAACTTTTAGCTCTTTCATATGCTCAACTGGAAAGGAGAAGAAAGCGAACTATTTATGCTTTTGACTGTATTACCTGACCTACTATCCTCGTAAACAAGTTTTGGAGCTCAACTGCTCTGAAAATATTTGCTGAAAACCACCCCATCTAAATGGTGATGAAAATTATCTATTTATAATAATTGACAGACTAGACAATTAGGGTAAATTCTCTCCCATAAAAGAAAAGAATAATAAATGAATACAATATATTTGCCTTTAATGAAAGGACAAATATGGTAAGCCGTAATGTAAGGCAAATATCTATATTTGTCTTATAATAAACGGTCAAATATCCTTAACACCTCCCGCAAGCTGAGCATCAAATTTGAATGAACGTGAAGCTTGGATCTGAAAAATTCAAATAGATGCTGATAAACACTTTTTGTGAAGATGTCAGCAACTTGAAAATGGGAAGGTACATATTGTGTGCGAAGTTTGTCAGCGATTACAAGTTCTCGAAGGAAATGATAATCTAGTTCAACATGTTCGGTCTGCTTGTGAGAAATGAGATTAGAGCTAATAAAATAGCACTTTTGTTGTCACATAAGAGTAAGAGCTGCTGTGAAATAGGGACCTGGCATGAGAAGCTTGCTTTAAGTCATAGAGAGCTTTCTTTAATAGATAGACATGAGTGGTAAATTGAGGATCAATATATCCAGGAGGTTGGTCCATATGAACACGTTCAATATGAGTTCCGTTGAGAAAAGCATTCTTGACATCAAGTTGTCGAAGAGACCATTTATTTGTGTCCGCAATAGAAAGCACAACACAAATAGTGGTAACTTTGACAACCGAACTGAAAGTGTCAGTGTATTCATGACCAGAAACCTGAGTATAACCTTTGGTAACAAAATGAGCCTTGAAACGCTCAACGGATCCATCAGGCAAATATTTAATACACTCATTTAGAGCTCAGATGTTGGTGTTGGCAAGGCGAGGAACCAAAGTCCAAGTATCGTTTTGTTGTAAAGTTTGAATTTCTTCATCCATGACAGCAACCCAAGCAGGATTCTTAACCACATATTTGAATCCTTTTGGCTCAGTGGATGCAAGAAGAGCACAAAGAAGTCCAGATGAGCTCAAAATACCAAGATTTGCTAGATGACGAGTCTTGAATATACCAGTTTTGGCTCGTGTGATCATAGGATGAGAGCCCAAAGAAGAAGGGGAATCAACAGTAAGTTCAATAGAGGTCGGATCAGAAGTCGAGGGTGGCAAAGTGGAACCTGCAAGAGAAATATCAACTTGCACAGACTCATCTACAAGGTCAGAACAAATATCACAAGAAGATGAACTGGATCGAGGAATGTGTGGTGATGAAGTGGTAGGGGAGATGAATCAATATTGTAAAGATGTGGTTCCAAGAAATTTGAAATATAAAGAGAGGAAAGAGGTTGGGTCTGGGAGCTAAGGACAACAGAAAGATGAATTCATCAAATTGAGCGTGACGGGTGATGTATAGCTTAGTGGTGACAGATCAAGATAGCGAAACCCTTTATGAGCAGGACTATAACACAAAAAAATGCAAGGAATGTTGCAGGGAGAAAGCTTGTTAGGTATATAATCACGCAAGCAAGGATAAACACGACAACCAAAGAGATGAAAATTGTCATAATGCGGAGTGGACATATAATCATAATGCTCGACCAATAGAAAGTCTTCGATTTGCTCCGATTTGATGGAACCTTTCCAAAACCACTCTGCGTCTTATGGGTAGTCTTAAGTTTTATTAATATTAGATAACCTCACGCCAAATATTATTGAATTTCTATAGCTTTTAATTTTAGTTTGTGTTTTTAAGATTTTGGTTTATTTTCTCACCATTTCTATATTATGTTTTTGTATAAGTAAATACATGATCCAACTAAACACTCGCCTTTATTAGGTTTTTGCAATATAAAATTTATAAATTAATTAATTATAAAGAATAAACTTGGTTTTTGTGCTTCATGCATTCGATATAGAGTATTTTTTTTTTAAGGAATAAATTCTATTAAACTTTTACCAAATATTATGATTTAACAACATTATTATAATAATTTGATAGAACATTTGATTTTTTAGCTATTATTATTTTCTTGACATTGCATTAATTTATTAAAATAGAGAATTAATATCTTTTTCATTTACTATAAAATTTTAAATGACCGAAATTTGTCAATATATGCATGTCTACATATGTATGTAACGACCCTAGATTTCTACTAACTTAAAGTCGCTACTGTCATCATCATACTCTCTTATGCAGAAATAAATATTTAAAATTTCATCATAAAACATTGTCCTGGACTTGCATGTTTGAAAACGTCTTTAAAGTAACAGAACGAAATATTAAATAAAACAAATAAAACATTAAAAGTAAAAGCACCCTACAATAATCTACAATCTAAGAAATTAAATACAACTATATTATGCATGTGTCATGGTCTTTACTTGTGATGTCATTGTCAGCCGTACAGGAGTGTCTTGTCTTTATCTATAATAGAAGTAACACATCGATCAAATATTTTAACAAATACTCAGTTAAGTGACCCCACTATTGGGGTCAGAGAATGTAAATTCATGTAACTCATGATTAGGGACCTATGGTTCAGACCATCATAGGGGTGACCTAGAGTCGGAACAAAATTGAATGTGTAGTACTTCCCTACACACAACCCACATGTGCGAGCGTGAAATTTCCAAGCAATTCGAGCCCCCTTGACCCATCATAGTTGGGCTAGCTGTCCATTGCCGGACGATCGGAGGTTAGCAGACCCCCGAGTGCCATGCGAGACATGGTTGTCATCATCAACATCATAGTTTATGCATCCGTACTCACCATCATAAATGAGAAAGTAACCCGATGTATATGAACACACAAATGCATGAGGTCCTTATAGTTTTCATATTTAAATCATCTTTATGACACAACCCTATTCTTTATTCACACATCACACTAGGTAACGAAAATACGTTGGCTTTCATACGTTCCTCATCATAAACATCAATTAGGGTCGTGTCTTGTTCTTGACTCGAGTATTACATGAAACACACTTATTCCTTTTTGTTGGTTTCTAACAGCATGAGCGTGCGCTAGCTTATAGCTAAGCTTAGGGGATATATATAAATTTGTCTAGTGGGTTCAGGTGCACATGCGTGAATTGTATATAGAAAAGTATTATGCATCCAACTCTGATTGGAAAAGAAAGTATAGCCTCAGAAATATTCCCAAAAAGTAGGTTTCACTGTGAACCATGCTGAATGTGATTGCATTTTCTGATACTAACAATGAAGTTACTTATTGAGTCTTTTTAAATATTCAACCCATGTCAACATCTTTTTACCTGTAAGAGCACCATGTATAGATGATCTTATGAGCCAAAGAGTCCATGGAACCAAGAACCTATAACTATTTTTCTTTCGCATACAAGTAGACTCTATGTTATGGTAGAAAATGATGTTTTATTTTGAAATGGTGTATTTTTTAACTATGCTATTATTATTTTTCAATGATTTTGTTTAAAATAAATTTATACACACGTAAGTTCATGGGAAGCGTTCAAAGTAAAATATTTTAATTAAACTCACAGAGTAGTCATGACGTGCATGTAGTAATGATCTTATTTAAAAGAAAAAATAAGATTGTTATAAATCGACTAAAAAATTATTGGAGTAGAAGATTGATCGTACTCACTTTTAGTTGTTTGTCAATCAACTATTTGGAAATCATCACACATTGATGTTGAAGAAGGAAAGAATCGTCGTTGGTCGAGTTAGCTAGGGTAATTATTACCAGTATGCTTGTGATATTTAATGTCGAGTCTCATTTGTTATGGTTAGAAAAAAGAATGCCGCTTGCCGAAATTCATGCAACCACTCAACCTCACCCGTTTTCGAGGCGCACTCCCTCCGATCTATTGAGAATCCTCCCTAAAAAAATTTCTCCATCAATTTTTTAGTATAAAGCAACTTAACAAGAGAAAACATCATCAAAAGATCATTGTCAACTTAGCCAAAATTTTTGTTTGATTCTTCTAAAAATCAACTTCTTACAAGATTATCTACAATTTCTTGTTGTGGAAGAAGGTGGGAGAACCTATTGGTGGAAAAAATTATTCTTTTTCAGGTTTCAAAGAAGAAGTGATCCATTGGTCATTGGGTTGGGTTGGATCCGACCCAAGTTTCACATCTATGAATCAACTACAATTCAGTGCCAAGCCTAGGCCCGACTCGCATTTGGTCCGTCCCCAATGGCAATGAGCCTAGCCCCCACGTGAGTTGAACGAACCAAGCCCAATGATTGTGTGAAGCCTAGTTCAATCCTTGGCTCCATTCAGCTCGTGGTGCGCATGTGCTGCAAGATTATTTGGGCAGCATGCGTGCTGCTTGATGGCTTATGCCAATGCACGTACAACCTAGCTTTCGATCGACTTCGATCAGCCTCCATAGGCTTCAACAAGCTCGGTGGCTCGTAGTCGGCTTGAATGACATATTTTGAGCTTGATTTGCTCTATATGACTGGTTTGGACAATTTGTAATTGGAGTGTTTGAGGTAATACTGCTTAACGAAGACTCTAGGTTAAAGTAGAACATAGGAGTTTTAGGCATTTTATTTTCTTGATTGGAGGTGTTATTTTTCCATTTTCAACTACATTATTATTTTTTTTCTTTGAAATGAATTTATGCACATATATGTTCAAGGAAATGTTTAAAGTAAATAGTTTGGAATGATGTTCCACATATAGTTATTATGACATGCACGTAGTAATGGTCTTATTTTAAAAGAAAAAAGTAGAGTTGTTATAATATGTCATGAACACGGATTATTTCTCCAGTATATTATGTACGGATGCATACACCATAATATGATACACTCTTTTCTTTTCGTTAGTTTGCAGTTGCATGAACATGTACTAGTCCATAGTGAGGCCTAGGAGTATGTATACGAGCCGCCTAAGGAGTTCATGTGTGTGCATGAATCATGTGTAGCGAAGTACTTTACATCCAATCCTACTCGAGAAAGAAAATAGAGTTTAAGGAATACTCATAGAAAGTAGGTCCCACGGTGAGTCATGTTGCATAACATTTTTTAACCCCAACATTGAAATTACTTCCGACATTGTTTTTTAAACATAATTTATATTTAACATTTTTTTTAGGTAAAGACAAGAGCACGGATGACGACATTAGTTTAAGAGACAATGGAACCTATTCCCAATAGATAGTTTTTCGTATATAAGTTGTAAGCTCTATGGCGGTGCAAAATCATTTTATTTCACAACTTTTATAAGATAGGTTATATTTCTTGTTTTCTAACTATGTTATTATCATTTTTTATTGTTTATGTTTGAAATAAATTTATGAACATTTAAGTAATGGTAATGTTGAAAATGAAATATTTTTAATGATTTTCTATGTCATGAAAGGCATGTAATAGCATCATATTTTAAAAATGACTATCAGTTGTTATAGCGCTTCATGATGTTAAACGTGTAATATTACAATAATAATTATAATATGTATGTCATTCACATTCATGCATGAGGTTGTAACTGATTTTCTATGTAACGGTTACACAAAAAAAATAGTAAGTCGTGGGAAAAGACGTGAGATTTCCGATGAGGCACCGAAAATCTCGCATCCTCAACCTACCACACAACCCGCGACCCATACCCGATTACCCGCGCCTCGAACTGAAATGTTGCCACCCATGCCACGTGTCGTGCCTGTAACCAGCAACTCCTTCGACTCAATCGGCTTGTCTCGGCTCGAATCGACTCGGTGTGACTTATCGGCTGAAAACATGGTCATTCGACTTAGTTCAAGGGAATTATACCAATTTCTACCGTTTCGAACATCCCGAAGCTGAATTTGAACTTATTGAAGGCGATTAAGGTCAGTATGATGCTCAATTTCTCAATTCAAATTAAATTAGAGTTATTAAGGGAAGTGAGTAAATGTCCTATAGGAAATACCTCGACGAGCTTGGAATAAGATTCGAAGGACGAGCTCAAGAAATTATTTTAGGGAGAACGTCGACCAAGGTCAACCAAGTAAGTGACCTTACTATTGATATGGTTAAAAGTTTTATCCTGTATGATGACACGTGTCTCGTGGTTAGACACGTGTCATATGTTTGATATGTGTTAAATGCTATGAACTTATATGTTTGTGATATGATATGACTATGATATAATATGTTAATGATATAATACTTGTTACGATATGACGTGTGGATGAAACATATATGTTGCGATGTGATAGACTTTATGAAATGATATGTGCATGATATGATACAGTATGTTGGAGGACATCTTATGTGCATGATACGACATGATACTATGTATGACATGAACTACATATAGTAGATATGTTTCGATACGTCATACAACCCCAATATATGTTTTAAAGGCTAAGTGGTAAAAATGATATGTTAGGAAGGAAAATGTGAGGGGTTATTTTTACATGATTTGATAAGTGAAAAAGGTTGGGGTCTCATGCATTATTGTATGTTTCACGCATTGGGAAAGATTTCCTGTTTACGATTGGTACGGACGCATACATTATGAAAAGAAAAAAAGGATTATTATGTTTATCGTAATACTGAGATGATCGCTATTCCTACCGGGTGCCGGCAAGAGCACCAGAGAATGCTAGCTCGACCAAGAAAAATGCTCAGGAGGTGTGCGAACCGACTAGTGGGTCCATACTCGCATGCATGGGTCGTGTGTAGAATAGTAAATACACATATAATGACCCGCTTAGGATAGTCGCCTAAGAGAATACAGATTTAAATTATAGGTCTCACTCTTGATTGTATGTGCATGCATCTAACCCCAATAATGGAGTCACTTACTTAGTATTTCTCAAGATACTCAAACCGTGTGCCACTTTCATTTTCCAAGACAAGGCTCCCCTGTATGTGGTATCGCAACTTAGAAAACCATGGCACATGCATAGAGTAGTTGTATTTAATTTCGTAGGCTAAAAGTTAGTATAGGATATTTATGTTTTATTTTACTTATGTCTATTTTAATTTTTCCATTGTTTTGTCTTAAAAACATTTTATTAAATATATAAGTCCGTAACAATCTTTTATAATTATGTTTCAAATTATTATTTTCGCATAAAATGATCCCATTATGTATATTGTACCGACTTTATGTTAGAAAAAATTTAGGATCGTTACATTCTATGTGCTTAAAAATACACAGTGTAGCATCACTTTTTCATACATACAACATATATCATCAATCGTACATCACTTATGCAAATCAAACATAACGAACCTAGCTTTAAAACCATGCATTAAAAGTGCTACATGCTTGACCAAATATTCTCAAATCAACCCGAAATTAAAATGTTCCAAAAATTAGGAGGAAACGACACGTGTTAGTGAGAATTTTTCAATGGAAAAAGGTGAAATAAAGGAGAGTTTTATCCGAATCAAATAGGTAGAATAGTGTTGAGATAGGATAAAATGGATAGATTTTCTACCAATGGTGAGAGATTTGATATGTCGATATTGATATCTTAGTTCTATGGAGATAATGATATCGACTACCTATTCTACATAGTAAAAAATGATACCAATTACCAAGAAATTTCTAAACTTATCTCTTAAGACTTTTACATACACACATTAGGTATTTAATCACTATCAATATACTCTCAACTTAAATTTAATATTTATCTTTATATTTGTAGAAAGTTTTGTTTATAGGTGTTGGTTCGTATGACTCTATAACCCGATCAACTAGTACTACAAACCCAAATCGTAAAAGTTGAATTGAGTTAATTTTTTTTTTTTTTCAGTTTGGGTTGAGTTGAATTTTCTGAAAACTAAAAAATCGTACATCACTTAAGCTGATACCCTTTGGATTGAGTTGTGAACTTTATTCAGGTTGCACGTATCACTAATCCAACCAATCTGAAATTTTGGGTTGGTCCAGAAAAAACTTTTTAATCTAATTCGTGTATTTTTTTTTTTTTTTAACGAACATCATCAGAGTGCATCAAAATTATTTGTGAATCCCTTAATATCAATATTGAACTTCATAATTTAAATGAACCGTGAATGAAAGGCTAAATATATTCCTAATCCGAATGTAACATTAATTAAGCTCTTTTTATGTTAACTTTTACATAGTTTGATCCAAAAACAACATGAAAATTACTTTATTACGACGTAGGTATAATTTTTGAAAATTTTTGATTTCGTAGTCCAAAGAGTAGGTAAGGCGTTTTTAAAAGTATGGTTGTTTCTCTCAGTCCATAAATTCTTCAATATGAATCATAACGTTGAAGGTGCCCGTATTTAATTAACTTGATTATAAATATACAATTTTTAAGATAAAAAAAGATAATAATTATCATAAAAAATAAAAAATAAAAAGGAAAATTAAGTTCGAGGATTGAAATGAGAACTATATAATATATTATATATTATGGGAATTGTTGAATTATATCTTGTCCAAGGAGAAAAAGTAGAAGAAAACAATGAACAAATGCAATGAATTTTGCATACAAGAAAAAAAGGTAGCAGCTCAAAAGCTTCAAATCCGGTTGGTTACTTTCATATTTTTTCTATCTACTTTTTCTTTTCTTTTCATAAATTTATTCTATATATTTTATCAAATTCGTCTATATTAATATTTTTATTTTCACAAGTTTGATAAAAATATAATTTCAATGTTCCAAATTGATGACGAAAATCCATTTAAATTCTTATGATCGTCGTAGAATTTTGTATTGTTGTAGAATTTTTGCTGGAATGGACGAGCTTGTACACCTTTTCTTGACAAGTATGACCTACTAATGCAAGTTATTTAGATCTAACTACTTTAAGAATAGTTCAATAAATAAAACATCCATTCTTCTAAAAATACCAAAGTAAATGATTATCAATTGTTCTCTCAAAAACTTATATTAGGATGAGGAAATGTATCTAACGTTCGATGACAAAATATATTAGATATATATAGTAGTGTTGAGGTAGACTCCCTCCAATATTTCATTCCATCCGAAACATTTAGGAGATTTTTTTTTTTTTTTTTTTAAATTTTATTGAGGGTCTTAAAGACTAAATTTCAAAATTAAGTAGAAGAGAAAAGCTTAGAAATTTTTTAGGAACTCGAAAAGTATAAAAGAAAATAGTTATAATTAAAAAAAAAAAATTAGGTTAAAGTTAATCGAAGGGACAAAATAGTCATCTTGACCTCTCTTTCACAATTAGGGGCTTGCTAGTGTCCTAATCAAACCATTAAGGAGAGTGAAACAAAGAATAAAGGAAGAATGGAAAAAGAAATAGCTAGCCAGCGCACGCACGTGGCTTCGCACGTGGGAGTTCAATTAATTGTGCGTGTAGGTGTGAGAGGTAAAGTTGTCGCCTACTTCCACGTGGGAGTTCAATTAATTGTGCGTGTAGGTGTGAGAGGTAAAGTTGTCGCCTACTTCGTCTCCTGTTCCACTGTTCTCCATTTTAGTTTTGTTACAGACCTTACTTTCATTTGAATCATGAACTATCGGTGAGTTTTCAGAAATTTGGAGCTTCCTTTAATGTGGTTAACCTAGGTTAGTATGTTTCCAACAAATACTGCACCCTAGGATCGTGGGCAGTGATCAGAGGTATAGACTTGTATGCACCTAAAAAGTAGATTAGCTCAAGAAGTAAGCCTTGGGAATTTTGGAAATAAGAGACAATGTCTAAATCATCCAAATGTCACTAAGAACCTAGTAAGTCTCCACGACGTCTAAGAATGACAAAGGTAGTCTCCAAGCCGTTAGTAGTTGGTCCAGTGTCAACAGAGCTTCCACTTCTCTTTCCACTCTAGTACTAGTACTGCCGAGTTAGGCCTAGGCTGTTAGAGTTGTATAATTGATAGTCCAATTTGATTACCCTGCACAACAGATTCATCATGAGCGGGGACATGGGATTATACGGACAATCTTAGTACTAGAAAGCACAAGGGGGGTTGCTCCCCTAACATTGAGTAACTTGTAAAGACCCGAGTTTTATTTATTTATTAAAAACATAGTTAAACATAAGTCTTTACATACATACTAGTAATATAATAAAGTAGTGATCATATAGGCAAAAAGTTAACGCAACATATAGTAAGTTAAAACGGGGTTGATCCATGGCCCTCACTCCAAAGTCCACTCCTATCCATAGTCAGCTCCTAATTACTTGAAAAAACATGATAAACATGGAGTGAGTTAAACTCAGTAAGTAGTAGGCTCTTAATCGTGACCTTGAGATAGGGTACGACTTCTTGTTACGTTTTCAGGAACTAAACTTTAGGGAATTATCATATCATGCATCGTATTTTAGCCCTACAAGTTTTTTTTTCAAAGTAACCCTTAGTTTTCTCCCCATGAGTGCATAGGTAGTGTTGACATAATCGTGGCATCCGGGTGACAAATCGTGATATAGGGCATCTCATTTAGGAGAGGGAAATAATAGGCCTATCATGGCGTTCTGCAAATGGTACATATATCAGGGCATCCCACCTAAAGAGGAATAGGGGCCTCGTGGTACACCTCGTGATGAGAGATAATGATTACTTCAGGCATAGATCCTAGCAACTTGTTGTGCCTGTTATTTGCATTAGCCTAGGTGTTTTTCTTGGGTTCTTGGTGATCCTAGGTTTTATGCATAATGTTTTGGGTCGAGCTTGGTACTTAAAAGTTCTTAGGAATAGCCCAACAAGATCTTGTGCACGTAGAGTCTTATTAGTGACCAAGGGTACATGTGGGGAATCTCTCGTTTCATGGATACCTCGTTAGTCATCCTTGGAGGTAAAGTCGTATAAATCGTAATGAACGTTTTTTTTTCCATATCTTGGTTTCGCTACCTAATGTTTTCCAATGACTCCCAAACTTCACCACCTTATACAATCTCCTGAGATAAGGATTCATACAACATTTCATAATATTTGGAGGTCGTTTAGGGCTTAAACCGTAGGTAATCTTCCTTAGGGGCATTATGTTCATTTTTCATTGTTACTCGGTTTTCCTACTTAACCTTATCTAATGACCACCAAATTTCATATGTCATAATATGCACAACATTAAAATTTTATAAGTAGCGGGGTTCATTTAGCGGGTTATTTTAATGTTACCTAAATTTCGAGTAATTTCACTAGTTCGGGGTCTTAACTTATGGTTCTTTGGATTTTTCTTTCATGTAACCTTAATTCATACTTGGTTTAGGGTTCACAGAGAAATCCAAGTGACTCCTACAAGTATTTCTTGAGAAAAGTCCAAGGCGGCTGCTTACCTTTTGTCCGGTGTTAGAGATCCTGTTTCTTGAGCTTCCCGTACTCATTTTCCTTAGAATTTTCTGTAGTAGCTTCCTTAATGAGTCTAGTTTCTGGAACCATTGAGAATTTTGTGGGAACCGGCCAGAAAGGGGTTTAATTTTATGAAAAACCAAAGGGGTTCAGTTTTAGGGTTGATGTGACCGGTTCAATTGAACTAGTCATGCCATCATCTTCTTCCTCCCGAGAGGAAGAAGACGTTGCATGGTGTTGCTTCTCCATCTTAGAACGGAGTCTGGCAGCCTATTCTAGAGTGTTCTCCCCTCGATTCCTTCATGAAACTTAAAGATAAACTGTCAAGGAAGAGTTTGGGATATCTCACCTGCTCGTGAACTACAACATAAGTTATAGGCATCCAAAGTCAGGAGAAAACTCGTGTTGTCGCTGGGGTAAACCCAGGAGGTTTTGTTATTGGTTACGATGATGCAAGCAATGTCAGGCCACACCTCCTTCACCAAAGATCTTCTTTATTCTTTACTTAAACTAAAAGGATAATTCTTAGAAGCTGTCTGGGTGTGGTTGAGGCGAATTTTGAGTTCCTTCCCTCGGTCTACAACTCAACTCAGAATGTGACTTTTCCATCTACTGGGCAGCTCGAACTAGGCCGTATTAGCTCTCGACTCCATCAAACATGTTCCATTTAGTCCCCTCAAACTATTGGAAACATCAATTTTGGCCTTAAGCGGTAAGTAAGAATTTGAATTTCTTCCCCAAAACTTACCCGATATCGAATTTCTTCGATTACACTTGTTCCTAAGGCCGTCTCCCTTCGTGGCTTTCTTTGAAAATGATCCTTAAGTGTACAGAAATCGATTGGGATAGGATCTTTTTTTTACGAATATGCCTATAGCCTGGAATTGGATTTTGAGCTTTCCTCTAAGTTCCTTCGGTGGCAGACAGAGTTGGGGGAATAGGATAGGGACACTTTCGAAGCTTCATTCCTTCACCAAATCTCTAGGTAATTCTCTTTAGAACATGTATGTATGAAGTTTGAAGGTGAAAGATGGACCATAACTTACAAATTTGGAGTAATTCCAAAAACACTATACAAAAATTTAAACACTCTTAACACTCGATTAACGTTTCGATTGAGCTCGTTTCTTGTTCCTACTAGTTGCCCCCACTTCATAATTTATAGATGAATGATCCACCACCATCGAAACATTTAAAGTTATCACAATTTCATCCTTAAGTTTTCTAGATCATTGGCTGGAATTATCTACTTCGACCCGAGCTTTACTGACCTTGGTTTTGAATTCTAGATCTTTCCCAATTTTAGAGGAGATCTAATAGCTGAAATTTGAGTTTCGAAGTGTTTTGTGCAGGCTATCACCGCAGATGTTCTTATTTTGTTCAAACTAGCATTTTTGTAATTATTCGTTATTCTAGGAGCATTTTGATAGTTTGCCATTTTTATTATTTAAATAATTATTTTTCTTGGAAAATCGAGAATTTTCTCAAAAACTCTCTACCTCTTCTTGATCATTTTGCCCTTCTTGAGCACCTTAAAAATCTCAATAAAATGTTAAAGATCGGGAAGTTTGATAAAAAAAAATTTTGAAAAATTCCATTTTCTCATTTTTCTTATTTCCTTTTTTCCAAACCTTTTACAACCTAACACCTCCTTTGGAAACCTTTAAATTCTTGGGTGTTAAGTTGGACAGGGTTCGCTAGCTAACTTCTCATGGATAATAAGCAGACTAACATATACCATACTATCTCGACAAGAGAAATTTTTATGAGGTAGTGCCTCAACCTAAGACTCTAGTTCCACACTCCTTAAGCAAAGCAAGCTACCTAAGTTTAAGAATAGAAAATTGATTTACCCTAAAGATGAGATTTGTCGCCCAGAAGACTTGAGGCACTAGATATGAGTAGTTAAAATACAAGTCAAAACTTTGAGGTACTCCAAATACTCAAATAGTAGTAGAGACTAGACTGAAACTTCCTAGAGCCGAAAGTAAAGCTCGTAGATAACTATTAGGATAAGAATGTGATGAGCATCAGACCGTTTTAATATTTTAAGTCATTTATATTTTGTTTTGTAATTATATTCCTCTCCCATGCTTAATATTTGTATTTTTATTATGTATTTAATTATAGTGTTGTTTGTATTTCTTTCTTTTGATTTTATAAAAATGAGATTGTAATATATGTACATGGACCCTCTCAACATGCTTAATATTTCTCTACAGACGACCCACATATATACACATGAACCCTCACGACATGCTCATTAACAAATACCTTATGTCACGACCCAATTTTTTAGGCTTTGCATCTTGGATGGTGAGGAAAAGATGAATGAAAGAAATAAAATAAAAGTGAAAATAAGATAAAATTTTAGGCCAACTAAAAATCAAACAACACTACAATTAAAAAAATTGAAAACCAATTACAAACTGGTGCTATGTTCCGAGTTTATTCAAAATAAGACCAAAGTTTGGGATGCAAATTTAAAAAACACAAAATTGACCCAAGAATCACTCTAGACTGACGTCTTGGGACAAGCTTTTATGTAACCGCATAGTTCTCGAATACTCCCCCAATTCGACTGGCAATCAATGAACACTTAAAAAGAAATGTAGAATAGAGTTAGATCGCATTCAATTTTTAGTAAGTTACCACGTGTTTTTCTCTCGGCTATAGAAAGTTTGAGCCTAATTCAATAGGTTTTTGTGCTTTTGGAAAGTCCTTAATGTTTCAAACAGATCTCATATCCATACAAACCCACTTTTGGAAAGGCCTTAGCTTATGGTGAAGAATCTTTGCCGTTGTTTTGACTTAATCACTTTGAATTGCAACCGTAGTAAATCATTGCTATCTTGAATTGAAGCACTACCTCATGAAATCTATTATAAAAAATGACATCTACTCGTCTGAGCATTACTATGGAAGGTTAAATAGTAGACCTTTTGTAACACCCGAGGATAATAAGGCCTCTAAAAAAGGATTTTTAATTTTTTTATAGAGAAAGAATGGAAAGGTGCTCCTCTAGGAGAAGAATTAAAAAAACAAAAAATGGTTTCTCATAAAAAAATTGCAAATCACAAAAATGCTCCAAAAGATTTAAAGAATTATGAAATTGCCACTACTAACGAAATCTTATCTCCCGCCCTACTTTTTTTTTTTTTTTTTTGTACATAGTCTACGATATTTTGAAATTTAGTATTTGGATCTCCTTTGAAATTGGATAGGATCTAGAACATTTACCGCTCATCCCATCCAACGGATGAAATTTGAAACAAAGGTCACAAGGCACTGATCGGAGCACGTTTTTTTAGCGAAAAATTCCAAAGGATTAAATGCCAAATCATGACAATTTGTCGATGTTTCAAAGGTAGTGGATCCTTCCTCTATAAATTATGGACAATAGGCAATCATTTGGAGCAAGAAGCAAGCAGTATCGAGCCTTCAACCGAAAGTTATAAATTTTTCATTTCTAGGTGTTGAGTTATTGGGTTTGGTTCAATTCGAGAGTTAAGGTCCACCATTTTCCTCCAAATTTGATCCCACACCTTTTTAATAAGATTAACCACAAATTAGTTGAAGAAATGAAGGGTTGAAAACATCTAAAACCTATTTACTAATTCTATCACCCATTGGAGGTAGAAGAAACTTGAAAAACTCAATTTGAGGCTATAGGTAAATTGATCGTGTGGGACCCATCCCAATCAGTTTCTCCACCGGTAAGAGACATATTCATAAAAGGCTTTGAAGGGCATTTACCCCAAGAACGTGTTTAATTGGAGAAACTCGGTAAATTTTGGGAGTAAAACTTATAGTTCAAAATTAAGGTTTCTACTAGCCTTACGAAACTAAATTAAGCATATCTGATGGAGGGATCAAGGGCTAATTCATCTTAAATCAAGCTGTCCAAAAAGATCAAACTCTGCGTCCTAGGTTAAGTGGCAAATCGAAGCTCGATATCTGGAAATTCAGAGAGTACAAATCAACAAAATCAATCTTTTTCGATACTTCACCGCAAAATCAATCGCCTACAAATTAACGAGGTAGTCTCAAATCTTCCATAAGTTTTTTAGGTTAGCTCGATTCTTCCTTGATTCCTCTAAGCTCAGCCACTTTCACAAAGTCATTGGTGAAAAAGAATAGAAGCCTCGTGTTGAGAGGAAGAAACAATTCAAGAAAATTAAATGTTCGATTTTTTCTTTTTAAATCTTTTGAGATTTTATTGAAAGCCTTAAAGATGACTTAAAAAGGGAAAAATATTTAGAAAAATCCTAGTAACTCAAGAAAATTTTAAAATCCTACTAACTCAATTTGTGTCGAGCACAAATAGGTTTCTACCTTTCACTACTTCTTAAACTCAAACAGGAGTAAAAGCCCTTGTGGCATGTACAAATCATTTATAGTATACGGTGTTTGAACTTTTATGGTATTAGCTCGTAAATTTCCATTTGGTAAGTTTAAATCACTCTATTTTGTGTCCATACCAATACTATAATTTCATAGTTACATACTTCAGAGTGACATAATTTTTCTTCGACACTAACACTATCAATATCTATAATAACCTATAGGATATTACTATCTACTATGACTCCTATGTCATTCCTATTTGGAGTAATTTACTAGTATACGTGGGTCATTCCCCTTTGGAGTAATTTTGAGATGTTTGACTGAAACACCTAACCTTAATAAAATCATTTTCATGCATATGCCCGTGTTTTGTAGCCTATAGTTTTCATGACCCTATAGCTTCACAATACCAATACAAATCTTACTAAATCTAAATATGTTCTTAATTACCAATACATCATATGACACTCACCTTTCAAGCATAGTAAATCACAACATAACAAAACAAAACAATATAATTTATTATCTTTCATAAGGCATACCTGACAGTGATGAAGAGTTCACTACAAGGCCATGAAAAAATTCTAAGCCTATATCATAGGCTAGTCTATAGAATTTATACGCCTATAGCTTTGATTTCAACGGTAATGATCCTATTTTTCCTATTGAAATAAAGTCGGCTACTACATGCGTTACTTAATTACGAAATGCAAAAAAAATCTTTTAAAACATTGTAAAACAATGCTATGGACTTTATAGGTTCATAATAAAATCGTTAAAATAATTACATTAGAAAAACATATATTGTGAAATTTAAATAAAATGAGGAGAATAAAACAATGCCTAATCTATCCCAATGACTATAAATTCAGTCCCATGGTCGTCACCACGATGTCGTCATCCGTGTAGGGGTACCTTGCCTTTACCTGAAAGTTAAGAGTAACATGTGACTTGAGTATTTTAAGAAATACTCAGTAAATGACCTCACTATCGTGGTAAGAAAATGCAGGACATATCCTTTCATAAAAACTATTTTATTTCTTAATCTTATGCTTTCCCATCTGAGCTAAAATTGGATGTGTAGTACTTCTCTACACACGGCTCACGTATGCACAAATAAACCCACCAAACAGGTGTATACGTATCCCTTGGGTTTGCCCTTCAACTAGCACACACTCACACTGTCGGAACTACGAAGGGAAAGGAGCCGCATAGTATTGTAACGTGTACAATACTTGTGATGTCCCACATTGGTTGGGGAGGAGAACAAATCACCATTTATAAGGGTGTGGAAACCATCCCCTAGCAGACGCGTTTTAAAGCCTTGAGGGGAAGCTCGAAAGGAAAAGCCCAAAGAGGACAATATCTGCTAGCGGTGGATCTGGGTCGTTACAATACCGTGCCATAACATCATGATGAACAAAATATGGTAAGGTATGTGTCGGTACTAATTATAACGTGGAAGTATCCCAATAAAAACTGACACAAAAAAATGCATGAGATCACTATGGCTTTAAATGCATATAATGCATTCGTTCTTTCATAAACATTTTCATGAAATACATTCTTGTCGTATCAACATTTCACAATTGTAAAAAATAATCATATTATCATGGTATGCATGACATATCATAACATAACATAAGTCATAATTCATCAACACGTAGTCAATGGCATAATATAACATAGCAAAAGCCCAATAATAAAATACAGCACATGGAAGGGCCACTGAGCATGTGTCATTCATACATCATTCATTTCATATGACAATGGTAATAATAGTGCCACTCACACGAGTAGCTTAAGCTTGAGTTGCTAATTTATCCTTAAAACTAGTTTATTTCTTGAAATTCAAGTCAACCAAGGTGTGCTCATGACATTGAATTATAACTCATTGATCACCCTAGTCTACCTATCATCCATAGTTATACCTCTAATTTGACTTATAATATTTTAATTTGGCCAAAAAAGTGACCGTTCACATTTCAAATGCCTTTGAAAATTCAAAAATCAGACTCCAAAAAGATTGAAATAAATATATATATATATATATGATAGGAAATAGGTCCAAAATAGAAAAATTGAGCAAAAATTCAGTTATTGGAAAGCCTCCAAGAGGTGGCCGGAGAGACATTGGAGAGTCGTCAAGCCCCAAAGAGCAAACGGTTGCGTTAGCACTGGCAAGGTCAATTCAAGTGATCAAATCGGTTCGAGCAATATTGGATTTGGGTTACGGGTCGTGTAACACCCGAAGTGAGGATAAAGTAACTCAAATAAGATTAAGCCGCTCATGTAAGGTCCCAAGAATTCAAAGAAAGGAATTAAGGCATTCAAGCAAGAAAAAGAGTCTTAATAAGTCATTAAGTCATTTTAATATCCTAACGAGTCATTTTAGGAATTTAGGACATTTAGAGAAGGATCCGAAAGAAAAAAATAAGTATAAAGGAGGAAAAGGTTGTTTTCCAATTCTTAAGGAACTTCACAGCTTTTTAATTATTTATCTAGAAGTAATTTCAAAGTGAACAAGAAGGGAGAATGACTACCAGAGATGAATAATTTTAATAAAAATTTTAAGAGTTTTTTGAGAAAAATAATATTAAAAAATTTAAAAATTGTCAAACTACCAAATCGCCCCTTAAAATACGAATAATTACAAAAATGCCCATGGCGACCAAAATCAGATCTCCATAATACCCTTCTGTATCTCAAAATTGGGCAGCTGGATCTCCTACCAAATTGGACACAATCTAGAAAGTTCATAGCTTATCCCATCTAACTGCAGGAATTGTTGGAATTGAAAACGATGGTTGGCAAGGCTCTAATGTGGCAGGTTTTTCGGGTGGAAGATCTAGAACAATGAAGAAAGAAATTAGGGTGATTCTAGACATTTCAATGGGTGTGGTTCATCCCTCTATAAATTATGAACTATGGGCAACTATTAGGAGCAATAATCAAGCATAATCGAGTCTTCAATCAAGAGTTATAAACATTCCATTTTTGGGTACCGTGTTCTCAGGTTTGCCTCAAATTCGAGAGCTACAATCTATCATTTCTCTTCAAACTTGTTAATGCATCTTCTAAACAAGATTAGTCACAAGTTTTATGAAGAAACCGAGTGCTAAAGGAACCTCAAACCCATTCCCTCAATATGGATCGTCGTTGAAGAACTTCAAAGGAAGCTTGAAAATTTAATCCGAGCCTACAAGCAAATTCTTCGATTAGATCAATCCCATTCGACTTCTGCATCTTCAAGGAACATTTCCATAGAAGACCACGAAGGCTAACGAGTCCAAATGACTTATTAATTTTTTTTAAGCAATATTCTTAAGAACATAAAGATATGTTTAAGATTTCAAGTTGATCTGAGCAAGTTTGGAACCTAAACCAAGTTATTGCCCCAGAGAAATACATCAATTAACTCTTACCCAAGATCAAAGACTCTTCTAGAATTGTTTAAAGAACACCTACATTTTGAATGACTCATGCCTGCTACTTTTAAGTTAAGTAGTGCTTAAGAATGCATGTACGACTTGTGCTTCAAGAAACTAAGAATCTTAGAAATTTCTAGAATGATAACCAAGAACAATACCCCACAGCTCTACATCTATAAAGAATGTTAGGTACCACTCAAGGATAATGGACCGAGATCCTCAGACTCAAAAAACTCAAGAAATTCCTAAACTTCGTACAACATGTTCATGACTTAGACTACATTGCTTGGAATGTAACAAACCTTGAATGTAGATATTCAGACTATGAGATTTTAAATGCATGAAACCTTGGATGCGGGTTCAGACTACATCACTTGTACAACACAGGTTGTCAAGTTCATGCCTTGTACAGTAAATCTTAGGGGGGAGTGTTTTGGAGAACAAACCAAGAACAAAACAAAAACATAGAAAGTAACCAAGAACAAGACAACGATTATGAAATAGAATATGAATCAAGATCCAAGTTTTAAAGACAAGAACTCAGAACCACAGTACTAAAGTACTAAAGCCCTTAGACCTTAGAATTCCAAGGAACCCCCCTTAGATCTCTGACCTTAGAATTTCAAGAATCAAGGTTCTTGTGAATGTTTGATTAATCCACCACACCTAAATGGTGTGAGAGTTATCTTATTTATAATCAAATAAATTACAATGATATGGAAATAATAATAAATGGAAATAACAATAAATGGAAAGATACCTATGGTAATAAGGCAAATATCTAATATTTGCCTTATAATAAAATATCAAATATAATATATACGGGAAAGTATAATTTATTACTAAATATCCTTAACACCCCACCGCAAGCTGAGCGTCGGATTTGAACGAACGTGAAGCTTGGATCTGAAAAATTCAAAGAGGTTGAGAAACACTTATCGTGAAGATGTCAACAACCTGGTTCACAGGAGGCGTAAAGAAACACTTTCTTGGCCATCGAAAATTGCAGAGGGATCACCGCTCAGCGGCGATGCTGCCTTGGCTTCGACGAGAATATGTCTACCCATAAACAGGGATTGTCGCTTAGCGACGATGCTACCTTGGCTCTGGTGAGAATATGTCTAACCCCAAGAAGTAGAAGGGGAAACCTAGAGCAAGGGACAAAGACAATGTTGAAGCCGGAAGAGTCGCCACATTGGGCGAAGGAGCCAATTTTGGCAAAAAGGGCAGACGGAAGAGTCGCCACATTGGGGCGAAGGAGCCAATTTTGGCGAGAAGGGCGGCAGCAACTTGGTTGGCGAAGATGCCAGTGCGGCGCCTAGATTCCAAAGGTGAATCTCTGCAAAAGGTCGATAGGCTTATCGAGATTCTGTATATTTCCGAAAGAAATGCTGATGAAGATCCTAAGATTAGGGTTTCTGTGAAGGATGAAGGATAAAGGAAAAATTGAGAAGAGAATGAAAGAGACTATGTTTGGAAAAGGTAAGGTTGTATGTACAGAGTATGGTGAAGGATGATTTGGAGGTCAATAGGGTGGAGCCGAAGAGTAATTAATCGGCTCCGCCTGCGGTAGCCATGAAGACTGCTCCTGCGGCGTCAAAGCCAGCAGGGGTGGTGGAGAAGAACAGTAGAAGATTTCAAAAGCCATTGAAAAGAAAGAATCCGGGTTGCTAAACCAAAATGGCTCTGATACCATGTGAATGTTTGATTAATCCACCACACCTAAATGGTGTGAGAGTTATCTTATTTATAATCAAATAAATTACAAGGATATGGAAATAATAATAAATGGAAATAACAATAAATGGAAAGATACCTATGGTAATAAGGCAAATATCTAATATTTGCCTTATAATAAAATATCAAATATAATATATACGGGAAAGTATAATTTATTACTAAATATCCTTAACAGTTCTCAAGATAGATCATGATAAGAACTCACAAGTCAAGAACATATCAAAAGGGCCCAAGTACTTGCAACAAGATGAGAACGAGTGTGGTACCCTAGCATTATCAAGGACACAATTAAGAGCCTACAAGTAGACTACTTATTGAGTCTTTGTACTCCATGTTTTTCAGGTAAATAAGAATCCGGTCGAGGTTAGGAGCGGACTTTGGAGCGGTACTATAGACAAGCCTCACTCCTCAACCCTTTTATTTTAAATATTTTGTGTGTTTAACTACTTATGTATAAACTCTATTTTGATATAATAACTCTATTTTGATATAATATAAACATATGGTATATTATGTTTAAAATTCTCTTTGTTTTGTTTCGTTTCGCGAAACATTTGGCCATCTTTTTACACCATCGAGTCAACCTAAAAGTTGAGGTCAGGTCCATGCCTTATAGGTCGCATATGGATTTGGGCTACGGGTAGCATATGGGTTTAGGTCGATGAGGCGGGTTTAGGCAGGTTCGGCTAGTTATGGGTTTTTGGTCGTGGGTGTTTGGACCTTGGACCGAGTAAAGACACGTAGACCAATCGAGGTTTTGGGCTAGGGTTGAGCCAAATTTCAAGGTTAGCCGTCCGAAGCTAACTTAGGCTTGGGTACGAACCTACGGGTCGGGTCTGTAGTCTACCGAGGCTCAAGCTCGGAGTTTTTGTTCGGATTCCAAGCCTCAACTTCCGTTTCTATGCAATTTATCCTCTAGTTTGCATCTTTTCTCGACTTTTAGTCCAATTTTCAACCGAAATTTGGACAATTTCAATTATTCTAACCTCATAAATGAGATTGTTTCAAAAATCAAAGTTGGTTAATTATTAGTTGATTAACAATCCAATGATACTTTATATAGTTATCAATTCAAACACTACGAATAAAAAGAGAAAGGTGAAGGAGAAAACGTTACGGATCGAAAAGAAGAAAAAGACTAATTGCGTATACGTTAAGGAGACAATCTTAAACTTATTATTATTTGTTAGAAGAAAACAAAACGTTAATGATTTATTTTTGCCTTTTTGCCTTTTTGCCCCCCACATAAATTTTATTTTCCTTTCTTCTCCCAAAAGAAACAACAAATTACTAAAATTATGAACTCGAGACTTGATTAAATAAACTTTTGATGAAGAAATTTGTGGAAAAGGAGTTGCAAAGTTGGCATCCTCAAAAGAAAATTATGTTCTACATTCATCCTCTATTAAAAAAGAAAAGGAGAGAGAATATGACAAACAAAACAAAAGCCAATCGTCCTATCCCCATTCCATGTCCAAATTCGTATCACATTCATATATATATATATATATCAATCTAAAATTTTACAATAGTAAAAAACTTTAATTCTTTATGATTTATGAAATTTCAATTTATTTCCTTTTCCATATAAAATGAAGTGAATCGACTTTATAATTTTGAAAGTATAACGGCTCAGGTCCAAGATTATCACTGCCAGATATTATCCTATTTGGACTTTTCTTTTCGAGCTTCAGCTTAAGGCTTTAAAACACGTATGCTAGAGAAAAGTTTCCACACCCTTGTAAAACATATTTCGTTTTCCTCGCCAACCAATGTAGAATATGACATAATGACTTTTATTTGTCTATAGAATTTGAAAATGAATTCAATAGTTCCTTTTGGAAAGATAAAATTATTGTAAAGAAATGACAAGAAAACTATCAAAAAAAAAAAAAAAAAAAAAAGTTTGAAAAGATCGAGCATTTGAAGCATTCCAATGAAAAGTTCATTTGCCTCAAAAATGTCATTTCCAGCCACATGTATATTCCTCCTTTGATTTATAATGACTTAATCTAAACTCAAACAAAACCAATTTTTCCCTATTGTTACATGCATGGTATGACAGTTAAAAAGTGCGAAAATATTCATTTAAAATATTTTATTAATGATGTTCTGACTTAAACGTTCGTTATAAAATTTTTAAAATAATATAGCATAAAATAAATAACGTGAAATTTTAAATAATATAAAAAAAGATTAAAACTATGCTATGATCTAATTTAAGGGCTATAAACGACATGAATGCATCTAGCTTAGCATTCAAAGAACATTTTTTTTCATATCATGCTCATCAAATTCCTCTTCTAATTTAGTGGCCTCAATATTATTAACTATTGTTATTGGAATTTTAGGACATTTCTAACATTTAACCACAATTGATAATCAATGGATTGCAAATAAATTTTAATTCTAGCTCTGTATAATTTATTCCATCAAAATAATGGGGATAATCAATGGATTGCAAATAAATTTTAATTCTAGCTCTGTATAATTTATTCCATCAAAATAATGGGGCCTGGAGGTTGATTGTCCTTCACTATTTTTAACACATATGTTTGTCATCAGCTCCAACAATAAAGTTTATATAAAAAATCTATAAGAGCAACCCGCTCTTATACCAATTGTTGGATCGGTATGGCAACTTTAGAGGGAGGTGAATAGGGTTTTAACGATAAAAGTATTTAAACGTGATTAATTTATCTAATTATGAAACTTTTTACAAATAAGTAAAGATGATAATTACTAGAACAAAATAATTAAGTCAAAACAATAATCAACGAGAACATGCAATAAATCACCATAATAATTTTGAAATTAAATAGGAAAGAGTTAGAAAATATGACACGTAATTTTATAGTGGTTAGGTCAAATTCGACCGACTCCACTCCCCAAACGTCTCTTGGAAATTTGAATAAAGAACTTTCTCGACACTTTCCACAGATCAGAGCCAAACTGCTACACTGCTCTTTTTACGAGTTCAAGAGCAAACTCAATCCTTTCCACGACGCAGGATCAAACCAATACAAATATTTGAATTTGATAGTAACACACCACAACTCTCTTAAAAAGTAGATTTACAATTTGGAGCACTCACAACTATTTTCTCACAATACAATAAAATATCTCTCTCAAGAATAAGATGAATAAGAATAAAATTGGAAGCTTGTAGAAAGCAACAATGGAGCTTTAGAAAATTGAAGATGAAAAGTAGTAAGTTGTGTGTAGAATATTGACCATCGAAAGAGAAATGGGAGGTGGAGATTAAAAGTAAATAATAAGAAAGTTTTCCAAATTTATTATTATTATTTTTTAAATATAATAATAATAATATAAAAATAATAAAAACATATGGGAGTAAGGATCGAAGGATAAATTCAAAATTTATTATATATAATAATAATATAATTAATAATAAAGAGTAAGGTGAGTAACTCTTAAAATTTCAAATTTTATTATAAATATAATAATATAATAATAATAAAAATGACGTGAGTAACCATCAAAATTTTAAAATATAATAATATAATAATGTAATATAGTAATAATAAAAATCGATGTGAGTAACGGTTAGATTCAAATTTATATTAAGTATAAATAATTTTATTTAAGAATATAATAATAAGAAAAACTTCACACTTTGTTACTCTTCCAAAATTATAAATGGCATACTTTGATTTGTCCATCATTTTGATTTAGCTGCACGTCGGGTATGTTGTCTCGACTGTAATTTCTTCATTTTAGCTCTGATTTAAGTGATTGAAAAGTCGTTGAAATCGTTATTCCCAATCTTATACTGTGTACCGTTCAAAATACTAAAAATTCCCAATCTTATACGACTCCCGATGATACTTGGAACAACTTCGAAGGACGAAATTCAAATGTACTCGAGTTTAGGGAGAAAATCGGCTAAGGCCAACTAAGTAAGTGGTCTTACTATCGACATGGTTAGAAATTGATGTTTATATGATGACACGTGTCCCCTGGTTCTGCACGTGTCATATGCTTGATATGTGTAAAATGTTTATGAAATTATGTGATTATGACATGTTTAAGGAATTATATGACTATCATATGTTTATAAAATGATATGACTATGATGTGTTTATGAAATGATATGACTATGATATGTTTATAAAATTATATGACTATGATATGTTTATGAAATGACAAGACTATGATATACCTATGACATGATATAACTATGATATATTATGTTAATATTATGACACTTGTTATGATGTGATGTGCTAATGATATGATATATATGATGGTGTAACACGTTTGGCAATATAATACATGTTATAACATGTTTTATGATATGATACGTGCATAATATAATACGATATGTCGAAGGACATGTTATGTGCATGAAATGAAATAAGACGATGTATGATATGAATGATATGATATTCAACTCTGATACATGTCTTAAAGGCTATGTTGTAAAATGATATGAAGAAAAATGGAAGGAGTTGTTTTATATGATTTAATGAATGAAAATGTTTGGATCTCATGCATCATTGTGTGTTACATGCATCGAGAAATATCCCCTTTTACAATGGTACAAACGCGTAAGTTATGAGGCAGGAAAGTGATCATCATTATGTTTATCATAATGCTATGATAGTCACTATTCCTACGGGGTGTCTGACAATATCTACTAGAGAATGTTAGCCCGACAAGAAACGGGGCTCAAAAGGTCTGCGAATCAATTGGTGGGTCCATTCTCGCATGTGTGGGCCGTGTGTAGAATAGTAAATACACATCCAATTAACCATTTAGGATAGTCACCTAAGGAAATACGGATTGAAAGGATATGTCACATTCATGATTGTATGTTTTTGCATTTAACCTCAATAGTGGGGTCACTTCCCGAGTATTTCTTAAAATACTCAAGGTACATTCTACTTCTATTTCAGGTAAAGGCAAAGCACCTCTATTCGGTTGACGACGACATTGCAAGTCGAGACCATGACACATGCATAGGATAGTTATATTGAACTTCTTAGACTTTAGGTTAGAATAGGATGTTTTTACTTTTAATGTTTATTTATTTTATTTAGTATTTTGTTATGTCGTTTTAAAGATGTTTTCGAACACCTAATTATTTTATTTAGTATTTTAAAGATGTTTTCGAACACGTAATTCTATAATGGTATGATATCATAGCATAACATATATATTCTCATTTATGTAAGTAATTATGTATGAAGTAGCACTATTGAAAGAATTAGGTAGTTATTTCTAATATGGTGAAGTACCTCCACGTAGGTTAACACGAATTTCGAGGGATAAGTCAAGCAAATCTCGAAAATAAGATAGAATGGCAGCTAAGGCCAACCAAGTAAGTGACCATACTATCAGGTTGGTCCAAAGAATTGTCTTATGTATGATGACATGTGTCTAGTGGCCCCTGCTCGCGTCATGTGTTTGTTATGATGTATTATGATAATATGTTATGCTATGATGATATTATGATGTTGTGATATGTTATGCTATGACAATATTATGATGTTGTGATATGTTATGATGACATGAGATATATGACGATATGATATATTATGATGATATGTATGTATGAGATGCCATATTGCACTATGACATGAACATGTTTGGCAATGGAATGTACGACATGCTACAACAAGTATGACAATGAAGATTTTTCTGATGCACAATCCTTAAGTAATGTCATGAATAAACGGTTAAGATGAAAAGTATAAGGACCTCATGCATACTGTATGTTCATATGCATTAAGATACTTCCCCTTTTATGATGTGTATAGACACATACCCTATGATGATGAGATAACCATCATGCTTGACAGGATGCACGCTTGACAGGATGCACGATGGTCGTTGTACCTTTGAGCATCCAGCTACAGTCAACTAGCCCGACCAGCAGATTCAGGGGATGTGCAATCCCACATGGTGGGCTCACGCTCACACGTGTAAATCGTGTGTAGGAAAATATTACAAATCCAATTTGATGAGACTGGATGCCACCTAAGAGACTATGGTTTTAAAGAATAGGTCACTGTTTATGATGATATGTGTTTGCATTTCATGACCCCAATAGTAGTCTCACTTGACGGTGACATCGCATGACTAAATAATATGACTAACATGCTCGATGATAACGTTAAACCGTTCGCACCCATTAAAATCATATTAAAATTACCCATTCAATCTTCAAAATTATTAAACATATATCTATAGGGTAAGTTTATTTTGAGAGAAAGAGAATGGCAAAAGTGTAAATATGGAAATAGCTTTATGGGATGTAACCCATAAAAGTTATGATCCATAATTACAAATTCATGTATGTTCTGGTTGGTTGAATCAAGACATAGGACAAAAAGAAGGCTACCTATGTTACATGGACTTCACTATGATAACCCTTTACCGCCTCAGCCGGTTTCCCCTTCCCCTCCTCTTCCCTTTATCACCAATCCATCTCTGCAGTCCTTAGCCCACCATTCTCTCTCTCTCTCTCTCTCTCTCTCTCTCTCTCTCTCTCTCTCTTGACCGTAAAATCAAACGCTGCCCGTAATTCTTCGGCCACCGGCGGCGAAGGAAAAAAAAAACCAATTATTTTATCTTGTGGGTGTTTTATTAGAGAGAGAAATTCGACGCCTTTACTACGATATGCACGAGGAGAATATTCAACTGGGTCACTTCAGAATTCAGCTCACGGTGGTGGTGACGGTGGCAGCGGCGGCGGCGGCGGAGTTTGATGGTGAGGGCATTTTTTAGTTTGAGATCGGTGGCAATGTTGATTGTTGTGGCAGCGTCTCTTTTGATATTGCCTCTTGTGCTGCCACCGTTGCCACCGCCGCCGGTGCTGCTGCTGTTTGTTCCGGTGCTGATTATGTTCTTTCTTCTGTTCTTGGCGCTGTCGCCGTCAGAGGTACCGGCGGAAGAGCACCGTGTCGGCGCCGGCGCCGGCGGTCACGATTCTGCTTGATTTTTTTTTTTTTTTTTTTTTTTTTTTTTGATTTGTTCTTCTTTGTTCAATGTATAATGGGAATTTTTTCAGCTGGGAATAATAATCTATAACTCTCTTAAATTGGATTTTTTTTTCTTTTATATATATCAATTTTAATCTATTTCATATATATTTTTTAATTCCGTTTTTGTTTGAAATACGACTAAAGTTCCCGAACATCTATCTTCATTCACATGAAAATAAGTTACGTAATAGTGGAAAATATCGTATTATTATAGAGATATTTTGATCATAGCTCGTTATGTAAAATTTAATATTAAAAATTGTACGTCTTAATTCAGTCAAGTTGTGAAGTTAATTTTTTTTTTTTTTTTTTTTATGAATTTTGAATTTTTTTCGATAATACATATTTTATGTCTATTAAATTATAGTTGGATTGACAAGAAAACATTAAATGAATTTATATTATTGATATTGTAAATTATTTTATTTATCATTATATTATTCACTATCGATCGAGATCGAAATCGTATCGATATATCATTTTTGTGATGGTTGATGTGTAAAAATAAAAAATTTCGTACCTTCAAAATTACAATTTAGAAGATCCAACATTTTTAATAGGTTAATTCGAGCATAACTCAATAGATAAAAACACAAATTATATATCATCACAAAAATAAATGGTAGACGCGTTTTAAAACTTTGATTGGAAGTCTAAAGAAGACGATATCTACTAACAGTGAGTTTGTACTGTTACAATGTTATAGAGCCAAATACTAGGTAGTGCATTGTGCCCCAAGGGAAGTAGATTGTGAGATCTCACATCGGTGGAGAGTGAAACGAAACATTCCTTATTAGAGTGCAGAAACATCTCTTTGATGGGTCCCTAAGGAGGTGGATTGTGAGATCCCAGATCGGTTGGAGAGTGGAACAAAACATTTCTTATAAGAGTGTAGAAAGCTCTCCTTGATGAGTCCCTAAAGGGGTGGATTATGAGATCGAACGTCGGTTGGAAAGTGGAACGAAACATTTCTTATAAGAGTGTACAAATCTCTCCTTAGTGGGTCCCTAAGAGGATGGATTGTGAGATCCCACGTCAGTGGAAGAAAGGAACGAAACACTTCTTGTAATGAGGAGAGAGAGAAAGAGTAAAGAAAAAAGTAAAGACAATGAATTCAAAGATTGAAATGAAATAATTAGTAGCAACTCATAGTCTTACCCAACTTTTTTTTCTTTTTCTTTTAATTACTTTTTTTTATTTATTTAATTAGCATTTACTCCATTGGGTAACATAAAATAATTTTATTCATAAGTAGGTAGATTTAATAAATATATTAAATAAAAATATTTATAATGAAAAATGTAATTAAAATTTAGTTGGCGGATCAAATAGCAATAATGTTAAGTATATGGAAACAGATATTGTCCATTTTGACCGGTTACGTATCGCCGCTAGTTTCACAGTTTTAAAACGCGTCTGTTAAGAGGATGTTTCCACACCCTTATAAGAAATATTTCGTTTCCCTCTCCCATCGATGTGGGATCTCACAATCCACCCCTCTTGGGAGTCTAGCGTCCTCGCTGATACGTCGTCTGGTATCTGGCTCTGATACCATTTGTAACCGCCCAAGTCTATCATTAGCAAATATTGTCCGCTTTGGCCTGTTACGTATCAACGTCAACTTCATGGTTTTAAAACGCGTCTGTTAGGGAGAGTTTTCCAAATCCTTATAGGAAATATTTCGTTCTCCTCTCCAACCGATGTGGGATCTCACAATCCATCCCCTTGATGGCCCAATGTCCTCGCTGACACAGCGCCCGATATCTGGCTTTGGTACCATTTGTAACCGCCCAAGTCTACCGTTAGTAAATATTGTCTATTTTAGCCTGTTACGTATCGGTGTCAACTTCATGGTTTTAAAACGCGTCTGTTAGGGAGAGTTTTCCAAACCCTTATAGGAAATATTTCGTTCCCCTCTCCAACCGATGTGGGATCTCACAATCCATCCCCTTGATGGCCCAACGTCCTCGCTGACACACCGCCCGATATCTGGCTTTGATACCATTTGTAACTGCCCAAGTCTACCGTTAGCAAATATTGTCCGCTTTAGCCTGTTACGTATCGGTGTCAACTTCATGATTTTAAAACGCGTCTGTTAGGGAGAGTTTTCCAAACTCTTATAAAGAATGTTCGTTCCCCTCTCCAACCGTTGTTGGATCCCACAAAAGAGTATGAGCGAGCGTAATTCTTATTAACTAGGTAGTTTCGATGAAGAGTATCTAACCAACAAAAGCGGGTTAATATGTAAACATTATTTGAAAAGACTTAATGTAGCGATCTCAAATCTAAGGGTATTAAGTTTATAATTTAACTAACTTGTTTTAAAGTCAAATGTAGCAATAAAGATGATCACATGGTTAGATTTGCCCTTAGTCGGCATGAGCCTACCATTACAAACCAAGTCTAGAGTAGTGTAATATTTGATTCATTCATTAAAATTTTAATTATTCAACTTTTATTTATTATTTTGATATAATTAATTTCATTATATATTTTTAGAGTCATTACACAACAACAAATGTATATTTGTTAATGTTATTAGAGATAAGGAAATAGTTGATTAACATCTCGTTAAATTTCAAGAAATCGAGTGATGATTCTGCGATACATGATTAAGAACGAAGACGAAAATAAAATATATTTTGTTCTTTATATTCAATAAGTATTGAATCACCGAATAGTTTAAAACGAGGAGGCGTACTGTAGAAAGGGTATCTCATTTGAACAAAAAAAATAACTTAAATAACATTGTCGATATTTTCTGTCAAAAACGCTAAGTCAATTACTTTGGCATGTTTCAAATGCAATTATTCATACCGCCTCATACGTGCGTTTATATGATTTGACAACCTAACCAACTGGAAATACTCAATCAAACTATAGAGGTTGGGTTCGGTATAGGTTTGAATGAATTTTTGGAAAATAAAATATTTTGACCGGTTCGCGGGTTAATATTCTAACTCAACCCGAAAATAGAAGGTTAAGTTGTGAACTCTATTTCAGATTATTCGGGTCACTGACTCAACATATTTTTAATCCAATTTAATCCAATTCAATCCAACTCGTGTACACGGATACCGCCTCGTTCTATCAATAGTTAAATTTGAAAATAAAAAATACTAAAAAGAGAAAAGAAAAGATCATAATTTGGTTCGGTGCCACATGAAGAGAGTAAGGGAAAGGTGGAATGGAGGCATGGCAAATCTAGGGTTGGAAAAAGCCTTGAAGCCGACATGCCGACATGTCGACACTTGTGAGTGGATGAGGCTGTTATTTTCCTTGTCCTGCATGTTATGTATAATGTTTTATTATAATATCAACTTATGAACACAAACTGTCGGATCTTTATTTTTAAGGTTTTTGGTTTCCTTTTTGGTTTCTCAGATTCCTTGTTCTTTGATGGTTCATCTGTATTTGATTTCACTAAAATATCTTCTTCACGTAAGACCTGTTTTATTTAGATCAGAAAAATCGTACGGTCGTAGAAAACTGTGTGCTATGGCTCGAATCCATAGTCAATCCTATTTACGATAGGAGCAGTTGACAATTGAATCCAATTTTGCCCATTATTTTCATTTTTGTATCTGTAATAGTGCAAAAAGAAGGAAGACCCAATTTCAAGTTGTTCAAGAATAGTGGCGTTGAGTTTCTCGCCCCTTTACCTTAGGATTAGTTAGTTCTATTTTTCGATGGAGGCCAAGGAAGGGATATAACTCAACGGTAGAGTGTCGCCTTGACATGGGGGAAGTCATCGGTTCGAGCCAAACTTTAGTATATAAATGTATAATCTCTCTACCGTCATTCGTGCATAGGAGCTTTACCTTTACCTGAAAAATTAAGGTAACACGTGGCTTGAGTATTTTAAAATACTCAATAAGTCAATCCACTATTATGGTTAGATATACAAACACATGAGTGAGACCTATCTTTTATAAAGTTTATATAACCTTAGGTTCTTTTCCGATCCGGACAGAGTTGGATGTATGACACTTCTCCACACATGACCCACGTACGCGCATATGAGTCCACCAAGCGGGCTCGTATATGTACTCCCTAGGTCTGACTTGGTCGAGCACAACGCATTACACGTCCCCGGACGCCACAGAAAAGAAAAGGTCCGCAGTATATCATGACGAACATAAATATCGAACGTACGCGCCCGTTCTAACATATCATAATAGAGAAATATCCCGATGCATATGACACACATAAATGCATGAGGTCCCATGATTTACATTCATGACATAACCAACATTTCATTTCCTTTCTCTTTTCTTTCATGACATAATACATGTGTGCAACAAGTACGAATGGCAAACATCTCATGTTCCATCACAAAACTTTAATTGTAAAACTTGATATTTCATTTATGGCGTTTCAATTCATTCTTCAAAGTAGTGTAATAGGTTTACATGCGTACGTGGTATACGTCTCATATCAATATAAATATTACATAAACATTACATAGTATAGTGTATACAAAAGTCACAAGGCATGTACCATTATACAACAAACAATAGGCTAATACAAACAGTAAGGTCACTTACCTAATTGGCCTTGGCTGAAATCACTAAGAATTTGGTATACGCCTTGAAACTACAATCCAACGCTGAATTCTTACCTAACGATTCATATAAAATGCTTAGGACCTACTATTAACTTAACTAAGCATTAAGATAATTATAATATAAGCCCTCTAAGTTATCTAAACTTGGTTAAAAAAAGAAGTCGTACTGATCTCAAATGGATGAGATAAGGTTAGAAATGGCTTCAAAATGGTCATGAACCTAGAAGTCAATATATTATACGAAGCCATCTAAGTCAAGAAGCCGGACCGCCAAGCCACAAAGCCGAGCCGAGTGAAACTAAGAAGTTGAGCCGACGAAGCCAACGACGCCGAGCTGAAAATGCGTTGAGGTTGTGCGCGGCTTGAAGTCAAGATCACGTGAGAGTCACGTGGAAGCCGAAGACGCGTGTTTATTGGTCAAGCTCGGGTTTTGGGTCGAAACAGATGGTTGTGGTCTGGACTGTGAGTTTTCTACATGACATTATACCCTGGCTTGGGTAGAGAGGGTCGAAACAATAGAAACCACATGACATTATACCCTGGCTTGGAGAAGTCGAATCGAACAGCCGAGAAAGCCACCAAAAAGCCATTGAGCCGTCTAAGATGAGTTGAGCCAAAGGGCTACTCACGCCGCTGGGTGCCACGTGGTGGTAGTAGGGCAAGCCACGTCGTGTAGTGTCGTCGGGTCGAGGCAAGAGTTGTAGTCCGGTTCAGGTCATGATACGGGTCGAGTCTGCTGGCGTGGGCTACTCGACTTCGATTGCGAGTTGGGCCGTAGGTACGTTGGGCTGCAAGCCTATTTGGCTGGATCGTGGGCTACTAGGTCGAGCCAGAATTTAGGCCTAGGTTCTTAGGTCGTGGACTTGGGTTTTGGCCCGAGGGAACTTGGGTCTGGGTTCTCGAGTTGCAGAGCAGGTGCGAGTCGCAGACTTGGGTTTTGGGCTGAGGGAACCTTGGGCGCTGCAGGTGGGATGGACCAAGCAGTTTGGGTTCCAAGTTATGGATCGAGTCCGACTCTATTTGCTTCTCCTCCTCTCTCCTACGAAGTTTTGTGGTTGTTGGGCGTCTGTGGAGGTATATCTCGTTTTCTCTAAAATTCGACTTTCGAGTTTTTCCTCCGACGATGATGACGGCGACAACCACATCGTAATTCTACTCTGGGTGGATGAACCAAGGTCGATGAGGTTTTCCCAGTTGGTTTACTCGGTATAGGGGTCGATAGATTGCGCGAAGCGAGTTGGACTACCCGAAATGTGTATTTCCATTGGATGGCTGACGAGCCGTCCTCTCTCCTTGCGACACACTCGTTGTTTGCCTACGATGTGTGTCCCCTCGGATATTTGCTTGTGATAAAAACAATTTCCAGAAAACTATGAATTTTTTGGATCTGTTGGAGGATGAAAGTCCCACAACCCCTAATTTAGGGAATGATCATGGGTTTATAACGAAGGAATACTCTCTCCATTGGTATGAGGTCTTTTGGGTAAACCCAAAGCAAAGTCATGAGAGCTTATTCTCAAAGTGGACAATATCATATCATTGTAGAGAGTCGTGTTCGTGTAACATGGTATCAGAGTCATGCCCTAAACTTAGTCGTGCCAATAGATTAGCAAATCCTCAAATGTCGAACAAAGAACTTAAAAAAAAAAGAGTCAAGCCTCCTCGAAGGTATGGTAAAAAATGACTAAGACTCCAAAGGAGTCGAGCCTCGATTAAGGGGAGGTGTACTTTGTTCGAGGGATGATCTCCATTGATACGAGACCTGACAATATCATATCATTGTGGAGAGTCTGTGTTCGATTTTTTGACGTTCGCCTAAATCCCGCATTCCAACCCAAATCAACTTCAACTTCTTTCACAAAACTCGTGCGAAATCCTTCCAATATCAAAATGCTAAAAATTCATAATTTAATTATAAGAAAAACTCTCAAACTTAAAAGTCAAAATCTCCTAAAACCACGAGCATTTCTTGTGAAATAACCTAATTTCAAACCGGTGTTGGAGCTCATTTCATTCTCTCTCTCTACAAACTTTTTTTTTTTTTCCTTTTCTTTCCTTTTTTTTCTTCTTTTTCTTTTTCTTTTTCTAGGTCTCTAATTTGACCGATTTTTCTAATTTTTTCATACTTTATTTTATATTTTTCTTCGAAGTTTGACTTTAAAATGAAAAATAGGTATTTAATTGCTGTGGGAGCTCTTACGAAAAATGAATTCGAGAGTTAAATGAAAACTTCGTAAGAGTGTCATAACGCCATACTAGATTAAATTGTTAGTCAAGTTTCAAAAACACATTTAACACTTTCAACACCTCTAAATTTCGGTAACACTTTCAACACCTCTAAATTCCTTAACTCTTTCAATACCTCTAAATTCCGTTAACACTTTTGATACCTCTAAATCCTCCATTTTATACCACCACCTATTTGGACGACTCCTTAGAATTTATACAACCAACTATTCTGCAACAAGATGAATTTGTACAACCACCCGACTGTCTCCTTACTTACTCTTTCAAAACCTATAAATTCCTAAAACTACGCACATTCTCACACTTCTAAATTCCCAAAACTATTCATATTCTATATTATTTGTTCTTGCTACTCACATTCTTTACGGCACTGTACACTATTCACATTCTCTATGATAACGATCTAACTTCTTCAACTCTTTCAACAGGTGTATTCTCCATAACAAAGCTACCACTCACATTCTCACACCTCTAAATTCATTCTTTTGACTCTTTCAAAACATTTAAATTCCTAAAAAAACTACTCACGATTTACAACAATACTCCTCACATTCTCACACCTGCCTAACAACAGTACTCCTCACATTCTCACACCTCTTAATTCCTAAAACAACTCACTTCCCACAAGTGTAAATTCCTAAACACCTGCATTCTTCAGACTCTTTCAACACCTGCATTCTCCGTAACAACTTTCTATGACACATTCTTCAGATTTTCAACACAGGTATTCTTCATAACAACTTTATATGACACATTCTTCCGACTCTTTCAACACATGCATTCTCTACATTTGTCTACATTGGACTCCCTAACAACTTTCTATGACAGCCCTAACAACTTTCTATGACAGACGTCTACATTCTAGACTCTTTCAACACCTATATTCAACTTTCTATGACAGCCCTAACAACTTTCTATGACAGCCGTCTACATTCTAGACTCTTTCAACACCTATATTCTCCATAACAACTTTCTATGACACTACTCACATTCTCTATAACAGCTGTCTACAGTCTACATTCTTCTGACTTCATAACAACTCTCTATGACACTATTCACATTCTCTATGACAACTGTCTGTCTGTCTTACTCTTTCAACACCTGCATTCTGACTTCATAACAACTCTCTGACACTAATCACATTCTCTATGACAGCTGTCTGTCTGTCTTACTCTTTCAACTCCTGCATTCTAACTTCATAACAACTCTCTATGACACTATTCACATTCTCTATGACAGCTGTCTGTCTGTCTTACTCTTTCAACACCTGCATTCTGACTTCATAACAACTCTCTATGACACTATTCACATTCTCTATGACAACTGTCTGTCTGTCTTACTCTTTCAACACCTGCATTCTGACTTCATAACAATTCTCTATGACACTATTCACATTCTCTATGACAACTGTCTGTCTGTCTTACTTTTTCAACACCTGCATTCTGACTTCATAACAACTCTCTATGACACTATTCACATTCTCTATGACAACTGTCTGTCTGTCTTACTCTTTCAACACCTGCATTCTGACTTCATAACAACTCTCTATGACACTATTCACATTCTCTATGACAACTGTCTGTCTGTCTTACTTTTTCAACACCTGCATTCTGACTTCATAACAACTCTCTATGACACTATTCACATTCTCTATGACAACTGTCTGTCTGTCTTACTCTTTCAACACCTGCATTCTGACTTCATAACAACTCTCTATGACACTATTCACATTCTCTATGACAGCTGTCTGTCTTACTCTTTCAACACCTGCATTCTGACTTCATAACAACTCTCTATGACACTATTCACATTCTCTATGACAGCTGTCTGTCTTACTCTTTCAACACCTGCATTCTCCATAACAACTTGTTTGTCTTACTCTTTCAACACGTGCATTCTCCATAACAACTTATTGTCTTATGACTCTTTGAATACGTGCATTGTGACTTATTTTCTTATGACTCTTTCAATACGTGCATTCCGACTCTTTCAACACCTGCATTCTCCATGACAACTTACTTTCTTATGACCTGCATTTCTACATAACAACTTACTTTCTTATGACTCTTTCAACACGTGCATTCTTCATAACAACATTCTCCATAACAATAGTATTTCTCACATTCTCATGTACTTTCCACATTGCCACGTCACTAAATTCCTAAAACAACTTATATTCAACACGTGTAACTCCCTAAAAAACTACACAATTGTCAAAATAATAAAATAAAATAATTAGTTAATTAATTAAAAAGAAAAAATGTCACATCTCCCTCTAATATATCAACAAATCTTCTAAAACAGTAATAAATAATTAAAAATAATAACAAAAAAAAATGTATCATAATTATATCTTAAATCTTTTTTATATTAATTTCAATGCAATCATTTAAATTTTAATTATAAATTAAATACCTAAAATAATATCTTAATTTCATTGCTATAACTGTTTTAAGTTATTTGTATAAAAATAATATTATAACGAACATATATTTTCATTCAGGTAAGTAATTCTCAAATATATTATGAAACCATAATGTCAATATTCATTATATGATATATTTTACTTTAAGCGTAAGCTCTCATAGATTTGTTTCTGGTTTTTCCAGAAGGTCTCGTGCCAATGAAAATAGTATTCCTTACTTATAAACTCATAATCTTCCTCTTAACAAGCTAATGCGGACTACTCCTTTCAATATTCCATTGAAATTTCTCACATTTTAGTTGGGATTAAATTCAAATGTAGATTAATTAATTAATTAATCAATCAGTTATTGAATGAAAATCTACGCATAATTATTTATTGAGTATAGAATGAACGTTTGTATCAATCATTTGAACTTGAAATCTATAGTGTAAAAAAGGATTTGTTCGCCTGCAATTGTGTGAATTCTCGGGATTTGCTTGAATTTATATAGTTTTCTATTATGGCGACTAGCTAGAATTTATACAACAAACAATTTTGGCAACTAGCTCGAATTTATAAAACGACTCAAATGTCTATATACTTTTAACTCTTACAACACCTTCAAACTCTTAAAACTAATCACATTCACTTTACAAGTTTCTTCAAAACTTCTCTCTAATCAACATCATACTTTAGACTTCACACGGAAAGAAATCGAAGCTCAAAGTATATATCTATGTTAGTAAGAGTTTTTCTTTTAATTTTTCTTCTACTCGGAAGAATTTTGATTCTTATATTAAACCTTTTCCAATATATTTATCTACATTTCTTTTTAAGAAATTTTATGTAAGACATGAAAGGAGAAAACTAAAATTACTCTTAAATTTTTAATTCTTAATAGAAAAGGAATTTTAAAATGATCCATAATGAAGAAAAAAAAAATCAAGAGGTAAATGTTTTTTAGAATTTTCAAAATAATAATAATAAAACATTCAAAAAGTTGCAAATTATCGAAAGAGCCTTGAATTTCAAAGAAATTACTAAAATGCCACAGATCAGAAAATAATTTCGGTAGCAGTTAGTGTCATGTAGAAAATCCATTGTATTTTTATTTTTCACTGTTGGATCTTTTCCAAATCAAAGTATGTTCAAGAGACGACACAACTCATCAAATCCAACGGCTAGAATTTAAAATGGGGGTCGGTTACCCACTAATTAGAGAAGATATTTTCGATAAAAAAATCTAAAATACTAAACCTCAAATTTACGACGTTATGAAGATTTCAATGTCGGTTCAAGCTCTTTCTATAAAGTTTGAAGTAGGGGCCTTGCATATCCCAAATATATTAATAACCTCAAAATCATCTCCTTTGTTATCTATTTGCAAAGGTTGTTCTAATGGCCTTGTTATATTTACTTGTTCATCGGGTCATCAAAAGCAAAATTTAATGAGTTATCAACGTTTGAATGATTGGTTGACTTGAATACAAAGGACAAAAATCGAACTTTCATTAAAGATAAAATGGTGACACCAGCCCAAGCTAATCAGGTAAGTGGCCTTACTATCGGCATGTTTATATTTGATGTCGGTATGTGCCATGTGGTTCGGTCCGTGTTATATATATATTGATATGTGTGAATTGTTTATGAGTTGATATGATTATGATATGATGTGTATATGTTATGATATGTGAATTGTATGATTAACTTACGATACGATATATTATATGATAAGTTTGAAATAAGATACGAGAAGGATGCAATAAATATTATGTAATGATAAGACTAAGATTTGTTCATAAAACGTTATGATTAGGTTATGTATCGAAATGATATGGTTATGATAGATTGATATAACAATACAATAAGGTTATGCATAGAAAATACTATGGTTATGATAAATTGATAAAAGGATACGATAATGTTATGTATAGAAAATGTTATGGTTATGATAGTTTGATAAAATGATACGATAAGGTTATGTATGGAAAATGTTACGGTTATGATAGTTTGATAAAATGATACAATAAGGTTATGTATAGAAAACGTTATGATAAGGTTATGTGTAGAAAACGTTATAATTATGATAGTTTGACAAAACGATACGATAAGGTTATGTATAGAAAACGATATGATTATGATAGACTGGTGAGACGATAGGATTAGAATAAGTTTAAGAAATGATATGACCAGGATATGTATATGGAACGATATAATTACAAAATGTTTACAAAATGATTAAGATATAGGAACGATGTATGTATTTATATATATCATAATATAATATGAGAATGATATGCTATATGTTAGAGTACGATAGGTTTGATGAATTGATATAGCTAAGATAAGATATGTTGTAGCACGCTCTGGATATGCTATGTAATTGTTATGATTTACGATATGATATGATATGATATGTGCATGATATAGATTGTTATGTTTGAAGACAGGCAAATGTTATGATATGATATATGTTGACAGAATGAAATGATTGACATTCAAAACGACAAACTAGCATGAAATACAATCCCGACCTATACATGAGAATTATGATAAATGTTATGAAAAATGTTATGATAAAATGATATAATATGAAGGAAGACGATAGCGGAATTGTATTGAATAATAATGAAAATGAAAAAAGGTTGGAAACTCATGCATTGTTGTGTGTTTATGCATTGGGGGATAGCCCTATTCCTTGACGATAGTACGGATGCGTACATTACTAGGCAGAGGAATATTGTTGCGTTCATTATGTTTATCATAATATTGTTGCGACGGTCACTATTTCCAATGGCTGTTCGGCATCAACAGCTTCTGGAGAATACTCCCTAGACCAGAAAGGGGGCTAGGCATCCCTGTACAGCTGACGATAACATATAATTAGCAATTCCGACAACTAGTTGTAATTTATACAACCACTCAACTGTCTATCTTCTTGTGTAAAAATAATATTATAACAAATATAGAAAGAAATTTAAAGTATTAAACTGTTTAAATTATTTAATTCCCAAATATATTATGAAACATATATGTAATAAATCGTATGACAATAGGTATTTTATTTGTTAACATGTTTATATCCTAAGAAACAATAAATCTGAACTGAAACATTAAGAATTCGTTAAATACTTAATAAAATTTTGAAACCTAAAATTAATTATTTAGGCTAATTAAAAATACGTACCTATTACCTTTTTAAAATAATAAAAAATTAACCAAACTTATTAGAGATAAAATTAATAGAATTGAATCATAATTTTTCATTTTTAACATGAGTTACAACTTCACTTACCAGATTCAGATCAAAATTATAGGAAACCATCTACCCATAATTCTTAATTTTAAGATTTTTAGTAGACTTGATTAGAAAGAAACAAAGAGAGATTGAACACTTACCCTTTTTGCAGTCATTTTGTTTTAATTGATATCATCAAGAAGATGGATTTGAGGTTGAATTGAATTTGTACGAGTAGATTCAGGTTACTATAAAAAATAATTAGTAGCTCCGATCTAGGCCAACCAAGTAAGTGGCTCTACTATCGGTTCGTTGGAAGAATTGCTTTATATATGATGACACGTGTCCAGTGGCTTTCATGTGTGATATGCGTGATATGTCTGTTGATAGGATACATGTTACTTTATGATATGCCATGATATGCAGAATAACATCGTGTTATAAATGAAATGTCAATTTATGTTACAATGAGATATGTTATGTTGAGATGCCATGACACAACGTGCTATGATATGTATTGAAATGAGGAATGCGGGATTGAGTGAGGTTACAGTTAAATACCATGTAATCTAGGTTAGGTAGCTACATTTTATTTTGTAGATCTTAAGTTAGTTTTATTTTTCTTTTATATTGAATATTTTTCGTTATTATTTTAAGACTTTTAATGCAACATTATAAATCTATTACATCATTTTGTGACTTGTTTTAAATGAATGTTTTTTTTTATAAAAAGATTACGTCATGCATATGGTAGCGACTCTATTTCAGTGAAAAATTAGAGTCATTACATTCTCTTTACCGTTCTCTTCAAAACTTCTCAACAATCAATTTTATGCTTTAAACTTCACACTGAAAAGAATCGACACCCAAATGTCAATGCTAGTAAGGATTTTTCTTTTAGTTTTTCCTCTCGAGTACTTGGAGGAAAGCTCAATTTATCCTTCGAATCTTATATTAATCATTTGTCAATATGTTTATCTACATTTTTTTTTAAGAAATTTTATGTAATATCTGAGGGTCACAGAATTTAGTGCAACTTATTGTTAGTTTGAATTAGTAAGGATATTCGTAATCCGTAATCAGTTAATATTTGGAGAATATATTAGTTATGGAATATATCTTAGATATTCATAATCATTAATATTTTTTCCTTTATGATTTGATTAGTAATATATTTTATTTTATTCTCAAGATTTAGTTAGTTTATATTTGGTAGCTTGTATCCTATTTAAACGTTGTGAATATCAATGAAGATTGAATCTTTGATCCCAATTATATTTCTCATTCTTAAATCTGTATTGTTTCTTTAACTAATAATATTTTCAGATCTATTCACACTTTTGAGTGGTAGATATTGTGTCAGTTGGTATCAGAGCCAAGTTGCTAACTAAGGGTTTGATATTATACTCAACTAGATGAATGGTGGAAGTGCTTCTATGGGTATAGCTATGAGAAAGCTTGTTGGTAATAATTATAATTATTGGAAGTTATGTATGGAACACAGAGGCAAGATTTGTGGGATTTAATTAGAGGCGATGACACAAAAATTCGAGCCGATACTCTATAGAATGTTGAATTACGCCGAAAATGGAAGATCAAATGTGGAAAAGCTTTATTTACCTTGCAAACTTTGATTAGCAAGAAATATATTGATCATGTTCGTGATTTAAAGTCACCAAAGCAAGTGTAGGAAACACTTCAAAAGCTGTTCACTAAGAAAAATACCGCTCGATTGCAATTTCTAGATAATGAACTAGCTATGGTAACTCAAGATAATTTTTTTGTTGAAGAATATTTCTTGAAAGTAAAAAAATTTGTGTTATGAAATTTCATAATTACTTGCTGAGGAGCCAGTGAGTGATGCTCGATTACGTTGTTATTTTATTCATGGATTACGAAAAGACTTTATACCCTTTGTTTCCTCAATACAAGGGTGGACAAATCTGTTAAAATAAAACTCACTCATTTGTGAAGTAAATCTCACACACTAACGATAGAACGCTCCGATACCAATTTGTGAAAAATACTACTCGCGTATTTGTGAAAGAGATGTCGAGACAGGAGAGACAAAAACACTGAGTTTATCAAAAAAGCATTTTCTATTGGTCTGTATTTCTTTTCACTCTTGTCTATTTTTGCTCTCTATTTTGCTCTGACATCATGTATTTATAAATTTTCTAACTCTAATAACAAGGGATGAGAGACACCATGTAATAGCCCAAAAATAAATAAAGAAATAAATAAATAAATAAATAAAATAGTAAAATAATAATAATAATAAATAAATAAATTAATTAATTAAAATTAAAATTAAAAAATATATATATATTTCCCCACCTCTCTCCCCTAACCTATCATCCCTTCCCACAATTATCTCTCCTCCACCCATCTTATGCCAACGGCAAAAAAAGAAAGAAACAGAAAAACAATAATGGTCAGATTTGAGAAGTAAATGGCTTTCAACATATTGAAGATTTAGAGTTTGTCCGTTATTACCGTAAAATCCTATCTCAGATTTCTTTTTCCTAGGTATGGTTATAAGAAATTAATTTAGTTATGGTTATAAGAAATTAATTTAGAATCAAATCTTCTTCCCTATCTTACCGTCTGTACTAATCAGATCCTATATAGAATTATTAGATTTTTGTTAGCATTTTAGTTATACGAAATAAGGTTATAAGGTTAGATTCAATAAAATTTTAGGTGGCAGATTTATAAACTGCCTGTACTTAAAATTGGCCAGTAATATCTATTTACACAGTTGAAAAACCTATTTACAGAATCAAAAAGAAATGAGAGATTGAGGAAAGATTTGTTAACCAGTATTTAACAAGTAAATATGAGAGGGCAGTGAGTTGATTTAGCTCCTTCAAATTTTGTCTAACCCAAAATATTAGAATTTTTTTATCAGACCTCAGTGAGATTCTTTAAATTTTGTCTAACAGAAAATATCAGAATTTTAAGATGAATTAGGGAAATAATTTTATAGAGTTCAAACTTGAAACTGATATCATGAGCTCATATAGGTTGACTCGGATTTTAAAGGACGGAATCGAACTTTCATTAAAGATATATTTGTGACAATGACTTAAGCGAGCCAGGTAAGTGACCTTACTATCAGCATAGTTATTTTTTATGTTGACACGTGCCTTGTGGTTCTGCACGTGTCAAATATGTTGATATGTGTGAATTGTCTGTGGATCAATATGCTTCCCATATGTTATGTTATGTTATAATATGTGGATTATATGATAATAATTATGGTACGATGTGCTCTAGGAGATGTTTGAGATAGGATACGAGAAGAATGCACAAAACAAAATGTAACGATAGGAGTAAGATACGTTCATGAAACGTTAAGCTTAGGTTACATACCGGAGTACTATGGATAGGAGATATTGATGAAAGAATACGGTTAGGTTATGGGTAGAAAGGGATAGTTTTGTGATAGATTGATAGAACGATGGCGTTAGGATACGTTCTAGTGATGATATGACTAAGGTACGTTACGTAATGATATGTCTGTGATAGGTATAAGAACGTTAAGGCTATGGTAAGTTAGAGAACGATATGACTATGAAGTGTTTACGTTATGACTTGTTTATGATATGATGCATTGTATGCTAGATTATTGTGCTTAAGTACGTAGTTATGTGAACGTGAATGTATGCTTTTAGTCTGATGTGATTGTAATGCATGTAACGATGTGTGGTCCTTGAACGATTATGGCTTGTTTGTATGAATATTTGAACGTAACTGCATGAATTGTATGACATGAAATACGGTAAATTGCATGAAACATAACCCCGTTAGGAATATGTATGATATGTAAAGAAATGAGAATGAGAATGAGACATGTAAGCATGAAAACGTGACAGGGGGTTATGTTCATTAATGATAACTATAGGACTAGTGGAACCTCATGCATATTGTGTGCTCATGCATTTAGGGGGATACCCCTATCCCATCACGAGGGTACGGACGCGTACATCCAATGGCAAGACAACGATCGTTATGCTTTGCATAGCGTTGCCGTGACGGTTCTAGTTTTAACGGGTCCCGGTATAAGGGCTCCCAGAGCATGCCCACCGGCTAGGGACAGTGGCCCAGTGGTGTGCGAACTAGCTGGTGAGCCCATACTCGCACGTATGGGCTGCGTGTAGAGTATATGGTACACGTCCACGATTACCTGTTAGGATTACACCGTAGGAAAAACGAAACGAAACGAAACGAAAGATAGGTCCCATCATTTCATTGCATGTGATTGTTGCATTTAACCCCAATAGTGGGGTTCCTTACTAAGTATTTCTTTAAATACTCAAGCCATGTGCTACTACATTTTTCAGGTTAAGGCAAGACATTCATATACGGCTGATGACAGCATCGCAACTCGAGATCATGACACATGCATAGGATAGTGGTATTTATTTTCTTAGACTTAGGATAGAATAGGATGTTTTAAACTTAAATGCTTATTTATTTTATTTCAGGTATTTTATTGTGTCGTTTTAAAGATGTTTTTGAAACACGTAAGTCCATGGCTGTGTTTCAAGTTAAATGTTATGTTTTATGGAATTTAAATGAAGTCTTCCGCATTCAATGTTTATGGTATGTATATAGTAGCGACCCTAAATTAAGTAGAAAATTTTGGGCTGTTACACACCCATAACCTTCACATTATTAGTACAAAGCTCTTGGATTTCTCTTCCACCTTATTTTTCAAATTAACCTCTTCTAACAAATTACCTAAAATTAACATTTATATTTGAAGTTTATTTCAACCAAACCTAAAATTAACATTTAGCATTTTAAGTTTATTTCAACAAAACTAACTTTTAGCTTTTTAAGTTTATTCCAACCAAAATTCCTCATAAACTTAAATGCTATATTCAACGATTTCACTTGCGCCGTTTTCATTTTCTCGAGCTCAGTCATGGTTTCTTCAATTTCCTCTCCTTGTCCTCGAGCAGCAAACTAAGCTTGTCATTTTCTGACGAAACTTCATTTGGAGCTTCTCGAGAACAGCCCATTTGAGACACCAACTCCTCATTTCTCCCGTTCTCAGCCACGCTCGACTCAGACGTCATAGCTTTTTTTTGCCTCCTCCATTTCGGCTTTATCACGAGCGATTATCTCAATCGTGTGTCGTATATTCATTGCCTCTTATTAGACCCGATTCAAATTCACGTCGAGTGAGTCTCTCTGTTGAGTTAACATCTCTATATCTTTATCCTCCCTCACTAGCTCTTCCACTAGACCATCAATCTCTATTAATAAGTCATTCTCTTTCTCCACACCTTCTTCAATTTTCTTCACGAGCTCACAGATTACCTTCCCATTCTCTTCCTTCTCCAGTTTGATAGAAAAAACTCTCACTCAGCTTAGCTACTTCCTTCTCTAACCTTTCAATCTCCATTTCTAAAACTCTCTTTTCTTTTTCAATCTCTACTTAATCCTTCGAGAGGCGCTAGTTCAGGGATTTCAATGTCTGCAATTGAGACTTATCCACGGCAGTTTTGGGTTGTTGCTCTGAATCTCTATTATCCTCCTCATGATCTGACAGTTTCTTTGGCTCGTTCGCTGATCGCATAGACTTCTTCTTCTTCATTGTTTTGGGATTTTGAAGGGATTGCAGCTTGCATTTGCACCATCTGTTTCTCATGTTCAATCTGCATTTCTGCCATCCTTTCTCTCCATTCCATCTTTTCTTCTTCCATTTTCTCTTCCATTCTCATCCTCTTTCGTCTTTCTTCCTTAAATTCCCTTTCCCGCCATTGGAGCTCTCTCTATTTGAGCTCAAGCTCTCTATTATCTGGTTGTTCATCCTTCTTCGATTTTCTCATCTCCGATACCGCGATTTTGCCATATCCACTGTGTATCACCTCATTTTCAATAGCTTTCATTGCCTCACGACTACCACCATCGTCTTTCGTGCCGCCGTGTTCTTTTGCTTTCAACTCTTCATTTTAGGCCATCAAGAGAATGCCTTCATTTGTTGCGTCATCCAAAGCTAGGTTGATCGTTTCTTCCATCTTTTTGTCAGCTCGACAATCTCTTGCAAAATGCCCCACTCTACCATAATTGTAACATTTGTCGAAGTTACAATCATTCGCAAAGTGACCATATTTTTTACGCTTATAGCACTAAAAGTTAGAATGATATCCTTGATTGTGTCTTTGACTACGTCCTCTTCTTCGACAATTTGCTTGGCTCGACTGTCTCTTCTCCTTATAATGTCCTTCATTGCTACTGCCTTGACCACCTCGACCATTTTCACAACTTCCACGACCTCTACCTTGAAAATTTTGAGAGTAGAGTACCTTTTTCTTTTCATCTTTGATTAATGCCTTGGTTTGAAGTGCTTGATCGAGTGTTTCCTCCTTCTTTTTCTTACGTTGCTCGTGTGTCTCGAGAGAACTGGCGAGCTCATCGACCGTGAACGTTGCTAGGTCCTTTGACTCTTTTATCGCACATACAACATTCTCGAAGTTGTTGGTTAATCACCTCAAGATCTTCTCCACAACCCGCGTCTCAGGTAACATTTCTCTGTTTCGATTTAGTTGGTTTACTACAGTCTGTACGCACGTAATGTAGTCAGATACATTTTCTGACTCCATCTTCATGCTCTCCATTCGTCACGAAGAGTTTGGAGATGCACTTGCTTGACTCGGTCGGTTCTTTTGAACACCTTTTCTAAAGTGTCCCACGCTTCTTTTGAAATAGTTGCCTTGACAATCTTCTCAAAGTCCGACTCGTCAACGGCTCGGAACAACATGTATAATGCCGCCTGATCCTTTGATCGCAATTCTTTTAACGCCTTGTTTTGTGCTGTCGTATAACTCGTGGTATCCTTTGGTTCTTTGAAACCTTCTTCGAACACCTCCCATGCATCTTGAGAATCGAGAAGAGCTTTCATTTGGATGCTCCAATTCTCGTAGTTTGTCTTCATTAATCGTGGTAGCGGCATTTGACCCATCACATTCGCCATTGGCTCTGATACCAATTTGTTAAAATAAATCTCACACACACACTAACGATAGAACGCTCCGATACCAATTTGTGAAAAATATTACTCACGTATTTGTGAAAGAGATGTCGAGAGAGGAGAGACAATGAGACAAAGAACACCGAGTTTATCAAAAAAAGCCTTTTCTATTGCTCTGTATTTGTTTTCTCTCGTTTTTTCTCTGACTTTACAATAAAAGTATCATGTATTTATAAGTTTTCTAACTCTAATAATAGGTACGGGAGAGACACCCATAACCCTTCATGGCCTTTTCTTTCACCTTACTTCTCAAATTAACCCTCCTAACAAATTACCTAAAATTAACATTTAGCATTTTAAGTTTATTTCAACAAAACTAACATTTAGCATTTTAGGTTTATTCCAACAAAATCAGCCTACTGTTATTGAATTGGAGAATCTGCTTTCTAATCAAAAAGCTTTGATTAAGCAAATGACTAGGAGCAACGAGCTTTCCCCAAAGTCTGAAGATGTGTTGTATGTCAAAGATCAAAGGAGACAAAATTTTCATTCAAAGCCTTCATCAAGTAATGGGAATCAATTCAGAAGTGAGGAGTTGTCAAAAAAGCCACATAAAACTTGTTACAAGTGTGAAAAACTTGGCCATTTCAAACGAGATCTCAGGTGAAAGTGGTGTGACATCGTTGCGGAAAGTCATATCATATTAAGCCAAATTGTCGAGTTAAAATGCAGGAATCAGAAGCAAATGCTGTACATCAACCACTGAGGTTCTTGACCAGCCAACAAATGTGACTTCAGCTGTACATCAAGATGATGTCTCTACAAATGCTCATGCCTTTATAGACTACAATGAAGAATGGACTGTCGATTCTGGTTGTTCTGATCATGCAACTGGAAATGAAACTCTTCTATCAGATGTTCGTCCACATTGTCAAAAGAAGGTCATTGTGACAGCTGATAATTCAATGCATCCTGTGACGAAAGGAGATTTGAATGATGGGAGTGTTCTACTCAAGAACGTTTATCATGTTCCTGGTTTGAAGAAAAACCTTGCTTTTACATCACAAATAACAGATTTAGGAAGGTATGTTCTTTCTGGTCCTAAAGACGTTCAAATACTTTCTAATGTGAAACATGTTGCTGCTATATCATGTTCTGTGGAAAAATAAAAGAATCTCTGTATGTTTTATCAGATAGTGATGAATATATCAAGAAAGTTACACATAATGCAAGCTCAACTCTTTGGCATGCTCGTTTAGGTCATGTGGGATTTGAGTTGTTGCAGAAAATATCCACAAAACAACTTCTTGATGGTGTCCCTATCTTTAAAGATATTCAGGATGATGAGATTTGTCCAGACTGCCAATATGGCAAGTCTCATCGTCTTTCTTTCATAAGCTCAAAGAATAGAGCTTCAACAATATTGAAATTGATTCATTCTTTCTTTTGGGACCGACGCGAACAACAAGCTATACGGGCCTTCATTATGTGATGGTGTTTGTGGATGATTTCTCTCGCTTCAATTGGGTATACTTCTTAGAACACAAAAGTGAAGCTTTTTCAAAGTTTATTAAGTTTAAGCATGTTGTGGAAAAAGAATTTGAATTGAAAATCAAGTGCTTGAGCACTGATAATAGAGGGGAATTTCTTTCAAATGATTTTATGGAATACTGTAAGGAGCATGGGATTCAGCGTCAACTGACTTGTCCAGAAACCCTGCAACAAAATGGGGTGGCTGAGCACAAGTTAGCTCATCTTACATCAGTTTGCTTGTCTTGGCTGCATGCGAGGAGTCTTCCAAGAGAGTTATGGGCATTAGTTTTTCAAACAGCTAACAATGTCGTAAATTGGCTGCCTCCATGACTAGTGATAGAATCATCACCATTCGAGCTGATTTATCATCGTAAATCCAATGTGAGTTACTTTCGTATTTTTGGGTCTATTTGTTATGTTCATGTACTGAAACATAATTGAACTAAACTTGACCCAAAGGCCAAGAAATGCATTTTTGTTGGCTATGATACTTATAGAAAGGGTTGGAGGTGTATGGATTTGGAAACAAAGATGGTTATTGTGTCTTGTGATGTGGTGATTGATGAAATTTCAAGTTACAAAGACGATGCAGATGGGAGCACAAGTACAAGTACTGTTGCACTTTTTCCTGATGATTCTACATGAGGGAGAAAAGATTTTTCAATTGCGATAGACATTCAAACTGAAGAGAATACAGAAGCCACTACAAATATTGAAGTTGCCAAAAGAAAAAATCCTCAAAAACAGAAAAAATAACCAGGTCATTTGTCTGTTCTGTCCTGTTTTTTTTATAGGAGATAGTGAAAATGAGTCGAAGTTATACAGTGAAGCTAAAGAAATTTAAGGATGGGAAAATGCAATGATGGAAGAAATTTCAGCACTAAAAAAAACTGGCACCTGGGAGCTTGTATCAAAGTCTCATGATGCCGATTTAATTACTTGTAAGTGGGTTTACAAGGTGAAGAAAAAAGCTTGTGGTAGAATTGATAGACACAAAGCTCGTCTTGTTACTCGTGGGTTCTCTCAGCAATATGGTCGAGACTATGATGAGACTTTTAGTCAGGTCGCAAGGATGGTAACATTACGGACAATCATCTCTTTAGCTGCTAGTAAGGCTAAAATTTATGGCAGCTTGATGTGAAAAATGCTTTCCTTTACAGAGAGTTGGATCATGATATTTTTATGGAGCAGCCGCAAGAATTTACCTCTAAAGAATATTCTGATTATGTGTGCAGACTTAAGAATGCATTGAACAGACTCAAACAAGCTCCTTGTGCTTGGTTTGATAAGATTGCTCAATATTTTAATTTTTGTGGTTTTAAGTCTTCATGTGCTGATCCGAGCTTATTTGTTAAGAAAACAACAACTGGATGCATCTTGCTCTTACTTTATGTTGATGACATGATTATTACTAGTGATGATATTGTTGAAATCAGTGGTCTCCAAGATGTCTTGTATGTTCGTTTTGAAATGAAAAGATTAGGTGAAGTTGATTGTTTTCTGAGTTTGGAACTTAAAAATGTGATGATGGTTATTTTCTCTCTAAAAAAAGATATGTATCAAGTTTATTGCAGCAGTTTCGTATAGAGAATTCAAGAGAAAAAACTACTATGGAACCAAATCTCAAATTAGCTAGAAAGAAAGGAAAGTCATGAGTAGATGCTACATTCTTTCGTCAACTTGTTGGTAGTTTATTCTATTTAACTCTCACAAGGCCAGACATTATTTTTTGAGTAGGAGCTGTGTCTCAATTTATGGATCAACCACATGATACTCATTTAATTGCAGCAAAAAGGATTCTTTGTTACATTAAGGGTACTCTAATTATGGATTAATGTATGATAAATCAAAGTCATTTTTATTGAGTGGTTTTGTGGATGTTGACGTGAACGACAGATGCTCCACAACAGGTTTTTGTTTTATAGCAAGTTCTGCTGCAATTTCATGGTGCACTAAAAAGCAAAGCATCATTGCTTTGTCAAGTTGTGAAGTAGAATATGTAGCTGCTACAATGGCTACTCAAGAGTGTTTGTGGCTAACGAGGCTTATTCAAGAGATGGTGACTACTCTCAACCAATCAATTCAAATTAATTGTGATAATGAAAGTGCAATAAAACTTGCTGAAAATTCGATGTTTCATGCTCGTTCGAAATATATTGAAACTCATTATCATTTTGTTCAAGAGAAAGTGTTATCGCAGGATGTTGAATTGTAATACATGCTAATGAGCAAGTTGTAGACATATTTACTAAGACACTTGCCAAAGTGAAGTTTGAAGTTTTTCATAAGGCTCTCGGAGCTTAGAAATAAACTTGTACTAAGAAGATTGTCAGAATTTAGTGCAATTTATTGCTAGTTTGAATTAGTCAAGACATTCGTAATCCATTAATATTTGGAGAATATATTAATTATCGAATATATCTTAGATATTCGTAATCAGTTAATATTTTTAGTTCGTTTATATTTTCATTAGATATTCGTAATCAGTTAATATTGTTAGTTAGTTTATATTTTCATTATTTGTAGGTATTAGTTGGTAGCTTGTATCCTATTTAAACGTTGTGAATATCAATGAAGATTGAACCTTCGATCCCAATTCTATTTCTCATTCTAAACTCTCTATTGTTTTCTTGAGTAATAATATTTTCAGATCTATTCAATTCTTAAGCCGTAGATATTGTGTTTAAGGGAAGCTAAAGAAAGGTTTAAAGACACGTAAGGAAGTTTGAATTCAAAGAAGACCAAGTAAATTTCTTTTAAGGACTCTAATAAGGTAGTTCCATTGCCCCAACAAAGATTCATGAGGATATATAGGACCATTGAAAAGGAAAGTGTCAGCCTAAAGAGTAGGAGTGTCATTTTGCTAATTTTTAACTAAAGATTTTATAAAAGAAATTTCAATTTTTTTTAAGATTTTGAAAAAGAAAAAATAATAAAACATTCCGAAGATAGTAAATTACCAAAATACCCTTGCATTTCATTTAAATTACAAATATTTCATGGATTAGAAAATCCGATAAGAGACGGGTGAGTGTACTATAGAAAATCTGTGGTATTTTTATTTTTCAGAGCTGGATTATCGCCAAATCTAAGTATGTTCTAGAGGAAGCAAACTCATCAAATCCAACCACCAAAATTCAAAAGGGAGGTTGGTTGCCCATTTACTGGAGAATTTTCGAGGTTTTAATGTCGGTTTAAATTCCCTCTGTAAAGGCTGAAGTCGGGGCCTTCATTTAGAGCAAGAATCAAATTAAGTCGAGCCTTCACCCATGAGTTATAGCCTCCGAGATTTTAGGTTTCTTATTCTCAAATTTCTTCCAGATTCGAGGACCATAGTCCATCATTTTCCTTCAAACTTATTTCTACACTTAAATAAACCCAGAAGTGCTGAAAGTGGCTGTAACAGACCCTAAATTTTTTACTTAAGTTCAAGTCGATATTGTATACATATCAACATTGAATGCATAAATACTTCATTTAACTTCATAAAACATAAACTTTATCTTAAAATTATTCTTTTCTTGCACCATTTTTTCCATTAAGATTTTATTATTTTAGTGGTTATACTTTCAAAATAGTAAAATAAGAATTTCTAATCCGGTTACAAAGAATTTCTAATGATGCTACAACAATTATACGGTGGATGATATGATTTACCTGACATGTTATTCATATTTTCGAAAATATGAAACTCCCAAAAATTCGAACAATATGTCGGGTACAATCTTGATACGACTTAAAAAATTGAAATCTAAGTTACAATCTCATCATCCACCGTGAAGTTCTCATGGCACGATTCAGAAATCTTGCGTAAACATTAAAATATAGAGAAAGAATAGATTGTATATACAGTTACAAACTTTCTTTATGTAATTGTAATGAAAACTACATAAATGGTTACATAAACCGAATTCTATTGCTTCAATTTTCTTCTCATTTACTAAAAACATATGAGTATATGATCTGCTACTATATATAAAACAAATGAAAGAATGTGACCAGGCGATCGACTAGCTTCCCGTCCAGCTCGACCTGGCTATAAATTAAATACGTTCTCAACAACGAGCTTAGTACATTTTCATTCAAAGTTTGTCTCATCTTCTGCAAAGATATTATATATAAAGTCACGAAACCGCTTTGAGTATTGCTTAGGATCGACAGCTGATATCGAAGTTGGATCGTATTGAATGGACTTGTAGGCATGCTCAAGCTTCTTGCTAATGTCATAATCTTGAAGTATGTCAATGATACCAAAAAACATAACCACATCATAATATTCTCCTGTTGGCTCTCCAACTAGTTGAAACTCGCAGTCACTTCTTCTCACGGTTTGTTCGACTCGAGCAGGCATGTTTACGCCCAATTTGATACTCGACCATCTACAAGTTCAAAAACGGAGTATGTTGAGTTATGAATCCATTTTTACTGAATCAATCAATAGAGATTTCACCTGGATGGATCTAGGAAGAGTTGATCCAAGTCGACTCTCGATAGACGAGGAGCTGCATCATTCTCGGATCCACCTGAAAAAGATGCATTTCGTAATTTGGTGAGGGAGAGAGAGGCTATATTGTAGTCAATAGTTTATCATATATATCATATTTGATATTTTATTGTAAGCAAATATCTAGATATTTGATTTCTATTACGGCATACCATAGATATCATGTTTGTTCTTTTATTATAGGCAAATAGCTTGTATCCATTATTGTTATTTCCATTTATTGTTATTTTCATATCCTTTGTAATTTATTTGATTCTCTAAATGATTATAAATAGAGAACTTTCTACATCATTTAGGAGCGGTGGTTTTAGCAAATATTTTCAAATGACAGAGGGAAGAAAAGAAAGAGCAAAAAAAACCTGTAGGAGTGCGAGTCCCGGAAGGTATAAATTCACCTGCGGCTGAAGTTTCCCTAAAGTGAAGACCAACAAGAAGACTATAATCCATAATTCTTTCTTGTTCGAGAAACTCACAGTCCCGATCAATTTGCCTACAAGAAAGTCGATAAACAAACATCAAAATGAGACACGAAAAGGTGTTAGGATCGTTGGGAGGGAGTTTCACGTTGACTAATTTAGGGAATGATCATGAGTTTATAAGTAAGGAATACATCTCCAATGGTATGAGGCCTTTTGGGGAAGCCCAAAACAAAACCGTGATAGCTTATGCTCAAAGTAAAAATATCATACCATTGTGGAGATTCATCATTCCTAACATGGTATTAGAGTCATGCTCTTAATTTAGTCATGTCAATAGAATCATAAGTGTCGAACAAAGAAATTGCTAGCCTCGAAGGTGCAGTCAAAAGTGACTCATGTGTTGAACAAAGGATGTACTTTGTTTGAAGGCTCCAGAGAAACGAGTTGAGCTTCGATTAAGTGGAGGTTGTTCGAGGGCTACATAGACCTTAGGAAAGGCTCTATGGTATATTTTGTTCGAAGGTAGGATTGTTGAGGATGGATGGGAGGGAGTTCCACATTGGCTAATTTAAGGAATGATCATGGATTTATAAGTGAGGAATACATCTCTATTGGTATAAGACTTTTTTGGGAAGTCTAGAGCAAAACCACACGTGCTTATGCTCAAAGTGGACAATATCATATCATTGTGTGAAGTATAGACTTTCACCTGCAAAACTCTTGAAACCATGATTTTTGAAGTCGGAATATGAAGTTAAGATCGAGGTCCTTAAGGATGGTGGTTTCGTCAATCTCACTCTCAGGCTTATCTGTTGTGCGTCCAAGAATTGACCCTTTCAAGTCAAACCGTCGGTGAATGGAATATTCCGAGCAGAAAAGGTTTCCCATAATGATGAACCTTACCTATGTTTAGAACATAGGAATCACTCATAGAATTTAGAACACAATAAAGTTTGTTGCAAACAAATGTTGATTTACCTTCTTTTGGATAGGCCCGGTTAATTTAACACAATGAAGACCATAGAATTTGGTTACCAAAGTGGTCTCAAAGGCTCTCACATGGTTATAATAGGCAGATAGCATTCTTATCAAAACCTGCAAAATGAGGCCAAATTATAAGAGCCATTGTTGATTTAAAAATGAACAATGCAAGAAAACCCTATCTCACTTTCGCTTCCGACTTCTTCATTGTCTTGATCATATATCGGTCGTCATTGGTCAAGTAGAAGAAGCTACCACTTTTACCAGGAGACGAGAGTTCTCGAAGAGCGTCGTTCCCACAAATCGATAGCATATAATCAGCTGGATCTACCTTGAACAATTTCCTCAGAGTTCTGATTACGAATGACAATATCCATTAACAAGTCTATGAAACATCTATAACAATTTTGAAATTTTGGTAAACAAATCAACTAGATTTTTGTGAGATCCTACATCGGTTGGGAGGATAACAAAACATTCTTTACAAGGGTGTAGAAACTTCTCTCTAGCATATGCGTTTTAAAAACCTTGAGTGAAAGCCCGAAAGGAAAAGCTCAAAGAGGACAATATGTGTTAGCTGTGGGTCATTACAAATGATATCACAGCTAGACACTAGGCGATGTGCCAGCGAGGAGGTTGAGCCCCAAAGGGGATTGACACCAGACAGTGTACTATCAAGGATGCTAGGTCCCAAATGTGGGTAGATTGGGGGGTCCCACATCAATTAGAGAAGGGAATGAGTGCCAGCGAAGACACTAGGGGTTGAGCCCTGAAAGGGGGTGGACACGAGACGGTGTACCAGTAAGGACGCTAGGCCCCAAAAGGGGTGAATTGGGGGGTCCCACATCGATTAGAGAAGGGAACGAGTGCCAGTGAGAACACTGGGGTTGAGCCCCAAAGGAGGGTGGACACAAGACGTGTACCAGCAAGAACGCTGTGCCACAAAAGGGGGTGGATTAGGGGTGTCCCACATTTGGCTCCAAAGGGGGTGGATTAAAGGGGTCCAATGAGTGCCAGCGAGGACACTGGGGGTTGAGCCCCAAAGGGGGTGGACACGAGACGATGCACCATCAAAGACGCTAGGCCCTAAAAGAGAGTGGATTGCGGGGTCCCATATCAATTAGGAAGGGAACGAGTGCAAGCAAGGACGCTTGACCCCGAAGGGAGATGAATTGTGAGTCTGATGATGAACGACAACATCCATTAAATAATCTATGAAACATCTATAAGATTTTAAAAAAATTCTATAAACAAATCAATAAGATTCTCGACGAATGCCGAACGTAAACCTAACCGTTCCTTTCACACATCTTCTATCCATTTCTCTAAGCATTGTACTAAACTACTGATCTTCTTCCAAAGAGTAAATGTAAGAAAAGGAAGGAATAGGCATTGTACCTGAAAACTAATGGGCAATAGTCCTTCCATTTGAACTCACATGACTGGTGGGGTGGAGTGTACTTGCTTCCTTCCGAAGGAAATTTAGTCCAAACTTTTTCCTTGGGATCAAAAGCTGAAGGCTTCAAGTCGAGCGACGCAGCCGGGGCGGGTCGTCCTACCGAATGCCTAATCAATCCTCACATAAACATACTAAGAGTTAAACAAAATAGTCACAATAGAATTGAAAAATACAACCAAACTACCTGATCCCAAGCTGCAAATTAAGCATTAGATCATAGTTCTTATGCCCTTTACAAATTGTCTCTCCTTGCCTCTTACAAGACCTTGGCTTCTTCATTGACATCCCAAATCCTTCCTTCTCCAAATTCATCGCCAACATATACTCCGCCACATCGCCCCGACCTCCCGCCGACGACGTCCTCTCACTACAACAACCCATCACATAATCATCCCCCTCCCCGCCACACCACATTTGCATTCTATCAAACGGCTTCTCCACATCGATACTCACCCGACCATCAACCGACATCCTTCTCGGCTTCCCTCCGTCGTCCCCTTTCGACGACCGCCATACCGCGAGCTTCTTCTGCGACGGCAAAAGCGACACCTTCTCCCCATGACATATCTTGCAATCACTAAAATCAACATTGTAAACATCTTGTGGATCCCATAACACATTCCCTGATGAAACAGATGGGTAATAACTCCCATTTTGTTCTTCCGGATCTCTACTCCAATACCCCACATAGAAGCTCCCATCAGGCCATTTGAATGTCCCATTCCCTCTAGGCAACCCACTTTCCCAATTCCCATCATACTTATTACCATTAGTCCAAACAAAGCTCCCTTTCCCACAAATCTCCCCATGCTTCCATTCCCCAACGTAATAGTTCCCATTCTTCCATTGATATCTCCCACTCCCTTCTTGCAAGCCCCTCCTCCAATCCCCATCATAACAATCCCCATTAGAGAAGTTCTTAACCCCATGGCCATGTTTCAAATTCATAACCCATTTCCCTTTATAAGTGTCCCCATTTGAGCCAGTATACACGCCATTCCCATCCATATAGCCACTCTTGAATTCCCCTTCATAGGTGGCTCCCGACGGCCAATTGAACCGCCCTCGCCCCATTGTTTTGCCTTTGCTCCATTCACCAATGTACATACACCCATCGGTCCATACGTACTTGCCTTGTCCGTGAGGGAAGTTGTTGCACCATTGGCCTGTGTAATAGTCGCCATTTGGGAGGATTTTCTCGGCGTGATAGACATCGTTGGAATTCAATTCAGTGTCTACCATGTCGCCAAGGCCTTCGATATCGCCGTCGTCGGCGTGAGCTACCGACATTGTGCCGAAGATGCTGTGGGCTCGCTTTTTGGCCGCTTGGGTTTTGCGTACCGTCGCTTCCCATGCCTTCAAAACGCCACTGTCTCTGCTCATACTTAGATTAAAACACGACAATTTGAAACACCCAGATGGGATTTTTGATTCAAAATCGTGATTTGGGATTTTTTTTGGATACCCAATTGTGAAAAATTGAAAATAGAATCGAATTTCGTGAGTTTTAAGGAATTATGGAACAATGAATGAATCAATCAATCAATCAATGGGACATTAGAACAGAAGAATCCCAAAATCTGTCTTTGTTTCTTTCTTTTTTTCTCTCTTTCTAACATAATTTCGTGTTTTGGGTGATGTTTTTTGGTTTTGTTGTTCTTGAGGTTATGAATTTGTGGACAAGAAATGCTAAAAAAGAAGGATTTGAATGAAAGGGAGAGAGTTCATCCGTTTGTTGTCCCAATTTCTGAAAACGGAATAAACGGTCGTGTCTATAAACTGCTGATGAACACTGATTCTTTGTTGGTTTTGGTTCCATTGAAATTGACTAACCAACCAAAGCTCTTTCTAAATGTGTAGTCCTTTCTAATTTTCCATGCTTGGACATTGGCATAGAACACATCATCTAGAGAGAGAAACAGAGAGAGAGAGACTCGTTCTTTTGTTCATCAAACATTTGACAAGTGGTGTTCTATATTTAGCATGATTTTGTGACATTTGGTCGTAAAACAATTTTGACTAAAGAATACTAAATGTTCTATCCTTGTGTTTTGTAGACAAGACAAGATACTCCGTTTGATTTCTTGGGATTTTGAGACATGCGTGTTGTTGGTATAGATAGTAACTTTCAATTCTTTTATTTTTCTTTTAATCATCTTATCCACAATATTATTTTCATTCAGATGTGATCTCAATCATTTATGTACTCTTCTTTTACTCGGGTGTTCACACACGTACTAGTTTCGACACAAATACTCACGGTGTCGATCGAAGGAAGAGCTTTCATGATATACAGTGATGTCTCCAATAAGGGATTGCAATGTATGTTGATGTAACATAGAGAAGTTGTGAGATCCCATATTGATTGGAGAGAAAAACGAGTACCAGCGAGAACGCTGGGCCTCGAAGTGGGGTGGATTGTGAGATCATCTCACATCAATTGGAGAGGAGAACAAATCATTTTTTATAAGGGTGTGAAAACATCTGCCTCATAGACATGTTTTAAAATTGTGAGGCTGACGACGATACGTAATGAGCTCAAACGGACAATATATGTTAGCGTGGGCTTGGGCTGTTACAAAATTGTGAGATCCCACATCGGTTGGAGAGGGGGACGAAACATTCTTTATAAGGGTGTGGAAAACTCTCCCTAATAGATGCGTTTTAAAACTTTGAGATTGGCAGCGATAAGTAAAAGGCCTAAGCAGATCTATTAGCGGTGGGCTTAGAATCTTAGAATCTTATTGTTCAAGTGCCTTAAAGCGAAGTTGGATGGATAATTTAATGCATGAATAAAATGTATCATGTTAATTAAAATTACGTGTTATTGAATTGAATGGTTATGTATGATTTACGTGATATGTTACACTCATGTCTAATCAACCATAACTTTGTATGAATATGTATATGTCTATAAGAGACATCATGGACCACAAATTTATTATAAAATTGTGATAGAAAGACTATGCATATGAATGCACATCTAGTTAGAAATTAAAATTGTGATTAGGTATGTTATTATGAAGTCTATGTAAAGAACGTTCAACCATGATATACAAAATTTACGAGGCTGTATAATCATGTACCGATATGATTGTCAATCTTATGAGATATTATCATTGTTTTAAGTGTCACGACCATACTCGTTTAGGGAGTGTTTCATGTTGCCGCATGCCCATTCCAAGCACTTTTACCTTACTTCTATGTTGGCTAGTTATTTATTTTATTATTATTATTATAGTTTAGGTGTGTATGAAGTTAGGGCACTCATATGGAACAAAAATCGAGTTAAGTCGAGCTCTCAATCGTGAGTTATAGCCGTTGAGTTTTTTGGTTTCCTACTCTCGAGTATCTTCCAAACACGAGAGCAATTCTCCACCATTTCCTTCAAACTTGTTCCTACAACTTCTAAATAAGATAATCCACAAGTTTTCGATTCCCTCAACCCCATTTCTCGGATAGTGGCAACCATTGAAGAAGTTCAAAGTAAGCTTGAAATTTCAATCCGAGCCTACACATAAAGTCATTGAGCAAGGCCAATACCATCCAGTTTCTACACATTTAATGTAACAGTTTAAACCCATCACTAGCAGATATTGTCCGCTTTGGCACGTTACATATCGCTGTCAGTCTTACGGTTTTAAAACGCGTCTACCAGAGAGAGGTTTCCACACCCTTATAAGGAATGTTTTGTTCTCCTCTCCAACCGATGTGGAAACTCAAATTCAAGGATTATTTTTGTAGAAGACCATGAAAAGAATTAACCCAAGGAACATGCTCAATGGAAGAAAGTTAGTTTTGGTTTCAAATTGGGGGTAAGTATCGAATTTGCATATACGATCCATTTTTCTTCAAATTGAGCATTTCGGTAGCTTCAAAGGATTAAGTTAAGTAACTTTGATGAAGAAATCAAGAGCTAAAACGTCCTAGATTGAGTTGCCTAAGAAGTCAATTCTCTATGTTTTCAAGTGAGCTGTAGACCCAGAAGAACTTCTCAAAATTAAGGTCACACACTAAAGACATTTCTCCAAACCAATTCCTTTAGCTAGAGGGATGAAGAAATCGGACCCTAAAAACCTTTAGAAATGTTGTTATGAACATCAATGTGAGAACATGTTACCATAGACGGTGCTACCATAGACGAGTCTAGTCAGATAAGTTTTATTTTGAAAACTCTCTCCAAGAGTTTTCTTCCTTTCCTAAGTAATGTCGTTAGGAAATTAGTTAAAACTTCACTAATCTTCTCAATGAACTACAAACCATTAAGTTTATGATGAAAAAGGGAATAGTGTAGAGGCCGATGTTGTCACTTCTAGTATGCTCAAATTTAGAGGTTCGACCTATGAAAATAATTCTAGTGAGAATAAGAGTTTTCATTGCAAGGAAACGAAGATGGTCACTAGAAAAGAAACTACCATAATGCCTAGACGAAAAGAAGACATGAAATAAAGGTAAATATGATTTACATAGTTTTTAATCTTATTTAGTGACAGGTGCTAAATTTCCGTGGATAATTGATTTGGGAGCTACTAATCATGTTTGTTCTTCTTTCTCGGAAAGTGACTCTTGGAAGTAGTTAGACGACGGAGAAATGATCATGAAAGTAGGCCTCGGGGATATTGTGATAGCAATAATTGTCGAAAATGTCTCAAAATAACTTTATTTACTTTTAGAAATCATACTTTTGGTTCTTATGATGAAGAGGAAGCTAATTTCAGTTTCATGTTTAGCTAATCAATTCCTTCCTTAAATTTTTACGTTGACAAAGTTGTTTTTTTGAGATTTGTTCTACATTTGTTGAAAATAACATGGTGTATTAAGGCCGTTGGTACGTAAGATACTTCAAAAAAAATCTGTCTTTGGCATCTAAGGGTAGGTCACATCAATTTAGATAGAATTGAAAAATTATTAACGAGCGGTCCTCTCACTAAACTAGAGTTGGACATTTTACAAGTTTGAGAATTCTGATTAGAAGGAAAGATGACTAAAAGACGTTTTTACGGGAAAATATATAACGCCAAAGAATTCTTATAATTTATACCTTCATATCTGTTTTGTTCGATGAATGTTAAAGTTAGAGGAGGGTATGAATATGACATCTCCTTTGTAGATAATTTTAGATATGATATTTTTTCCTAATTCAATACAAGTTTGAAGTTTTTGAAAAGTTCAAGGAGTACAAGAATGAAGTTGAGAATCTATTAGATAAATTCATCAAAAAACACTTCGATCAGATCACGGTGGAGAGTACATAGATCTGAGTTTCGAAAATTATTTGATAGAAAATGGAATAACAATCCAATTCTCAACTTTTGGAACACATCAACAAAATGGTGTTTTAGAAAGGAGAAACAAAACTTTATTAGACATGGTTCATCCCATGATGAATATGCTCTACTACCAAATTTCTTTTGGGGATATGTAGTGGAGACTGCATTATACCTACATTCATCTAAAAGTGTAATTGTGGCATCTTTTGAATTGTGGAAAGGTCGTAAAGTTAATTTACAAAACTTTATAATTTGGGGATGTCTAGCGCATATGCTGAAAACACAATCGCGCATATGCTGAAAACACAATCAAAGAAATTGGAACATCATTCTAAAGTATGCCAATTTGTAGGTTATCCAAAGAGATTAGAGGTTACTTCTACTAAAAAAAAATAAAGTATTTGTATTGAAAAACATTACTTTCTTAGAGGAAGATATGTGAAACCTTGGAGTAAAATGAATTAAATTCCAATGAAACTACTCATGCGAGAGGTTGACAATTCCCTCACTTTTGATAGGTAGATACATTCATGTCAAGAATTGATAATGTCTTGTCGTAGGGGAAGAGTTATGAACCAACTAACGGTTACATGGGCTTTACTTTAGCTCAACTTTTCACAACGATGGTAACATCAAGGATTCATTGTCCTTTAAAGGGGGCAATTAATGATGTTAACCATGATGAATGAATTGAAGCTATGAACATTGAAATAGAATCCGTGCACTCAAATTTAATCTAGGAACTTGTAGATCCTCGTGATGCGGTAAAATCTATAAGTTGTAAATGGATTTACTAAAGAAAATGAGAAGTGGATGGAAAGGTACAGACCTTTAAAATTAGACTCGTGGCAAAAGGAGTTGGCAACAAAAGAGAAAGTGTTGCCATGTTAAAGTCTATTTGCATTCTCTTATATCCATTGACACATATTTTAACTATAAGATATGAAAAATTGATGTGAAGACTGCTTTTCTAAATGGCAACATCTACATGACTCAATTAGAGAGGTGTGTAAACCAAGGTCACGAGCAGAAGGCTTACAAGCTTAAGAGATCTATTTTTCGATTAAAACAAGTATCAAGATCCTCGAACATTAGATTTGACAATATGGTCAAATTTTATGGCTTTGAGCAAAATGTTGATGAACCTTGAGTATACTAGAAAAACAGCAAGAAAACAATAGCTTTTCTTATCGAGTATGTGATATCTTACTCATTGAAAATGATATAGGCTATTTTGCTAGCTAACCAATTTCAAAGGAAAGATATGGGAAAAGAACCGTGTTACAGGAATCCAAATTATAAGTAATTATAAAAATAAAATGCTCGTCTTATCTCACGCATCCTTTATTAACAAGATTCTTGTCAAGTATTCGATGAAGAATTCCAAAAAAGACAATTTTCCTTTGAGGCATGGAATTACATGGTCTAAGCAATAATGTCCTAAGCCACCTCAAGAAGTTGATATGAGAAGGATTCTTTATGTCTTAGTTGTAGTAGTCTAATGTATACAATGTTGTGTATAAGACTTGACATATGTTATGCAATAGGGATTGTCACTAGATATCAGTCAAACCTTAAGTATAATCACTCGATAGTAATTAAAATGATCCTCAAATACTTAGGAAAAACGAAGAATACACAAGATATACGAACTTCGATTTTTAAACTGATGCGGATTCGAGAAAATTCACATCATGATTAGTGTTTACCTTATGTGGAGGAGCATCAAGCAAGAATGTATTGCAGACTCTACAATCGAAGTTGCGTACATCGCTACATGTGAAGCAACAAAATATGGGTAAACCTATCACACTTAGTGTGATAATAGTGGTGTTGTGGCAAACTCTAAAGCTAAAGAGGGAAACATATAGAGGAAAATATCATATCAATAGAGAGATTGTGCAAAGAGAAGATGTGGCTGTCATAAAGATAGCCTAAGCAAACAACTATGTTGATCCGTTTATAAATGCTCTCCAGGCTAAAGTGTTTGAGGGTCATCTATAAGGTCTAGGTCTACAGAATATGTTTCACCTACTCTAACGCAAGTGGGAGAAAATATTAGGTATATGGTATGCCCTAGAACACATATCGTAAGTCTTACTCGTTTTATTGTAAGTGGGAGATTGGTGTGATTTGTGCCCTAAAGCTAGTGGTTTTTGTAATTGAACCTTTTTTTATTTATGAATGAAATAATTTTTTATTTTCTATTTTGTGTAACATTATCGAATATTGTATAAAATTCAAGATTATTATGTTAAACTTGAACAACATATAAATGACATATAAAAGAATCATGTTCAAGTAATAATGTAAATAGTCGAGAGTATATAGATAAAGATGAGTGCCTTATCCTCGTAACATTATTGATTCGTTACTAATGGTTTGATCCAAATCGTTTCATGTGGAGATATGTGAGTAAGGGTATCCTATACAATGAGTTTTTAGAAGACTGGACAACTAAACAATTAATCTCTCATTATAAACGTGATGATCATTAGCAACTCGATCTTAATCTTGAGTGAGTTATGAACTCTTGCTTGTGAGGGTTTGTCTTTTGTTTTGCATTGGTAAAAATAACTTTCGTAGCTTATTCATATGCCTAAGAACATAATTCACGAGATGGAATTCACTTTTCCCACATAGAGTAAGCATAAGAGTAATCCCCTTAAGTGTTCATTTTGAGACTTGAACAATGAGCCCCACCTTTTACTTAACCCGAGAGAGACTTAATTTATGATTGGATCATAAACAAATTATTCATTAGAGAATTACTGATACTTAAGGTGAAAGTTATAATTATAGATATAAAATAGATTTTTGACCGAACTATAATTACGACTAACTTATAAAATATCGACTTGCTTGTAATGATCATGCTTCAACAACTTTTACAAATAGTTTTAAATTATATTATATATTCAAATTAAGTTATAAAATCTTAATTAAATGTTTCAAAATAAATAAATAAATAAATATTGAACAAACTAACATTTTACTCTGATTAAAAACAAAAATTTGAATACACAGCTCGAACGATCTAACCCAACTCGGATTGGTTTAAGATAATTTTTTTTAATAAATTATCGACACTTTTTAAACGTTTAAAAAAAAGGATTAGTATAAATAAAGGTTAATTAATGTGTATTATTTGTATCTAAATAATATAAAGTTTTAAATATTGACCTTTTAAGGGTTTTGTTTGGTTGTGATGTTGAGTTACATCATATTCCATGGCTCACCCAATTCCCTTTCCCTTCGATCCTTTCCCCAACTTGCTCAAATTACCCTAACCAAACAAAAAAGGTACAGTTTGGGTCCATTAATTTCATGAAAAATCAAAATCAAAATATTTTTTTTAAATATTTTATAAAATTTTAAATATCAACTTGCACTATGAACTTCATAATTCAATTTTTTTCCTAATTTTTTCGCGAAATTAAATATAAAAACATATATAATATATGATAATTAATAGTTGTTATTCTCTAATTTCATATACAAAATATGCAAAAATTAAAGAGATAATTTAAAGATTTTCGCCACTTTTTCACCTTGCATAAGATTCATACAAAACCGCCGTTGCCGCCGCCGCCGGAAGCAGCGCAGGGTAGTTTCCGATCACCGGAGGGGGGAAAATCAGATCTTCAATGTCATCATAGAAAGAGCCAAGAAAGGGGTCATCCTCCATTGGAATCTCAACAGTAAGTGAAGGGTTGTTATTCATCATCAGATCAGCATCCGCCGTGGTGTGGTGGATGTCGGGGGAGGCGGCGGCGTCGCGTACGGCGGCGGCGGGTGGGAAGTTAGAGGGGTCGGGAAAGTCGGCGTCTTGGCCGGTGAGTTGTTGGACCAAAGCCATGAATCCAGATGCGCTGATTTGAACCTTCATGGGGTTGGATATGTACACGACTTTGATGGGTTTGTTTTTGTTGGGTTGTTTGGTTTTCTTTGTGGGCTTTCGCCGGTGGACGCCGTCGAGGAGTCTGTGGCTGTTTCCGGTGCCGGTGCCGGTGCTGCCGTCCATTTTGGAAGGGAAAAAGAAGGGTTTTTTCTTTTGGGGTGTGAGAGAGAAGGAGAGAAAGTGAAGGAAAATATAGGGATTGGGATAGGGAGGAAACCGACAAGAAATTAATTGGGGAAGAAGGAAAGCCAAGCGCCGACAACCAGCGTTTGAGGGGAACGTATTTTGGACAAATTTAAGGACATACCACTCAAATAACGTTTACCGACTTATAATATATCACTAATATCGGTTACAACAGTGGTGTGTTCTTGACGTTTAGAATAATCTTAAAAGTAAGGTAAGATACATTTAGGTTGTCACTCTATTTTCTACTTGGTCGGTTGACCCAACCAAAGCAATGTCAACCTTAAAACCAACACAAATTTTTTATTTTCTAAAAGTTTATTTTTTATTTTCTAAAAGTTTAACGAACCCAAAAAAAATCTAACCTAACCCAAATTTTATGATTTTGGTTTGGTAGTGTTGATATGTCGAATTCTTTTTGATTCTTTCCTACCATTTTCAACTTTTCAAAAAAATTTAACATTAATCTGACTATTTTTTAACTAGTTTAAATTATTTGAAGTCAAGTTTATACACTGCTGTGAAAAATAAGAATTAGCTCGTTTAAATTGTAGAAAATTAGGTTTAGGTGGTTTAAAAGTTAAATTAGGTTTAAAATTTTAAATGAGTTGGAATAAGTTTAAATTATTTTATGCAAAATTAGGTTTAGCTAGTTTAAATTATTTTATGATAAATTAGGCTAGTCAATTCGGGTAGAATTCTAATTATGATTGTAGTCCTCGTTAAAGTACAATTAAATTTCGAAGAGCAATGTTAAGCTAGCATCAAGAGGTCGTAGTAGCTTCAACCTAGACCAACTAAATAAGTGACTCTATATCGATCTGATTGGAAGAATTGTTTTATGTATGATGATGCATGTCTAGTGGCTTTGCATATGTTATGTGGGTGATATGCTTTGTGATGTGATGTCATTTTATTAATGTATAGTTATATGTATGTCAAATTATATGATTGTATAAATGCACAATAAGCTATGTGATGTATGAGATGTCATGATGCATTATGATGTGTTATGTTAAACAATGATATGTTATGACATGCTATGAAATATTTTAAAATAAAGATAGTTAGGAAGCACAACCCATGCTATGATTGAAAGTTATGTTATGAATGAAATGATTTATGAAAGTTTATGCATGCATATTAGTGAGCGTAATATAGAAGGAAAGAATGGGTTATCTTGCATGATTTATTACAATGGAAAATATGGGACCTCATGCATAATTGTACGTTCACGTGCATTGGGATACTTTTCCTTTATGATGAGTACGGACAAGTACACTATGAGACTGAAATGATCATCATGTTTATCATGATGCTACGACGGTCGCTATTCCCTCCGAGTATCCGACAACAGCCTAGAGAAGTTACCCTGACGAGCAGAACCAGGAGGTGTGCGAGCCCGCCTTGTGGGCCCATGCTCGTACGTGTGGGTCATGTGTACAAGTACTACACATCCAATTTGACCAGACTGGAAAGCCACCTAAGAGAAGATGATTTTAAATGATAGGTCCCATCATCTGCATGCTCATAAGTGTGCTCGTACGTGTGAGTATCCAATGCCTTTTTCATTAAACGATTTAGAAGATAAACCTCATGTCGTATTGCCTCACCCCAAAAAATCGTCGTGATTTGCATGTTCTTGAGTAAGCTTATCATGATATTCATTACGGTGTTATTTCTTCATTTAAATATACCATTTTTTTTTTTTTTGGAATGTACGGTGTAATGAGTTGACATTTGATACCTTCCTCTTCATAAAACTTTAAGAAGTTCTACGATAAGAACTTGCCACATTGGTCGGTGCACACGTTTTTTGAGCTTGTGATTAGACTTGTTTTTAACAAGTCTTTTGAACTTCTTGAACGCATATAATGTCTCCCCTTTTTCTTTGAGCATGTATACCCACATCCAATGACTATAATCGTCAACAAGTAAGAAAAAAATACTTATTGTCAGTAATCGATGATGGAGTGATCGAGCCACATATATCTACATGCATAAGTTGCAATGCATTCTTCGTACCCTTTATGTACCTGACCGAAACTTGCCCCAGTAATGCTTTTTGAGAGAGAGGAGCGAAGAGCAACCCAGACAGACCCCCATTTCCACTCAATTTATACCAGAGTGGATGACTCGAATAGCTCGTAGCATGATGTCGTACCGGAAGCAGCAACTCTATGATCTAAGAATGAAAGCGCGGTGGCCTTGGCTTCTGCCTCTATTAGGGGGCGGGAGCCCAACTAAAGAACGTATTCGCTACAAGATTCATTTTCCCATAAGGGATTTGCCTTTTCTATTGATTCATACGGATTGGATCAAAAACAATTCTTGAATGAGGTATTCAACTCTAGGGATGAATCGAAAAAGAAATATTTATTGGTTCTACCTCCTATTTTTTTATGAAGAGAATGAATCTTTTTATCGAAGGATCAGGAAAAAATGGGTCCGAACCTCCCCGGAAATGATTTGGAAGATCCAAAATAAAAAATAGTGGTGCTTGACCTTCCGATCAGTTCCTTGCTTTCCCCTTTCCTGAGGCTTTGTTTGACTGCATCCTATCTAAATCTATTAGTTTCTTCGTTATTTGTAACCTTTACTTTATAGTCGTATCTACTTGAATAAGAAAGCACTCTTAGTTCAGTTCCGTAGAATGTGGGTATGGTTGCTCAACACAAAAATGTGAGCTGGAAATGGTAATCTTGCTTGTTCGAAGACTAGACAACTTTCGCATAGTTGGTTCTGATTTATGATTTTGGGTAGGTATTAAGATATGATATTTTGGATATATATTTTAATAATTAGTTAGAGTATATCTGAGATATTTTGGGGAGTTGTTAGTAGTATATTTTATCTTAGATTTGTTTAAAGTTATATATATTTTTTTTCTATTTTTAGGTATTAGTTGATAGTTTGTATCCTATCTAAACGTGATAGAATGAAATCATACTTTTTATCCCAATTCCATTTCTATTTCTCATTCTTAACATGGTATCAGAGCACCGATCTTGGTGTTCTTAAATATCAAAATTTCTTTCATGGAGGAATCAGCCAAATCCAGCTTCAAAATTTCGGATGTTGATTTAACACATCCTTACTATATTCATCACTCTGATTAGCCAGGATATTCACTTGTTCCATTCAAATTAAATTGAGCAAATTACCACTACTTGAGTAAATCAGTTATGCATGCTCTTATTGCTAAGAAGAAAATTGGTTTCATTGATGGCACAATTGAAGAACCGTCCCAAGATGCAAATTCAACCGAATTTGAACTCTGGAATCAGTGCAACAGTATGATAATATCTTGGTTAACTCATTCCATTGAAGCAGATATCGCTAAAGGCATTATTCACGCCAAGACAGCTTATCAAGTGTGGGTTGATCTTCACAATCAATTCTCACAAAAGAATGCTCCAGCAATTTTTCAGATACAAAACTCGATAGCAACGATGTCACAAGGAACCATGGCACTGTCAACATATTTCACCAAGCTCAAAGCACTCTGGGATGAACTGGAAGCGTACCGCACACCATTTACCTGTAATCAACGTCAAATACATATTGATCAACGCGAAGAAGACAAGTTGATGCAATTGCTCATGGGGCTCAATGAATCTTATAAAACGGTGAGATCTAACATATTGATGATGTCTCCATTACCTAATGTGAGGCAAGCCTATTCATTACTTGTACAAGAAGAGATGCAGCGTCAGGTAACTTCTGAACCTACTGAGAATTTCTCGATTGCATCAGCAGTGCAGAAGAAAACAACATATTCAAAATTCGCCAAGGACAAATCGTGTGAACACTGCAATAAAAGTGGTCATACAATCAATGAGTCTCGAATCCTTAAGTTTCACTGTAAGTTTTGTGATAGAAGGGGACATACAGAAGATTGGTGTCGACAGAAAAATAATTCTAGAAGGACAAGACAAGTCAATCAACACAATAATCGTGGATATTGATCATATGCAAATATGGCCGATGTTTCTCAGTTGAATACAGAAGAACAGTCACCTAATTCCATTCCAAATTTTTCTTCTGAGCAATTACGACAGATAGCACAAGCTTTATCTGCAATCAATCATCACCCTTCTGGTAATTCTGACAATCACATCAATGTTGCAGGTTTGTTTCCCATATCTACATTATCTATTAACTCTGCGAGTTCGAATTCATGGATTCTCGATAGTGGAGCTATGGATCATATAGTATCAAAATCTTCTGTTATGACTGAACCAAAGGCTACCATCATGTCTACAATAAATTTGCCTAATGGAGAGACAGCACGTGTGTCACATACTGGCAATATCTCCCTTAGCCCTAACCTTAAATTAAACAACGTTTTATGTGTGCCTTTATTCAATTTAAACCTAATGTCGATTAGTAAACTTACCAATAACTTGAAATGTTATGTCACCTTCTATCCTGATGCTTGTGTTATGCAGAACTTGGCTACGGGGAAGATGATTGGCTCGGGTAAACAATTTGGAGGCCTCTATCATATTTCTTCATCTCCAATCAAATCTTCAGCTCATCAAGTATCTCAATCATCTGATTTGTGGCATTTACGCCTAGGCTATCCTTCTTTTTCTCATTAGCTGATCAATTGCATCTTAATAATGCGAGTTATTCTCATAATTGTAGTATCTGCCCGTTAGCAAAACAAACTAGGTTGTCTTTCCCAAGAAGTTCAATAACAACTCATTCTGCCTTTGATTTGATACATTGTGATGTTTGGGGACCACATAAAATTCCTACCCATTTTGGTTTGCGTTTTTTTCTCACTATTGTTGATGATTTTAATCGATGTACTTGGGTTTTTCTAATGCAACATAAGTCAGAAGTACATCATTTCTTAATGAACTTTGTTAAATTTGTTCAAACCAATTTCATACTACTGTCAAGATAGTTCGATCAGACAATGGGACTGAGTTCCTATCTTTGCAACCATTCTTTACTTCTTGTGGCATTGAATTTCAGCGCATTTGTGTCTATACTCCATAACAAAATGAAGTCCTAGAACGTAAGCATCGTCATATCCTAAATGTAGCTAGGTCTCTTCTTTTTCAATCACAGGTTCCACTTAATTTTTGGGGAGAGTGCATTTTAATGACTGTTTATCTTATAAATAGAACGCCATCACCATTGTTATCTAACAAGACACCCTTTGAAGCACTCTACAAACGACCACCTACATTTCATCATCTTAAAGTTTTTGGTTGTAAATGTTATGCAACTATAGTACATCCTAAGCAAAAATTTGAACCTCGGGCAATTCCTTGTGTTTTCGTAGGATATCCTTGTGGTCATAAAGGTTATAAGTTGTATGACATGCAATCTCACAAATTCTTTATCAGCCGTCATGTTAAATTTTGTGAAGATAATTTTCCTTTTTCATCAGCTTCACAAACTTTGACATTAGCTCCCTCGACTCCTGTTGTACCACTTCATGATCCATCCTACTCAAACATCCATCATCCACCTTCTATTCCTTCACCTCTTATTCCTCCTTCACCTCCTATCCTTTCACCTACTACTTCGTCGTCTCCTCCACCTTCTCCAGATTCGCCCACTAATTCCAATCCTATCACACCTGATACCTCAGCTCCACTCTGACGTTCTACTCGTACTAAACAGCCTCCAGCTTGGCATAAGAATTATGAGATGTCTTCTGGAGCCAATCATTTAACCTCTAGCTCAAGTCCCGACACTAGCACCAGGTATCCCCTTCATCATTACCTTTCATTCTCTCGTTTTTCTCCTACTCAACGTGCTTTTCTAGTTCTTATTACATCCCAGACAGAACCTAAAACCTATGACGAGGCAGTTGGCGACCTGTTATGGCAGCAGGCTATGAATGATGAAATTGCAGCTTTGGAACGTAATCATACATGGTCTCTCGTTCCTCTACCACCTGGTCATAAAGCTATTGGTTGTCGGTGGGTGTACAAAATTAAATACAACTCTGATGGTTCTGTTGAACGTTATAAAGCTCAACTTGTAGCAAAGGGATACACTCAGGTTGAAGGTATTGATTACACAAAAACATTTTCCCCTACAGCGAAACTTACTACACTTCGTTGCTTACTCACTGTTGCTGCTGCTCGAAAATGGTTCACCCATCAGTTGGATGTTCAAAATGTCTTTCTCCATGGTAATCTAGACGAGGAAGTTTATATGTCTTTACCACTAGGTCTTCGCCGACAGGGGGAGAATATAGTATGTCGGCTCCATAAATCTCTTTATGGATTAAAACATGCTTCTCACAATTGATTCTCCATATTTTCTACAACTATACAAAATGCAGGCTACACTCAGTCCAAAGTAGATTACTCTTTATTTACTCAGAGTAAAGGTACTTCTTTCACTGCAGTTCTAATCTATGTGGATGACATTCTGTTTATAGGCAATGATCTCAAAGAAATTCAATATCTCAAGACTAGTTTACTCCAGAAATTTCTTATCAAAGATTTAGACAATTTGAAATATTTTCTAGGCATTGAATTTTCTCGGTTTAGAAAATAAATTTTTATTTCTCAAATGAAGTATGCTCTAGACATCCTTCAAGACAGAGGTCTTACAGGAGCACGTCCAGACAAATTTCCTATGGAGCAAAATCTGAAATTTTCTTTAACTGAAGGAGAGAAGTTGAATGATCCAAGTAAATACAGACGGTTGATTGGCAGATTAATATATTTGACCGTCACTAGGCCTGACATAGCTTATTCTGTTCGTATGCTTAGCCAATTTATGCATGAACCAAGAAAACCACATTGGGAGGCAGCTCTTCGAGTTCTGAGGTACATCAAAGGCACTCCTGGTCAAGGACTCCTACTGCCATCTGAAAACAATTTAAGATTACAAGCATATTGCGATTCTGACTGGGGCGGTTGTCGAACTTCCAGACGGTCTATTTCTGGGTTCTGCATTTTCCTCGAAAATTCAATTATTTCTTGGAAGTCTAAAAAGTAGACTAATGTGTCCAGATCATCAGTAGATGCTGAGTATCGAGCTATAGCAAATACTTGTTTAGAGTTAACTTGGTTAAGATACATTCTTCAAGACTTGAATGTTCCACTGTCCGAACCAGCATTATTATATTGTGATAATCAAGCAACATTACATATAGCAGTCAATCCAGTTTTTCACGAACGTACGAAACACATTGAAATAGATTGTCATATAGTTCGAGAAAAGTTATAAGCTGGAATCATCAAACTGTGTTATGTTTCAATCAAAATGCAGTTGGCAGATGTTTTTACTAAAGCTTTGGGAAGACATCAGTTTGACTTTTTGGAGAACAAGTTGGGTGTGATTGACATACACTCTCCAACTTGAGGGGGAGTATTTAGATATGATATTTTGGAGATATATTTTAATAATTAGTTAGAGTATATCTGATATATTTTGGGAGTTGTGAGTAGTATATTTTATGTTAGATTTGTTTAACCATATATTTTATTTATTTACAAGATTGAGTTACTTATATATTTTTTTCTATTTTTAGGTATTAGTGGATAGTTTGTATCCTATTTAAACGTGCTAAACATGAATGAAATCATACTTTCGATCCCAATTCCATTTCTATTTCTCATTCTTAGTAGGCAACAACCATATTCTTCTCTCCCGTCATTTTAAGTGCATGAAAATTAATCTTAGTATGTCATGTGTTGATCACATTGGATAAACATACCCAAAGCATCCTAACAAATCAACTTCTTGGCCTTCATCGCAAAACTCATCTTGAAAATAGCCTCAACTTTTGTTAAGCACCACCTTCTTATGATAACAGTCCATGATGGTGTCATTCATAGTTAATCACTCTATCCCAAAAGTCGCTCATCTTCAACGTTATCATTGTCCATCCATTATTTGACTTGACATCAACACCTCTTCATGGGCTATCATACTAACCCCCGTTGGAGTAACCACAGAAAAAACATACCCTAAAGGCTTAACTCTAACTCTAATTCAATTTTCTTTACAAAAGAGGTAGAAATGATGAATGTCTCAAGTCTAAATCAAACGCCCAAGCATGTTGTCCAAAGGATGGGTAATGTACCTGTCACAACAGCGTTAGAGTACTCTGCCACCTAGTGTGATGTGGCAAAGATTCGTTCTTTTGTCATTCGAATATATACCTTAAAATTCGTAATTTTTGCAGTGAAACATAATTTCTAATTTATTAATTTATATTAACTATAAGACTATCCAATATTGTGTAAAATCCAAAGTAATTATTATAGACTTGAACAATATGTAGTTGATATATAGGAGGATCATGTTTAAGTAATGGTCTCAAGGATCCAAAATATATGGATAAGGTTGGGTGCCTTGGCAACATTATTTATATGGTCCACTTTTTAATGTTAAAAATAATTTGATCCAAATCGTTCAGGTAGAGACAGGTGAATTTGGTATCCAATGCAACGAGTTTGTGTAATGCTAGATCATGAAATACTTGATCTCTCCTTATAAATTCCTTATAAATTCATTAATTAAGAAGATTAATATTTCACACGATGATCATATGTAATACGATCTTAATCTTGAGTGAGTTATGAACTCCAGCTTCTGAGGGATTATTCTTTGATGATTGCAAGAGTGAAAATAACTTTTGTATGAGATTCAATATGTTTACCATTTTTAGGACTTCTGGCGAAATAGGGAGTTGGAAGCATAATCTTGCTTGATTGAATCCACTCCTTCCCATATAAGAAAAGTAGATGATTAGTTCTATTAAGTGATAATTTCAAAAACTCAAGAATTGCATCACACTCTTTCACTAGTCCAAGAGTGATTTAGTTTATAGTTGGATCAAAAGTATATTGTTTATTAAAGAATATGTGGTAGAGAAATATAGTGGAAAATAGTGAAAAAAAAAATTAAAATCAAATCAATCCCATAACATTATTTTGGTTATTTCAAGTCCCTTAATAGTAACGTGATGGAGGGGTTAGTGTGCAAGAAAATAATGAAGAAGACAATAGAAAGAAATGGAGAGGATATAAAAGAAAGTTCGGAGAAAAAGAAAATTGTCGTGCCAAGGTTCATGCACGAAACTTACTCAGAACAATGAGGAGAGGTCGTTCGGACTTTTGAATTGTCTAAATCTGTTAAGAAATGAGAAAGAGATAAGGATTTCGAGTTTTTAATCTCGATTTTCCTTTAGATTCGTGAGCTTTCTTGGAATTTTAGGTTATAAAATTAGTCCAAAATATCTTAGGAAGTGATTCCAATAAATTTTCATGAAGAAATTCGGAGGTGAATTATATCAAAAGACTTTGAGATGATGTTGTTTTAAATGCTTTCCGTTATGCTAGAAAGAAGGATAGGACATTGTGATTTTTGTTTTGGTGATTGATGGACTTATCTCCCTCGTGAACTTGCATGAATGTGTAGATTATGAATTTTGTGCTTTAGGTGATCAATTTATTATCTCTCGAACAAAACATGCATGAGTATTGTAACGGTTCAAGCCAACTACTAGCAGATATTGTCCATTTTGGCCCGTTACGTATCATTATCAGCCTCACGGTTTTAAAAACCATCTACTAAGGCGAAGTTTTCCACACCCTTATAAGGAATGTTTTGTTCTCCTCTCCAACTGATTTGGGATTCCACAATCCACCCCTTAGATGCCCAACGTCTTCGCTAGCACACCGTTCAGTATCTTGCTCTGATATTTGTAATAGTCTAAGCTCACCGCTAGCAGATATTGTCCGCTTTGATCTGTTAATATCACTGTCAGTCTCACGGTTTTAAAACACGTCTACTAAGGAGAGGTTTTCACACATTTATAAGAAATGTTTCGTTCTCCTCTACCACCGATGTGGGATTTCACAATCCACCCCCCTTAGGGGCCCAACGTCTTCGCTGGCACACTGTTCGATGTCTGACTCTAATACCATTTGTAACAACCCAAACCCACAGCTAGCACATATTGTCTTTTTGGGGCTTTCACTTCTAGCCTACACCTCAAGGTTTTTTTTATAAAATTTCAAAAAATATCAATAGGTCTCTTAGCTCAGTTGGTTAAAGCACTGGTCTTATGAGCCGGAGGTCGAGAGTTCGAGCCTTGGTAGGAAGAGTTAAGTTGTGACGGATCGTGATGGGGATCAATCTTGTTTTTGTATTTTAGTGGGGATCAATTTGTAGCATTCTAGTAGATCGTGCAACTTAGGATCGGGATCAATGGTCACCCAAAAATTTGATTAAACTCAAGGAGCTATTCGTGAGTATACCTTAATATGCCCAGTAGCTAGTGTGAACGATGCGTACGATTACACTTTTCTTTTTTAGGTTTTGACTAATTGTCGATCGAGGTAAGGGAGCATTTGAAAGTAAAGTTATGCAATCACAAAGGAGGTCGTTCTAGGGCATTAGTCTTGTTTTTGTATTATTTAGTCTTTTACGTTTTGTTTGTAATTGTACTATGAAACAATTCCTACTATTCCTGAGCGCTCCTGTGGATCGTGCACCTTAGGATCGTGACGAGGATCAATGGACACCCAGAAATTTGATTATATCCTAGGTGGACAATTTAGTTGCACTTATTTTTGTGAATTTTACATCATTTTATTATATCATTGGATAGATATGTATTTGTTTTTCTACACACGGTCAATACGTGTGAATATGGACCTACCAGTCGATTCACACACCTCTTGGACCCCTTTCTGATCGGACTAGCACTCTCTGGTGCTATTGTCAGACACTTAGAAGGAGTAGCGACTGTCGTAGCATCATATTAGACATGACGATCATTTTCCTTTTCATAACATACCGCATCCATACTCATCATAAAGAGAAAAATATTCGATGCATGTGATATACAATAATGCATGAGATCCCAACATTTTCACACTTAATTAAATGATGTAAGAGAACTCCTCCTATTTTCCTTCATCGTATCATTTTACAATATAGATGTCATGTCATATCATATTATATCATTCAACATAACATATCATGCATATCATTCAACATACCATGTTATGTCATGCACGTATCATATCATAACATGTATTATATCGTCTAACATATCATATCATAACATGTATCATATCACCAACACATCATATACATAGTCATATCATTTCATAAACATCTCACACATATCAAGCATATGACACGTGTAAAGCCACGAGGCACGTGTCATCGTACAAAACACAAACTTCTAACCACGCCGATAGTAAGACCACTTACTTGGATGGCCTTAGTCGAAGTTCTATCTAACTCCAAATTAGCTTGCTTTTGTCCCTCAAATTCGTTTCCACTTATGTAGAAACGTTTCATCCTATTAAAGACATTCACCTAATTCATTTAGTAATTCTAATTTTTAAATTTTATTAAGTACTTCAAATTCTTAATCTTTCAATTTAGATTTAATGTTTCTTGCGATATAAATATGTCTAGCAAATACAATAGATACTGACGTACCATTTATTAGATACTATGATTCATAATATATTTCAGAGTTATTTTTTAAATGAGAATATATGTTTGTTATAATATCATATTCACTGGTCACATCAATTTAATATTTCATAATCTTCCATTTTTTTCTCTCCTCTATGTTTTATTTCTATTATGTTTCCTCTATATTTTATTTCTATTCGTTACCCGAGTTACTTTTGATCAATTTGAATAGATTATTAATTTTTTTTAAATGGTTATCGATCTGAAGTTATTTCTACACAGCCGCCTCAATTTAATTATAACAAAATTGATGAAACTTTGACGAGAAAGGAATTTGGAAAGTGACTCACTATGATTACGAGACTTCTTTCTTCTTAATATTGAGAGCTTGATAAACATAACACGTCCAATGGAATGACTTGCAAATCGACAAATGATTTCTTTTTTTTAAGGAAGATCTTGAAGCAAGAGAATATACAAATTATTGGGGAAGTGAGCATATTTTATATATATATATATATATATATATATGTATGTATGTATGTATCTTAGATCTTGGTAGATGCATAGAGAATGGTAATGTCTGATCCTTTGTCAATATCCTGTCCCTAAGCTTGTCGCTCATTGATAGACACAAGTTCCACTAATAGAGAAGTCTATGGTCCATAGACTAGGAGAATCCTTCCATTGGTTCTTACGTAAGTTTGGTTAATTTTTGTAAGGTTTGGAACTCTTAATTGGGATTCTATGATATGTGTCTCATGGTCGGGTGAAATATCAACAGAGTGATTTAAACAACAATTCCTTCGATCATCATAGCTATTTCTTTCTATTCTTAATCAGTTCATGATTTTGTCTCTGGAGTGATTAGGGTTGACAAGTGGGTTGACTATCTAATCAGAGCATCAACGACCACATTTTCTATATCGAAGGGGTATTATATGTCGACGTCATAATACTTCACTAGCTCAACCCACCTATGTCGCTTAATAAATTCTTTCTAAGTAAAGAAGTATATTAGACTCTATAGCTTATACGAGTAATGTCTACAAATCTCTAGTACAAAGACCGTTACTATCCACGCTAAGTAATGTCTCCAAATCTTTAGTGCAAAGCCTAATTCATGATAATCTTCTCATGCTACATTAATATACATCACAATCCTTTTTTTTTGCAGGAAACTTTATATTTCATGAAACCTTCTTCTTAGACTGACACTATAAGCGCTGAGGCTGAAATTAGTATGTGTTTAAGGTCTTAGAAACTAACCTCATATGCTTTGTTTCATACCAGCAAACTTATTAAGGTTGTTATATTGAATTCATCATCATTTAAGATGAAATCATCTTGATTTGGGTGTTTTAACATTTCTTCAATATGGCACTCGTTCTTGATGCTCGTTTCTCTCTCCAATCGATGTGGGATCTCACAATCAACCCCTTTTCGAGCTCAGCATCTTTGCTTGCACACCACCCAATGTCTATTCTCCTTCGGGGCTCAACCTCCTTGTTGGCACACCGTTCGGTGTATGGCTCTGTTACCAACTGTAACGATCCTCGATTTCTATTAACCTAAAGTTGCTACCATCTTCATAACATAATCTCTTATGTGGAAATAAGCATTTAAAGCATCTTCGAAAAACAATGTCATGGACTTACATGTTTTAAAAAGATCTTTAAAGAAACATAAACGAAATATTAAATAAAACAAAGTAAATATTAAAGCAACATAAACGCCCTGTATTAACCTAATGCCTAAGAATTTAAATACAAATATCGTATGAATGTGTCATGGTATTTACTTGCGATGTCGCCGTCAGCCGTATAAGGGTGTCTTGCCTTTACCTGAAAATAGAAGTAGCACAACTTGAGTATTTAAAAAAAAAAAAAGGAATACTCAGCAAATGACCCCACTATTGGGTTAAGGAATGCAAACACATGCAACTCATGATTAGGAACCTATTTTAAAACCATCATAGAAGTACTCTAGTCGGGAAAAAAATTGGATGTGTAATAATTCCCTACACATGATCCAAACATTCGAGTGTGAGTCCACCAGACGATCCACACACCCCTTGAGCCCATCGTAGTCGGGCTAGTTGTCTGCAGTCGAACGTTCAGAGGTTACCAAATCCTTGAATATCATGCAAGACATCATCATCATCATCATCATCATAGTGTAGTGTATGTGTCCGTATTCATTATCATAAATGGGGAAGTAACCTGATGTAAATGAACACACAATATGTATGAGGTCCCTATAGTTTTTATCTTAAACTATTCTTATGACACAACCTTATACATCATTCACAAATTACCCTAGGTAACATGTATGCATTAGCCTTCATACATTCATCATCATTAACATTATTTAAGGTTGTCTCATGAATCTGTTCATCATAATGCAACATGGCATTTCGTACATGCACATCATCTTAATATGAAATATCATCATATTGAGTTATATTGTCTTTTGTCATCATGTCATCATGTCATCATGTATCATCGTCATCATATCATATCATCATATCATAATATCATCATATCATCAGAATATTATATCATCATCATCATCATATAATATCACACCATATCAACTCACATCATCATAACATCATGATATCATTATTATACATCATCATATTATACAACTGCACATCATCATCATCATAGTATGTAAGCATAAATGACATGTGCGAGAGTCACTGGGCACGTTTCATCATACATAAGGCAAGTCTTCCGACCAAGTTGATAGTAAGGTCACTTATTTAGTTAGCTTAAGCTAGTGTCACTCATTTATCCTTAATGAAAATTCAAGTTTGTCCTTTAAATACCAAGTCAACCCATGCGAGTTCATGACATTAATTTAAGTTCAAACTTTTGCAAAACTATTTCACTCAATTTTTATATTATCAGGAACGATGGATCTCTATTTTGGATTAGAAATTAAGTATAAAACATTATCTACATGTTTATACCAATACAATGAATATAACCTTAGGTTATGTTATTGTATATTAGTAGGGCTTGATGTGAATTTGGACAAATACTTGCATGCTGTAGATGAGAATCGTAGAATTGTAGTAGACTAACAAAATGATGGTTATCATAGGATAAAATTGAAAAAAAAAAAAGTTTCATCTTTTAATTATAACAAACATATATTTTGATTTTAAATAATTCTCAAATATATTAACAAATGATAGTATCTAATAAATGGTACGTTAATAAGTTGTATGTTAGTAGGCAATGTATTAGTTAAACATATTTATATTCCAAAAAACATTAAATCTAAACTTGATTTGGGAAGAAAAAAGAGATGGAGAATAGATATATCGAGCTATTTCTTTATCTTCATTAATTAGAACCACAAGCAGGTTGATCTTTGTAATCATTTTGTTTTAATTTATATTATCAAGATGATGGATCTAAGGTTGAATTGGACTTTGAGGAGTAAAATCACTATGGTACAAAAAAAATAATTAGTAATTGTGGCCTAGGTCAACGAAGTAAGTTGCTCCATCATTGATTTGGTTGGAAGAATTGCTTTTATGTATGATGACACGTACTAGTGGCCCCTACACATGTCATATGTGTGATATACTTTGATATGTGATGTTATGTTATATTACGTTATATGATATGTCATGTCATGTAACGATAAGCTATGTTATTTTATGATATGACATGATATGTTATGTTATGCTATAATATGCTATGACATGCCACGATATGTTTTGAAATAAGGAAATATATAATGCACAACCTTCCTATGTCATGTCTTGGAAGATATGTTATGTATGAAATGATGTATAAAAATTATGTACACATAATTATCGGATTTAATATGTTACGAAAGAATGAAGGTTATCTTGGATAATCTATTATGTCATGATGGAAAGTATGGGGACCTCATGTATAACTGTGTGTTCACGAGTACGAATGCATACACTATGAGACTTATTATAACCATCATGTTGTCATGATGATACGACGGTTGTTATTCCCTTCAGGTGTCTAAAAATCGCCCGTCAGTGAGTACTACCTTGACAAGCAGGCCCAAGGGGATTATTCCCTTCAGGTGTCCGACAACAGCCTGTCAACAAGTGCTAGCTCAACCAGCAGGCCTAAGGGGTGTGCAAATCCGCTTGGTGGGTCCATGTTCGCACGACACATGTGTAGAGAAGTACTACACATCTAATTTAACTTGAATCGGAAAGACGCCTAAGAGAATGAAATGATGTTTTAAATGATAGGTCCCAACATGTTGCATGTGTTTGCATTTTACGATTCAAATAATGGGATCACTTACTGAATATTTCTTAAAATACAAGTCATATGTTACTCTCACATCTCATGTAAAGGCAAGACATTCTTGTACAAATGATGAAGCCAATGCATGAAGACCATTGAACTGTGTTAAGGTAGTTGCATTTCATCTTATTTTATTTTATAGTACTAGGTTAGATTAGGGTAATGATTGATTTTCTAGTTTTTGGATATATTGTTTATTCTCATTTCTTATATGTATTTGGATTGATATAAAGATTTTATTTGCAACCTAAGGGTGTAAGGCTTGACTTACTCTTTCAATACAATACATTCTCTTCTTCCCCGATATTCCCTTCTTATTCACTCACTGTAAAAGATCAATATTCCTTTGATTCATGATCCTGAACTACCGGTGTAAAGCTAGAAGACTAAAGACAAGATGAAGAAGCTGAACCTCGGTTTCGCCCCTTTCCTCTTCATTATCCTGAACCAGATAGAACTGTGGTTCTTTCTCCTGAACCTCGACTGTTTCTTTCGTCTCCCTTATTTGACGAAACCTGTCTAAGATTCTGTGTGCCGGCTTAGTAGCGCGTAAACAGAAGACGGAGAAAGTGATCCCTGTCTCTGCTCTCCTTTTCATTGCCTGAAAATTTCAAAGGGCGTGCCGGTTTGAGGGCCTACATCGACTAGGCCTCCTGTGAAGTTTCACCTAGTGTGGATATCTTTAAGGCTGTCATCTCCTCTATTGCCCCGTAAAGGTTATGTCTCTGTTTCCGCATCTGTTCTATGTCTGTATTCATTGTGAGACTCCAACAAATAGAATTTCACTGACTCACTAAACTATAAAGTTGCTCCTTGAGTTGCCAAGTCAATAGTTCGGTCCGAAGTCCATAGAATTTTAGGTTATTAGTCTAATTAAAAAAGAAAAAAAAAATTATAACCCATCTGATATCTTTAACTAAATAGCCTAGCAAGTTAAAACGTGTAATACACGCGCTGGAAAGAGGCGTGGGAGAGACGAAGCATTAAATAGAATTTTCAGTGCTGTACAGCAATAATGCTACTGAATGGCCCTACACTTAATAGAGTCCACTATAGGGTGACATCAGCAACACGTCACCAGATGACATCATATTTAAAAGATAAGATTTTTGGAAAATTTAAAGCTTACGTCTCAACGGGGCGAGGAGAAGATATTGAAGATAGAGAGATAAAATGGAATCCTTTTTCCATTCATTACCCTCCAAAATTTCTACAATTATTAAAAATTATTTTAATACACAAAAAATAATAAATAAAAAATGGCTAAAGAAAATTAAAAACGTGGAAAAATTTTCAAAATAAAAAATCATATAAAAAAAATTATATTAGTATACGAGTAAGACAAGTAAATAACGTGATCATATCGTAGGAGATACAAGGGAACGTTGTTTTCATTAAATGTCGAATCAAAATTCCAAATCATGGCTTGAATCTGGAGCATGGGGCGTTATAGATGATATGAGAAAAGAACCTCTCCTAATAGGATATCGTACTATTAAGTTTGGTTGCTCGGGTCATTGTACCTTTTGATTATAGTATGGTATTGTCAGATCCGAACATAAGGCTACTTTATTTATTTTCCATATCTTCGCAAGGTGTTTATGGAATTATTATCGTGGGTCGAATTAGTAATTAGGGGCAGTCGTTCGGTTGCCTATCATACTAGGACCAATAGGTCAAAAATAGGTTTGTGTCGTAGGTGTTGAACGATCTACTCACATAGATGTGGGCTTACAGGACTAGGGCTCATAAATCCTTTCTTTCATTCATCAATAAGGTCATAGTCGGTCACTGTTTCGAGTCGGGATCCATAAGTGAAAGTCATAAAAAAGAGATCTTTCTCTTCGTACCTCAAATCAAGAAGAAGGATAGTTTTTTAAGCTGGCCTATATATATGTTTATATATATATATACACGTGTGAATTCGTATCCAATATTTTTCATTTTTTTAAACTTAATTTAGTGTAAAAAATAATTTAACGAAGTTTTTTTTTTTTTTTTTTTTTTTTTTTTTTTTGTCACCATGAACAAAACTCAATATATATCAAGCACAACGTTGACTAAAAAAATAGATATTCAATTCTCGTACCCTTAAATGAAAAACGTTCCTTTTCAATTATTGACAATTACGAGCGTTAGTTGAAAAAATATGTATCACCATCAAATACGATGCATGATCAATAAAAAAAAAAAAATTAATTATTATTTTTAGTTGAGAGGAGATTCAAACTTTTTCATTAATAATAAAATTGATAGAATATGATATTGGAATTAAATTAATTAGAATTGAGTGTATGTAGATCAATAAAGTCAATTTTTGTTGCTTTGATATTCCAAGTTCTTTGTTTTTGGACTCCAAATTTTTTGATAATTTATTAGCTTTTCAAATTTGTGAAACACATCAAATTCATTATTGATGGTTAAAAGTCAATTTGACATTAATTTAATGATAAGCTTTCAAAACATGTTTATAGGAATTGACTACTTATATTACTCTTTTTTTAACTTAGGTAAAAAAATTATTTTAGTCGGTAAATTTATTGTTTGTACTATAGTCTCAGCACGAGTAATTTAGTCTCTGTACTTTATAATTTGTGCCAGTTTAGCTCCTATCCAGATAGAATTAGAGAATAAATTGTTATTCGGGTTAATTCGTGGCTTGACATTTTTTTGTTGGGTCAACCCGACTAACCCTAAAATAGGTCTACGAACAAACCCTATCCTACTTTTAATATCATCAACCTCTTATTACACATAAAATTTAAATATATATTTAATATCTTAGTTAATTTTAGTTTGTTTTTTTTAATATGTTATAAGAATTTATTAGATATTATACAATGTACCACGTCTGTTGGGGAAGAGAACAAAACACCTTTTAAAAGTGTGTGGAAATCTCTTCCTAGCATGTGTTTTAAAAATCTTGAGGGTAAATTCGGAAGGAAAAGTCCAAAGAGGACAATATGTGCTAGAGGTAGGCTTGGACCGTTACAAATGGTAGGCTTGGGCCATTACAAATGATATCAGAGCTAGACAACGGGAGATGTGTCAGCGAGGAGGTTGTTTCCCGGAGGGGGATGGACACGAGGCGGTGTGCTAGCAAGGACACTAGGCCCTGAAGGGGGTGGATTTGGTGGGGTCCCACATCGATTGGAGAAAAGAACGAGTGCCGGCAAGGATGCTGGACCCTGAAGGGGGTGGATTGTGATATCTTACGTCGGTTGGAGAGTAGAACAAAACCCCCTTTATAAGGGTGTTGAAACCTCTCCTAGAGACACATTTTAAAAATCTTGAGAGTAAGCCTTAAACGGACAATCAAAGAGGACAATATCTGCTAGGGGTGGACTTGAACAGTTACATATTATTTTTAAATCCATAAACTAGTTAAATAGAATATTCAAAGTTGAAATGATGAGACTTTCTCTTTTTAAGGATGTATGTTAAAGTGACAAGTTTTGAACCTCCCTTCAACTTTCAATATTGTATTTAACTTTGCCATCTATATACTCTAAGACCATCTATCCATCTTTGCCATCCGACTTTATCACGAACGGAGTCTCGATACCTTTATCATTATAAGTGCCTAGTGTCCTAGTCATGTTTGTCCAATGCGTGTTGTCTATAGCCGCATATCGGATATCCCAATCATGCTTGTCCAAGACATGTTGTCCATGGCCACATGCCCATTCCAAACCCCTTTTACATGCTTTCATTTTAGATATACCTTTACTATTTAATGTTGTGTCAATACCGGGTATATGACAAGTCACCAAAATCATGTCTATACCAACCCAAACTAAAATGCCTATGTATTACAGGAAGATGCGACTAGTCGTCAATTCTTCTTACCTTGAGTTATATGTTATATAAGTCGCGATGTTTCTTTCTTTACTTATAGCCATAATAACATTGTTTTTTTCGATTATTTCAAATTGTTCTCAAATGTATGTCCTCTCATTCATGTTTTCTAAAATATTTCTCGCAAACGTGACTCGAATCTTGAGAATACACCGACGTTATCCACGAAGTCCGAATTTCTCACGGTTGACTTGTACGCTGGATTTGAACAATTGTCATAAAATCGCTATCCTATTACCGCAAGAGTGCGATTGTGACACCTACTACTCAACTAATTCATATCTAATAGACATTTTTGTTTGAAAATCTAAAAATATAATAGTAACAACATTGAAGTTGTGACGTGTCCCACTCCCGTTGCACCACGTGTTGCCCTGCAGCAAATAGAACACCTCAGCTACATGGCTCGACCCGGCTCCATGCAGTCCGTCAACTAAAAAACGACTTAGACAGCTCGGTTTAGCAATTATGACAATGACCTCCTACATATTTTACCCTCCCAGAGTTTGATTTTGACCCTAACTAAGGTAATTAAGGTCAATACGATGCTCTATATCACAATTTCGAGTTGAATTTAATTTAGAATTGTGAAATACTAATGAAAGGAATGGGATCACCTAATAGGAAATGAACTCAGGTGACACTTGGAGCAGCTTTCAAGGAATGAGAGCTAACATACTTAATTTAGGGAGAACACTAGCTAAGGTCAACCAAGTAAGTGACTCTATGTTAGGCTAGGTAATTGCTCGATGTATGACAACACATGCCTAGTGGCACTGGAACCACATGCCTAGTGGCACCGGAACGTGTCCTTTATGCTTTATGATATGATGTATGACGTATGACATATGACGTATGCTATATGATATATGATATATGATGTATGATGACGCGTATGAGTTATATGATGACGTTTAATGATGTTCTATGATGATTATGATGTGTCATGGTGACGTTGTATGATGATGACAATGCATGATGTTATTTCCTTAATATGACTTTACTTTTCCTTATTAAATTGAGAAGCATGTTGTGAATGTCATATTACTTATGACGATAGTTATGCTTAGGACACAACCCTAGATAACGTTAACGATGATGATAAGATGAAAAATTAACGCACATATATTACTTTTAGGATGAAACTAGGGTTGTGTCATAAATATGTTTTAAAGACGAGAAACTATATGAACCTCATGCATTTCTGTATGTACATAATCATCGGGATACTTCCCCTTTTATGATGATGAGTATGCATGCGTATGTAACGACGACGATGGTGATCATGTAAGCATGACACTCAAGGGTCTGTTGACCTCCGAACATCGCTACGGACATCTAGCTCGACTATGATAGATCCTGGGAGTGTGCAAACCGACTACAGATTCACGCTCGCACGTGTGGTTCGTGTGTAGGGAAGTACTGCATATCCAATTTAGTCCGAACTAGAGGCCACCTCTATGATGTTTTAATGATAGGTCCCTAGAGCATTATTGCATGTGTTTGCATCTTTTCACAGACCCTATAGTGGGGTAACTTACTGAGTATTCTTTGAAATACTCAAGCCGTGTGCTATATCATTTTTTAAGTAAAGACAAGGCGCCCCTATACGGTTGACGATGACATCGCAAATCAGAGACCATGACACTTGCATAGGGTAGTAGCATATTTAATTTCCTAACTTAGTATAGAATAGGTTGTTATGCCTTTCATGATTTAAATTAATTTCATTATCGTTTTCAATTTCATTTCTGAATTATGTTTTGAACACGTAAGACCATGACGGTGTTTTCAAACACTATGTTATGTTTACTTTGAATTTTATGATTTTTATGATTTTAACGATGATGTTAAAAGTTATATTCCACATATGAGTTTAAGTTAAGATGACGGTAACGACTTTAAGTAACTGAAATCTAGGGTCATTACAAATAATGATAACCATATTTTAAAAACTTATAATACTAAAATTAATCTACTATCTAAAATAAAAATATGTTTTATATAAGTTCTTTAACAAAAAAAAAAAATAAATTAAATTAAACCTCTATATTTTAGAATTTTTTTTTATTATTATTATCCCTTTTCATTTTATTTATTTATTATTATTGGATATGATAATATATGAGACCTATAATGAGATAACATAATAATATTTGTACTCTCATTCGTATTTACATTTTTATAAATGTTAAATCAACTAAAAATTAAATAATTTTATTACATTTTTTTTTTCAAATTTCGTGGTTATGAGGTAATTATTAAAATGTTATTAGCGTTATGGATTATTCCTCGAGTTTAAGTTAATCTTGATAAATAAATAAAAATTAAATTAATAATTTGTAATGAAGTCTAATTTGGTTGCTGATAAAAATTAAAGGTGAAATGTCTCGATATGATAATTTTCAGAGTGTTTATATATATATTTCCTACTATAATTTTCTGTGACCTAACAATATTTTGAGTTTCTATAATTTTTAGTTGTCCATAATTATATTTTCCATAACCAACTGTATTTTTATTTTATTAATTAAAAGAATTTAACTTTACTTACATTTACTTACCTATTTACTATTTTGGTTGTTTCTTGATGATTGAGTTTAGGTTTCTAATATATATATATTTTTTTTCATATACAACGTTAATAAAATAAATAAATTATATTATAAAAAAAATTCGAGTTTAGATTTTTAATATATATATATATATATATATATATATTTTGTATGAAAGCGCTACAATTAATCAAATAAATAAATTATATTATAAAAAAAATTCGAGTTTAGATTTTCAATATATATATTTTATGCAAACGCTCCAATTAATAAAATAAATAAATTATATTTATAAAAAAGATTTGAGTTTAGATTTTTTTTAGTTTTAATCTTAACAAGAGTTTGTAACACTAAAAAAAATGTCAAAAAGGACAAAATGGGCATTTTATCACTCGGCCCATTATAGGGGTCTTCACGATTCTCTACAGAATACGTGTCAAAGAGAAAATATGAGAAAGAAAGTTAGAGAGAAAATTTGAGAGGGAAAAGTAAATAGCCGGAGTCCTCGTCGGAGAATCACCAACGAAATTCATCGTCTACGGAGACTTACACTTTGAAGCTTCTTCTTAGAGAGAAGAAAGACTCGTGTTGTTGAGGTTCCTTCTTCCTTCAAGATCCGAGAGAAATTCGCAAGGTAAGACTTCGAACGTTACTCTTCAGATCTGCTACCGTCAATAAAATAAATAAGTTATATTATAAAAGAAAATTGAGATTAAGTTCGGACTAGACCACATACAAATTTTTTTACGGTCGAACTATTGAAATTTTGTTTGATATACCAATAATGTTAGTAGCTCTATTGTTTAAAATATATAGTTATGTATCATTTTTTTTATATACATTATAATACAAAGAATATTATCATATTCATATATATATAAGAGCTGAAAATTTTACTTGGTCGCAATTATTTGAGATAAAATATAATATCATTAAAATATCATAAAAGAAAAAAGTAAATTTCATTGGCGGTGAATATAAAGTTTATATAAAAATATATATATATGAAATCGAAATTATTAATAATTAAGCTTACTGAAATTTTTTTAATTAGGAAGATTTGTTAGTCAATAACTTTAGAAAATTGTTATTTTTAATTAGAAAGATTTGTTAGTAACCTTAGAAAATTGTTATTTTTAATTAGAAAGATTTGTTAATAGTTTCTTAAAAAGTTTAGGGCTTGATAGGAAAGTTTAGGAGATTTGTTGTGCTTTCTCCCCTTAGATACTGATCAAGTAAACAGTAATTGAAAACAAGGTTTTTCTCTCCTTACGAGCTCTCTCCCTTCCTTCAAGTTGTCTTCTTCTATTTGTTTCGACATATTTCGATCGTGGATCATATCCAACAGTTGGTATAAAACTCCCAGGATGTCGAAACAAATGTCGTCACCATACAAAGTCGCCGGAGGAGATGTGACAACGATAAGGAGCAGAAGGAAAGGGAGTGTAGCGCTCTAGTGCCCATTACTCACGAAGAGTAACTACGCAACATGGTTGATAAAAATGTGTGTTAACTTACACAGGGCATGTGGGACGCCATTGAACATGGTGATCAAATGAGAAGAGTAAGGACAAGATGACTCTTGTCGCCATCTACCAAGCGGTCCCGAAGGACGTTCTTCTCATGTTGGAAGAGAAGGACTCGGCAAAGGTAGCGTGGAAGACGCTGCAAACAATGAATGTGGGTGTGAAACATGTCATGGAAGCAAATGTGCTGACCTTGAAGATGTTGGGTTTTATGTCATAAAACTCATAGTTTGTAAACAAAGACATATTCTATTTTCAATAAAGTTATTATTGATGTTTATTCAGTAAAGGTTGTTATTGAATAAAGTGAACTTTATGATCATTAATCTAAATCCAATAAACTAAGAACACTCTGGCTATAGTATGATTACTTGAACTATATGTAGAGACATAAGAGTGGATCAAGTTCAAGTATATAGTCAAAATGATCTATAGTATAAGGATAAAGCTGAGTACCTTATTCTGGGGACACTATGGATGTGGCCCACTTTTGTATATGATATAAACAATGTGATCACTAAATTGTACATGTGGAGACATGTGAGTGGGGGCGTCCTATGCAATGAGTATTGCATAAGATCGGACCACGAAGAAAATCACTCTCACTTTATAATGTCGTTTACTATTGAGACTGGTTTTCTTTTCATTCGATGACCTAGGTAACTCGATCTTAATCCTGAGCTAACCATGAACTCTTGTTCATTCGGAATTATCCTTAGATTTGCATGGGTGAGAGTGGCTCGAGTTCGCCGACTCAATAGACCTCCCATTTCAGGGGTAAGACTGGGTGAATAGCTGGGGATGTGGGGTGCAAGATGAAATTCGCTCCTACCCACTTTTAGGGATAAAAGAGAGGTAGTTCCCTCAAGTACTGACTCTAGGTCTTGAAAAAGGGGCCCCACCCACTCATTGGCTTGAGAGGGATTCGGTTTACTGGTTGGACCATAAACCAATTGTTCATTAGAGGATCAGTGAGACATAAGGAACAAGAAGTAACTTTAGGGGTAAAACGGTAAATTGACCCAGCTCTAGTTACGAACAACCTGTGAATGATCGACTTACTAATCATGGTTATATCAAATGGACATAAATATATCTATAGTGAGGGAAGTGCAACTACTAGGCTATAGTGGAGTGTCCTAGTAGTTAACGAATGTTGGTTAACTAGGTTAAAGAGTTTAACCGGTTAATCTTGGATCGTTGGAGCCCATGATCTATAGGTCCATTAGGTCCCTCTGCTAGCTCTATCGGACTAAACCATAGAATAGTGTGACGAGTGAGTTCGAAGGGTTCGAATTCAAATTAGGGAATATGCGCTACATGTATACGATATATTTAACCGTATTTTTGTTTTATTTATGAATTAAATAAAAAGAGAGAATTTAAGATATTTAAATAAGATATAAATATTTTAATCAAATATGTGTCGGAATTGATTGGAATTGGCTTTTGAATTAATATTAAATATTAATTAAATAGTTTAATTAATTATTTAATATTACTTTAATTTGAAATTAATTATTCAAATTAATTGTTTGAATTAAAATGAAGAAAGTCAAAATGTTGACTTTGGAAAAATCCATGTTAGTGGAATTTTGAGGTGTCAAAATTTGGTTTAACCAAACTTGCATGCTTGCCAAATAAACCCTACAAGTTTGAGTGGAATTTTGAGTGTCAAAATTTGGTTAACTCAAACATACATGCTTGCCACATAATCCCAAACATTTGAGTGGAATTTGAAGTGTCAAAATTTGGTGATCTCAAATTTGCATGAACATGCAAACATGACTCTTTAAATAGTGTGATCATGGTACACGGAAGGGGTTCTTCGTTGAAAAAACCTTGAGAAAATTCTCACAAACTCTCTCTTCATATATACTAAATCCCTCCCAAGTTTAGTCACTCACTGGATTCCACAATCCCGTTCTAAGGCCAGAGGATAGTGGAGAAGACACTAGTGGTGGTTCAAAACCGGTTCGTGAGGAAAAAGAAATTTGAACTACAAAAGGTTAGTATTCAAACTCATTAAGTTTTAATACTTATGAACATGCAAGTTATTTACTAAAATTGATGTTCTAAGAGTGCCTAAGATCTAAATTGCTTCCACATGTGCTTATTAACACCATTAGAAAAATGAGTTTGAGGCTATCTGCATGAAGGATGGTGAGTCAATAGACGACTTTTTTCATGAAGCTGACGACGATCATAAGCGGCATTCGTTCATTAGACAACGTGGTGGAGGAGATCTCTATCGTCAAGAAGTTCTTTCGAGCTGTTCCCCCAAGATTCATGCAAATTTTTACCTCCATCGAGCAGTTAAGCGACCTTAAGAACATGTCGGTTGAGGCAGTCGTTGGTTGTCTTAAGGTCCATGAAGAGAGACTTCATGACTACGAAGACAAAGAGGGGAGAAATAGCTCTTACATGAGGAGTGACTCACACGGACGAAAAAGAAAAAAGCAGATGACTCTTCTTTCTCAAGTACGAGGGGACGTGGCAACCATAACAAAGAAAACAAAAGTTGTGGACGTGGTCATGAACGTGGCTGCGGACGTGGTGGCAGAGGAGGTCGTGATACTACCTCACAAACCCATTAAAATGCCAACCCTTAGAAGGACAAGAGTATGATCAAGTGTTACTTGTGTGGAAAATACGGTCATTATGCGAAAGAGTGCCGCAACAAGGAGCGCAATAAAGAGCAAACCTCATGTTCTTGGAGGATGAAGATCCCACATTGATGTTGGCCAAGGAAATGTCCAACGCGTTGATAGAAGAGAAGGTTATGGCGAACCCTTTGATGGAAGGAGAAGACTAAGTGGAGACCAGCACGTGGTACCTAGACAACGGAGCGAGTTACCACATGACCAGAGAGCGAGCAAAGTTCAAGGAACTTGATGAGAAGCTCGTTGGAAACGTGAAGTTTTGCGAGAGATCAATTGTAGCTATGCAACTTGACAGACAATTATTTACCGGCTCGGTAGAGAAACCCATAGTCTATAAAAGTCCATCTTTCTCTCTTTTTTTTTTTTCTTCCAATTAAACCAAAAAAAAAATAATATTCTTTTATATCTTTATATACTATAAATACATTTACCTAACAACATTTTTCTTTCACATAACCTCTCTTTTATTATTATTATATTTTCTCTAAAAATGGTTTAAATTATAACAATTTTACTTTTCCATAACTTCCATCCCTTTATCCATTTTCTTGATAAGTTTTAATGATCTAATATTTTTTATTATCATTATATTTTTCACAACCAATTTAAACTATATTTTATTAATTAAAAAATTTTACTTACTTAGATGGTTAGAAATTTTAGCTCTTCAATAACTCTGTTACCGGCCGCCGTGGTTGTTACTTGATTTTCGATTTTTTAATTTAAATTTTCAATATTTATTTTTTGTAGTAAACTTTAATTTTAATCACGGTTATATTATAAAAAAAATTATTTTATATATATATATGAACTCGATGCATAACAGATTAGGCCAGACCGATAGAAGATATTATTATCGTAATTAAACATGTTTTCATTGTTTGAAAAAGAACATTTTTTACTTTCTCTCATAATTAAATAAAGAATAATACTATAATTTTCGTTGGTAAGTAACAACATTTTGAATCACTTTCCCATCACCACCATCCTCATCCTTCTACTCGTTGATTCAGTATTTTCCATAATTATATTTTACATAACCTCTTTAACTATATCTTATTAATTAAAAGAATTTAATTTTACTTACATTTACTAGAAATTTAGCTCTTACTATTCCGGTGTTGGTTGTTCCTTGATTTTCGGTTTTTTCATGTTGTCAAAGAGTTGAACAATGGTTTTTTTTGTGTTGTCAAAGAGTTAAACAATGAAAATAGATGGCGAGTGCCTAATCGAATTGATCGCGTCAGGTAGGAATCTACCGGTCTGTTCGAATGCTTCAACTGCATACATCATTGGACACCTATCGTGATGATAAACGGCTCATCTTCCCGTGATCTTCTCTTGAATTCTCAAAACTTATGTAGCTCCATTCTCGTAGGGACAGAGAACCCATCGAAGTTTAGATTTCCAATATTTATTTTTTCATATACTTAATCAAACCGTTAATAAAATAAATAAATTATATTATAAAAAAATTGGAGTTTAGATTTTCAATATTTATTTTATTTATTTATTTATGTTTTGATCGTGATCAAGCGCAACAGTTAATAAAATAAATAGATTATATTATAAAAAAAATTCGAGTTTAGGTTTTGAATATATATTTTTTTTAATGTTTTAATCTTGATCCTTAATAAAATAAAAAAGTTATATTAAATAAAAAATATTGTATAGTTAAAATTGAAACTTTTTTTTGGTAAACGAATAATGTTAGTAGCTATATTGTTTGGAATATTGAGTTATGTATCTTTTATATAGATTATAATGCAAGGAATATTATCACTAGCCTAGTTAAGCCCAATCATTATAGGAGAGATTAGGATTCAACAGACACTATATTTACAAAATTAGGATTTTAATAATAAATTTAGTAAAATGATTTAGGAATAAATTTAGAAAAATGATTTCTAGAGTGTTTTGTAAATCTCTCCCAATTGTTACAAAATTATTACAAATTCATTTCAATTATAAGATTTTATTTAGATTTATAAAACTTTTAACTATTTTTAAAAATGTTACTCACACTTTTTATTAACATTTTTTTATTTATTACATTTATATATATATATATATATATATATATATATATATATATATATATATATATATATATATATATATATTTAAATGAAACATTAGTCTATAATTTTTTACGATAAATTTAAAAATAAATAAATATTATTTTTCGTGGTCACATTTTAATGGTCCGCTATTTAAACTCATCAATATTTTTCACACCACAACACACAGAACATTTGTTTCCTCGATCTAATTTTTTTTTAAAAAAAGCTCCATTATTGCTCTCTCCAAACTTCCAATTCTATTATTTTTAATCTTATTCATTAAAAAAAAAGAGTTTTATCTTATTCATTAGAGAAAAAAAAAAAGAGTTTTTATCTTATTCATTAGAGAAAAAAAAAGTTTTTATCTTATTCATTAGAGAAAAAAAAAAAGAGTTTTTATCTTATTCATTAGAGAAAAAAAAAAATGTTATCTTATTCATTAGAGAAAAAAAAAGAAGAGTTATCTTATTCAAGAAAAAAAAAAAAAGAGTTTTTATCTTATTCATTAGAGAAAAAAAAAAGTTGTTTATCTTACTGAAAAAAAAAGAGTTGTTTATCAGAAAAAAAAAAAAAAAAAGAGTTGTTTATCTTAAACAAAAAAAAAATTGTTTATCTTATTCATTCGAGAAAAAAAAAAGAGTTTTTATCTTATTCATTCGAGAAAAAAAAAAGAGTTTTTATCTTATTCATTAGAGAAAAAAAAAAGTCGTTTATCTTATTCAGAGTCGTTTATCTTATTCATTAGAGAAAAAAAAAATCGTTTATCTTATTCAGAGTCGTTTATCTTATTCATTAGAGAAAAAAAAAAGAGTCGTTTATCTTATTCAGAGTCGTTTATCTTATTCATTAGAGAAAAAAAAAGAGTCGTTTATCTTATTCAGAGTCGTTTATCTTATTCATTAGAGAAAAAAAAAAGAGTCGTTTATCTTATTCATTAGAGAAAAAAAAAAGTCGTTTATCTTATTCATTAGAGAAAAAAAAAAGAGTCGTTTATCTTATTCATTAGAGAAAAGAAAAAGTGTTGTTTATCTTATTCATTAGAGAAAAGAAAAAGTGTTGTTTATCTTATTCATTAGAGAAAAAAAAAAAAAAGTGTTTTATCTTATTCCTCAAAAAAAGAAAAAAAAAAAAAAAGTGTTTTATCTTATTCCTAAAAAAAAAAGCCTATTACTTCATATTGTTGCTCTCGGGAAGCTTCTAATTCTATTTTTTTTATCTTATTCCTCTCCAAGCTTCTAATTCTATTTTTTTTATCTTATTCCTCTCCAAGCTTCTAATTCTATTTTTTTTATCTTATTCCTCTCCAAGCTTCTAATTCTATTTTTTTTATCTTATTCCTCTCCAAGCTTCTAATTCTATTTTTTTTATCTTATTCCTTAGAGAGTCTATTACTTCATAGTGTTCAGTGTTGTGGTGTGTTGTAGATGTCTATTACTTCAGTGTTGTGGTGTGTTGTACTGGTTTGATCCTGAGTCGTGGAAAGGATTGAGTTTGCTCTTGAACTCGTAAAAAGAGCGGTGTACCGGTTTGATAGGTCGAGTTTGACTGAACTACTATAAAATTTTAAGTTATGTATAAGTTTTCCTATTTTAAATTCTAAATTTTAAGTTATGTATAAGTTTTATTGTTATTAGAAAAAAAAAATTAATAATTACATTGTTCAAACCCTATTCACCCCTCTGGGTTGTGAGGGTTGTCGTATCGATCCAACAATGTAATTATTAAATTATTTTTTTGAATAACAATAAAACTTATAACATCCAAATTTAACTTATAACATCCAAATTTAAAATTTAGAATTTAAATAGGATTTTTTGAATAACAATAAAACTTATAACATCCAAATTTAAAATTTAGAATTTAAATAGGAAGGGGTTAGAAAATATAACACCGTAGTTTTATAGTGGTTCGGTCAAACTTGACCTACCTCACTCCCCAAGCACCTCTTGAAAATTTGAATATAACTTTTGACTCTTTCCTCGGATCAGAGCCCAACCGCTACACCGCTCTTTTTACGAGTGCAAGAGCAAACTCAATCCTTTCCACGGTTCATGATCAAACCGGTACACAGCTCTTTTTACGAGTTCAAGAGCAAACTCAATCCTTTCCACGATTCAGGATCAAATCGGTACAATTGTCTGAAATCTTATAGAAACACACCACAACACTCTAAATAATAGACATCTCTATCGGGAATAAGAAAAAAAAAAACACCACAACACTAGATAATAGACATCTCAATCACGAATAAGAAAAAAAAAAAAAAAAAAATATATATATATATATATATATATATATATAGAATTGGGAGCTTTCTAGAGAGCAACAATGTAAGCTTTTTAAAAAAAAAATTAGATCGAGTAAACAAATGTTATGTGTGTTGTGTTTTGAAAAATATGAAGAGGTGATGAGTTTAAATAGCGATCAAGTTGTAAAAATAGGAATTGATACGGACCACTCAAACGTAAACCGAAACGTGGACCACGAAAAATAATATTTATTTATTTTTAAATTTATCGTAAAAAATTATAGACCACATGTTTCATTTAAATATATATTATTTTAAATAAATATTAAAAAGATTTTAAATTCATTTTTATTATATATATATATATAGATATATATATATATAACATATTTAAATGTAATAATATGAAAAAAAAAATGGTAATGAAAACGGTGAGTAACATTAAAAGTTTTATAAATTTAAATAAAATCTTGAAATGATTTTGTAATTCAAATAATTATCCTTATGAAAACTAAATGAAATCTTTAAAATTTGTTTCCATTTAAAAGTAACCGAAAACTTTTATAAATGTAATTGAAAACTTCATGTGTTGCTCTACCAAATTTATAAATGTCATATTTCGATTGGTCTATGATGTCAATTTTGCCGCTGGTCCATGATGTCAATTTTGTCACTACATTATCAATTTTGTCACCATATCATCACGTCAGGTATCTTATTTTGAATTTGATTGGTCCATGATGATATGAACCAAGAGACATCAATCATACAATATACTTCAATGAAGATGTGAAGAAAAGGTTGTCAAAATTATCAAAAGATGTTTCAATTCATGCTACATTGAAGAAGAATGTTTGATTGTTGTAAATTTTGGGTGGGTTACAATTTAGAATAATTTAGAGTTACTGTATTTTAAGACTTTTTATTTACGTTACATTTACATAATGGCTAATTATGGTCATTAAATATGAATGTTACAACTTTTGGTATGCCTTTAATAGTTTAATTTTGAGGCTATATAAAGCCATGTATGTTGTATTCGTAAGCAGGCTTGAAAAATATAGTAAAAGAAGCATTTGTGCTTTCTTTAGCCAATGGCTAAGTTTCTTTGCAATTCTATGTAGTTTAGGTTGCATGTAGAATCATTCAAGCTCGACATGATCAATCTTGCTTGTGGAGTGATTCGAATCTCAATCAAGTGTTCTTGTCTTGAGATATTTGATCAACAAGAATCATTCAAGTTATACATGATCGATCTTGCTTGTGGAGTGATTCGAATCTCAAACAAGTGTTCTTGCCTTGAGATATTCGATCAACAAGGTAATCCGAATCTTATTCCCCTTGTATTGATTCCTTATCTTATCACATGATGTCAATTTTGCCACCACATCATCACGTCGGGTATTTGTTTTGACTGGAACTTCTTCGTTTTATCTCTAATTTGAGTGAACCAAAAAAGACGTTGAAATCGTTATTCCTAACCTTACACTGTGGACAAAAATACTCAGAATTGTTAATAATTAAAGGTAGTTTTGTTATTATCAAAACATCAATTAATTAATTAATTTGAGATTAAGGCGAAAAAGCCAATAGTGTTCAAACAATCTGGTATCAGAGCGAGGTTAGTGTAGGTTATCTGATCTCTTGGAATTCTTAGTATGTTATGTGGTTGCGGCTCTGTCTGATCTTCGACATCAGAAACGATTTCTTGAGATTAGTAGTGAGTGAGTTTCTTTTATGTCGTGAGTAGTCTATGACTCTACAAGTCTTGTGTCAAAAGAGCTTGTTTGGTATTACTAATGTATAGCCAACATGATGGGTGATTTTCAAATCGTCGAAGGAATCAAGAAACACAACAATAACAACTACAACACGTGGGCAACATGCATGATGTCCTATTTACAAGGATATGATCTTTGGGAGATTGTTGGCGAGTGCGAAACTACCCCGTCAGAGGATGATTCTATTTAAAAGCTCTCTCCTTCAAGTAGTCTTCTTTTATTTGTTTCGACATATTTTGATCGTGGGTCATATCCAACATTTAGTATAGAGCTCCCAGGATGTCGAAACAAATGTCATCACCATACAAAGTCGCTGGAGCGTGGGGAGTGTAACGCTCCAGTACCCATTACTCACGAAGAGTAACTACGCAACATGGTTGATAAAAATGTGTGTTCACTTACACAGGGTGTGTGGAAAGCCATTGAACATGGTGATGAAATTGAGGAGAGTAAGGACAGGATGGCTCTTGCCGCCATCTACCAAGCAGTCCCGAAAGGTGTCCTCATGTTGGAAGAGAAGGACTCGGCAAAGGCAGCGTGGGAAACGCTGCAAACAATGAATGTGGGTGTGGAACGTGTCAAGTGTGAATGTTTGCTGAATCACCACACCTAAATGGGGTGAGAGTTCTATTATTTATAATCATTTACATGATATAGAAAATGGTAAATTACAAATAATATGGAAATAGTAATAAAAGGAAAGAATAATAAATGAATGCAATATATTTGCCTTTAATAAGAGGGCAAATATGGTAACCCGTAATGTAAGGCAAATATCTAGATATTTGCCTTATAATGAACGGTCAACTATCCTTAACACCCCCCCGCAAGCTGAGCGTCGGATTTGAACGAACGTGAAGCTTGGATCTGAAAAATTCAAAGAGAGGTCGAGAAATACTCTTTGTGAAGATGTCAGCAACTTAGAGATGAGAGGGTACATATTGTGTGCGAAGTTTGCCAGCGATAACAAGTTCTCGAAGGAAATGATAATCTAGTTCAACATGTTTGGCCCGCTTGTGAGAAACGGGATTAGAGCTCAAAAAAATAGCACTTTTGTTGTCAAATAAGAGTAAGGGCTACTGTGAAATAGGGACCTTGAGGTCATGCAAAAGATGCGTAACCCAAAGAAGTTCAGCAGCGGTTGTGGCAAGAGCACGATACTTAGATTCACAGCTGGAGCGTGAGACAGTAGGTTGCTTTTTGGCACTCCAAGAAACCAGATTGTTACCAAGATAAATAGAATAGCCGGATGTAGAACGACGAGTATCGGGACAACCAGCCCAGTCAGCATCCGAATAAGCGACTAGCGTACTAGGAACAGTGGATGGACGAAAGGTAAGACCAAAGTGGAGTGTTCCTTTGACATAGCGAAGAATACGTTTGACAGCAAGAAAGTGATCTGCAGTAGGGGGATGCAAGAATTGACTGACAGAATTGACAACATAGGCAATATCTGGACGCGTAATAGTCAAGTACTGAAGGGCGCCAACAAGAGATCTGTAGAGAGTAGGATCAGAGAAAGGAGAACCATCAGCAGTCAGGTGTTGAGAAACAACCATGGGAGTGTGAACTGGTTTGCTATCGAGCAACTGAGCACGAGTAAGAATATCTCGAGCATATTTTAACTGACTAATAAAGAGACCATCAGGAGTGGGTGAAGCTTCAAGACCAAGAAAATAACTGAGAGAACCCAAATCTTTGGTAGCAAACTCAGAATGAAGCTTGCAAGTAAAGCTATCAATAAGAGATGAGTTGTTGCCGGTAACAATAATGTCATCAACATAAAGAAGCAAATAGATAATGTTAGATTGCTGATGAAAGACAAAAAGGGACGTGTCAGCACAACTGCAAGAAAACCCAAGTGTGAGAAGAAATGAGCTAAAACTCTGAAACCAAGCACGAGGAGCTTGCTTTAAACCATAGAGGGCTTTCTTTAATAGACAAACATGAGTGGGAAATCGAGGATCAATATACCCAGGAGGTTGTTCCATATGAACACGTTCAATAAGAGTTCCATTGAGAAAAGCATTCTTGACATCAAGTTGTCGAAGAGGCCATTTATTTGTGACTGCAATAGAAAGCACAACACGGACAATGGTAGCTTTGACAACCGGACTGAAAGTGTCAGTGTAGTCAAGACCAGGAACCTGATTATAACCTTTGGCAACAAGACGAGCCTTGAAACGCTCGACGGAGCCATCAGGCAAATATTTAATACGAAACACTCATTTAGAGCCCACCATGTTGGTGTTGGCAGGGCGAGGAACCAAAGTCCAAGTATCATTTTGTTGTAATGCTCGAATTTCTTCATCCATGGCAGCCTCCCAAGCAGGATTCTTAGCCGCAGATTTGAATCCTTTTGGCTCAGTGGATGCAAGAAGAGCAGAAAGAAGTTCAAATGAGCCCAAAATACCAAGATTTGCTGGATGACGAGTCTTGAATATACCAGCTTTGGCTCGTGTGATGATAGGATGAGTGCCCAAAGAAGAGAAATCAACAGGAGGTTCAATAGAGGTCGAATTAGAAGTCGAGGGTGGCAAAGTGGAACCTGCAAGAGAAGTATCAACCTGCACAGACTCATCTACAAGGTCAGAACAAATATCACACGGGGATGAACTGGATCGAGGAGTTTGCGGTGATGAAGTGGTAGGGGGGATGAATCAATATGATGAAAATGTGGTTCTAAGAAATTTGAAATAGGAATAGAGGAAAGAGGTTGGGTCTCGGAGCTAGGGATAGCAGGAAAGTGAGTTTCATCAAATTGAGCATGACAGGTGATATATAGCTTAGTGGTGGCGGGATCAAGACAGCGAAACCCTTTATGAGCAGGACTATAACCCAAAAAAATACAAGGAATGGTGCGGGGAGAAAGCTTGTTAGGCATATAATCACGCAAATAAGGATAAACACGACAACCAAAGGGAAGAAAATTGTCATAATGTGGAGTGTAGCCATAAAGGAGTTCAAAGGGTGACTTACCTCCAAGAAGTGGAGTAGGCAACCGGTTGATAATATAAGCTGCAGTGCTGAAGGCGTCAACCTAAAAACGAGAAGAAAGATGAGAGTGAAAGAGAAGGGCCAAGCCAGTCTCAGTCACATGACGATGTTTTCTCTCAGCACGACCATTTTGAGCAGGTGTATATGGACAAGAGAGTTGATGGTGGATGCCAGAATTACGTAAATGAGTTTTGAAACAAGTACTAGTAAATTCGGTACCACCATCGCTTTGAAATACCTTGATACGAGAAGAATATTGATTTTCCACAAATTTTTGAAATTGAAGAAAAATATCAAAAAAATCAGATTTAAAATTTAAAGGGTAAAACCAAGTGAATCGAGAATAATCATCAATAAAAATAACATAATAAAGGAAACCCGAATTTGATTTGACGGGAGAAGGACCCCAAAGATCACAATGAATAAGATCTAACACATGAGACGACCTACGTTCATTGCGGGAATAAGGCAATCGATGACTTTTCGCAAGCTGACAAGTATTACATAATGATGGAGAAGGCAATAAAGACGTAAGAGAAAGATGACATTTTCTATTTAAAAAAGAAATAATAGAATGATTCACATGACCTAGACAAGCATGCCATAACTCATATGAAGCACGTAAAGATTTGTTTCTAAGGGCTGAAATAAAAGCAGAGTTGCCGCGCTCCAGCACATATAGCCCTCCATCTCTTTTACCGGTTGTCACCACCCTTCCTGTTTGACGATTCTGGATAGTAATAAGATTATTAGTAAATGTAACGGAGAGAGGAAAATCAGACGTTAATTTACTTATGGAAAGAAGATTTTTAGTGAGGTGAGGGACAACCAAGACATCTAACAAGTGAATATTTGGAACAGGAGAAAGAGTATCGGTGTGGGTAATGGGTAGGGATGCACCGTTTCCTACAATCACAGAGTCCTTACCCGTGTAATTTTTAGACTGATCCAAAATAGATGGGTCGGCAGTCATATGGGCCGAAGCTCCAGTGTCCAGAAACCAATCAGCAGCATCGGGTCCAGCAATAGAACATGACGTGTTAAAGGCTTCAGCAAGGTGAGCATGAGAAGAATTAGGTCGAACATACCGTTGGTTGCATGGTCAGCATAATGGCCCTCTTTGCGGCATATTTGGCAGTGAGGTGGTCGACGACCTTGACTTGAGTGGGTTCGTCCTCGATTAAAAGAGTTGTTTTTGTGAGAATAAGAACGACCTCGCTGGTTGGTAAAGAAAGCAGGGTGACTTCCATGGGTGCGACCACGATTAGTGACTGTGAATGCTGTAGGAGTGGAGTTAGAGGACTCAAGGAAGAGTTGAAACAACTCAAAACTTTCAGCTTTAGAGACTAAATCTGCAAAACAGGGGATAGAGGTGAGCCATCTGAGCAGTAGAAAAAGCTGAAAATTCGGTGCCGAGTCCACGAAGGAACCAGTGCACTTTATCAATGTCCTCGACCGGTCTGCCAATGGCATGAAGTTGGTCACAAATTTTTTTGAAGGCACGGGCATACTCAGCAACAGGTTTGGTGCCACGTTTCATCAACTGCAAGTCATCCTTGAGTCTCAGTTCACGAGCTTTCGACTGATGGCTGAACGTAGTTTCCAACGCAAGCCAAACATCACGTGCAGTAGAGAGACCAACGACAACATCCATGGCTTTCTCAGTGAGAGAGGAGAGCAGAAGACAGAGAAGTCGTTGATCGGCTGCTCTCCATGCCAAATATTTGGGGTTGAGTGTTGAAGAGGTTTCTGGTTCAAAGCGAGGTGGTGGAACCATAGTTCCATTGACATAGCCCAGCATGTCTTGACTCTCAAGAAGAGGGAGAAGTTGGCTTTTCCAAAGAAGATAATTGGAGGAAGAAAGTTTCATGGTGATCATATGGATTAGAGTATTGAAAGGAAGAAGATGATAAGAAGATTCGGAAGCCATAGAGAAGAAAGGATCAGGGTTGTTAAACCGAAAGGGCTCTGATACCATGTGAATGTTTGCTAAATCACCACACCTAAATGGGGGTGAGAGTTCTCTTATTTATAATCATTTAGAGGATATAGAAATATGGTAAATTACAAATAATATGGAAATAGTAATAATAGAAAATAATAATAAATGAATGCAATAAGAGAGCAAATATGGTAACCCGTAATGTAAGGCAAATATCTTATAATGAACGGTCAACTATCCTTAACATCAAGGATACAAAGGTGTTGACCTTGAAGAGTGAGTTCGAGGCTATCTGCACAAAGGACGGTGAGTCAATAGATGACTTTTTCCATGAAGTTGACGACGATCGTTAGCGGCATTTGTTCATTAGACAATGCGGTGGAGGAGAGATTTCGTGACTAAGAAGACAAAGAGGAGAAGAAATACCTCTTACTCACACACGAGGAGTGACTCATTCACACTGACGAAAAAGAAAGAAGCATATGACTCTTCTTTTTCAAGTACGAGGGAAAGTGGCAGCCATAACAAAGAAAACAAAGGTCGTGGACGTAGTCATGAACGTGGCTGCGAACGTGGTGGCAAAGGAGGTCGTGACAATACCTCACAAACCCATGAAAATGCCAACCCTTAAAGGATAAGAGTATGATCAAGTATTACTCGTATGGAAAATACGGGCATTATGCGAAAGAGTGCCGCAACAAGGAGTGCAATGAGGAGGCAAACCTCATGTTCTTGGAGGATGAAGAGTCCACATTAATGTTGGCCGAGGAAATATCCAACTGGTTGATACTCAATAAAGAGAAGGTTATGGCGAACCCTTTGATACGAAGAGAAACTTAGTGGAGATCAACATGTAGTACCTAGACAACGGAGTGAGTAACCACATGACCGAAAATCGAGCAAAGCTCAAGAAACTTGATGAAAAGTTTATTGGAAAAGTTTATTGGAAACATCTAGATCAATTGTATCATACAACTCAAATATCTATCTTATTTAGACATAAAATTATTTACAGGCATAGATAAACCATTCTCTATAAAAGTCCATTTTCTCTACTCTCTTCTCAAATTAAACTAAAAAAATAATATTTTCTTTCTTATCTTTTAGGTTGTCATCTTCCTATTGGATACTATCAATTTTTTAACCAATACATGTACCTAACAACATTTTCTTTCACATAACCTAATTTTTTTTATTATTATTATATTTTCCTTAATAAATGATTTTAGATTAGATTTTTAATTTTTTTTTTCTTTTCTAAATTTTAATTTTGATAAGTTATATTATAAACAAAATTTAGAAAAATAATTAATTTTATATATAAGCTCTGCACCATACAAATTTCTCACTTTTTTTTCAAAATTTAACCCAAAAAATAATATTCTTATCTCTTCTCCTTTACTAATTATTTAATCTAATTTTTATTAATTATTATATTTTTCGCAATCAATTTAGAGTATATTTTAATTTTATTAATGAGAAGAATTTTACTCTACTTACCTTTACTAACAGGCGCTGTGATTGTTACTTGATTTTCGATTTTCAAGTTTAAGTTTTCAATATTTTTTTTCTTAAACTTTAATTTTAATCAAACTTTATATTATAAAAAAAAAATTAGACAAACAATTAATTTTATATATGAACTCTTAATAATATGCCCAGGCCAAGACTCGGCCAATAGGATGTTAATATCGTAATTGAACTAAACCAAATTAAACATGTGTTCATTGTTTGAAACAAAACATTTTTCTACTCTCTCTCAAAATTAAATAAAAAATAATATTATAATTTTCGCTATCCCGCTATTGTTACTTGATTTTCGAGTTTAGGTTTCCAATATTTATTTTTTTCATATACTTAATCAAACCTAATAAAATAAATAAGTTATATTGTAAAAAAATCGGGTTTAGATTTTCAATATTTATTTATTTATTATTTTTATTATTATTTATTATTATTATTATTTATTATTATTATTATTTTTTTTTTTTTTTTTTTTTGTGTATGTTTTGATCTTGATCCACAGCTACCGTTAATAAAATAAATAGATTATATTATAAAAAATTCGAGTTTAAGTTTTCAATATTTTTTTTATGTTTTAATCTTGATCGGTTAATAAAATAAATAAGTTATATTAAAAAAATTGAGTTTAAGCTCGGGACCTAGACCACCTACTAATTTTGTATCGTTGAACCTATTGAAACTCTATTTTGTATCGTTGAACCTATTGAAACTCTTTTTTGGTAAACCAATAATGTTAGTAGTTATATTGTTTGAAATATATAGTTATGTACCATTTTTTACCTACATTAATATAAAAAAATTATCATGTATATATGGTTAAAATATCATAACTAGCTCAATAGAGTTAAAGCTCCGTTAAACCCAACCATTGTCTTAGTGACTATATTTATGTTAAGAAAATGATTTAGGATGGTATCAATAAATTTAGAAAAATATTTAGGTATTTTAGAAAAAAAAATTGAGAAATTTTAGGAATAGATGTACTATAAATACCCCTTCATCCCAAGATATCCAAGCAATACAAAGTAGTAGTTATACAAATTGTTTTGTAAATCTCTTCTCTATTGGTCTTAACAAAGTGTGCAAAGTATTTCCCACACAAGGAGTTGTGTTCAACAATCTGGTATCAGAGCGATGTTAGAGTAGGTTATCTGATCTCTTGGAATTCTTAGTATGCTTTGTCGTTGCAGTTCTGTCTGATCTTTCTCATCAGAAACGATTTCTTGAGATTAGTAATGAGTGAGTTTCTTTTGTATCGTGGGTAGTCTATGACTCTGCAAGTCTTGTCTCAAAAGAGTTTATTTGATATTACTGAGGTATAACCAACATGACGGGTGATTTCTAAATCATGGGAAGAATCAAGATACTCAACAACAACAACTACAACACATGGGCAACATGCATAATGTCCTATTTACAAGGACATGATCTTTGGGAGATCGTTTGCAGGTGCGAAACTATGCCGCCAGAGGATGATTCTAACGGCGCCTTGCGCAAATGGAGAATCAAAGCAAGCAAAGCAATGTTTGCCTTAAAGACCACAATCGGAGAAGAGATGTTAGAGCATATTTGGGATGACAAGACACCGAAAGAAGCATGGGACACGTTCGTGATGTTGTTTTCAAAGAACAACGATACAAGGCTACAACTTCTAGAAAATGAGTTGTTGTCAATTTCACAATGTGACATGACGATTGCTCAGTACTTCCATAAGGTCATGTCGATCTATCGGGAGATTACTGAACTAGACCCAAAGTCTGCAATTGGAGAAAATCGAATGAAGAGGATCATAATCCACGAATTGCGACCAAAATATCGAAGCTTCATTATTGCTGTACAAGGATGGCCCACTCAACCATCACTTGTAGAGTTCGAAAATTTGTTAGCCAACTAAGAAGTCATGGCTAAACAAATGGGAGGCATCACACTGAAGGGGGAAGAAGAAGCAATCTACACAAGTGAACGTCGGAGCAATAATAGGCCATCTATCAAATGTGGATACAATGGTGACAAAAGAAGAAGCCACCAAGGAACTGCACAACCTGGGAGAACTCAAAAGAATGAGTTGTCAAGGGAAAAGATTTGAGGGCATTTGCTACAATTGCGGGAAGAAGAGGACCACATGTCTAGAGATTGTTGGTCCAAGAAAAAATCTGACGAAAGCAATGTGGCATCCTCCAACATGGAGATGGAGGAGGAATGTGATGCAAAGGTACTGTATGCCATAGAAGAAGATGAGCTAGCACTCATGGCGATGATGAGAGACCATATCGATTATGAGAATGATTGGATCATTGATTCAGGATACTCAAACCACATGATTGACGATCAAAGTGGAACAATGGAAGAGGGGTGACCCTCAGAGAAGGAAGTATTACCAGGCCATGAGCAAATTGAAGAATTCTTCTGACGGGAGAGCAAACTGAAGAGATTCTTCCATGGAAGACGGGGGAGAAAACTGTACACATTTGTTTAAGTGTTGATGTGCCTGAAGATTCAAGTGACACTAGTGTTGGTGAACAAGAAGTGACTCAACCAAGCGAACCTAGTGCAAATGAAATGACACCTCAACAACTCAAACGGTCAGAAAGAATCCAGAAGCAAAATCTAAAGTATGTCGAAATAGCTATTATAGAGGACGAAATTAAAGAGCCAGAGACGTATGTAGAAGCATCACAAAATACAGCTTGGCAGCAGGAAATGGAGGAAGAAATTATAGCCCTGGAGCAAAATCAAACTTGGGAACTAGTACCAAGACCAGAAGATGTCAAATTCATCTCTTTCAAGTAGGCTTACGAAATAATGTGTCTCTCAGATGGATCAATCGAAAGATACAAGACTCAATATGTAGCTCGAGGGTTCTCTCAAGAATATGGACTAGACTACGATGAAACGTTTAGTCCAGTGGCGAAGATAACTATCATACAAATTCCTCTAATACTTGTGGTAAATAAAAACTGAAAATTATGGCAAATGGATATGAAGAATAATTTCCTGAATAGTGAGTTAAACAGAGAGTTCTACATGGACCATCCAAAGAAATTCGAAATTGAAGTTGGAGTCATTAGTCAATATATGCAAAGTTCGAAGAAGCCTCCTTTGGACGCGGCTCGACGGACCTTGAGATATGTTAAAGGTACAATCAATTACGATCGTTTGTACAAAAGAAGCGAAGATTGCAAGCTAGTTGGATATAGTGATGTGGACTATGCAGGAGACCATGATTCCTGAAGATCAATCACTGGGTATGTGTTTTGAAGGGAATGAACTTTTCATCCACGTAGCGGAAGCATTGGGAACCGTTTTGATTTTTATTATGAATTAAAACAAAAGCAATAAATACAAAAGTAAACAATCTACCTTTGTAGAAACCCTAGCTTGCAAGTCCTTGAAATTTTCCAACCGTGCAAAAGCTCTTCAACATTCCACGAGATCTTCCTTGCTATGACTCGAACACAAGGTCAAGGCTTGTGGGAGCCTCTTAAAAGAAAATCCCTAAAAGATTGGAGAGGAATAGTTTCGAGCATTCGCTGGAGATGTAATTTCATTCTCTAGAGAAAGTGGAAGAAATTGGTGTAATTTGGCTCAATATGAGGGTCCTATTTATACGGGCTTTTGGAGAATATTTGCCAAACAATATATTTGCATATTTGATATATTAGGATGTTATACCTTATACTTATATCAATCATATTTAGATATTATAAGATATCCTAATATATATTTAACCATTTGAATCTCATTTAAATCTCATTTAAATTTTAAATATATTTTTATTTAATCAATACATTAATTGATTTGATACTAATGGAATAAATATATTTTTTTCTTTAATATATCTAACATATTAAATATTAATTTCAAACATTTCAATTAAATATATTTCTTCGGTTTATTTAATATATCTAATATATTAAATATCAATTTGAAACCTTCAAATTTTCTTTCAAATAAATAGAACTTTTTAATGTTACTATGAACTAGCAAGGGGACCTTATGAACCTATAAATTATAAGCTTCAACGACACAAAATTAATTAATTAAACTCTTTGATTAATCAATTTTCATTTATTAACTATAGGTCACTCCACTATAGACTTAGAGTTGCACTCTTATGCAGTGTAGGACAAGTTATGTCCATTGATATAATAATTACAAGCAAGTCGATCCTTCACGAGTTGTTCATAATTACAGCTGGGTCAAAAGTCCGTTTTACCTCTGTAATTATATCTTTCACCTTAAGTACCACTAGTTCTCTAATAAACAATTTGGTTATGATCCAATCATAAACCAAGTCCCTCTCGGGCCAATGAGAGGGTGGGGCCCATTGTGCAAGTCCCGAAATCAATACTTAAGAGAACAACTCATCTATTTTCCTTATATGGAAAGGAGTGAATTCCATCTCATGATATTATGTTCTCAACTCCCTATTTGGTCAAGTCCCAAAATGGTAGGCATATTGAATCGGCTAAGAGAGTCATTCTCACCCAGGTAAATTAAAGGACAAGCCCTCACAGGCCGGAGTTCATAACTCGCTCAAGATTAAGATCGAGTCGCATATGATCAACATGTGAAATATTAATCTTCTCAATTAACGGATTTATAAAGAGAGATTAAATATTTCTTGGTCCAGTCTTATACAAACTCATTGTATAGGATACCCCCACTTACATGTCTCCACATAAACGATTTGGATCAAATCATTTGTAACGATTACAAAGTGGGTCATATCAATAGTGTTACCAAGATAAGACACTCAACCTTATCCATATACTATAGACTCTTTAGGTTATTACTTGAACATGATTTCTTGTATGTTAACCACATACTATTCAAGATCACATTCATAATCTTGGATTTTCATACCATGGATAACAATTAAATTACAAATAAAATAATAAAAATTATTGTTAAAAACTAAATAATTAATTACGAGGCTTTAGGACATAAATCCCAATATGTTCAAGCTCGGTTCGAGAATAATTTCTTGGTGTAACAAAAGACAACCAACTATATCATTGTCAACTAGAGAAGCAGAGTACAGAGTGAGTAACGGCAGGAGCAGCTCAAGAATATACATGTCTGAAAATTATTTAGGATTTTAGGAATAAATTTAGGAAAATGATTTATGTATTTTAGAAAAAGGTTGAAATTTTTTAAGAATAGATTGAATACCGTTTGTATAAATACCCCACCCTACTTACGTCATCATCCCAAGAAATACCAAGCAATACAAAGTAGTAGTTTGTACGTGTTTTGTAAATCTCTTTTCGATTGATTTTAATAAAGTGTGCGAGTATTTCACACAGAGAGTTGTGTTTATATATATAAAAAGCTAAAATTTTACATGAGAGTATTTTATGATATTTTACATTTTTATAATAAAAATTATATTAAAAAATAATATATATATCATAAGATACTGTAGTGGAAAATTTTAGATTTAAGATTTATATATATATATATATACGCGCGTACGTATGTATGTACATAAGTATGTATGTATGTACGTATGTATGTATATAGGAAAAAGATTTCTACGAATTCTCTTTATATAACCTCCGTCTTGGTCCCTTTAAAAATAAATGAAATTTTTTACGTAGACTAAGAATGAAATAGGAGGCACAGACGGAAACAGATAAAACTTTCTCGTCCTTGCCTCGTGGATATTTTTAACCTAACTTTGTTCATCATCATTTTAAAAAGTTTTGATAATTAGTGGCCATTATATTTAAAATCTAATTATTACAAAGTTTTTAATGGTATGATAATTTATTTTGAATATATTTGTTAATGTAGTAACGTGGAAATATATTATTTAACATAATTATTATTAAATAAATCTGACACGTCATCAATAAAATATTATATTGACTTCAGGTACCCATCTAACTTCATCATGATATTTTAAAAATAATTTTGGTGCGTTACATAGTTATTGTATTAAACATTATTGTATAACTTAATACAGCGATTTTGATGTTTAAATAATTCAAAACGTATTTAAACGCAAGTATACAAAGCAACTTCTAACCAGGTAAGACAAAGCGGGCTCTAAGCAGCCTCTTTCAAAAGAGAAATTAAAACCCAAGATGCAAACAAAATCTCTTAACGATATTTTTTTCACACCATTATAAAAAGTGTTTCGTTCTCCTCCCCAACTAATGTGAGACTCTCACATTTCACCCTCCCCTTCGGGGCCCAGCGTTCTCGCTGACACTTCTACTCCTTGGGCTTTCCCTTTCGGGTTTCTCCTCAAGGCTTTAAAACGAGTCTACTAGGGGAAAGTTTCCACACCCTTTATTAAATGGGGTTTCGTTCTCCTCCCCAATCGATGTGGGACATCACAATCCACCCCCCTTTAGGGCCCAGCATCCTTGCTAGCACTCGTTACTTTCTCCGGGGACCCCTACCAAATCCACCCCCTTCGAGGCCTAGTGTCCTTACTAGCACACCGCCTTGTGTCTACCTCTTTCGAGGAACAGTCTTCTCGCTGGCACATTACCCAGTGTCTGACTTTGATACCATTTGTAATTCATTACCGTGATTAAGAAAATATTAAATTTTTTGAAATCTTTCCTCTTCACTTACTCATAACTACAAAAATCATAAATTTCGTAACATTTGTCCCATTAGAAAATATCCCATAGGACATATTTCCCCACAAGCATCATTTTTTTTAAATGCAAATTAAAAAAGAGTACCATAAAGTCCCTTACAAAATAGAGTACCATAATGGATGGGAAGAAAATGACAGCCTACAACAACTTTTTGGATATCATAATAATTCTCCCATCATCAATTTCAACACAGCTCACACGTCTCATGATTTTCCTCCCTATCTCGGTTTGATTCATTTTTTTTAGTGTTAGCCTTTACTTGGAATATAAGAGTAGCACAAGACTTGCATATTTTAAGAGATACTTGGTACGTGACCCCACATGCAACGTGAATGAGATCTATCATTTAAAATCATATTCTCTTAGGTGGTCTCTAGTCCGGATAAATTTGGATGTGTAGTACTTCTCTACACACAACTTACATGTGCGAGTGTGGGCCCACCAGGCGGGCTAGCACACCCCCTAGGCCTGCTCGTCGAGCTAGTTTCTCTGGGCTGTAGTTGGACGTCCGTGCTCGCATACCCCCTAGGCCTGCTCGTCGAGCAAGTTTCTCTGGGTTGTAGTCGAATGCCCAGAAATACAAACACCGTCATGCACCATGTCAAAGAACCTCAGAGTCACTCGTAACTACCACATTGAAGCTTAGAGGAAATCTTTGAAACATTGTCTTCCTTGGCTCCTATACTTGAGAGAACCTTTGTTTCCTCAAGTGTAACCCTTGTCATTGTTACCTTCGTCAGTTCCTTATATTCAACAAATAGCTGCATGGTCGGATCATATCCTCTTATGAAAACTAATGCGTTTAATAAAAAACGCTAAGGTGTCAATACTAATGCTAGAAAACCTTAAATACTTCATTCAACCGTAATTCCCAACTTTCCCACTTCCCTCAATGTGACTTACCGTTTAGGTACCTAATTGTGTAGTGAAGACTTTGGTCTGGAGTTTTGAGCTATTATCCCTTAGACCCTCCCCGGAGAGACATGTGGGGTACTATGCTAACTGAACAACTCAATTCTAACCTGTGCCTAGGGCTTCATGCATTCTCTGGACATAGTCTAATACTTGCATCCAAGGCTTCATGCATTCCCTATGATACAATATGTGTACCTATATCCAAGACTTCATGCGTTCCTTGTGACATAGTCGGGGTACCATCATACATCATACAATTCTTCAAACTCCAACTATAAGGTCACTTGGTTGGCCTAGGCCGAAACTACTACGACTCCTTAATACTAGTTTAACGTTGTTCTCTAAAATTTAATTCTACCTAAGTAATCCCACAATTATAAATTAGAATTCTTCTATGGGAATTAGCTCACCTCGTTTTGCATCAGATAATTTAAACTTGACTCCAAATAATTTAAACCAGCTAAAACTAACCTACCCAAAAGATAATCAGACTAACGTTAAGCGTTTCCAAAGAGTTAAAACTAGTAAGAAAGGGTTCAACCGTATCAGACCTAAGCCAGACCACCTGAAATGTTGACCTAGAGGCGTCAAAAAGTGTATTCTCCAACTCGGTTCGAACCATTCAAATGGGATGAAAAGAGCAATATATCCGATGTGGGACAACTTTTATTTTGTTTTCCTTTTGTCTTTTTTCTTATCTTTCCAATTTTAGGTTATTACATCATACACATAACTTTATGTCATCAAAAGTGTCTTAATCTTGGAATTACTTGGGTACTTCTCCATCATCCCTTTCTTTTATTCTCACATAGGGGATGGTTTTGTAAAGACCATTTTCCTAGTATAGAAGACCTTCACTTCCCAGGCTAAATTTCTTATTGATCTTCTCTCTTAACTTATGTCATAGTCTATCTGTAAGGACTCGTAATCTACCACGTGAGTCAGGTTATCCAAGTATTTGCAAAGCATAGATACATGAAATACGGTATGAACCACGAAGAGAGATGGTGGTAGGACTAAATTGTATGTCACCGATTCGATATGATCTATAATATAGAAGGGTCTGATAAAGCATGAGCTCAGCTTCCCCTTTCATCCGATCATTAAGACGCTCTCATTAGAACACCTTTAAGAATATCTTGTTGGCTACCTCAAATTCTAAGTTGCTGCGCCTCATGTCGGCGTAATTATTCTATCTATTCTAAGTCGTCCACATTCTATCCTTGATCTCTTGGGCCTCACTGGTGACTTGGACTAACTCTGGGACCAATAGTTCACATTTGCCTACCCTGTCCAAGCACACCAGGGCCTTCATTGTTTCAATATCAAGTTTCGAAAAGTATCACACCAATGATTGTCTAATTTGTGGCTGTAAATGATTTTCGTAAGATCTAACTTGAAATCCCAACTGCTTACGAAATTGAGGCATTGCTGCTACTATTAACACTAACATCACACAGTCACGTCTATTCTCCAAGACTGAGATTTTAGCCGAAGTAACCTATGTAAACATATGGGTGCAACTATCCACCCCTACTTGAATGCCAGTGTGACCTTTCACTATCTTAGGTAAACCTAGAAGGAGTTCCATGACATAACCTCTCAAGCTGCTGAACCTTTTAGTACCCCTCAAATTCACTTACGAGTGGTTTGGACATATCCTTTAACAACTTTTCACCTGATCTACCACCGTGAAGAACTTAACCAACCTGGGATTCACTCATTGTGCATCAATAATTTAGTGTAAAATCAAAATTAAGGATGAGTAAAAAAATCTCATGTTCCTTTGGTAAATATGATGTAGGATGCTTACTTTTTAAGTTGTGTTAGTACTCTAACTAGTTATTTCTTCGTAACATCATTAAATTATACTAACTTTTATAGATCCTCCGACACATCTTTATGCCATGGTTGAGGCCAATAAATTCCTAAACTTCCAAGAGCTCTTCTCACGTGCGAGTTGTGCTCGCATGAATTGATTAGTTAAACTCGAAACATTTGAACAAACCTTCTACATTGTCAAAGCGAGGGAACTTACAACTTAATATCTCCAAACAAGTCTAGATCAACTACAAACCGTCCCTCGTTTAAAATGGTTCACTAGGCTACATTCTATAACATTCAATGTCTAAAGGAAATGTTTTTGTTCAACGAAGACTCATAATCGGAGAGCTTGACATAACGCTCACTCCATAGAGATATCAAGTTGGCTTAAGAGCTCATCTTGTTATCCTAGAAACCTCCATGAATATCTGATTCATGGGTATTACTTAAGCTAGGGGAAATTAGTGAGTCCAACGACAACACTCTAATTCACACAACTATGTCGAACTCGCCCTTCTTGGTTCATATACTTCACGGAACCCTTGTTTGTGCATGTTTTTTTTAGATAAGCTTTTAATGTTCAATATATCGCCGCGTGACCCAATTCTTTCCTCTTAATGACCAGAGCTACTGTGCTCTCTGAAAAAATGCTAAGGAGTGTGAAGTATTAACTTAGTAGCTCATATCTCTATGGCTCGGTCTACCTCAACTCTGCCAAATTGTCATGTACATAATCTTAAGAATTGCAACTAGATCACGACTTGATTAGTCTTTATGTATTACTTTATCTTTCAAGTCACACACTCCAAACCTTGCTAAAGTGTCCGATCATTAACCAGTTTGCCTATACATAATCAATTTATACATACATTTTTAAAATTTTTATTATTATTTTATTAATAAATTATTATAAATATATAAGATTTATAAGTATATCTCATCTAATATAATTTACTTCGTCATATAAAATATTTAATTTTTAAAATATAAATTTGCCCTAAATATTTAAATTAAAAATTTAAATAATTTTATTAAAAATATTTATTTGTTGATAATTATCCAGATTTATTATAAAATAAATTTAAAACCTAACATTTTAAGGTATATGAATCAAAATTAAATTAAAAATTCAATTAGATAAAATTATTTTAAATAATTTAATTTAATAAAAATAAAATAATTAATCACAATTAATTATCTAAAATTTTGATAGTTTCTTGAATGGAGAGGTGAGAGATCATCAGACCAAACAAACTAATTTCTAAATTTAGGCGGCACTCTCCGCTGCCGCAGTCTCCGGCTTCCGACGAAATCGCCGCCCCCCTCTCCCCTCTCCGAGCAATCACAGTGGATCCAGCCCATAATCCGCGTCGTTGATGAGATTGCGCCGCCGCCGCCGCTCATTTTTCAGATTCTCGAGGTTTTATTTTTTGTTTTGTTGGGTTATGTTGGTTTAATTTCTTCCATGGAGAAAATTGTGAACAATTTTTTTCTTGTTTTTTGTTGATTTCTTCTTCATTCAATGTTCAACTAGTCTAAATGAAAACATAAAACTAAGAATGTATATACATCACAAGTTAGTACAAAAAACAGATTGAATCAATAAATAAAAAGGAACAGTAAAACATTGAATCAATAATAAGGAGGAAATTTTGTTTAAGAAAATTTGTTAGGAACCGCTACACTCCACCATAGCATGATATTGTCCACTTTGTATAAGCTCTCACGATTTTGTTTTTGGTTTTTCCAAAAGGCCTCGTACCAATGGAGATGTATTCTATACTTATAAACCCATGATGATCCCCTTAATTAGCCAGTGTCAGACTTCTTCACGATAATCCTCAACATGCTACCCTTTCGACTATATATGTAGATGAATAGCTGCAGGGAGTCATTTAATTTTCATATGAACTGCTGTAGAATTGTTAAATGTTCGATTAAATTCCTCTTGGAATGTTGCATTGTGTCATTATTTTGTGAAATGGTGTTGGCATTAACAAGTGTGATGAAATGCACTTTAGAATGTCAATTTGCATTGCATCATTATTTTACTGTTTATTGTTTGAAATTATTCATGGCCTGTTCTTTGTCTTCTCTTCTCAGAATTCCTGGATTCATGTCTAAGAATCAGATTGAGCACTTGTTAGAGTTTTGATTGAAAGCTATGCCGAACCGAACACGACCTATGACTGCGCTTCTTGTATTTACTGGGCTCAATGTTTTGCTAGTATCAACCATCACTCCAGTCTATGATTTCATATGCTTTCATCCATATTGGGAAAGAAGGGTATTTTCCAAAATCACTTGCAAGTTATTTGCATTGTTTTTTTCCTCGTGTATACAAGCTTGTTATACTTATGATAAATATGCATTGTTCTGTGTTGGTGTCTATTCTCATTGGCATAGTTACATAGTTTAGTTATGCCCCCACAATCCCACCATCCCACATTGGTTGGGGGAGGAGGACGAAACACCTTTGTAAAGGTGTGGAAACCTTCCCCTAGCAGACACATTTTAAAAACCTTGAGGGGAAGCCCGACATCGGGCCATGTGCTAGTGAGGAGGTTGTTCCCCGAAATGGGGTAGACACAAGGCGGTGCGCCAATAAGGACGCTGGGCCCTGAAGGGGGGTGGATTTGGTGAGGGTCCCACATCGATTGGAGAAGGGAACGAGTGCCAGCGAGGATGCTGGGCCCTGAAGGGGGGTGGACTGTGAGATCCCACAATCCCACATTAGTTGGAAGGAGAACAGAACACCCTTTATAATGGTGTGGAAACCTTCCCCTAGGTTACGCATTTTAAAAACCTTGGGGGGACTCCCGAAAGGGAAAGCTCAAAGAGGACAATATGTACTAGCGGTGGCCTGGACCGTTACACATATTGTGAGATCCCACATCAGTTGGGGAGAAGAACGATTGTGAGATCCCATATCGGTTGCGTGAGAAAACGAAACATTCTTTGTAAGGGTGTGGAAACCTCTCCCTAGCAAACGCGTTTTAAAAACCTTGAGGGGAAGCTCGAAAGGAAAAGCCCAAAGAGGACAACATCTACTAGCGGTGAGCTTGGACCGTTACACATATGAAGGGCTGATGTTCTTTAAAGCTTTGACTATGTATTCTATTTTTTGCTCTATCCACTTCGATAATCAATTACTATCAGGCAACAATTACTTGATGGGGCCATTGTGTTGCATTTTTTGTAAAAGAACAACGAAGGATCTTGATCATACTCTTTTAGTTTAGTGGGTAGGTCATGTATTACCTTTCCTGAGGTTGAAGATTTGGTCTCCTACTTCATTTGTTGAACTCAAAAAAAAAAAAAAAAAAAAAAAAAATCATCAAGAAACATTAAAGGCATTAAATTAAAGATGTAGGCTGCTTGAATTAAAGAGAGAGATTAAGATTATAGGCTTTAATGGACAGACTACTGTTAATACCCAATAGTAGGAGTTGGACCAACAAAATCTTTTTAAGAGGAATAAGAGGAAGATGGAGGACGAACGTGAATCAGTATTGAAGAAGGGAACATTTTCCTTTATGGTTAATATCGAACCATAGTAAGGAGGGATAACATTGAAGTTATTAATTGTAACAGCCCAAATCCACCGCTAGCAGATGTTGTTCTTTTTGGAATTTCCCTTATGGGCTTCCCCTCAAGGTTTTAAAATGCATCTACTAAGGATAGGGATAGGGAAAGGTTTTCACACCCTTATAAGGAAGGTTTCGTTTCCCTCTCCAACCATTGTGGGATTTCACAGTCCACCCCTTTTGGGGCCCAACATCCTTGCTGGCACACTGCCCGGTGTCTGGCTCTATCCTCTTTGGACTTTTCCTTCTGGGCTCCCCTCAAGATTTTAAAATACGTCTACTAGGGGGAGGTTTCCACACTCTTATAAGGAATGTTTCGTTCCCATCTCCAACCAATTCGGGATCTCACATTAATTTACAAATTTTTTATTTGAAAACAAATTTTGTTTAGAAAACATTGTCATTTGTGAGAATGATAGACCCCTGGTCCTTAAGATGCATGTGTGTGCAAGAAGTGGTTAAGGGGCCTACTGCAGAGTAGTGAATGTTGTGTTATTGTGTGTCTTGGAATTCCATAGTTAGTTGTTTGGCATCGTTATGGTTAAGGGAGGGAGTATATGAGTTGGGCTGCTGACCGCATTAGGTATATTTTGACACTTTTGGCTGAGTGAGTATTGAGAGTGATAGGGAGCTCTCGGATTTTGTAACAGCTCAAACTCATCGCTAGCAGATATTGTCCTCTTTGGGCTTTCACTTCTGGGCTTCCCCTCAAGATTTTAAAATGTGTCTACTACGGAGAGGTCTTCACACCCTTAAAAGGAATGTTTCGTTCCCCTCTCCAATCGATGTGGGATCTCACAATCCACCCCCCTTGAGTCTCCAGCGTTCTTGCTGGCGTGCCGCCCGGTGCTTGGCTTTGATACCATTTGTAACAGCTCAAACCCACCGCTAGCAGATATTGTCCTCTTTGGGCTTTCCCTTCTGGGCTTTCTCTCAAGGTTTTAAAACACGTCCACTAGGGAGAGATTTTCACACCCTTATGAGGAATGTTCCGTTCCCCTCTCCAACCGATGTGGGATCTCACAATCCACCTCCTTGGGGGTCCAGTGTCCTCGCTAGCACACCGCTCGGTGTCTGGCTCAGATACCATTTGTAGCAACCCAAGCCCACCGCTAAAAGATATTTCCTCTTTGGACTTTCCCTTCCGGGCTTCCCCTCAAGGTTTTAAAACGCGTCAACTAAAAAGAGATTTCCACACTCTTATAAGGAATACTTCATTCCCCTCTCCAACCGATGGGAGATCTCACAGATCTCCTTCCGCTTGTTCTTATTTTTCGTGAAAATGAATTAGTACTCATCAAGAACATACTAAAAGGAAAACAAGAAAGAGTGGCAATGCAATCATGCTTTTATATAACTTATTGCTATAAAACAACGTAAAACTGTCCTGAAAACAGTTTTCTTCCTGGATTTCTTTGTGTTCTAACCATCCTGTTTCTTCTAACATTCCTGAGTATGTAAGTAAGCTGGCTTTGCTGCTGTTTTGTATTACACTTACCTAGCCATCTGCTTAGACAGCAAGTTCATGAGTTTTTTGCTTGACATCCACAAACATGTTTATAACAAGAACATTTATTATTATCAGATCAAAACTTCAAAAAAAGACATCTCTGTTATTTTGTGATAGATGTTCTTATATTCTAGCTGCAGAGAGAACAGTGTCGACAGCAACTCGAAGCTGCGATCGGGAAGAGCGTTTAGCATACAGACGAGCATCTGCATTGCATCTAAGTTCCCCATACTGTGATCTTTGTAGGTGAGATTTTCTCTTATCCTTTCAATCATTCAAGAAATGAAGATAAGAATGGGATAAGAAAGCCCTTTGGTTGCCAACTGCAGGATTTATTGTCCACTGATTGCAGAATTGGACCATTAGATTCACAAGCTGTCATGATTGATATGTCATAATCAAACTACCTTCTCTTCTACACCATTTTGATTTTGTTAATATCTGCTTTGCTTGAGAAGTTTGCTCATCCAATGATATTGATAGTCTACTCTAAGTTCATATGTTCTTCCACATGTTTTGAAAAAGTGGGTCTGAGAGTGATGTTTTTACTAGTTGAGGTGTGTCTGCAATTATGTTGAAATGTAAGGTTATATTTGCAAATAAGGTTGCTATGTGGTTTTACGTCGTATGTCACCGCGTGATCAAAACACGAGTATTGGTTTCTTAGGTTTGAGATTGATATTTATTTGGTCCTTGAAGTTTCAAAATGAACGATTTTAGTCCTTAGATTTTGTAACGATGCAATCCGTCTTGGGCGAAAGAGAGGATACCTCGATCGAGGAAGATCCTAGATTTCGTTCGATTTTCTAACTCTCTGACTCAGATCCGTTTGCTACTTTGTAACGCCCAAGCCCACCACTAATAGATATTGTACTCTTTGGGTTTTTTCTTTTTAGGGTTCCTCTCAAGGTTTTTAAACCGCGTCTACTAGGGAGAGGTTTCCACACCCTTGTAAAGAATGTTTCGTTCTCCTCCCCAATTGATGTGGGATCTCACAATTCACCCTCTTTCGGGGCCCAGCATCATCGCTAGCGCTCGTTCCTTTCTCTAATCGATGTGGGGCCCTCCAATCCACCCTCGTTTGGGGCCCAGCGTCCTTGCTGGCACACCGCCTCGTGTACACCCCCCTTCGGGGCTCAACCTCCTCGCTGGCACACCACCCAGTGTTTGGCTCTGATACCATTTATAACACCTCAAACCCACCGGTAGTAGATATTATCTTCTTTGGGTTTTTCCTTTCAAGCTTCTCCCAAAGCTTTTAAAACGTGTCTGGTAGGGAGAGGTTTCCACACCTTTATAAAAAATATTTCGTTCTCCCCAACCGATGTGAGATCTCGCATACTTCCTCTTACTTTCTTCTTTTTGTTTAACGTCGCCGACGGGGTACTAATGCTCGAGTTTCTCTTCTTCCTCCCTTTTTGGTTTCCCTTTTTTTTTCTATTTCGTTTCTCTATGTTTTTTTTTTTCTTTTCTTTTTGCAGGTTTACCATGGTGGGACTTGCAGAAGGGCGTTATGTAGGCGTGGGTGAAGCGGGTTTGAGATTGATACTTATTTGGTCCTTGAAGTTTCAAAATGATCGGTTTTTTAGTCTCTAAGTTAGAAAATTTTGTTTTAAATGGTCTCACTTCATTTCATCGTTAGTATAGCGATGATATAGCGATGAAAATGACATGGCATTGACATCATTTTTTTTTTTTCCAATTATAGACTATTTTAATATCATGTGGCATTTTTTTTATTAAAGTCAAAGATTCATTTTGGACCCTCACTTATCCTTTGCTCCCCATTGTTGGCCATGGCAGCCTTTCAACACTAGCTTCTATGCTACATGAGAATTTCAATGGCTATAACGAAGAACTCACAACTAACCATCACTGGTCTTCGAAAAGGAAAGGATTAGGAAGAAATTTGACCATAGTTGTTTAATGAATTGTATTCATAATAACCGATTCGTACGTAAATTTCCCGACGTGGCTCTTAAGCTTTGGATGCTCGAGTTCTTCGATCTTTGGTTTAACGAATTTGAAAGTCGTATATCTAGAGAGTGTTATATTTTGACCATAGTACTAACCGCCGGAGCGAATTTGTAATTGCTCTATAACTATTGTATATTGTTTTCTTGACGTGAATTATCTTTTTCATTTCAAACTTATCATTTTATTGCCAATTTGAGCATAATTCAGTGAATAAGACACACGTTCCTCGCAATTATGAACCATGGTGAAAGGACATTTCAAACGATCTCTCTAAAATCATACCAAAAAAAAGAGTAGGGTCTCGTTGGTGCTATTTGGAGTCATGCTTCTCTCCTTTTGGTGTCTTTATAAGGGATGGAGACATTTGAATTGTATTTTGTACATAAAAAAAATTAATGTTGACTTGATACACAAATTTTAATTTTAATGTAACAAAACAACATCGCAAACGCTCTACCTTTGATCGTAATTGAATTTAGGAGCGTTCGTGGGTTGAGTTAAGTCGAGTCGAGATATTTTTAGATCTAATCTAATTGTTCGGATCGTAAATTTTAAAGAATGAATTCAACCCTACTTAACTCAACCATTCATCTTTTGGGTTGGATTGGGTTGATTTAGGTTGTTCATGTCGTTTATTCAGTGAAATATTAGTTCGTAAAATATTTATTTATTTATTTATTTTTAAATATTTAATTAAGATTTAGAATTTAACTTAAATATATATTTTGAAAAATTACTTTCCGAGCCGTTAAAATATTTGTAAGACACGTTGGAGAATAAATAAGTTATGAAATTAAATAAAAATAAAGTAAATATATGTATATATAATTTGGATTGGTCCCGTTCCATCCAATCTAATTTTAGCAGAACCTATGAAACCAAACTAACCTATAAAATTTTCATTTATTTTAATCCAACCCCGTGTTTCAGTCCGAATGAGTCTTCGGGACCCCAGGACATTGGCTTCCGCCAACAGTGGACTATTAAGAATCGCATTCCGTGCATATTTTTTAGGTCAACTCAAACCCTACGAGTTGGGTTGGGTTGATCATGTTTTCTGGGTCATCGAGTTTTTTGAAAACCGCTAATTAAACTATTTTATAAGGTTGATAATTATTTGGAATGGGGTTAATTTCTATGTCTAGGATTTGTTACTCAAGAAAGTCACCATGGAAAATGATTGTTCTAAGGGCCAAAAACTTGATTTATAACAAGAAATCAATGACAATTTTAGTATAAATATCCTTTTATGGAAGAAATTTCTTTCATTATACAACTTGTTTCCGTCGTCTCATATCGTTATGGTAGGAGAGTTCAAAGACGATAAAAGAGATCACTCGGTTGGTAATCGAGTTTCAAAGATGGTGGACCTCTCATATCGTTAAACGACAAAAGAAACAAATAACAATGCATTTCACGACAGTACATAATAAAAAACAATAAGAATTAAATCAGTCTAAACGTACCTCTCGAGTCATTAAATATTTATATCTCAATTGACAGATGGTACATTTGTGAAGATTCAAGATATAACCCATATTGAGAAAGATTATCTAACCCATTTGTCATGCTCGGGTTGATTTTTTTTATTTCAATTTAGTTCATTTTACCCTTGATGTGAGATATCACATCGATTGGAGAAAGGAACGAAACATTCCTTATGAGGGTATAGAAACCTCTCCCTACCAAATGCGTTTTAAACCCGTGAGGCTGACGACGATACGTAACTGTTTTAACACGTGAACATACCTCTCGAACGTTACTCAACTCATCCACCGATCATTTTAGTTTTGTTAATTGTACAACTTGTTCTTTTGAAAGTCTTTTGGGTGAAGTGATCTTTGAGTTGTGCTAAGTCTCTTTTAAGCAAAGGAGTTGTGGGTGGTTCAAACATGGTGGACCTCTCATTTCCCTTTGTGCCAACCTATCTCTCTTCTAATCAAAGTCATTTAGCTTTATTTTTGTTTAAAAAAAATATCAAATATTACAGACCAACGCGAAAAAATGACCAATTTGAACATAGTTTAGCTTAATAATGTATTAATTCAAGTAAATTTGAATGCTATTATCTCGATTGTTTTTTTAGTTCACCATGTAAATAGAGGGATTCACATCTCTGACCTAAAAAATTCAAACTTCAAAGCCAATTAAATCCACAAAATTTTTAATTATTTGAACTTAACTTAACTCCAATAAATTAATAACCCGATCTAAATCATACAAATTTGATTGGGTTGTTCGAATTTTTTGAATTGAGCTCTATCTATATATATATATATATAGATATATATTGTCACAATCACACTTTTAATGGCAGCGGACTTGCGATTGTGCGGCACTTACTTTCCAACGACAAGTGAGCTAAGCCGATTCGTTCTAGCGTTGCCTACGTCCAAGCGACGTACGCTCGAGCCTCTAACCTCGATTTTAAGAGAAGGTTTTAGAAAACGAGAGCAGAGAGAGATTTTTTAAAAAGATGTTATATAAGCAAGCAAGAGAGAAATAACAACGGCTCACGGTATATAACCTTGGGTAGGGATATATATATATAAAAGCCCAACCGTTTATGCTTTTCATATTCTAGTGTTTTACTTTTGTATTTTGTATTTCTAGGGAATATGACGTTTCAGAAATATCATGTCTAGGCCTGTCAGACATGAAATGCCTCAGAATATACTATAGGGGGATATGACTAGTTGTCAACTTCTCCCTACCCAAAGTTATATAATGTAAGCCGTTGTTATTTCTCTCTTTCTTGCTTGCTTATATAACGTCTCTTTCAAAAATCTCTCTCTGCCCACGATTTCTAAAACCTTCTCTTAAAACCGAAGTCAGAGGCTCGAGCATACGTCGCTTGGCCGTAGGCGACGCAAGAACGAATTGGCTTAGCTCATTTGTCGTTGGAAAGTGAGTGCCTCACAATCGTAAGTTCGTTGTCGTTAAAAGTGCGATTGTGACAAGTGGTATTATATATATAGATATGAAAGTTACAAACTTTAAAAGGAGGGATACAACATTGTCTTACAAAACTTAAAAGAAGGACAAAATAGCTCACAACGGTTGAAATAATGTGTGGACCACATTAAAAGTTGTAAACTCAAATGAAATGGCAACCGTTGGATGTGTTTTAAAAGTGGACATAATTTTGAAAGAGAGAGAGAGAGTGGGAGCAGGTATAACGGTAGCTGCCCCACCAGCCCTCCACTTGCATTTGGAAAACTGGTTTCATTTGGTGCTATTAAGGACCACTCTATTTGCTCCCCTCTTTCCCCATTTTTCAACCTTACTCTTTCTTTTCAACCGGATAGTGTTTATATAACCGCTCGAGTCAATTCCTAGTAGATATTATCCGTTTTGACCTGTTACGTATCACCGACAGCTTCACGATTTTAAATTGCGTCTACTAAAGAGAGGTTTCTGCACCCTTGATGTAGGATCTCACCGTTTACGATCCATCCCTACCCAATCCTCTATTTTCGAGTTGTTTTTTCAATTATTTTAAAATTTTATATTAATAATGTGACACCCAAGTAAATTAGGGGTACATGAATGAACTGAGATCATATTCAAATGAGAGCGATCCTGAGGATATGATGGTTAAGAAAGACTTAATTTTTTTTTTTTTCCTAAAATGCATGTGAGTGAGGATAAAATATGCTGGAATGGCTCGTGTTGGTATGTGGGGATAGTTTTCGCTTTTAAGAAACAAGGAGTAGGTAACGTGACCATGTGATAAGGGATTTAGGAGAATGTAATAACTAAAATCTCGGGTATCACTAATATCCATTACAAAAATCAAATACTTTTAATCTTCATAACAATCTTAAAAGGTAGGGTTAACGAGAAACCCTATTTTCCACAAAAAAAAAAAAAAAAAAAAAGAAGAAGAAGAAGAGTAAACCCGCAAATTAACCTAATTTTTTAGTTTTCAAAAAATTCGACCTATTCTAATCAGTAAAAAAAATCTAATATGACTTTGAATATATTAATTAACGTGCAAAGTAAGAATGCACGGAGTTAATAAAGACTGTGCGACTAAAATTTACTTGAATAAGATTAAAATTAATAATAAATAATGAAGTCGATTTGGATCTCCAACTTTAAAAAAAAAAAATTAGTCTCACAATTAGTTGGAGAGGGAAACGAAATATTTCGTGTGGAAATCTCTCTTGGGCAAACGCGTTTTAAACCCATGAGGTTGACAACGATACGTAACGGGCTAAAGCGGACAATATCTGCTAGCGGGGGGCTTGAACTATTACAAATGATGTCATAGTCAGATACCCCACAGTGTGCCAGCAAGAACATTGAGCCTCTAAGGGAGTGAATTGTAAGATCCCACGTAGGTTGGAGAAGGGAATGAAACATTCCTTATAGCGAAAACCTCTTCCTAGTAGATGTGTTTTAACGCCGTTAAGTTGAGGTGATACATAACGAGCTAAAACTGATCAGTGAGCTTATATCAAATAGTTTCCTATCCCTATCCCCGTCCATTTTTTATTTTTCATCCCTGTAAAAATTTTCATTTATTTATATGAGATTGGATGATTATTCGAAATAAACCAAAGAAACTTTAATAATGCATCATTTTCATTTAAAAAATATATATATATATTTAAAAGATGTAAACAAAATATGACATCATGTTCGCAAATAACAATATAATATAACATGATGATCTACTGACTTAAATTATTTAATCTAAAATTAACTAATATAATAAACCTATTAAAAGTAATTATGAAAACTATAAAAATAAAAATAAAAATTATTATTTTTATATAAAATTGGATAACATTTTATTTTTTAATTTATTTTATTTTAGATAAACTCAATTAATTATTTATTCTGAATTTACAAAATTATTATAATTAATTATTTAATTGTAACACATCAATAAATAAATAAATAAATTACATATTATTATTTAAATTAAATAATGTAAGAAAATGGTTTAAAATATTTTATTGGTATAAAATTCCGATAACATATTCCATATAATATAAAACACAAATATCTTATTCTCAATTTTTTTCCGTTATTATAAACAAAATCTTCAACCAAACATTCGCTATAATATATAAATAATAATATTTATAAAAAAAAAATTAAATTTATTGTTTTGGCCCCAATTTTACACCATTTATATTTATTGGCCAAAATAAAATATAATATACCGAAATAAAATGATAACTCATATATTAAAAAAAAAAAGATTTATTATAATTTATAATATAAATATTTATTTATAAGTGTAAAAAAAAGTGGTTATGGTGGGGGAGCCGGGGAATTGAGCAGGGACGGGAATGGGAACATAATCCCTATCTTTGGTCTCATTTATCTAACAGGGAGAAATCTCTCCTTACTACTGTCTCTATCAGGAAGGTGTGTATTCTGTATATTGATATCGTTTAAATAGGATACAAACTAGCAATTAATAGAGAAAAAAATATAAATTAATTAAATATTAAAAATAAAATAAAATATATTATAAATCAAATCATAAATAATATATCTAAGATATATTTTATAAATAATATATCACGGTAGTAAATTAACGTCCCACAATAAGATGATGATCGTTAATGAGAGGAGATCAGACGGTACCAAATAGTGGTCCTAATCGGATCTCACCGTACAGAATCATCTCTCTTCTCTTCTTAAGCTCAAAGTTAATCTTCATCTCTCTCTCTCGTTTAAATCCCTGCTTAAACCCCATTGCTTAATCTCCTTTTCTCTCACTACCCATTTCTTCTTCTTCTCTCACCTCCATCTCCTTCTTCCCCTGTTCCCGTTTCCCCTTCTGGATTTCGCCATTTCTTAGCTCAGGTGCTGAGGAATTCGCTTTATGACAGAGGGCGGGGAAGTTCTGAGCTAGATCTTTAATGGCGAGTAGTAACCACATTAACTCCACCGCTTATGCTGGAGATGTTCTTGACTCCGCTAACCTCGGTCTTTCCTCCTCTGCTTCTTTCAAGGCTTCTCGTAAGAAGTCTAATGTTGCTGCTCCGCCAATTTCACGTGTTGCCTCTGATGTGGATGACATTATTACTCTCTTGCACGGCTCTGATCCAGTCCGCGTCGAGCTCAATCGTCTCGAGAATGAAGTTCGAGGTCCTTTTTCTCTCCTTTCTCTGTTTTCTTTTGTTTCGAATGCTGGTGGTAATCGTTGTTGTTCAAATGAATTTGATTTAATTTTGGGATTTTTGTTTCTTTCTTTTGTTTCGTTGGGATTGAATTTGGTATTTTTCATCCGCGGTTTGTGTTTTGTTCTTTGTTTCCAGATTTGATTTGTTTGTTGCCTTCAGATGTTGGATCGATTTTGAATTATGTTCATCTACTTTTTGGATAATTTTACTGTTCTCCTGGAAATGGAATTCTGCAATGTACATCGTTATAAAGATGTATTTGTTGGCGTGCTAACAAAAATTTCTGCATCAGTAAATTAGGTCTTTTGTATACTTATATTCTGGGTTTATCAGTTAATAGTTGAGGGAAACCACTTGATATGGTTTGAAGGGAGTTTCATTGTGTTTTTCGTTGGAGGAAGGAATTCTTTATTTTCTAGCTTAATGATAAGATCCCACGTCGGTTGGGGAGGAGAACCAAACATTCTTTGTAAGGGGGTGGAAACCTCTCCCTAGCGGACACGTTTTAGAAACCTTGAGGGAAAGCCCAAAGAGGATAATATCTGCTAGCGGTGTGCTTCAGCCATTACAAATGAGCCAGACACCGGGCAATATGCCAGTGAAGAGGTTAAGCCCCGAAGGAGGTGGACATGAGGCGATGTGCCAGCAAGGACGCTGGGGTTCGAAGGGGGATGGATTAGGTGTCCACATCGATTGGAGAAGGAAACGAGTGCCAGCGAGGATGCTGACCCCTGAAGGAGGTGGATCGTAAGATCCCACATTGGTTGGGGAGGAGAACGAAACATTCTTTATAAGGGTGTGAAAACGTATAAACCGAGCATTTTAAAAACCTTGAGGGTAAGCCCGGAAGGGAAAGCCCAAATAGGACAATATTTGCTAGTGGTAGGTTTGGGCAATTACATTTTGGAGGATTTTTTTTTCCCACCAATTTTGGATTGGAAAAAAAAAAAAAAAAAACAGAACAAAACAATAAAACAAAAGAAACGCCAGCACTCTATTAATGAGCATAAAACGAGAAGTCAACTTCTGAAAAAAAACAAAAGAATCTTTTTGGAAAGCATTCATTGGGCTAACGATCAAATTTCTTTGTGTGCTCTCCAACTGGAAGCTGTTAATCGTGTAATATTTTTTAATAATAAAAATTTTACAAAGTTCCTATGGTTGCCAATTGCCATTACGCCCCGGATGGTATAGCCGATTCCTTCTATATTTGTGCTAAAATATGTCAAACATCAATGTTGAAGGGGCCAACTCATTTCTCGTTATTTTGTTTCATGCTCAACTTTTGAACCTAACCTATTAGATTGTATTGACGGCTGTTATTTGTCAGTCTCCCAATTTTACGTTTTGAGTATGGGTTATAGCTTATTCACTGGCGGCGTGTTGACCCCTACGCCTAGGGAGCTTGAAATTGAACTGCCACCAATTAAGTCTTTTTATCTGAGGTAGTTATCAAGAGGACTAAATTGTTTGAAAGGTATATAAGGTAAGGTTGGCTGTACCTAACATACTCCAATAACAATTGGAATCAACATTGATACGTTGGAAATAGAACTAATTGGCCTTTTCCAAGAGTTTACCTTGAGAATAGAACTTATTGGCTTTTTTTTTCCTTACTCATAACTGATTTTATGGCTCACATTGCATCTTTTTTCATGCTAATCCGTTCCACAATGATTTTAAGCACATCTTGTTGAAAATTGTTGGAGTCCCACATTGGCTAATCAAGGAGAAGATCACAGGTATATAAGTAAGGGACACTATGTTTATTGGTATGAGGCCTTTTGGAGAAATCAAAAGCAAATCCATGAGAGTTCATGCTCAAAGTAGATAATATCATACAAATGTGGAAGATAATTGTTTCTAACATAGTATCAAAGCCATGTTCTTATCTTAACTTAGTCATGTTAATAGAATTCTCAAGTGTCGAATAAAGAAATTGTGAGTCTCGAATAAAGAAATTGTGAGTCTCGAATGTGTAGTCATAGTGACTCAAGTGTCGAACAAAGATGAACTTTGTTCGAGGGCTCCAAAGAAGGAGAGACCTCAGGGTGTATTTGTTCGAGGAGAGGATCCATTGTGTGTTGGAAATGTTAAATAGTCTTTTTTTTCATGTCCTAAGAAGGAAGTATTGACAAGAATGAGAAGATTCTTAGGTTTCTATCAAGTACAAAATAAGGAGCATATGACTTTGGTTTTCAAATCATTCCAATTAAAAGCTTAAGTACTAACTCTAGTTTTGTGATTGATATAAATCTTTTAGAGTGTTTTTGTAATTGAAGTCGGAGAGAAAAATTTGTGTGATTATAATTATTCAAATTGTGGATTTTTTTCTGGTGAGTTGTGGTTTTTCTCCAGTTTTGGAGCTTGTTTTCGTAAATTCTTGTGTTTCTTATTTTTGCTGTTTTCCTTTAGTTTCTCAATTTTTTTGTGTGCATATTCTGCTATAAAAGTGGGGGTTTTCTTTTCCCCCAACATATTGTTATTGGATCATATTGAATATATATTTTCTTTTATATACGCAGATAAAGATAGGGAACTGGGAGAGGCTCTTGCTGAAGTTAAGTCATTAAAAACTTCAGAACGGCTTAAAGAGAAGGCTGTTGAAGAGGTACTATTTTTAGTCTTGTATCATCTTTTGTAGTTCTCTGTTGATCATTAACCAAAATGGAATGTCAGCCGGTGCAGAAAAAGATGCAAAAATCTGTGTTTAGAGTTATTCTTGTGCCATATTCCCACTTCAACTATGTTTTTTCACCAAAAAAAAAGAAAAGAAAAAAGAACACTGCCTAAGAAATCCTTAACCAAAAGTTCTTATGTTCGAATCTGAACTAAGAAAAAATGAACGAAAAATCTACAAATCGCTGCTTCAAATGAAACAATCATGGTAGCTATCCTTTATGGTATATTCTCATAAAAGTTAGTATAGATTTACAAATGTGATGATTGCTCCAGAAAAGGAAAAAAAAGAAGTGATACTCGTTCCTAGATGATGGAATTCTTTGATATGTGATGGCCCATAGGTTCGAAAGTATCATCAAGTATCTTAGATCCCCCACGTTTGGTTTTGATATATAGCTTGTTAGATATCCGATATTACTACAGTAAACACAGGAACCTCGAAGTTAGTTGTACTTACAGCTCAAGTCCATCGCTAGCAGATATTGTTTGCTTTGACCTGTTATGTATCACCATTAGCCTCACGGTTTTAAAATGCGTCTACTAGGTAGAAGTTTCCACACTCTTATAAAGAATGTTTTGTTCCCCTCTCCAAACCGAGGTGAGATCTCACAAATTTAATTAGTAGAAACCATATGTGGAATGCATTCTTTGATTTTCTCTTCCAACATTAGTTTTTCCATATCTACCCTCGTACATTCAAATTAGTTCCTACCTATAATTCATTCTGAAAGTTTTTGCCAGTCTCAATAAACCACGTAAATATCAATGTCATGTTGATATCGATATGTCAAATTTATGATATTGATGAATATTACAAGAAAAAGAACACGTGTTCAACACCTAAATTTCGAGAAATAAGATATATTTTTCTTCCAATTTTGGACATGGCTGGACACAACTTGGACACGACTTTGGAAAATATTTCACCTAAAAAGTAGGAAAATTCGAGATTCTCTTATAGATTGAATCATTATATATTGATCGTCCTAAAGTATTCGATATTCGTATAAGATTTCAAAATTGACTTAATTTTATATGTTTCTAGTGAGGTATACATTTTTTTATGTTAAATTTACATGTTTTATCTATAAAGAAGTATTGATATATCAATATAGACACTTATATTTTGTATAGTCTCCAACATGTCCGAGTCCTACTTTTAAAGAAATTGATGTGTTGCTGTGTTGGTGTCGGTGTTTCTTAGATGAAAACTTTCAAAAAAATTTGGGAATTCTTAAATTAATTTTAACAATAGCTTTTTAAATCATAACTATAATTTCAAGCACATATATAATTTAATAATGAAATAATTAAACAATATGATATTATTCAATAGAAAGAAAGAATTAATAAGAAGTTTTAGAATTTATAAAATAAAGGTGATGATTGAATTTGCAACAACGGCAAGCCATTCTTCAATGTATTCTTTTATGAGCATTCTTTATTGTTTATTTGACAACCTTTGGATAAGTGATATCTAACCGGTGACGGGACGAAACGAGGTAGTAGATTTTACTCATCCGCTCTATTTGGTTCATATTCTCAGTTAACAGATGAGTTGAAGAAAGTAGATGAAAAGCTCAAGGCAACTGAAGCTCTTTTGGAAAGCAAGGTAATATATGAAGTTAATATTATCTAATGATAAGTGTTCATATTCCCATATCCATCCCCTATTAGTACATCCACTAATGATATTATGATTATTGTGACTGTAGAACCTTGAGATCAAGAAGATCAATGATGAGAAAAAGGCTGCATTAGCTGCACAATTTGCTGCTGAAGCCACCCTTCGAAGGGTACACGCAGCTCAAAAAGACGATGAAATGCCTCCAATTGAGGCCATTATAGCTCCATTGGAGGCAGAGCTTAAGCTAGCTCGGCTGGAGGTAGAATTAAAACTTGTCTTACATTTTTATCGAGTGTACATTTGTAACAGCCCAAGCCCACCGCTAGTAGATATTGTCCTCTTTGGACTCTCCCTTTCGAGCTTCTCCTCAAGGTTTTTAAACCGTGTCTACTAAGGAGAGGTTTCCACACCCTTATAAAGAATGTTTCGTTCTCCTTTCCAACCGATGTAGGATCTCACAATCCACCCTTCTTCGAGGTCCAACGTCCTCGCTGGCACTCATACCAGCACCCTTTATAAGGGTATGGAAACCTATCCCTAGCTGACACGTTTTAAAAAACCTTGAGGGGAAGCCCGAAAGGGCAAACCCAAAATGAAAATATCTACTAGCGGTGTGCTTGGGTTGTTATAACATTGGTACGTCATTACATCATTTTTTTTCAGCTCAATGTATAAGTCATCGGTGAGTAAATTATTTTCCATACGTGTCTCGAAAAAGATAGAAGGATCTTTTGAACCTTGAAATGTTTGTCTGGTTTCTAGGTAGCAAAGTTGCAAGACGACAATAGAGCTCTCGATAGGCTTACAAAATCCAAGGAGGCTGCACTGCTTGAGGCTGAGAGAACCGTCCAGATTGCTTTGGCAAAGGCATCCATGGTTGATGACTTACAAAATAAAAACCAAGAGTTAATGAAGCAAATTGAAATATGCCAGGTTTCTTGATCACTCAATAGTTCTTGTGTCGTTTTCGGACCACCTATTTAATTCATGGTGTACACTTAGTTGTTAAATATGTGACAGAATGCTTAATTTAACTTATATTCGTCACGATGTTAGGAGGAGAATAAGATATTGGACAGGTTGCACAGACAAAAGGTTGCCGAAGTTGAAAAGCTAATGCAAACTGTCCGTGAGCTCGAGGAGGCTGTCTTGGCTGGCGGTGCTGCTGCCAACGCCGTGCGTGATTACCAACGGAAAGTGCAAGAGATGAATGTAATAATCCTGATTTAACTTTTCGATTATTTTAATTCTTCGGTACATTTTATCGATTTGCCGATCAACTTAAAGTTTTGTTGCTTGTATAGGAGGAAAGAAGAACTTTAGAACGTGAGGTCGCTCGTGCGAAAGTTACTGCCAACAGGGTTGCTACTGTTGTTGCTAATGAATGGAAAGATGCAAATGATAAAGTGATGCCAGTAAAACAATGGCTTGAAGAAAGAAGATTTTTTCAGGTATGAATTTTAAGTTGAATTTATAGGTATTGCAATATTGAGAAAGCTATAAATAATAGAATGAACCCAAAAGAGTAAGAATGAACCCAAGAGTACAAATTCTTACGTAATCGTTGTTGGATGATGAAAGACCCACATCGACCAATTTAGGAAATGATCATGGGTTTATAATCAAAGAATACTCTCTCCATTGGTCTGAGGCCTTTTGGAGAAGCCCAAAGCAAAGCCATGAGAGCTTATGCTCAAAGTGAACAATATCATACTATTGTGGAGAGTCGTGTTCGTCTAACAATCATTAATAATCCCTAAGCTTCATTTTTAAAAATTTTTTTACACATGGATTAAGAAAAACCTCCAAATATGAATATCTTTCTCATGATTAAACAGAAACACATTTTCTAGAACCAAAACATCATCAAAGTCCAAATGTTGATTGCACAACAACCACACACTCGATCCAGATGAACACAAACAATAGCAGAAAGAAAATGCAAGGAGAAATATTGGTTAAAGGTTTATATTGATGACTTCAAATATGTACGGTAGGAGAGATACAGAGAATGCTACGTTTTTAAAGCACTGACTAAGGGGTATATATATGGTTCAGTTTATTATATATAGGTTTACTAGATATAATCATCTACTATATATAACTATCTACCATATATAGCTTTACCAGATATATTCTTACTCTAGTTGTTTATTATATGACCATTTACTTTATATGTCATTTACCGTATATAGTTTTATTACGTATAACCATTGAGTAAACTATACATAAGCCGTTGGCTCCATAACCAACATCTACGTCTATCCTTTTTTATTATATTTAATTTTATTAACAGGGTAAATTACCTTTTTGATTTATGAGGTTCATCCCTATTAAATACTTCAAAGAGATGTTGACGTGACAATTTTTAAAATAATAATAATAATAATAATAATAATTAAAAGAAAAAATAATAATTTTACACAAAATCTCATTCTCTCCCCTTCCCCTCTCCCTATGGTGAAGCTCACCGCCACCAGCCCCCATCTTACATTGTCGCCATTACTGCTACCCCTTGGACCATGATTGTTTGTTGCAATATTGATGACACTATTTAGGCGCAACCCAATACCTAAAGCCTTCTTTTCTTTAGCAGAAATTGAGACATCTACCCTAATCTCTAGAACAAACACTGAACGCTTTGAAATGAAATCAAAACTGCAATAATTCCTCTTATTAAGGCTCGAATCGACAGAAGAAAACACAAATTTGAACAAAAAAAATAGAATCAGAAATAGAATAAGAATGCATTTTGCTCCGTTTCGATACATCGATAAACCCACACTTCCTAGAGAATTAGAAGCTTGAAGAATGGGAAAACATTCATCTATGCATAAATTTTTCCCCCAAAGGAATTTGTTGAGGATTGTTGGAAGAGAGTCCCGCATTGGCTAATTAAGGGAATGATCATAGGTTTATAAGTAAGGAATACATCTCTATTGGTATGATGCCTTTTAGGGAAACCAAAAGCAAAGCCATGAGAGCTTATACTCAAAGTGGACAATATCATACCATTGTGGGCTCTTTCATAGAGAACTTAATAGTTGGGTGGCAATCATTGAAATGGTTTTTGAAAGGCTTACTAATGAAGTATGATCCAAAGAAAGTTTACATTTTGGGATCCTCTTCGTTGGAGTGCAGATTATATTTGAAATACGTGGTAGATATTGACCACTTGTTTCTTATTGCTCTTTTGCATCTAAGTCCTAGAACTTTATTTTGGAGAAGTTGCTTTGGAGGATATTGATCACTTGTTCTAGAGTTGCCGGTTCTTGTAGTTGGTTTATGTAGTTTATTTGGGACTGTTTTTGGGCTCCTTTGGGGTTACGTTTAAGCAGAGGTGTTGTTCCCTCCTTTTAAGGATACAGTGAAAGTTCTTCCGCCGGCCTTTTTTTTTTGTTTGTTTTTGTTTTTGTTTTTGTTTTGTTCTTGTGTTTGGGCTGCAAGAAATGGCATGATCTCTTGTTTCTTCTTCTTCTTGAGAAAATTCAACCACCCTCGCCACTTAGCGTCAGACTATCACAATCGCACTTTTAGGGAATGCGTGCAAGTGATTGTGCGGCACTCACCCTCACCACTGAGTGAGTCAGCCAACTCAAACTCGTGTCGTCCTCGATCGGACAACGTATACCCAAGCCTCTGGCCTCACATTGAGGAGAAAGTTTTAGAAAACAGAGGCAGAAAGAGTTTGAAAGTAAGGTTGAAAGCAATGTAAGATAGCAAGAAAGACAACACAATAACTTAAATAGCATATAACTCCGGATAGGAAGAATTGACGACTAGCGTATCCCCCTATAGTACACTATGAGACGTTTCAGGTCTATTAGACGTAAACTTGATTTTGCCGAAACGTCATACTCCTAGAAACGAAAATAAGAAACTTAACATCATGAAAGCGGTAAAGGAAAGCGATAAAATAGCACAACACGAGGGATTTGACATGTAACGGGGACAACACACCTTGGACAAGCATGACTGTGAAACAGAGCGCTGTTGAGAAATTGCTCGGGAAATCAAGAACTCAACAGCAAGTGCTTGGATGCTGTCCACTAGGGTAGTACTAACTAATTGCAACTACCAAGGAGGAGCAAGCAGTGGTGCTGCTCAGAAAACGAAAGGAACACTTTGAACAATATTGATGGAGTAGGCTTTTGTGTGCAGAAATGGGAGTGAATCTAGCAAGTATGTAGGGAAACTAATGTATAATGCTCTTAATGTACTTGTGTAGTCCATTTTTAAGTGTTCTAAAAGAACCAATTTGAAATATCATATATTTTCCCTCAAGATTCAGCCGAACAATGAATCACCAAATACAGAACGAGTCGACAAAAGAATACTATCTTCAATCATTAGGGAACCTTCTAAACCGATCGGAACAAGTAGACTAATTTGAATTACAACAATGATCAACAAAATATTCATCTCTAAAAATTTAGTTATGCTCATGTTTTCGCTTTCCCTCCACTGGTTGTCTTTAAAATTATGATTCGAATTCTCAACCTGTCTTTCTTTATGTGTACTAAACCTCAAATGTATTTAGTCTCACTCCAACTAATATCATAAAATCTTGTTAAAACATTTAATTGCAACTCATCCTTTGGTGGTTCCATTATTCTTCTTTCTTCTTGCTGCTATAACGTATATACCTTGATTGAAGTGGGTAGCTTTAGAGATTGGGAAATGGAAGTAGAGATTGGGAAATAGAAGAAGGGGATGAAGAGGCTATTGAAGAAGATAGAGAAAGAGAAAAAAGGGAAATTGAGAAATATTAGGTCATAGATTAAAGGAGAGAGAGGAAATGGAAGAGTGAGGTGATGGATTGTAAATAAATGGTTTCCATCTATATACTAATGGGTGGGTTAGTACCTCTAACAGAGCCCAAGCCCACCGCTAGCAGATATTGTTTGATTTGGCCAATTACATATCGCCGTTAGCCTCATGGTTTTAAAACGTGTCTACTAAGGAGAGGTTTCCACACCCTTATAAGGAATGCTTTCCCTCTCCAACCAATTTGGGATCTCACAATCCACTCCCTTGGAGGCCCAACGCCCTTGCTGGCACACTGTTCGGTGCCTGACTCTGATACCATTTGTAACATCCTAAACCCACCGCTAGCAGATATTGTTTGCTCTAGCCCATTACGTATCGCTGTCAGTTTCACAATTTTAAAACACGTCTACTAAGGAGGGGTTTCCACACCCTTATAAGAATTGTTTCGTTTCCCTCTCCAACCAATGTGGGATCTCACCGTCCTAGTCCCTCATCTCTCTTGTAACAAAGTCACTTTCTTTTGTTGCAATTCCTCTTAATGACACTTTTAAAGTTATAGTTCCATAATTCAGAACCTTTTTACTCCTAAAATTAAGTATTTTGGTTGCCATAATGATTTGCAAAATAGAACTTGATGGTAACTACATTATTGGAGGATGCATTTGTGATAGTAAAACGTGTAATTTAGTTTCATGAATAATACCTATATTACACAACTTAATTATTGTTGTCTTTCATACACAATGGCAGGGAGAAATGCAGCAACTTCGTGAAAAACTAGCAGTTGCCGAGCGCACTGCAAAGGCCGAAGCACAAATGAAGGTGAGGAAGATTAACTTTTGCAATTATTTCTCAGTTGTATGCGCCTCTCAAACTATTTACAAATTTTGTTGCATTTGTTGATCGAAAACTCAGGAAAAATATCAATTACGCTTCAAAGTTTTGGAGGAAAAGCTTAGATCATCTAATGGCAACCCAAAACTTGCTGCTGAAGGAAGAAGCATAAGCACTGGACCTTCCAGACGGCTATCTCTTGGAGGAGCAGAACTGTCTAGACTGTCTTCAAATGGCTATCTATCCAGGAGAAATACAAGCTCACACACGGGATCGCTCCAGTCGAATAGCGCCAGTGCATTGTTGAAGACTACCAAAATCTCTTCTAGATCATTTGACGGTGGTAGTAGATCACTGGAAAGAGATAAGCTTGTACAGGATGCCATAGTAAAAGATAAGCCAGCCACAGTAAGCAGTGGTGAGATTCAATTTTCTGAGACGACTGCTTCGTATGAAGAGAATGAAGACGGTATCGCAGTTGAAAAGACCAAAACAGAGCAAGAAGATTTCGTTTCTGGAGTACTGTATGACATGTTACAGAAAGAAGTGTTGTCTCTTAAGAAAGCTTGCCATGAAAAGGATACAACTCTCAAAGACAAGGATGATGCCATTGAGGTTAGTTTATAAACTGAATTTCAAGATTATCTATCCATCTCTTGTTGTCATGAAGAATAGGTTAATGCATCTGCTATGCATGTATTAGTTTTTATTTGGTTCGTAACTCTGATTTATTTGGTTCATAATCCTTTTAGTTTATCTTCCATTTTGATACACGAATCATCTTGATTCATGTATGATATTAATGCTTCTATCCCTATATAAAGGGTTGTTTGGGATGATTGAGATGCATTGAGTTTGAGTATCATTTTTATATTTGTTGAGTGACATTTGAGAGGAAATTTGTTGAGAGACTGTATAGTGTGAGAGTGTGAATTACACTTAGTAAATACTTTGATTATTGAGATTGGTTGCTACCTGTGTAGGGGAATTTCTTCCCTCCGAACCATGTAAATCTTTGTGTCTCTTTGTTTAATTTCTGTTTGTGGGTGCGTGAGTGCGATCGATCTTGCTTTTACTTCCGTCACAATATCTCTCTTCTCCAATATTTCATGCATGGCTTATTATACATTTATTTTGGCCTTGTATAGATGTTGGCAAAGAAGGTCGATACTTTGAATAAAGCAATGGAAGTAGAAGCCAAGAAAATGCGAAGAGAAGTAGTTGCAATGGAGAAGGAACTTGCTGCTATGCGTGTAAGTAGGGAGAGCGATCAAAGGCCACGACGCCCGAGTGCTCAGAGGGGGGCTGTAGTTGGTTCTCAGTCACTTCCTGTCAGGTGAATTCCTATTTATGACCTGTGTAAGGGTTACTTTTTGAAACAAAGCACGTTAGGAATCGAGGATCCTCCATAATTGTATGATAGTCTAATTTGAGCCCAAGTTCTCGTGGCTTTATTTTTTGTTTCCCCAAAAGGCCTCATATCAATGAGGATGTATGCCTTATGAACCAATGATCTTCCTCTTAATTAGTCAAAGTCGGACTCCCTCCCAACAACCCTCCCCTTGAACAAAGTACACCATAGAGTCTCCTCTAAGGCGTATGGAGCCCTCAAATAGCCTCCCCTTAATCGAGGCTCGACTCTTTCTCTAGAACCCTCGAATAAAGTACACTCTTTGTTCGACACTTGAGTCACTTTTGACAACACTTTCAAGGCTCACAACTTCTGTATTCGACACTTGAGGATTCTATTGACATAGCTAAGTTTAGGGCATGACTCTGATAGCATCTTAGGAATCACAGACCCTCCACAATGGTATAATATTCTCGATGTATTCTTTATTTATAAACCCATGATCTTCCCTTTAATTAGCCAACGGAGACTCCCTCCCAACAATCCTCTCAATAAAACACACAAAATGCACAGAATATGCAGCCTGGCTACCCTTTCGACCATTTCGGTGCCTTATTTGTTTATAAAATGGATAGTTTCTTACGAGTTCATATTGTCTTCTACGTCTTCTGATTTCAAATTAGTGTCATTGTGATGTATTCACCTACCGTCTTGATGTGAATTCCGAGCATATTTACTGTTCTTGCATCTGCAGTAGATCCATTACTGACCTGTTTCTCCTAACCCTTCAACTCTCCAGGAATATCCGAAACAGATAGGGCGTCGACACGGGATTAAACATCGATGGAATGACTTTTTCTTATGACTCTATTGTCAATATAATTGTATTTTATCATGTCATAAAACTCTACCCGAGCAATTCTGCCAAGTCTTATCTATTTGTAAAGAAACTAACACGAGTTTTTCCAGGAATTCATCCTGTTCTGTATATTTTTGTACCATTGGTATGAAGAACAGCAAATGCAAGTTAAAAGGGGATGTCATGAATTCTATATATTAGGTGAAGAATAACTTTGTATTCCATCTCCTACAAATGGATTGAATTTTTGACCTGAAACTTCATACACATTAAATGATTAATATATTATTATATTTGTTTTGATCATGTTTTCTGTTCTCTAATTTTCAAAGAATTTAGTTGGATCTATTATTTATTGTTTTTTAGTTCAAGCCCACTACTAGTAGGTATTGTTTGTTTTGGCCCGTCACGAATCGTCGTCAGTCTCATGGTTTTAAAATACCTCTACTAAAGAGAGGTTTTCACACTCTTATAAGAAATGTTTTGTTCTCCTTTTCAACTGAGGTGGGTTCTCATAATATGTAACGACCCTAATTTTATACTGAAACAGAATCACTACCTATGCATGATGTAACCTTTTTACGTGGAAACATTCATTTAAAATACAATTTCATAAAAAGATATCATAGATTTAAACGTTGATCTACTAAGGTTATTTCATATTGGAGACATATTTATAAGTATATATGGAGAGTATAAAAGGACTACACATAAATATAACCATGTACAAGAAACAAGGAAGCTTTACTGAGTCTCAAGCAAGGTGACAAGGCTGTGGAGGAGTACGATCTAAAATTCAACGAGTTATCCAAGTTTACCGTAACACAAGTAGACACTGAAAGGAAGAGAACCCTTTGCTTCATCATGGGTCTCTCGGAGGATATCCAAGGGTCGGTGGTAGTCCATACATCTGCTACCCTACTAGATATGCATCGTAGAAGATCAAGAAGATGGAGTAGACCTACTCAGGACAAAAGAGGAGATTGGATAAGAACTCCTCTTGATCGCACTAACAGTCACAGAAGCAACCAGACAACCGTCAAGCATGAGAATATTTACTAAAATTACTATACTTAAATGGCAGTGAAATTCTCCATTTATAATCATCAAATAAATTACAAAAATAAATGGAAAGAGTAATAAATAGATACAAGATATTTGCTTACAATAAAAGATCAAATATGATATATATGATAAACTATAATTCAGAACTAAATATCCTTAACAAAGCAGAGCAAAGGTAGAAACCTCTTTAACCCAAAGTGTGAGAGAAAGCATGAAGGAGAATACTTGGCTGAAACAATGTCTTGTTTCAACCGCAGACAAAATGACACAAATGTGTAGAGTACTCGTATAAAAAGAACCAATGTAATAGAATAACGGGCTAAAACCATAACCATAACCAGCGAGACCGAGGGGTACTACAATATGGGCAAGTGATCGCTTGCGATAGTATATATATTAAAATTACGTAAAAGTTTACAAATATGAGTGCAAATATACACAGTCACAAGTAATAAGTAAATTACCGATTTCACAGACCGTTACAATGAATTTTCTACTCAGATAAAAGCTATAAGAATTATGTATTCAATCCATTTAACCTTCCTTTTTACGACGACCACGACAAAAAAAAAAAAAACAAAAAAACAAAAATATTCCACGGTGGAATCCCAATCAATTGGAGGGTGTTCTTGAAAAGAACAAAACAAACTTTCAAACATACATTTGATATTCAAACATTTTTCAAAAACACTGATGGGGTCAACAAACTTTCCAAGGTTCTCCAAAATCACCACTACTTTATCTAGATTTGACCTTCTCAATCCAATCCCACACTTTCTTTCCCCATGTGCCATGTTTCAAGGGGTAAAATTGTCTTTTTACCTTCTTCTCAACGTGTCTCCATTTCAACCTAACATATTTGTCAACATACACGAAACGTCAAATTTATTAATATATCGAGAACACTCATCCGTCTTATAAACATATTTGTCAACATAGTTACCAGTCTTGTTCAACACCAAAACATTGTACGAGAAAGCAAAACTTCTATCATTACCGATGCAGAGGACTAGCACTAGATTCTTATTTCAAAAAATACCCATCATCTTAAATAAGCTAAAGATACCCGTCAATCACTTCAATAAATAATTTTTTTTTAATGAATTAATTAGTCGCTAATTAAATTATATTAATATATTTCACATAGAATATGCCCAAAAAGACCACTAAATGAAATTTGGGAGATGTACCTACAAGACATAGTCCCACTTTAATTTTTAATATTCCATTTATATTTTAAAACTTTTCCTTATTTATTATTTATTTATTTTTAAAAAATGAGATTAAATTATACAAAATAAATTAATATTTAGTAAAGTTAACTTTAAAATAAAAAAATAAAAAAAATAGACATAAATTACAAGAAAATAAAAACGGTAATAAATGGAAACAACAATATATGAAAAGATAATTATGGTAATAAGGCAAATATCTAAGTATTTGCGTTTAATAAAATACCTTAATTTATTTGTTAGGATCAGAACGACTGCACGTTACATCATAGCAGCACGACAAAATGAAGGTGAAAACCCGGTTGGGCGTTCCTACGCACCTGGCATCCTGCAAGAAAAAGTCTGTGACTCGAAAATAGCTGTCACTTTTTTTATACAAAAAAATGGTATTTTATTGTTAAATGATTATGTTCCGCTAATAAATTTAAAAAATACGATATAAAAATTTTAATTTTGTTTATGATGGGTAAGAAAATAATGCGTACAAATCAAATAATTGTATTTAATGTTGTACTCGAGATGATAATTTAATACTATTATAATAATTTATTAATAAAATGATTATAGGTCTTAAATTTTAATTTAATTTTTCATTATTAACAATTATACTATAAATAATAGATATTAAACTTTTAGCGGTTAATATAAATAATTGTTCTCAAATAAATACCATCACAATATTTATTTTTCGTATCTTATGCATGGTATACCTGATAGTGATGGAGCATCGACTTACCAATAGGCGTACTTTGGAACGAGATTCCAATTTCTGTAGATATATATTAGCACATGCATTGTTCCGAGCTAGCTTTACGATGAAACTACCTTTAGTACTTGTAATACAGTCTCTACATCGTATCCCGTAAAAGAATTTAGTAGTGGAGCATAACTCATCGTAGATTTAACCTTACATGCTAACGATCTTAGTACATACCGATTATTTTTTAAGAGAATGAACTCTACGTTTGTAGAAATTGTTGGATGCAGGCTTCGCGAGTGTATTCCAACGACGTAGAAGTTTTTCATGCAAGCCTCCTAGGTGTGTTCCAACACGTGTAGGAGTCTCTTGAAAGAAAATTTCTAAGAGATTGGAGAAAAAGAGCTTTATCAAGGGTTCTCGAGAAATTGTGGAATTGGATTTTGTTCAACCCAAGGGTCCTACTGATAGACATTTCGAGAGAATCTTTCCGAAATAAATTATATAAATATCTAACCTATTAACACATAAATATTATATTTTATTGACTTATATTTTATTCAAATTTCAAATATATATTCTTTCTATTATATCTAATATATATTAATTGTTTTTAACGGAATCAAATATAATAAAAATATTTTTATCTTTTAATATATCTGATATATTAAATATTAATTTGTATCCTTCAAATTAAATAATTTTTTTATTTATATTTAATATATCTAATATAAAATTAACTTGTCCGTTATGGATTATAGGACAAGTTGGGTCCATTAATATAATCATTACAAGCAAATCGATCTTTCAAGAGTTGTTTGTAATTACACATAGGTCAAAAGTTCGTTCACTCTGTAATTACATATTTTCCCTTAAGTATCCCTTCTCTCATAAACAATTGGTTTATGATCCAATGGTAGGAGGGTGGGGCCCACTCTTCTACTTACTGTATATGGTAAGAGTGAGTTTCATCTCATGAAATTATGTTTCTAGCTTTCTATTTAGTCAATTTCCCAAAATGATAGGCATATTAAATCGACCACAAAAGTCATTCTCACCCATGCAAATCAAAAGACAAGCTCTCACGAGCAGACGTTCATAACTCGCTCAAGTTAAGATCGAGTCGTATATGATCATCCTATGAAATATTAATTTTTTCCATTAACAAATTTATAAAAAGAGATTAAATATTTTGTAAACCTCCACTCAGATGTTTCACATGAACGATTTGAATCAAATAATTTGTTATAAACTGGGTTGTAACAATAGTGTTGACAGACACTCAACCTTATCCATTTATATCCTAAAGCTCTAAAGAACAAGACGTTTAGATCTAAATAATGTAAGAACTCGAAAAACGATAAGGAATCAACTGAAGTGAAAGTTTTAGAACGAATTACCTTGATGATCAAGATAAAAAAGTAAAAAAAGAAGTGAAAGTTTTAGAACGAATTACCTTCATGATCAAGATAAAAAGTAAAAAAATCTCGTTTCTAAACCCATGATTCAATCATTCCCCTAAATGGTTTGATTAAGACTACTTGAATGACTCTAGCATGCCAATGAATACACAAGAAATGCAAAGAAACAAGCTCATGACTTGGTAACATGCCACTCTCATTTTAATATTCAAAATCTTTCGTACTATTTATAGCCTTGAAAATAAATTTATAGTAAAGGTTGTAACTATCCGTCATCAATACCATAATGGCTACTATCTAACTGTATCTTATAATGTTAAAGATAATTCTCTGTGACATTAAAAAATATAATAAAATCTCGATCTTGTCATCCATCACGAAATCTTTGTGGCGTGATTAAGGCATCTTATTTAATATCATGTGCTTCCACCAAGTTTCTTCAACATTGATGAATCTCGATCGGGAATCATTGATACTAGAAGCTACCAAATTTTCTTCAACATAAAAAAAAAAACATAACAAAACGATACCCGATGATAACATGCTGAATCAGTAATATATGTATTTAATCAAACACACCAGATAAGTAATTCACGGGAATATAAAAAATTTAAAAAAACCGAAAGAACCCTAAAATCGATTCAAATTAAATAACTTTTTCAATGCACTTCCAAGTCTGAAGTCAGATTAAAGAGTTGAATAAAACGACGATGTCATCTTACACCGGGAAGATGGAGGGAATCAACGGTAAGAGAGAAAAATCGACGTATTTGAATTTTGGCGCTCTCTATGTCGGTGAAGCGAGGGCATAAATGTCTTTTCACATTCAACTAGGGCAAAAAAAAAATTAGGTTTTTGTATGGACCATGGTGGGAAGTGGAAAGTAAATTGGCTCTATCTTTTGGAATTTCCCGAAGAGTTTCATATGATCGTTTGTAATTAGACAAACTATGAAAGATTTGAGCTTCCATTGTCGCCCACCCACCATAGACGGCCAATGCTGCCCCACCATGGCCGCACCATCATCATCCTCTGTCATCTCCTATCGTCCTGTGCTCTTCATCTTCCCCATTATTTTCTTTCTTCTTAACGTGAGCACCACATGGTTCCCCACTTCTCGCATTCAATTCTCCACCAGTTGGGTTTATATTATAATCAGGTGAGGAGATTGAGAATTTCAATACGTTTCGTTTATCTATAGGACCTTTAATACGAGATTACTGTACAAAACTGCTTTAACTCTTTTATTTGGTTTTGATCTTGGACAATTATTGGCCATTCGTGCTCATTCCAGTGGGATTGTTTTCGATTATTGGGCAGGAATAATGATATTCTTCTTTGATTTGTGATTTATGATTACAATGCTTGCTTCTTTGATTTGTTTGGAATCTCAAGCTCTTGGTTATTGGGTTGTTTTAGATTAAGTAAACTTCCATATTGACAAGATTTTGGGTTTGTTGGCCCTATGTTGGGATTGAAAAGAATAATGAATTTTCTTTATATTAATCTTTGATGCCCTAGGAAGGTAGTTGATTTTGATTGAAGCTTTTTGATTTGTTGGGAGATCCCACGTCGGTGGAGAGGGGAACGAACTATTCCTTATAAGAATGTGGAAACATTTCCTTAGTAGACGCGTTTTAAAACCTTGAGGGAAAGCCCTTGAAGAGAAAGCCCAAAGAGGATAATATCTTCTAGCCGTTTAGGTTGTTACCCATGGTATCAGAGCTAGACACTGAGAGGTGTGCCAACAAGGACGCTAGCCCCAAGGGGGTGGATTGTGAGATCCCATGTCGGTTGGAGGAGGGAACAAAACATCCCTTATAAGGGTGTGAAAACCTCTCCACAGTAGACATGTTTTAAAATATTGAGGGGAAATTCTTGAAGGGAAAGTCCAAAGAAGACAATATCTGCTTGTGGGTGGGCTTAGACTGTTACAAATGGTATCAGAGCTAGACACAGGACAGTATGCGAACGAGGACGCTGACCTCAAATGGGGTGGATTGTGAGATCCCACATCGGTTGGAGAGGGGAATAAAACATTTCTTATAAGAGCGTGGAAACCTCTCCCTAGTAGACGTGTTTTACAACCTTGAAGGGAAGTCTTTGAAGGAAAAGTCCAAAAAGGATAATATCTACTCGCGGTGGACTTGTACGGTTACAATGTTATAACCATTGCTTAATAGAATAGAATATGTTTCAAATGGTTGATAGGTAGGTTTGAGAATGAGATAGTCAATATGAACAGAGTTCATTTGGCAGATCAAACTAAAAGGATAAAAAATGGTGCGAAAATTCCCGTTGAAACAATAAACGAAACGTAAAGGAGATTTATGACTAGGAACAGATGTGGGGTACAGTACTTGAACTTGATGATTATTGAAGTTGCTATTAATGTCTTAAATGTGAGCATGATCAAGTAGCTCAACTTCTCAAGCAATTAGGGAATAAATCTGTCATGTCAAAAATGTGGTGAGAGAACCCTATAAAATAACCTAAAAGCTCTACCAATTTAGCAGAGAAACCATGGAGAGGAAGCAAAAAGAGAGAAAAGGGCATTTGGTGCTTGTTCCTTGCCCTTTACCAAGCCACATGTCTCCTATGCTTCACTTAGCCAAACTTCTTCACTCTCAGGGTTTCTCCATTACCATAATTCACACACAACTTAACTCTCCAAATGAATCTCATTACCCTGAATTCTCCTTTGAATCCATTGGTGGTAGCATGTTGGAGAGCTACAGTGTCTTTGATGGGGATGTTATGCTTTTTCTTTCGAAACTAAACATGAAATGTGAAACCCCATTTCATGAATGCTTGGTAAACATGCAATTGCGCTGTCAATTCAATCCAATCTCCTGCATCATATATGACGCTGTCATGTATTTTTCTGCTGCAGTTGCTGATGATTTGAAGCTTTTTAGAATTGTTTTGCGGACAAGTAGCGCCGCAAACTACATTGGGCTGTCAATTCTTGATGAGAGTGACTTTGTTTCAGAACGTAGAATGGAGGAACCAGTAGCTGGGTTTCCCTTTCTGAGAATTAAGGACATGCCACTTTTCAGCACACAGAAACACACAAGGGAGGTTCTAACGTGTATTTACAATGGAACAAGAACTGCTTCAGCTATCATATGGAATTCCCTTTGGTGTCTTGAACATGCCTTGTTTGAGAAAATAAAAAATGAAACCTTGGTTCCTGTCTTTCCTTTAGGGCCTCTTCAAAAGCACTGTAGCAGCTTCTCCACTAATGCCTTAAATGAAGAGCAGGGTTGCATTGCTTGGTTAGATAAACAAGCTCCAAGTTCTGTGGTGTATGTAAGCATTGGAAGTGTGGTTACTATGACAGAAGATGAACTATTAGAGATGGCTTGGGGGCTAGCCAATAGTGGCCGGCCGTTCCTGTGGGTGGTGAGGGCTTGTGTAGTCAATGGCTCAGACGGAGTTGAGATGTTGCCTAGAGAATTTCATGAGGCTACCAGAAGTCGCTGCAGGATTGCTAGTTGGTTGCCACAGCAAAAGGTCTTAGCACACACATCAATTGGATGCTTTTTGACGCATAATGGCTGGAACTCAACAATTGAAAGTATAGCAGAAGGCGTTCCGATGCTTTGCTGGCCTCGAGTCGGGGATCAAAGGGTGAATGCACGGTTCGTGAGCCATGTCTGGAGGGTTGGCTTACAGTTGGAGGACAGATTGTTGAGAGAGGACGTCGAAAGCGCCATTCGAACTCTCTTCATCGACGAAGAGGGTATCGAAATCCATAAGCGAGCCAAGGAGTTAAAGAAGAAGGTTGATATCTCCTTGAGACAAGGTGGTGCTTCAAGTGAGTTCTTAAGCAGATTAGTTAAGTACATTAGCCTTCGAAGAGACAATGATAAGGTTGTCAAATGCTTGATTAGCCTATGATAATGTAAGCTATGATTTCTCTTATGTAATTCTGCACATGTTGAAATGGTATGTGAAAGCTGTTGTACTTGTTCTGTCACATCACTTTTGGCTCTGCTTTTTAGCTGCTCTGTAAGAGCCTTTCGAAACTTGGCCTTAAATTTTATCAGAAACAGTGAAGCACGTGGAGAAAATAGGACAAATGCTACTACTCAGCGTATGCTTCCCAACAGAAAAATGATGAAGACAGCTCAGACTGGCCCATTGCTATCTGTTGGTCTTTAGTAATTTTAACTTTTTCAGGTTCTTTTCTTTCATTTCTATTGCCTTTGGGTTCATACTTGGTTCTGTAAATTCTCTTATTCTGACCGTGCCATGTTTTACTTGTGTTGGTATTGGTAAAAGTAGCTGTCTGGGGGGAATCACTTGATGTAGCTGAATCATCCAATGAGTGCTGGTGACGACTGAGTCTTGTTGAACAATGTAAGTACTTTCTTCCAACTGTATTGCTTACGAACTAGACAAGGCTAGGTCTCCAAACTCGTTATCGTACTTAATCGTCGTTTTCTACTACGCATGTTTCTTGTTTCATTGTCTGTTTAGGCCCGTTACGTATCATCGTCAGCCTTGTAGTTTTTGTTTCGTTGTACTAGCCCAAGTCCACTGTTAGTAGATATTGTCCGCTTTGGTCTGTTAGATATTGCTGTCAGCCTCACAGTTTTTGTTTCGTTGTACCAGCCTAAGTTCACCGCTAGTAGATATTGTCTGCTTTGGTTTGTTACATATTGTTTTCGGCCTCACGGTTTTGCTTTCGTTGTAACAGTCCAAGTATATCACTAGTAGATATTGTCTGCTTGGGGCCATTACATATTGTTGTTAGTCTCACGATTTTAAAATGCGTCTACTAGGGTGAGGTTTTAAACTAGACAAGGCTAGGTCTCCAAACCCATTATCAAAGTTCATCGTCATTTGCTACTACGCATGTTTCTTGTTTTGGTGTACCAGCTCAAGTCCACCGCTAGTAGATATTGTCTGTTTAGGCTCGTTACATATCGTTGTCAGCCTCATAGTTTTTGTTTCATTGTACGAGCCCAAGTCCATTGTTAGTAGATATTGTCTACTTTGGTCGGTTATGTATCGCTGTCAGCCTCACAGTTTTTGTTTCGTTGTACCAGCCCAAGTCCACCGTTAGTAGATATTGTCTGCTTTGGTATGTTACATATTGTTGTCAGCCTCACAGTTTCTCTTCCGTTGTACCAGCCCAAGTAATATCGCTAGTAGATATTGTTTGCTTGGGGCCATTACATATTGTTGTTAGTCTCTCGGTGTGAAATGCGTCTATTAGAGAGAGGTTTCAAACTAGACAAGGCTAGGTCTCCAAACCCGTTATTGTAGTTAATCGTCGTTTGCTATTACGCATGTTTCTTGTTTCGTTGGACCAGCTCAAGTCCACCACTAGTAGATATTGTCCGCTTTGCTCCGTGCGTATTGCTGTCAGCCCACAGTTTTTGTTTCATTGTACCAGCCCAAGTCTATCGCTAGGAGATATTATCCGTTTTGGCCCATTACGTATTGTTGTTAGTCTCACAGTTTTAAAACGTATTTACTAGGGAGAGGTTTCCACACCCTTACAAGGAATGTTTCGTTTCGTTTTCCAACCGATGTGAGACCTCACAATCCACCCCCTTAGAGAGCACAGTGTCACGGTCATGCCTGTCCAGGGCCTGTTGCCCATGGCCGCATGCCCATGACAAGCCAAACCCTTGTCATGTCTTTTCATTCTAGTGTTTTTCCCTTTGTAATTCTTGAGCGTATGACACCTCAAGAAAATCATGTCTAGGCCTGCCAGAACTAAAATGGCCCAGAATGTACTATAGGGGGATATGACTAGTCGTCAACTTCTCCCTACCCAAGGTTATATATGCTAAGCCGTTGTTATCTTTCTCTTGCTTGCTTATATAACGTCTCTTTCTAAAATCTCTCTTTCAAAAATCTCGCTCTCTCCTCGTTTTCTAAAACCTTCTTTTAAAACCGAGGCTAGAGGCTCGATCGTACGTCGCTTGGCCGTAGGCGACGCAAGAACAAATTGGCTTAACTCACTTGTCGCTGGGAAGTGAGTGCCGCACAATCGCTAGTCCGCTGCCTTCGAAAGTGCGATTGTGTCAAGTGGTATCAGAGCTTTGTTAGCTCCGTAACGTCATACAGACCGAAATCATGTCGACGACAAAGTCGACACCCAAAGCACAAGCCGATCGGCTTACGCTAATAGAGGAGGAAATGCTGTTCCTCAAAGAAGTCCCTGACACCCTCCGTTTCTTGGAAACACGGGTGACCGAACTGAGTGAGAAAGTCGTCCAAGTCGACGCAATGGGCAACCGCCTAGATGGGTTGCCAATCGCAGAACTGTTGTTTCGAGTGACCTCGCTCGAAGAAAGAGTTGCTCCTACGAGCAGCCCAAAACCATCTGATAGTCCGGATAGCTCTGTCGCACACAAAGAGGGACGTGGCGAAGAGTTCGACATACTACAAAACACAATGATGAGTTTGTTCAATGGATTGGCTGATGAATTCAGATCAACAGTCGACGACCTCCAAGAAAGGATGTCCGCCATGAGCACTCGAATTGAAGTTACCATGAAAGCCGTGGAAGGTGTCACGGCTGGACAAACTAGTACAGGATCCAACAAACTAAGGTTCCCAGACCCTAGAGCCTTCAAAGGGAATCGGGACGCCAAAGAGTTGGAGAACTTCATCTTCGACGTCGAACAGTACTTCAAAGCCACAACGGCTTGTACCGACGACAAGAAGGTGACTGTAGCTGCGATGTATCTCGTAGACGACGCCAAACTGTGGTGGCGTACGAAGGTGCAAGACATCGAGGATGGATTGTGCACCATTGACTCATGGGAGGACCTCAAGAGAGAGTTGAGGGAACAATTCCTCCCCGAAAACGCAGGACACATAGCAATGGAGAAAATAGTAGCCCTGAAACACACTGGAAACATACGGGACTACGTCAGACAATTCTCAACCCTGATGCTGGATATCAGGGGTACAGCAGAGAAGGACAAGGTGTTCTTCTTTATAAATGGTCTACAACCGTGGGCCAAAACAAAGATACATGAGAACAGGGTCCAAACTCTAGCTGCCGCAATGGCCTGCGCCGAGAGACTCGTGGACTGTGGGAACGAAGCAGGATCCCATAGAAGAGCGACGCCAGCCCCAAACAATGGGGGCAAACCATACCGACCACCAGGCCATCGAAATGGAAGCCCCAACAGATCGAATGGATGGACAGATAGACCTCCTCAGAACAATCAAGCGGGGACATCTCGAGGGCCTTACCACCAAAAGAACCACCCGACGACGCCTTTACAATGCATGCTATGTAAAGGCCCCCACAAGGTATCCTACTGTCCTCATCGGGCCTCTCTCACTGCACTCCAAGTGTCCATCCAAGAGAGCAATGAAGCAAGGGTCGAGACTTTGCTAGACAAGAAAGAAGATCACGACAACCCCCGAATGGGTGCACTCAAATTCTTGTCAGCCCTCCAACGGAAAGTCGAACCGAAGGAGATAATAGAGAAAGGGCTTATGTTCGTAGATGCCACCATAAACTCTCGACTGAGCAAGAGCACTCTGATAGACTCTGGAGCAACCCACAACTTCATTGCTGATCAAGAAGCCAGAAGATTGGGACTCACCATAGGAAAGGACCCGGGGAAAATGAAAGCTGTCAACTCCGAGGCCTTGCCTATTGTGGGAGTTTCCAAAGGAGTCCCCTTCAAAATAGGGGATTGGACTGGAGAGCTAGACCTTGTCGTGGTTCGCATGGACGACTTCGATGTGGTACTTGGGATGGAGTTCCTCCTAGAACACAAAGTCATCCCAATGCCATTGGCAAAATGCTTAGTGATCACCGACCGTAACCCCACAGTAATACCTGCAAGCATCAAGCAACCAGGTAATCTTCGGATGATCTCGGCCATACAGCTGAAAAGGGGACTCGCACGAGAGGAACCTACCTTCATGGCCATACCACTGATAGAAGAGGCAACCACCGAAGAGACTGTCCCAGAGGAAATCAAGGATGTATTAGACAGCTATACCGACATAATGCCAGAGAGTCTGCCACAAACACTACCACCTCGTCGAGGCATTGACCACGAAATCGAACTCCTCCCCGGGGTTAAGCCGCCCGCAAAGAATGCATACCGGATGGCTCCACCCGAGCTAGCCGAATTGAGGAAACAACTAGACGAATTGCTGAAGGCGGGATTCATTCGCCCGGCAAAGGCCCCTTATGGAGCCCCCGTACTATTCCAGAAGAAGAAGGATGGGACGTTGCGCCTGTGCATAGACTACAGAGCCTTAAACAAGGTGACAGTACGCAACAAATATCCTCTGCCGATAATATCTGATTTGTTCGACCAACTTCACGGGGCCAAGTACTTCACGAAATTGGACTTACGATCGGGATATTATCAAGTACGTATTGCCGAAGGGGACGAACCCAAGACGACGTGCGTAACAAGATATGGGGCCTTCGAATTCCTAGTAATGCCCTTTGGCTTGACAAACGCCCCAGCTACGTTCTGCACGTTGATGAACCAGGTTTTCTACGAATACCTGGATCAGTTCGTCATAGTATACCTCGACGACATTGTTGTTTACAGCACAACCCTCGAGGAACACAAAGTGCACTTGAAGTTAGTGTTTGACAAGCTCCGGCAGAACCAGCTGTATGTGAAGAAGGAGAAATGTGCATTCGCACAAACATGCATCCACTTCCTTGGACATGTCGTCAGATGTGGACAAATCAGTATGGATAGCGACAAGATAAAAGCTATCCAAGAATGGAAGGTTCCTACTTCCGTATCTGAGTTGAGGTCCTTCTTAGGACTAGCCAACTACTATAGGCGGTTCGTCGAAGGGTTTTCACGACGAGCCGCCCCATTGACAGAGCTGTTGAAGAAAGACCACCCTTGGTCGTGGTCGAATGATTGTCAAATGGCCTTTGAAAATCTGAAAACAACCATGACGAGGGGTCCTGTCCTCGGGTTGGTTGACGTCACAAAGCCATTTGAAGTGGAAACCGATGCTTCCGACTTTGCTCTCGGTGGGGTCCTTATTCAAGAAGGCCACCCCATCGCTTACGAAAGTCGAAAGCTCAATGATGCCGAACGAAGATACACTGTCTCCGAGAAAGAAATGCTGGCTGTAGTCCATTGCCTTCGAGTCTGGAGACAGTACCTCTTAGGATCGCAGTTCGTAGTGAAGACGGATAACAGCGCCACTTGCCACTTCTTTGATCAACCAAAATTAACAGCAAAACAAGCCCGGTGGCAGGAGTCGTTGGCTGAATTCGACTTCAAGTTCGAACACAAAGCGGGAAAGAGTAATCAAGCAGCCGACGCGCTGAGTCGGAAGGGCGAACATGCGGCCCTGTGCATGTTAGCCCATATTCATTCAAGTAAGATCGATGGATCGATGCGCGACATCATCAAGGAACATTTACACAAAGACCCATCGGCCAAAGCCGTTGTCGAACTAGCTAAGGCTGGAAAGACACGGCAGTTTTGGGTTGAGGGGGACCTCCTGATAACCAAAGGAAACAGATTGTACGTCCCAAGAACGGGAGAACTGAGGAAGAAGCTCATTCAAGAATGTCACGACACCTTATGGGCCGGACACCCGGGATGGCAAAGAACATACGCCCTAATAAAGAAGGGGTACTTCTTGCCAAACATGCGAGACGACATCATGCAATACACCAAGACGTGCCTCATCTGCCAACAGGATAAGGTCGAGAAAGCCAAAGTCTCTGGACTCTTGGAACCTCTACCTGTGCCAACACGACCCTGGGAAAGTGTATCTCTGGACTTCATAACACACCTCCCAAAAGTCGGGGAATATGACGCCATCTTGGTTATTGTGGACCGGTTCTCAAAATATGCGACGTTCATCCCCACTCCCAAATTATGTTCGGCGGAACTCACAGCCCAACTGTTTTTCAAACACGTTGTAAAGTTATGGGGCATTCCGTCGAGCATCATCAGTGACAGGGATGGCAGATTTATTGGGACATTCTGGACTGAGTTATTCGCTTTCTTGGGAACAACCTTGAACATCTCCTCGAGTTATCACCCTCAAACCGATGGACAGACAGAACGGTTCAACTGCTTGCTCGAAGAATACTTACGTCACTTCGTCGACGCTCGCCAAAAGAACTGGATACAATTGTTAGATGTCGCCCAATTTTGCTTCAATTGTCAAACAAGCTCGTCTACGGGGAAGAGTCCCTTTGAAATTGTAAGTGGACGACAACCGGCCTTACCCCATATTATTGATCATCCTTATGCAGGAAAAAACCCTCAAGCTCACAACTTTACAAGAGAATGGAAGCAGACGACAGATATAGCCCGAGCATATTTAGAGAAAGCTTCCAAGCATATGAAGAAATGGGCGGACAAGAAGCGTCGCCCCCTTCATTTCCGTGCAGGAGATCAAGTCCTTATCAAGCTGAGACCAGAACAGATCAGATTTCGTAGCCGAAAGGACCAGAGATTAGTTCGTAAATACGAAGGCCCGGTTGAAGTCCTTAAAAAGATTGGGGCTACCTCCTACCGAGTTGCACTCCCCGCATGGATGAAAATTCACCCCGTCATTCATGTGAGCAACTTGAAGCCCTATCACCCTGATCCAGACGACGACCATCGAAATACAACCACAAGACCGAGCATCGATCTGAAACAAAAAGAGACAAAGGAAGTGGAAGAGATCCTAGCCGACAGGGTTAGGAAGATAGGAAGACCTGTACGGACGATTCGTGAATTCCTTGTCAAATGGAAGAATCTCCCTACAGAGGAAACAAGCTGGGAACGCGCCGAAGATCTGAACTCCGCCGCCACCCACATCGCAAGGTATGAAAGTAGTCGGTTGACGGGGACGTCAACCAATTAGGTGGGGGAGGATGTCACGGTCATGCCTGTCCAGGGCCTGTTGCCCATGGCCGCATGCCCATGACAAGCCAAACCCTTGTCATGTCTTTTCATTCTAGTGTTTTTCCCTTTGTAATTCTTGAGCGTATGACACCTCAAGAAAATCATGTCTAGGCCTGCCAGAACTAAAATGGCCCAGAATGTACTATAGGGGGATATGACTAGTCGTCAACTTCTCCCTACCCAAGGTTATATATGCTAAGCCGTTGTTATCTTTCTCTTGCTTGCTTATATAACGTCTCTTTCTAAAATCTCTCTTTCAAAAATCTCGCTCTCTCCTCGTTTTCTAAAACCTTCTTTTAAAACCGAGGCTAGAGGCTCGATCGTACGTCGCTTGGCCGTAGGCGACGCAAGAACAAATTGGCTTAACTCACTTGTCGCTGGGAAGTGAGTGCCGCACAATCGCTAGTCCGCTGCCTTCGAAAGTGCGATTGTGTCACACAGCATCCTCTCTAGCACACTGACCGGTGTCTAGCTCTCATACCATTTGTAAAGAGCCCAAGCCCACCACTAGTAGATATTGTCCGCTTTAGCCCGTTACATATCACCATCAACCTCACGGTTTTAAAAACGCGTCTACTTGGTAGAGGTTTCCACATCCTTATAAAAAATACTTCATTCTCCTCTCCAACCAACATGTTTTGTCAAAACATGTTGCTTCTTAACAACGTTGTTTGTTTGTTTTTCGTCGTTGTGAAACCAAGACAAAATATCGTTGTCTTTTGCTCTAAGCTGTGCATAGGTTTGATGATGCTTTTGTTTATTGCTCCAAATAAGTTAAAAGAAAAACATATCTATACAGTGCTTTTGGAGTACAAAAGTTTCTTTAAGAAAATGGTGATGTGATTTGGGTGAAAACTGTTAGCTGCAAAGAAAGATTGGAAGTTGTATTTGATAATGATGCTTTAAAGTTCATGATTGTTATCCAAAACTCTCCCATTTATTCACTGTCACTCTGATTCCAATCATTTATTTGGGAACAAAATGGACGTTTGTGGGTTCACTAGAATCTTTTGTAGAATTATCCTTATTATTTCCATTCATTATTTTATACCAAATGCTTCTAAACTTTAGGGTATACTTTTAACGCTCAAATTCTTAATTTGTTTCGAAATAATATTTTCATCTATTTTCAGAAATAGAAATGTAACGACGTGGTGGAGACTTGTTCGATACAGAGTACTCGAGTGTAAGTGATTTCAATCATGTGAATCTATCTACTTCACTCTCTAATCAACGAGAAATTACTCTAGAGGAGATAAAAACAAATGTATGGTTGTGGGATAGCAATTGTGCGACATTGTGGACACTTGTTCTAATTCAGTGAACATGTCAGCGGTGTGAAATTAGTAGTTTGTGGATAATCGAGCATGCTCGAGTTTCGGGTCACTTTTTAGAGTAGTGTTTTAGAAAACATGAGCAAGAAAATATGCTTAAAACAATTTTAAAGAAAGTAATTGTATAAGCTAAAAATGAGTAGGCAACAACAGTGGATATAGAAAAATTGACAACTAGTCATATCCCTTATAGTGCATTATGAGGCATTTTAGCCCTTGGATGTAGACATGATTTTGGTGACCGATCATATATCTCGTATTAACACAACATGAAATAATACAGGTCTATCTAACATGAAAGTGAGTAAGAAAGTATTTAGAACGGGCTTATTGACACTGCATGAAATAGTAAAGGTCTATCTAGACAACATGTTTCGGACAAACATGATCAAGACATCCGACATTCCGCTATAGGTAACACGTCTTGGACAAGCATGGCCATGACAAGACAACATGAAAATACTAACGGCAACTCCATCAACGAAATCTATATTAAAACTAGGTTTAACATGGAAATCAAGATCCCAAGACCATTAATATACTTGTTTAAAATAACATAAACATTATTGAGTGCGAACATCGTTTCATGGACTCTAGAGAAGTGATCATCATCCGACTAAAAGTCTGAATGATGAGAGATATATTTAATTTGAAGTATTCAAATTAATATTTAATAGGTTAAATTATTAAATACAAACCGAAAAATATATATTTAATTTGAAAGGTTCACATCACTTTTTAATATATATATATTAAATATAAATGGAGAAAAATATTTAATATATTAAATATTTAATATATTAAATATTAAAATAAGGACCATACGAAGGAGATTCAACCCGACTTTATAGAAGAATTTAACCGATAGAGGAATTGGAGCGTAAATTTGCTTAAACCTTAGTTTGGTTTAATTGTAAATAAATTCAAAGTTGATTCCAATACTTTTGCTTTACAAATGAAGTGTTTATTCCCGACCCCTCATGCATAATAAATGTTACAAGTATGAGATACTTCTTCAATATCTTTTTTATACAGGCGCTACACCATGATGTGACACACACTCCTTCCCTTCCATTGATTTTCAGTAGCTTGAGCGTGCACTAGCCCATAGTCAGGTTTAGGGGTACGTATATAAGCCCATCTAGTAGATTCATGCATACGTGCATGAAATCGTGTGTAGATGAGCACTACACATCCAAGAAAAAGAAAGTAGAGCCCAAGGAACAGTCACAAAAAGATAGGTCCCACCATTGACTATGATGACATGCAATTACATTTTTCGATCCCAACAGTTTGACTAACTTACTGAATATTTTTAAATACTCAACCCACGATGACGTCAACCATGGAGGCTATGAAAGAAGAGTCAAGATACGTGATGGGGGCATCTGCATTGGTTTAAAATTTGACAGGAGAGGTCGTTTTTGTCCTATTTTTAGTTACACTATTTCTTTGACGTTATTTTTCAATTTTAAATGAATTTTGTGAACGTTTAAGTTCATGACAATATTTAAATTCGAATGATTTTTCGAATTAGCAATCTTAACATGCATGTAGTAGCGGCTTCATTACAATTTCCATCACTATAATTTCAATTAATTACAAATAGGCTAAATTAATAAATACCTTTAAACTTTGAACCGTCTAATAAAAATATAAAATTTCAAAAATTTCAATTATACCCTAAACTAAAAAAAAAAAAAAAAAAAAAAAAAAAAAAAACTCAAATATGGTTTAAAAAAGAACTTTTAAAATTATTTTTAATATTTTTTTTAAACTTCAAAAATACTTTTAATCTTTTTATAAAAAATTTAAAAATACATTTACGATATATCACGTTCAAAAAATAACATTAAAAATGTTTGTATAACAGTTTTTGTCTTGCAGGTAAATTTTTTTTTTAACTTTTATTTATAAAGGTAAATTGTGTTAATGGTACTCGAGTATTTTTTAAATATAGTATTAATAATAAAGATTTTTTAAAATATTTTTACAAAACTTACCCGTTATCCCAAAATGTTTTGGGCTTATTTTGGGCCGGATAAATTTGAAGCCCATTATGTGAAGCCCATTATGTGAAGCCCATTATGTGAAGCCCATTATGTGAAGCCCAATTAGCCGATACAAAAGGGGTTTATCCTCCTGTAGTTCTCATCAGCCAAAACCCCAACCTCAGACCTCCCTCCATTTTTCAGCACAAAAAGACCTTTCATGGCGCTTCGCAATCTTCTTCTTCTTCTTAAAACTCCTCCTTATCTTCACCTTCGCCTCATGGCTTCATCAACCTCCCTCTTCCCTTCCTCTATTCACCTCCGCTCTCTTACTTCCGCCGCCTCTCGAGCTCCTTCCTTCAGTTTCCTTGAGTTCAGGTTCTTCCTCTTTACTCTGCTTTTCGTTGGATAATATGCAGGAATGTTCAGAATGTGTTTCTTTATGTTTTTCTCATGTTGCGGTGTTTACATTTTAAGATAATGGATTGAGTCTCGTTCTGTTTTGGTGTTTTGGGTGTGTTGTGATTTGAGGTGTTAGCTTTGAACTGCATTTTAATGGCCTTAGTAATCAGACGTGCTAATGTGATTATTTTGGCTCTTGGTTTTGGTTTTCTTGAATAGTTTTGCGCGGTCAACAATGCTTTTGCTTTATTTTATTTTATTTGAATTTTTTCTTAATCTTTGTCATTTTAATGGAGCCAGTGGGACGAGATTTCGAGCGAGGAAGATTCCCACTAGCTTGCGGCTGGCACAAAATGTAGTAGTCTCTGCGAAGGCTTCCATGTCATCAAGTGCTGCTACTAAAACATCGCCGGGAAGTGAGAGTTTGAAGGCTTATGGGTCAGAGCAAATTCAGGCAAGTAATTGGGAATTTCAAATTCTGAGTCAAATGTTTTTACGTTTGATGTGTTATTGTGTTAACATTTGTTATTGGGTTCATGCAAAAGATGAACATATGCACATGTAACTTCCAATTTATATTATTTGTTAAGCATCATATTTCGTAAAAGGCATTGATCATAGCTATGCTCATCACTCCTCTTCCTTCCTGATTTTTGGAATCTTTTAAAGGATTTTTTGATTAAGCCTTGGGCTTGAATCAACGAGTTAAATTGCAATTTAAATTTATGAATATACTGTTGAAATGTTAACGATAATGGGCACTCATATTAAATCATGAAAATTACATGGGCTTGTAAAAATGTTTGAACTAATCAATAAAAGTTAAGAGTAGTTCTTATGTATATTATAAATTGTTATAATTTACTTTTATCTTGATATTTTCAATATTTTCTCGATAGTTGAATGACATTTTGAAAATAATTAAAGCATTTCTCTCAATTGTTGTCAAACCTTTTCCACTACAGACATGTTGGCATACCAATGGAAAGTTTACTTCATATCGTAAGTATTTTATAGTACAGATATTGTGTGGGGTGGAAAAATTAGTTGGACAAATTCAGCTGCAGACTGTTATTGTTTTGTTTTGTTTTTTTTGTTTTTTTTTTCTTTTTTTTTTTTTTTTTATGAGAAACAAAAATATATATACCAGAAAAAAGAGAAACAACCTAAGATCTTAGGGAGAGGGATTCCTAAGCCTATGGAGAAGGAATCAGACACAAGGCCTCCAATCTAAGGTGTGAAGAAAATATGGGCTATTACGAAAAGATTTATGGAGGGCACTCAAATTTAAGACTGTATAATGAAGTCTCAGCAATTTATAAAAAAATTTAACTTATTTGAGAATGACCTTGAATTCTCAATTTTTGAAGGAGCCAAAGTAGAGCTCTCATGTGGTTGTCCATAAATATTTGTCTTCATCTTTAAATTTGAGCAAACCATCTTCCACACTCTTAGGATGGACAAGATCAAAACAGTCGAAGGTGTATTGCCAACCTTTGAAAGCGTAGAGCAATGAAGGAAGAATTGGTCGATAGATTCTATACCACCTCTGCATATTAGACAATTATCAGGAGATAAGAACAAATGGAAAAAAAGTTGTTTCCAAAGGACTGCTGCCTTTCCATATCATTTTGCTAAGCTGCTGATCCAAATAAGAAATCATAGATGGAAGAATTATGCTCCCCAATTTGACCGAGAAAGACCTAGATGGGTTGGGGATCCAAATAATACCATCTGCTTGCTTTACGTGGAAACATATTTCAAAGTAAGGATGTTAGATTAGGCCATTCTTCCACTGCCTTGCCCAGAAGTTGTCTTCTAAGCTTAAGATCCCAAGCTCAAGGCCAACTAGTTTCTGTGACCCAAAGAGACTTAGAACATAGACTTGCAATAGCATTAGGAAAAGGAAAAGAAATGTGAGGCCAGTTATCTTGCCAAAATCTTTTTTTCCTTCAATTCTTGAAGTGAAATTGGAATTTTCCTCGAAAAGTTTTTTTCTTTGATAATGTCCTTCCATGGGTTGCTACTTGCCTGAATGGGGTCCATTTAGTGTTTGCCTACTGTAATTGCTTATGATAATGCCTTTCCACAAAGACTTGTCCCCATGAGAATATCTCTAGCCCTTTTAAAAATAAAGCCTTCTTTTGATTGAAATCACCTATGCCGAAACCCCTTGAAGTGGAGAGTCTGCAACCTTGGCCCAAATGTTATGGTGACTACCACCATCATTGTCGTTTCCTTTCATGAAATGAATGCATGTACATCACACCTCCTATGGTGGTTGCCAAAGCTTCTTGTGAACTTGAAACCTGCCATGGACTTGGATCTACCATATAATAAACATGCCTTAAAGATTCAATCATAAGTCACTTTTCCTTGGTTGTATGTAAACCTCCCTTCAATCCCACCTGCTAAAGTGTTAATGAAGGGCTTTTTAGGGTCTCATTTCCTTTATGTCTGAAAAGACAAAAATTTAGGAAGGTATGGTTCTTTGATAGTATTGCTTGCAATTTTTTGGAATGGGGCGTCAACAATGGCTGCCTCATGCATAGATGTCTCACTGTGATCTTACTAGGACCGATCTTTAGTCTTTGGTTGTTATCTTGGAACCAATGGTTAGAAGGGTCAACTATGTATCAAGACGGAAGCGGAGGTTACATATGGATGGATGAATGTCGAACATCTCACTTGAACGAATTCTCTACCAATATCATGATTCTTTAGAGAGAAGATATCCTTGACCTGCCTATTATGTTGAAGCCAATGCCCAGTAAGTCTAATGATTTAGTGATACCTAATTTATCAAGGTAAGTCTTTCCCTTTTTGAAATAGGGAAGCGTCACCAATTTAGTGAGCTTGCTTCAAATGGTATCAGATACCAAAAAGAAAGGATGGAGAACCTTCCCTAGGAAGCAAACCTATGTAGATTTGAGGGAGAGATCCATTGTTGCATGCCAAGAAGGCTGAACTTTCAATCCCTTCCATGTCAATATTCAGCTTATCAAATGCTGCAGCCTAAAATAGTTGTAGGCTATTTTTTCAGAAGTCTGGATGACACTTGTTACCGTTTGAAAGTACGATCTTTAGACTTCCTCATGCTCTTTAATGGAAACTATTTCTTTAGTTTACATGTAATCGTGGCCTTTTATCCATTTTTTTTTTTGGAGTTCACTAAATGTGAAGTTCAATAGAAACTTTGTTCGTTATTTATTTAGTTGTTCTGATGCACACAACAGAAAAATGTTGCTTATTGAGATGATGGTCTTTGGAGAATATACTTTATTGTGGGGCGTTGAGATGCATGCTTGAAAAGCCATGCTTTCCAAAACATTGATTTTTTTCCCTTTTTTAATTGATATCCAATTTTCTTATTGTATATGATAGAGCATTTAGTTCCCCTGTTTTTATAATGCTTTTTCAGAAACAAACATATGTACTTTAAGATTTTTGAGCTCCCTTTATGCAATTTTGTGTTTAGTTTTGCATGCTCAAAAGACATTTAAAGTTGATTGATCATCAAACTTAAGTGTTTCAATATTTCAAGGTTTTAACCTAAGAGATAGTCTGTACCTAACTTAAGTCCCTTGATTTGAATCACATTGACTTGTAGAGTTTAGTATTAGTGTGCTAGGAGTTTGCATAACCAATGGGTTCTTAGGCCAATTCACAATGGTTCTCAGCAATAGGGTTTGTTCTAAAGAAGGCTTTGCCACAACACATTTAAGTGAAAGGATATTTCAAAAAGATGTATTTAACACTTCCACTGTTAGATAGCATTGAAAGCTAAAATTCTACGACCATTGCTGGAATTTTGAACCAACAGATCGGTTGAAATTTCCTCTTCCGTTAGCCAACCATTGGGTTGAACATTGTAAGGATAAAAACTCTTAGTCTTTGAAGTAAATACATGTATAAGTGCATATGAAGGAGACATTGTTACCGAAGCATAATCTAGGATTTGTTTCCTGGTTAAGTGTTTGTGGTGCATACTTCCTGATTCTGATCTTGGTTCTTGCTGGTTGCTTGAAATTTTTAGGTACTGGAAGGCTTAGATCCTGTAAGAAAGAGGCCTGGAATGTATATTGGGAGCACGGGACCTCGTGGACTGCATCATTTGGTATTTGACTTTTCTAATTCTAACATGGAGAAAATCCACCCCCAACAGAGAATAGTAAAAGTTTGATGAGATGTCTTTATTGATCTTGGCAGGTCTATGAAATATTGGATAACGCTGTTGATGAGGCTCAAGCTGGTTTTGCCTCAAAGATAGATGTTGTCTTGCATGCAGATAATTCTGTGAGCATCACTGACAATGGACGTGGGGTATGATTTATCATTTTATCTCAATTCTTTTCAGCTTGACAGCATAAAGCTCAGATTACTGCATTCAATTCATATTCCTATTAACTTGAACAGTGTTCTTCAAATTGTAATCATTATAATAGGTGTTTAACATTTTTCTTAAATTTTGATTTAGTTTATTCACAATCTTGATACTCAAAATTGTATGATTTGTTTCACTATAATCTTTTTCTAGTTTGCAGGATTACTTTTTTTATTTTTTTATGAGAAACATACTATCATTTCAGTGATATAATAAATTAATAGAAAAAGAGAGGATAATCACTTCCAAGCCAATCAATGCTACAAAAAGAAGAGGAGTTTTTTAATAAGGTTTTACTGAATGCATATCTGTAGAAGGAAATGTTTTTTTTTTTTTAATAATTATAATAATTTAGAAATTTAACTTTTGGCTTCATGCAGAATGTGCTATTAAGATTGAAATGCTGCTTTTGGACGAATGTTTTCAAGTTAATAATATGTAACTGTTGTGAACATTGTAGTTACTTTTTCCTGTGTAAACTTTTGAATTATATGTTGCAGATCCCTACTGATTTGCATCCTGCTACGAAGAAATCTTCCTTGGAGACTGTGTTGACGGTATTGCTTCATGAACAACATCTTGCTCGAGTTACCATGGAATAGTTTTTGCTTGCATGTATTAATTGTGTATTCTTGGAACAATAAAAGGTGGAATATTGTCCTATGATTCATACAACTTAAAATTTATAAGTAGTTTTCTGGGTAAAAAGCATGAGAAAAGGGAGCAGAGTAATTTTGTGCATACTTCATGTTTGATTTGCAATTAGCATTTATTTTTTTCTAAAACAACAATGAACTATCGGCCCTAAAATGTTACTGAATGATAATTCTTTTAATAATAAAATACCAAGTAACGAACTGAAACAGCACCTTAATTTTGAAAATGATTTTAGGTTTTTCATTTGAATAGAATCCAAGTTTTCGTCAAAAAAATACAAAAGGATTCAAATTTTAAGGTTATTGTAATCATATATGTTTATGAATTTAGATGGTTTTGTTTTCATAGGAAACGACTTGTATATTTTATATATACAAGAATAGAAAAAAGGAGATGCTATCCCCACACACCATGGAGATTACACAAGGATTCCTAATTGGGATAAACTTCTACAAAATCGTAATACAAAAATCGTTATAAAGAGAGCATCATAATAAAGAGTGCACCCTCACATACTTCATATAGTTTTAATATTCAACTTTGTTTATGGTGCTTTCAAATACCCATACAAAAAGAAATCTTTCAATAATCGTTGTTTGGATCATGACCCTGTTCCTTTTCTACTTTGCAATCTGATTTTATTTTTGCATTCTGTGGCTGTACTGCTGCCATGGCAGTTAACCAGGTTTTAATGAAGTTGCTATTTCTAACAACTGTGAGCACGAGCAATTTTTCCTTTGTAATCCTACCAAGGTGGCGAGACTGATCTGCTATTGAATTGTACAGGTATTACATGCAGGTGGCAAGTTTGGTGGTTCCAGCAGTGGCTACAGTGTCTCAGGTGGACTACATGGCGTGGGTCTGTCCGTGGTTAATGCCTTGTCTGAGGTTTGTCTGTAATCCATTTTATAGAGTTTTGTCTGAAATTAAACTCTTGGATGCATGGTTAGACTATAACTTGTAGTTTCTCCTTTCTATATTCATCGGTATATAACCGGCAGCTTCAATCTCCTTTTACTGGTGAGACAACAATGAACAAACAAATAACTTGAAATAATCTGTGCATAAAACTCATGTCACCATTGGTGCCTGAACAGATAGAAATTGAAGGGTGGTTGAGAGTTTCGACTTCCTGTTAGTAGTTACTTTAAAATGACAAATTTTTACTTGCTTTGCAGTCGTTGGAAGTTTGTATTTGGCGTGATGGGAAGGAGTTCCACCAAAAGTATTCCCGTGGAAAGCCGGCAACCACTCTAACATGCCATGTTCCTTCAAATGAGTTGAAAGATCATCAAGGAACTCGCATCAGATTTTGGCCCGACAAAGAAGGTTTTACTTGACCATCATGGTCTGAAATATTTCTGTTGTTATTATGTTAATTTATATTTTTCTTTTGGTTAGCGTTTAACAATGTTGATTTAATTTTCAATTATTTACCAAGCATAAGAATTTTTCTTGTTGGTCTTTCTTTCGACTTTAATTCACGTGTTCCTTGTAATTTTATCCAGTCTTTACTACTGTAATACAATTTGACTACAACACAATATCTGGACGAATTAGGGAGCTAGCTTTTCTAAACCCCAAGGTACTTTTTGTATTTTTTTTGTTTTTATTTATATAAAATGATGCCTTCCTTGATACTAGTCAGCCTTTTCTGTTTTCTGGAAAATCATCGACCAAGCATATGTGGCAGGAGATAGCTTATTGGTTTCTATTACATGTTGGAAGCCTCTGAAACAATGTATGACTTACCACCCCTGTGATATGAACCCTTGCAGTTGACTATAACCCTTACAAAGGAAGATGATGATGTGGAGAAGAACCAATACAATGAATACTGCTATGCTGGTGGCTTGGTTGAATATGTGGCATGGTTGAACAGTGATAAAGTATATCATCTTATTGTTCTTCCCTTTGTCTTCTTATTTTTATTTTTTTAATTTTTTCTTCAGTTCTTGTCACAGGTCTTCCCTAATTTTCATTTCATGTTTCATACACTATACATTATAAAGCCAACTATAATCACTGCTAATGCTCATTTTCGTTTCTCCAGAAACCACTTCATGATGTATTTGGTTTCAGAAAAGAAACGGATGGAGTAGCCATTGATATTGCACTTCAATGGTATGTCATTTAATCTTGGTGTTCACTGGATTTTCTCAAATCTTCTATTATTTTGTGTGAACAATGAGAATCCGTGAAACTATTACTCTCAATGCCTGATTGATTGAAAATCTCCATACTAGAAATATGTTAATTTTTTTTTTTCAACTGTTGCGATTTGATTCTTACCTGGTTATTGGACTATCAGGGCTTTGCAAAGTCAGAATTGTGAATTTTGATTGCCAGTCATAGCATGAGATGATAAGAATCATACGGCAACTAACACTTATTTGGCAAGAATCTTAATATTGTCTGCCTTGTTGATTGTTTACTAGGTGTGCAGATGCATATTCAGACACAATTCTGGGATATGCTAATAGCATACGGACTATTGATGGTGGCACCCATATAGATGGGATGAAGGCTTCATTGACGAGAACTCTAAATAATCTTGGAAAGAAATCAAAGATTATTAAGGTGGTATTGTTTCCAGAGTTTTATCTAGTTCATAATGTGTTTGTACGTGTATTGCTCATTTACATGGTCAGAGATTTGAATATAACCTTTGCTCGATAATGGCATATTTTGCATTAACTTTATGGCTGCTTCATGTTCTGGATTCTTGTGGTCAAATACAAAGATGGAGTAAATTACTTTTCTGCTTTATTCAGAAAAATCTTCTTCTTTTCCTTGCTCTCTCCTTCCTACTTCCTACCAAATGCCCAAACCCCCCATTCCTAGGTATCATAAAAAATGGAAAATAAAAGGTAATTAAATTATCTTTCTAATAACCGTAGGGTCCTTCCATAACCAGGCTTCTTTTTGTGTCAATTGGGTTTTGTTCTGGTACCCAATTGTCTTCAAGATGGAACTCTCTCCTCTGCCCCATTCTTTTGTAGCTTCATACATGGTAAAACTGTGTTTCTCATAAAAAAAAGAGTTGTGGTCTATATGGTCATACAGAACAGAAACTTGATGTGATATTTCTAAACAGGGTTAAATATTTTTATTATATGCCTCTATGAGTCCTTGAACCAGAATGTACTTTGCAATCTCATGCAAAATTTGTTTGTGTCATGGAAATCTTATATTTAAAATCCAGAAGAGGAATCCTAGTTCTATGTTTGTGCTCCAAAAATCTTGGAGACTTCTTGTGTGGCAAGCTTATGGTCATCATTCGAAAGAAAATGCTGAAATGCTGAGGACTAATCTCTATCATCCTTTAGCGTAAGTGAAACGAAGGAGGCCATATATTTTTCTGATGGGAAGGAGGATAGGCCAGTGTAGAATCATATTAGCTTCCATGTTACTTTTTGGGCTGCTACCTCTAATTATTATGGAAGTTATGATTATTATTATTTTGGTTCTAACCAACTATATGGTCTAGGGTGAATATATTTAATCTTCCTCGTTTTGTAGCTTTTTTGGCATTAATTGATTATTTTCAAATGCGCACACACCCTCATTCTCTTGTCATGTGAGGTGCGACAAGAATATTTGATTTTCTTATAGTCCAACTAAAGAATTATTAATAGAAGGAAATAAACTAAACACAATTATGTATTTCTTCCAGGACAAGGATATCAGCTTAAGTGGTGAACATGTTAGGGAGGGATTAACCTGTGTTGTCTCTGTGAGGGTCCAAAATCCAGAGTTTGAAGGACAGACTAAGGTACCCTTCCAAAATGATGTCAATATGAATTTTAATTTTGATCTCTGGGCCAGTTTATACTGCTATTATCTATGCTTTCTCCTCTATAATGTGTGTCTTACTTTTTTGTCTATTCCTAAAAGACAAGGTTGGGAAATCCTGAAGTGCGAAAAGTAGTTGAGCAATCTATACAGGAGTACCTAACTGAATACCTGGAGTTGCACCCTGATGTCCTTGATTTAATCCTTTCAAAATCTTTAAATGCTCTCAAGGTGATTTTCTGTAAGACAACGAAGTTGTATGCATGATTCATTCCTTTCAAAAGTGCTCTAATTGTGGGATTCCATTTTGTCATTCCTCTTAACTTGAAGTAATTATTTTCTTCTTATTATTCTTATTTTCAGGCAGCTCTGGCTGCTAAGAGGGCAAGGGAGCTTGTGAGACAAAAAAGTGTCTTGCGTTCATCATCACTTCCCGGCAAATTAGCTGATTGCTCATCAACTGATCCTGAGGACTCAGGTATTGAGCTTACGCTTGGATGGAAATAGAGAAACAAGTTTCCATTGATGTAATATTTTCTATAAGAATTCCATTGATATGTATGGAATTTCCAGTTTCATCTAGGCTTTATAGCATGGAGATTACTTAATAGTATTTTACTGGCTTTAGTCTAGTCAAATATTGTCTAAAGTCAATTGGTTTACTGCCCAACTTTTCCAGTTATTTGTAACATAGCAACTCTCCCAGTGAGACCTTCACCATAGTTAGAGGCCATTAGGCACCCTCACCAACCCACTCTGGAATTTAAGATGGTTATAATATAACATATCTAAATATTCATTCTATATATATATATATATATATCTGAAGTCTCGTGTTCCATTCTCTCGGGAAAAAAGCATCTTCAATGTAGGCACTTAATCATAATTTGAGTATCCAATATCGCCATGGTTGGCCTAATGGTCATTTAGTATCAAGGTAAAAATAGATGGTTTAAAGAGAATGAGTTTAGGCTATGGTGGTTACTTACTTAGTATTTAATATTCTATGAATTTTCTTGATAACAAATGTTGTCGGTCAAATGTTGTTCCTAAGTTGAGTATGCAAGTTGACCTTAATACTCAAAAATATTAAAAAAAAAAAAAAAAAAAGCAGTTGTCGAACTTGTCATAGACTAAAAAATATTGAAAATTTTCTTGGAAATGTTCGCATTATGAGTGCATTTTATTCTTTTTTCCTTTTTTTGAGAAATATATTTTTCTTTAATCTCATTTTTCCTCCTCTGCCGCAGAAATTTTCATTGTTGAGGGAGACTCTGCAGGTGGAAGTGCAAAACAGGGCCGTGATAGGCGCTTCCAGGTATGCTCTGATTGCTAATGATTGGTTTGCTTTGTAAATCCCAAATATTAGGATAGTTTCTTCTTCTTCCTTTTTTTTTTTTTTTTTTTTTTCTCTTTTTTTCAAAATAATGTGAAAAGAATTGATTTTAAATGAGGAAGGCCTAAAAACAGAGCACTCAAGTTCTCTTTCCCGAGGATCTATAATATCACAACTTCTAAAGAGAGTTGGTTTATCAATGTTGGTCTGAATCCTCCAGCAATTGGGTTTTCCTATTAGAAGAAATTTGACTGATGAGGAAGCTCTGGAATAGTTGTCTTTATAAAATGTGTTGGTCTTTCCAAAATGATGGTTAAGATTCTAAATCAATTAGAAGAAATTTGTCCTTATCAATTAAGCCGTCCAAAAGTTAAGATTCTACATCATGGTCTCTCCAAAATGATGGTTGCTTCATGGTGTATTCCTTAATTCCTGTGTTGAAACATGGCCCTTTATCGATTGAGATGACTAAGGCCATCTTGAAAGCTAAGGTGTCAAAGAAGGTGAAGATTTTATTGTGGGTTTTTGTCCAAAGAAAAATTAATGCCAGGGGATCTGCTTCAAAGGAGATGGCTGAATTATTATAGGAGTTAGTATGCGACATTAATGAGTTATAGGAGTCAATTAGACTCCTCCATTTGGTGTTCTTTCTCTAGATCTTTTTGTAATTATGATCTTGTTCATATTGCAGCCATGTGGGAGTCTTTTTTGTTACCCTTTCGCTACGTGGGAATATCTCATTTTCCCTTTTGTATAATCTTCTCAGCCATATGTATTCTTTTGTTTCTTATTAAAAAAGTTAAAAACTAATAATTTGACCTATGGTTTTCTTTCCATATCCTAATTTGTTGTGAGTGGTTTAGATTTTGAATGGGTCTGAATTCGAAGTTTTTGATAATATAGGGAGAAAGAAAATAGAAGGGAAAAAAAGTAGATAATTTTATTTTTGTGCCTTCTCTTCATGATAATTGGTTGATCAACTACATCTCTGAGGACAAAGTACTTTTTGGGGCGGTGTAAGGTTTATGTGAGATCCCACATCGGTTGGAGAGAACAAAGCATTCTTTATAAAGGTGTAGAAACCTCTCCCTAGCAGATGCGTTTTAAAAACCTTGGGGGGAAACTCGAAAGGAAAAGTCCAAAGAGGATAATATCTGCTAGCGGTGGGCTTGGGCCGGAAAAATATTAGAGTTGTTATTAGGATACTAAAAGAGCATACTCAGTGATCAACTACGGAGTTTGTTGAAAAAGTAGCTATGCATACAATAGGGTGAAGGGGTTTAAGGAACCCGATTATGTTTTATTTTTAATATTCTTGACAATTCTGCATGTCCTAACCTACACGTGATGTAATATTCTTAAAAAATGGATACATATTATTTTTATACCGTATATTTTGTCCTTTTCCTTTTTATAGTACTCCAGTCCTTTAGTCACTTCAGTTTTTTCATTTTTAATCAGCGAAATCAGGATTGTACGAATGTTTATCGTACAATCTATAGTTAAGTACTTGCATGCTTAATAATACAAAAATGAATGTACTTGCATGATGTCCTTAATTTGTTATAAATGCTCAATGCAGGCCATTCTCCCTTTGAGGGGAAAAATCTTAAACATTGAGAGGAAAGACGAGGCTGCAATGTACAAAAATGAAGAGATTCAGAATTTAATTCTTGCTCTTGGACTTGGAGTCAAGGTTTATAATATTTTTTGTCCTTAAATTGTTTAAAATTATTACTTTTTCCTTAGATTTTGCATTTACTTTTGGCGTCAGGGGGAAGATTTTAAAAAGGAGGCTCTTCGTTATCATAAAATAATCATATTGACGGATGCTGATGTAGATGGTGCTCATATCCGAACTCTGCTCTTAACATTTTTCTTTAGATATCAGGTACAGTAATTGTCACTATGATTTATTGCTAGGGACATGTAAGATGCAAAAGCAAACTTGAAACGCACAATTTAATGGAACGAGAACGAATTTGATGTTTTGTTCTTGATTACAGAAAGCTTTGTTTGACGAAGGTTGCATTTATATTGGAGTTCCACCTCTTTACAAGGTTCGCTTTCCCTCTTGATGGGTCAGAGATGCAGAATCATGCTTAGTTTTAGTTCTTTTTGTGGTTAATTTCTTTGCCTTTTTTTTTTTTTTTTTTTTTTTTTGGAAATCACCAGGTTGAGAGGGGGAAGCAAGCTTACTATTGCTATGATGACAAGGAGCTAAAAAGGCTTCAAAGTTCCTTCCCTTCAAATGCATCATATAATATTCAGAGGTTCAAAGGTATTCAAAGTAGTATTGATTCCACCTCATTGATGTCTTCGATGGATCCGTTGCCTCTTTACATGATATCATACATACCATTTGGTGGCTTTTAATCCTTGTTTTGTGTTGAGTTATGCTAATGTTTGAGGGTGCTTTAGGCATCTCACACTTAAAATCACCATGGTTGGGTGTAAGAATAAAGATACTTAAAATCACCCATAAGAATAAAGATGCTTTCTGTAACTGCCAGCCCACCGCTAGCAGATATTGTCCTCTTTGGCTTTCCCTTTAGGGCTTCCTCTCAAGGTTTTTAAAACACGTCTGTTAGGGAGAGGTTTCTATACCCTTATAAAGAATGTTTTGTTCTCCTCCCAACGGCCATAGGATCTCACACTCTTGGTAAAAGTTAAAAGCACTCCTAGAGTGCTTTTGGCCCAAGTGCTTGGTTGAAAGCATTTCAAAAGGTACTTGAGAGAGTAGAACTAGACACCAAAGTCATTTGTAAGTACTTCAAGTGAGATACATTGGCTGACCTTATTTCTTTTAAAAGCACTCCCATATATTCTCTACGAGGACTTGTCTTCCCATTGGTGCAAAATGTATAAATAATATAGTTACAATAAGTGGTGATAATGCTTGGACCAAATGGGCAGCTACAAAATGAAAATTTTCTCAAAGGAAATCCAAATATTTTATTCTCTACTTACAAAGTTTTTCCACTACGCTGGCTGTTTTGTTTTTTGTTTTTTTTATTTTATTTTATTTTTTATTATTTATTTGTTTATTTATTTATTATTTTTAAAGGATTAGGAATTCTGGAAGAGAGAAAGTGAAAATGTAACTGCCCAAGCCCAAGCTCAAGCCCACCGTTGGTAGATATTGTCCTTTTTGGACTCTCTTTTAGAATTTTAAAATGCTTTTGCTAGGAAGAGGTTTCCACACCCTTATAAAGAATGTTTCGTTTTCCTCCTTAACCGATTTAGCATCTCACAATCCACCTCCTTTCGAGGCTCAACGTTCTCACAAGTACTCGTTTCCTTCTCCAATCGATGTGGGACCCTCACCCTTGGGGCCCAGTGTCCTTGTTGGCACACCGCCTCATGTTCACTCCCCTTCGGGGCTCAGCCTCCTTTCTGGCACATGGTCTAATGTCTAGCTCTAATACCATTTATAACAGCCCAAGCCTACTGCTAGCAGATATTGTCCTCTTTGGCTTTCCCTTTCGGGGCCCAGCGTCCTATCTGACAAGTTTTATAACCTTGAGGAGTAGCCCGAAAGGAAAAGTCTAAAGAGGACAATATCTGCTAGCGGTGGGCTTGGGCTGTTGTAGAAAAGTGACCTAAGATCTTTGGGGGTGAGGAACCCCTAAGCCAAAACGGGAGGGATCAAACAAAATCCTCCAATCTAAAGAGTGGACAAGAGGGAAAGGGATGTTACAAAAGGAATTTTGTAAGGCGCTCCAATTTTAAGGCCGTGTAAAACTGATCTAGCTGTTTTTTTACTTCACATTTTGTGATGAAGGTTATATTTTCCTGTAATGAAATAATGTTAATACTAATAAGCTGTTGTTATATAATAGTGAGTTAGTACACCCTCTAAAGTTCCCATGTTAGTATGCTTTTAAAATATTCAGGTTTTGTAAGTACGCTAAATATTCTTCCACTTCAGGTTTGGGAGAGATGATGCCTGCCCAACTATGGGAAACAACAATGGACCCAGAACAAAGGATGCTGAAGCAGTTGGCAATTGAGGATGCAGCAGAAGCAAATGTCGTATTTTCATCTCTTATGGGTGTCCGAGTAAGTAGCTCATACCCACACAACTGCTTAACTCCAATCCAGTTCAGAAGTAGGCACCATTTGGATCAATTTGGTATTTTCTTACACGTTAAAAGTTGCTCAATTGACAAATAAGAAACCATATCAACAGAAGTATATTAGATACTGGTCAATCCATTTAAACTCGAGAAGATTAGCATCGATTTCTTTTACTTAACAAAGCCTCCATAGTTTTTTTTTTTGCCTTTAACATCGTATTTGTCTGTTGTCCATGCCCATCGGTTATTCGCTAGGTTTAGGTGAAAAGTGTAACAGCCCAAGCCCACCGCTAGCAAGGTTTTTAAAACGCGTCAGCTAGGTAGAGGTTTCCATACGCTTATAAAGAATGCTTTGTTCTCCTCCCCAACTGATGTGGGATCTCAACAATCCACCCCAGGGTGCAGTGTCTTCACTGGCACTTGTTCCCTTTTCCAATCGATGTGGGACCCCTCAATCCACCCCTCGTCCTTGTTAGCACACTGCCTCATGTCCACTCCTCTTCGGGGCTTAGCCTCTTCGCTGACACATGGCCCGGTATCTGGCTTTGATACCATTTGTAACAGTCCAAGCCCATCGCTAGCAAATATTGTTCTCTTTGGACTTTTTCTTTCGGGCTTCCCCTTAAGGCTTTGAAAACGCGTCTGCTTGGGAGAGATTTTTACACCCTTATAAAGAATGCTTCGTTCTCCTCCCCAACCGATGTAGCGTCTCATAGTCCATAGTTCTGGAACACAACAAATTGCATTAAAAACACCTAACAACTACTAATTAAATTCAATGATATTGCTCTATCATTATCTATCTTGACTTCCATGAGTTTAGTTTAAAAGTATTTATTATGAATTTCCGCATATGTGATTAATGCATGCATGACTGACGTCACTAATTAGTCTAAGCAAACTAGGGCCCTTACAAAAAGGGTAGGCTTTTCCTTTTTCCTCTAAAGAGGTTACAAGCATAAAATTTACCTGGCGTAGTCGAAAAAAATCTATGTTCTAATCAGTGAATTTATATGGTTTGTTTTTCTTTTTCCCAGGTGGATTTCCGAAAGGAACTTATTCAGAAATCTGCAAATATGATCGATCTCGGGCATCTAGATATATAAGTATATGATATTAGCTTCTAATCCAAGAAAAGGGTAGGAACAGGATGGTCAGCTTTGGAACTTGCTTGGTTGAAGTATTTATCTAATTGGCATTCATCATGATTTACATCGTCGTCGATGGTGTTCGGCAGACGAACATAGCTTTGAATCAGGGCCCACACCATGGGAGTGCTGTGCTCATTGGTCTGTATAGAAGGAGAAAAATTTAGGGGACTTCAGGGTGGTACAGTTGAGATGTCATTTTGATGCATGAAATGTTGTTGGAGCAAGTTTTGGATGTTTCTGGCTTGGCTCCATTCTGCGTTTCTCCTTTTTGCCCCACCCTGATGTTGTATAATTTTACACATATTTAGACAACTTAGACGACCCTGTTTTCTCATTAGCTATCTAAGAACTATCGAAGTTTGGTTTGAAGTATCGAATTGTACCACTCGATTTATAGGAGTTTATCTTAACCCATAAGAGTTTATTCGGGGTTCTTGGACTATCTAACCACTCAATTATTATCTTTATAGTCCGTTCAATCCTTGCGTGATCTCTGCATAAGTTTGAAGTGTACTCACATCAATCTAGAGTTTAGGATTCCTAAGACATATATCGTCCATGTCTCTTGCGGCAAGTCTCCTATTGTGACTACTCGATAATCTCTCTAATAGGCTTTACCACACTTTTTATCAAACGGACTACTCGACAATCTCCCTAATAGGCTCCACCACAATTTCTATCAAACGTTAACTATATTCATACAAAATTAAATTAAATTAAATCCCGATAAACTAAAATTGAGTCTAAATAATTTTTGAACAAAAATTTAGAACATAAGTATTATGATGAGGTTGCATATCACTGTTTTCTCAGAGATAGAGTGGGCGGATTCCCCACCCCAAAATTTGTGGGAATCTAGTTTCCACCGTCAATTTTTTTCAATTTATTATTCTTTTAATAAAATTTTTTTCAATTTATTATTCTTTTAATAAAATAGTTATTTCAAAGTTTTCATTTTTTTTTAGTATAATTTTTATTAAAAAAATGGTAAAAAAAATATAATAAATTAATATATTTTATAAATAATGTTATATCAATATAATTTTTAAAAATTTAAATAATAGGAATTCCCTCTTCGTTTGGGGTGGGTCCCGCAGTACGCTAAGAACAAAAAAAAAAAGTATATATATACATATTATTCAAAAGAATATGTTTGGGTATGTGTGAAAATTCCCCCAAGTGGAATATCCATTTGGAGTATACGAATCTAAATCCCATCCCCCAGGACCCAAATTTTTCATAGGCGATCTTCCGCCATGGGAGCACAATCGCTTATCATAGAAGTAAGTTTAATCATCTCCTTCATATTTTCGTCTTTAAACTCTGCAATTCCCTTAGGTAGTTCTGCTAAGGTTTTCGCAGAATAATGTTGTATGCAAGGCGATACTGTGTTAGTTTTCCACTTCGAATGCACGGTCTTAATCGTATTAGGTGTTTATTAGCATTACAATCCCCATTGCTGCGAGGTTCTGTATTTCTAATGAAGCATGCGCTGGAGATGTTTGATGCATTGTCAGTATGGTTGTTTTATTTTGTGCGCTGTGTTTGATGGAAATGATGATCTGATGTGAGGGATGATAGTATCGTTCGGTATTCTACATTCTCATGAAAACTGGTTGGGAGTTGTTCGTAAGTTCAGATGGTTAGGGATTCAGATTGACTGGCAAGATATGTTTTGCGTTACTGGTTTTGATCCTTGGACGAGAAAACTTCTTGGGATTTTTCTCTTTTTTTTTTTTATCAAAGGACAGGATCATTAGTTCAATGAAAGTACATTTACCAAACTTGTTTTTCAAACCTTGATTAAAATAAGCACATAATTTTAGTTCTTATTCTGTCACTTATATGTATAGTACAGTCCTACGCTATTATTCGTTTGATCTCAGTTCCTTGTATGTAACAATTCAAGCCCACTGCTAGCGATATTGTTCTCTTTGGGCTTTTCACAGCTAGCAGATATTGTCCTCTTTGGACTTCTTCGATTTTGGACTTTTTCGATATTGTCCTCTTTGAACTTCTTCGATTTTGGACTTTTTCGATATTGTCCTCTTTGGACTTCTTCGATTTTGGACTTTTTCGATATTGTCCTCTTAGGGCATTCCCCCACTAGCAGATATTGTTCTCTTTGAGCTTTCCCTTTCGGGCTTCCCCTCAAGGTTCTTAAAACGTGTTTTTTATGGAGAGGTTTCCACACCATTATAAAAAAAAATTTGTTCTCCGCCCCAATCGCTGTGGGATCTCACATTGTAACTTCGTAAAATCATCACTATTATAGTCTCATCTCAGCTTTGTAGTCTCATCTTAGCTTTGGGAATACATATCAAGTAGCCAAGTAGGTTCATTCCCAGATTTCAGTTCTAATTTAATTGGATTTTTAACAAATGAAAAGATCAAAAGTGATGAAGTATAGGTGAAAGAAATGTAATCTAGATTAAAATTCAATGAATAGTAAGCAACCCACAGTTTTAAGGGTCGCTTTCTTAAAGAATGTTAAAAGATTTCAGGTTTTTAATGAAGGTTTCCCCAACAACGGAGCCAACCTTGATAAAGACAGCAGGATAGGCAACTGGAGCGTCTACTTTAATTTCGCAGCCGGGTTTAGCATATATCTCCCCTGTCCATATATGTTGCCATGAAGAACTTTCTCCCAAAGGAAAGTAGGCTTTGACATTGTTCTTGCCTTTGTCAAGGACAGGCACAACTAGGATCTCAGAACCAACCAAAAACTGCTGGTGACCCAATGTGAGCACATACTCATCTTCTGGGTAGTGAACAAATAGGTGGCGGCATACGGGCAGGCCCCTTTGAGCGGCTTCCTGTATTGTTTAGGGTCATAAGATCTGCGTGGAGTTTGAAAATATAGAAGTTGCAGATTAAATGTAAAAGTTTTTCGTATTTACCTTCACAAGTTGGATTCTGTAGAACTTCCAAGCACAATAGACCTTGGCAAAGCGAGCAAACTGAGACAATGTTCGGTCGTTCGAGTAGAATTGGCTGTTGTAGGTAGGTTTGTTTCCCTGCATGCAGAAGACAGTTGAAAACTGACTTAACTAGACTGTGTATGTTGGAAATTTGTAAAGGATAATGATACTCTAATGCAAGTTTTGCATAGTTGTAAGAGTATATATATGATAACTAAGTCTTCCCTTTCATTTGGATGCAAACCATAGTTGATTTGATATAAATCTCGGTGGAGGTTTTAAGCTTCCATTTGTTTGGAGAATTTTTAAGAAGATAAGATAATGCAATCTTGAAAGCTTGCTTCTTATGCATTCAGCATTTTGTGCTTTGATGGTAAATTTGATGTCGCACATAATGTTTTTTCAGGTTTTGATCCTTGTCAGAGAAGGGGGCAGAGAAAACAAGGGAAAAAAAGTAAAGTTTGTTTGTAACTTACTTCATGGGTTCTGAAAACAGTGGTAAAAGCATTTAACTCCATCCATCGTAGAAGCAGTTCCTCACTTCTTCGGTACTTGATGAACGGTAAATTTACTGCACAGTACCCTCCTATATCACTGTGATTAAAAGCATACCCTGAAAGTCCACTGCTTAAAAGGCCAGTGACAGCACTCTTTATCCCATCATTGGCTTGCCAGCTTACCATTTGGTCTCCTTCCCAAAATAGCATACCCCATTTGGGACTGTTTCTGAAACCAGCTCTCATGAAGAAAACTAAGGCCTCTTGTGGGTCTTCTTTCTCCTTACCAACAAGTTTACTTTTCCATTCATCTGCAAATTCTCTGTTTATCTGCGCCCACATTTCTGGGTATCTGTTATGTGCAGTAATAGGATCTTCACCTGAAATTATGGTTCTAAATCCGTGAGTAATAGTAATATCTCACAGGTGGGGAAGTACATTGGTTACATCGATTTTCACAAAAAACTGAATTAAGTTACTGTCCAGGATGCAGACAAAAATGTAGAAAAAATAGGGAATCTGGAACTCATGTGATGACCCTGCTTTGTGGGAATTACGAAATTTCATGTTCATTTCAACTTGGAAGATCAATATTCAAGAAACTATGCAAGATCGATCAATGCATATAATTCCTTCCTTTCCAGTTCATCTCTAACCAGGGAAACGACTTATCATGATTTCTGTGATAGATTTTAACAAAAGAGTACTATACATTATAGAAGAATCTCTTTTCTTGTCATGGATATTAAGAAAATCAAGGTAAAAACTCCCCCTTAGGTAGTTATTTTGAAATTAAGCACCAATATTAGCATTGAACAGTCATTTTTTCTTAGTATAACCTGAATATAGGGTGGCATCTATGGGCAAGCCTTCGCCAAAATCTGCCATCCATCCTCTCACTCCATCATTCACCATTTCTTGTAGAATTTCCTTGAACCAACTGGAAGTATTTGGGTGCGTAAGATCCAACATTCCCACATCAAAAGCTGTGTTGGGAACCATGTAGGGTTCTCCATTCTTCTTTACCAAGATCCCCAACTCCTTTGCTTCCTCATAAAGGTTTCTCCTTCTGTTCTGCTTCTGATCAATCTAAAGTCATGCAGAAATTTGAAACTGAAATGATTAGTCTTTAATATTTTATTTCAATTTTGGTGCTCATTGCATAGCAAGCTTTCTACTTATGTAGCCATTAAGAAGACAGTGTCAATGTCTCTTAGCTGAAAAACAGGATTTACAACATAAAGGGGGAGAAGAAAGAAAACTAGATGAAGATCCATGAGTGTAGTAACAATATTTCTGATTTGAGTGTTGAAGAAGAGAATACCGGAGCTAGGCAGGGATTGCAGTATGTCATTACTTTGATATGCTGAGCATCAAGATCTTTAATTAATTGTTTCCATCCACAGTACCTTGTTGTGTCAACTTCCCAGTTCCACCACAGTTGTGATCCAATTACCGTTTCTCTCTGCCCCACCCAGTCCTACATTAAGTTCTTCTTTTAGATAAGAATGAAAGTAAAAGAATGTGTTGAGGATTGTTGGGAGGGAGTCTCACATTGGCTAATTTAGGGAATGATCATATGGGTTTATAAGTAAGGAATACATCTCCATTGGTATGAAGCCTTTTGGGGAAGCCAATGTGGGGAGAGTCGTGATTTTTAACAGAATATCTATGCATTTTAGAAAAACTATACCATTTCAAAAACATGTAATATATAACTGTGCATCATTAGGTTTGATCCAGAAATCTAATACTAACTTATGGAAATGACAAATTTGTACTACCTGCAACCAAAATGCAGAAATAGGAACTTCATGAGCTTTTAGCACATCCCAGATTTGGCGGACTGCATCAGTGCCACCCTGCATCCCTACCACAGCACCTGATATTATCCATCCAGGAAGCTCTGGAGGCCTCCCAATGGTCTCAGTGAAACGTTCAATAAGCTCTGATGGCGAGTTCCCATGCAATATCCTTCCTTGAATGGAATTTCCATAAATCTGCCATCTCCGGTTCCCAGAAAATAGGAAAACTGTAAGTTTAAAATTCTTATATGAGCGCCTTACTTGTGCTTTTGGGGATATCCTGAGATGAAGAATTTAGATCTTTTCTCTTTACATTATAACTTTGTGTTAAAACAAATCTCTTGCTTTTATTTTTGGTATTTGTTATGTTTCTTTTTTACCTTCTACTTTTCAAATATTTCATGGCTTCTTAGGTTGAAGAAAGGCAGTAAAGAGCTATAGATATTGAAAGAGTACCTGAATCTGAACCGTATCGTTCTTTGTTAGATCAAATACAGAGTACTCGTATCCTTCAAGGTACAGAGACCTCATTCTGGATGTTATGTAAAATGGAGAAGGGGCATATGTAGTACTCCAATCACCTCCAGCCCTGAGGTCAAAAAAAAAAAAAAAAGTTCCAACTAAGTTTTAGAACTAGGAGGTTAGGAATCACGACCGTACACAATGGTATACCGTCCACTTTGAGCATAAGCTCCCATGTCTTTGCTTTGGGCTTCCCCAAAATGCCTCATATTAATGCTTCCACTAAATTAACCAATGTGGGACTCACACCCAATAGTCCTCAACAATCCTCTTCTCGAACAAAGTACACTATAAGCCTCCCCTTAATCGAGGCTCGACTCTTTTTTTAGAGCCCTCAAATACAGTACACCCTTTGTTCGACACTTTAGTCACTTTTGACTACACCTTCGAGGCTCACAATTCTTTGTTTGATATTTAAGATTCTATTTCATGGCTAAGTTTAGGGTCATGGCTCTGATACCATGTTAGGAATCACGACTCTCTACAATGGTATGATACTGTCCACTTTGAGCATAAGCTCTCATGGCTTTGTTTTGCTTTCGGCTTCCCCAAAAGGCCTCATACCAATGGAGATACCCATGATCTTCTACTAAATTAATCAATGTGGGACTCACACCCAATAATCCTCGACATAGGATATATATATATATATATATATATATATATGAAAGTATACTGTTAGTTTATCTTACCTGTAACTAACCAGATTAGCTGCAAAAGTGATAGGTTGATCTCCTCTACCAATACCCTGTTCTTGAACTAAGATTGGCACTCTTTTTCCCTTGAAGTCCATGTGAGAGAACTGCTCTCCAAAACCAAAGAATCTCTCCTTCTCTTCACTTGAATAAGTCAAGCATACCCTGTTGAATGCTTCAAATTCCTCGGGTGCTTTCAAGTCTTCTCTTTCCTTTTCTGAAGAAGAAACTCTGACACACCCTTTCAGTTTTGCCAAAGACCAATGCCATTCAACTTTCCCTTTCCTCAGCCGATGCAATCGAAACTTAAGCCTGCTGAGTCTCCCTCTTGAATGATATTCATAGCTGGGTTGCCCAAGCATCACTTGAAACCCAATTTGGCTGCTGTTTTTCTGTTCAAACAATACCCAATACCTTGCAGAAGCAGGCGGAACATTGAAACCAGTTTCTTGAAGACTGTTGTTGTTGTTCTTCTTTATCATCTTCTTCTTGGTATTGAATATTCTGCCATTAATGAGCAACATAGGGAACTGGGCATCTTTTTTATGGCTTTTCTGGTCCAAATCCAAATACCCAGATGGAAAATGATGATCCCTAACCTCCAATTCATAATCGCAGCCATTGATCTCCTTAATGTCATCAATTGTTTGATGATTACAAACCAAACGTATAGCCCCATCTTTGACAGCAAACGAACCTCGGCTTTCTTCCACCTCAGTTTCCACCATTGCTGCAGATACGAAAGCTCGCCCTGGGATTGTTGACCAGATTGATCTGCTGGGTTGAGAGAGATGATGAATTGAGAGAGACCCACCATTTTCGGACCTCCATAGAAGCTGGAAATCCTGTCCGATTGAGAAGACTCTGTACGGAGGAAGTGCTTGAAAGTTTGCAGAGAGGTCCCCCTGCACTAAAGGAGATGAAGTTGGAGGAGAAGGGAAAGGGTTGTTGAGGTGTATGTGATGCTTTTTGGTGATTTTAAGGTTTTTCATGCTTGTGTTGTGTTGGAATAAGGAGAAGAAGACCATGGAAGTTCCGAAAGTTCATATACACACTGGAAGGCTTTTGAAATCTTACGAGGAAGAGAAGTCCTTGGTTGCTTCCATTTCTGGGATGGTACGCATTTCTCTATTGCATCATTAGAATATATGACTAAATATACTAAATTGCCAATAGGTTTTTTATTTTCAATTTTTTTTTCTTAATTTTTTTAATTTTTAATTTTTTTTAATTTGTTTTTTTAGTTCGGAGTAGAGTTAGACATTGATTGAAAATATATATCTTAATCAATTAAACTATGTTTAGGTTGACCATTGTATTTATGAGATCCCACATCGATTAAATAGAGGAACAAGTGTCAGAGCGAGGACGCTGGGTCTCGAATGGGGTGGATTGTGAGATTCCACATTGATTAGAGAGGGGAACGGATGCCAGCGAGGACGCTGAGCTGCGAAGGGGGTGGATTGTGAGATTCCACATTGATTAAAGAGGGGAACGGATGCCAGCGAGAACGCTGAGCTGCGAAGGGGATGGATTATGAGATCTTACATACGGGAACAAAACATTATTATAAAGGTGTCATTTCTCTATCCGTTTTAAAAAACCTTGAGAGGAAGCTTGAAAAGAAAAGCCTAAAGAGGACAATATCGGCTAGTGGTGGGCTTAGGTTGTTACAGTATGGATGATGAGATCCCACGATGGTTTTAGAGCAGAGCGAAATATTTTTTTGTAAAAGTGTGGAAATCTCTCTCTATCAAACGTGTTTAATAAAAATAAAAAAAAATAAAAAAATAAAAATAAAAAAAATAAAAAAAAAAACCTCAAAGGAAAGTTTAAAAAATGACAATATCTATCGACGGTAAACTTGGGTTTCCGATTTTTGTAATATGAAATTTGGGTAATAAACTTGGGTTTCAGATTTTTGTTGGTTTAATAATTATTCCATTATTAGTGTTTTTTTGTAATAAATTATATTTATAATTTGTTTTTCTTTGCTTTCTAATCTACTCTTCTTTTTAATATAAAATTTGGGTATAAATTATAATTAAAAATGAATTAATTATAAAATTGAGCATGATTGTGTTGAATATATATATATATATATATTGATAAAAATGAATTATATTTGCTTAATACACAAATAAATCATCTCTGTACAATTTATCTTTTTTTAATTATTAAAAAGATGTTAAATTAATAAAAATTACCCCTACACTATATATTTTGAAACTCATAAATTTTTTAAAAAATCTAAAAAAAATATTCTTAGAGTTATTAAAATATCTTTGAATTTTAAAAATTTTCATTAATACCTTTTATTTTTTTAAAGAAAGTTTAAATATATATTTTATCGAGTACTATTATTTTAAAGAAAATTTAAATATATATTTTATCGAGTACTATTATGTTTAAAAAATATCTATGAAATTTTAAATTAGCATTAACATATTTTACCTTTTTTAAAAAAAATTCTTAACTTTAACCTAAAGATGAAAATTGTCCTCATAAATTATCTACAAACATTTTAATTTTTTTTTAGGTTTAAAACTGATTTTGAAATTTTTAAAAAGTTCAAATATATTGCGTATTTTTTTAATTTAAAAATATTTTTATTAATTTAACCAAAAATAAATAAATAAATAATAATTGGTCTCCTCCCTTTAAATATGTATTGGAGATGCATTTGGTGAGATACTTAGCCTATGTTCATTCCTATGAATCATAACATTTTTAGTGTCCCAATTCATTCACATCCGTAAATCAACTTTAAAAAATTCAATTTTATATCGATTTTAATACATTTTTAAATTTTTTATTTTGTTTCCAATAAATTCTTAATTTTTTTTTTATTATTTTATATCTAATATGAAATTGATCTAATTAATATATTTATTTAAATCTACCTATCTATTAAACATGAAAAATGAAATTTTAAGGTTCGACCTAAAATTCAATTTTATATCTAATATATTAATTGACCATTAATTTTATTTTTTTTAAAAATTGAATATAGCATAGTTTTATTAAATAAAAAAATATTTAAATTTAGATGGCATAATCGCACTCGCAACAGATTTGCAATTGTGCGGCACTCACTTATGCAATTGTGCGGCACTCACTTTCTAACGATAAGTGAGCTAAGTCAATTCGTTCTTGCGTCGCCTACGGCTATGCTCAAGTCTTTGGCTTCCGTTTAAGAGAAGGTTTTAGAAAACGAGGGCAGAGAGAAATTTTTGAAAAAGAGAGATTTTGGAAAGAGATGTTAGATAAGCAACAACAACTCACAGTATATAACCTTGGATAGGGAGAAGTTGACGTTAAATACAAAATTTAAAGTTTGAGACTTATTTGACATAAAACTAAAACTCCAAAAACTAAGTAAGTAGAAAACCGTCTTTTAGGCTCCCGATTGATTTTATCAAAGTTCAAGTTATTCCTCTTCCTCAGCCAATTTCCGACCTTCTTATCACACCAATCAGAGAAGAGACATGATTGAAATCTGGGAGACGGTCGAAATTGAAATTTACTTCTTTTCATATTTTCTCTTTTATTGGAATTTTCAAATCTCAAGTAAAGGCGTTTGCGCATTCGTAAGTTAATGAAAACGCTTAACATTGCGTTGTAATTCATAGATGAAAGGGTTTGATGTGTTGGGTGTAGTTTTGTCTCTCACATGCATCAATGCATCTAGCCTTCTTTTCTTGCCATATTCAAACAAGACACCTCTTTCAAACCCTTTCATGTCATGTGTTTCCACATAAACTTTGCCTTGTACACTTCAAAAACCCTACAAAATTACAAATAGTTTGATGTAATGACCCGACTTTTCGTTCCTCGAAAAAAAAAAAGGTGCTACTTAAGAACAACGGAGAAAAACGATTTGATTTATACTCAACAACTTTAACAATCGTACCTACATACTTAAACATACCTAAACGATTTCTGATTAAGTAACTCGTTTGTTTTTGTTAGCTTTCGAGTAGACGTCACTGTCAATCACATGTGCCTTAGCTGATAATTGTAACAACCCTAAATTTATGCTAGTTTAAAGTCGCTATTGTCTTCATAACATGACTTCTTATGCAAAATAATTGTAACGACTCAGATCCACCGCTAGCAGATATTGTCCTCTTTGGGCTTCCCCTCAAAGCTTTAAAACGCGTCTGCTAGGGGAAGGTTTCCACACCCTTATAAATGGTTAATCATTTAAAATATCTTCATAAAATATTCCATGGACTTACATGTTTAAGAAAAGGTCTTTGAAGCAATACAAACAAAAGCTAAATAAAGCAAGGTAAATATTAAAAATGGCAATGACCTGTATTAACCTAAGGTCTAGGAATTTTAAGAAATACTCAATAAGTGACCCCATTATTGGGATTAGGGAATGCAAACACATGCAACTCATGATTAGCGACCTATCATTTAAAATCATCATAGAGGTGGCCTCCAGTTCGGACAAATTGGATGTGTGGTACTTCCATACACACGGCTCACACGTGCAAGCGTGAGCCCACCAAGCGGTTTGCACACTCTCTTGGCCCATCATAGTCATGCTAGTTGGATGTAGCCGAATGTCTGGAGGTACAATAAACCCTTGAATATCAGGCATGATATCATCATCACCAAAGTGTACGTGTCCGTATTCATCATTATAAATCGAGAAGTAACCCGATGTAAATGAACATACAATATGCATGAAGTTCCTATAATTTTCATCTTAAATCATTCTTATGACACAACCCTATACATCCTTCCCCTATTACTCTAGCTAACATGCATGCATAAGCCTTCATACATTCATCATCAATAACAACAACATCATTTAGGGTTGTATGTTAGAAAAATCTTCATCATAATGCAACATGGCATCTTGTACATGCGCATCATCATAATATGAGATATCATCATATTGTGTCATATCGTCATCATACATCTTATGTCATCATGCATCATTTGTTGAGTTTTATGTCCTAAAACTCATAGTTTGTAAACAAAAACATATTCTATTTTCAATAAAGTTATTATTGTTGTTTATTCAGTAAAGATTGTTATTGAATAAAGTGAACTTTACGATCATTAATCTAAATCCAATAAACTAAGAACACTAGCTATAGTATGATTACTTGAACTATATGTAGAGACATAAGAGTGGATCAAGTTCAAGTATATATAGTCAAAATTATCTATAGTATAAGGATAAGGCTGAGTACCTTATTCAAGGGACACTATGGATGCGGCCCACTTTTGTATATGATATAAACAATGTGATCACTAAATTGTACATGTGGAGACATGTGAGTGGGGGCGTCCTATGCAATGAGTACTGCATAAGATCGAACCATGAAGAAAACCACTCTCACTTTATAATGTCATTTACTGTTGAGACTGATTTTCTTTTCATTCGATAACCTAGGTAACTCGGTTTTAATCCTAAGCTAACCATTAACTCCTGTTTATTCGGAATTATCCTTAGATTTGCATGGGTGAGAGTGGCTCTAGTTCGCCGACTCAATAGGCCTCCCATTTCAGGGGTAAGACTGAGTGAATGGCTGGGGACGTGGGGTGCAAGATGGAATTCACTCCTATCCACTTTTAGGGATAGAAGAGAGGTAGTTCCCTTAACCACTGGCTCTAGGTCTTGAACAAGGGGCCCCACCCTCTCATTAGCCTGAGAGAGATTCGGTTTACTGGTTGGACCACAAACCAATTGTTCATTAGAGGATCAGTGAGACATAAGGAACAAGAAGTAACTTTAGGGGTAAAATGGTAAATTGACCCAGCTCTAGTTACGAACAACCTGTGAAGGATCGACTTACTAATCATAGTTATATCAAATGGACAGGAATATATCTATAGTGAGGGGAGTGCAACTACTAGGCTATAGTGGAGTGTCCTAGTAGTTAACGAATGTTGGTTAACAAGGTTAATGAGTTTAACCGGTTAATCTTGGATCGTTGGAGACCATGATCTATAGGTCCATTAGGTCCCTCTGCTAGCTCATATCGGACTAAACCATAGAACAGTGTGACGAGTGAGTTCGAAGTGTTCGAATTCAAATTAGGGAATATGCGCTAAATATATACGATATATTTAACCGCTTTTTTGTTTTATTTACAAATTAAACAAAAAGAGAGAATCGGAGATATTTAAATAAGATTTAAATATTTTTATCAGTATGTGTCGGAATTGATTGAGATTGACATTTAAATTAATATTAAATATTAATTAAATTGTTTAATTAATCATTTAATATTACTTTAATTTAAAATTAATTATTTAAATTAATTGTTGAATGAAAATGGAGAAAGTCAAAATGTTGACTTCACTCAATGGAAAAATTGATGGAGTTAATGGAATTTTGAGCGTGAAAATTTGGTGATCTCAAATTTGCATAAACATGCAAACATGACTCTTTAAATAGAGTGATCATGGTACATAGAAGGTCTTATTCTTATTGGTGAAAAACCTTGAGAAAAAGCCTCTCACAAACACTCTCTTCATATATACAAAATCCCTCCCAAGTTTAGTCACTCATCGGATTCCACAATCCCGTTCTAAGGCCGAAGGATAGTGGAGAAGACACTAGTGGTGGTTCGAAACCGGTTCGTGAGGAAAAAGGAGTTTGAACTACAAAAGGTTAGTATCTAAACTCATTAAGTTTTAAAACTTATGAACATGCTAGTTATTTACTATAATTGATGTTCTAAAAGTGCCTAAGATCCAAATTGCTTCCGCATGTGTTAAATTAACACCATCACCATCATCATATCGTATCAATTTACATCATCATATCATATAAATTCACATCATTATAATATTATATAAGCCTACATAACACGAACAAGGGCCACTAGACACGTGTCATCATACATAAAACAAGTCTTCCGATAGAGGCGATAGTAAAACCACTTACTTGGTTGGCCTTAGTTAATGTTCTCCCTAAACTTGAATGCTCGGTTTCATCCCTCGAAGTTGTTCCAAGTATCGTCGAGATGTTTGGCCCTATTAGAATATTCATTCAATAATCTTAGTGACGTTGAATTCTTAATTTAATTTAATTTAAACTAAGAGAATAGACTCATACTTACCTTAATTGCCTTAGATAAGGTCAAAATCAGCTCCATGAGGGTCCTAAACGTAGGAATTGATGTCTAAACTACCAACCCGAGCTGAATAAGCCATTTTTGAGTCGAGGAGCTAAGTGAAGGCGAGGGAGCCGACAGTTGCAGATAAGATACGTGTGGTTGTGGGTCGGTGCAGATGGGTATCCTGTTAGACGAACACGACTCTCTACCATGGTATGATATTGTCCACTTTGAGCATAAGCTCTCATGGGTTTGCTTTGGGCTTCCCCAAAAGGCCTCATACCAATGGAGAGAGTATTCTTTGATCATAAATCTATGATCATTCCATAAATTAGCCGATGTGAGACTTTCATCATCCAACATATCCGACCCGAATCTGAGTCCAATGGACTCCTCCTTCTTCACTTGATAATTACGTAGAAAAACCCTAATTTTCTCTGTCCACCAAGACGTCATAGTGCCTCGTGCGTTCCTACAACGTAAATTTATTGACATCTCGCCTTTACATGAACTCAAGTTTACCAACGATGAAAGAGAACACAACGGAGTAGTATGGAATGTGAATGACTTACCTTGGTGTACTCAGATTTGATGGTCGTCTTTCCTATGCTGGGGATAGCTCTCGGTTGAACAATACACTCGAATCGAGATGTCGTCGATGTTGCACTCTAAGGAAACGAAAATTGTTCGTCTTTCGTTCTCACTTTGTATGTCACGTTCTCAAATGGTACTGTAGTGTTGGTGGACAGAATGGGTGTGTATAGACAGTTTAAAGAGGTCGGAGGGGAGCATGGACTGATTCATGGCTGAAGGTTTGGTCTTTTCTTGCTGGAAATCACGAGATTTTCGACGAGGTTGAATTTTCAATATATATTTTTTTTTTCATAACCGTTATAATAACCTATTTATCTCTAAGTTTTTAGTAAAGGATAGAAAATGTAACCTCCCTCGATCCCTCGATCCAAAAATCTCTTCCTTCATTTCTCTCGTAAAAAAACAGAATTCCCACTCATATTTTTCGTCTACTTTAAAAGTTCGTTTTGGTTCGTCTCTCGGTATAGCACAGATTGAAGCTCACCAGAAATAATGTTATCGTTTCGAGTCATTTTGGTAAGTCAATTACCAAATTTACTTTTCGTCGTAATTTCATCATTTTCATTAAAAATTTCTCTATTGTGCTAGACAAGAAATACCAAAATGATCCATTTAGATTTTAGTTAGAAATTAAAACGGTGTATTCCACGAAAAATAAAAGAAAATAAAAAAAATAATAAAAAAACATGTAAAGAAATAAAAGAAAAGATGTGAAAATTGTTAAACATATATGAAAATAATATTATAATAAACATATATAAACCTTTCCAGACTTTAATCATGCAAAATGTCTAATGTCTGCATGAAGTCTAACGTTCGTGTAAAATTTAGCTAAATAGATTTGCAAAATTTAAATTTGAAATTGAAGTCGTGGACTTGCATAGGTTGATTTGGATTTCAAATAACAAAATCGAACTTTCATTGTGGATAAATTGGTGACACTAGCTTAAGCTAATTAAGTAAGTGACCATACTATCGGCACGGTCGGAAAACTTGTCTTGATGACACGTGCCTAGTGGCCCCTGCATGTGTCATGTATGTTGATATGATGTATTATAATGATGTGATTGACTATGATGTTATGATAAGCAATATGTTATGATGATGTGATGTATTATGATGTTATGATACGTTATGATGATGTATTATGATATGATGACACGACATAATATGATGAAATCTCATGTTATGATGATGTTCATGTATGAGATACCATGTTGCATTATGATAATGAAGAGTTTTTTGATACACAACTTTTATGTAATCTTATGAATGATGAATGTACGAAAACTTATGCATGCATGTTACCTAGGGTAATGTGTGAAAGATGCATGAAGTTGTGTCCTATGAATGGTTTAAGATAAAAATATAGGGACCTCATGCATATTGTATGTTCATTTTCATCGCATACGCTATGATGATGGTCATCATCATTATGCCTTGCATGATTTTCGAGAGTTTCCTGTACCTCCTGGCGTCCGACTACATCCAACTAGCACCTCTATAATGGAGACCACCTCTATGATGGCTTTAAATGATAGGTCTTTATTCATAATTGCATGTGTTTGCATTACTTGACTCCAATAATAGAGTCACTTACACAGTATTTCTTAAAATATTCAAGTAACGTTCTACTTTTACATTTCAGGTAAAGACAAGGCACCCTTGTACAGTTGATGGCGGTATTGCAAGACCATAAAACTTACATAGGGTGTTACATTTAATTTCATAGATTTTAGGTTAATATAGGGCATTGTTGTTTTATATTTACCTTGATTTATTTTAATTCGTCTAAATTCATGAGATTGTTTTAAATGAATATTTCTACCTAAGAAGTTATGCCATTGCCATGTATATGGTAGCTACTTTAGATTAGTAATACGAAGTTATGCCATGCATATGGAAGCTACTTTAGATTAGTAGAAAGCTAGGATGGTTACAGTAGTACTAGGTTATAGATTTTATAAACTAGCCTACGGGATAGGTTTGACATGTTTTATGATCTCACTGATACCTCGTCGCCATCAAGTATGTCTTACAAAAGATAATTAATGACGTTGTTTCGTTATGGTATGATTTACCTTCCATGAAATGTGAATGTTAATTAATGTATGGATGATGTTTAGATTTAGCAAGGTATGTACAGTGAATGGGGAGCTGCTCATTGATAGTATTCATCCTCGCTGAGATTATAGATTCAAATCCTCGTACTAGAAATTCAGCATAATTGAGATTATTTGTTAGTGATTTAAGCATAACTCAACCAATCACGATATTAGCGTTCTTTAAGCTTCCAAAATTTAGATCGTGATAAAACAGGAAAAGCAGAACGGTTTGGAAGATCAGTAACCAAAATCGATAAATAAAAGCAAGCACAGACGTTTTGAATGAAACCTCCACAGAATGGAGTGACAAATCTCAAAATCATTGTTAACAAACAAAATCTAAGAACATTTAGAAATGAATCCTCAGTCAAGCAAATCTGAAACTGCTGTCTTTCTAAATACACTAACCTGAGCCAGCATTGTTGACAAAGCCCTATTGATATTTATATTATCTGCTTTCATTCGCTCGCCCATGCCATAAGCTGGCGCCTTGGCGTTGATGTAAGCCTGTAACAGAGAATGAAACTGGCGAGGCCTACTCACATACCCTGCCTCTCTCATCATGTGGAACATCTTCTCAGCATTATGAACATCTCCCCTTCCTGCATATTGATCTAAAATAGTCATGAAAGAACACTGCATTGGCTTCATCGACTTCTGCTGGATCGCCTTTTGTAAAACGGAGTCCGCCTTCTCCACGTCTCCTGCTTCCACGTAAAGCTTCACGATTGCGTCCCATGTCAAGGGGCCAATGTGACAACCATTGTCGCCCATACGCTTCACCAGATCCTTGCCCTTGGCTAGCATTTTATGGTCTGCATAGACCTTTAGCATCACATGGTATTGCCTTGTCGACAGCTTCCATGTTTTTAACATATGATCGAATACTGCTTCGGCTTTTTCAATATTGTTCACCTTCCCCCAAGCAACAATGGCAGACATGCATTCTTCAATTCGAGGATCTGACTTGCAGACGTTCCAAATTCTCTCTACTTCATCAGTCATTTGCATTACTCCGTAGAGAGGGAGTAGGAAACGGCAAACCCAACGCTTCTCATTCAGGTCATTTCCCTCAATCTCCTTGAGAACTTCCACAGCTCTCTCTTTAAGTCCACTATAAGCATAGTGCTTAACCATGATGGCTTGTGTGTTGATGTCCGGTTCAATGCCATCAGCTTTCATTGTCTCAATAACTTGGTCCATTCCTACCATGTCGTGGGATCGACCTTTAGCGTCGATTAGTATCTTATAAGTGAAGAGAGTAGGCTTGACGTTTGCTTTCTCCATTACTAACAAAATATCTGCGATTTTCTTCTTGTGGTGTCGCTTGTAAAGAAGAAGCAACTGGTTGCAAGAAAATGCAGTAATTGGAAATCCTAGATCCTTAATTTTGTTGAACACGTCCTCTGCTTTCTTGACATTGTTTGCAATAACACAATTCGCCAATAATGTTCGGTAAATTGTCTCACCTCTGAAAGATTTTGGGATTTTCTCAACGTAATGCTCAGCCCTCAGTAAGCCACGTACCTTTGCTATCAAGTCGATATGAGAAGCATAATCTCTCTCAATAAAGTCAAACTGCTTATTTGCCTCCAGCCACTCTGATAACTGCAAAACCAAGCATGACCGGTTTATTTAAACCACCATTAAAAATTCTTCGATACGACCTTAAGAATAATTATAATGACTCATCATCACAGTTGAAGGAAATAATGACATTGTTAGTTTCTGAAGCATTATTATAGCATTCATAGGATGCAAATTCAGATTCCAGAGTAACAAAGGAAATAATGACAATAACAATAATCTTCATCTGAAGCCTATGTCATTATTGAAGGCTAAATATTGTAGATACGGGACATAAACTAAAGAAGAAATACTGTTTTAAGAAACTTCAAATGAATAACAAATGATTCTTGAACGTGTGTGTGAAACTACGTTTCAGGTTTGCACCAAATTTTTTTGACACAACCAAGCTGGTACATAGAAGAGAGTATAGAAATTAATCACAGTAAACTCTACCGACAAACAGTAACAGCCTAAGCCCACAGCTAGCCGATATTGTCTTTTTGGAGCTTTCCCTTTCGGGCTTCCCCTCAAGGTTTTTAAAACACATCTGCTAGGGAAAGGCTTTCACCCTTATAGAGAATGTTTCGTTCTCCAGAACTGATGTGGGATCTCACAATCCACCCCCCTTCGGGGCCCAGCGTCCTCACTGGCACTCATTCCCTTCTCTAATCGATGTGGGACCCCCAATCCACCCTCTTTCGGGGCCTAGCCTACTCGCTGGCACATCGCTCGGTGCCTGGCTCTGATACCTATTTGTAACAGCTCAAGCCCACCGCTAGCAGATATTGTCCTCTTTGGGCTTTCCCTTTCAGGCTTTCCTTCAAGGTTTTTAAAACACGTCTACTAGGGAGAGGTTTTCACGTCTTTATAAAGAATATTTCGTTCTCTTCCCCAACAGATGTGGGATCTTACACTAACCCTCATGCAAACTTGGAAAAATAGAAAAGTCTAAATAATAGGACTATCGGGTTGTGGAATCACAAAGTTTCCACTACAGAACTTGTTAGCGCAGATATAATCTGCAGCACAAGTGTCCCTTTGGGGACATCAGATATGCAGCACAAGTCATACAACAAGCAACCATGTTGTTTTTCAACTGCCACATGATTGAATAATCATGAGGTAGCAGCAGGACCAAGTTCTTCCCTGATTTGATTCCTACTCAGGCAGATCTTTACACATCATAAGGTGCTGCAAATAATAGCTACTTGATGGAATGCACAAGCTTTTAAAATGTATGCTAATTACTCCCTTTTGTAATGAGATACACTAAAAATGCATATCTTTTTCTTATTGAAACTAAAGGAAGCTGACTTTTCACGTGTAGACTAAGCCTGCTGTATTCTACCTGAGACTTAAACCACAAGACAAAATCAGCAAGCTTCTAAACAAATGAGACAATAAATAAAATGATGAAAAATCACCTGTAATGCCCTTCCATAAAGTCTGCGTTTGCGAAGATTAAGCATGGTTAATGATATCTCAGATCTGTTTAATTCCTTTCCTTCTGCCACCCATTTATCAAGAACATTATGGATAGATAAGCCTGGACTACTCATTATGGCCTGAAACAGTTCCGAGTAAGCCCTTCTATTTATCGGTCTCTTTTCATCCGCATCATCTATAGCCTCTGATAAATCCAGATCATTTTGAGAGGGCCCAACTGAATCACCAGCATCATCTTCAATAAGTTCTGGATCAATAAACATGTCATCTTCCTCAGCAGTTTGAGTTGGCATTATTTTTTCGGGTTCAAGTTCAGAAAACCCATCTTCCAAGTCATCTTCCTCGCCGCTACTTCTCGGACCAGCTTGTGAAGAAAGACTGCGTCTGTCTACACCATGTCTTGAAGGCCCATGAATCGCATAGTGAAACCAATTTGAAAGTAGACAACTATCAGATGAGACATGGGAAGTAGCCATGCCCCGTTTTACATCTGTACAAGCTGTCAATCCATCTAATCTAAGAAAAGTATATGAAGCCCCAATTCCAAATACTTGGTTCCTGAAAGGGATAAAAATAGGCAACAACCAAATCAGACAATCTCTAAAACATGAAATATGAGCACGACAACGCATTCTTAGATATATTTCTACATGTACTCGAAGACAAACGAGAAATTGGAAGATAAAATAATCCAATACTCAATGTAATAATGTAAGTAAAGATTCAGAGTTCATTACGACACTATAATTTCAAGGCATATGTATCAAGAATTGGCAAAATGAAACAAATTTACAGACACGGCCGAATACTCTCATTTTCCTTTTCATTTCTCTAAATTTAAGTTTAAACCGTATCATCCTTGCAAAACTCTACCTCGGACTGTTCGTCCTAAATCTGTGAAGGCCATTGCCACTCCTAAAACGACGCTTACGGTTTAAGAATAGGAGAATACCTGATCGGCGTAGAAGCTCGACGAATAGCCCACATGGTGACCGGAGAAATGGGCGGAAAATAAATGAGTTGCTGTACCGGCGAGGATGAGAGATGATCGGCGTCAGTGGTTGGAGAAGTTGTTAGGTTGAGGGGAAATGAAGCATTGGAGCTCCTAAACCCTAAGCCCTAAAACCCTTAGGAGGAGCCGGGGATTAAATTTCCCAAAATGTATTTAATAATAATTGGAATAATATAATTATCCTCAATTAATTAATTAACTAATTATATAATTATTAATATAATTCTCTACTTAAATTTTTAAATTCAAAATTTGGATATTAAATTTTACTTTACCCAACAAAGACATGGACACTAATTTGCTAAAATACGATGAAGACTTCAAACCACCATCTCTTGAATGTATCCACTCCTTTTAGGAGCCTAGTGTCACGGTCATACTCGTCTAGGGCCTGTTGCTCGTGGCCGCATGCTCATGCCACACCAAACCCTTTATTTTCATTCCATGTTGTATTGCCTTAGATTTAAAGATCTTGTCGTTCAACAAAGTTAATAGATCAAATCTCAAGAGTTTATGAACTAATATTATATGTGAAAGAAATTATAAACCAGTGCTAAGATACACTAATAATACGGTTATATTTGAAATTATATTTTAAATGATCACTAATGTTGTGAGATCCCATATTGGTTGGAGAAAGGAACGAAACATTCCTTATTAAAGTGTGGAAACCTCTCCCTAGTCGACGTTTTTAAAACTATGAGGTTAACGGTTACATGTAATGAGCCAAAGTGGACAATATCTGCTAGCAGTGGTCTAAGTACATCTGGAAACATGAATACACCCTGTAAATAGGAGCAAGTGAGGTATATGAACCTTAAGAGTCTAACAAGGCTCGATTAGAACTAGAGCCATGGAATTGACTAACTTTAGGATCTTGATTGAGCACGATGGTGGGAGCATGGAGAGCCGTGCAATTATTTTAGTATCATTTTATAAGAATATTTTGTAAACAATTATGGGTAATTTTTATCATATTTGATTAGTTTTGGAATGAAATTAAGGACATATAAGAATAAGATGGTGAGGACACACAGGTTCTTGATTGGACACATGGCCGTTAGTTGAGGCACATAATCACAGACATCTTTTGCTTCTCAAATTTCTTCGATTCAAAGTTACATATCAATCAATCAATCAATCCATAATAATATACTTTACGATTAGTTTATAATTCTCAGTACTCACTACGATACTTGCTCGATCCAAGTTCTTGTCCTTCACCGGATGCGATCTATTAGCATCCCTGTTTGCGCCGAAGATTACAATCTCTCTTCCACTCTGCAATTTCCATGGCGATTCACAAGACCCAGAAGGCAAAACCCAAACCCAGATCCCCATTCCTCTTCTTCTTCGTTGCCCTCGCCGTCATTGCGTTTCTTTTCCTATTTTCCTCTCTGATTTCCACTAATGGGGTTTCTTCTTCTTCTTTTCCATCATCAAATTCGATTCGTGAAATCTTCAGATTCAAGAATTTGAACCAGAAACAGAGACGTAATCGGCACGTTTTTAGTACGAACGACAAGTTCTTGTACTGGGGCAACAGAATCGACTGTCCTGGGAAGCATTGCGAGTCTTGCGAGGGTTTGGGTCACCAGGAGTCCAGCTTGAGGTGCGCCCTTGAGGAAGCCATGTTCCTCCAGAGGTAATTTTCATGAAGTTTTTCTGATTTCTGGGGCTTAATCTTTACATGAACATGTTTTCTCCTAGTTTAATTTGGTGGATTGGCATGTTAAGATTTCTGTGTGAAAGGGGTTTGGAATTGGATTAGCAGTAACTCATCAGCACTCGGGTGGTTCTATCACTAAATGTAGAATTAACCGTTGAGGATGGTTGGGAGGGAGTCCCACGTTGGCTAATACATCTCTAGAGGAAAGCCATGAGTGCTTACACTCAATGTGGACAATAGCATACCATTGTGGAGATACGTGGTATTAGAGTCATGCCTTTAACTTAACCATGTCAATAGAATCCTCAAATGTTGAACAAAGAAGTCGTGAGCCTCAATTAAGGGGAGGTTGTTTGAGGACTCTATAGGCCTCAAGGGAGGCTCTATGGCGTACTTCGTTCGAGGGGAGGATTGTGGAGATTCGTGATTCCTAACATTATCATATTGTGAAACTCACGAGTTCAAGAACTTCTGTTGGCCCCTTGCTTGATCTTTATGCTGTGTTATTGCTATGAGGTGCCATTTAGCTTGTCTCAGCTCTTTGTAATGGTAATGGATTGGTCCAACGCCCTTAAATTCAGCATAATTTATTGGTAGAATGCTTTTGCATAACCTACTTAGACAATTTACTTTACTTTCTTTTTGGTGCAGAGTATTTGTAATGCCCTCTAGAATGTGTATCAACCCTATACACAATAAGAAAGGGATTCTTCATCAGTCAACCAATGCAAGCTCAGAGGAAAGGTGCTTCTTCCTCTTTGCTAATCCTATAATGAGTTATACTTGATGATAGTTGAAACGGTATTCAATTGATTCGCTTCATGCTTCAAACTAAGACGCGAACTCCCTTGCATAAAAATCTTTGTTCTTCATGTGTTTGTGATCTTTTCTAGAAAGAACACAGAATCTGAATTTGTTCTCTGCATTGCAGATGGGAAACAAACTCTTGTGCCATGGATTCGTTGTACGATATGGATCTTATATCTGATACCGTACCGGTGATTTTAGACAACTCAAAATTATGGTATCAGGTGCAGTCAACTGGTATGAAATTAGGATCTAGAGTGGTTGCCCATGTTGATCAAGTTAGTCGTATTGAACTCAGAGACGACAGCCGCTACTCCAATCTTTTGCTAATAAATCGAACTGCCAGCCCTCTTTCATGGTAAATCAAACTTGGGGTAATAAGATTCTTTTATGTCTTTTGCATGTGTCTGTGAGATCCCATATCGGTTGGAGAGAGGAACGAAACATTCCTTATAAGAGTGTAGAAACCTCTCCCTAGCAGACGAGTTTTAAAACCTTGAAGGGAAGCCCAGAAGGGAAAACCCAAAGAGGACAATATCTAGTGGTGGTGGGATTGGGCTGTTACAAATGTTATCAGAGCCAAACACCGGGCGGTGTGCCAGCGAGGACGTTGGTCCTCCAAGGGGGGTGGATTGCGAGATCCCACATCGGTTGGAGAGGGGAACAAAACATTCCTTATAAGAGTGTAGAAACCTTTCCCTAGCAAACACGTTTTAAAATATTGAGGGGAAGCCCAGAAGGAAAAACCCAAAGAGGACACTATCTACTAGCGGTGAGCTTGGGCTGTTACAAATAGTATCAGAACCAGACACCAGGCAGTGTGCCACCGGGCGGTAAAAGCTCAATTAGGCTCGTCTTTTTAATGTTTTGTTTTCATGCATTTCTTTGCAACTTGGTACGACGGATATTTCAATTTAAGATCCCAATTTATGAATGATTAGGGCGTTAATGCCGTGATAACTCTTTAGGTTTATGGAATGCAAGGACAGAAACAACCGCAGTGCCATATTGTTGCCCTATAAATTTCTTCCTTCTATGGCAGCAGAAAACTTGAGGGATGCATCTGAGAAGGTATTTTTTGAAACCATATTAGGTTCTTTCTTTTGTTATTCATATTTGCAGTCTTCTACGAATCATGACATACGGTAGAGCCTATCGCTGTTAACTCGCTGCTTACGAAACCTAGCTTTCGTGCATTTCTTTATTTCTACGTTGCTGTTGAATAGTTGTAGTAGATGCTCAACTTCAGTGTTATAAGATAAGGCATTTTCTTTATTTGGTCTTCCCGGATGCTTCTTAGCATAAACTCACCCTCTTAGAAAATATAATTACTGAACTCTTGATCGACCGAAAAGACTTCACTTTAGATACCCTGACACGAATAACGAACCCTAATTTAAAGACTCACGAGGGAAGTAGGCATAATTTTTAGAAACAAGAAACTAAAAACATAATGGTTACCTATTGAGGCCTAATTTTCCTCTCCTAGGATGACCCTAGCCAGTTCCCTTGCCGGGCTTGGAGGTTTGATTGAAAGTAGCGCTCGAGGATTGTAATTGGAAATGGAAGCTCGGTTCCCCTCGCACTCCACTCTATTTTGAATTAGGGATTTGCCTCTTTCTTTCTCTACCGCCTGTGTCTATCTCCTGTCAGACTTTCCACCCGTAGGATCGCTTCTAAGTCCAATATCCAAAGTACTTGGAAATTCGTCTTTTTCCGTCTTTGATGAACTTTGAAGTTTTGTCATCAGGCCATGGTTGTATAATGGTGAAAGGCAGAAGAACATAGAAGGGCTTGTATGCAAACATTTGCAGAAGCAAGCCAGTTGTAACCATTATTTATGGATAGGTTTGTAGAAAATCTTGGAAGTACCTGAAACTTTATGGTTTTGGTGCCTTGGAAACTGTACAGAAGGCATATTTCTTTATTTCATAGGAAAATTCGATAAATCCGAAGCGAGTAATTAGCTACAGTGAGTGGTTGGTAAGCCTTGTATTAGCTCGAGACCGAGTTTGTTTGCAGTTCTCTGTTTCTGTTTGGGTTACTTATATGTTATACTGTGTGTAATAGCTGTGAGAAAAGATTACAAGTTGTTTCTCATTCATTTTGGAATATAGTTCTATAAGTAATACTGAAAAGAATGTCTGATCAATAGATTAAAGAGCTACTCGGTGATTACGACGCCATCCATGTTCGTCGTGGAGATAAAATAAAGACCAGAAAGGACAGGTTTGGTGTTGATAGAAGCTTACATCCACATCTCGACAGGGATACACGGCCTGAGTTTATGCTAAAGAGAATAGCAAAGTGGGTTCCGCCAGGGCGGACACTTTTTATTGCTTCAAATGAGAGAACGCCGGGGTTCTTCTCGCCCCTCTCTGCTCGGTGAGTCCATCTCACTTACCTTTTTAGTTCACTCGAGTTAGAGCTGAAATGTTGGTTAGACTTCGTTCAAAAGATCGATCTTCTTGTGTTCTGATAGCGATATTATAAATCATTGAACCGTCTCTCATTTAGTCCTACCACCACCACCACCACCACCACCACCTTGATTCATGATACCCCAATTTTGCAGGTACAAGTTGGCTTATTCCTCGAACTATAGCCATATTCTGGATCCTGTGGTTAAGAACAATTATCAGTTGTTCATGATCGAAAGGCTCGTTATGGCGGGTGCCAAGACATTCATCAGAACGTTCAAAGAAGACGATACAGATCTTAGCCTCACCGATGACCCAAAGAAGAACACGAAAGTGTGGCAAAAACCAATCTACACAGATGACGAAGAAAGTAGCTGAGGATTTGTTATTTCACTGAGATGTCATTTTGATCCATGCTAATGCCAAACCAACAAAAGCCTTTCATTGCTCGTTGTAAAGCTTCATATGAATGAATGGTAATAGAAAGGGTAGATTCTTGGCCGATGATGTTGTATATGTGGTATAAATTATGATCCTGGTTTCTGAATTTCATTACTTCCATTTCTTTAGCGTCACGTTTTTTTTTTTTTTTTTTTTTTTGAATGGAATACATCTTTCATTACTTTGAAACTTGAAATTTAGTAATTTTTTGATGTAGCGCGTAATAACTCTAGTTGTTCGTTGTTCAAAGATTCTTGTTTAGAATTATATTTATTTCTATAGTCCATAGCTTAATAGAACACAGCAACGAGGGACAACCTACCCATTATAGTCTAGCCAGTGGAGAGGATGACACTACTGACAAAGACCGTCTGATAAAAACATCACAAGCACAAAGCCTGAGCATGTGCCTGTAGCATAGGCGGGAGGAAGGTAGTCTAGACGGTGAAAGAGTTAAGAGAGGCTGTCGTTTGACAGAAATTATGACAGAAATTGAAGACTTTTCTCCTATTATCAAGAGATCTTAACTAAAAAACATTCGAACTTTTTGAAATACCCAAAAGACGTAACCATACCCAAAATAAATTTCAAACTAAAAAACCGAACTTTTTGAAAAACCAACCTTTTTGTTTGCAAAATTTAATGGTGAAAAAAGAATCGAGAAAAGAAGCCTACATTTTAAAAATGAAAAACAAAAAAACCAATGCATAGAAAGTGGGCAGTCAATCAAGGAATTGGAGGCAACCTGATGATCTTATAACCTTCATAAATGCATAAACCCACAATCCTATGGTCTTAAGGGGAGGTGGAGAGGAGAATAACATAACGTTAAAGGCTGTTGAAAGCACATTCAACACAACTCTTGTGCAGCAACAACATAAACAAAAGATTCTCATAACAATTTCATCAAAGCACAGAAATAATCCACAGCTGATGACGAACAAGCTTAAAGACCTGAACAAGCTTAAAGACCTAATCCAACCGTTCGACCGTCTCTTCTTCGAAGTCCAGCAGTGTATTGTTTTTCTAAATCCATCTGGAGCTCCTTTTGCTTTTCGGCACGGAGAAGTTCGCTGCCATCTTGGTTCGTTGGTTGGGGCTCCGTCTTCAGCTCGCCCTTCACACCCTACAAGTGGCCATAGGCACCAAGGCAACCTCAGACTCTAAAAATGTGTTAGTAGGTGACGAAGAAACTGTAATGGACTGAGTCACGACTAAGCAATGAAAGCTTGCTAACATTCAGGGATATATCGAGTAGATGAGCGGGGAGGGGAGGGGAAGAGTTTACCATGAGTTTGTTGAATTTTTCTTGCCGTTCGCGATCGGTAAACAATGCTGTATCCCACTGGTGGTGTCCGGACTGTAACCAATGGAAAAGCATTATGAAGAACACGGAAAAGTATCCATATATGTCATTCTGTGGCTAGAGCAGTTCGGTTCTTCGAAGTCTCTAATTATGAACCAAATGCACAACTATTTCATGCCAAACAAAATGAAGAAATGATTAAGCATTAGATGATTGTGTATACCTCCTCTACAGCAGAACTCTTTTTGCTCCCCCACAGCAGCTTCTTCTTTTGATCGGTGGTCATATAACCCACGCCAACAAGGTTCTTATTAACTGTTAATGGAACAGAAACCACAAATTTATAAAAGTTCGAAGTGAAAAGTTACAGATCATTCAAATCTGAACTATTGCCATTGTAAATAATCTACGCCATAAACCAGAATTAAAGTGATATGTAACCTTCAAACGGAATTTTGTTCCAGTTTCAGTCACTGAACTAAGAAAACCAAACTACGATTGTAGAGAACCAAATCCAACTAAAACCAGGAAAAGAAAAGATCCCAAGTAGGCGAGCGTTATTACTTTGTGCACTAAATAGCTCCAGTAATCTTTTCTTTTTCTTTTTTTCAGTTCAACAAGTAAGAGAGGGAATTCGAATCTCTAACTTCGGGGGCATATTCCATAATTAGTTGAGCTATGCTCTAAAACTTATTGATATTAAAAGAAGCCATGCAGATTTGGTAAACATATTCTTTTAGAATTGTAAGTAGAACAATATCAGAATGCAGTCAACTATCTTCAACAATTGAAAAAAAAAATCAAAATTATGTGCAAAGGTCCAACAAAAACTTTTGAGAACAACCATCATCTAATTTAGAATAAATTTTTGAAAGGGAAGAAAAATAGTCTAAATTAGACGCTTGTAGTTCTCAAATAAAATTTGTTAGACCTTTGCTCATAATGAACTGACAAACAATCAGAGAGGGATTATTGATCTTAGGTTAGCATGAATTTCTAGATAAAGAATTAGATTTTACCTAATTCAGCAGCTTTCATGGCAGCAACTTTTGCAGCACTGAAGTCAGCAGCAAAATCAGAGTCGCCACTTTGGGCTTGTCCTAAACTCATTTTTCCATCCTGTTCTTGCTTAGAGGTTGAAGATTGATTTTCTTCAGCTGCATAATCAAATTTCATAACTGGTAAGGACAATAATGCTAGTGTGAAGCTAGCATGTAAACAACTTGAAATAGGACATGATAGAGCACTTACCATCCTGTTCGTGGTTAACTTCTTTTCCCAAGCTAACCAATTTAGGTTTCTTAGCAGGCAATCCTTGATTTTCATTTACCAAAACAGCTTTACCGTGGCCCTTGTCCCAGTGAGTTTCTCTGCCATCATATTTCCTCTCATCCTTAGCGAACTTTTCATCATCAAGGTCCTTCTGGTCACTCTTATGAATTTCTTTTGTACAGTGCTTGCTTTCATCCCTTCCTAAAAATGAGTCATACTGGTTCCCCCTAGCATTGTCATGGGAGAGCACTCGTTCATTTTTGTAGTCTCTAGAATGCTTCATATTGTCTCTCTTCTCATCTCGACCATCTCGGTCTCTAATATTCCTATGTTTCTCCATTTCTTTAGAGCTCACATGCCTTCTACTACCAGAACCATGTTTCTCAGATAAGGAATCCCCATCCCTACTTCTATGTCCAGAACCATCATATTTATCTCGAGAGCTTTTTTCTACATCCCGAGAGTAGTCTCGTGAACGAAAATGTTCACTATCTCGTCTTGTATGATCATAATGACCACCACCTTTTGACTCCCTACCAGAACGAGAGGATAACCGTTCATAATCTTTGTCTTCATCCGCATATTTGTCATGTCTGGCATAATCATCATGCCTAGAGTAGCCATGCGAAGTTCTTGAGGATTTCCGATCAGAATATCTATAAGAATCAGAATTTCGACTATGATGATTTCCTGAATCCTTATTCAATTCTCTTTCATCCTCTTTTCTCCTTGGTTTTCGTTCAGAGTCTTTTGAAGCATCATCTCTCGAGAGCTTTGGACTATAACTGCGGTCTCGTTTAGGACTTTCTGAAAAAAAAAAATATATATTTATAATGAGCATGAACATACTAAATATAGAAAAGAAAAAGAACTGACAGACCACACAAAGATAATTGAGAATCATGTGATAGTTGTCTTCGGAAGGAACTTTCACTCCACAAAAAGAAAAACCCAAAATCAAATCAAACTAACCATCTGATGACGACGACCCACTAACAGAAGATCGACGTCTATACTTCCTGCCAACTGTTTCAGAAGAAGGCTTACGAAATTCAGCTTTTATACCATTGTTTTCCATCGTAGGAGGCTATAAGTTCAATCCACTTAATGAACCTGATTTCAAATGAAACTAGAATAGCCAACAGAGTGACCTGAAACACAGACACACACTGTCAACAAGTCACTTACAAATCCCGAAAACTTGATACAAAGACGCAAAAGGAGCAAAAATTGCACATCATCCAATCAAACCAAACACTCGTTGCCACGAGGAAGAGAGTAGAAGATTGCAAACAAGTAAAGCAAGTGGCCGATAATGCAATTCATAGTGGCACGAACCTCAGCAACCAGCGTTTACGATCAACACAACATTCCCACCAAAATTTTACAAGCTACCAAAACAACAATTAATACCACATCCACAAGAACACAACGACATCACATTTCAGCTTATAAAAGTTGCAGCTAGTTTTGTTCTCCCAGAAGAAAGGGAGCGAAACATGATAATACAAAAACCCAGAACATAACTAACGGAACCGAACCAAAAAAGACCAAAAGAAAACCCTATTCAAAGCTTGAGGAGACAAAACCTGCAACCTCTCCCCCAGTTCCTGAGGAAATTCTCCCAGAAGACAGACCAACAAACAAACAAACAAAGAAAACATCCAACCCTAGGGTTTCAAACATCGACGAATTCGAATTCCAAAACAAACCCTAAACCAAAAAGCGAAAGCAAAATGGAAAAATTGAAAGCGGAAATGGAAATTCATACCTTGTGAGGAGATTCAATAGCAAACGATTGAATTCATTCACTGCACTTGAATAATTTTGTAGGCGATTGTTTGTTCATTCCCCCTCTTCGATTCCAGCATTAATTCCCGTTTGTCTGCTTGAGCGATTTTTATACGAAGGAATGAGATTCAATTGCGCACTGCATACGTGTCATAAATCTTTTTCCCTTATCGAACCCAAAAATTATTACAAAAATTATAAATATGCATTTACGATATTACCCTTAATACGGACTTTTCTTTTGCAGTCATTTAATCTCTTATCCATAATTGTTGAATTAATATATATATATATATATTTTTTTTTTTTTTTATTTAATCTTTAAATTGTTGGATGATAAAAGTCCCATGGTTTATAAACAAAGCTATGAGAGCATAAAGCAAAGCTATGAGAGATTATGTTCAAAGTTGACAATATCATACCATTATAGAGAATCGTGTTGGACTAACATAAATAATATAGAATAAATTTTAATATATATATATATATATATATATATATATAATTTTCCAAAATTTTATCTTGTTTGTATCTCATTACATGCATAATATAAAACTTTTTTAATGGTATTTATTAGTTATTAAATGGTAAGTTTAAGATTATCTTTTAACTATAATTTAATAATGAGTTATTTTAGCAGTATGTCACTTTTTGTGTTTTTTTTTTTTTTTTCAAGAAATACTTTCAAGGGGATCCATAATATTTATAATATATATATTGAAAATTATGACGTCATGACTATAACTAATATTTATTGTTAATTATGTAATAAATCTCTATTTTACTTTTCAATTATATAATAAGGTATTTTATTTTTTGAATTATATATTTATTTCCAATTTGGTCATACTTGAGCAAAAGAGACAAAAAAAGAAGGCAATAAAATCAAATCCTATACACAATTGTCTTGTAACAATTGAGTATGATCAAATAGTTGAGATTCAAATCTCCAAAACTTTACTAAGAAAATAAACAACTTTTGAGGTCCTATATCGGTGAGCAAGAAAACTTCTCCCTAATAACCTGTTTAAAAACCGTGAGACATAATCGGTAGGAAAATAGGAGAGGGGAACGAAACATTCCTTAAGAGTGTGAAAACCTCTTCCTAGTAGACGCGTTGAGCGAAACGAAGCATTCCTTAAAGTTTGTAAACCTCCTCCTAGTAGACGCGTTGAGCTTTAAGGTTTGAAAACCTCTCCCTAGTAGACACTTTTAAAGCTCCAAGAGTGACAACGACAAAGCGAACAATATTTATTAACAATGGACTTGGGCTATTACAAATGGTATCAAAGCCAGACACCGAGTGGCACAAATTGCTAACAATAGGCTTGGACTATTACAAATGGTATCAAAGCTAAACACCAAGTAGGCTTGGACTATTACAAATGGTATCAAAGCCAAACACCAAGTACTATTACAAATGGTATCAAAGCCAAACACCAAGTACTATTACAAATGGTATCAAAGCCAAACACCAAGTAGGCTTGGACTATTACAAATGGTATCAAAGCCAAACACCAAGTAGCACAACGACACTGGCCCCCTAGTCCCCAAGGGGTGGATTATGAGGTCCCATCACGAATGGAAGGGAAACAAATCATTCTTTATAAGATGAGAAAACCTATCCCTAGTAGACTCGTTTTAAAACCATTAAACTGACAATATGTACCAAACCAACTAAGTTGTTACAACTCTCTTCTCCAAAAACTATCCTTGAAAAAATAAAGTATGAGGTTGATGCGGTGATGTACAAAAAAAATAAATAATAATAATAATAATAAGTCTAGGCTTAGAGCTTAGAGTTCTTTTGTATAGTTTAAGCTAATATGGTACTTTGCCATTCAGCAAAGTAATATCAAATTGAGGGATGCATAGATATCTTGCCAACATGAATGATATGACATAATGAAATCCAAAGTAGTGACGATGCATTAATCAGGTTGATAAGCTTCCAACTGATTTCGAGAAAGTCGTTACAGTGAAATCAGTAGACACGCTACGCTACTCCTAGGAAACAATACTAGAGCATCTCAATTCGACAGCATGCCATTTTATATTATAACTATAATATAAATTGTACTTTTTTTTTTCTTGTTCAAAAACTAGGAAACTAAAGTGGTTTGCTTCGAAGACCTTAAAACTTAGCAGACAACTCAAACACAAGATGCATGACCAAAATAACGCAAAAAACAAGCATCCCCTTCCATTAAGCAATGAGCAAAAATCCACAATTTTGCATGAGAAAAACTTGGTAGCATCAAAACTCAATTAAATTACCTCATCAAAGGGTCTTGAAACAAACTAGTCACTGAAATCCACACTTAAAACAGAGGTAACAATATGATGACAGCAACAGAAATCGTTCTCCATCAACGCAACCTCCTAGCTTCCCTCTCGGACTCGAGTAGGGTAAGAATATCGCCTTCCCTGACTGGTCCCTTGACGTTCCTCATAATGTAACGATTCTGATCATCAAGAAACTTGACTCTTACTTGAGTCACCTGCCCTCTTGATCCAGTTCTACCCATTACTTTCACCACCAGAGCATGTTTGATCTGTGATTCCATTCCTACACAACCAAACCAATAAACAAGAAAGAATCTTACAATTAGAATGAAGTCCCACTAATGACCCCTCCCCTTATAGATGTGTTTTGAAGTGTTTTCAAACAAACTGATTTGAGCTTGATTATAACTATTTTCGTAATGGTGTTTATTGAAAAATCACTATCGTATTCGGTTTTGAAGTTCTTTTTAATAAATATGTCCGACTCTACTATCTTTGGTTGCCGAGGTGATTAATATAGCTTACACGCACAAGTTTATTTTTTCAAAGGTGACTAACTGGCCAACCCAAGGTGATTGCTTTTATGTAGTACATTGATAATCATTTTGGTCAAAAGTGCTCCAAAAGTGTTTCCTCACAAAAACTTCAGATTATTTTCCCAAAAATATTCATAAATCACTTCCAAACCCAATAGGCAATATTTGGGAGTAATGTATCATATTCAAAAGCATTCCAAAACACTCAGAATCAAAATTGACCGTATGTCCATGTCCAGAAGTTAAAACCAAACATTAAAATGCTTTTGAATGATCAACGACATGTTTTGAAGTGATGTTGAATACAACAAAGGTAATTTTAACCAAAATCACTCCTAAACATGCTCTAAATTTGTGTGGCATGGGCTTTTAATGATAGCAAAAGTGACGTTAGTCATGCTAAAACAATCCGCCACCATCTACCGCTCATACAGTTCCAACTTACCAATTCCAATGGCCTAATGCGTAGAAGCCAGTTCAACAAATTACAGAAAACACATGGCAGACGTTACGATTCTAATAACTTGATAAAATTTCAATCAAGGCCATTAAAACAAAATGTCGGAATAGCATGGCCAGATTTTTTAATTCGCAAAAAAAAATCATATCATTATTACGAAGACCTACAGCAGTTCTTAAGATTCCCGTTTGGTTACTATTCGAAAATTACATGTCGAGTAAGAATTGAATCGTAGAAACAAAAAAAAAATGGCAACAAAACTAGGAAATTCTCGAACTTTTCGTCAACTATCTGGCAGATAGTCAAGAAATTCAATTCTACTGGAAATTGAACACAAGCAAGAAGCAGAGAGATGAGAGTTTAGAGAGAGAACCTGAGAGCAAGAGAAGGAAGAAGATCGACGAAAAAGATTGAGCGGCAGCGGGGGAGGGATGAACTTGGCTAGGGCTTACGTTTATAATAATCCTTCTTTCACTTTTTTTTTTTTTTTTTTTTTTCCTTTTTCTTGTTAAATAAAGTGGATTGGGCCGTGTGGGCCGGTAAATGGGCTGGAATGGGCCACTGAGGAATACGAGAATTCCATAAATTAGCATGTAAATGACTAAATTAAATAGGTAAAAAATAACCTTAAAACTTTAAAATAAATAAATAAATAATATATATATATATATATATATATATCTAAAGATTTGGAATCCACGTTCTACACTTGATGACCTCGACATTTTCCTACATTGTTTGCAATATGGTCACATTATCTACTTCTCGTTTTTAAAGAGCAAAGACCCCAAATTCTCCTGTATCTCCTACGACATGGTCACATTACCTACTTCTCGTTTCTAAAGAGCGGAGGCCCCGACATTCCCTTGTATCTCTTGCAACATGGTCCACATTACCTAGTTCTCATTTTCTAAAGAGTGAAGGCCCCCGACATTCCCCTACATCTCATGTGACATGGTCGCATTACCTAGTTCTCGCTTTTAAAGAGTGGAGGCCTCGACATTCCTCTACATCCACTGCGACATGGTCACATTACCTACTTCTTGCTTCTAAAGAGCAGAAATCCTGACATTCCCCTATATCTCTAGCGACATGGTCACATTACCTTCTTCTCGTTTTCTAAAGAGTGAAGGGCCCCCGACATTCTCTTGCATCCCATGTGACATGGTCACATTACCTACTTCTCGCTTCTAAAGAGCGGAGGACCCCACATTCCCCTATATCTCCTACAACATGGTCACATTACTTACTTCTCGCTTCTAAAGAGCGGAAGCCCTGACATTCCCCTGCATCTCATGTGACATGGCACATTACCTATTTTTCTCGCTTCTAAAGAGCGGAGGTCTCGACATTCCCCTGCATCCACTGCGACATGGTCACATTACCTACTTCTCGCATCTAAAGAGTGGAGGCCTCAACATTCCCTTACATCCCCTACAATATGGTCACCTTACCTACTTCTTGCTTCTAAAGAGCAGAGGACTCGACATTCCCCTATATTTTCTACAACATGGTCACGTTACCTACTTCTCGCTTCTAAAGAGGGGAGGACTCGACATTCCCCTATATCTCCTATAACATGGTCACATTACCTACTTCTTGCTTCTAACGAGTGGAGGACCCGACATTCCCCTATATCTCCTACAACATGGTCACATTACCTACTTCTTGCTTCTAAAAGGCAAAAACTCCGACATTCCCCTATATCGCTTGCGACATGGTCACATTACTTATTTCTCACTTTTAAAGAGCGAAAGCTCCGATATTCCCTCCGACATAGTCACATTGTCTATTTCTTGCTTCTAAAGAGCGGAGGCCTTGACATTCCACTACAACCATTTGATCATATATGTAAAGGATGGGAACAATCATAATGTGTCACTAACCCACATTCTATACAATGCTCTGAATTTCAAGTTATCAAAAAAAAAAAAAAAAAAAAAAAAGACAGAATTGTTTGAAAACTTGAAACAAACTATGTTTCACAAGACAGAAAAATTGATGTTGTCTGCCTCTTTTCTCTATGTTTGAAGTAACGAATTTCTCGGAGCTGCTCGAGTCGGGTTTCGTATCATCCCCTCAGCCATTTTGGATCAAGGAGAATCGATAGAAAAACTTCGTGTAAGCTCCGAGCTAATGTCACGTCTTTTTATTCGTACAAGACGGGACTTCATTCAAAAGTTTGATGAATCCTAAGAAACTAAGTTTCCCGTCTGACGGTCTTATCCAATCTTGAAGAACTACGTGAAGTGGAATGGATGGCGCCAATCCCAGCTCCTGTGGGCAAAAAACTCGATTTCAATTAATCTAAGCATCTCAAAGGTTGATGGTTCGATCTAAACAAAAAAAAAAAAAAAAAAAAAAAAAAAAAAAAAAAAAAAAAAAAAAAAAAAAAAAAAAAAAAAAACGGTAACAGCCCAAGCCCACCGCTAATAGATATTGTTCTCTTTGGGCTCGCTTCCCCTCAAGGCTTTAAAACTCACCTACTAGGGAATGGTTTCCACACCCTTGTAAGTGTTTAGTTCTCCTCCCTAACCAATGTGAGATATCACAATCCACCCCCTTTAGGGCCCAACATCCTCGCGGGCACTCGTTTCTTTCTCTAATCGATATGGGACCCCCACCAAATCCACCCTCTTTCGGGACCAACGTCCTTACTGGCACATCGCCTCTTGTCTAACCCCTTTAGGGATTAGCCTCCTCGCTGACACATAGTCCGGTGTCTGGCTCTGATGCCATTTGTAATGGTCTAAGCCCACCGCTAACGGATATTGTCCTTTTTGGGTTTTCCCTTTCAGACTTCCCCTCAAGGCTTTAAAACGCGTTTGGTAGGGAAAGATTTCCACACCCTTACAAAAGGTGTTTCGTTCTCCTCCCGAACCAATGTGAGGTATCACAAAAACGCTTTTATAGGAAGAAAGAGCGTACCGAAGCAAGCTCCTCTATCATAATTGGTCTGTTTCCATACTCATCAAAGAGGTCATAAGCATATCTTGCATGCAGCTCCCAACTTTCAGCGCCTTTCAACTGATGAACACTTATAGCAGCTGCACAAAACTCTTCAAAATCCAACCTTTTATACTGCGTGGAACTCACCTGAAACATTCATAAACGAACCGTTCGACCTCGATTTTGTTCCAAAAAATTACGCTTACGAACACTACTTTGTGAGTATTACCATGTCGACATACTCGATCACCCCCGAATCGTTCATTGCATCGGTCGAAGCTTTCATCAAAGCCTGTTCATGTATTCCAACCGTCAGTAGTAAGAAATTTAAACATTGGTCTTGAAGAAAATCAAGATGGATAAGAAGCTGACCGTTTTAAAGTTTCGTAAAGAAATGAACCCGTCTTTGTTCGGACCTAAGAGATCGAATTGTTCTCGGAGATAAGCGAGCTGCACGAAGGATAGCGTCTTTGCAAGAGCCTGTAAAAAATGTTTCATAGGGTGATCTCTGAACTTGTATTCGGACTCATTTTGAAATGAGCTCTGAACTTATATATCATTATAGTTTAACCACTCGAACCATCAACTCGTCCCGAGTATTCAGACTCATTTTGAAATGAGCTCTGAACTTACATAGCATTATAGTTTAACTACTCGACCACCGACTCGTCCAATGAGCTCCAAACTTATTTTGAAATGAAAATCCTCGTTGTCTCTTCGAGTCAGGGGGGTCGAACACATGTATACTAATACTCGAACGTGGGATTGAAGAGTAAAAGCTTTGATTTAGAATCAAATATGTGAACTTAAAAGAGTACTTACGTTAAACGCTAATTTACGCAAAGACGACGAGTAGATATACGCTCTAACGAGCTTATAAACTATGATATCCAATGGAATCTTGACATGTGGATGATTTGTGAGCCAAGGATGACCTGTAAAGACAATTTGGATAAGAGGCATTAGAATGTTTAGAGCCACTGTCCTTAAGTGTCCATTTTCAGCTCCCTAAACTTACATAGAGCCTGTGCAGCAGTTAGTCTTTTATGTTGGTTTTTATGTAGTAATCCCTGGACAAAATCTTTTGCATCAGAAGATAACGACGGCCAAGGATCGTCGTCGAAGCTCGGATCTTCCTTTAACACGGTTCGGAATATGCCAGATTCCGTCCTGGCCCAGAAAGGTCTGCTTCCACATAAAAGAATGTATGCAATCACACCGATACTCCACATATCCGCCTCGGTCCCGTATGATCTATGCAGGACTTCGGGCGCTACGTAATATGCACTGCCAACTATATCCTTCAGTTTCTCGTCTGCAAGATTTCGAGTACTCATATGTCAACTCTAGTCACCTAAAAGATCAAAGACGAAAACATCACGGCTCCGATAACGTATTTGATAGTAGTAGGTTTGACCTGGATTTACGAAGTCCGAGAGTCCGAAGTCTATAACCTTCAGTGGTGAATCTTCCTCCTTTGTTGTGAAAAGAAAATTCTGCACCAAGAGAATCGTCATTCGTTGATCGTCGATCGTCGATCGTCGTCGTAAACATAAAGAAAAACCGGAACATATCAAAGAAATATGAATGTGTCATCTCAGCTCCTCCTCTCCAATAAACAACCCAAGTCCACCGCTAGCAAATATTGTACTATTTAGGATTACTGTGAGATCTCACATCGATTGGAGAGGAGAACGAATGTCGGCGAGGACACTGGGCTCCGAAGTGGGGGTGGATTGTGAGATCCCACATCGGATGGAGAGGGGAAGGAAACATTCTTTATAAAGAGTATGAAAATCTTTCCCTAGCAAACGCGTTTTAAAAATCTTAAGGGGAAGGCCCAAAGAGGACAATATCTGCTAGCGGTGGGCATAGGCTGTTACAAATAATATCAGAGCCAGACACCGAGCGGTGAGCCAACGAAGACACTGAGCTTCCAAGGAGAGTGGATTATGAGATCCTACATCGGTTGGAGAGGGGAACGAAGTATTCTTTAAAAGGGTGTTGAAACCTCTCCCTAGTAGACGCGTTTTAAAAACCTTGAGGAGAAACCCGAAAAGAAAAGCCCAAAGAGGACAATATTTGCTAACGGTAGACTTAGGCTGTTACAAATGGTATCAAAGCCAGACATCGAGCGGTGTGCCAACGAGGACATTTGACTCTCAAGGAGGGTAGATTGTGAGATCTCACATCGGTTGGAGAGGGAAACGAATAATTCTTTATAGGGGTGTGAAAATCTTTCTCTAACAAACGCGTTTTAAAAACTTTGAGAGGAAGCTCGAAAGGGAAAGCACAGTATCTATTAACAGTGGGTTTAGGCCGTTATAGATTCAATACGACGAGAAAGAAAGAACGAAGAGTACCTCCGGCTTGAGGTCACGGTGGACGACGCCTTGGAGATGACAAAAGGCAACCGCGCTTAAAATCTGAACAATCACATCCTTAGCATCTTCTTCGGCATATATTCCACCCCTAAAGAATCGAAAGCTTATCATCACATCAAAAACCGATATCTAAGACGCAACATTCATGTCGAGACCGATACCTCGAAAGCATCCGATCGAGTAGTTCGCCTCCTTCGCACAACCTAAAGAACACGACACAAAGAAGAAGATAATCAACGAATTAGCACACAAATCTTTAATCTTTGATTCATACTTACTCCATTAATATGTAAACATTATCATCATCTTCAAATGCTCCATGGAACTGGACTATGTTCTTATGCCCATTCAACGCTTGCAATATCTTCACTTCTCTTTTCACGTCATCCACAGCTATTGCTGTCGTCATCTGAGAAAAATCATATTTAATTATAATTAATTAATTTACTGTTTTTTTTTTTAATTATTAATAAAATGAAAACTATGAATCTCCCTCCGTTGCTCTCGGCTACTACGTTTTCTTATTTGAAATTTCAGGTCTGGTCTTCATTGGTATTTGCTGCTCACCCACTACGTTTTTTTTTTCAGTTTTTCCCCCCGCCCGGTCGAGCTGTTTGAGGTCGATGGTGCATCCGGTAAGCTCTTTCGGTATTCATCTCTAGAGCCCGGTCAGATGCTTCAATCCTTCATTCATATTCTGTCTCCTTTTTTTTTATGTCTATATTGCGAGTTTACAGCTCTAATCTCTGGGCTTCTAGTGAATCGAGAAATAGGTTTGATTGTCCATCTTTTTGATATAATAGTAAGAAGCGAAACCGAAAACCTCTTAAACTTTGGAAGTCTGAATACGCGTTTCCAACTTAAATTGCGATAAGATAAGAAAGGAATTCATTGACTTTGAACAACAAAAAGGGGGAGCGCAAAATCCAAACCCGGAAAAGATCAGGGTCAGTGGTGGGCATTTGGGAAAGTCGGGCCAATTGGGTGTCTTCATTCAAGCGACGATACAGAAGAACAACGAAATGAAGTGAGAGGCCGGGAGGCAGAGAAAAGAGTGGAGTCGATCATGCTCGACAACCGGGAAAAGCAAAACGAAATTAGGATTTGGCCGAAAAAGACAGCGTGGCTTTATTTATTTACCTAAAATTAAATTTGTTCTCCTATCTATCTTTTGGGGTCAGTGTCCTCACTAATACACTAGTGTGTCTCACTCTGATATCATTTTATTTTATTATTTTATTTTTTAAAATTTAAATATTATTTTGATTTTAAAATGGAAACTCTAATTTTGAAAATTAGAAAAAAAAAAGAAAAATCGAAACCTTGGATTTGGGGATGATCTTGACAGCAACATGGCGACCCTTGAGGCTTCCCTTCTTCGCCTTAGCTCTGCAAGTGAACCCAAAATGGCCGCGCCCTACTTCTTCCCCAATCTCATAATGCGCCACAAATTGCTTCGAATATCCAAACTCCCTATTCACCTCAACGACCTCGCTGTCGCCGTTGCCTTCTTCAGGAATCGGGGCCTGATTCGGCTTAGCAGAGCCATGGCGTCGTGCGAGAAGTTCCTTGATGTGTTTCGCCGGCGAAGGCGGCGGGAACGGCCTGGACCGGCGTTTGGCACCGCCGGATGGCGAGTTCTTGAACACGCTAGACAGAGGACTCGGAGTGAAGAACGGAAAATTGGAAGGGGAGTTTCTGGTGTGTGAATCGGCGTTGTCCTCGCATTTCGCCTTAGGGTTTGCGGTCACCTTCGAATGGCAAATTCCCATGGATTTGGAACCCCAGGAGCACAATCGAAAGGGGATAATCAATCACTGAGATGAAGGAGCTTCTTCCATGGGAGAGAGACCTCGAAGGTACCGTTTCTTTGAACTTCTCTAATAATGGCAATGGCAAAGGAGAAATCAATGGCGAAATTAGAAGAAGAAGAGAGAGTTAGTGAGGATCGTAAACGTATTGTTTTCCTTAATGGTTTATTCTGCAATGTTTGTGATAGGTAATCCCAACAAGAATCACTACAAGACGAACATCATGGGAGCAGAAATCAAGGCAAAGAACAAGCAAAGAGGGAAACCAGAACACGTTAATGAGGCCCAGGTGAGACAGAACATAATACAAAATTCTATATTTCATTGCAACTTACAAGTTTAATACTCAAATTTCTGATGATTGTGTGGCCCTATGCTTTATAAATTACTATACTTTGGACCCACCAATGCTTATCTGCTTTGCTTTGTTTAAAACGTACAATATAGTACCTATGGTAAACCGTAAAATACACCTTAGAGTCCGCATTCTCAGATTTTGCCCTCTTCTTCCTTTCTTCCTCTGATTGTCACCACGTCCACCCTTCTTTTACAGCCACCATCGAACCCCTCGCTCTTGATTCTAAAACCTCTGTCTTGAGTCTCTATAGCCCATAACCCATGGTTGTTTCTCCGATTCTACTCTCTATAGACCTCTTTTTTAATTTTTCAGTTCCAAGTTTCACATTGGTTCAAATCCAATGCTCAATTTGCGGGAGGTGTTAAAGATATTTAGCATTCCATTACGGTTTACTATAGATACCATATTTGATCTTTTATTAAAGGCAAATATCTAGATATTTATCTTCCATTACCGTTTACCATAAGTACCATATTTGACATTCTATTGTAGACCAATATCTTGTATCCATTTATACCTTTATAATTTATTTGATGATTATAAATAGAGAATTTCACCACCATTTAGGTGGGATGATTTTAGCAAATATTCCCAGTTTCAAGATTTAGAGTCTGTTTAGAATGACTTTATGTTCATAAAGTCATTCTCAACGTGTCCTTAGATCAAAAAACAACATAGTTTTGACCATATTTACATCATAATCTAATCATCGAAGTTTAGAAGTTGAATTTGCAACGAGTTTAAACCTAGTTTTAAAAATGTTGGAGCCTAAAGTAGGATATAATCTAATCATATACCATTCAACTATATGAAATAAAAAGGTGGGAAAGTGAGGAAAATGGTTACCAATGTTAGGCAACACATATTATCTCCACTTTCTCTTCTTTTTGTAAGCTTTATATGTGGTGACAAACGAGTTATATTTTATTTTGGTAACAAAGAATGGAAGAATAATGGAAGTGGGGTTGAGGTTTGGCTTGGATCCTTCTATTCCAGGCTGTCTTTGTTGGGTTATCACAAACACCAAGAAAGATAGAATATATATATATATATAAGTTCAATTTCTTGCTTGAGCTTTGCAACAAGATATATATAGTTTATTGAATGACCTTTTGTTTGTATATGAGCTTTTCAGACCTGCTGCCTCCTTTCTCTTTTTCTTTTGTGATTTCAAAAGCTCTTGTTCTTATGTCTTTGGTGGATTTGAATGTGAATGAGGTTCGTGAAATTGTTTGAATTTGTCGATATCATTGTATCGTAGTTTTACATAAATAATTTTAATTCAACTCATCAAACAATACCATGTTAGAGATTATGAGACTTTAGAAGCGTAGATTGAAAGTTGAAGCATCACTTTTTAGATTCCGTTTGATGACCATTTATGTGAGATTCCACATCAGTTAGAGAGGGGAATGAAACATCCTTTAGAAGGGGTGTGAAAACTTCTTCCTAACAGACGCGTTTTAAAAACCTTGAGGGGAATCCCAAAAGGGAAAGTCTAAAGAGAACAATATCGGCTAGCGGTGAGCTTGGCTGTTACAAATGGTATCATAGCCAGACACTAGGCCACGAAGGGGGGTGGATTGTGAGACCTCATCTCGGTTGGAGAAGGAAACAAAGCATTCTTTATAAGGGTGTGGAAACCTCTCCCTAGCAGACGTGTTTTAAAAACCTTGAGAGGAAGTCCAAAAGTGAAAGTCTAAAGAGAACAATATCTACTTGCGGTGGGTTTGAGCCGTTACAAAATGGTATCAGAGCTAGACACTAGGCAGTATATCAGCGAGGACACTGGGCCCCAAAGGGGGTGGATTGTGAGACCTCACATCAGTTGGAGAGGAAAACGAAACATTTTTTTTCTTTTGGTTGTTATCTACCCTCTTTACGCTAATTTTCCAAAACTAAGAATTGTGGATGATTTTGCTTCAAATTTTTAATAATTGTGGTCATTGCTGAAACATCATTTTTCTCATTGTCAGAAAGGTGAGATCCTAGTCCAAGGGAGAAAAATGTAGAATTCTTTGGTTTTGCATCCAACTACCACATGGATGGTATAGACTTTGCTTTTTTAGACAAAGAGTGGATAACCTACCAATTTTGATCAACATCTTCCCTCTCTTCTTCTTCACCACGTACTAGAACAACCAATCCAAGCTTAACTTGACGAGTCAAGTAAAAGAAGAGGTATACGAGAGATCACATTCGAATGATAGCGACCCTTGGAATAAGATAACTAAGAAATACTTAAAAAAATGAAAATTACTAGCTATAGTAATAAAATACACCTTTATTTTCGATGACTCAATGATAGGAACTTCATGGTTAAGAATGCTATACTTAGAGCAATTTTATGTCAAGTGACCTCTTAGGAATGTACCTAGGATACATGCGAGTGATGACAAAATTTGCTGAAAGAATTTGTATTGGTACGTGGAGTTTACCTAGTTCAATCTGTCAAAGGAAAAGGGTGTCGGGTGTCGGGTGTCGGTTGAGTCTGATTTGCTTGGGGATAGTCTTCACTTTTAGAAGTGAGTAGTAAGTAATGTTGGGGTCATCTGTGCTAAATCCAGACTCTAAATTCTTATTCAAATTCTGGGTATGGACCATGACAAGAATTTAAATCTTATATTACACTATAATTTAAATTTTGATTTTGGTAAGTTTCTTATACAAAAGTTCTATCGTTGGGAAATTTTATGTCATGTTCAAACAAAATCTAATCGATAGACGTGAATTATTTTTATTAATTTGAAATTGGATTGAAAATTTTAAAGTATATTATAACTAATGGAGATGTCAAAACATACTTTATTGAAAGACCTAATAGTTTTGAAATTGGTGTATGTCATAGAAGGCTAGCTCATTAAATGTTGGAATAAAATTATAATTTAAAAATTCATATAGGATTATTTTAACATTTTGTGTATACATTTATATCCTAAGTTTTGTCTTTTCATCTAACACTTCATTATTAAGTATCTTATAAGATCTCAGGTGACAATGTTCTTTTTTATAATTAAATTAATTTTTTTTTTATATATTTTAAAATAGAAATATATTCTATAATTTCTAAATTAATTAATTAATTTTTTATTTTTACTTTTTCTTTTATTTAATTTATCTTTCATTCTTTTCCCTTTTCCCATCTCCTCCATCCTCTCATCAATGGTCATCTTGACTAAGGGAAAAAGTGAGAAAAAAAGGGAAGAGAGGGAAAAGAATAATAATAATAATAATAATAATAATAATAATAATAATATATATATATATATATATATATATATATATAAATAAAAATGAGGGAGGAATCTTCCACCAGGCTCTATTTTTAATGCCAATTTACTTTTTTTTTTTTTAATTTTATAAAAAAGGAAAACTTATTTCAAATTTAACATAATTTGGTTTAGATAAAGTCCTTTTAAAATTCTAATCAATTAGGTTTTTGTGTATAATGTTTTGGGGTTTGGAAATTACTTTAAAGACCAATTTTATTAAATTTTTTAACCAATTATATATTTTAGCAATATATTTTTTAAAATATATATATATATATAAAAGCACAGGAAAGTATAAGAAAATGAAAAGTAAAGATATTTTTTTAAATATAAGTCAAGCTTATTGACTCACAACTAGTTCTTTTCTTAATGATCTCTTTCACTTACGAATATCTTCTACAGAAGCAGACCACCACCTTTTGATCGAGATGCTACCGTTCCTCCCATCAATCGTCGAGTTAGACTAGTAGCAGTCGGTGGATACACACTCTTTCATGATCTCTCTCTTACCCCTCACCCTCATTTTTTGCTCCACCATAACACAATCCTAAACGATGTGGAATGCCTAATCATTGTTGAGAGGGGTGTCATCGCTGTTAGTACTGTACACTGTGTGAAGTTTTAGAATTGAGCTATTTTCTTGTTTTTTTTTTTTTCTCGGTAAGAAACCATCGATCTTAATGTTGTTACTAATTCTGAATCAACACTTGAATTGAATACAAATCTATTTAAGTTGAAGTTTTCACTTTAAGGTAAGTAGCTCACTTAATCGACAACCTAAAGGTCAGTTAGAAATATGTAAAATATTTTAGTTTGATTAATGCGAGATTTCATACCTCTCTATGAGACGCTGTCATGCATATCACATCATTCTAGTAATTATTCATCAATTGGGATAAAGTCCTTTAAGACTCTCAATAATGCGCCACGAGGTAATTGCTACAACTCAAAACACGAGTTAACTATAATTTAGACCCTGTTCCACATTGGCAATGTCGTATGATCTTGTTGTATTTCTGTATATCTAGCTCTATTTAGTCGATTCAAATCTTCGATTTCTTATGTTTCGTTCGTTTATAGTTAGATCAATTTGTTTACGAGGAGGAATCACGTAACAAAATTCATCAATTTAAGGAAATAATCCTAAAATTCATAAAAATTTAGACATGTGTATTTAAATAATTCTTTTCAATTATGTCTTTTTTTTTATTTGCTCCTAAACTTTTAAAATATCTATTTTAGCCCCTAAAGTCTTTCAAAATAATGGCAAAGGCCCATGAACATTTTGGGAAAGCTTATATACAAATAGATGAACCTAAGGCCCATGGACATTTTGGGCCCAAAAAAATTTATTTCATCTCCCCAAATTTTTAGATAATTTTTATTTGCTCCCTAAACTCTCACAAAATTTGCATTAGGTCTAGAGATATACACGAATCCAGCTCGAGAAATTTTTTGAATCAACTCTAAATTTTGGATTGATTATGTTGGTGACTCGAGTAATTCGAATAAAGTTTACAACCGAATCCAAACCTATAATTTCGGGTTCGGTTGAGTTGGGTTGTTAGGTAATTCTTTCTTTTTTAATTAAAACTAGTACTGTCTTTGATATCAAACATTATCAATCACGAGTCATCACTAACATCAGTTACAAATGTCAAAAGTTGAATTGAGTTAGATTTTTTTTTTCAATTTGAATTGGATTAAATTTTTAGGTAGACAAGATTGATCGGGTTATTGAGTCATACGAACACCTCTAATTAGGTCTTGAATTAAAAGTTTTTGAAAAATTCGTTTCAAAGGGAGTTGTCCTAGTACTGTCTTTGAAATACTGGGACAACCGTGTCACCTAGTATTGTCTTTGAAAAACTCATTTCAAAGGAAGTTGTCCGAGACACTCGCTCTCATTGTGAAACACACATATGCCACAACATAAGTCGCTTAAGCTTCAGGGTTCATATGCGATGGAAAAACTCATTTGAAAGGAAGTCGTCCGAGACACTCGTTCTCACTATGAAACACACATATGCCACAACATAAGTCGCTTAAGCTTCAGGGTTCATATGCGATGGAAAAACTCATTTCAAAGGAAGTCGTCCGAGACACTCGGTCTCACTATGAAACACACATGTGCCACAACCATAAGTTGCTTAAGCTTCAAGGTTCATATACGGTAGAAAAACTCATTTCAAAGGAAGTCGTATGAGACACTCGTTTTCACTGTGGAACACATATGTGCCACAACATAAGTCGCTTAAGCTTGCGGGTTCATATGGGGTGGAGAACTGATATCATGTCTCCTCCTGTAAAATATTTTAAGGCATTTTTAAAATATTAAAAAGATGTTAATTGAATTAATAAAAGAGGGTATTATTAAAGATGAAATAATTAAGGGAAAAAAGGGATAAATATAATAAAATGGGATTGGGAAATAAATGAAATGACAAGAAAAAGAAAGAGATAAGAGTAGGGTGCAGGGCGCAGGGCGCAGGCGGCGGGCGGCGGCGGCAGCGGCGGCGGCCGCCATGATTACAAATGACTGCTACTGTGGGCCTTATTAAACCCATAATTTTTTTTTAAAAAATTATTATACACTTTTTTTTTTAATTCTAAATTAAATACATATCACTTTCAAATTTTAGTTTATTTTTTATTTTTTATTTTTTATTTTTTTTATTTAAGAACTTAACTAATCTGGATTATTTAACTGAACTCGGACCCGGACCAAAAAAAGGTGTTTTTTTATTGGGTTGGGTTAAGTAAGTTAGTGACCCGAACAACTCCAAAAAGTTTATAACCAAACTCAATCCAGCTCAATCTGTTGTTGATGTGTTTTTTTCGTTATTCAAGCTTTAGTCAAAATGGACAATTATGAATACAAAATTTGAAAACTTATTTTAAAAAATATATATTTTAATTTTTTTTTTCATATTTTTTAAAATAAAATAAAAGAAGGGATTTTAATCCTATATTTTTATAATATTTATAAAACTGTAATTTCTAAACTAATTTTAAAAAATTATTTATAAATTTGTATTTAATAAATCGATTAAATTTTATTTAAAATAAAAAAAAACGTATCAAATATAAAATTGAAATATTTCAAACATTTAATAAAGGTAAAGATTGGGATGAGTTAGATTTTTTTTTTCCAATTCAGGTTCGATTGAATTTTTTAATAAAAAAAATTTGGTTCGGTTTGCGGGTTGACATTTTTATTTATCGTACCGAAAATATGGTTAGAACCCAACTCACAACCCCTACCTAAAAAAAATAATAATATTTAATATTTGTAACGGTGATGTTTTGTGACTGGTAAAGGTTCATATTTGAATTTTGGTTATTTTATTAATATAACACGTATTATGAATAAGTAGGATTTTCTTTTAAAATAGAGCAATCCAACCCGTAAATATACGGTTAGATTGAGTTGTGAACTCTATTCAATTTGCTTAGATCATCGACCCAACTAACCTGAAATTTCAGGTTGGTCCAAGTTTTATTTTTTTAAATTAATCCAACCGTGTACCCGTGAACCGTCTTATTTAAATGAGTAAAAGTTGAAGAATAGAATCGTAATGGTACACCTTAGTGGCATTAAAAGGTGAGGATATGCACATCTTCAAACTAGATTGTGTATCAAATGGGATTAGATTTTATTGGCTCCTTTACCTCTCATGTCATTCCACACTTCCAAATACCTCGAGTTTTAGTGCGAAATCCCACATTAGTTGGAGAGGAGAACAAGTATTTCTTATAAAAGTGTAGAAATTTCTTCCTAATAGATGCGTTATAAAACAATGATGCTGACAGTGATACGTAACGGGCCAAAACGAACCTTTGCTAGTGATGGACTTGAGATGTTACATCTGGGATTCAACATCTAATCCTTAAATAATCTAGGTTTTCTTCGTGACAAAGATATGCCACTTCTTTTATTTGAGTTGCTTGTAAGAGCGGAAATTGTCTTCACAAACCCACATAAGTTATTTGAACGTGTTTTTGTTCTGAATTAGATTCTTGTTAAGAAATTCTCCTAGGAGGTCACTCGGTTAGTGGGCACATAACTTCATCTTATAGGTAATGCCACGGGAAGCATATATCAAATATTCACAAGTCACTACACATCACTAACATCAGATATAAAAGTCAATTGTTCATAATCTTAAAACGGATAGGATTGAGTTGGGTTGTTACTTTATTTTCAAACTGATCACGTTCAACCAACAATAACAAATATCAATCAACGAACGGACCAAAATTTTTTATTTTTCAAAAATTCAACTCAACAAAAAAAAAAAAAAAGAAGACCCAACTCAATCTCTTACAATTTGGGTTGGATAATCGGAGCGGAATCCTATAAACATCCCTACTAAACGACACGTGGTTAATGGCGATGGCACGATGTTAAGTGACTTCGAAAATGCACTTTCACTAAGAATGGCCATATGGCTATTGAAACTTGAAAAAGGGCACCTAAGAGCCCTAAGAATGTTTCTTAAAAACCAGCCAATGATGTAAGGCCACGTGTGGTGCATATTCTTTGTAAATTAAATAATTAAAAACAATATACATTAAATTTTAAAAAATGGGTTAATCACTTTTGCCACAATCATAACCACAAACCCCATCAACTTTTTAATTAATTAATTAATTTATTTATTTATCCTCAAGAAAAATAAATAAAGAGAAGCACTTTGACATTTTTATTAACAAAAATAAATTACTCTTGTCTTGCACTTTCACTATCTTATAATTATAATAATTATTATTTGGAAATTCAAACTTTTATAATAATTTCCTAAGTTGGAAAATTGTTGTTTTTTTTTTTTATAATTAAAAATAAAATAAAATAATGCATTTAGTACGAATATTATAAGTTGGGTTAGGTTAGATTAGGAGTTTACAGAAGTATCGTAGTGTTTTTTAGAATAAAATTTTCATCAATTGTCTCAACATTATTGTAAGGTCCTATATTGGTTAGGAAGGGAGACGAAACATTTCTTATAAGGGTGTGGAAACCTCTCCTAGTAAACACATTTTACAATTGTGAGACTGACGGTGATACGTAACAAACTAAAACAGACAATATTTGTTAGTGGTGGGCTTTAGGCTGTTAAAAATGGTACCAGGGTGTGGAAACCTTTCCTAGTAAACACATTTTACAATCGTGAGACTGACGGTGATACGTAACAGATTAAAACAAACAATATTTGTTAGTAGTGGGCTTTAGGCCATTAAAAATGGTATCAGGGTGTGGAAACCTCTCCTAGTAAACACATTTTACAATCGTGTGAGCTTTAGGCCATTAAAAATGGTATCAGGGTGTCTCTCCTAGTAAACACATTTTACAATCGTGAGACTGACGGTGATACGTAACAGATTAAAACAAACAATATTTGTTAGTGGTGGGCTTTAGGCCGTTAAAAATGGTATCAGAGCCAGACACCTGACTTTGTACCAACGAGGACGCTGGCCCTAAGAGGGGTAGATTGTGAGGTCCCACATTGTACGCTGAGCTCCAAAGTGAGGTAAATTGTGAGGTCCCACATTGTACGCTGAGCTCCAAAGTGAGTGGGTTATGAGTGTCCCACATTTTACGCTGAGCTCCAAAGTGAGTGGGTTATGAGTATATTGTCCACTTTGAGCATAAGCTCTCATGGCTTTACTTTGGGCCTCACCAAAATGTCTCACTACAATGTAGAGAGTATTCTTTATTTATAAACTCATAATCATTCCTTAAATTAGCCGATGTAGGACTTTCATCATCCAACCGTCCCACGTCCCTTAAAAAAAAAAAGGATTTTTAAAATTATCAATAATTCGAGTTAGATTCAATTTAACTAATATTATAAAATTATAATTTATTATTTTTTTTTAATAACCCAAATGATGAGACATTATTATTTAGAATTTAGGATAAAAGGTCATAATGAGAGGAGATATTGGAATATATAAAAGAAAATTAAAATAAATAAATGAATAAAAAGGTGGCAGAATTAAATGGAAACGAATTATTATAATTTAGCCGCTCCCCCTTTTATATTATCATCAATTCCGTACACTCGCGTGCTCCCCAATGGAGTCTTTTTCAATCTTCTTTATTTTAATAACATTAATAATTAATATTAAATTTAGACTTTTTTTTATTAAAATAAAATAAAAATCTCTTATTTATTTAATGATTAGGTTCTACTTTCGTAATTAAATTTAATGAAATAAAAATTAACCCACTCAATTACTATAAAAAAAAAATATAATTTTATTTTTTTTAAATAAAATAAAATCTAATTAATAAAAATATCTTTTAAGTTATTTAAAAAATATCCATAAATATAAAATCTAATTAATACCTTGAATTTTTTTTTTTTATTTTAAATTAAATAGTTGATAAATAATATATAAATAAGATGACATTTTTAAAAGTTGTTAATACTATTTAAAAAAATTTATGAATATTTTTTAAATATAATAATAATGGTAAGTGTATTTTTTATTTTTTTAAAAATTAAAAATTCAAGATATTAATATATTATGAAAAACGTTTAATTATAATAATAAATTTATTTCAATTATTCTAAGACACCTATTTGAATTAATTAAGAATAGAATACACTTTCCTAAAATAGATTAAATTAAATTATAGTTTAATGAATATTACAATAAAACAATAATTATTAACATACTTAATTAGGTTAATAATTTATCTAAAGCCAAATATATATATATATATATATTTAATATTTGAATTACAATTATTAGTCCCATTTTCAACTTATTATTTTTATTTATTAATTAAGAGAGAATATGAAAAAAGCTTTAATTTACTTTCTCCATCAAAAGAACAAAAGAAATAGAGAGAGCACAAAAAAAAAAGGACAAAAAAATTACAACAAAATCTTTTTGTTTTTAGGTTAGAGAAAATTTGTGTTTCTAGAGAGAGAAAATGACAGATTTGCAAAGCTTCAAAGTCCGAGCAAGATGTAATAAACCAAAGTTATCGGTAAAGCAATCAGCATCCCGAATATGACTCTGCAAGAAAAAAAACCCGAGAAGAAAGCGTTAAAGATAGTAAATCAAGGATTGGGATGATGAGTATTGAAATCGAGATCGAACCCGGTGCTCAAAATGTCAGGATGGACGTTGTATTCTTTGGCAAACACAAAAGGGACAATCCCTTGAGGCAGCGCAGCCTACGTGTGAAACAAACGTTAATTACATCAAATTCTTGGAATTCAATGGTTTGATAAGGACATCGTCGTGTTTCTTCACCTGAACTATGGCAATGTGCAAGAGAACTCCTCGGAGCCCAACAGCTACGGAGGCAGCCACCATCACGGCCGGACCAGTGATGAACCGAACCGCCATGGCGAAGGAAGCAACCGTGTTTCCACAAGCAATGATCTTAGGCTGCAAGGCCATGAACAACCCTACACAATACCAATTATATGTAACCATTCACAATTAACATGAACAACCCTACATGTTACTGTTCGAGTGGAAGAGAATCGATACCGAGGCTAAACATTGCCATCCCGAGCCCAGCATCGGATAAAATGGCGATCGATCGAGCAACAATGGCTGGCATCACAATGTTCCACCTACAAAACGGTATATTTAGTTCGATACCAAGTTCGAGTCGTAATTCCTAAAATGAGGGTTTTTTTCGTACTTGAATGAGATCAAAGACCAAGCGAGGCCGATCAAGCTAGAATACGTATTCGGATTTCTGATCAGTTTCCTCCAAACCATGATCAGAATCAGCCTTGTCATCACACTCGCCGGTGGCATAGCAGTTGGCTTAGACTCCGCCGTGTCGTCGCCAGTTTTCGGGTGAAGTTCAGCGGTGGAGCTCGACCCGAGCTTGGATAGAACAGGACCGCCGCCGTCAAATGCTCCGCCGTTCACGGCGGATTTGTTCCCAAAGCTAAACTCATCCAAATCTAACCAAAATTTCAGTACAAACAGATCTCAATATTCAAAGCTCAATAAAGTCATTCCTTTTTATAAAATCCGACAAATTTGAAAAACAAAAAACAAGAACATTAATTTCCTTTACTGACCCACTTGAAAAAAGTACAAAATCCAACAAAAAAACAAAACCAAATCTTTACTTTTTAACGTTGTACCTTTCTGGTTCATTCCGCCGGCGCCGTCGTACTCCCCGTGCCGGAAAACATGGATTCCACCCTCAGAAACCGGCGACGCACTCGAACTCCAAACAAACATATGTAAATCTTTCCCCCCATCTCCGCCGTTGACCCCTTTCTTCGCCGCCGCCGCCGGTCCAATCACCGGCGAAAAAAGCCCATTACCGAAATTCGAATGCCTCGGACTCGCATTCCCCAAATAGAAATCCGAATGATTAAAACTCGAACCTCTCGGCGTTGGATTCCTCGAAGATTGCAAAGAATAAATCTCTGCATTCGTCAAATTCGACGGCCGAGGCGTCAATGAAACCCCACCACCGCCACCATGCGACCGCCGCGAAAAAACCTCCGATCGAGAACTCGCCGACTTCCTCACCACCACTCTCAATTTCCCATCTTCCCCAATCTCCGCCGCCGTTTGCAGCGGCTCCTTCCCATCTAATGACAAAACATCCGAATCAACTCTGAACGAAACAATCTCCCCTGCAGTATCAGGAAACTGCTCTGCAATCAACAATCGAGCTCCTCTATACTCAAACAAAAACAGCATCAAAGTATACCAAATAATGCACTGAAGAACAACGATTTGGACCATGAGAGAGCCGGTGGCGTCGCCGTACATTCCCTTTAACAGAGGAATCCCCATAACCAGAGTATTGGGCAGAGTAGAGAGGGAAAACAGAGTAATTGACCATTCTAGGGAGCCTTTGGAGGAGAGATGGGACCATAGGATGAGGGCGGCGAGGATGATGAGCTTTTGAAGGGTATCGGCGGCGATGAAGCGGAGGTTCATGGAGAAGGGGTTGTTGGTGGAGATGAAATGGAAGGAAAGGAGGGGGACAGCGAAGAGGGCGACGAAGCGGTTGATGCCGGAACATTGGTCGGGGGAGAAGATTTTCCACCATTTGACGGAGGCGTAGGCGAGGATCATGGCGACGTAGAGGGGGACGACGGCGGTGAGGACATGGTAAAGATCAGAAACAGAGATCATTGTGTTGTTTTCTCTGTTTTTTGGGTTAACCCATTTGGGGAGGAAGAAGGGGGAGGTGTATTTATGGCGGCGGTGTAACGGCGGAGAGAAGGGGAGGAGGAAAAGGGAGAGATTGAGAGAGAAAAGGGAGGATTAAAGTGAGCAGTGGGAAAGTGAGAGTTCAGGAGCTTCATGAGATTCTTTGGGACATTATGCTGTCTCTCTTTTCCTTTTTTCTCTCTCTCTTCCTAATATTTATTTTCCTTTTCTTTTGTTTTTTTAACGGGCACCCGAACATTATGGGACACTTGTTCTAACCGAAATAACTAAAGAGAGGTTAAAAATTCGGAGTTCACAAACAATGTCGTCGTATGCTGAAGCTCGAGTCACATTTGAGAGAAATGTTTTAGAAAACGTAAATGAAGACATTTCATTAATTAAAAAAAAAAACAATATTATAAGGTAAAAGGAAGGAGACGACAACAACAAATTTGATAACATAACACAGTATAAAAAGAAAATGTTTGTTGTTTTTTTAAATTTTTATTTTAAATTATACTCATTACAAAAATCTCATAAACTTCCAACATTAAATATGTCATAATTGATCGTTAAATATTTTTAATATTTTAAAAAATAAGCCGTTAAATTATAACCTTATTTTCTCGACCAAAAAATATGTTAACGTAATCGAATTAAATTTTTTATTTTTAAAAAATTCAACTCAACTCAAATCGAAAAAAATATAATTCAATATAAATTTTATGATTTTGATGGAATATTTCAGATTGATCAAATTATGGAAACATATAAACAATAGTCGCCGACTAATATATATATATATATTGTACTGATTGGTGTTGGTTGTTATTCTTTTTTTAAGACCATCGAGCCGGTCGCCGCCGCCGCCGCCTACTGGGATCTGTCGGAGAGGAGGTTTAGGAGGGGACGTTGTTTGCGAGAAGAGAGAGAGAGAGGAGAGAGAAGAGAATCTTATTTTAATTCTCAAATGGATTATGTTGGTATATATAGATATATATTTGTTTCTAAAATATATTCATTCATTAGGATTTTTTTAAAAATAAATATTTCTTTGAAAGAATAATAAACGAAGAAAATAATGAGCGAGTAACCTAATTCTCGCAAATTCTTCGTGGCGAATTCCGCCTCAATCTCTGGAAAAATAAATAGGAAATTTTGTAGGGATTCTACATCTCTACCCCGGCCGGGTGGACATCTCTAATTTCAAGCAAAACCCACTTAGATGAGATCTATTTCTAAATCATTCACGGGGCTCTTCCTTCTCTCAATCTCTCAGCTCTCTCGATCTCTCTCTTTGATTAGCCGGATTAATGAGGGAGAGATATTTGGAAAATTGAATTAGGATGTTCACTTTCTTGAAAATCAGATGGTTTGTTCTTGTAACACCTGAGCTCGACGAGAAATTTAAAACTTGATTTTTTTTTATTATTTTAAAGTCCAACTTTCGAGATTTTATTGAGGGTCTTACAAACTAATTTCAAGATTAGATAAAAGAGAAAAATGCTTAGAAAACTCCCCTGAATTCAAGAAAAATATAAAGATAGATAGTAAAAATGTGGAAAATTGGTCAAAGTCAACCCCGAAGTAAAAGAAAAAAACAGAGGAAGGGGAAAAGAAGATGGGGTTTAGGATTCTTGAGCACAAACCGCGTCGGTCTAGACACCAGTAATCTCGGGCCACTTGCAACAGCTTCGCCCCAACCGATAACATGGCCTAGCTTCGCAACTCGTGACCCGCACACCTTAGCAATCATCCCGATAACCTACACTTCGACCCAAAATGTTGTTGCACATGCGTCAACTCCTCCCCGTGCCATGTTTCATGCTTGAAACTAGCGACTCCTCGACTTAGTCAACTTGGCTCAGGTCGACACGACTTATCGGTTCAAAAATGCGCTGTTTGGCTCGATTTAAGGAAATTACACCAATTTCCACCTTTTCGACCATCTCGAAGTTGAATTCGACCTTATCAAAGGCGATTAAGGTTAGTTTGATGCTCAATTTCTCAATCTATGGTAAATTGGATTAGGAAATTAGAGTTAATTAAAGGAATTGAGTGAAAGTTCTATAGGAAATACCTCAGCAATGCTTGGAATAAGATTCGAAGGACAAGTGTCACAATTTAGTGCAACTTATTTTAGTTTGAATTAGTTATGAAATATATGATATTCGTAATCTTCCAGAATATATTAGTTAGGAAATATATCTTACATATCGTAATCAGTTGAATTTGAATAGTAGTATATTTTATTTTATTATCAGGATTTAGTTAGTTTATATTTTCTTGGTAGATATTATTTAGTATCTTGTATCCTATTTAGACGTCGTGAATATCAATAAAGATTGAACATTCGATCCCAATTCTTTTTCTAATTCTTAAATATGTATTCTTTCGTTGAGTAATAATATTTTCATATCTATGCACACTTTTGAGTGGTAGATATTGCGTCAACGAGCTCAAGGAATTATTTTAGGGAGAACATTGGCTAAGGCCCACCAAGTAAGTGATCTTACTATCAACATGGTTAGAAGTTTATGTCTGTATGATGACACGTGCCTCGTGGTTCTACACATGTCATGGCTTGATATGTGTGAATTTTGTATGATTATGATATGACTATAATATGATATGTTAATGTTATACGACGTGTTATGACGCGATGTGCTGATGATATATGTTATGGTATGACACGTCTGACGATATAATACATGTTGTGACATGGTTCATGATATGATATGTGCATGATATACGTGTTATGTTGAAGAACATGTTATGTACATCATATGACATAATACGATGTATGATATGAATGATATGGTATTCAACCCCGATACATGTCTTAAAGGGTAAGTTGTAAAATGATATGATATGAAGAAAGATGGAAGGGGTTGATTTACATGATTTAATAAATGATAAATGTTGGGGCCTCATGCATCGAGAAATTTTTTCATTTACGATGGTACGAACACGTACGTTATGAAAAGAAAAATGATCATTATGTTTGTCATAATCCTGCAACGGTCACTAATCCCACCGGGTGTTCGACAACAACACTAGAGATTGCTAGCTCGACTACGAAAGGGGCCCAGGAGTTGTGCAAATCGACTGATGGGTCCATACTCACACGTGTAGACTGTGTGTAGAATAGTAAATACACACCCAATTACCGGCTTAGACGAGAATACAAATTTAAATGATAGGTCCCACTCAGAATTGTATGTGCTTCCATCTAACCCTAATTGTAGGGTTATTCACTGAGTATTTCTTAAAATTCTTAAGTCATGTGCTACTTTTATTTTCCACGTAAAGGTAAGACTCCTCTATACGGCTGACGGTGACATCACAACGCTAAAGACCATGACACATGCATAAGATAGTTGTATTTAATTTTGTAGACTATAGGTTACATCTATTTCTATTTTACTTACGCCTATTTTAATTTTTGTTGAATTGTTTTAAAGACCTCTCAATAAACATGTAAGTTTATGAGAATGTTTTATGATTATGTTTCAAATGATTATTTTCGCATAAAATGGTTAGTATATAGTAGACTTTAGGTTAGTGAAAATTTAGGGTCGTTACACATGAGATCCCCATAACTTTAAATCATGCATATATGTATGATGCAAGTCATACCTCCATTCTTTTTGTAAACAAAGCTTTCATGAAAAAAAAAAAACGTACATAGCTTAACAGTTTCTCATAAACTTGGAGTCAAAATGTTAACACAGTGTGCGTGGCATAACATATAGAGGTTTCGTGCATCATACAACATTGAGTTCTCAACAAGATCTGGTGTAACTTATAGCATAGCGTAACTTATATCATAATATAAACATAAGATAATACATGACAAAACACGAGATGTGTATGGGCCACAGAGCACGCACATTCATATTTCATATAATTTATCGAACCAAACAAACAGTAAAGCTACTTACTAATTATTCTTAGAACAAGCCTGAATCTATTCCTCTGAGTCTAATTTAACCTATGTGGATCCATGACATTGGGATAGAACACATTAAAGGGATTAATTCACCGAACGACATCAATTCATCATCTAACTTAGCTTTAAAATATTTTTAATTGACCAAATAGTTGTCGTAGTTACTTCAAACGCTTCTAACAATGTCAACAACAGCTCTACGACAGTCCAAAATGGTAGGAAAGGGTTATAAAAGTTCAATCCGAGCCGTATAAACTACCTAAGTCAAGGAGAAGCCGCTATATGGTCGAGGAAGCTAGCTAAGAAGTTGAGTAGCCTAGCCGATGAGTGAGTCAAGGTGCAAGCATCAGCTAGGAGGTTGGCTTGGTTGAGCTTCAGCCATTGGTTGCAGCTCGGGTCAGCGTCGCTAGAGAGGGTCGAGCATGGGTCGCGAGTTGAAGCGCTGGTCTGTGGGCCGCTCGGTGCTCTGGTCTGGAGCAAGGGGCTTGTGGGCCGTGAATAGACTGATGGCAAATTGGGCTGAGCTGCATGAACTTGATTGGCCCAAACAAGATGGGCTGGGCTGGCTGTGTCTACTGAAGGTGTATTCCGAACCTAGGGAGGCTCAACTACGAACCTGCAGTTCAGGTAGGTTTTTTTTTTTTTATCGAGGCTCTGGTCTAGTCTTGGCTCAGATTTTGAGCCTGAGGTCCAGACCCGAGGCTATTTATTTATTTATTATTATTATTTTTTTTTTCATATTCTTCTTTTTTTCACCATTTAACTTTTTTTTTTTAAATATTTAATTAATTAATTTATTATTATTATCAACTTTTACCCATTTTAACAGTGGATTTGTAGTGTAAATTGCTAAAAGAGTAAATAAATTTCGGTATTTATTCTTCTAAACCAAACGGTAACAAATTCAAAATTTAGAATAACGACTTACTATGATTTAAAAAAAAAAAAAAAAAAAAATCTTAAAAAATTTATATATTAATGTAGTAACTTCGTTAAACTTTATCGTAATTTCAACATTAATTTCATATCTCATTTATTGCCTTCGAATAAATAAATACAAAAAAAAAAAAATAATAATTAAAGGAAATAATACAAAATAAAATGTCATACATTAATCTATATTGACACGTGCTACAATTAAAAATGAAAGTTTGATTTAAACTAACCTATACTATTAAATGGAAAATACAACTCAATCTACACTAATCTATACTACTAAATGAAATGTAAATCTATCCTATGCATGAGTCACGGTCTCGGGGTTGCGATGCCTTCATCAGCCTTATAGGAGCGTCTTGCCTTTATCTGAAAAATGTAGTAGTCTGAGGCGTGAATATTTAAAAAAATACTCAGTAAGCGACCTCCTATCGAGTTATAATGTAAGGACATGCGAATGCAATGCACCAAACCTGATGGTGTTAATATAACACATGCGGAAGCAATTTGGATCTTAGACACTTTTAGAACATCAATTATAGTAAATAATTAGCATGTTCATAAGTATTAAAACTTAATGAATTATAGTAAATAATTAGCATGTTCATAAGTATTAAAACTTAATGAGTATGAATACTAACATTTTGTAGTTCAAATTCCTTTTTCCTCACGAATCGGTTTCGAACCACCACTAGTGTCTTCTCCACTATCCTCCGGCCTTAGACGGGATTGTGGAATCCGGTGAGTGACTAAACTTGGGAGGGATTTTCTATATATGAAAAGAGTGTTTGTGAGAGGTTTTTCTCAAGGTTTTTCACGAAGGAAGACCTTCCATGTACCATGATCACTCTATTTATAGAGTTATGTTTGCATGTTCATGCAAATTTGAGATCACCAAATTTTGACACTCAAAATTCCACTCAAATTTGTGGGATTTATTTGACAAGCATGCAAGTTTGGTTAAACCAAATTTTGACTAACATGGATTTTTCCATTAAATGAAGTAACATTTTGACTTTCTTTATTTTAATTTAACAATGAATTTGAATAATTAATTTCAAATTAAAGTAATATTAAATGATTAATTAAACTATTTAATTAATATTTAATATTAATTCAAATGCCAATCCCAATCAATTTCGATACATAGTTGATTAAGATATTTAAATTTTATTTAAATATCTCATATTCTCTCTTTTTGTTTAATTCGTAAATAAAATAAAAATGCGGTTAAATATATCGTATACATGTAGCGCATATTCCCTAATTTGAATTCGAACACTTCGAACTCACTCGTCACACTATTCTATGGTTTAGTCCGATATGAGCTAGCAGAGGGACCTAATGACCTATAGCTCATGGGCTCCAACGATCCAAGATTAACCGGATAAACTCATTAACCTTGTTAACCAACATTCGTTAACTACTAGGACACTCCACTATAGCCTAGTAGTTGCACTTCCCTCACTATAGATATATTTCTGTCTATTTGATATAACCATGATTAGTAAGTCGATCCTTTACAAGTTGTTCGTAACTAGAGCTGGGTCAATTTACCGTTTTACCCCTGAAGTTACTTCTTTTTTCTTATGTCTCACCGATCCTCTAATGAACAATTGGTTTGTGGTCCAACCAGTAAACCGAATCCCTCTCAGGCCAATGAGAGGGTGAGGCCCCTTGTTCAAGACTTGAAGTCAGTGCTTAAGGGAACTACCTCTCTTCTATCCCTAAAAGTGGGTAGGAGCGAATTCCATCTTGCACCCCACGTCCCCAGCTATTCACCCAGTCTTACCCCTGAAATGGGAGGCCTATTGAGTCGGCAAACTCGAGCCACTCTCACCCATGCAAATCTAAGGATAATTCCGAATAAACAGGAGTTCATGGTTAGCTCAGGATTAAGATCGAGTTACCTAGGTCATCGAATGAAAAGAAAATCAGTCTCAACCGGCATTATAAAGAGAGAGTGATTTTCTTCATGGTCCAATCTTATGCAATGCTCATTGCATAGAACGCCCCCACTCACATGTCTTCGCATGTACAATTTAGTGATCACATTGTTTATATCATATACAAAAGTGGGCCGCATCCATAGTGTCCCCAGAATAAGGTACTCAGTCTTATCCTTATACTATAGATCATTTGACTATATACTTGAATTTGATCCACTTTTATGTCTCTACATATAGTTCAAGTAATCATACTATAGCCAGAGTGTTCTTAGTTTATTGGATTTAGATTAATAATCGTAAAGTTCACTTTATTCAATAACAATATTTACGGAATAAACAACAATAATAACTTTATAGAATATGTTTTTGTTTACAAACTATGAGTTTTAGAACATAAAACCCAACAGAACCTATCATAACAGTCTATTTTCCCTATGTTTCTATCTTAATGGGCAACTTGAATGTGTAATTCATCTCCTACACACGACCCAGACGTACGAGTATGGACCCACCAGTCGGTTCGCACACCACTGGGCCCCTTGCCTTGATGAGGTCCGAACATTTTTCCATTTTCATCATTATTAAATATAACTTCCACTATCATTTTATTCATATCATATCATTTCTCATATCGGTTTTCATATCATTCATGCGTCTACAGGGATTATATTTCATGTTATTTATCAATTTTCATGTCATCCATATCATGCTACACTTGTAATTCACAAGACTTAATGTAACGTTTACATGCTTCAAAATATAACAATTCATATTGTGCATATCGTACGGTATGTATCATGACAATCACATAATACAATCTGAGCATATCATACAATATAACATTGTGATTCATATCAATTCATCCAAAGACAACCTAACGTTCGCATTGCATAACATTTACGTATTAATTCATAGCGGTCTAAACATATTATTTATGACACGTGTGAAACCACGGGCACGTGCCCACATACAACACACATTTCATAACCTAACGACGGTAGGGCCACTTACTTGGTTGGCCTTTGCCAGCTTTCTTCGTATTAATTTAACGTAAGCTCCCGCTCCTCGAAAGCGTTCCACGTAATCGCCAATCGTCGTTTTCCTATTGAATTGTTCATCATTTTTTGTTAGTATTTCACAATAGTATTAATAAATTCATCCGAAATTATGAAATACAATACTAAAACGATCTTACTTACCTTAATCGAGATCGAAAACAGGTTCAGGAGGGTCAGAATGTCAAAAATTCGTCTAAAAAGGGATTCTTGAGCCACGAAGCCGCGCCGGAGCCGTTTGAGCCGTTTAAGTCATCGAGAAGCAGAGGTGTCGCGCTTCAGACGTGCCACATGGCAGAATTAGGAGGCGACTCGTGTGCAGGCGGTATCGGGTCGACGCACGGTTCGCACCGAGTTACGGGTCGGTCGCGGGTTTAGTCAGGGTTCGTGCGTGGGCTGACCGTGTGTGGTGAACTGGGCCGAGACGTCGGTTGGCCCGCATACGTTTTGGGTTTCTTCGGCTGTAGGGTTGGGCCGAGGACGATTTGGGTATGTGGTTGCAGGAAATTGGGTTGGGCTGAGGACGGTGGGTCGGCTAAAGGTGGATCGGGTCACGAGTTTTCGGTTCGCAGTGCTGGGCACGGGTTGGAGGCCTCTGGATTTGGCCAGAGGCGGTGGATTTACAGGTGTCTTGGACTGGGTTGAGGATTGGATTGGGTTCGGGGCAGAATGGTGTCAGTAACAGGATGGGTTACGGATCCAGGTCCGACTCGAAGTCCACCCTGATACTATGTGCGCTCCCTTCCATCCACGGTATAGTGACGATGTACGCCAGTTGAAGGCAAGATCCATGGAGTACGTATACAAGCTCACTAGAGGGTCTACATGCACGTACATAGGTCGTGTCTAGAGAAGTACTATACATCCAATTTTACCCGGACTGAAAGCTAAGGCCAAAGCCATGAAATGATGTTAATGATAGATCCCAAATACTCAAATCACGCCTACTCTTACTCTTCAGGTAAAGGTAAAGGCAAAGGCACCTCTGCACGATAAATGGGTTTCTTCATTTTTTAGGTAAAAGAAATAATGACACATTAATTCATTCGGCCATGAGCTGTGTTCTCCTTTTCTTTTCTTTTCTTTTCTATTTTATTTTTTTTTGTTCTTTTTCTAAATATGATTTCTAGATATTAATACATTATTATAATTGTATAAGATTTATAAGTATATTTTATAATATATAATTTTTAAATAACAATTAAAAGTTTATATAATTTTGTTAAAAATTATTTATTTAAAGATAATTATTAAGATTTATTACAAACTAAACCCATATGAGTGAAGATTAAGTTACAATTTAATTAGGTCAAATTATATTAATAGCTTAGCGTAATACTTTTAACTATTTTATTTATATGAAAGTGTAATAACACTTTATTACGTCACAATTATTAAATATTTTATTTTCATTTTTGGATTTTTTCTTTTTCAAATATCGCAGACAAAACTTAAAACTCGTTTTTACGTTAATAACTTCATTTCTCATAAACAAGTAATAATGGCGATCCAGCCACATTCTTCTCTTGAGCTTGAGATATGGAATGACTTGAACGGGAAAGTAGTGATGGTGACTAGAGCTTCGTCGAGGCTCGGCCGTGAGCTTTGTCTCGATCTTGCTAAAGCTGGATGCAAAATCATCGCTGTCGCACGTCGTACCGATAGACTCCAATCTCTATGTGATGAAATAAATCGACTAGAATTCTTAGGTTATATATATATATATATATATAAAAAGACTGTTGGGAAGTAATTACATATGATTAATAAAGTGTTATTTTTCATACTTATTTACAAAAACAATGTACATAGTAACATTATTATATACTTTTAAGTCATAATTATTTTCTATTAATGTAAATTAACATATACATTATATATACCAAATGGCTTGTAACTTAGGGTTCTTCATTTAAAAAAAGAAAAAAAAAAAATCTAAAACAAAATAGATTTAAAAGAGAATATAAGTTCAAAACTAAAATAAAAAGGCAAGCTCGACTCCGCTCCCTTCATAGAAGCGACCATCACTCGAGCTCACGGTGCCTCAGTCTCAACTCATTTCGTGATCCGACACACATCCATATGGTTCGTCTTTGTTCATCTTCGTCTTTGTCGTATGCTACCAGATATAGTTTTCTTTGAGTTTTCCCTTTCGGACTTTCCATCAAAGTTTTCTAAGAAGAGGTTTCCATACCCTTATAAAGAATGTTTCGTTCTCCTCCCCAATCGACGTAGAATCGTTAATTGGGAGGTCTCACATCGATTAGAGAAAAAAACAAGTGCCAACAAGGATGTTGAACCTTGAAGGGAGTGGATTGTGAGATCCCACATGGGTTGGAGAGAAGAATAGAATATTCTTTATAAAGGTGTGAAAAACTCTCCCTAGAAGACGAGTTTTAAAAAATTGAAGGGGAACCCCGAAATGGAAAGCACAAGACAATATTTGCTAGCAGTGTGCTTGGACTGTTACTTATAGCTGCCTTTAACTATAATTAATTAAGAGAACAATAATCGAAAACTTTTTATTGTAACAGCTTGGACAAGATTTGCTAGCAGTGTGCTTGGACTGTTCCATATGTGTCAGGACTCTTTGAATTTGAAATTACAAAAAGATTGGATTAAGAAGGTTGTAATGAGAATTGTTCCTTTAAAAATGTCTGGAACTATAGACCCCGGATTAACAACCGTCGCTCGATACTTGGTGCACGACTCTTCTAAGTATGTCTCAGGTAATATTTTCATTGTTGATATAGATAACGTAATAATTTTATGCAGAAGTAATCATTTGAAACTTTATCATAAAACACTTCATGGTCTTATGTGTTTTCGAATACATAAAGAAATACTAAATAAAATAAATAAACATTAAAAGTAAAAACACCATATTCTAACCTAAAGTTTAAGAAATTAAATACCGCTATCCTATACATGTGTCATGGGCTCGACTTGCGATGCCATCGTCAGCCGTACATGGGTCTCTTGCCTTTAACTGACATAGAAGTAGCACGTGACTTGAGTATTTTAAAAAATGCTCCGTAAGTGACTGCACTATTGGGGTTAGATGTAGACACATGCAATTGTGAATGAGATCTATCTTTTCAGTATTCCCTTAGTTGACTATCGCGGGTAAGATGTGTATTTACTATTCTACAGACGGCCCACAAGTGCGAGTATGGACTCACCAGTCGGTTTGCACACCTTCTAGGCTCCTTTAGTAGTCGAGCTAGCATTCTCTGGTGCTATTGTCGGACACCTGGTAGGAATAGCAACCGTTGCAACATTATGATAAACATAATAATCGTTTTCCTGGCTCATAACATAAGTGTCTGTACCATCGTAAATGGGAGGATTCTCCGAGGCATGTAACATACAATGATGCATGAGGTCCCAACATTTTCATTGATTAAATCATGTAAAACAACCTCTTCCATTTTCCTTCCTATGATATCATTTTACTACATACCTTTTAAGAAATGTATAAGAATATTGTATCATCCATATCATACATCGTCTTATATCATATCATGCACATAACATGTCCTTCGACATATTATATTATATCATGCACGTATCATATCATAAAGCATGTCACAACTTGTATTATATCGTCAAACGTGTTACACCATAACATATATTGTATCATCAACACATCACATCATAACACGTGTTATAACATTATCATATCATATCATAGTCATATCATATTACAGACACATCATAGTCATATCATTTCATAAACATATCATAGTTATATCACTTCATAAACATATAATAGTCACATCATTTTATAAACATATCATAGTCACATCATTTCATAAACATTTCACACATATCAAGCATATGACACATGCAGAACCACGGGGCACGTGTCATCATACAAACATCAATTTCTAACCATGCCGATAGTAAGACCACTTGGTTGATCTTAGCCGACGTTCTCCCTAAATTCAAATGCTTGATGCTAGCTTAACACTGCTCTTTGAAATTTTATTCTACTTAAGGAGTCCCACAATTATCAATTAGAATTCTAAAGTGGGAATTGACTCACCAAATGTTGCATAAAATAATTTAAACTTACTTTCAACCATTTAAATTAGCTAAGCCTAATTATGTATAAATAGTTTAAACTAGCTAAGATGCAGTCATGCTAACTTAAATGCTTCCAAAGAGTTAAACTAGAAGGAAAGGGTTCGAGTGTATTAGACCCAAGCCAGATCAACCATAGTGTTGGTTTAGAGCAGTCATAAAATGTATTTTCTGACTGGCCGTTCAAGTGGGGGTTCGAGTGTATCAAACCCAAGCCAGATCAACCAAAGTGTTGGTTTAGAGCAGTCATAAAATGTATTTTCTGACTGGCCGTTCAAGTGGGATGATAAAATGAGATGAGGGATCTGTCTTTTATCGTAGAGGTCAACTCGAAGGATCTGTCTTTTATAGTAGAGGTCAACTCTCCACTTCTAAACTTAAGCAATGTGAGACAATTTTCCTCTCTTTTATAGTGGAGGGCTAAGTGCAACTCTCCACCTCTCAACTTAAGGGATGTGAGACTATTTTTTTAAATGAATTTAAATACCAAGTTATAGTTTATGAACATTGAACCCAATATGCTTTTGTTTCAAAATAACTCAATTATGTATAAATCATAATCAATGAACCTATCATAAATTATAATGCGAAAAATAAAACCATGGTTGTTAGTTTATTCATATTAGGAATAATGTGTTTAAAAACAGCATAAAACAATACTCAAAACAAAAATTTAAAATATATAAAAGAAGCTAAATAAAAAACTAATAAGAAATGCATACGAATGGATTCGAACCGGAGTGTGAATATGTTAAACTATGAGTATGAGATGTTCATCATGCTTGACATGGTGCACAACCGTTGTTGTACCTTTGGGCATCCGACTACAACTTAGAGAAGCTAGCTTGACAAGCAGGCCCAGGGGGTGTATGAGTCCGCCTGGTGGGCCCACGCTCGTACATGTGGGTTGTGTGTAGAGAAGTAGTTCACATCCAATTTGTTCACTGGAAGCTGTTGGATGATGGAAGTTCCACATCGGCTAATTTAGGGAATGATCATGGGTTTATAAGTGAGGAATACTAACTCCATTGGTGTGAGACCTTTTGGGGAAGGCCAAAGCAAAGCCATGAGAACTTATGCTCAAAGTGAACAATATCATTCCATTGTGGAGAGTCGTGTTTGTCTAACATGGTATCAAAGCCATGCCCTAAACTTAATCGTGCCAATAGATTGGTAAATCCTCAAATATCGAACAAATAACTCCAAAAGAAAAGGAGCCAAGCCTCCTCGAAGGCAATAAAAAATGACTAAGACTCTAAAGGAGTCGAGTCTCGATTAAGGGGAGGCGCACTATATTCGAGGAAGTCCCACATTGGCTAATTTAGGGAATGATCATGGGTTTATAAGTGAGAAATACTAACTCCATTGGTGTGAGACCTTTTGGGGAAGACCAAAGCAAAGCCATGAGAGCTTATGCTCAAAGTGGACAATATCATTCCATTGTGGAGAGTCGTGTTTGTCTAACATGGTATCAAAGCCATGCCCTAAACTTAGTCGTGCCAATAGATTGGTAAATCCTCAAATATCGAACAAATAACTCCAAAAGAAAAGGAGCCAAGCCTCCTCGAAGGCAATAAAAAATGACTAAGACTCCAAAGGAGTCGAGCCTCGATTAAGGGGAGGCACACTTTATTCGAGGAAGTCCCACATTGGCTAATTTAGGGAATGATCATGGGTTTATAAGTGAGGAATACTAACTCCATTGGTGCAACATCATTTTATGAATTATTTTAAACAAATATTTATGCATAAAAAAATTACATCCTCCATATTGTAATGACTTTATTTCAATAGGAAATTTAGGGTTATTACTCTACTCGCATGATGAGCACCTACCCATGGGATAAATCCACTATGTAAGGTAATCCAACTGAACTATCAAGTCACACATTCCTAACCGACTTCATGCCTAACTTCGCAGTACCGTATCAGAGTGGAAACCAAAGTGGAAGCTCTATAGACACTGTATCGGTTGCTATTAACCAAGGAGGCTACTTTTGTTTTTCAAGGTTGCCATGGTGATCTTCTAGATTTATAGGAAAGTCTGGCAGTCTTGACATGGATTCACGTCTCAACGTTTCTCGGTTTCAACTCTCCAAATCTGCTTCAATCAGAAGCAATAGGGGCCATACCCATTTATTAGCTCTCACGATTCTAATGCGCTCGAACTACTGGAGATGTTTCATCCTAGGTTGTAGTCGAGTCAAATTGACGTTCTCCCCTACTCTTAATCTGTTTCTACTACTTATTCTCTATAGGGAGAATCACACATTCAATCATCTTGAGTTAATGTACAGTAAATCATGCATACAGTCACACATGCTCAACGTGGCAATAACATCCATCAAGCATAAAAAGCATAAATACAAAAATTTTCATCCTCCGTTGTAGCACAATTATGTACAAGCAATAGAAAAATAATCTATTACATCATGCAAAGAATACCTTAGTTCTTCCAATATCAAGTGTGACTATTCTCATGTTTACCCAATTGTCCTAAGCTCAAGTCATATTGAGTCTAACCACTTAGAGTTTGGTTTTACTAGCATTCACGAGTTACCAAGTGATCCCTGAAATATTACTTCCAAGAATCTTTGTGGTTACTTATATGATTTTCGTGAGATGAATGTATCTTAAAACAAGTAAAAACATAGTCCCCCACACTTGCAAGCATGGTTGGAAGGCTTGCCATGTTCGTGGCCACGCATTGACAGGCAGGCAGTGCCTGCGCCTTCAAGCCTCAGCACGAGCATAGAAATTTATCTCCAAATTTTGTAATGGTGAAACATGTTGTTCAACGATAGGTGGTTGAGATCGGGTCAGTTCACGTTTCAACTCGTGGGTACGAAGTCAGATCACCACTTGAGTGGACAGGTTAGGTATGGAGCAAATTAGGTTAAGTAGAGGTCCATACCAGATCGGGTCGGTTCACGTTTCAACTTGTGGGTACTAAGTCATGTCACCACTTGAGTGGACAAGTTTGGTATGGAGCAAATTAGGTTAAGTAGGTCCACATCACCCGAATGGTAACACGTATCCGCCGCACCCGAATGGTAACACGTATCCGCTGCCTGTCTAAATACATTCCACATCTCTTCGGCTTCAGTGTGCCCGTGTGTCACCACTTGAGTGGACAGGTTTGGTGACACGTGCCCGTGTGTAATCGCAAACTTTAATTTATGTTATGCCAAACTTGTAAGAAATCAACCTTAGGACAACATATAAAATTTTTGGTTATAATTATTAAGTTTACTCTCGGATCTAGGAAAAAAAAACATAATTTAAATACCCATAAATTCTACCTCATGACATTATTTGATTCCTTTTTGGAAAAGAATGCCAATTGGTCCCAAGTAACAATGACTCATCCTCCTTTTTAACACTTTGGAAAGTATATAAAACAACTTTTATTACAAATTTCATTACAGAGGCATTTGGTAATTTCTTACATCATGCATAAGATACTCATCTATATTGTCTAACTTATATTAATAGTCAGACATGGTAATACTTATGGGCATAATGGTAATTTTACCGGTAATACTTATCTAAAAAGAGAATATGCATGGTAATTTCGGGTTCACAACTTCAATTCCTAGGGAACACCTTTAATCCTTCGTGGGCATATAATTCCTATATTTATGACGTCGCGACACGTATTGCACTCATGCGAGATGCGAGTCATAGGTCGAGTCAGGTGGGCAAATTGGGTTGCGATCGCTATACCTAGTCACTCCACGGATCATGGATCAAGTGAAGCAAATTTGGCTCCTCCAATTTTTCACTTTTATATATATATATATATATATTATTTTGTCTGAGTTTCTTAAATTTTTCTAAGAATTTCTTTATTCTACTCCTAGAAATTTAGTCTCTAAAATCTTGAATGAAATTTTGAAAGTTTGACTTTAAAAAAAAAGAATTGAGTTTTTAATTTTTCATCGAAATTGATGTATTACCAAATCACGCACTTATTGTCACAGGTGTAGATATAGGTATTTTAAAAATATGCCTTACGGATAATGTCGGATGGTTAATGATGGCTCTGATGGGTGGTTTTGCTAGAATAGGCAATAATGAGGTCACTATTTTAGTAAATGATGCAGAGAAGGCTAGTGACATTAATCCACGAGAAGCTCAGCAAACTCTTGAAATAGCGGAAGCTAACTTGAGGAAAGCTCAGGGCAACAGACAAACAATCGACGCAAATTTAGCTCTCAGACGAGCTAGGACACGAGTAGAGGCTATCAATAGCGTACCTAGTTGATCCGTCTAAATAAAAAATTATCCGTCATAAAACTTTCTTCACATGGTTACTTGTTGTCTTTTTACACTTAAAAAAGTATCCTACAATAGGTGTTTTCTCACTTAAAACTTTACACATTACTCTCTATTTAGATACAAACTTTATATATTATTAGATTTTACTCTTGTGATATATTACGGTCCAAATTTCAAGGCTTCGAACTCGAATTGAGATTAAAAAGACGAAAGAAAAAATAAAAAAATAAAAGTAAAATAAAAATAAAAGATGAAAATTGGATAAAATTTAAATCAAAATAAAGACATACAAAATAAAATTCCCTCGAGTTTGAATTTATTACAAAAAAAAAAAAAAAAAAGGGAAAATGGGTTTGAGGTACAAATGCAAAACAAAATTAAAAAAAATTGACGTTCTAGCTTGGCTAGCAGCCTCCAAACACCTGAAAAAAGAAGGAGGAAATGGGTGAATATATAAATATACTAAGTAAACAACCTACTCGTAGGCTCTCATTATATCCTTAACCTAGTAGGTATCCAAAAGCTTTTCTCTAGACTCTAAGAAGTTCGAACCTAGTATCTACTGCTACCTGAATATCTGGGGTGCCTCAAAGTTAATTATGACGCCCCTAATTTTCTTGCCTAAACTAGCGACATCACCACATGCATGTTTTAAATAACATATGCCAAATTTTATGATAAACACTTTTAAATGAAGCAATGAACGTACACATTTAATTCCAAACAAAAAAAATTGAAGTAACCTAGTCTTTTAACATGAAAATGCTAGTGCTTTATCTTGGTTTTGTCCCACCTATTAACTATTAAATGTGAAACTTTGTCAACTTCTGCCAAACTATTTATTTAAATTTTACAATGGTCTATGTGTTAGACTTCATAGACTTCAGGTGGAAGTTAGAGACTTTGTATGAGTAGAATCTTGGAATGTTTATATATACTTGGTTAGGAATCACGACTCTCCACACAATGGTATGATATTGTCCAATTTGAGCATAATCTCTCATGGCTTTACTTTCGGCTTCCCCAAAAGGCCTCGTACCAATGGAAATAGTATTCCTCACTTATAAACCTATGATCTTTCACTAAATTAACCAATGTGGGACTTACTCCCAATAATCCTCAACAATCCTCTCCTCGAACAAAGTACACTATAAGTCTACCCTGAGACTTATGGAGCTCTCGAATAGCCTCCCCTTAATCGAGGCTCGACTCCTTTCTCTGGAGCCCTTGAACAAAATACACTCTTTGTTCGAAACTTTAGTCACTTTTAACTACACCTTCAAGGCTCACAATTCTTTGTTCGATATTTGAGGATTCTATTGACATGTTAAGTTTAGGGCATGACTCTGATACCAAAGTTAGGAATGAAGGGAGAAATCTCTCATTCTATTGAGGAATGAAATTGGCTATTATATAGCGTTACAGAATCAAATCCGATATGATATGACTAAATCTGGTATGACTAAATCAAATCTAATCCAGATTAGTGGAGAAATGAGATTAGTTAACTTATTTTGTTTATTTATTATTTTTTTTACTTTTTATTTTTAAGTGTTGTTACATTTAATGTGAGACTTTAGCTTTTCATGGATCCACTCTCAATATGGGGAGGGTAGTTCACCGATTTCTAGTACCATAGGTCTTGTGGGCGACAAATCTCATCTCTGAATGAACTACTTTTCTGTTCTTAAACTTACGTAGCTTGTAACGCTATCTCAAACACATTTTTGTGGAGACAACATGGTGTGTGCAAGTCTACTTTCATCAGCTATGGGGTGTGTGCAAGTCTACTTTCATCAGCTATGGGATGTTAGCGGGTGAACTCTACCCACAAGACCATCTAGTCACCCAAGCTTGGGGGAGCAACCCCCCCTTGTGCTTCTCAGCTGCTCAGACTACCCGCATAAGTCTACCTCCCCTCGTTAGATAGATATCCTATGCAGAATAATCTAATTACACTATTGATCACACAACCCTACCCAGCCTTGGCCTAGCTCGACGATACTTGTATAAGAGTGGAAAGGAAAGTGGAAATATTGTTGACACTATACCAACTGTTAACGATCGAGATACTACCCTTGTCTTGCTGAGTTGCTACAATATTTTTGCTCTTTCATCTTGGTTACTTACTTTGCTTACACAGTGAATGATCGGTGACCTGCTTTGAAGTGCGACCTCGTATACTCTGTTGGGATAATATGGTGTCTACTAATCTATACATAATCCTTAGAAGGTTAGCTAAAAAACCCTTCCATCGGACCATAAAGTCACTAAAGTTTGGGAAGAATGACCTCTTGTGTGTCGGCCAGCTACTAGGTCAACCTTTGTTGTACCACCTCCCTCTCAGGAACGAGTTTACATCAAAGAGTCCCTATTCAGGAGACCGATGGCCATTTCTACATGGTTGTGGCACCTAGTCATCTTTACACACCTTCTCTATATGGCCTGTGCCTACCTCGATGGTATGGATACTAGAGTTGATAGGAAGCAAAGACTCTAATGTCATTGTCATACTGCTTTCACCCTAATGAACTGCTTTGGTTGTCCTTGGTTGCATAAAGGTCTATTAGGTTTTTAGAGGCTTCTAGGCAATTTAAATCTCATCTCTCGTTTTCAGGATGCTAAGGTTAGCCCATCAAAGTTAATCCAAGTCTCTAGGTGCACTAAGGTTTAGACTTCTAATCTCGCTTATGATTCTAGGGTGTAGGGTCTATTGGAAAAAGTTTTGACCTAGGTTAAGATGTAAACTACACTCGTTGTTGCACTCTAGTCTTAACAGAGTTCTCTCATACATGGTATCTAGGGAGATTACTTATCGATCTCCTAAGTGCCTAATCCATAATTTAAACTTTGCATGGGACATACTAGGGAGCCGAGGAGGTCTATTGGATTCCTAGGGCAGTTAGGTGGTTTAACGCTGACTTCTGGCTCTAGGTTGTTATGTTCTGACTCCTCGAGTCTTTCTTAGTTTGGGAGCACTACGGTTTAGACCCTGAAATGGTTGCTCACAACTCTAAGGTACTCAGTCTACTAGAAGCGTCCTAACCTAGATTATCGTCTAGCAAACCTAACTCTAATGTCCTAGCTCTATGTAGATTAAACACGTTTTATAGGGAAAACACATAGTCAAACACCTAAAACTAAGGCATACTATATCATGCCAACAACCCAGAAAACAAGCTCAATGGAAGATAACATCCATCAATCATCCAAAGCATAGACACTAATAGTTCATCCTTCTTTCTAACGCGGCAGAAAGCATATAAAACATCTATCACAAATCTCATAATAGGGCCATTTTGTAATTTCTTACATCATGCACCATATACTCATCCATATTTTCGAACTCATATTCTAGTCATGTATATTTCTTCTTCTAGCTTTGCATAATACATAAAATAACATATTTCTCAGAAATCTCAACATAGGGGCATAACAATAATTTTTACCATAACATACATACAGTACATACAATACATACTCGTCTAAAAACGGCCTTTCGAAGTCCTTATCATACATTTTCTAACAACCTAAGGTAAGGAATGCTCGTACGCTAGCACGTCCTTGTGGACGGAGTGACCTAACTAAGTTAATGTCTTTTGATTTCTCAAATTTTAAAATTCCATATTCAATAAATGAAAAATTAAAATAAACACTAGTTTCACCTTTTTTTTCAAATAAAAGAAAAAACATTAAAATATAACTTTATTTAAGAAATGAATGAAAAATATTACCGGACAAGTGATTTTTTTGTCAATGAATAGTTAAACTTTTCTAGTGAAATTTCCAATCCGATTTCTTTATTTATTTACCCACGGTTAGAACCAATTAATAAATTAGGAAAGTGGAGCCATCAAACCTTTAAAAGTTTATCCTTCAAATTATAAATAGATCATAACTTCATTTCTCATAATCAAGTAACAATGGCGATCCAACCAGAGCTTGAGATATGGAATGATTTGAACGGAAAAGTAGTGATGGTCACCGGAGCCTCGTCGGGACTCGGGCGTGAGCTTTGTCTCGATCTTGCCAGAGCTGGATGCAAAATTATCGCTGCCGCACGACGTACCGATAGACTCCAATCTCTATGTGATGAAATAAATCGACTTGATTTCTTAGTTTCGTCATCATCATCGGTATCTTCCAGCTCCCGAGCCTCCTCCGTGATGGCGGTGGAGAGCTGCCGAGCAGTGGCTGTGACACTTGATGTTAGCGCCGATGGAAAAAGTATCGAGAATGGCATAAAAAAAGCTTGGGATTCATTTGGCTTCATTGACACTTTAGTTAACAACGCCGGTATGAGAGGTAAGTCCATTGTCCTTTGAAAAAAATAGTACTTTTACATATTATTTTTGTAACGCCTCAGATCTACCGTTAGCAGATAATTTTCTTTTTGGGCTTTCCCTCAACGTTTTTAAAACGTGTCTGCTAGTGAAAAGTTTCCACACCCTTATAAAAGTGTTTCGTTCTCCCTCAACTGATGTGAGATCTCACAATACATCCCCTTCATGGCCGAACATCCTCTCTAGCACTTGTTTCTTTCTCCGATCGATGTGGGACCCCTACTAAATCTACCCCTCTTCGGGGCCCAGCGTCTTTATTGGCACACCACCTCATGTCTACCCCCTTCGGGGAACAACCTCCTCGTTGACACATCGCCCGGTGTCTAACTCTTATACTATTTGTAACGGCCTAGGTCTACCGCTAGTAGATATTGTTATCTTTAGGCTAATATCTATTTTATTATAAATTAATAGTTTAAAACTGTAAACGATTTCATCATTTGTAATAAAAATATTCGTTATGACATCGCTCGTAGGGACGGTAAAGTCTCCTTTAGATTTGTCCGAGGAAGAATGGGATCAAACCATGAGAGCAAATCTTAAGGGAGCGTGGTTGATATCAAAGTATGTATCCATGCACATGCGTGATGCCAATCGAGGTGGATCTATCATCAATATTTCTTCTATTAGTGGTCTTAATAGAGCACTACAACGCGGTGCCCTTGCTTATACTATTTCAAAGGCAGGCTTAAACACTTTGACAAAGGTAAAGTTTTAAATGTTTAGCTTACTAACGGTAACCGTTCAAGTTGATAGTTAGCAAATATTATTTTTTTTTAGAGTTTTCTCTCAAAATTTTTAAAATGCACGTCTTCTAGCCAGAGGTTTCCATACCCTCATAAAAAATGGTTTGTTTTCCTCCTAATCGATGTGGGATCATGGATTGGGAGTCCCACGTTGATTAGAGAAAGAAACGAGTGTCAGCAAAAAAGTTGGGCCCTGATGTGGCGTGGATTGTGAGATCCTATATCAATTGGGTGGAGGACATACATTTTTTAGAAGGGTGTGTAAACCTCTAAAAGACCCGTTTCACAAAACTTGAGGAAAAGTCCAAATAGAACAATATTTGCTGGTGGTTGACATGAGCGGCTACACATAGCTAGCTTTAGCTATAATTAATTAGGAGAACAATAATCTAAAAGCTATTTATTGTAACAGGTTATGGCCATGGAATTAGGATCCCATAAAATTAATGTGAATTCTATATCGCTCGGACTCTTTAAATCCGAAATTACAAAAGATCTCTTACAAAAAGATTGGATTAACAAGGTTGCAATGACAATGTCTCCTCTAAAAACCTTTGGAACTTCAGAGCCTACATTAACAACAGTCGTTCGATACTTGGTGCACGACTCTTCTAAGTACGTCTCAGGTAACATTTTTATTGCTGATGCAGGCATCTCTTTACCTGGTGTGCCCCTTTGGTCATCCCTTTGAGTATCTTTACTTTTAAGTTGATATCATTTATATGGATGAATATGGTTGGAAGTATTATACTCCGAAAAGTCATTAGATTATATACATAAAGACTTAGGAATTGTTGGGAAGTAATTACATATGATTAATAAAGTGTTATTTTTCATACTTAAAGTATATAATAATGTTACTAAGTCATAACTATTTTCTATTTATGTAAATTAACATATACATTATATAAACCAAAAAGAAAATCTAAAACAAAAAAGATTTTAAAGAGAATATATGCTAACAAAATACTTAAAATAAAGTTAACTAAAAACAAAAATAAAAAGGCAAGCTCGACTCGGCTCCCTTCATAAAAGCGACCATCAATCAAGCTCACGGTGCCTCAGTCTCAACTCATCTCCTGATGCAACACGCATCCATATGGTTCGTCTTTGTCGTATTCTACCTCACTCAACATCGTCTACGATCTATCAATGTGAGATTTAAATTTATGATATTTTGATAAAGAGTATATATTTTATATCACTTAATCCATGTTTATTTTTGGTAACGTAATAGAAATCATGTGTAGCTAATTAATGTATTTAATACAAATTTAAAAGTTGAATAGTTTATTAGGTATTTTTAAAATTTAATTAGGTCATGCTATCTCAAATAGTAAATTAATTCAAAGGTAATTAATGTTCATTTAATTAAAAGAAAATATGAAAATAAACTTAAACAACAATAGAACTATATAGCCATATAATTTGTCCATTTGAGATTAATTATTTGAAATTTGGCTGAGTTTAACGAAATGAACATTGTTTCCACTTAATGCCTAAATATGTCAATTTACAGTGTAGCATGTGGCTCTTAATAAATTAGGCTTATAAAAGGTTGAACTAAAGTAAATACGTTATAAAATAATTGAGAAATGAAGCAATTTTACGACCTAATTTTCGAGGTTTCGAATCTCAAACTGACAAGGACGAACACAAAAGAAAATAAAATACGAAAATTTTTGCACAACTTAAAACGGAATAAAATGACCTTTTTACCCTTTAGGTTTACTTTTTTCCCTTTCCAAACTTTTTCTAAAGGCCTTGATTCCTCGTAATTTCTTGTTACGGCATTGAAACCACTTATTTAGGTTGCTTGTAATTTCTTGGGTCTCTTAATCCTTTTCCTTTGATCATTTAAATCTTAAGTGGGTATCTTAAACTTATATGAGTATCTTTACGTACTGTCTTACATTGCTATTAGGTTTGTAATACTTTCTTAGTTGTCCGAGGTTTACTAGGTTCTTAAGGTATCTAGGTGGTTCAAATCTCATCTCACAGTTCCTAGACGCTTTGGACTAGCTCTTTGGGACTAATCCAATTTCTAGGAGTACTAAGGTCTAGACTTCTGATTGTCGCTAACGATCCTAGGATGTTCAGTTTATTGAAAACGTACAAATCTAGGTCAACGTGAAACCACTGCAGCACTGACGCCCTAAACTTAACTTGTTAGATTGAGAACTTCAATGGGAGATAACATCTACCCATCACTTAAAAGTACAAATAAGAATATCTCATTCACATTTCTAACATAGTGAAAAACATTAAGATCAACATGCACTCAGATCTCATCTTAGAAGTATTTTCGTAATTTTTCCTAACGTTCATTGCATTTTCATCCAAAATTTCCATTTTAAAGTCCTAACGTACATTTTCTAACTACTTAAAATCAAGGTATCGCATGCTAGCACGTCCTAATAATTTCTAAGTATTACTTAAAGAAAGTCTAATTGGCTACTTGGATGACACACATCTTCCCAAACTTGTTTTCCCGCCCGTTAGAAGCTCCAATTTTTCTCAATTTTCTTTGATATGTCTTAATTTAAGTCGAGTTAAGTTTGTTGGATGAAAGTAACACATCGGCTAATTTAGGGAAAGATTGTGAGTTTATATAATCAAGGAATATTATCTCCATTGGTATGAGGCATTTTGAGGAAACCCAGAGCAAAGTCATGAGAGCTTATGCTCAGAGTGGACAATATCATACCATTGTGGGGAGTCGTGTTCATCTAACATGATATCAGAGTTATGCCCTAAACTTAGTCATGTCAATAGAATCCTTGAACAAAGTATTGTGAGACCCATTTTGTTTGAACCTTGCCCATGATGGGATTTTTGTCATTTTTTGTACAAGCGACATGTGTCTTCCTTCCACAGTTTCCTTCTTTGATGGTCGACACGTGTCATGCTTTGTTGCTCGTTGTTTTTATAATACTCGAGCCCCGACAAAAAATTAAATACCAATTTTTTTCTTTTCAGCCTGAACATCAAGAATGTTATTGATTGCCTTAGCAATGAAATATAAAGATGGGAGAGAGAAAAAAAATGCTTGAATATGAGTTAGGTAATGTAATAGCCCAAAAATAAATAAAGAAATAAAGAAATAAAAATAATTATAAAAAAAATAGTTAAATAATAATAATAATAATAATAATAAATAAATAAATAAATAAATAAATAAACAAAAAAACAACATTTCCCCACACATCTCCACTAACCTCTCATCTCTTCCCACAATTATCTCTCTCCAACCCATCCTTACCCAGAAAGTAACTGTTACTACTAAGAAAAAAAAAACAATAATGGTCAGATTTACTTGAGAAAAAAAAAAAAAAATCTTTACTCAGTTGAGATTCACAAGGAGATTTACAAAGATAGATCTGATCAACAAGGTATATATTAAATCTTCATTTTCTTTTATCCTAATTTTTTAGAAATCACAACCAATTATAGATCTTCATTGAATTATTATAATGGTCTAGCTTTGGGTTAGAATCTAAATGTCAATTATTTATACGATTTTAGTAAATCACGTCATATCAGTAATATTAGATTAATTTTTTATCAGTAGCCAAATGAATAGGTTAAAGATAAAAGGGCTAAGAAAACTTTTGAATAGGAAACACTCACGTAAGAAAAGATTTAGAAACAGAGATCCATTAGACATTTGGAATAAATGAGAACAGAACTAAAAGGCAACAGATAAAAAAAAAAAGAAGATTAAGTAATTAAAAACCACAAACTAAATACAGAGGGAAAGGTAAATACAGAGAATAGTAAAGCTAGAATAACTTGAAATAGCTGCATCTACTCTCTTATACAACAGTAACCATGAAAAGTAAGATTTTTAATAAAAATATAATTATAGATATATAACATTTCAAGACTTTTAACATTGGACCAATGTAAATTAGAGAAATAATCTTGTAGAGTTCAAACCTGAAACTAATGTCATGGGCTTATATAGGTTACTCAGATTTCAAAGGACGAAATCGAACTTTCATTAAAAATATATTCGTGACAACGACTTAAGCTAGCCAAGTAAGTGACCTTACTATCGGCATGGTTATATTTAATGTTGACACGTGTCCTGTGGTTCTGCACGTGTCATATATATTGATATGTGTGAATTGTCTGTGGATCGATATGTTTCCTATATGTTATGTTATGTTATAATATGTGGATTGTATGATAATAATTATGGTACGATGTGCTCAAGGATATGTTTGAGATAGGATACGAGAAGGATGCACAAAACGAAATGTAACAATAGGAGTAAGATACGTTCATGAAGCGTTAAGGTTAGGTTACATACCGGAGTGCTATGGATAGGAGAGATTGATGAAAGAATATGGTTAGGTTATGGGTAGAAAGGGATAGGTTTGTGATAGATTGATAGAACGATAGGGTTAGGATACGTTATTGTGATGATATGACTAAGGTACGTTACGTAATGATATGTCTGTGATAGGTATAAGAACGTTAATGCTATGGTAAGTTAGAGAACGATATGACTATGAAGTGTTTACGTTATGACTTGTTTATGATATGATACAATGTATACTATGTATGCTATTTAGTCTGATGTGATGTGTAATGCATGTAACGATATGTTGTTCTTGAATGGTTATGGCATGACTGTATGGAATGTTTGAATGTAAACAACATAAATTGTATGACATGAAATACGGTAAACTGTCTGGAATCATAACCCCGATAGGAATATATGTATGAAATGTAAATTGAAAATGAGAAGGACATGAAGCATGGAACGTGATAGGGGGGTTATGTTCATTAATGATAAATGTAGAAGTAGTGGGATCTTCATGCATTATGTGTGTTAATGCATCTGGGGGGATACCCCTATCCCATCGCGTACATCCAATGGCAGGACAACGATCGTTATGGTTTGCATAGCGCTGCCGTGACGGTTACTAGTTTTAACGGGTTCCGGGATAAGGGGCTCCCAGAGTATGCCCACCGGATAAGGAAAGTGGCCCAGCGGTGTGCGAACTAGCTGGTGAGCCCATACTCGCACGTATGGGCTGTGTGTAGAGTATATGGTACACGCCCACAATTACCCGTTAGGACAGCACCGTAGTGAAAAAGAAACGAAACCAAAGATAGGTCCCATCATTTCATTGCATGTGATAGTTGCATTTAACTCCGTGGGGTCACTTACTGAGTATTTCTTTAAATACTCAAGCAATGTGCTACTACATTTTTCAGGTTAAGGCAAGACATTCCTGTACGGCTGTCGACGGCATTGCAACTCGAGACCATGACACATGCATAGGGTACTGGTATTTATTTTCTTAGTCTTAGGCTAGAATAGGATGTTTTTAACTTAAACTCTTATTCATTTTATTTAGTCTTTTGTTGTGTCGTTTTAAAGATGTTTTCGAAACACATAAGTCCATGGCTATGTTTTAAGATAAAGGTTATGTTTTATGGAATTTAAATGAAGTCTCCACATTCAATGTTTATGGTATGTATACAGTAGCGACCTTAAATTAAGTTAAAAATTTCGGGTCGTTACAGTTGGTATCAGAGCTCTAGGTTATAGATTTTGTAGACTAATCTACGATGTAGGCTTGACATGTTCTATGGTCCCACCGTTGATGCCCCATCTCCGTCACGTATGTCTTGCTTAAGATAAAAAAAATGAAATGTAGTTGATTGTGTATGTTGTTATTGCTTGATTATTATAAAATATAACTCGTAATTGGACTTTTACACCATTGATTGTATTATAATTTACTGCATTATTGTTGGCTTAATTCTATATTTATTAGAATGTAGAATATGTTATGTTTTACCTTGGGATGTGAATGTAAATTGTTGTATTGATGATATTTTGATTTACTGAGGTTGTTATTGTGAATGAGTAGCTATAGTTTTAGTAAGCTACTAAATGTTAGTGTATGCGTGAAGATGATTTTGCTAAGAAATGTCATATGCTTCAGTTAGACATCTCGAACATAGATAAACTACACAGTCTTATGACCATAGAGATGGGAATGAATGTACCAATGTATACTGAAGAGTAAGTGTGTCAGATGAAATAAAATGACCTAAGAAGCTTGATAGATGTCAATATCTTATAGTATACTATAGATATTAAAAGTGGTAGTGTCTGAAAGAAAATTTTATAACTTTGAAGTATGTAAAGATGAAATTATAAGTATCAGTAAAAAAAAAATTGAGTTAAGACCATTAAAGTTTAAAACATGTATACTTAAATTGATTGGTGAATGACATAAGTGCCTTTAATGAAAGCTGAGCTTTGAAAGTAGTGGGATGTAGAAAACTTTCATGCCTTAATACGAGCTGAAAATTTAAAAATAATAATAATAATAATACAACTAATTAGGGAAGTTGTGAAGTGGTTTAAAAGTATCGTGCCACAGTTTGGACGAGACATTACGATCATGGTCAAAATTTTAAAGGTATATGGAGAGAGACTACGGTATGAGATATGAGATTGTCAAGATACCTTAAATTTAAGAAACCATGATTTAAGATGAACTTGGGTGGGGGATACACCAAGATTAGAGTGGGAGAAGTTGACAAAGTTGACAAAGTTTAACACATAGACCATTGTAAAATTTAAATAAATAATTTGGCTTGACAAAGTTTCACATTTAATAGTTAATAGGTGGGACAAAACCAAGATAAAGCACTAGCATTTTCATGCTAAAAGACTAGGTTACTTCAATTTTTTTTTTTGTTTGGAATTAAATGTGTACGTTCATGGCTTCATTTAAAAGTGTTTATTATAAAATTTGGCATATGTTATTTAAAACATGCATGTGGTGATGTCGCTAGTTTAGGCAAGAAAATTAGGGGCGTCATAATTAACTTTGAGGCACCCCAGATATTCAGGTAGCAGTAGATACTAGGTTCGAACTTCTTAGAGTCTAGAGAAAAGCTTTTGGATACCTACTAGGTTAAGGATATAATGAGAGCCTACGAGTAGGTTGTTTACTTAGTATATTTATATACTCACCCATTTCCTCCTTCTTTTTTCAGGTGTTTGGAGGCTGCTAGCCAAGCTAGAACGTCAATTTTTTTTTAATTTTGTTTTGCATTTGTACCTCAAACCCATTTTCCCTTTTTTTTTTTTTTTTTTTTTTTTTTTTTTTTTTTTGTAATAAATTCAAACTCGAGGGAATTTTATTTTGTATGTCTTTATTTTGATTTAAATTTTATCCGATTTTCATCTTTTATTTTTATTTTACTTTTATTTTTTTATTTTTTCTTTCGTCTTTTTAATCTCAATTCGAGTTCGAAGCCTTGAAATTTGGACCGTAATATATCACAAGAGTAAAATCTAATAATATATAAAGTTTGTATCTAAATAGAGAGTAATGTGTAAAGTTTTAAGTGAGAAAACACCTATTGTAGGATACTTTTTTAAGTGTAAAAAGACAACAAGTAACATGTGAAGAAAGTTTTATGACGGATAATTTTTTATTTAGACGGATCAACTAGGTACGCTATTGATAGCCTCTACTCGTGTTCTAGCTCGTCTGAGAGCTAAATTTGCGTCGATTGTTTGTCTGTTGCCCTGAGCTTTCCTCAAGTTAGCTTCCGCTATTTCAAGAGTTTGCTGAGCTTCTCGTGGATCAATGTCACTAGCCTTCTCTGCATCATTTACTAAAATAGTGACCTCATTATTGCCTATTCTAGCAAAACCACCCATCAGAGCCATCATTAACCATCCGACATTATCCGTAAGGCATATTTTTAAAATACCTATATCTACACCTGTGACAATAAGTGCGTGATTTGGTAATACATCAATTTCGATGAAAAATTAAAAACTCAATTCTTTTTTTTTAAAGTCAAACTCTCAAAATTTCATTCAAGATTTTAGAGACTAAATTTCTAGGAGTAAAGAAATTCTTAGAAAAATTTAAGAAACTCAGACAAAATAATATATATATATATATATATATATAAAAAGTGAAAAATTGGAGGAGCCAAATTTGCTTTACTTGATCCATGATCCGTGGAGTGACTAGGTATAGCAATCGCAACCCAATTTGCCCACCTAACTCGACCTGTGACCCGCATCTCGCACGAGTGCAATACGTGTCGCGACGTCATAAATATAGGAATTATATGCCCACGAAGGATTGTAACGACCCCAAATTTCCACATACTCAGAGTCGCTACTAACGTCTCATGCTCATCTATAATGCGGAAATATAACTCTTACATGAACATAGTTGATAACGTAAACTTCAAAAAAACGTTTAAAACAACTTCTTCTCTGGAAAACACAGCCATGGTCTTACGTGTTTAAATATGAAATACTGAAATTTAGAGAAAACAAAAACAAATACAAAATAATTTAAAACAATGAAATGCAAAACAACCTATTCTAACTTAAGACTAGAAATTTAAATATGAATCTACCCTATGCACGTGCCACAGTCTCTGCTCGCGATGCCGCCGTCCTCCGTACAAGTGCGCCTTGCCTTTACCTGAAAAATGAAGTGGCACACGGCCTGAGTATTTCAAAGAATACTCAGTAAGTGGCCCCACTATAGGGGCCATGCAAATGCAAACACATGCAATCATGATTTAGGGACCTATCTCTAATCATCTTAGGGGTGGCCTCCAGTCTCGGACAAATTGGATGTGTAGTACTTCTCTACACACGACTCACACGTGCGAGTGTGTCCCCAGGGCGCTCGCACACCCCCTGGACCCTCTGGTCAAGCTAATCTGTAGCGACGTCCGGAGGTCAGCGAAACCCCATAGTGTCATGCGCCTCATGAACACCCTCATCTGTGTGCTTTCGCACCTGTGCGCATTCGCGCTATCATAAGGTGCGCGTCCGCACTCATCATCTCTAGGGGAAGTAGCACTATGCTTATGAACATACAAAATGCATGAGGTCCCTCTAGATCCATCGTAATGTCTCTTCTGACACAACCCTCTAGTCTCATCTCTTTGTTACTCTAGGTAACTCATACTCGTGGATATTTATATTAATATCATTTTCATGCTCTTAGGGTTGTGTCCTACGTCGATCTAACGACATGATGCAATATGGCACTCATCATCATCTAGCATGCTCAATATGGAAAACATCGTCATATTAAGGTAACAATCATGCAATCATCATGCTCATCATAATGCCACAACGTGGGTCAAACATATCAAGCGTCACTCAACAAAATATGTATATACCGCACATATCATCAAGCATCATAATCCACACATCATCATAACTCATACAATTATTTAGCCTATCCTATAGTAAGGCCACTTACATGGTTGGCATCGGCCGAAGTACTCCCTAAATAGCTAAACGTAAGCTCCCGTTCCGTGAGAGCTGCTTCCTACTTCGCTGGGGTTTGTTTCCTATCACACCGTTCACCACTTTCCGTTAGTATTTCACAATTAATTTACCTAATTTAATAAATGTGAAACACGGCTCTAAAACGGCCTCGGATACCTTAATCGGGGCCGAAAACAGATCCGGGAGGGTCGAAACAGTGGAAACCGGGCTGAAAACAGGTGAGCCGAGCCGAACAGCCGCTGGAGCTGCCGGAGCGTCACCGGAGGGAGCCCGAGCCGTTTGCGCCGAGCCGAGCCGAGGACTGCCGCGCCGCTGTGTGACACGTGGCAGCAGCAGAGAAAGCCACGTCAGGCGGTAGTGTCGGGTCGAAGCGCGGGTCGCAGTCCGGTTCGGGTCGTGGTTCGAGTCGCGGGCTGTGGAAGGCTACTGGGCCAAGGCTAAACGTTGGGCCTCGGCTTACTGGGCTGGGCCGCAAGTGTTTGGTTTGCAGGCCGGCTCAATTGGACCGTGGGTCTAGTCTGGGTTGGTTCAACTGAACCGTAGCTTCTGGGCCGGTTTGAGGTTTGGGCCGCTGTAGTTGGGCTGGGCCGAAGGCAGAGGCCAAGGGGGAAACGGGCTGGCTCTCCCGGGTTCTGGGTTCGGGTTGACCCGGATCCGTGGATCTCGTCTTCCTTACCCGACTTTGGCCGATTTTCCGGCGAGTTTTCTCTCTCCTTCCTGCGGCGTTTCCGTTGCCGATTTCGGTCCTCTTCCTTCCCTTTTCCTCTTTGTTCGTCGTCCTTCTTTCCTTTTTGTGAGTTTTGCGACCTAAAAGCTCCTAAAAGCCATAGATCTAAGAATCGATTAAGAAACCTAACTTTCCGACCTCGGTTACCGACGACGACGCTTACGAAATAACACAAAATGCACCCTGAGTTATTGTGCTTTCGTTAGGGATCTCTCTTACGGTAGTAACAGGTCGTTTGGTGTCGGTTTAAGGGTGGTTTGAGGGCTCATCGGAGAAACTGAACACTCGCCGACGTTTGTCCGAAATCTCTCTCTCTCTCGAAATTTTCTCTCTTTTCTCCCTTTGCAGGTGTTCTGAAGATGCTGGGCTGAGGGTGGGCGTGCTGTGGCCGTCGTTTCGCATGGGTTCCGCGAAACACGGCGGTCGCCGGAAAACTCGCGGGTTTTTCGGCGACTGGGTTTTTTTTTTTTTTTTTTTTCTCGTTTTCATTTATTTATTATATATATATATATATATATATAATATTTTCCTTTTCTTTCTTTCTTTCCCGGGTAGTTACAAGGATTAAACGTGTTCCCTAGGAATTGAAGTTGTGAACCCGAAATTACCATGCATATTCTCTTTTTAGATAAGTATTACCTATATTATGGTAAAATTACCATTATGCCCATAAGTTCAGAATTTCGGGAAGCATACTATTTTTGTATATTATGCAAAACTAGAAAGAGAATATGTATAACTATTAATATAAGTTAGGCAACATGGAGGAGTATCTTATGCATGATGTAAGAAATTACCAAATGCCTCCATAATAAAATTTGTAATAAATGTTGTTTTATATACTTTCCAGGGTGTTAAAAAGGAGGATGAGTCATTGTTACTCGGGACCAATTGGCATTCTTTTCCAAAAAAGAATCAAATAATGTCCTGAGGTAGAATTTATGGGTATTTAAATTATGTTTTTTTTTTCCTAGATCCGAGAGTAAACTTGATAATTATAACCAAAATTTTTATATGTTGTCCTAAGGTTGATTTCTTACAAGTTTCGCATAACATAAATTAAAGTTTGCGATTACACACGGGCACGTGTCACCAAACCTGTCTACTCAAGTGGTGACACACGGGCACACTGAAGCGGAAGAGATGTGGACAGGCAGCGGATACGTGTTACCATTCGGGTGCGGCGGATACGTGTTACCATTCGGGTGATGTGGACCTACTTAACCTAATTTGCTCCATACCAAATTTGTCCACTCAAGTGGTGACCTGACTTAGTACCCACAGGTTGAAACGTGAACCGACCCGATCTGGTGTGGACCTCTACTTAACCTAATTTGCTCCATACCTAACCTGTCCACTCAAGTGGTTAAAAAGTATTACTATAATTAAAGTTTCAAGACTATCATTTTAAGTTTGATTTTCAAGTATCCCAAGTTTTATGGCATCTGAGGATATCCACCATGCTTATATAATACCAATTTTTAGAAGAGAATTTTGTTAACCTAATTCTTGATATTACAAAGGGGTTGAAAGGGTTGTGATGCCTTTCTGTTATGGTTATAGGAACATTAGTTTTGGGCTATGCTAGATAGGGTATACCAAGAGAAAAGCCTATTTGACAGTGTTTACAATGAAACTTACCAAATTCTCAAACTCTAGCTTGACCACAAATCAAATACGGTAAGTCGTTCGTAGATCCATGTGATTTACTAATGCATTCAATTTGCATTGGGTTAGAGTGGAGTTTTTAACAAGTTTCATGTCATGATTTTGACTCTAAAAATTCACTAGAATTGGGGTGGGTAGCAGAAAGAGAAAGTATTACAAATTTCTTGATTTTGTATTGGAAAATAGGCAAATTTGTATATGGAATTCATCTACAAAGATGAGACATTAATGATGATCCAAATGAAGTGGACACTTACAAACAATACAAATACAAACAACAATGAGGAAAGGAAAATAACTCTTTTTTCGTTTTAGTTATTAAAAATATAGAGAACGAACAATTTTAATTAGAACATTCCTGTAATGAATTCCCTGGGAACTTCTATAGTAAATAGACTATACAGATTTGTGATCAGTCACATTGCAAAGCCGTGGTATATATTACTGGTCAGAATTGGACTATAACGAAATTTTGGTCTATACCAGCATCGCAATATCTTATTGGGGAGGAAGATTGGAATTAGTGATTGATCGAGAAACAAAGGTATGAGTGCATGTGAGTAGGAAACAGAAAATATCTATTCTAGTTCTATCATCAGCTATGAGTTCGAATATTAAGAGAAATTCTCGAGAAGGTTTCTACCCTAAAATTTTTCTTTGTCTTTCTTTAATGATAAGGAGAGTAAAAAAAAAAATTAGATCAAAAGAAAGTGCCATTTTGGAGTCAATTTGTGTAGGCGGAGATCTCGTATTTTAAAATGAGATTTTGAGGATGTATGGACAAACAGGTCAATAAGGTAAGTGTAGAGAATCTGATTAGGAGAACAATATAAATCAGAAACTAGTAACACTATTGATCCAGTAGATGAAATTATAGTGAAAAAAAAAAGTGAGGAACTATGTAAGTTTTCCAACCTTATTGTACACGTGAACATTTATTTCAATGAAGTGCCTGAGCCACAAACCTTAGATGAATTATGTTGTCCATGAAATTTTAGAAGAAGACTCAATATGACATGATATGTACGAAATTTGGTGACCATTAAGTTATGATAACGGCTAAACCAAGTGTAGGTGTAAAATGACTAAAATGCCCCTACAATTACGTACCATTAGTTTATGACCAAAGTGACCTCTAAATGACATGAAATTTGATGAGGAACCTTATGTCATGGTGTAAAGGGCTTACACAAAGGTACAAGGCCATTTGAATATGTTAAAGAATTAAACCAAGATTTGGGGGTAAATGACCAAAAGACCCTTTTGGAGTATAAATTAAGATTTAAAATACCTAACTATTAGAGAAGACACCTTAAAAGGAATCAAAGATTTTACTAATACAAAGTGATAGGCTTATGAAAGTTTTATGCATGCAAATAAATGTTTATGACTCTACCGATTAGGGTATACTTGTTAAGAATTTTTACTTAGTGGTACTTGAAGACTTAACAAAGAACTTTTAGAATAAGGACCCGAGTTATCCCAAGATTAAAACACTCCCCACGAAAGTTTATTTTAGAGGTATATAATATAATAGCCCAAAAATAAATAAAGAAATAAAGAAATAAAAATAATTATAAAAAAATAGTTAAAATAATAATAATAATAAATAAATAAAAACAAAAAAACAACCTTTTCCCACTCCTCTTCACTAACCTTTTATCCCTTCCCACAATTATCTCTCCCCAACCCATCCTTACGCGAGAAAGTTATTGCAAAAAGAAGAAAAAAAAAAACAAAAAACAATAACTGTCAATTTACTTGAGGAAAAAAAAAAAAAAAAAAAAAAAGAGAATGACCTTTACCTAATTGGGATTCACCAGAGATTTAGTTGAAGATAGATATGATGGATAAGGTATATATTAAATCTTCATTTTCTTTTATCCTATTTTTTTTTAGAAATCACAAAATTATAGTTACATCTTCATTGAATTATTACAATGGCCTAGCTTTGGGTTAGAATCTAAATGTCAATAATTTATACAATTCTAATAAATCACGTCAGATCAATAATATTAGATTAATTTTTTATCAGTAGCCAAATGAATAGGTTAAAGATAAAATGGCCCACAAAACTTCTGAATAGGAAACACTGAGATAAGGAAAGATTTAGAAATAGAGATCCACTGTACATTTGGAATACATGAGAACAGAACTAGAAGGCAACTGATAAAAAATTTTAAAAAAAGATTAGAGAATTAAAAACCACAAACTAAATATAGAGAGAAACGCAAATACAAAGGGTAAATACAGAGACTAGTAAAGCCCACAATAACTAAATAGTTGTATCTACTTTCTTATACAACAGTAACCATTAAAAATAAGATTTTTAATAAAAAAATAATTATAGATATATAATATTTCAAGACTCTTAACAATGGACCAATGTAAAGGAAAAAAATAATGTTGTAGAGTTCAAACCTGAAACTAATATCATGGCCTCATATAGGTTGACTCGGATTTCAAAGGACGGAATCGAACTTTCATTAAAGATATATTCGTGACAACGACTTAAGCTAGCCAAGTAAGTGACCTTACTATCGGCATGATTATATTTAATGTTGACACGTGCCCTGTGGTTCTGCACGTGCATATATATTGATATGTGTGAATTGTTTGTGGATCGATATGCTTCCTATATGTTATATTATGTTATAATATGTGGATTGTATGATAATAATTATGGTACAATGTGCTCAAGCATATGTTTGAGATAGGATACGAGAAGGGTGCACAAAACGGTAACGATAGGAGTAAGATACGTTCATGAAACGTTAAGGTTAGGTTACATACCGGAGTGCTATGGATAGGAAAGATTGATGAAAGAATACAGTTAGGTTATAGGTAGAAAGTGATAGGTATGTGATAGATTGATAGAACGATAACGTTAGGATACGTTCTTGTGATGATATGACTAACGTACATTACGTAATGATATGTCTGTGATAGGTATAAGAACGTTAAGGCTATGGTAAGTTAGAGAACGATATGACTATGAAGTGTTTACGTTATAACTTGTTTATGATATGATACAATGTATGCTACGTATGTTGTTTAGTCTGATGTGATGTGTAATGCATGTAACGATATGTTGTTCTTGAATGGTTATGGCATGACTGTATGGAATGTTTGAATGTAAACAACATAAATTGTATGACATGAAATACGGTAAACTGTCTGGAATCATAACCCCGATAGGAATATATGTATGAAATGTAAATTGAAAATGAGAAGGACATGAAGCATGGAACGTGATAGGGGGGTTATGTTCATTAATGATAAATGTAGAAGTAGTGAGATCCTCATGCATTATGTGTGTTCATGCATCTGGGGGGGATACCCTTATCCCATCGCGTACATCCAATGGCAGGACAACGATCGTTATGGTTTGCATAGCGCTGCCGTGACGGTTACTAGTTTTAACGGGTTCCGGGATAAGGGGCTCCCAGAGTATGCCCACCGGATAAGGAAAGTGGCCCAGCGGTGTGCGAACTAGCTGGTGAGCCCATACTCACACGTATATGATACACGCCAGCAATTACTCGTTAGGACATCACCGTAGGAAAAACGAAACGAAACGAAACGAAACGAAATGAAAGATAGGTCCCATCATTTTTATTGCATGTGATTGTTGCATTTAACCCCAATAGTTGGGTCACTTACTGAGTATTTCTTTAAATACTCAAGCCATGTGCTACTTCATTTTTCAGGTAAAGGCAAGACATTCCTGTACGGCTGACGACGACATCGCAACGCGAGACCATGACACATATATAGGGTAGTGGTATTTATTTTCTTAGTCTTAGGCTAGAATAGGATGTTTTTAACTTAAACTCTTATTCATTTTATTTAGTCTTTTGTTGTGTCGTTTTAAAGATGTTTTCGAAACATATAAGTCAATGGCTGTAATTTAAGATAAAGGTTATGTTTTATGGAATTTAAATGAAGTCTTCTGCATTCAATGTTTATGGTATGTATACAGTAGCGACCTTAAATTAAGTAGAAAATTTCTGGTCGTTACAGGTAACATGGATGAGTAAACTATAAAAGATTTAAAAAATTACCCAAATGTTCTAATGATGAGATTTGTGATGAATGCTATTTTTAAAATGTTTTTCGTTGTATTAAAAAGAAAGCTCAGTATTATGATATTCTCCAAGTGATTGATAGATGTTATCTCCTCGTTGAGCTTGTTTGTTTCTTTGTTTGCATGAATGTTTTAGTTGATGGTGTTATAACACATGCAGAAGCAATTTGGATCTTAGGCACTTTAAGTACATCAATTATACTAAATTAGCTAGCATGTTCATAAGCATGAAAACTCAGGAGTTTGAGTACTAACCTTTTGTAGTTCAAATTCCTTTTTCCTTACGAATCGGTTTCGAACCACCACTAGTGTCTTCACTACTATTCTCTAGCCTTAGAACGGACTTGTGGAATCCGGTGAGTGACTAAACTTGGATGGGATTTAGTATATGTGAAGAGAGAGTTTGTGATGGTTTTTCTAACGTTTTTCCAAGAAGACTTTCCATGTAACTCGATCACTCTATTTATATAGTCATATTTGCATGTTTATGTAAATTTGAGATTACTAAATTTTGACACTCAAAATTCCACTCAAACTTGTGGGGTTTATTTGGCAAGCATGCAAGTTTGAGTAAACCAAATTTTTACACCTCAAAATTCCACTAACATGGATTTTTACATTAAATGAAGTCAACATTTTTTACTTTCTTCATTTTAATTCAACAATTAATTTAAACCAAATTTTGACACCTCAAAATTCCACTAACATGGATTTTTACATTAAATGAAGTCAACATTTTTTACTTTCTTCATTTTAATTCAACAATTAATTTGAATAATTAATTTCAAATTAAAGTAACATTAAATGATTAATTAAACTATTTAATTAATATTTGATATTAATTCAAATGTCAATCCCAATGACACATAATTGATTAACATATTTAAATCTGATTTAAATATCTCAGATTCTCTCTTTTTGTTTAATTCGTAAATAAAACAAAATTGCGGTTAAATATATCGTATACATGTAGCGCATATTCCCTAATTTGAATTCGAACACTTCGAACTCACTCGTCACACTGTTCTATGGTTTAGTCCGATATGAGCTAGCAGAGGGACCTAATGGACCTATAGATCATGGGCTCCAACGATCCAAGATTAACCGGTTAAACTCATTAACCTGGTTAACCAACATTCGTTAACTACTAGGACACTCCACTATAGCCTAGTAGTTGCACTCCCCTCACTATAGATATATTTCTGTCCATTTGATATTACCATGATTAGTAAGTCGATCCTTCACAGGTTGTTCGTAACTAGAGCTGGGTCAATTTACCGTTTTACCCCTGAAGTTACTTCTTGTTCCTTATGTCTCACTGATCCTCTAATGAACAATTGGTTTGTGGTCCAACCAGTAAACCGAATCTCTCTCAAGCCAATGAGAGGGTGGGGCCCCTTGTTCAAGACCTGGAGTCAGTGCTTAAAGGAACTACCTCTCTTCTATCCCTAAAAGTGGGTAGGAGTGAATTCCATCTTACACCCCACGTCCCCAGCCATTCACCCAGTCTTACCCCTGAAATGGGAGGCCTATTGAATCGGCGAACTAGAGCCACTCTCACCCATGCAAATCTAAGGATAATTCCGAATAAACAAGAGTTCATGGTTAGCTCAAGATTAAAACTGAGTTACCTAGGTTATCGAATGAAAAGAAAATCAGTCTCAACAGTAAACGACATTATAAAGTGAGAGTGGTTTTCTTCATGGTTCGATCTTATGCAATACTCATTGCATAGGACGCCCCCACTCACATGTCTCCACATGTACAATTTAGTGATCACATTGTTTATATCATATACAAAAGTGTGCCGCATCCATAATGTCCCCAAAATAAGGTACTCAGCCTTATCCTTATACTATAGATCATTTTGACTATATACTTGAACTTGATCCACTCTTATGTCTCTACATATAGTTGAAGTAATCATACTATAGCCAGAGTGTTCTTAGTTTATTGGATTTAGATTAATGATCGTAAAGTTTACTTTATTCAATAACAATCTTTACTGAATAAACAATAATAATAATTTTATTGAAAATAGAATATGTTTTTGTTTAACCACTATGAGTTTTAGGACATAAAACCCAACAGTGATGACTTGTCCTTTCATTTACATGGGTGAGAATGAGTCTTTTAGTCAATTCAATATGCCTACTATTTTGGGACTTACCTAATAGGGAGTTGGGAACATAATATCATGAGATGGAATTCAATGTAGATGAGTTGTGCTCTTAAGTACTTATTTCGGGACTTGAACAATGAACCCCACTCTCTCATTGGCCCGAGAGGGACTTGGTTTATGATTGGATCATAGACAAATTGTTCATTAGAGAATCAGTGGTACTTAAAGTGAAAGATGTAATTACAGGGGTAAAACAGACTTTTGACCCAACTGTAATTATGAACAACTCGTGAAGGATCTACTTGCTTGTAATGGTTATATTAATGGACATAACTTGTCCTACAGTGCATAAGAGTGCAACTTTAGGTCTATAGTGGAGTGACCTATAGTTAATGAATGGAAATTGATTAATTTAAGAGTTTAATTAATTAATTTTATATCATTGGAGCTCATAATCTGTAGGTCCATAAAGTCCCTTGGCTAGCTCAAAGTAACACTAAAAAGTTCAATTTATTCGAAAGAAAATTTGAAGGGTTCAAATTGATATTCAATATATTAGATATATTAAATATAAAGGAGAAAATAAATTTAATTTGAAATGTCAAATTAATATTTAATATATTAAATATATTAAATAAATAGAAAAAATATATTTAATTTGAAGGATTCAAATTAATATTTAATATATTAGATAGGTTAAATATAAATAGAGAAAAATATTATAATTTGAAGCTTCAAATTAATATTTAATATATTAGATATATTAAAAAGAAAAAATATATTTAGAGTATCTATTTAATTCATCAAATAAAAATATATTTAAAATTTAGTTGAGATTCAAATTAATTAAATATATATTAAGATATTTTATAATATATAAACATATATTTGTATAAGGTATTATATTTTAATATATAAAATATGAAAATATATTATTTTGGCCAAGAAGATTGTGTTGAGCTAAAGCAATATCAATCTCTTTCTCTCTCTGGAGAATGAAATTACATCTCTAGAGAATTCTTGAAACTCTTTTTTCTTCTCCAATTCCTTTGGGATTTTCTTTCAAGAGGTTCCCACAAGCCTTGGCCTTGTGTTTTGTTATAACAAAGAAGATCTTGTGGAATATTGAAGAACTTCTGCATGGTTTGAATATTACGAGGAGTCTTGTCAAACTAGGGTTTCTACAAAGGTAGTATTCTTACTCATATTTATTGCGTTTGTTTTAATTCAAAATAAAAATCAAAACGGTTCCCAATGCTTCCGCTATGTGGATGAAGAGTTCATTCACTTCAATTGGTATCAGAGCCTATTGATTTTTATTTTGGATTAAAAGTAGTATGGTGGGTATTTGTTTTCTCATATATATGATATATTAATTTGCAAAATTGATTGTTTTTGACATATCGGTGTGACATTAGATTTATCGATTTGTTAGACAAATGTATACGGTTAGGTTTATTGTAAATTGAAAAGAGACAGCGGCGATGACGACGATGTTCATCAATTCGCTGTGCAATCTAGGATTTTTGAAACCTTAATTTTACTTGATTTGGAATTGTTCCAAAAAGAAGAGTTCTCCATTTGGAATTGTTCCAAAAACAAAAAAGGAATTACATTACATTTGGAAATGTTCCAAAAAGATAGAAATTTAATATGATTAGAATTTTGAGTAATTTATTCAATTTTAAAGGGTTTAAAAGGCTAGAATTTTAAGATTATTAGAAAAAAAAAAAGTAAATTAGTTTTTAATAGGATTAAAAACGTTTAATTTAGTAGGTTCATTAATTTAGTAATTAATAGTTAATTAAAGATTAATGAATTTTAAAATAAAAATTTGACTATAAGGGAACTGGGTCTGAGGAAGGTTGTGGCTAGGCTGAGGTAAATGGAACACCTATATCGGGAATAGATCTAGAGTTGAATTAGTCAAATTTTATTTAATTTTATTAAGCAACCTTACAATGTGATTAGTTTTTTTTTTTTTTTTTTTTTTTTTTTTTTTTTTTTTTTATTTCTTTTTTTTTTTTTAAATAGTTTAAAAACTTGGGAATTCACACTAAAACCAATCCAATAACATAATTATGAAATGGTAGATTATAAAATTAGATAAATGAGATTAGCCTAATTTGTGTGAGTAATAGAAAACCCTATTTCAAAATACTTGGGGGAGGACGTCCGTCAAGATATTAAGGACACATGTCAAGATTTCCTATGTTCTCTATTATTGATTCACACCGTGAGATTCATGCGGGGCCTCATGGCGGCTTTTGGACCGCCCCCCTACGGAAGTTGTTTGCATGAGTCAATATCAAGGTGAATATATTGAGAAAGTATTTAGAGTAAATGGGAGAAGGAAATGTGTCAACATATCCTATGGTCTCCATCATTGGTTCATAATGTGAGATCCATGTGGGGGCCTTGTGGCGGCTTTTAGACTGTCCCCTACAAAAGGTGTTTGCATGGGTCAATATCAGGGTGAACTCTTGAGAAGGATAAGATAGTAATTTTATTTCCAATACTTGACTTACCCTAAGGCGGCACTTGTTGGAATAAAATTACAAGATCTAAAATGATAGTTTAAATTTAGGAAGAGATCATTAAGGTTGTTAATGATGTTCTTGACCGAACTAATGGTAACTAAATATTATAGGAATAAGAGTTATTATGGTATAATGTTTGGTTGAGATTGTCTCAATTTAGTGAATAAATACTTGACCTACCCTACGGCTACACTTGTTCTAAATCACTAAGTACCATAGCATTAGAAATGGTTTATAGGGTTCATTTTATAAAATTGTTTGTTCTTATGCTGAAATTGAATGGATAGTTGATTGTTTGTAATTAAATAATATTTTATATATTTCAAATATTACGTTCAAGATCTCTTAATTTTTTAATTTTCTTTACCCATAAGTCATATTGAAAAAATTTTAATACTTGAAATATTATGTATATAATTTTTTTTTCTTTTGTTGTCTTTATTGAGAAATGTTGTTAAGGCCTATTGTCAATATGAATTGGATTATTTGAAAAGCACATGAAACCTCTGTTCGTATCTTTAGTTGACTTGTTGGATGTCATGATAAAAGATAAGAAAATGACTAAAACATGAGATATTTATGACTAAAGCTATGATAGGAAATAGTTCCTAATTAGCCCTAACCGTCCTAGTGAGAGAAATTTTTTAAATTACACTATAGAAAGAAAAATCTAAATGAAAGTAAATTTGATTTACTAAATTTTGTGTGGAGAATAGGTGACACCACTCGATAGTTGATACAAGATCTACTATCGAGATTTGTTTTTCATTACACTTATATGTAATTCTTGGAAAATACTTGATGAAGTAGAATATATTATATATGTTAGATACTAGGAAATCAATCTCAGTTGGTGTAGTGGGAGACGTTGAGATGGTTAAGTAAAAATTGTTACTAAATGCTGAATATGGTATTTTTAATAATCATAAGAGAAATTCAATTTCTCAAACTTAAATTAAAGTTTATATTTTCAAAATTGTTTGAAAATATGTTCAGCTCAAATGAAGTACAATTAGTATGATGAAAGACTAGTAAAAGGTAATTTTCTAAACGTTGGAGTTAATTACTTTACATGTCTATAGATCTCGCTTTTCATGCAAGATAATCATTGGACTTTTATTGAATAAGGCTGTAAGACCAAAGAGCGTTTTGGGCTTATGCATTATGACCGAAGTAATTTGATGAATGCAAAAGTCAAAGGATATGGTTAATATTTTATCAATCTGATTAATGATTATTCAATATATAAGTATCCGTACCAAATGTAACTTACTCTATTTTTTTAAAAAGTCAAGGAAAATGAGACTAAAGCTAAATCCATTTTGATAAATCTACCCGGACATTATGATCCGATCATAATGAAGTACAAGAACATTGTGTCTAAGGTGATACAAAGTGGAATTGATTTCCAACTCTAAACACAATACAATTTTGTAAAATTGTAATGTAGGAGGAGAAAACAAGACTATATTAGATATAGTCACGTGTTAAAAAAAAAAATTATATACTATTACTAAACTCTTGTTAGGATGTGCAATAGCGATTGCACAGTGAACATGATTGCCTTCAAAATTGTCTATGAGACAATTTTTGGGATTATGGAAATGTAGTAAACTTAGTTTACAACACTCAAAATTATGGCCAAGTGTAGGCTACTCCTAAACGGAAACAAAATAGTCCTTTATTTAATTCTAAATAGAAAAACATATTTATATGACATACAAATGTAATTTTCTAAAGACTTCAAAGAGTAGGACATACACTTTTAATAAGGTGAGATAATGTTAATTAAATAGTTCTAAGCGAAGGAGCTGATAGTTAACAAAAGTTGTTAACAATTTAATTTCGCTTGAGAGTCAAGTGGATCCTGGTCATTAATTCGATAAGCCTTATTAGATTACCAATTTGAAGGCTTATTACCCTCAAAATAGTTACGAGGGATGATGACGAAGGATAAATATTTTAAAGTCATAAAATCCAAGGGATTTGTAGATGTTCTTGATGAGGTTAAACTCATAGGATATGAATGGATCTACAAAAGTAAAATTATGTAGAATAAACGACATTATAAAGTGAGTGATTTTCTTCATGGTCCGATCTTATGCAATACTCATTGCATAGGACGGCCCTACTCACATGTCTTCGCATGTACAATTTAATGATCACATTGTTTATATCATATACAAAAGTGGGCCGCATCCATAGTGTTTCCAGGATAACGTACTCAGCCTTATCACTGTACTATAGATCATTTTGACTATATACTTGAACTTGAAACACTCTTGTGTCTCTACATATAGTTCAAATAATCATACTATAGTCAGAGTGTTGTTAGTTTATTGGATTTAGATTAATGAACAATTTCTACCGAATAAACATCAATAATAACTTTATTGAAAATAGAATATGTTTTTGTTTACAAACTATTAATTTTAGGACATAAAACCCAACATTAGTTTATGTTTTCAGTGCTTTAGGTAATTGATAGGATATCCCCTTTGATAAGATTGCATGAATGTTTAGATTATGTATACCATTCTCTAGGTGATGAATAGAATAATCTTCCCGTCAAAGCATGTACAAGAGAGCCAAGCTAAGACTAGAGTGTTAGAACTAGAGGCCCCCTAATAAGATTGCATGAATGTCTAGATTATGTATACCATGCTCTAGGTGATCGATAGAATAACCTCCCTATAAAGCATGCACAAGAGAGCCAAGCCAAGACTAGGGTGTTACAACTAGAGGGTTGCGAGTTGACATGGGTCCATACATTTCTAGTAGACTTTGCATCCCAAAATCGTGAGCACCGATCAAAGGTTTAGACCTAAGTGCACCCAAAGAGTGGATTAACTCAATGAGTAAGTCTTAAATGTCCAAGAAATGAGAGACAAAGATTAAACCACATAGACGCCCCTAAGAACCTAGTAAATTTTCATGGCATCCAACAATCACAAAAGTAGCTCTCAAGGGCGATAACAGTAGGTATGGTGTTAAGAAGGCTTCGACTTCCCTTTCCACTCTAGTACCAGTACTGTCAAGCAAGACATAGGTCGGTTAAGGTTGTGTGACCAACCGATAACTCTCCAAAAATAGAGTTATATTAATTTTTTTTTTTTTTTGTGTTAATTTTGTACCCATGCAAATCATTTTCTCATTAATTGCTCCATTTATTCTAATTAGTAAGCATGAAATAGTTTATTGTTGTTCAACATGAAAATAATATCAATTTGCATGAATCGAGCCTAATTGTACATTTAATTGAGTTATTTAGTAAAGTTCTAGATTATTATGCTGAACCATGATGGTGTAGTAAATCTGGAAACAAATTGGTGACCATGATGCTCAAGCAATTCAGAAAGCAAAGTTTTCGAGGATGACATGAAAATTTTAATCCATATCAATAATCCACATAGGTCATTGGCTACCCAATTAGGAGCATTCTGGACGACTTATCCTTTCTCAACCCTAAATGAAAAGAAACAAACAATATAAAAGTAAAAGTTTACCTAAAAAGAAAGGGAGCCACGTTTGAGAAAGAAATTGGAAGAAACGCCAGAGGGCTCTGCTACACTATGAAACAAGAGAGGAAGAAGAAGAAGAACCGTAATACAGTAGCTGTTGACAACAAAAGGAAAAGAAGACCAAAAAGGATAGGTGAAGGCGAAGAGGTGGACATGAGAGCTCAGAGGAAGGGAACTTCCATTGAAGTGCATCAACAAAACGTGATAACTTGATAACTCTCTAATTCCTTACCCTCTCTTCTTAATCTATCAATTTACATGATTGAGATGTGGATTTCTTTATTTAATTCAGTTTGTATGGAGAGCTAAACTTTATAGTAGAGGCAGGTGAGTTTTATGTAGTTGAAGCATGTTGACGTTGGAATTTTAGTTTATTAAAGAGTTGTTGTTTATGATTTACATGTTTGTTTAATGGGCCACTTTATCTACGTAGTTGTTCTCCTCTCTTCAGGGGAGGGATGAAGCAATTAAATTCTTTAATACTCTAGTTCCATTGCAAAGATACTTAAAGGTAACAAAAAGTTTAAGAATAATTCTTCTCCTACCGTCTTCTTAATAGAAATTAAAAAACTATTATGTAATCATCATGCATGACATTCGGGCTTGAGAATCTATTAAAAGGAACTAAAATTCACCACAAAGTTCAACAAAAACTTATCTATTTAATCTCTCTTACCCGATTTTTCCTCATTATTGTTAAATTTTTTTTTATTGTTTTATGAGCTTTGGAAGCGGTGACACTCTAGATAATTTTGTTTAATTAGATTAAAATCATGGACACCCATTTGAATGATACCAAAAACTCACTTAATTTCAAACAACAAAAGTAATCAAAATGATAGGGTATTTGTGGAATCAATAATTTACTTATTAGTTGCTACTCGTGATGGTGTTAACTTTACACATTGTGAATTTTACACCATTTTATTATATACATTAGCGATCACCAAAAATTTCGTTGGATTACTCTACATAATAGATTCTTCTTGAATGAGAACATGAAATCACTTGGGTAGCCTCTTTAGTTGAATATATGGTCTTGTGGGAAGGATTCGCCGGCTAATCTCTTATGGTAAGGAACAAGCTAGCACACACCATATTGTATTCACAAGAGAGGGAGTACTATGAGTAGTAACTCAACCTAGAATACGTTACACACTGCTTTGACAAAGCAAGCTATCCAAAGTCTAAGAACAGAAAAATAATTCACCTCAAAGATGAGATTTGTCGCCCAAAATACCAGTGACGCTAGAGATGGATGAATCACTTCTTTTGAACTCAAAACGGTTCCATGGTATAAGTAGAGACTATGCTCGAACTTTCTAAAGTCCAGAGTATAGCCCGTTGATACCTACTAGATTAAGGATGTGATGAGAGCCTATAAGTAGGTTGGTTAGTAAGTATTTTTATGCTCACCCTTTTCCCTTCTTTTTTTTCAAGTATTTGAGGTTGTCGGTTGAGGCAGAGGAGCATACGAGAGTTGTGTGATCACATAGTGGGGTCATTTTAGAGCATCAGTCCATTGTTTATCTCTTTAATAAATTTGAACAATAAGGTCTTATTGGATTTTTTTATATTTAATTTTTATATTTAATTTTTGTGTTGTTGTCTTTATTTTGATTTAAAATTTACCCCATTTTTAATATTTTATATTATTTTACCTTTTATTTTATTTATTTGTTGGTCTTATCTTTTTAGTCACGGTCTAAATTTTGAAGTCTAAAAAATTGTGTCATGACATAACCCCCTTATATCATGTTCTCCCCTAATGTTCGTCATATATCATGTTCTCCCCTAATGTTCGTCTGAAGTTTACTTACAAACCTTATTGTCGATTAGGGCATGGTTCTCTTTTAACGAGTTTGAACCTAGGATAATATCCAAGTATCACTTACTTATAACTATCAATGGTACCTTAAAGATTCATCCTAAAAAGCCTTCACATAACTTGCCTAGACTTATTGGGTAGCAAACACTAGCTTGTTTGCCGGTGTGGACACATTTGAAGCGATTTCTAAAGGTTCTAGTCCTATAGAGTATGTTCATCTTTCCTGTCACGACCGGTGTGTACACAAATTGAAAATGTAGTTTGAATACATTGAGATTGATAAACGAAACAACTTAAAATATTTAAATAGTTGATATACGGTATGGTTCTGTATGGTACCTGCTCTAGATTCTTTTCCATTCTTGACCATCTCCTTCCTGTCACATGGAAAAGAAAGAAAACAAAAAAAAATAGAGAAAGTTATGAATATAAAGACTTAGTGAGTACCTACTCGTAATCTCTTTATTATATCCATGAAAGATTCTAGGGCACCATACTCTTTCTTGTCATGTTTTTGTCCTTGTCCAAAGAACTTAGTTCTTTAGGTTAGGTTCTTGAATTATGAGTTCTTAGTCTGGATTCTAATCCAAAGACCTTAGTTCTAAGGTTTTGGGTTCTTAGTCGAGAATTTTGATCTTGATTCTTGTTCTAGTTTCTTATCACTGATCCTTGGTCTAGGTTCTTAGTTCTTGTCCTTGGTTCTTATCCTTAGTTTTATTTCTCGAGTGGTACTTAGCACTATTCGTATCTTAGTGGACTTAGGGCTTATGTAGTGCTACTTTAGGGCATGGGTGTACGGTAAACTTACTTGACTTAATCCCTATTGTATCCTATTTAAACGTTGGGAATATTAATGAATATTATACTTTCAATCCCACTTATGTTTCTCATTCTTAACACATCATAAACGAACTCGATAAGAACCTCGGGTGCCCAACAATCGATTGGGACTAGTTTGGAGGGATGACATTACCCTTTGGCTCCAATTCTATTTTTAAGAAAATCTTTCCTAGCGGCCAAGTAAGCTTATACGGGTTAAATATGTTTGGGACACTTTCAACTCTCAATTCTTTGAAATTTATAGATGTACTTGATAAGAAGCTATTGGAAATAATTTGAGGCAAAATGGTTTACTATATATCCTTAATTTTGAAGAACTTGAGAGTAGCAAAACCGAGAGGCTCCTTTCTCATGATTTAACTACTCTCGAGTCTCCATTCTTGTTCGAAAGCATTGCTCAGATCTTTTTATTCATACGTGAAATTTGCACCAACCTTGATTGTTCAAGAACCGTACTGATTTAAAATTTGAAAATTCTAAAAGGTCTGTTAACGGTATTGTGGACTTCATCTTTGAATATATGATATAAACAAAGTTATCACTAAATTGTACATGCGGAGACATGTGAGTGGGGGCGTCCTATGCAATGAGTATTGCATAAGATCGAACCATGAAGAAAATCACTCTCACTTTATAATGTCGTTTACTGTTGAGATTGATTTTTTTTTTCATTTGATTATCTAGGTAACTCGATCTTCATCCTAAGCTATCCATGAACTCCCGTTTATTCGGAATTATCCTTAGATTTGCATGAGTGAGAGTGGCTTGTGTTCGTCGACTCAATAGGCCTCCCATTTAAGGGGTAAGACTGGGTGAATGGCTAGGGACGTAGGGTGCAAGATAGAACTCACTCCTACCCACTTTTAAGGATAGTAGAGAGGTAGTTCCAAGTACTGACTCCAGGTCTTGAATAAGGGGCCCCATCCTCTCATTGGCTTGAGAGGGATTCGGTTTACTGGTTGAACCACAAACCAATTGTTCATTAGAGGATCAGTGAGACATAAGGAACAAGAAGTAACTTCAGGGGTAAAACGGTAAATTGACCCAGCTCTAGTTACGAACAACCTGTGAAGGATCGACTTACTAATCATGGTTTTATCAAATGGACAGAAATATATCTATAGTGAGGGGAGTGCAACTACTAGGCTATAGTGGAGTGTCCTAGTAGTTAACAAATGTTGGTTAACTAGGTTAATGAGTTTAACCGGTTAATCTTGGATCGTTGGAGCCCATGATCTATAGGTCCATTAGGTCCCTCTGCTAGCTCATATCGGACTAAACCATAGAACAGTGTGACGAGTGAGTTCGAAGTGTTCGAATTCAAATTAGGGAATATACGCTAAATATATACGATATATTTAACCGCATTTTTGTTATATTTACGAATTAAACAAAAAAAGAGAACCAGAGATATTTAAATAAGATTTAAATATTTTAATCAATATGTGTCGGAATTGATTGGGATTGATTAATGTTAAATATTAATTAAATTGTTTAATTAATCATTTAATATTACGTGAAATTAACTATTTAAATTAATTGTTGAATTAAAATGGATAAAGTCAAAATGTCAACAAATGTAAAAATCCATGTTTGAGTTAGTGGAATTTTGAGTGTGAAATTTTGGTTAACTCAAACTTGCATGCTTGCCACATAATCTCACACATTTGAGTGAAATTTTGAGTGTCAAAATTTGGTAATCTCAAATTTGCATAAACATGCAAATATGACTATAAATAGAGTGATCGAAGGTACATGTAACTTTTCCTTGAAAAAAAACGCTTGAGAAAGTCTCTCTCTTCACATATACTAAATCTCTTCCAAGCTTAGTCATTCACAGGATTCCACAATCCCGTTCTAAGGTCGGAGAATAGTAGGAAAGACACTAGTGATGGTTCGAAACCGATTCGTGAGGAAAAATGAATTTGAACTACAAAAGGTTAGTACTCAAACTCCTTGAGTTTCAATACTTATGAACATGCCCGTTAATTTACTATAATTGATGTTCTAAGAGTGCCTAAGATCCAAATTGCTCCCGCATGTGTTATAACAACACCATCAAAATACTCGTAGGACTTCCACAAACAATTCAATAGCAACAACGTCTTGTCTTCATCATCAATTATAACATCAAGATTGAGCCAATCAGTGATGATTTTGTTAAAATCATCTAAATGCTCGGCCATTGAGATACCTTTCTTGTAGTCAAAATAGGAAAGTTTCTTCTTCAAATTGAGTTTATTTTCTACACTCTTCTGCATATATTTCGCCTCTGGCTTATCCCATAGGTCTTTCTCCATGGTCACCTCCATTTATGATCCTTACCAAGACAGGATCGAATAATTCCACAAGCTTGTCGATTTAATTTCTTCCATTATGCGTCTGTCATGTCTTCAGGCACCTCCTCTACGAGAGAAGCATCAAGGTCTCGCATGGCAAGTAAATCACTCACTTTTCCTTGCCAAACACCAAAATTATTGGTCCATCAAAATTTTCTACTTCGAGATTAGAGCTTAAAATTCTCGATCCACGTCGTGATTTAATATCATATGACTCTGCCATTTGTAATAAGTAATTTGGATGAAAGTAGAAAAAACACAATTCTCGAAAAATTGATTTTTAAGAAAATAAGCACGATTGCAATGGGAAACTTATCTTCGATATAAATGGTGAGTGTGAGCACATCTAATAGTCGATGTGGTCAAAACTTTCACAATACCCTAAAAATACCACAACTAGGCTCTGAAACCACTTGTTGTACAAAAATGATACAACCTTCTAAACTCTGATACCACTTGTTGTACGCCGAAATGCTACAACCACAAAACTATGATACCAATTGTTGTACCAATAGCGGAAGCAAGATCGAATGTACTAACAACACAACGAAATTTAGACAAAGAGACAAAGGTTTACGTGGTTCGGAGAGAAGAAATTCTCCTGCATGCACGTGTAACAACTAATCACTAATAATCCAAGTGTTTACTAGCAAATGCCTCACTCTCACACTAAAAAGTCTCTCACCAAAAGTTTCTTCAAAATGTCACTCAAAAATAGAATGTGACACACAAACTCAATCAAATTTTGATATCCTCAACCTCCTAAACAAAGGGATAATTCAGGTAGAATATTAATAAAAAACAGTTATATACTAATGATGATTAATAACCAAAATAAATAAGAATATTAATTAAAATGGTTACAAAATTAATAATCAAATTAATATTAGTTATACATTTAAAGGGAGTTAATAACTAAATTAAATAAAAAAAAAACTTATGACAATTTACACATAAACAAAGTGACAAAAGGATCATTTTGATCCTCTTCCTAATTTGGGGTTTATTGTTTTGAGAGAAGAAACTCAATTCCATTCACGAGAATCGAGAAAGAATGAAAGGTATCAACTTCGGGTTTTTGATTTCGATTTTCTTGTAAATTTGAGAGGATTTTTTGTTGTTAGATTCTGAATTTTTTATACGTCCCCTGAGGAGATTTTGCACAAGTTTCATGAAGGAATCTTGAGTTTGTTGGATGAAAGTGTCACACATTCGTTAATTTAGGGAATTGTCAAGGATTTATAATCAAAGAATACACTCTCCATTGGTGTGAGACCTTTTGGGGAAGTCCAAAGCAAAGCCATGAGAGCTTATGCTCAAAGTAGACAATATCATATCATTGTAGAGAGTCATGTTCGTCTAACATAGTTCAAGAAAGCAAGTTGATTCGAGTTATTAAAAAAAATTATGACTATGTCTTTCTAGAACCTTGTAAATAATTTATTATGACTATGTCTTTCTAGAATAACACAAACTTGTTACTATGATGATAAGCTAAAGAATGCATGATGCACTTATGTCTCGACAACAATAAGAAATACATAAAATGTTCATGATTGAGAACCTAAAGGAAGGTACTACACAAGCTCTAGAGGTACCCAAATAAGTTATTACACTTTCTTCCTTAAAGTTATCATGATAGGAAAGAATCATGATAAGAAAGAAGGCTAGGTAATACTCTAATCATGTCCAATGTGATCAATGACCTCCCACTAGGCCCACTAGGCAGTGCTCTTAGAGGTCCATATTTTCCTCTGACCTCTCACTAGGCCCACTAGGCAGTGCTCTTAGAGGTCCATATTTTCCTCTGTCTAGTTGGGATGCCCTGCACCATGTTTTCTTAGTGGATGTCATGTTTGGCCTCATATTTTTCCCACCTAGATGAGATACCTTGCACCATGTTAGGGGTAACCTATTCACGTTTTGTAGGATGTCATGTTCATGTTTTGCACCGATCACATGACCTTTTTGGTCTTTCATGGTGAGTAATCAAGGGCCACGTTATAGACAACTACAAGAAAAGAGTAAATTACCTTAGCCATGAATCTACAACCTCCTAGACCTCCCCGGTACAACATGATCATTATGAAGTCTACATCGCTTGGAACTAAGAAGCCTTGGATGTAGGTTTTGAGACTATGCTTCTTGGAACGTAAGAAGCCTTCGGGGTAGGTATTCAGACAAGTCCATATTGTAGGGGAAGCCCTAGATGTGGGTTCAGATTACGTTGCTTGGATTGCATGAAGCCTTGGATGTAGGTTTAGACTGTGTCGCTTGGAATGTATAAAGCTTTGGACGTAGGTTTAGACTGTGTCGCTTGGAATGTATAAAGCTTTGGACATAGGTTATCAAGTTCATGACTAGTACCGTAAATCCTAAGGAGAGTGCCTTAGAGAATGAATCAAGAACAGAAAAATAACTTAAAAAGTAACCAAGAACAAGATAACGATCAAGGATTAGAACATGGATCAAGATCCAAGTTCTAAGAACAAGAACCTAGAACCATAGTATTAAGGCCCTTCGACTAGAATCAAGGTTTCAGAATCCAAGGACCAATGTTCTCAAAACAAGAACAAGAAAAGAAAGAGTGTGGTACCTAAGAGCACGATTAACAGCTTACAAGCAGGCTAGTCTTTGTACTCACTCCATGTTTTCTATGTTTTTCAGGTCAATAAGGAGTTGATCTAGGTAGGGAGAGGACTCTGGAACACGTGCTATAAACAAGCCTCAACTGTCATTCTCAACCCTTTTTGATTTAATATTTTATGTCGGTTCCTTATTTTATGTCTTAACTATTATGCTGCGTTTTAACTACTAATGTATAATATAAATATAATGCATATTATGATTTAAATTCCATTTGTTTTAATTCATGAAAAAATTGATCGTCTTTTTAGAGTCATCGAGTAGTCAGTACTTACAAAAGTATTACTTGGAAACCAAGAAAAACTTAAAACTACTCATAAAAAAAATTAAACTCATTTAACATGAAAATCACGAGACTAATCTTGACTTGCTAAGCGTAATGATCTGAGTTTCTACACATGTACGAGTCTCGGAGTCGTTACTTACAAATAAGTATTTTGAAATTGATCTGAGTTTCTACACATGTACGAGTCTCGGAGTCATTACTTACAAATAAGTATTTTGAAATTTTAAAACAAGTAAAACATGTTTCCTTACAACGGTCATAAATTAAACTAAAAAAATCTAATAGCTTTAAGGTTTGGATTGCTTTTCGAAGGGCGTAACCACACTGTCCAGCAAATTCATTGAGAAAATCGGGATCGATCTTGGCTTCTTTCGTCGAAGTACGGTGAGAGAAAAAAAAATCTCATATAGTTCTTTGAGTTATTATTTCATGCGTATGATTTAGTTAATTTTAGGACATTTTTCATAGGGTTTGGAACGATCTAAGTCGAACAAAAAGTCGTTGTGCTTTCTAAAACTTATTTCAAGTGACTCTACTTTAGGAACCAATTATTTTATTTTAAAAATCGTCAGATATGCATGTACATGTATGACTCTAGATTATATGATTGTGATGAATCATAAAACGTGTTTAATTGTGTTGGGACCTACTAAGTCATCCTATAGGACGTGCAATAGTTTTATAGCTAGTTTTTCATGGACATTACAGATAGTTTACGATTTGTTAGAATTGATCACCAACATACGAGTTGAGTGATTAGTGTCGTCATTTGTTAGTGAGAGTCGAGCTAGACGATCCTGATTCAAGCAAGACATAAGCTGAGTGTCACATTTTCTTAAAACCAAATTGGTCTTTTTTTACTTTGGTTGTTGTTATATGTTCTATACATATTTTACTTCAACAAGAGAGTGTCGTGCTTAAAATTTTAATACTCGTTCTTTTCAAAATAATTTGTGATTGCTTGTAGTCTTACTGGTATATAGTGACAAATTGGATAAACGAACCAAATAAAATATTTAAAAATTTAAAAATCCTTTAATACTTTATTTTAAAATTTTAAAAATATATTTAAACTTTTTTTTAGTAATACATTTAAATATTCTTATAATTAGTACTGTATTTAAAAAAATATTTATGAAAATTTAAAAATAATATTAAGGGTACTAATTTTAGTTCGAAAAATGTTCTTTTCTTTTTTTTTAAAGTTTTTAAAACATATATTATTTAAAAAATAAAATATATTCTTAAAAAAAAAACATAAAACATAAAAACACATGTTAATAAATTAATTAAAAAAAATTAGCTTATTATTAACCAGTATTTAAAATTGAGATTTAAACATATAATTGTAAATAATATGAGAATTATTGATCAGAAAATGATTAAACAAATAAAAAGTAGTAATTCGGCGGTAATTTTTGTTTTCCTTTTCCTATTTATAATCACTTCTGCTCGATCAATGATCGATCTTCTTCTTCCTCTTTGTTTCCTTCGTTTGTTACTTCGCAGATTCTTCACCAGAAGTTATGGCGGTTAAGCAATCTTCTGCTACTCAGCTTGAGCCTTGGAACAGCCTGCACGGCAAAGTGGTGATGGTCACCGGAGCCTCGTCGGGGCTTGGCCGTGAGTTTTGTCTAGATCTTGCTAAAGCTGGTTGCAAAATCATCGCCGCTGCACGGAGAATCGATAGACTCCAATCTCTCTGCGACGAAATTAATCGGTTCGGTGTCTCCTCATCTTCCTCCGTTGTGGCGGTGGACGGCCCTAGAGCAGTGGCTGTGGAGCTCGATGTTAGCAGCGATGGAAAGAGCATCGAGAAATCCGTCAGAAATGCTTGGGATTCGTTCGGCTTCATCGATGCGTTGGTGAACAATGCCGGTTTTAGAGGTAATCTCTTCGTTAGACGTTCGAATTTCTTCGTTGTTTGATTCTGAAGGAAACTTAGGTCGGATATTCAAAATTTTCGTAGGTTTTAATCGGAAGTTCTAATTGAAGGTCTTACGGAACTCGAGATTAGAAAATATATACGATTGAAACTGTTAATATTCAATTACTTGCAGCAGAATCTCGATTAGAAAATATATACGATTGAAACTGTTAATATTCAATTAATTGCAGCAGAATCTCGATTAGAAAATATATACGATTGAAACTGTTAATATTCAATTAATTGCAGCAGAATCTCGATTAGTAATTGATCTGAATGTATGTGATAGATCTGAAAAATGATGAGGGCAGATTAGTTGTGAAGGGTTAATGAATTGATTTCTTCGTTCATTTTGATTGAAGAAGAAGGCTATATTGTTTGCTCTGTATTTCAATGGCCAATTCATTATATCACAGGCACTGTGAACACTTGTCTAGAACTGTCTGAAGAGGAATGGGATCAAGTGATAAGAACCAATCTTAAAGGGTCTTGGTTGGTACCAAAGTATGTGTGCAGACTCATGCGTGACTCCAAACGAGGTGGATCTGTTGTCAGTATTTCTTCAATTTCAGGCATTCAAAGAGGGCAACTTCCTGGTGGCCTTGCCTATGCTGCTTCAAAAGCAGGCATAAATAGTTTGACAAAGGTAATGTTAACACAAGCTTAGTTTTACCGATTACCCTTAGCAAGTATTGTCTTGTTAAGGCTTTCCTTTGTCCTCCTCCCCAACCGATGTGAGATCTTACAAACTATCGCCCAACATCCTTGCTAGCACACCGCCTCGTGTCCACTTCCCTTCGAGAGCTCAACCTCCTCACCAGCACATCGTCCAGTGTTTGGCTCAGATACTATTTGTAACAGCTGAAGCCTACCACTAGTAGATATTGTCTTCTTTAGGCTGTCCCTTTCAGGCTTCCCCTCAAGGTTTTTAAAACGCGTCGGTTAGGGAGAGGTTTCCACACCGTTTTAGAATCTCACACCTAACACATTCTTAAATGCATCTTTTCCATTCACTTTAACAATTAGTTCATCATGGATGGTTTAGTTTGATTGCATATGCAGGTAATGGCTATTGAATTAGGGCCACACAACATCAGAGTAAATTCTATAGCGCCTGGACTTTTTAAATCCGAGATAACAGAGAGTCTCATGCAGAAAGATTGGCTGAACACTGTAGCCTTCAAAACTAGCCCTTTAAGGACATTTGGGACTACTAATCCAGCATTAACAACACTCGTTCGATATCTGGTGGACGACTCTTCTAAATACGTCTCGGGCAACATTTACATCGTTGATGCCGGAGTTACATTACCTGGTTTCCCAATTTTCTCATCTCTTTGAATATCTCTGCTCTGCTCCAAGTATATTACACGGCTTAGAACAGTTAACCTGTAACAGCCTAAATCCACCGCTAGTAGATATTGTCTGCTAGGAAGATATTTTTTTAGACTGTTCTTCGGGGAAATCGATGGCAGCCTCTAGATTTGTGTTACTTTTGCTACTTTAAACAATGTTTAAACCATACTTTTTATGTGTTTGGTGAATTGTTTGGAGACAGAAAAGGAGTCTCCAACAATAATAAATCAATAATAGTTTATTTAAGTATTAATTTAATTTCTTTTTACAAATAAAATAAAATTTTATTAAACCAATGAATTACTTATTTACTAAAATTATTCATTAATTAGCTAACAATATCTAAATTATAATTAATTAGTTAATTGGGAACTCTTAACTACAGTTATAGAGGTACACGAAGCTTTCTGGGGTTAGCATGATAAGTCTCATCACTTACATAGTTGACAAGGAAGGACGTACCATTTGTATGGAATGATGCGTGTAAGACAAACTTTCAAGATCAAAAATAGAGGTTAGTGTTAGCTCTAGTGCTCACATTACCGGAAAGTTGAGAAGGGTACGTGATATATAGTGATACCTCCAAGAAGGGACTAGGATGTGTATTGACACAACACGGTAAGGTGGTTGCTTATGCGTCCCGTCAGTAAATAGAGTATGAGAAAAACTACTCCTCACATGACCCAGAGTTGGTCGCGGTAGTGTTCACATTAAAAATTCGGCGACACTACCTGTATGGAGAGAAACTTAAATCTACACCGACCACAAGAGTACAATATTTTTTCACCCAGAAAGAATTGAGCATGAGACAACTATTTCACCCGGAAAGAACTGAACATGAGGCAACGAAGGTAGTTAGAATTGGTGAATGATTACGAAATAGATATCCAGCATCACCCTGGAAAGACAATTGTGGTTGCAAATATCCTCAGTCAAAAAATGGTACACTCGTCGGAGAGTCACAAGTGCAAGCAAATTTCAATTAATTGTCTTTAGCAGTCACGAATGCAAAAGACATACTTGTCTTTTACAGTTCATTTGATTAACATCAAATTGAATAAAATGAAAAGACTCGTAAAAGGTAATTCTCTAAACATTAAGTTAATTACTTTACATGTATATAGATATTGTTTTTCATGCAAGATAATTTTTTTAGTTTTTATCTTATAAGGCTATAAGACCGAGGAGCATTTAGACCTATGCATTCTGACCAAAGTGGTCTAATGAATTCAAAAACAATAAAATATTGTTAATATTTTATGAATGTGATCGATCATTATTCAATATACAAGTATATTTACCTAATGCAACTTTGTCTGATTTTTTTTCAAAATTTGAAGAAAAATGAGACCAAGGATGACATGAGTCGCTTTGGCCGAATAGTTTAGGCGTGTGCTTGCTAAGTACATAGAGTTTCCCCCGCAAGAGTTCAAATCTCTCAGGTGACGTATTTTGTTAATTCTATTAATGATCGACCTATTACCGAAAATCCTTTCAGCATTTTTTTTTTGTCCATATGCATAAATGTTTCATAAACATCTTGCTACTTGATATTCATAAAAACCTTGTTTTCCTATGGGTCTTTAAGGATAATTTCATCATTTTTCTCTTGGTTTATACCCTAAAAGTTCTAATACTCTAGAGATCTTGCACAAATATAGATATTTTTTTTAAGGTAATAAATAAGTCTCTTGCAAGTTCCTTAACCTTTGAAGTCCTTTAGGATCATAAAAATATTTTAGAACTCTTATAGAGATAGGTGGGTCGTTTACCACCTAAAATTTTGGTCTAAATTCTCAACATATTCCAATGACCTTGTAAAGTTGCGCAAGTTCTTAAACCATGATATAAGGCGAATCATCAAATTCAGTTCGTTTAGAGGCCATTTAGGTCATAAGATAGTGGTACATAATTATAGGTACATTTTGTTCATTTTACACATACCTTTGGTTTAAACCCTTATCATAATCTAATGATCATCAAATTTCATACATAACCTTATCATGTCATATTGAACCTTCTCCTAAAATTTCACGAGCAACAGAATCCATGTAGTGGGTTCGTGACTTAGTGAAATCAATCTATCTATCTATCTATATATATATAGAAAACCTTACTCAATGTTAATTCCAACATTTTCATTTCTTCAAGGTGATTGCTTTCTTGCATCTTCATCAATAGTTTTACTAGTTTCATGTATTGTAATATCCTCTAAGTCAAATTCTCTAAACTTTTAATATCTTCAAGGTCTCATTTTAACAATTTTTCTATAACTATAATGGAAAGGCATCATAATTTTTTTTTAAAAAAACTGGTATTACATAAGCATAGTAGATACCCCTACATTTAATAAAACTTGGAATACTTAAAAATCCAACTTAAAATGAGAGTCTTGAAACCTTAAAATACTCATGGACTTCATAGTAAGACTACCTAGAACCTGAAGGACTACACGTTAATCTGGGTAATTGTCGATAGATTGACAAAGTTGGCCCACTTCCTGTCGGAAAAAGCAACATATACAGTTGACAATTGGGCTCAACTGTATGTGAAAGAGATAGTAAGATTGCATAGAGTCAAAGTGTTGGATCGAGACCAACGCTTTACGTTGGCATTTTGGCACGAACTTTAGAAAGCATTGGGTACTCGTCCCGACTTCAACACTGTCTTCCACTCTCAAACGGATGGTCAGACAGAGCGTTTAAATCAGATCCTAGAGGACATGCTACGCGCTTGCGTTTTAGATTTTAAGAGAAGTTGGGGTTCCAATTTACACCTGATGAAATTTTCATACAACAACTGTAACGACCCTAAATTTCCACATACTCAGAGTCGCTACTAACGTCTCATGCTCATCTATAATGCGGAAATATAACTCTTACATGAACATAGTTGATAACATAAACTTTAAAAAAAAAACGTTTAAAACAACTTCTTCTCTGGAAAACACAGCCATGGTCTTACGTGTTTAAATATGAAATACTGAAATTTAGAGAAAATAAAAACAAATACAAAATAATTTAAAACAATGAAATACAAAACAACCTATTCTAACTTAAGACTAGAAATTTAAATATGAATCTACCCTATGCACGTGCCACAGTCTCTGCTCGCGATGCCGCCGTCCTCCGTACAAGTGCGCCTTGCCTTTACCTGAAAAATGATGTGGCACACGACCTGAGTATTTCAAAGAATACTCAGTAAGTGGCCCCGCTATAGGGGCCATGCAAATGCAAACACATGCAATCATGATTTAGGGACCTATCTCTAATCATCTTAGGGGTGGCCTCCAGTCTCGGACAAATTGGATGTGTAGTACTTCCCTACACACGACTCACACGTGCGAGTGTGAGTCCCCAGGGCGCTCGCACACCCCCTGGACCCTCTGGTCAAGCTAATCTGTAGCGACGTCCGGAGGTCAGCGGAACCCCATAGTGTCATGCGCCTCATGAACACCCTCATCTGTGTGCTTTCGCACCTGTGCGCATTCGCGCTCATCATAAGGTGCGCGTCTGCACTCATCATCTCTAGGGAAAGTAGCCCTATGCTTATGAACATACAAAATGCATGAGGTCCCTCTAAATCCATCGTAATGTCTTTTCTGACACAACCCTCTAGTCTCATCTCTTTGTTACTCTAGGTAACGCATACTCGTGGATATTTATATTAATATCATTTTCATGCTCTTAGGGTTGTGTCCTACGTCGATCTAACGACATGATGCAATATGGCACTCATCATCATCTAGCATGCTCAATATGGAAAACATCATCATATTAAGGTAAAAATCATGCAATCATCATGCTCATCATAATGCCACAACGTGCGTCAAACATATCAAGCTAACTCAACAAAATATGTATATACTGGCACATATCATCAAGCATCATACAATTTATTTAGCCTATCCTATAGTAAGGCCACTTACTTGGTTGGCCTTGGCCGAAGTACTCCCTAAATAGCTAAACGTAAGCTCCGTTCAGTGAGAGCTGCTTCCTACGTCGCTGGGGTTTGTTTCCTTAATCGGGGTCGAAAACAGATCCGGGAGGGTCAAATTTTCTAAAATCTTCTCTCTTTTGTTTTTTTTTTTCTTTGAACTCTAATTCTTTTGAGTCGTTCAATTCTACCTTCATGTCTAATTATTTTAAGCAATTTAAATCTAATTCTTTTAATCACTCTCTATAATTCTTTTAAGGAGTTTGCAGTTTAATTCTATTCTCAGATTTTTTTTTCTTTGGCTTTACTATTCCCAAATCTTACGTTTTTATTTATTTATTTGAATATGTTTTATTTTTTTTTTCTTTGGCTTTACTATTCCCAAATCTTACGTTTTTTTTATTTATTTGAATATGTTTTACCGATCTTCCTTATACTGTTTGTCAAATCTTGGTTCTTTCTTTTTTTATTTGTTTTCCAAATCTTCCTTTTCCCTATCTTCCTTCTCTGTTTTCCAAATCTTAGTCTTTTTTTTATTTGAATATGTTTTACAGATCTTCATTTTCATCATGTTTTCCAAATCTTGTTCTTTCTTTTTTTTTTTTCTCTATTCCCTTCTTCTGATTGTTTGATCTGTTTTCACAGTCTTTCCCTCTTTCTTTGTATTTCTTTTCTCCTGGCTCTTAAGTAATTGCAACATTTAATATCTTTCAATATAAGAAAAAAAAAAGGAAAAGTTATCTGACTACTAACTTTTTCAAATGACATCTCTCTTCAATGATCTGTCTAACCATCTCTCCATTATCTTGCCTTTCTTTTCTCAGAAGATTTATCTGCCTTTCTTCTCCCCAGACATTTTTTTCTTTCTTTTTCTCTAGAATTATTGATGACCAGAATTATTATTATTATTATTATTATTATTATTATTATTATTATTATTATTATTATTATTATTATTATTATTATTATTATTATTATTATTATTATTATTATTATTATTATTATTATTATTATTATTATTATTATTATTATTATTATTATTATTATTATTATTATTATTATTATTATTATTATTATTATTATTATTATTATTATTATTATTATTATTATTATTATTATTATTATTATTATTATTATTATTATTATTATTATTATTATTATTATTATTATTATTATTATTATTATTATTATTATTATTATTATTATTATTATTATTATTATTATTATTATTATTATTATTATTATTATTATTATTATTATTATTATTATTATTATTATTATTATTATTATTATTATTATTATTATTATTATTATTATTATTATTATTATTATTATTATTATTATTATTATTATTATTATTATTATTATTATTATTATTATTATTATTATTATTATTATTATTATTATTATTATTATTATTATTATTATTATTATTATTATTATTATTATTATTATTATTATTATTATTATTATTATTATTATTATTATTATTATTATTATTATTATTATTATTATTATTATTATTATTATTATTATTATTATTATTATTATTATTATTATTATTATTATTATTATTATTATTATTATTATTATTATTATTATTATTATTATTATTATTATTATTATTATTATTATTATTATTATTGTTAACCTAACGGGGCGTTACAACAACAACTTCCAAGCAACCATCAGGATGGCACCGTTCATGGCCTTATATGGAAAACGATGTAGATCCCTGTTATCTTGGGATGAAGTAGACGATAGAGAATTGGTAGAACCCAAATTAGTTCGAGTCACCAATGAGGTCGTTCAAAAAATCTGAGTGAGGATGCGTATTGCTCAAACTAAACAGAAAAGCTACGTTGATGTAAGACGTAGGAGCATAAAGTTCGAAACAGGGGACCTAGTATTCCAGTAGCACCAATGAAATGTGTCTTGAGGTTTTTATTTTGGGAACTAAGCTAGTACATTAAACTACTTGTCATCCTCAAACGGATGGACAAACCAAGGTTGTTAACAGAACCATGACTATTATGCTTAGAGCTATTATTTATAAGAATCTTAAGACTAATTTGCATATAATAGGGTTGTTCATAGCAGTACTAAATGCACATCAGTTGAAATCGTTTATGATTTGTTATATATGTCCTGAAAAAAAATTGTGAATTTCCAAAGTTGAATTTGTTAATAAACAACGCAACCAAGTAAAAGAATAAATTGAGAAGAAAAATTTTAAAGTTGCTTCCTGAGTTAATAAGGGACGCAAGATTATCATGTTCAAGCCAATCGATTGGGTTTGGGTGCATTTTCGAAAAGAAAAATATTATATTCAAAGAAAATCTAAGCTTTTACCACAAGGAGATGGATCTTTCCAAGTTCTTTGAGTGTATCAACAACAATGTTTCTAAAATTGATTTACCAGGTGAGTAGGTGAGTATGGTGTTAGGTTGGGATTCGAGGTTGAACCCTTTTCAAGAGGGAGAGAATGATATGAACCAAGATCAAGAAATTTCCATACTTCAAGGTCCAATTACAAGGGCGAGATCCAAGAAGTTACAGCGCGCTTTAATCAATTATATTCAAGTTATGGTAAGCTCGTTAAAGGAAATTCTAGAAGATGTTGTAGTCATTCTCTACATGTTGTGCAAAATTGAGTTTCAAGACAGAGATGCATTAAATGCATCATAAATCACTTAGACTAAAAATTTTATTATAATTAAAAAAAAAAAATTTGGGTAGAATATAAATAAATATTTTAATAAAAAAAAAATAAAGAAGGTTAAAATGTATTCCATTGCTTGATTGAATTGATATAGCTTTAAAACTTAAAGAAATCATTTCAACAACGAGCTCGAGTGGCCTCTAAAGGGTTTTATAACTTAATTGCTCTTTCCATGTAGAGTTGGTGGTATATTTATTATAGTATTCTATCACCACGTGGGGCTTTAAACAGGAATCCCACATCGCTTAGGAGAAAAATTCACACATCCTATATAAAGAACTTGGTTTAAGCATAAAATTGTCCCTTTGGGGACATCCGATAAAATTGGAACGATACAGAGAAGATTAGCATGGCCCCTGCGCAAGGATGACACGCACAAATCGAGAAATGGTCCAAATTCTTTTTTTATTCTCCAAAACAAGGTGTGGACCAGGGATGACACGCACAAATCGAGAAATGGTCTAAATTTTTTTTTATTCTCCAAAACAAGGTGTGGACCAGTTGTGGACGTGATCAGGATCTCATGTGTGGCAGCGGTTAGAAAAAATTCAAAATCAATATAGAGGTGGGCTTAATGTGGGGTGCGTTGTCCTTATTGGCCTGGACCCTTCCCTATAAGGCTCCACCCTCTGGGTTTAAGCGCCCTCTTGCTACCAATATGTGAAACTCACGGATCGAATTTGAGGGATGGGCGTTGTCTTAAACTTTATAACTTGTCTAAAAAATATTTCTAAAATTTTTAAAATTTTCAATAACATCCTTAAATTTTTAAACAAGTTTAACAAATACTCTTACCCTTAATTTTGGATGAAAATTAATAATACTTTGTTTAAAAAATATGATCCATTTAAAAAATAAATTAATTAAGTATAAATGAGTTAATTTTGAGCAGAGATTGTGGCACGTGGATAGGTTAGACTCGTTTAAATTCCTAATCTTTGGTTAGAATAGGTTGTTTTGCATTTAGTTGTTTTAAATTATTTTGTATTTGTTTTTTTTTTCCCTAAATTTCAGTATTTCGTATTTAAAGACGTAAGACGATGGTGTGTTTTCCAGAGAAGGAGTTGATTTAAGCGTTTTCGAAGTTTATGTTATAAATGATGTTCATTTTAAGATTTACATTTCTGCATTAGAGATGAGCATGAGACGTTATTTGCGACTCTGAGTATGTAGAAATTTAGGGTCCTCACAGTTGGTATCATAGCCTACGATGTAGGCTTGACACGTTCCATGGTCCCAATGTTGATGTCTCGTCACCGTCAGGTACGCCTTGCACAAGATAAGAAAAGAGAAACGTTTTCAAACACTCATGCATTTTTATGTTAACATTACTGAAATTGTTGTGATATTTCACGTATTTATTTAAGAGTATGATGTGATGTGTAGCATGCTATGTGATTTTGTTTGCAATATGATGTGAACTTAGTATGTGTGATGTATAGCATAAGTTAATAAGTAATGAGCCTTAGACTTAAGAGATGCTATCTTGGTTGCTAGGACCAAGACCACACGAAGGAGTAAGAGGAAGGGGACCACCTCTTATTTAATATTGTGTCTAATATATCTTTAATTTTAATTGGATTCTCAAACATCAAATTAAACATCAAATTTAATTAAAATTCTATTTATATGATTCATAATTGGATTTTAATTATAATGTACTAATTTAAGATATAAATTTTAGTAAATTAAGAAGGTGGTTAACTCATATCATGCCTATGAGAGAGAGATTAACTATAGATTAATATAATCCAAACTTGTAGGGGTAGAAATTACATCTCTAGTTATGGAAAAAAAAAATGAAATAAATTACCTTCCTAGTTGTGAAATTGTTATAATTAAATTACGTCTATGGTTGTTATGTTTTTTTTTTAAATAATAAAATTAACATATCAAACGTGGTTTTCCATACCGGTAAAAAGTATTAATTTTTTTTTAAAATAATCATAAAAAAAATTCATCTATAAATTGAATATCAATTCAAATGACAACATCACTCAAGGAAGTGAGAAATTAAGCAAAAGGTTACAATGAACTCTTCTATGTTAAACTTTTTTGTGATTTCATCTTTTGTTTTTATCTTGACGATGCATGGAACGCCATGCTTAGCTTCAGTGGACTCAAAAGCTATGAGGCCACTAAGTGAATGGACCGTGGGGATTGTGAACGAGCTTGGTCAAAATCAGGTCTTGTTCGTTCATTGCAAATCAAAAGATGACGATTTGGGTGACCATAATATAACAAGTGGTCAGACTTATAAATGGCAATTCAAGGAGAATATGACTTCGACTACGCTCTTCTGGTGTACCCTAAGAACTCCAACCAACCAACACGCCAGCTTCGAAGTGTTTTGGAGAGAGAAAAGCGAGTGGCTTGCTTCGCATTGCAATTTTCAATCTTGTCTTTGGTATGCTAGAGATAATGGCATTTATTTGCTCAACATTCCTCAAAGTACTTTCGATCTTATACATAACTGGGAACAGTAGCGGGCCATCTGAGACTTTCAAGATGAGATACCCTTCTTCTAGTGTTCTCACGATCAAATCCACAGCTTAATTGTTCAAAATAAATGAATATACATCTTATTTCAATGAATGTATTATGAAAAATAGCAATTTCTTGATTTGGTTAGAGGTTGAATGTTTGGTTATTGCATCATTCTATTCTTGGTTGAGTTAAGAAAACATTTGAGTATAATTAAAAATTGAAATCAATTTTATTATTAAATAACTTTTTATGTTCCCGATCAAATTTACAGTTTATTAGAATAAAAAATTATTTGTTAAAACATATTTAGTTAGAATTTAAATCATAAAATAATTTAAAATTTAAGGAATAAAACAAAAATATCTAATTATTACAAATGGACAAATCAATTAAAGAAAGAGGAATAATTAAATAAATAAATAAAGTTAATTAAAAATAGATGCCCATAATTTGTCATTACCATTTGACCTAAAGCCGATAAAGGCAAGGTGCACTTGTACGGAGGACGGCGGCATCGCGAGCAGAGACTGTGACACGTGCATATGGTAGACACGTTTAAATTCTTAATCTTAAGTTAGAATAGGTTGTTTTGCATTTTATCGTTTTAAATTATTTTGTATTTGTTTTTATTTTTTCTAAACTTCCGTATTTCGTATTTAAACACGTAAGACCATTGCTATGTTCTCCAGAGAATAAGTTGTTTTAAGCGATTTCAAAGTTTATGTTATAAATGATGTTCATTTTAAGATTTACATTTCCACATTAGAGATGAGCTTGAGACGTTATTTGCGACTCTGAGTATGTGAAAATTTAGGGTCATTACACTCAGTTTTTATGGTTTAGCATTAATAATAATTTTGATTATTTTAGTTTAAATTTAACATTATGCATTTATGAAAAATTATAGAATTTTAGTATAATCTTGAACAATATGTTATTTGAACACTGTGATTAGTATATAAGAGCATCATGTTCAAAAAATAACCTAAATACTTTACAGTAAATGAATAAAGTTGAGTATCTTTCTCACAGCAACATTGATACGACTCACTTTATAATTGTAACAGATGATTGGATCCAAATCGTAAGTATGAAGACATAAGAATAAGGGCATTTTACACAAATTTTGTCCGTGATGATTAGATCACGTAATATTTAACAACTCCTTCCTCAACTCCTCTCCTCAACTCCTTCTCCAACCAAAGAACGATGGTTCTGCCATCGAGAAAAAGATAACATAAAAGAAAAGATTTCAGATTAAAAAAAAAAAAAAGGTATATTTGTCCGTGAGAGAAAAAGGATATTGGCCTTCAATATAAAAATTGACCTCTAAACTCTTTTCTTTTTATATTGTTGTAGTTATTTACATTTTAGTTATTGTTACAAAAAAAAAATTAGTCACCATCAATATTTTTTTTTAAGAAAAAAAAAAGTGAGGGTGGAATTGATTTAAATAGGCAAAAAATTAAGTTTGAACAAAATTAAATGAAAAACCTGAAATAGAGATAGAAGAAAACGAAGATTTGGAGATGATTAATTATTTTTTTAAATTATCTATGTGATTCAAGGAGTAAAAAATATTGGTAATTTTTATATGTACTACCAAATCCAACCTAATTTCGATGAATAATAGATGATAGGTCATGAAAAGGAACGTCTTTTGAGTCAAGAAAGTAGAGAATACAACAACTATATCTTTTAAAAAAAGAGTAGTAATAAAAGAAAATGAAATTTTTAATAAAAATAAAATTATATATACGAATATATATATTCCAAGACAAAGTCTCTGATGCTCCGATGAAGTCTAGCACATGAAGCATTGTAAAATATAGAGAATTGAACTTGAAATTGATGTCATGGAGCCACGTAGGTTGACTTGGATAAAAAGAACAAAAATGGAACTTTCATTAAGGATAGATTAGTGACACCAGCTAAGCTAATCAGGTAAGTAAGCTTAGTATAGGATAGGCTAGAAATTGTATGAATTGATGGTGTTAATATAACACATGCGGAAGCAATTTAGATCTTAGGCACTTTTAGAACATCAACTATAGTAAATAATTAGCATGTTCATAAGTATTAAAACTTAATGAGTTTAGATACTAACCTTTTGTAGTTCAAACTCCTTTTTCCTCACGAACTGGTTTCGAACCACCACTAGTGTTTTCTCCACTATCCTCCGGGTTTAGAACGGGATTGTGGAATCCGGTGAGTGACTAAACTTGGGAGGGATTTTGTATATGTGAAGAGAGTGTTTGTGAGAGGTTTTTCTCAAGGCTTTTCATCAAGAAGAAAAGATCTTCCATGTACCATGATCACTCTATTTAAAGAGTCATGTTTGCATGTTCATACAAATTTGAGATCACCAAATTTTGACACTTAAAATTCCACTCAAATGTTTGGGATGATGTGGCAAGCATGCATGTTTGAGTTAACCAAATTTTGACACTCAAAATTCCACTCGTTAACCTAACAGTGTTACATTTCATTTCATTTATCGTGATATCATGTCATTCATAACATCTTGTATACATACAATTTAGAAAACATAACATAACGCTCCATGCTTTTAACATGTTGTTTCATAACGTGCAATTCATACAACAATTACCTCAATGATCACACAAAACAATCTAAAAATAACATATCACATCACAATATATCATATCATAAATATGTCATATCATAAACACTTCGTGGTCATATCGTTCCCTAACTTATCATAGCCTTAACGTTCTTATACCTATCACAGTCATATCGTTACGTGAACGTACCTTAGTCATACAATCACAGGAATGTATCATAACGCTATCGTTCTATCAATCTATCACAATCCTATCCCTTTCTACCCATATCCTAACCATGTTATTTCATCAATCTCCCCTATCCATAGCACTCCGGTATGTAACCTAACCTTAGAAGTTCAAGATATGAAGTTTGATTACAACGAAGATCGGTGAGTTTCACATATGGGTAGCAAGAGATTGATTAAACCAAGAGGGTGGAGCATTATATGGAAGGGTCCAGACCAATAGAAGTGACTTAAACCAAGAGGGTGGAGCATTACCTCAATCATCACACAAAACATGCTAGAAGTGACTTAAAAATTTGACATCACAATCACTGACTATGCTTTTTGGAATCTCATGCAATCGCACAACTTCCTTGAAGAATAAGTGAGAAATATGTTTTGCATTATCAGTTTTGTGACAAAGAATAAATGAACCATTTTACTAAATCGATCAACCACAACAATAATGTTATCATAATCTTTCCTAGTCCTATGTAAAACTGAAACAAAATCCATTGATATATCAATCCAATGATCATTAGGAACAAGTAGTAGAGAATATAAACCATGTGGTTGAAGCCTAGGAACGAGCATAGAACACGTCTTGATAAAACAAATCATTTGTGTTCAAAACCCAACAACTTAGCATTCAAAGTATTGAGGAGGACAGAACTTCGTGATAAAGCATTTGCAACAATGTTCTCCTTACCTTGTTTATATTTTATGATGTAAAGAATATTTCAATAAATTCCAACCACTTGACATATCGTCTATTGAGTTTATTTTGTCCTCTCAAATACTTTAAACTTTCATGGTTCGTATGAAAACAAACTCCTGAGTCCAAAGATAATGTTGCTAGGTTTGTAATGCACGAACCAACATAAAACTCTTTGTCATAAGTTGGATACCTCAAAGATGCACCAACCAACTTCTCACTAAGGAACATTAAAGGTCTTTGATTTGTATTATACGACACCTATCCCTACTCCACTAGCATCACATTCAATTTCAAAATTTAGCTCAAAATTATGTAATGCAAGCTAGGGAGCAGAACTTAATTTTTCTTTCAAAGCGTTAAAAGCAAGTTCTTAATCTTTTTCCCATACAAAAGATACATTTTTCTTAACAAGTTCATTCAAGGGTGAAATAATTGTACTAAAATCCTTAATGAACCCATGGTAGAAACTTGCACGACCATGAAAACTTCTTACCTCACTTATACTCTTAGGTGTAGGCCAATATTTTATAGCCTTCACGTTCTCCTCATCAATCTCGACACCATTAGATGAAACAACAAACCCAAGAAAGTTAAATTTTCCATGCAAAAGCTACATTTCTTTAAATTTACATATAAACATTCGTTTCTCAAAGTAGTCAAAACATTACGTACATGCGTAACATGATCATCTAACAATTCAGAGTAAACAAGCATGTCATCAAAATAAAAACCACAAACTTATCTAAGTATTCTCGTAAGACATGGTTGATTAATCTCATGAATGTACTAGGTGCATTAGTTAATCCAAAAGGTATAACCAACCATTCATAAAAACCATACTTCGGTTTTAAAGTTGTTTTTCACTCATCTTCAATATGCATGCGAATTTGATGAAACCCATATTTTAAATCAATCTTAGTTAAAAGACTACATCCATGCAACTCATCAACCATATCATCTAATATAGGGAATTTGATGTCTATATACTTTATAGTTATCTTGTTTATATCTCTACAATCGACTTACATAGGCCATGAACCATCTATCTTAGGCAAAAGAATAACGGGAATAGAACAAGAACACAAACTTTCAAGTACATACCTTTTAGCAAAGAGTTCACTCACTTGCCTTTATATCTCTTGGGCCTCCTTTGGGATTAGTACTATATGTTTAACGATTTGGAATGGACGCTTAAGGAATGAAGTCAATCTTGTGCTCAATCCCTCTAAGTGGTGGCAAACCACTAGGCATCTCCTCTGAAAATAAATCTTCAACCTCTTGCAAAAGTAAACAAAATCACTAAGCAAAAAAAGGTTAAGCTTGTTAGTAAAGAAACAAGAACCCTTGCACATAAGTACAATAATAGTCTGGTGAGAGAGCAAAACATTCCTACCCTCACTTCATCTAACAAACAAGCTCAATTTGACTTTTCTCTCTCTTGTTAAAGATCATGTATTTGTTTAGATTGCTGTGTTAGTATCTAATTAAATCTCGTTAGGGTTAGATTTAGTTTTTGATAGGATTTAGTTTTGATTTTATTTGATTTTGATTTGTTTACTGGTTTGTTACCAGATTTTCTCCCGATATTTTAGGTAGATTTTCTGAATATCTTTTGTATTCTCTGTATAAATATGGAGCATTCTTGCTCCTTAAAATTCAATCTTCTCATCAATCATTCAATCAATCCCTATTTCACTAACAATTGGTATCAGAGCTATCTTCTTAAGGGATCTGTGAGATCAAAATGGGAGGAGAATCCAGTTTTTCCGCTGTTGCACCACCATTTTTCGATGGAGACAATTATCAAATGTGGGCAGTTCGTATGGAGACTTATTTGGAGGCCTTGGATCTTTGGGAAGTAATAGAAGAGGATTACGAGGTTCCTCCGCTTCCAGCAAATCCTACTGTAGCACAAATCAAATTACAGAAGGAAAAGAAGACAAGGAAATCAAAGGCGAAAGCTTGCCTATTTGCCGCTGTATCACAAATGATCTTCATGCGAATAATGTCCCTCAAAACAGCAAAGGAAATCTGGAATTATCTCAAGGCCGAATATGAAGGAGATGAGAGGATTCGTGGAATGAAAGCCCTAAATTTGATTAGGGATTTCGAGTTGCAGAAGATGAAGGAGTCAGAGTCGGTGAAAGAGTACTCTGACAGACTGCCAACAAGGTGAGATTGTTTGGTTCTGTTTTAAATGATTCAAGGATCGTTGAAAAGCTGCTAGTCACTGTTCCAAAGAAGTTTGAAGCCACCATTACTACCCTGGAGAACATCAAAGACTTGTCAAAGATTTCTCTTACAGAGCTCTTGAATGCTTTACAAGCACAAGAGCAAAGGAGGTCTATGAGGCAAGAAGGGGTGATTGAAGGTGCCTTACGTGTTAAGCATCAAGACAGCAGCAGGTATAAAAACAATAAAAATTTCAAAAATCAATTGACGTATGGAGATTCATCTGCCAATTATCAGAAGACAAAAGGAGGAGGTTTCAAAAAATCCTATCCACCTTGCCACCATTGTGAGAAGAAAGGTCATCCACCATACAAGTGTTGGAGAAGACCTGACGCCTTCTGCTCCAAATGCAATCAACTTGGACATGAAGCTGTGATCTGCAAAGCCAAAGATCTGGTGAAAGAAGTAGATGCACAGGTAGTTGATCAAGAAGAAGAAGAAGAAGAAGAAGAAGAAGAAGATCAATTGTGTATGGTCACTTCTTCCTCAAGCAAAGAATCAAGCGAGAGCTGGTTGATTGACAGTGGGTGCACAAATCACATGACATATGACAAGGAGTCTTTTGAGGAATTAAGAGACACCGAAGAAGATAAGAGAGTGAAGATTGGCAATGGTGAACACTTGGAAGTCAAGGGTAAAGGCACAGTAGCTCTAACAAGTTATGAAAGTACAAAATTTATTCCAGATGTTTTATTTGTGCCTAAAATTAATCAAAATATCTTAAGTGTTGGTCAGTTACTTGATAAAGGCTATAAAGTATTGTTTGAGAATAAGCCATGCTTGATCAAAGATGCTAGTGGCAAAGACTTGTTCAATGTCAAAATGGAAGGAAAAAGCTTTGCTCTAAATCCGACGGCCTTTATATCCAGAGTTAGTGCCACTGAGATTTGGCACAAAAGACTTAGACACTTTCATCATCGAGGTTTGCTTCAGATTCATTCAAAGAAGCTGGTAGAAGAACTCACTGACATTGATGAGGACATGTCTCCTTACCGTACTTGTAATTTTGGGAAGCAACATAGACGACCCTTTCCTAAACAGACATGGAGAGGCTCGAAAAAGCTGCAACTGGTTTATACTAAGCTTTGTAGTCCTCAGCGAACACCATCATTAAATGGTAATCTTTATTACATTGCTTTTATCAATGATCTAACAAGAATGTGTTGGATATTCTTGCTGAAGCAAAAGTCAGAAGTTGCGGGTGTATTTTGGAAGTTCAAAGCCAAAGTTGAGAATGAAGATGCATGCTTGATTCAGACTATAAGATCAGATAATAGCAAGGAGTACACTTTAGAAACTTTTAACCGGTTTTGGGAAGAGGCTGAAATTGAACATCAATTGACAACACATACACTCCTCAACAGAATGACGTCACTGAAAGGAGGAATAAATTCATAATGGAAATGATGAGATGCATGCTTCATGAGAAGGATCATCCAAAACATTTTTGGGGAAAAGCAGCAAACACTGTTGTGTGCTTGCAAAATCGAATTTCAACAAAAGCTGTGAAGGATCTGACACCATTTGAAGTTTGGTATGGTTACAAACGTTCTTTAAAGTTCCTTAGAGTATTTAGGTGTCTTTGCTTCACTCACATTCCATAGATCAAGCGTGATAAGCTTGACAAAAAGTCAGAAGTTGGCATCTTTGTTGGGTATAGCACTATATCCAAAGCTTATAAAGTTTTTCAACCACACACTAGTCATGTTATTGTGAGCCGAGATGTTCATTTTGCTGGAAATGAGCAATGGAATTGGGAAGAACTCACGAAGGTGAATCAGATTTCTAATGCACCAAACAATTTCTTTAGTAGCATGTTAGAAGAGTCTGAAGATAAACGACTAGAAGAGTCTGAAGATGAACGACAAGATGCTTCGGTTGATGATGCACCTGTCAGAGGAGGAGCTTTCAGTGATCAAGAAAAACCAAACTTGGGAGTTGGTTGATCGACCTCTAAACAGAAAGATAATTAGAGTAAGATGAGTGTTCAGAAAAAAGCTTGGAGTTCACAGCATCTAAACAAGGAGGAGTGTTAAAGATCATGTATTTGTTTAGATTGCTGTCAGTTAGTATCTAATTAAATCTCGTTAGGAGTTAGATTTAGTTTTTGATTTGATTTGATTTTGATTTGTTTACTGGTTTGTTACCAAATTTTCTCCCGATATTTTAGGTAGATTTTCTGAATATCTTTTGTATTCTCTGCATAAATATGAAGAATTCTTGCTCTTCAAAATTCAATCTTCTCATCAATCATTCAATCGATCCCTATTTCACTAACATCTCTCTTCTTTAATCTCTAGGTTGAGTGCTACTATCTTGGTTTTAAACTCTTTTTTTTCACTTAATTCTTTTTCGATCTCTACCTTTGCATAAGCCTCTTGCATTTTCTTTTCAAATTTGCAACGATCAATAAGGACATCTTTTGGAGACAATGGAATTAGAGTATTTTTCTACCATTGTGAGTAAAAGAGTATCAGTTTGCATACCCATCGTACATTACCCGACGATCAAATTGTCAAGGTCTCTATAGTAGTAAATCTCCAACATTCATGGATACAACATCACATAAAATATCATCAACCCATTTTTCAATAGTAAAAGAAACCAGAGCTTGTCAAGATACCCTTACTTCTCCACAATCACTCAACCATTGAAGCTTCTATGGTCTAGGATGTGGTTCAGTCTTTAACTTAAGTCTCTTGAAGCTTGCAGTAATCCGCCATGGACTTGCTTCCTTTTTTCAATCCTTGAAGCTCTTGCATCATGTCCCGTTGAAAATATTTTGGAACAAAACACTTCCTCATGGACTCTTTGAAATCGTACCATGAATCGATTGGTGCTACAAGATTTCTTCTCCTACTTGACATCAATTTATACATAAAGTTTGAATTGAGCAATGCATAATATTCCTTTCTTTTCATCACTAAAATTATGACAATTGAATACCGACCCCACCCTTTTTCCCATTCAAGGTACTCCGCTTGATTGATGTTTCCATAAAAATTTAAAAATTTTAATTTGACGCACTCCATGTTCGATCAATTTCGTTCACAAGGAACTCGTTGTTGAAAATTATGATGTATTCTTCCATGGCCTCTCCCTCACATCAAGGCACGACTAACCGCATGTTGATCGTCCTCTTGTTGATCAAAACTATCTCCCTTGTATTGATTTGCATGTTCTGGACATGGTGGAATCCTCTCTCTAGCTTGATTTTGAATCTCCAATCTTCCTATTCATCTCTTGCTTGATAAGGAAACTTTGACCAATTGGATCTAAGAACCCTCATCAGCGTCTGGATATGCAAACCCGTAGTTCAAAAATTCTAAAACCCACAAATAAATTTGATTTCACCGAGGAATAGTTAGACCCAGATTACCTTATTATCAAATATGTAAGGGCAATAACATTTTTTGAGATTTGAATGACTCCAAAAGCAAGATTGATCCTACCAAGCTTAAATAATTCTAAAATAGAATTTAACTATGTAAAACTCAATCACTCGACAAAGGCTGTTTTTACTTTACATAATTGTTGTCTTCATATATATCAGTTAGTTTTAGATGGGAATTGTTGACAGTTTGTTTAAAAAAAACATTTAAACTGTCAAAAGAATTTTAAAAAACACTCTTGAATCTTTTAAAGTTTCATTAATACCTTAAATTTTTTTTAAAACTTCAGAAAAAACTTTGAACTTCGTTACAAATTACTCATGAACTTTTAAATATGACATTAAAAGGTTTGAAGAGGTATCTTTTGTTCATATATTGATGATAAATAAAATTGTGTAAGTTTATTTATAAATGTAAAGGGTGTTAATCTTTCTTTTAAAAAGTTTAAAGGTATTAATAAAACCTTAAAATTTAAAGATATTTTAAAACAAATAACTTAGATGGAAAATGTATGTTTTAGATGTTATTAAAAGTTTATAAGTATTTTTTTTTTTATTTCCTGAAAGATTAAGAATATTTTTATTTAAGTTTTACATTAAACATATTTTTTAATTTTTTAATTTTTTAATTTTTTTTTTTTTTTTTTACAATTTTTAAAATTTTTGTTTTTCAATTTTGAAAATTAAACTCCATTTCGTTGTAAATTCATGTTTTTTTTTTTTTTTTTTTTTTTTTTTTTTTTTTTTTTTCTTTTTATGAAAAGTGAAATCTATGGTAGAAAAAGGATGAAAATTTGGCATACTTTTTTAATTTTTTTTTCTCGAATAAATTTCCATGTTTTTTTTTTTTTTTAAATCTTTTATTTAACTAGAGAAGATAAGAACGTTTAAAGATTCATCAAAGTTTTAACCACCCAAAATGTATAAAATTTTATAAAATTTAGTTTATATATATATTAAATTAAATAGAGAAATGGTATAATATTATCTACTTCCATCATAAACCCATCAACCTTAAATTAAGTAAAACAACTTAACAATGTTGTTATGTTCAAGAAACCTAAAACTAGGCTGTACTTACAACTCAAAATATCTTATATAAGTTTATAAACAACAAAAGCAAGTATACTTAAAACAAGGTTGTCGTAAGTACTCACCCTCCTCAATCATACAGCGTCGTTCATATGATATTACTCGAGGTGGTGTCTCTATCAAGGTTGTCGTATTTGTTGGCACTATCGGATTTGGTGGAGGTACTGATGTCTGAACATCTATTCCAGGTATTTCAGCCATAGGACTTGCTTGATTAACTACTGAAGGTGTAGATGTTGTCGAAGCTGTTTGACTCCTACAATTAGCAAGAGCCACCTGCACTGCCTGGTTAACCATGCTATGGATCAGTGACGGTAATGCCTCCAAGGTAATAACAACGGTCGGATGATCCCTGGATGCCGCAGGTACAGTAGGCTCTAGGTCTACCTATGTTGGATCAATCCCCTCTTGAGGCTACTCCTCAATCTCCAAGTCCACTTCAGACATGTTGGGTTCCATATTCCTAAATAATACCATATCTATCACACAAATAAATTATTGGTCACGACCAATTCTTTTAAACTTTAAATAATACTTCACACAACATACTTCTATACCACTCATATACAACTAAAGCTGGACTAGAGGGATCTATATTGTCTATCCTAGACGGTCTATGTTGAAATAAAATCCACTCTAAAACCAATTTGTTGAAATAAAATTCGCTCTGTTTAACATAACAATCCACTCTGATACTAATTTGTAGAAAATAGACGCTCGCTCTGAAACTAACTTGTTTAAATAACTCTCACGAAGCTGTGAAGGAGGTGTCGAGAGGGGAGAAACAAGGGGACAAAAGAAATTCTGAAAAACTCTTTTCTATTACACTGTACACTTTCGTCTGTGTCTCTTGGTCTCTGCCTCTTGAATTTTAGAATGAAAACGAATCAATTTATAGGGTATCTAAGATCTAAAATTAGCCCACTTTGTATTCTTGGCCCTTTATTTTTTGTTTATCTTTTTCTTTTTAGACTCAAATTTCAAAAGCGTTGCTAAATTTAACAAAATAAAAAAAACTATCCTTTTTTCTTTCTTTTTTTTTCATTTAAGTTTATTCCCAACAAAACTTACCCCATACATCTATTCAATCATTCCATTTTTTTTTCATTTAAGTTTATTCCCAACAAAACTTCCCCATAAACTTAAATGATCTATTCAATGATTCCACCTGCGTTATTTTCGTTTTCTCGAGCTCAGTCGTGGTTTCTTCAGTTTTCTCTCCTTGTCCTCGAGCGGCAAACTAAGCTTGTCATTCTCTAATGAGACTTTATTTGGATCTTCTCGAGAACAACCCATCTGAGACACCAAGTCTTCATTTCTCCCGTTCTCAGCCACGTTTGACTCAGACATCATGGCTTTGTTCAGTTTACTCAATTCCCTTCACAAATCCACAACGACATTTACAGCTAGCATTTTTGCTTCCTCCATTTTGGCTTTATCACGAGTGAGTATCTCAATCGTGTGTCGTAAATTTACTGCCTGTTGGATTTGATTCAGGTTCACATCGAGTGAGTCTCTCTGTTGAGTCAGCATCTCTATATCTTTCTCCTCCCTCACTAGCTCGTCCACTAGAGCCTCAATCTCCATCAACAAGTCATTATCTTTCTCCATACCTCCATCAACTTTCTTCTTAAGATCAGAGATTACCTGTCCATTCTCTTCCTTCTCCTGTTTGAGATAGGAGGAACTCTCACTCACCTCATCAATTTCCTTCTCTAACTTTCAACCTTTATTTCTAACTCTTCCTTTTCTTCTTCCATTTTCATCCTCTTTCTTCTTTCTTTCTCGAATTGCCTTTTCGGTCATTGGAGCTCTCTGTTATTCGGTTGTTCATCTTTCTTCAATTTTCTCGTCTCCGCTATCAGGATTTCGCCACATCTGCTGCGCATCACCTCATTTCCAACAGTTTCCACTACCTCACGACTATTGTCATCGTCTTTCGCACTGCCATGTTCAAAGATGATATTTTTAGCATCTGCCAGAAGACATACAAGGTGTACCTCGTCTGTTGATTCATACAAATCTCGCAAACTCCGCATTTTGGGTTGTCGTGGTTCATCTTCATCATCAGAAATTTTGAGTCTGTTGGTGCACTTGTTGGTGCAGCAACTGATGATTCTCCTACATCATATTGACTTCTGTCGAATTGTTCCAGTCCCATTCGCTTGCTTCATTTACTTGCACATCGCGACTCACTATCACCATCTTGCTAATTGGGTCAAGTAGTTTGTATCCTTTTGTCTTCTCATCATATCCAATAAAGATATACCTTTTGCATTTGTCTTCGAGCTTCGTTCTTCGTTGGTCCGCTACGTGAGCATAAGCCATACTACCGAATACTTTGAGATGAGAGATTGTACGCTTTTCTCCGCAACAAGCCTCTTGTGGTGTTTCATCATCTAACTTCTCATGTAGACATCGATTCTATATGTAGATGACGCATTGCACGGCTTCTGCCAAAATTCCTTCGGCATCCTTTTGCTCTTGAGCATTGAGCGAACCATGTCAAGAATGGTCCGGTTCTTTCTCTCGGCCACACCATTTTGTTGAGGGGTGTACGGTGCGCTTAGAAATCGCCTTATGCCTCGTTCCTTGTAGTACTCCATGAAAGCCGTCAAAGTATACTCGCCACCTCTATCGGATCATACAGCTTTGATGTGTCTACCAGTTTCCTTCTCCACCATTACATTGAACTTTTTGAACACCTCCAATGCCTTAATGTAAGTTCGATTTTTGTTCTTTTTATCCAAGTCAACCTACGTGGACCCATGACATCAATTTCAAGTTCAATTGTCTATATTTTACAATGCTTCATCGGTTAGACTTCATCCGAGCATCACAGACTTTGTCTTGGAATATATATATTCGTATATATAATTTTATTTTTATTAAAAATTTCATTTTCTTTTATTACTACTGTTTTTTAAGAAGATATAGTTGTTGTATTCTCTACTTTCCGTTCCTTTTCATGACCTATCATCTATTATTCTTCAAAATTAGGTTGGATTTCGCACTACATATAAAAATTACCAATACTTTTCACTGCTTGAATCACATAGATAATTTTAAAAAATAATTAATCATCTCAAAATCTTGGTTTTCTTCTCTCTCTATTCCAAAGTTCTTCATTTAATTTTGTTGAAACTTAATTTTTGGCCTATTTAAATCAATTCCACCCTCACTTTTTTTTTCTTATAAAAAAAGTATTGATGGGGACTAATTTTTTTTGTAACAATAACTAAAATCTAAATAACTACAAGAAAAGAGCTTTTTTATATTGAAGGTCAATATCCTTTTTCTCTTGCGACATAAATATACCTTTTTTTTTAATCGAAATCTTTTTTTTTATGTTATCTTTTCCTTGATGGCAGAATCATTCTGCAGTTGGGGAAGGAGTTGAGGAGAGATAGTTGAGGAAGGAGTTGAGCACAGAGATTGATTGAGAGAGATGAGTTATTTTTATTTATTTATTATTATTATTATTATCATTATTTTATTATCATTTGTACCGTTGTTACACATTCTCACCCATATATATCAAAGGATAAGCTCTTAGAGATAGAAGTTCATAATTAGTTTAGAATGAACATCAAACCGAATAGTAAAATATAAATTTTCTAAGTTAACTGATTTATAAAGAGAAATTAAATATTACGTGATCTAATCTTACACAAACTATTGTGTAGAATGCTCTTATTCTTATGTCTTCATACTTATGATTTGGATCCAATCATCTGTTACAATTATAAAGTGGGTCGTATCAATGTTGCCGTGAGAAAAAGATACTCAACTTTATTCATTTACCGTAAAGTATTTAGGTTATTTCTTGAACATGATGCTCTTATATATTAATCACAGTGTTCAAATCACGTATTGTTCAAGGTTATACTAAAATTCTATAATTTTTCATAAATGCATAATGTTAAATTGAAACTAAAATAATCAAAATTATTATTACTGCTAAACCATAAAAAGTGAGTGTAATGACCCTAAATTTTCAGATACTCAGAGTCGCAAATAACGTCTCATGCTCATCTCTAATGCGGAAATGTAACTCTTAAAATGAACATTATTTATAACATAAACTTTGAAAACGCTTAAAACAACTTCTTCTCTGGAGAACATAGCAATGGTCTTACGTGTTTAAATACGAAATACTGAAGTTTAGAAAAAAATAAAAACAAATACAAAATAATTTAAAACGATAAAATGCAAAACAACCTATTCTAACTTAAGACTAAAAATTTAAACGTGTCTACCCTATGCACGTGCCACAGTCTCTGCTCGCGATGCCGCTGTCCTCCGTACAAGTGCACCTTGCCTTTACCGGCTTTAGGTCAAACGGTATTGACAAATTATGGGCATGTATTTTCAATTAACTTTATTTATTTATTCCTCTTTCTTTAATTGATTTGTCCATTTTACAAAATTTGATAATTAGATATTTTTGTTTTATTCCTTAAATTTTAAATTATTTTATGATTTAAATTCTAACTAAATATGTTTTAACAAATAATTTTTTATTCTAATAAACCGTAAATTTGACCGGGATCATAAAAAGTTATTTAATAATAAAATTGATTTCAATTTTTAATTATACTCAAATGTTTTCTTAACTCAACCAAGAATAGAATGATGCAATAACCAAACATTCAACCTCTAACCAAACCAAGAAATTGCTATTTTTCGTAATACATTCATTGAAATAAGATGTATATTCATTTATTTTGAACAATTAAACTGTGGATTTGATCGTGAGAACACTAGAAGAAGGGTATCTCATCTTGAAAGTCTCAGATGGCCCGCTACTGTTCCCAGTTATGTATAAGATCGAAAGTACTTTGAGGAATGTTGAGCAAATAAATGCCATTATCTCTAGCATACCAAAGGCAAGATTGAAAATTGCAATGCGAAGCAAGCCACTCGCTTTTCTCTCTCCAAAACACTTCGAAGCTGGCGTGTTGGTTGGTTGGAGTTCTTAGGGTACACCAGAAGAGCGTAGTCGAAGTCATATTCTCCTTGAATTGCCATTTATAAGTCTGACCACTTGTTACATTATGGTCACCCAAATCGTCATCTTTTGATTTGCAATGAACGAACAAGACCTGATTTTGACCAAGCTCGTTCACAATCCCCACGGTCCATTCACTTAGTGGCCTCATAGCTTTTGAGTCCACTGAAGCTAAGCATGGCGTTCCATGCATCGTCAAGATAAAAACAAAAGATGAAATCACAAAAAAGTTTAACATAGAAGAGTTCATTGTAACCTTTTGCTTAATTTCTCACTTCCTTGAGTGATGTTGTCATTTGAATTGATATTCAATTTATAGATGAATTTTTTTTATGATTATTAAAAAAAAAATTAATACTTTTTACCGGTATGGAAAACCACGTTTGATATGTTAATTTTATTATTTAAAAAAAAAAAAACATAACAACCATAATTTAATTATAACAATTTCACAACTAGGAAGGTAATTTATTTCATTTTTTTTTCCATAACTAGAGATGTAATTTCTATCCTACAAGTTTGGATTATATTAATCTATAGTTAATCTCTCTCTGATGGGCATGATATGAGTTAACCACCTTCTTAATTTACTAAAATTTATATCTTAAATTAGTACATTATAATTAAAATCCAATTATGAATCATATAAATGGAATTTTAATTAAATTTGATGTTTAATTTGATGTTTGAGAATCCAATTAAAATTAAAGATATATTAGACACAATATTAAATAAGAGGTGGTCCCCTTCCTCTTACTCCTTCGTGTGGTCTTGGTCCTAGCAACCAAGATAGCATCTCTTAAGTCTAAGGCTCATTACTTATGAACTTATGCTATACATCATGCATACTAAGTTCACATCATATTGCAAAAAAAATCACACAGCATGCTACACATCACATCATACTCTTAAACAAATACGTGAAATATCACAACAATTTCAGTAATGTTAACATAAAAATGCATGAGTGTTTGAAAACGTTTCTCTTTTCTTATCTTGTGCAAGGCGTACCTGACAGTGACGAGACATTGACGTTGGGACCATGGAACGTGCCAAGCCTACATCGTGGGATAGTCTACAAAATCTAAAATTTGGCTCTGATACCAACCGTGACGACCCTAAATTTCTACATACTCAGAGTCGCAAATAACGTCTCATGCTCATCTCTAATGCGGAAATGTAACTTTTAAAATGAACATCATTTATAACATAAACTTCGAAAACGCTTAAAACAACTTCTTCTCTAGAAAACACAGCCATCGTCTTTGTTAGACGAACACGACTCTCCACAATGGTATGATATTGTCCACCATGAAGTCCATGACTATTTTAAGGTTTCAAGACTCTTATTTTATGTTAGATTTTTAAGTATCCCAAGTTTTATTAAATGTAGGGGTATCTACTATGCTTATATAATACCAGTTTTTAGAGACTTCTTGGTACTACAAAGTATATATATATATATATAGATTTCACAAAGTCACGAACCCATGATAAGCGTCTAAACCAAGGGTATGTGTGAAATGAACAAAATGTATGTATCTATGATTATGTACCTCTAGCTTTAGAAGGTCATTGGAATATGTTTGTTATCTATTTGAATTAACAAAACACGTCGCCTGATGGCTTCGAACTCTCGCGGGGAAACCCCATGTACTTAGCAGGCACACGCCTTAACCACTCGGCCAAAGCGACTCATGCCATCCTTGGTCTCATTTTTCTTCAAATTTTGAAAAACTTTGACAAGGTTGCATTTGGTAAATATACCTATATATTGAATAAGCATCAATCACGTGGATAAAATATTAACAATATTTTATTGTTTTTGCATTCATTAGACCACTTGGTCAGAATGCATAAGCCCAAATGCTCTTTGGTCTTATACCCTTATAGGATAAAAGCTAAAAAAATTATCTTGCATGAAAAACAATATTTATATACACGTAAAGTAATTAACTCTAATGTTGAGAGAATTACTTTTTACGAGTCTTTTCATTTCATTCAATTTGATGTTAATCAAATGAACTGTAAAAGACAAGTATGTCTTTTGCATTCGTGACTGCCAAAGACAATTAATTGAAATCTGCTTGTACTCGTGACTCTCCGACGAGTGTACCATTTTTCGACTTAGGACATTTGCAACCACAATTGTCTTTCCAGGGTGGTGCTGGATATCTATTTTGTAATCATTCACAAATTTTAACCACCTTCGTCGCCTCATGTTCAATATTTTCTGGGTGAAATAGTTGCCTCATGCTCAATTCTTTCTGGGTGAAAAAATATTTTACTCTCATGGTCGGTGTAGATTTAAGTTCCTCTCCATACAGGTAGTGTCGCCAAATTTCATTTTCTTTTATTACTACTGTTTTTTTTAGAAGATATAGTTGTTGTATTCTCTACTTTCCGTTCCTTTTCATGACCTATCATCTATTATTCTTCAAAACTAAGTTGGATTTCGCAGTACATATAAAAATTACCAATATTTTTCACTGCTTAAATCACATAGATAATTTTAAAAAATAATTAATCATCTCAAAATCTTCGTTTTCTTCTATCTCTGTTCTTCATTTAATGTTATTCAACCTTATTGATGGTGACTAATTTTTTTTTGTAACAATAACTAAAATCTAAATAACTACAAGAAAAGAGCTTAGGGATCAATTTTTATATTGAAGGTCAATATCCTTTTTCTCTCACGCATAAATATACTTCTTTTTTTTTTTTTTAATCTGAAATCATTTCTTTTATGTTATCTTTTTGTTGATGGTAGAATCATTCTGTAGTTGGGGAAGGAGTTGAGGAGAGATAGCTGAGGAAGGTAGTTGGCCGAATCTGAAATCATTATGTAGTTGGCAGAATCAGGACATATATAAACTTCGAAAACGCTTAAAACAACTTCTTCTCTGGAGAACGTAACAATGGTCTTAGGTGTTTAAATAGAAAATAATTTAAAATGATAAAATGCAACACAACATATTCTAACTTAAAACTAGGAATTTAAACTTGTCTACCCTATGCACGTGCCACAGTCTCTGCTCGCGATGCCGCCGTCCTCTATACAAGTCCACCTTACCATTACCGGCTTTAGGTCAAACGGTAATGACAAATTCTGGCATCTATTTTTAATTAACTTTATTTATTTATTTATTTATTCCTCTTTCTTTAATTGATTTGTCCATTTTACAAAATTTGATAATTAGATATTTTTGTTTCATTCCTTAAAATTTAAATTATTTTATGATTAAAATTCTAACTAATTATGTTTAAAAAATAATTTTTTTTTTCTAATAAACGGTAAATTTGACCGGGATCATAAAAAGTTATTCAATAATAAAATTGATTTCAATTTTTAATTATACTAAAATGTTTTCTTAACTCAACCAAGAATAGAATATGCAATAACCAAACATTCAACCTCTAACCACACCAAGAAATTGCTATTTTTCGTAATACATTCTCTAATATCATTGAAATAAGATGTATATTCATTTATTTTGAACAATTAAACTGTGGGTTTGATCGTTTGAACACCAGAAGAAGGGTATCTCATCTTGAAAGTCTCAGATGGCCAGCTATTGTTCCCAGTTATGTATATGATCGAAAGTACTTTGAGGAATGTTGAGCAAATAAATGCCATTATCTCTAGCATACCAAAGGCAAGATTGAAAATTGCAATGAGAAGCAAGCCACTCGCTTTTCTCTCTCCAAAACACTTCGAAACTGGCGTGTTGGTTGGTTGGAGTTCTTAGGGTACACTAGAAGAGCGTAGTCGAAGTCATATTCTCCTTGAATTGCCATTTATAAGTCTGACCACTTGTTACATTATGGTCACCCAAATCGTCATCTTTTGATTTGCAATGAACGAACAAGACCTGATTTTGACCAAGCTCGTTCACAATCCCCACGGTCCATTCACTTAGTGGCCTCATAGCTTTTGAGTCCACTGAAGCTAAGCATGGCGTTCCATGCATCGTCAAGATAAAAACAAAAGATGAAATCACAAAAAAGTTTAACATAGAAGAGTTCATTGTAACCTTTTGCTTAATTTCTCACTTCCTTGAGTGATGTTGTCATTTGAATTGATATTCAATTTATAGATGAATTCTTTTTATCATTATTTAAAAAAAAAAATTAATACTTTTTACCCTTATGAAACCACATTTGATAGGTTAATTTTATTATTAAAAAAAACATAATAAACATAGACGTAATTTAATTATAACAATTTCACAATTAGGGAGGCAATTTATTTCATTTTTTTCCATAACTAGAGATGTAATTTCTATCCTACAAGTTTGGATTATATTAATCTATAGTTAATCTCTCTCTCATGGGCATGATATTAGTTAACCACCTTCTTAATTTACTAAAATTTATAGCTTAAATTAGTACAATATAATTAAAATCCAATTATGAATCATATAAAAATGGGATCCTCCTCCCAAACCTTTCTTAATATCTTTCTTAATAAATTTGATGTTTAATTTGATGATTGAGAATCCAATTAAAATTAAAGATATATTAGACACAATATTAAATAAGAGGTGGTCTCCTTCCTCGTCTTACTCTTTCGTGTGGTCTTGGTCCTAGCAACCAAGATAGCATCTCATAAGTCTAAGGCTCATTACTTATGAACTTATGCTATACATCACACATACTAAGTTCACATCATATTGCAAACAAAATCACATAGCATGCTACACATCACATCATACTCTTAAATAAATACGTGAAATATTACAACAATTTCAGTAATGTTAACATAAAAATGCATTAGTGTTTGAAAACGTTTCTCTTTTCTTATCTTGTGCAAGGCGTACCTGACGGTGACGAGACATCGACGTTGGGACCATGAAACGTGTCAAGCCTACATCGTGGGCTAGTCTACAAAATCTAAAATTTGGCTCTAATACCAACCGTGACGACCCTAAATTTCTACATACTCAGAGTCGCAAATAACATCTCATGCTCATCTCTAATGCGGAAATGTAACTCTTAAAATGAACATCATTTATAACATAAACTTCGAAAACGTTTAAAACAAATTCTTCTGTGGAAAATACAGCCATCGTCTTACGTGTTTAAATACGAAATACTTATAGTTAGGGAAAATAAAAACAAATACAAAATAATTTAAAACGACGAAATGCAAAACAACCTATTCTAACCTAAGACTAGGAATTTAAATATGAGTCTACCCTATGCACGTGTCACAGTCTCTGCTCAAAACTAACTCGTTTAGATTAATTAATTTATTTGGTTAATAGAGACAAAAATGTATATATATATATCACTCACTCCCTCCCGGTTTAAATGGATGATATTTTTTAAACAAAGTATTATTAGTTTCCATCCAAAATTAGGGACAAGAGTACTTGTTAAACTTGTTTAAAAATTTAATGATATTATTGAAAATTTTAAAAATTTTAGAAATATTTTTTAGACAAGGTATCAATTTAGAAAACATAACATAATGCTCCATGCTTTTAACATGTCGTTTCACAACTGTAATTCATACAACAATTACCTCAATCATCACACAAAACAATCTAAAAATAACATATCACATCATAATATATCATATCATAAATATGTCATATCATAAACACTTCGTGGTCATATCGTTCCCTAACTTATCATAGTCTTAACGTTTTTATACCTATCACAGTCATATCGTTACGTGAACGTACCTTAGTCATACAATCACAGGAATGTATCCTAACGCTATCGTTCTATCAATCTATCACAAACCTATCCCTTTCTACCCATATCCTAACCATGTTATTTCATCAATCTCCCCTATCCATAGCACTCCGGTATGTAACCTAACCTTAGAAGTTCAAGATATGAAGTTTGATTACAACGAAGATCGGTGAGTTTCACATATGGGTAGCAAGAGATTGCTTAAACCAAGAGGGTGGAGCATTATAGGGAAGGGTCTAGACCAAAAGGGACAACACACCCCACATCAAGCCCACCTCTATATTGATTTTGAATTTGTTCTAACCGCTTCCACACATGAGATCCTGGTCACCTCTACAATGGGTCCACACCTTGTTTTGGAGAATAAAAAAAAAATTGGACCATTTCTCAATTTATGCGTGTCATTCTTGTGCAGGGGTCATGCTAATTTTCTCTGTATCGTTCTAATTTTATCGGATGTCCCCGAAGGGACAAACTTATGCTTCTACAAAGTTCTTTATATAGGATGTGTGAATTGTTCTCCTCGGCAATGTGGGATTCTTGTTTAAAGCCTCACATGGAGATAGAATACTATAATAAATATACCCCCAACCCCACGTGGAAAGAGCAATGAAGTTATAAAACCCTTTAGAGGCCACTCGAGTTCATTGTTGAAATGATTTCTTTAAGTTTTAAAGCTCTATCAATTCAATCCAGCAATGGAATCCATTTTAAGGTTCTTTATTTTTTTTATTAAAATATTTATTTATGTTCTACCGATTTTTTTTTTTAAATTATAGTAAAATTTTTATTCTAAGTGATTTATGATGCCTTTAATGCATCTACGTCTTGAAGCTCAATTTTGCACAATAGGTAGGGAATGACTACAACATCTTCTAGAATTTCCTTTAACAAGCTTACCATAACTTAAATATGATGGATTAAAGCTCGCTGTAACTTCTTGGATCTCGTCCTTGTAGTTGGACCTTGAAGTATGAAAATTCCTTGATCTTGATTCATATCATTCTCTCCCTCTTGAAAAGGGTTCGACCTCGAATCCCAACCTATCACCATACTCACCTGGTAAATCAATTTTAGAAACATTGTCATCAATACACTCAAAAAACTTGGAAAGGTCCATCTCTTTGTGGTAAAAGCTTAGATTTTCTTTGAGTAGAATGTTTTTCTTTTCGAAAATGCACCCAAACCCAATCGATTGGCTTGAACATGATAATCTTACGTCCCTTATTAATTCAAGAAGCAACTTTAGAATTTTGCTTCTCAATTTATTCCTTTACTTGGTTGTGTTTTTTATTAACAAATTCGACTTTGGAACTTGCATCAAAATTCACAATTTTTTTTCGAGACATACATAACAAATCAATGAGAACTAATGGATTAAAGCCATAAACGATTTCAACATATGTGCATTTAGTACCCTATTATATGCAAATTCGTCTTAAGATTCTTATAATAATAGCTCTCAGCATAATAGTCATGGTTCTGTTAACAAATTCGGTTTGTCCATCCGCTTGAAGATGACAAGTAGTTTAATGTCCTAGCTTAGTTCCCAAATTACCCCACAAAACAAGCTAGAAGTGACTTAAAAATTTAACATCATGATCACTAACTATGCTTTTTGGAATCCCATGCAATCTACAACTTCCTTGAAGAATAAGTGAGAAATATGTTTTGCACTATGAGTTTTGTGACAAAGAATAAATGAACCATTTTACTAAATCGATCAACCACAACAATAATGTTATCATAATCTTTCCTAGTCCTATGTAAAACTGAAACAAAATCCATTGATATATCAATCCAATGATCATTAGGAACAAGTAGTAGAGAATATAAACCATGTGGTTGAAGCCTAGGAACGAGCATAGAACACGTCTTGATAAAACAAATCATTTGTGTTCAAAACCCAACAACTTAGCATTCAAAGTATTGAGGAGGACAGAACTTCGTGATAAAGCATTTGCAACAATGTTTTCCTTACCTTGTTTATATTTTATGATGTAAAGAATATTTCAATAAATTCCAACCACTTGACATATCGTCTATTGAGTTTATTTTGTCCTCTCAAATACTTTAAACTTTTATGGTCCGTATGAAAACAAACTCCTGAGGCCAAAGATAATGTTGCTAGGTTTGTAATGAACGAACCAACATAAAACTCTTTGTCATAAGTTGGATACCTCAAAGATGCACCAACCAACTTCTCACTAAGGAACATTAAAGGTCTTTGATTTTGTATTATACGACACCTATCCCTACTCCACTAGCATCACATTGAATTTCAAAAGTTAGCTCAAAATTATGTAATGCAAGCTAGGGAGCAGAACTTAATTTTTCTTTCAAAGCGTTAAAAGCAAGTTCTTGATCTTTTTCCCATACAAAAGATACATTTTTCTTAACAAGTTCATTCAAGGGCGAAACAATTGTACTAAAATCCTTAGTGAACCCATGGTAGAAACTTGCACGACCATGAAAACTTCTTACCTCACTTATACTTTTAGGTGTAGACCAATATTTTATAGCCTTCACGTTCTCCTCATCAATCTCGACACCATTAGATGAAACAACAAACCCAAGAAAGTTAAATTTTCCATGCAAAAACTACATTTCTTTAAATTTACATATAAACATTCGTTTCTCAAAGTAGTTAAAACATTACGTACATGCGTAACATGATCATCTAACAATTCAGAGTAAACAAGCATGTCATCAAAATAAAAACCACAAACTTATCTAAGTACTCTCGTAAGACATGGTTGATTAATCTCATGAATGTACTAGGTGCATTAGTTAATCCAAAAGGTATAACTAACCATTCATAAAAACCATACTTCGGTTTTAAAGTTGTTTTTCACTCATCTTCAATATGCATGCGAATTTGATGAAACCCATATTTTAAATCAATCTTAGTTAAAAGACTACATCCATGCAACTCATCAACCATATCATCTAATATAGGGAATTTGATGTCTATATACTTTATAGTTATCTTGTTTATAGCCCTACAATCGACTTACATAGGCCATGAACCATCTATCTTAGGCAAAAGAATAACGGGAATAGAACAAGAACACAAACTTTCAAGTACATACCTTTTAGCAAAGAGTTCACTCACTTGCCTTTATATTTCTTGGGCCTCCTTTGGGATTAGTACTATATGTTAAACTCTTTTTTTTCACTTAATTCTTTTTGATCTCTACCTTTGCATAAGCCTCTTGCATTTTCTTTTCAAATTTGCAAGGATCAATAAGGACATCTTTTGGGGACAATGGAATTAGAGTATTTTTCTACCATTGTGAGTAAAAGAGTATCAGTTTGCATACCCATCGTACATTACCCGACGATCAAATTGTCAAGGTCTCTATAGTAGTAAATCTCCAACATTCATGGATACAACATCACATAAAATATCATCGACCCATTTTTCAATAGTAAAAGAAACCAGAGCTTGTCAAGATACCCTTACTTCTCCACAATCACTCAACCATTGAAGCTTCTATGGTCTAGGATGTGGTTCAGTCTTTAACTTAAGTCTCTTGAAGCTTGCAGTAATCCGCCATGGACTTGCTTCCTTTTTTCAATGCTTGAAGCTCTTGCACCATGTCCCGTTGAAAATATTTTGGAACAAAACACTTCCTCATGGACTCTTTGAAATCGTACCATGAATCGATTGGTGCTACAAGATTTCTTCTCCAACTTGACATCAATTTATCTACCAAGTTTGAACATATTGTTTGAATTGAGCAATGCATAATATTCCTTTCTTTTCATCACTAAAATAATGACAATTGAAAACTGACCCCACCCTTTTTCCCATTCAAGGTACTCCGCTTGATTGATGTTTCCATAAAAATTTGAAAATTTTAATTTGACGCACTCCATGTTCGATAAATTTCGTTCACAAGGAACTCGTTGTTGAAAATTATGATGTATTCTTCCATGGCCTCTCCCTCACATCAAGGCACGACCAACCGCATGTTGATCGTCCTCATGTTGATTAAAACTATCTCCCTTATATTGATTTGCATGTTCTGGACGTGGTGGAATCCTCTCTCTAGCTTGATTTTGAATCTTCAATCTTCCTATTCATCTCTTGCTTGATAAGGAAACTTTGACCAATTGGATCTAAGAACCCTCATCAGTGTCTGGATATGCAAACCCGTAGTTCATAAATTCTAAAACCCACAAATAAATTTGATTTCACCGAGGAATAGTTAGACCCAGATTACCTTATTATCAAATATGTAAGGGCAATAACATTTTTTGAGATTTGAATGACTCCAGAAGCAAGATTGATCCTATCAAGCTTAAATAATTCTAAAATGGAATTTAACTATGTAAAACTGAATCTCTCGACAACGGCTCTTTTTACTCTACATAATTGTTGTCTTGATATATATCAGTTAGTTTTAGATGGGAATTTTTGACAGTTTGTTTAAAAAAAACATTTAAACTGTCAAAAGGATTTTAAAAAACACTCTCGAATCTTTTAAAGTTTCATTAATACCTTAAATTTTTTTTAAAACTTCAGAAAAAACTTTGAACTTCGTTACAAATTACTCATGAACTTTTAAATATAACATATAAAAGTTTGAAGAGGTATCTTTTGTTCATATATTGATGATAAAAAAAATTGTGTAAGTTTATTTATAAATGTAAAGGGGTTAATGTTTCTTTTAAAAAGTTTAAAGGTATTAATGAAACCTTCAAAATTTAAAGATATTTTAAAACAAATAACTTAGATGGAAAATGTATGTTTTAGATGTTATTAAAAGTTTAAAGGTATTTTTTTTGACTTCGGAAAAGATTAAGAATATTTTTATTTTAGTTTTACATTAAACATATTTTTTAATTTTTTAATTTTTTTTTCTTTTACAATTTTTAAAATTTTTGTTTTTCAATTTTGAAAATTAAGCTTCATTTCTTTGTTAATTCATGCTTTTTTTTTTTCTTTTTTTTTTTTTTTTGTTATGAAAAGTGAAATCTATGGTAGAAAAAGGATGAAAATTTGGCATACTTTTTTAATTATTATTTTTTTCTCAAATAAATTTCCACGTTTTTTTTCTTTTTTTTTTAATCTTTTATTTAACTTGAGAAGATAAGAATGTTTAAAGATTCATCAAAGTTTTAACCACCCAAAAGGTATACAATTTTATAAAATTTACTTTATATATATTAAATTAAATAGAGAAATTGTATAATATTATGAACTTCCATCATAAACCCATCAGCCTTAAATTAAGTAAAAACAACTTAATAATGTTGTTATGTTCAAGAAACGTAAAACTAGGCTATACTTACAACTCAAAATATCTTGTATAAGTTTATAAACAACAAAAGCAAGTATACTTAAAACAAACTCAGATTTAAAAAGAATTCCTTAAAGTCTCCAACTCAGTTGACTCGTCATCTCGATCGCTCTGCATCATAGAAAGAAAAATTAAAATAATTTTCATGAGCAATTAATTTATTCAGTAAGTAGCTAACTTGTCTTTCACAAGTTTTATTATTCATCTCTCGAGCTATTCTTAAGTTTTATTCACCAATGATTCCTAGTTTCTTTTACTGCAATCTTTTTTTCATTAAAAGGTATTCCAACTATTTAAAGCTTAAGTTATTGACTCTTTATATGCTTAATTAGAATTTTTGGACATGTATGTTCACTTGCTCTCGGGCAAATACAACTTGTCTACTAACCTCTCTAGTGGCCTGTAATGTCATACAATCCAACGGTTAAAAATTCTCATTCTCCTTAACTTAGCACACAGCGCGTCGTCGAGGTATTGTGAGAATTAGTAGTCTAACAGATTCTTATATGGCCCTTGGCATTCGCATTCTATTTAAATGAAAAGGACTTGATTTTGATTCTTGGATGTTAACGGTAAGCATAACCTAGAGTCATATGGATAAAGTACCTGTTATTACGGTATTGGCATCCTCTACTACTCTGCTTGTCGTGGCATAGACTTTACTTCAATCCCCTCTTGAGGCTACTCCTCAATCTCCAAGTCCACTTCAGACATGTTGGGTTCCATATTCCTAAATAATACCATATCTATCACACAAATAAATTATTGGTCACGACCAATTCTTTTAAACTTTAAATAATACTTCACACAACATACTTCTATACCACTCATATACAACTAAAGCTGGACTAGAGGGATCTATATTGTCTATCCTAGACGGTCTATGTTGAAATAAAATCCACTCTAAAACCAATTTGTTGAAATAAAATTCGCTCTGTTTAACATAACAATCCACTCTGATACTAACTTGTTTAAATAACTCTCACGAAGCTGTGAAGGAGGTGTCGAGAGGGGAGAGACAAGGGGACAAAATAAATTCTGAAAAACTCTTTTCTATTACACTGTACACTTTGGTCTGTGTCTCTTGGTCTCTGCCTCTTGAATTTTAGAATGAAAACGAATCAATTTATAGGGTATCTAACATCTAAAATTAGCCCACTTTGTATTCTTGGCCCTTTATTTTTTGTTTATCTTTTTCTTTTTACGACTCAAATTTCAAAAGCGTTGCTAAATTTAACAAAATAAAAAAAACTATCCTCTTTTCTTTCTTTTTTTTATTCAAGTTTATTCCCAACAAAACTTACCCCATACATCTATTCAATCATTCCATTTTTTTTTTCATTTAAGTTTATTCCCAACAAAACTTCCCCATAAACTTAAATGATCTATTCAATGATTCCACCTGCGTTATTTTCGTTTTCTCGAGCTCAGTCGTGGTTTCTTCAGTTTCCTCTCCTTGTCCTCGAGCGGCAAACTAAGCTTGTCATTCTCTAATGAGACTTTATTTGGATCTTCTCGAGAACAACCCATCTGAGACACCAAGTCTTCATTTCTCCCGTTCTCAGCCACGTTTGACTCAGACATCATGGCTTTGTTCAGTTTACTCAATTCCCTTCACAAATCCACAACGACATTTACAGCTAGCATTTTTGCTTCCTCCATTTTGGCTTTATCACGAGTGAGTATCTCAATCGTGTGTCGTAAATTTACTGCCTGTTGGATTTGATTCAGGTTCACATCGAGTGAGTCTCTCTGTTGAGTCAGCATCTCTATATCTTTCTCCTCCCTCACTAGCTCGTCCACTAGAGCCTCAATCTCCATCAACAAGTCATTATCTTTCTCCATACCTTCATCAACTTTCTTCTTAAGATCAGAGATTACCTGTCCATTCTCTTCCTTCTCCTGTTTGAGATAGGAGGAACTCTCACTCACCTCATCAATTTCCTTCTCTAACTTTCAACCTTTATTTCTAACTCTTCCTTTTCTTCTTCCATTTTCATCCTCTTTCTTCTTTCTTCCTCGAATTGCCTTTTCGGTCATTGGAGCTCTCTGTTATTCGGTTGTTCATCTTTCTTCAATTTTCTCGTCTCCGCTATCAGGATTTCGCCACATCTGCTGCGCATCACCTCATTTCCAACAGTTTCCACTACCTCACGACTATTGTCATCGTCTTTCGCACTGCCATGTTCAAAGATGATATTTTTAGCATCTGCCAGAAGACATACAAGGTGTACCTCGTCTGTTGATTCATACAAATCTCGCAAACTCCGCATTTTGGGTTGTCGTGGTTCATCTTCATCATCAGAAATTTTGAGTCTGTTGGTGCACTTGTTGGTGCAGCGACTGATGATTCTCCTACATCATATTGACTTCTGTCGAATTGTTCCAGTCCCATTCGCTTGCTTCATTTACTTGCACATCGCGACTCACTATCACCATCTTGCTAATTGGGTCAAGTAGTTTGTATCCTTTTGTCTTCTATCATATCGAATAAAGATATACCTTTTGCATTTGTCTTCGAGCTTCGTTCTTCGTTGGTCCGCTACGTGAGCATAAGCCATACTACCGAATACTTTGAGATGAGAGATTGTACGCTTTTCTCCGCAACAAGCCTCTTGTGGTGTTTCATCATCTAACTTCTCATGTAGACATCGATTCTATATGTAGATGACGCATTGCACGGCTTCTGCCAAAATTCCTTCGGCATCCTTTTGCTCTTGAGCATTGAGCGAACCATGTCAAGAATGGTCCGGTTCTTTCTCTCGGCCACACCATTTTGTTGAGGGATGTACGGTGCGCTTAGAAATCGCCTTATGCCTCGTTCCTTGTAGTACTCCATGAAAGCCGTCAAAGTATACTCGCCACCTCTATCGGATCATACAGCTTTGATGTGTCTACCAGTTTCCTTCTCCACCATTACATTGAACTTTTTGAACACCTCCAATGCCTCAATGAAAGTTCGATTTTTGTTCTTTTTATCCAAGTCAACCTACGTGGACCCATGACATCAATTTCAAGTTCAATTCTCTATATTTTACAATGCTTCATCGGTTAGACTTCATCCGAGCATCACAGACTTTGTCTTGGAATATATATATTCGTATATATAATTTTATTTTTATTAAAAATTTCATTTTCTTTTATTACTACTGTTTTTTAAGAAGATATAGTTGTTGTATTCTCTACTTTCCGTTCCTTTTCATGACCTATCATCTATTATTTTTCAAAATTAGGTTGGATTTCGCAGTACATATAAAAATTACCAATATTTTTCACTGCTTGAATCACATAGATAATTTTAAAAAATAATTAATCATCTCAAAATCTTGGTTTTCTTCTCTCTCTATTCCAAGTTCTTCATTTAATTTTGTTGAAACTTAATTTTTGGCCTATTTAAATCAATTGCACCCTCACTTTTTTTTTTTTTTTTTTTTATAAAAAAAGTATTGATGGGGACTAATTTTTTTGTAACAATAACTAAAATCTAAATAACTACAAGAAAAGAGCCTTTTTTATATTGAAGGTCAATATCCTTTTTCTCTTGCGACATAAATATACCTTTTTTTTTAATCGAAATCTTTTTTTTTTATGTTATCTTTTCCTTGATGGCAGAATCATTCTGCAGTTGGGGAAGGAGTTGAGGAGAGATAGTTGAGGAAGGAGTTGAGCAGAGAGATTAGTTGAGAGAGATGAGTTATTTTTATTTATTATTATTATCATTTGTACCGTTGTTACACATTCTCACCCATATATATCAAAGGATAAGCTCTTAGAGATAGAAGTTCATAATTAGCTTAGAATGAACATCAAACCGAATAGTAAAATATAAATTTTCTAAGTTAACTGATTTATAAAGAGAAATTAAATATTACGTGATCTAATCTTACACAAACTATTGTGTAGAATGCTCTTATTCTTATGTCTTCATACTTATGATTTGGATCCAATCATCTGTTACAATTATAAAGTGGGTCGTATCAATGTTGCTGTGAGAAAAAGATACTCAACTTTATTCATTTACCGTAAAGTATTTAGGTTATTTCTTGAACATGATGCTCTTATATATTAATCACAGTGTTCAAATCACGTATTGTTCAAGGTTATACTAAAATTCTATAATTTTTCATAAATGCATAATGTTAAATTGAAACTAAAATAATCAAAATTATTATTACTGCTAAACCATAAAAAGTGAGTGTAATGACCCTAAATTTTCAGATACTCAGAGTCGCAAATAACGTCTCATACTCATCTCTAATGCGGAAATGTAACTCTTAAAATGAACATTATTTATAACATAAACTTTGAAAACGCTTAAAACAACTTCTTCTCTGGAGAACATAGCAATGGTCTTACGTGTTTAAATACGAAATACTGAAGTTTAGAAAAAAATAAAAATAAATACAAAATAATTTAAAACGATAAAATGCAAAACAACCTATTCTAACTTAAGACTAGGAATTTAAACGTGTCTACCCTATGCACGTGCCACAGTCTCTGCTCGCGATGCCGCCGTCCTCCGTACAAGTGCACCTTGCATTTACCGGCTTTAGGTCAAACGGTATTGACAAATTATGGGCATGTATTTTCAATTAACTTTATTTATTTATTCCTCTTTCTTTAATTGATTTGTCCATTTTACAAAATTTTATAATTAGATATTTTTGTTTTATTCCTTAAAATTTAAATTATTTTATGATTTAAATTCTAACTAAATATGTTTTAACAAATAATTTTTTATTCTAATAAACCGTAAATTTGACCGGGATCATAAAAAGTTATTTAATAATAAAATTGATTTCAATTTTTAATTATACTCAAATGTTTTCTTAACTCAACCAAGAATAGAATGATGCAATAACCAAACATTCAACCTCTAACCAAATCAAGAAATTGCTATTTTTCGTAATACATTCGATGAAATAAGATGTATATTCATTTATTTTGAACAATTAAACTGTGGATTTGATCGTGAGAACACTAGAAGAAGGGTATCTCATCTTGAAAGTCTCAGATGGCCCGCTACTGTTCCCAGTTATGTATAAGATCGAAAGTACTTTGAGGAATGTTGAGCAAATAAATGCCATTATCTCTAGCATACCAAAGGCAAGATTGAAAATTGCAATGCGAAGCAAGCCACTCGCTTTTCTCTCTCCAAAACACTTCGAAGCTGGCGTGTTGGTTGGTTGGAGTTCTTAGGGTACACCAGAAGAGCGTAGTCGAAGTCATATTCTCCTTGAATTGCCATTTATAAGTCTGACCACTTGTTACATTATGGTCACCCAAATCGTCATCTTTTGATTTGCAATGAACGAACAAGACCTGATTTTGACCAAGCTCATTCACAATCCCCACGGTCCATTCACTTAGTGGCCTCATAGCTTTTGAGTCCACTGAAGCTAAGCATGGCGTTCCATGCATCGTCAAGATAAAAACAAAAGATGAAATCACAAAAAAGTTTAACATAGAAGAGTTCATTGTAACTTTTTGCTTAATTTCTCACTTCCTTGAGTGATGTTGTCATTTGAATTGATATTCAATTTATAGATGAATTTTTTTTATGATTATTTAAAAAAAAATTAATACTTTTTACCGGTATGGAAAACCACGTTTGATATGTTAATTTTATTATTTAAAAAAAAACATAACAACCATAGACGTAATTTAATTATAACAATTTCACAACTAGGAAGGTAATTTATTTCATTTTTTTTCCATAACTAGAGATGTAATTTCTACCCCTACAAGTTTGGATTATATTAATCTATAGTTAATCTCTCTCTGATGGGCATGATATGAGTTAACCACCTTCTTAATTTACTAAAATTTATATCTTAAATTAGTACATTATAATTAAAATCCATAAATGGAATTTTAATTAAATTTGATGTTTAATTTGATGTTTGAGAATCCAATTAAAATTAAAGATATATTAGACACAATATTAAATAAGAGGTGGTCCCCTTCCTCTTACTCCTTCGTGTGGTCTTGGTCCTAGCAACCAAGATAGCATCTTTTAAGTCTAAGGCTCATTACTTATGAACTTATGCTATACATCACGCATACTAAGTTCATATCATATTGCAAAAAAAATCACACAGCATGCTACACATCACATCATACTCTTAAACAAATACGTGAAATATCACAACAATTTCAGTAATGTTAACATAAAAATGCATGAGTGTTTGAAAACGTTTCTCTTTTCTTATCTTGTGCAAGGCGTACCTGACAGTGACGAGACATTGACGTTGGGACCATGGAACGTGCCAAGCCTACATCGTGGGATAGTCTACAAAATCTAAAATTTGGCTCTGATACCAACCGTGACGACCCTAAATTTCTACATACTCAGAGTCGCAAATAACGTCTCATGCTCATCTCTAATGCGGAAATGTAACTCTTAAAATGAACATCATTTATAACATAAAGTTCGAAAACGCTTAAAACAACTTCTTCTCTAGAAAACACAGCCATCGTCTTTGTTAGACGAACACGACTCTCCACAAGGGTATGATATTGTCCACCATGAAGTCCATAACTATTTTAAGGTTTCAAGACTCTCATTTTATGTTAGATTTTTAAGTATCCCAAGTTTTATTAAATGTAGGGGTATCTACTATGCTTATATAATACCAATTTTTAGAGACTTCTTGGTACTACAAAGTGTATATATATATATATATAGATTTCACAAAGTCACGAACCCATGATAAGCGTCTAAACCAAGGGTATGTGTGAAATGAACAAAATGTATCTATGATTATGTACCTCTAGCTTTAGAAGGTCATTGGAATATGTTGAGAATTTTAGGGTCCTTGCAACACTTTTGCTCGTTTGTTATCTATTTGAATTAAACACTTTTGCTCGTTTGTTATCTATTTGAATTAAACTCTTGCGGGGAAACCCCATGTACTTAGCAGGCACACGCCTTAACCACTCGACCAAAGCAACTCATGCCATCCTTGGTCTCATTTTTTTTCAAATTTTGAAAAACTTTGACAAGGTTGCATTTGGTAAATATACCTATATATTGAATAAGCATCAATCACGTGGATAAAATATTAACAATATTTTATTGTTTTTGCATTCATTAGACCACTTGGGTCAGAATGCATAAGCCCAAATGCTCTTTGGTCTTATACCCTTATAGGATAAAAGCTAAAAAAATTATCTTGCATGAAAAACAATATTTATATACACGTAAAGTAATTAACTCTAATGTTGAGAGAATTACTTTTTACGAGTCTTTTCATTTCATTCAATTTGATGTTAATCAAATGAACTGTAAAAGACAAGTATGTCTTTTGCATTCGTGACTGCCAAAGACAATTAATTGAAATCTGCTTGTACTCGTGACTCTCCGACGAGTGTACCATTTTTCGACTTAAGACATTTGCAACCACAATTGTCTTTCCAGGGTGGTGCTGGATATCTATTTTGTAATCATTCACAAATTTTAACCACCTTCGTCGCCTCATGTTCAATATTTTCTGGGTGAAATAGTTGCCTCATGCTCAATTCTTTCTGGGTGAAAAAATATTTTACTCTCATGGTCGGTGTAGATTTAAGTTCCTCTCCATACAGGTAGTGTCGCCAAATTTCATTTTCTTTTATTACTACTGTTTTTTTTAGAAGATATAGTTGTTGTATTCTCTACTTTCCGTTCCTTTTCATGACCTATCATCTATTATTCTTCAAAACTAAGTTGGATTTCGCAGTACATATAAAAATTACCAATATTTTTCACTGCTTAAATCACATAGATAATTTTAAAAAATAATTAATCATCTCAAAATCTTCGTTTTCTTCTATCTCTGTTCTTCATTTAATGTTATTCAACCTTATTGATGGTGACTAATTTTTTTTTGTAACAATAACTAAAATCTAAATAACTACAAGAAAAGAGCTTAGGGATCAATTTTTATATTGAAGGTCAATATCCTTTTTCTCTCACGCATAAATATACTTCTTTTTTTTTTTTTTAATCTGAAATCATTTCTTTTATGTTATCTTTTTGTTGATGGTAGAATCATTCTGTAGTTGGGGAAGGAGTTGAGGAGAGATAGCTGAGGAAGGTAGTTGGCCGAATCTGAAATCATTATGTAGTTGGCAGAATCAGGACATATATAAACTTCGAAAACGCTTAAAACAACTTCTTCTCTGGAGAACGTAACAATGGTCTTAGGTGTTTAAATAGAAAATAATTTAAAATGATAAAATGCAACACAACATATTCTAACTTAAAACTAGGAATTTAAACTTGTCTACCCTATGCACGTGCCACAGTCTCTGCTCGCGATGCCGCCGTCCTCTATACAAGTCCACCTTACCATTACCGGCTTTAGGTCAAACGGTAATGACAAATTCTGGCATCTATTTTTAATTAACTTTATTTATTTATTTATTTATTCCTCTTTCTTTAATTGATTTGTCCATTTTACAAAATTTGATAATTAGATATTTTTGTTTCATTCCTTAAAATTTAAATTATTTTATGATTAAAATTCTAACTAATTATGTTTAAAAAATAATTTTTTTTTTCTAATAAACGGTAAATTTGACCGGGATCATAAAAAGTTATTCAATAATAAAATTGATTTCAATTTTTAATTATACTAAAATGTTTTCTTAACTCAACCAAGAATAGAATATGCAATAACCAAACATTCAACCTCTAACCACACCAAGAAATTGCTATTTTTCGTAATACATTCTCTAATATCATTGAAATAAGATGTATATTCATTTATTTTGAACAATTAAACTGTGGGTTTGATCGTTTGAACACCAGAAGAAGGGTATCTCATCTTGAAAGTCTCAGATGGCCAGCTATTGTTCCCAGTTATGTATATGATCGAAAGTACTTTGAGGAATGTTGAGCAAATAAATGCCATTATCTCTAGCATACCAAAGGCAAGATTGAAAATTGCAATGAGAAGCAAGCCACTCGCTTTTCTCTCTCCAAAACACTTCGAAACTGGCGTGTTGGTTGGTTGGAGTTCTTAGGGTACACTAGAAGAGCGTAGTCGAAGTCATATTCTCCTTGAATTGCCATTTATAAGTCTGACCACTTGTTACATTATGGTCACCCAAATCGTCATCTTTTGATTTGCAATGAACGAACAAGACCTGATTTTGACCAAGCTCGTTCACAATCCCCACGGTCCATTCACTTAGTGGCCTCATAGCTTTTGAGTCCACTGAAGCTAAGCATGGCGTTCCATGCATCGTCAAGATAAAAACAAAAGATGAAATCACAAAAAAGTTTAACATAGAAGAGTTCATTGTAACCTTTTGCTTAATTTCTCACTTCCTTGAGTGATGTTGTCATTTGAATTGATATTCAATTTATAGATGAATTCTTTTTATCATTATTTAAAAAAAAAATTAATACTTTTTACCCTTATGGAAACCACGTTTGATAGGTTAATTTTATTATTAAAAAAAACATAATAAACATAGACGTAATTTAATTATAACAATTTCACAATTAGGGGGCAATTTATTTCATTTTTTTCCATAACTAGAGATGTAATTTCTATCCTACAAGTTTGGATTATATTAATCTATAGTTAATCTCTCTCTCATGGGCATGATATTAGTTAACCACCTTCTTAATTTACTAAAATTTATAGCTTAAATTAGTACAATATAATTAAAATCCAATTATGAATCATATAAAAATGGGATCCTCCTTCCAAACCTTTCTTAATATCTTTCTTAATAAATTTGATGTTTAATTTGATGATTGAGAATCCAATTAAAATTAAAGATATATTAGACACAATATTAAATAAGAGGTGGTCTCCTTCCTCGTCTTACTCTTTCGTGTGGTCTTGGTCCTAGCAACCAAGATAGCATCTCATAAGTCTAAGGCTCATTACTTATGAACTTATGCTATACATCACACATACTAAGTTCACATCATATTGCAAACAAAATCACATAGCATGCTACACATCACATCATACTCTTAAATAAATACGTGAAATATTACAACAATTTCAGTAATGTTAACATAAAAATGCATTAGTGTTTGAAAACGTTTCTCTTTTCTTATCTTGTGCAAGGCGTACCTGACGGTGACGAGACATCGACGTTGGGACCATGAAACGTGTCAAGCCTACATCGTGGGCTAGTCTACAAAATCTAAAATTTGGCGCTAATACCAACCGTGACGACCCTAAATTTCTACATACTCAGAGTCGCAAATAACATCTCATGCTCATCTCTAATGCGGAAATGTAACTCTTAAAATGAACATCATTTATAACATAAACTTCGAAAACGTTTAAAACAAATTCTTCTGTGGAAAATACAGCCATCGTCTTACGTGTTTAAATACGAAATACTTATAGTTAGGGAAAATAAAAACAAATACAAAATAATTTAAAACGACGAAATGCAAAACAACCTATTCTAACCTAAGACTAGGAATTTAAATATGAGTCTACCCTATGCACGTGTCACAGTCTCTGCTCAAAACTAACTCGTTTAGATTAATTAATTTATTTGGTTAATAGAGACAAAAATGTATATATATATATCACTCACTCCCTCCCGGTTTAAATGGATGATATTTTTTAAACAAAGTATTATTAGTTTCCATCCAAAATTAGGGACAAGAGTACTTGTTAAACTTGTTTAAAAATTTAATGATATTATTGAAAATTTTAAAAATTTTAGAAATATTTTTTAGACAAGGTATCAATTTAGAAAACATAACATAATGCTCCATGCTTTTAACATGTCGTTTCACAACTGTAATTCATACAACAATTAACTCAATCATCACACAAAACAATCTAAAAATAACATATCACATCATAATATATCATATCATAAATATGTCATATCATAAACACTTCGTGGTCATATCGTTCCCTAACTTATCATAGTCTTAACGTTTTTATACCTATCACAGTCATATCGTTACGTGAACGTACCTTAGTCATACAATCACAGGAATGTATCCTAACGCTATCGTTCTATCAATCTATCACAAACCTATCCCTTTCTACCCATATCCTAACCATGTTATTTCATCAATCTCCCCTATCCATAGCACTCCGGTATGTAACCTAACCTTAGAAGTTCAAGATATGAAGTTTGATTACAACGAAGATCGGTGAGTTTCACATATGGGTAGCAAGAGATTGCTTAAACCAAGAGGGTGGAGCATTATAGGGAAGGGTCTAGACCAAAAGGGACAACACACCCCACATCAAGCCCACCTCTATATTGATTTTGAATTTGTTCTAACCGCTTCCACACATGAGATCCTGGTCACCTCTACAATGGGTCCACACCTTGTTTTGGAGAATAAAAAAAAAATTGGACCATTTCTCGATTTATGCGTGTCATTCTTGTGCAGGGGTCATGCTAATTTTCTCTGTATCGTTCTAATTTTATCGGATGTCCCCGAAGGGACAAACTTATGCTTCTACAAAGTTCTTTATATAGGATGTGTGAATTGTTCTCCTCGGCAATGTGGGATTCTTGTTTAAAGCCTCACATGGAGATAGAATACTATAATAAATATACCCCCAACCCCACGTGGAAAGAGCAATGAAGTTATAAAACCCTTTAGAGGCCACTCGAGTTCATTGTTGAAATGATTTCTTTAAGTTTTAAAGCTCTATCAATTCAATCCAGCAATGGAATCCATTTTAAGGTTCTTTATTTTTTTTATTAAAATATTTATTTATGTTCTACCGATTTTTTTTTTTAAATTATAGTAAAATTTTTATTCTAAGTGATTTATGATGCCTTTAATGCATCTACGTCTTGAAGCTCAATTTTGCACAATAGGTAGGGAATGACTACAACATCTTCTAGAATTTCCTTTAACAAGCTTACCATAACTTAAATATGATGGATTAAAGCTCGCTGTAACTTCTTGGATCTCGTCCTTGTAGTTGGACCTTGAAGTATGAAAATTCCTTGATCTTGATTCATATCATTCTCTCCCTCTTGAAAAGGGTTCGACCTCGAATCCCAACCTATCACCATACTCACCTGGTAAATCAATTTTAGAAACATTGTCATCAATACACTCAAAAAACTTGGAAAGGTCCATCTCTTTGTGGTAAAAGCTTAGATTTTCTTTGAGTAGAATGTTTTTCTTTTCGAAAATGCACCCAAACCCAATCGATTGGCTTGAACATGATAATCTTACGTCCCTTATTAATTCAAGAAGCAACTTTAGAATTTTGCTTCTCAATTTATTCCTTTACTTGGTTGTGTTTTTTATTAACAAATTCGACTTTGGAACTTGCATCAAAATTCACAATTTTTTTTCGAGACATACATAACAAATCAATGAGAACTAATGGATTAAAGCCATAAACGATTTCAACATATGTGCATTTAGTACCCTATTATATGCAAATTCGTCTTAAGATTCTTATAATAATAGCTCTCAGCATAATAGTCATGGTTCTGTTAACAAATTCGGTTTGTCCATCCGCTTGAAGATGACAAGTAGTTTAATGTCCTAGCTTAGTTCCCAAATTACCCCACAAAACAAGCTAGAAGTGACTTAAAAATTTAACATCATGATCACTAACTATGCTTTTTGGAATCCCATGCAATCTACAACTTCCTTGAAGAATAAGTGAGAAATATGTTTTGCACTATGAGTTTTGTGACAAAGAATAAATGAACCATTTTACTAAATCGATCAACCACAACAATAATGTTATCATAATCTTTCCTAGTCCTATGTAAAACTGAAACAAAATCCATTGATATATCAATCCAATGATCATTAGGAACAAGTAGTAGAGAATATAAACCATGTGGTTGAAGCCTAGGAACGAGCATAGAACACGTCTTGATAAAACAAATCATTTGTGTTCAAAACCCAACAACTTAGCATTCAAAGTATTGAGGAGGACAGAACTTCGTGATAAAGCATTTGCAACAATGTTTTCCTTACCTTGTTTATATTTTATGATGTAAAGAATATTTCAATAAATTCCAACCACTTGACATATCGTCTATTGAGTTTATTTTGTCCTCTCAAATACTTTAAACTTTTATGGTCCGTATGAAAACAAACTCCTGAGGCCAAAGATAATGTTGCTAGGTTTGTAATGAACGAACCAACATAAAACTCTTTGTCATAAGTTGGATACCTCAAAGATGCACCAACCAACTTCTCACTAAGGAACATTAAAGGTCTTTGATTTTGTATTATACGACACCTATCCCTACTCCACTAGCATCACATTCAATTTCAAAAGTTAGCTCAAAATTATGTAATGCAAGCTAGGGAGCAGAACTTAATTTTTCTTTCAAAGCGTTAAAAGCAAGTTCTTGATCTTTTTCCCATACAAAAGATACATTTTTCTTAACAAGTTCATTCAAGGGCGAAACAATTGTACTAAAATCCTTAGTGAACCCATGGTAGAAACTTGCACGACCATGAAAACTTCTTACCTCACTTATACTTTTAGGTGTAGGCCAATATTTTATAGCCTTCACGTTCTCCTCATCAATCTCGACACCATTAGATGAAACAACAAACCCAAGAAAGTTAAATTTTCCATGCAAAAACTACATTTCTTTAAATTTACATATAAACATTCGTTTCTCAAAGTAGTTAAAACATTACGTACATGCGTAACATGATCATCTAACAATTCAGAGTAAACAAGCATGTCATCAAAATAAAAACCACAAACTTATCTAAGTACTCTCGTAAGACATGGTTGATTAATCTCATGAATGTACTAGGTGCATTAGTTAATCCAAAAGGTATAACTAACCATTCATAAAAACCATACTTCGGTTTTAAAGTTGTTTTTCACTCATCTTCAATATGCATGCGAATTTGATGAAACCCATATTTTAAATCAATCTTAGTTAAAAGACTACATCCATGCAACTCATCAACCATATCATCTAATATAGGGAATTTGATGTCTATATACTTTATAGTTATCTTGTTTATAGCCCTACAATCGACTTACATAGGCCATGAACCATCTATCTTAGGCAAAAGAATAACGGGAATAGAACAAGAACACAAACTTTCAAGTACATACCTTTTAGCAAAGAGTTCACTCACTTGCCTTTATATTTCTTGGGCCTCCTTTGGGATTAGTACTATATGTTAAACTCTTTTTTTTCACTTAATTCTTTTTGATCTCTACCTTTGCATAAGCCTCTTGCATTTTCTTTTCAAATTTGCAAGGATCAATAAGGACATCTTTTGGGGACAATGGAATTAGAGTATTTTTCTACCATTGTGAGTAAAAGAGTATCAGTTTGCATACCCATCGTACATTACCCGACGATCAAATTGTCAAGGTCTCTATAGTAGTAAATCTCCAACATTCATGGATACAACATCACATAAAATATCATCGACCCATTTTTCAATAGTAAAAGAAACCAGAGCTTGTCAAGATACCCTTACTTCTCCACAATCACTCAACCATTGAAGCTTCTATGGTCTAGGATGTGGTTCAGTCTTTAACTTAAGTCTCTTGAAGCTTGCAGTAATCCGCCATGGACTTGCTTCCTTTTTTCAATGCTTGAAGCTCTTGCACCATGTCCCGTTGAAAATATTTTGGAACAAAACACTTCCTCATGGACTCTTTGAAATCGTACCATGAATCGATTGGTGCTACAAGATTTCTTCTCCAACTTGACATCAATTTATCTACCAAGTTTGAACATATTGTTTGAATTGAGCAATGCATAATATTCCTTTCTTTTCATCACTAAAATAATGACAATTGAAAACTGACCCCACCCTTTTTCCCATTCAAGGTACTCCGCTTGATTGATGTTTCCATAAAAATTTGAAAATTTTAATTTGACGCACTCCATGTTCGATAAATTTCGTTCACAAGGAACTCGTTGTTGAAAATTATGATGTATTCTTCCATGGCCTCTCCCTCACATCAAGGCACGACCAACCGCATGTTGATCGTCCTCTTGTTGATCAAAACTATCTCCCTTATATTGATTTGCATGTTCTGGAGGTGGTGGAATCCTCTCTCTAGCTTGATTTTGAATCTCCAATCTTCCTATTCATCTCTTGCTTGATAAGGAAACTTTGACCAATTGGATCTAAGAACCCTCATCAGCGTCTCGATATGCAAACCCGTAGTTCATAAATTCTAAAACCCACAAATAAATTTGATTTCATCGAGTTATAGTTAGACCCAGATTACCTTATTGATCAAATATGTAAGGGCAATAACATTTTTTGAGATTTGAATGACTCTAGAAGCAAGATTGATCCTATCAAGCTTAAATAATTCTAAAATGGAATTTAACTATGTAAAATTGAATCACTCGACAAAGGCTCTTTTTACTTTACATAATTGTTGTCTTGATATATATCAGTTAGTTTTAGATGGGAATTGTTGACCGTTTGTTTAAAAAAAAAAACATTTAAACTGTCAAAAGTATTTTAAAAAACACTCTTGAATTTTTTAAAGTTTTATTAATATCTTAAATTTTTTTTTAAAACTTCGGGAAAAAACTTTGAACTTCGTTACAAATTACTCATGAACTTTTAAATATAACATTAAAAAGTTTGAAGAGGTATCTTTTGTCCATTGTCCATATATTGATGATAAATAAAATTGTGTAAGTTTATTTATAAGTGTAAAGGGTGTTAATGTTTCTTTTAAAAAGTTTAAAGGTATTAATGAAATTTTCAAAATTTAAAGATATTTTAAAACAAATAACTTACATGGAAAATGTATGTTTTAGATGTTATTAAAAGTTTAAAAGTATTTTTTTTTTTACTCAGGAAAGATTAAGAATATTTTTATTTTAGTTTTACATTAAACTTATTTTTTAATTTTTTTTTATTACAATTTTAAATATTTATGTTTTTCAGTTTTGAAAATTAAGCTCCATTTCTTTGTTAATTCATGCAATTTTTTTTTTTTTTTTTTTTTTTTTTTTTTTTTTTTTTATGAAAAGTGAAATCTATGGTAGAAAAAGGATGAAAATTTGGCATACTTTTTTAATTATTTTTTTTTTCTCAAATAAATTTCCATGTTTTTTTTTTATTTTTTTTTTATAATCTTTTATTTAACGATAAGAATGTTTAAAGATTCATCAAAAGTTTTAACCACCCAAAATGTATACAATTTTATAAAATTTAGTTTATATATATTAAATTAAATAGAGAAATTGTATAATATTATCTACTTCCATCATAAACCCATCAACCTTAAATTAAGTAAAACAACTTAACAATGTTGTTATGTGCAAGAAACATAAACTAGGCTATACTTACAATTCAAAATATCTTGTATAAGTTTATAAACAACAAAAGCAAGTATACTTAAAACAAACTCGGATCTAAAAAGAATTCCTTAAAGTCTCCAACTCAGTTGACTCGTCATCTCGATCGCTTTGCATCATAGAAAGAAAAATTAAAATAATTTTCATGAGCAATTAATTTATTCAGTAAGTAGCTAACTTGTCTTTCACAAGTTTTATTATTCATCTCTCGAACTATTCTTAAGTTTTATTCACCAATGATTCCTAGTTTCTTTTACTACGATCTTTTTTTCATTAAAAGGTATTCCAACTATTTAAAGCTTAAGTTATTGACTCTTTATATGCTTAATTAGAATTTTTGGACATGTATGTTCACTTGCTCTCGGGAAAATACAACTTGTCTACTAACCTCTCTAGTGGCCTGTAATGTCATACAATCCAACGGTTAAAAATTCTCATTCTCCTTAACTTAGCACACAGCGCGTTGTCGAGGTATTGTGAGAATTAGTAGTCTAACAGATTCTTATATGGCCCTTGGCATTCGCATTCTATTTAAATGAAAAGGACTTGATTTTGATTCTTGGATGTTAATGGTAAGCATAACCTAGAGTCATATGGGTAAAGTACCTGTTATTACGGTATTGGCATACCTCCACTACTCTGCTTGTCGTGGCATAGACTTTACTTCAAGCCTAAGTCTAACCACCAACACTCATCGACCATCTTCACCTCCGGGAGCCAGCCTCTCATTACGTACCATGTTTGGATTTGTTGCACCTTGGCACATTCTTGTCAGATGATCACTCTTGCCACAGTTGAAACAGGTTTTATTTATTGCAGTACAAGGTCCCTCATGGGTCAACCCACATCTTCCACAGACTGCCTTCCTATCACCAGCTGGAGGTCGACGATCAACACATCGCTATATCGCCTGCTGTTGGGATCCAGAGGACATCTGAGTATACCTTCGCTTACTCCCCTTTCGAACTTGACTAATAGAGCTGCAGTCACTCCTTAGAGTAAAAGCATCCAGTTTAACAGCAGCGTTAAAGGCTGTAACAAAGTCTTGAGATGCATGCGCCGACACTGAACCCTGTATCAACGGTCTCAAACCTTTGATAAAGAGCTCTGTCTTCTCTTCTTCAGTTTCAACCATATGAGGAGCAAATCTAGATAATAGTGTGAACTCTATCTCGTACTCCTCTACAGATCGATTACCTTGCTTCAATTCCAAAAATATTTTTCGGTTGCGAAATCGTGCTGAAAGAGGATAATATTTCTCACAAAACTCATGTTTGAACGCTGACCAAGAAATTTGACCTCCACTAGTATCCATCTTTGGCTTCTTTTATTTCCACAAAAAATAAGTCGGTCCTGCTAGCATATACATGGCACATTGAACTTTGACTCTTTCTGGGTAGTTCGCATATATAAACTTCTTTTTAATAGACACCAACCACCTGTCAGCTGCCTCTGGGTCTACCACTCTACCCTCAAAAGTAGGTGGTTCAAGTCTCATGAAATCACGTAAGTACTCACCCTCCTCAGTCATACAGCGTCGTTCATATGATATTACTCGAGGTGGTGTCTCTATCAAGGTTGTCGTACTTGTTGGCACTATCGGATTTGGTGGAGGTACTGATGTCTGAACATCTATTCCAGGTGTTTCAGCCACAGGACTTGCTTGATTAACTACTGAAGGTGTAGATGTTGTCGAAGCTATTTGACTCCTACAATTAGCAAGAGCCACCTGCACTGCCTGGTTAACTTGGCTATGGATCAGTGACTGTAATGCCTCCAAGGTAATAACAATGGTCGGTTGATCCCTGGATGCCGCAGGTACAGTAGGCTCTCGGTCTACCTATGTTGGATCAATCCCCTCTTGAGGCTACTCCTCAATCTCCAAGTCCACTTCAGACATGTTGGGTTCCATATTCCTAAATAATACCATATCTATCACACAAATAAATTATTGGTCACAACCAATTCTTTTAAACTTTACATAATACTTCACACAACATACTTCTATACCACTCATATACAACTAAAGCTGGACTAGAGGGATCTATATTTTCTATCCTGAACGGTCTATGTTGAAATAAAATCCACTCTGAAACCAATTTGTTGAAATAAAATTCGCTCTGTTTAAAATAACAATCCGCTCTTATACCAACTTGTAGAAAATAGACGCTCGCTCTGAAACTAACTTGTTTAAATAACTCTCACGAAGCTGTGAAGGAGGTGTCGAGAGGGGAGAGACAAGGGGACAAAAAAAATTCTGAACAACTCTTTTCTATTACACTGTACACTTTGCTATGTGTCTCTTGGTCTCTTGGTCTCTGCCTCTTGAATTTTACAATGAAAACCAATCAATGTATAGGGTATCTAAGATCTAAAATTAGCCCACTTTGTCATGTAGTGATTCTTGGCCCTTTATTTTTTCTTTAGCTTTTTCTTCTTACGACTCAAATTTCAAAAGCCTTACTAAATTTAACAAAATAAAAAAACTACCATCTTTTCTTTTTTTCATTTAAGTTTATTCCCAACAAAACTTCCACATAAACTTAAATGCTCTATTCAATGATTCCACCTGCGTCATTTTCGTTTTCTCGAGCTCAGTCGTGGTTTCTTCAGTTTTCTCTCCTTGTCCTCGAGCGACAAACTAAGCTTGTCGTTCTCTAATGAGACTTTATTTGGATCTTCTCGAGAAAAGCCCATCTGAGACACCAAGTCTTCATTTCTCCCGTTCTCAGCCACGCTTGACTCAGACACCATGGCTTTGTTCAGTTTACTCAATTCCCTTCACAAGTCCACAACGACATTTACGGCTAGCATTTTTGCTTCCTCCATTTTGGCTTTATCATGAGTGAGTATCTCAATCGTGTGTCGTAAATTTACTGCCTCCTCTTGGATTTGATTCAGGTTCACATCGAGTGAGTCTCTCTGTTGAGTCAGCATCTCTATATCTTTCTCCTCCCTCACTAGCTCGTCCACTAGAGCCTCAATCTCCATCAACAAGTCATTATCTTTCTCCATACCTCCATCAACTTTCTTCTTAAGATCAGAGATTACCTGCCCATTCTCTTCCTTCTCCTGTTTGAGATAGGAGGAACTCTCACTCACCTCATCAATTTCCTTCTCTACTTTCAACCTTTATTTCTAACTGTTCCTTTTCTTCTTCCATTTTCATCCTCTTTCTTCTTTCTTCCTCGAATTGCCTTTCCGGTCATTGGAGCTCTCTCTCTTTGAGCTCGAGCTCTCTGTTATTCGGTTGTTCATCTTTCTTCAATTTTCTCATCTCCGCTATCAGGATTTCGCCACATCTGCTGCGCATCACCTCATTTCCAACAGTTTCCACTACCTCACGACTATTGCCATCGTCTTTCGCACTTCCATGTTCAAAGCTGATATTTTTAGCATCTGCCAGAAGACATACAAGGTGTACCTCGTCTGTTTAGTCATACAAATCTCGCAAACTCCGCATTTTGGGTTGTCGTGGTTCATCTTCATCATCAGAAATTTTGAGTCTGTTGGTGCACTTGTTGGTGCAGCGACTGATGATTCTCCTACTTCATATTGACTTCTGTCGAATTGTTCCAGTCCCATTCGCTTGCTTCATTTACTTGCACATCGCAACTCACTATCACCATCTTGCTAATTGGGTCAAGTAGTTTGTATCCTTTTGTCTTCTCATCATATCCAATAAAGATATACCTTTTGCATTTGTCTTCGAGCTTCGTTCTTTGTTGGTCCGCTACGTGAGCATAAGCATACTACCGAATACTTTGAGATGAGAGATTGTAGGCTTTTCTCCGTTCCAAGCCTCTTGTGGTGTTTGATCATCTAACTTCTCATGTGGACATCGATTCTATATGTAGATGGCGCATTGCACGGCTTCTGCCAAAATTCCTTCGGCATCCTTTTGCTCTTGAGCATTGAGCGAACCATGTCAAGAATGGTCCGATTCTTTCTCTCGGCCACACCATTTTGTTGAGGGGTGCACGGTGCGCTTAGAAATCGCCTTATGCCTCGTTCCTTGCAGTACTCCATGAAAGCCGTCAAAGTATACTCGTCACCTCTATCGGATCATACAGCTTTGATGTGTCTACCAGTTTCCTTCTCCACCATTACTTTGAACTTTTTGAACACCTCGAATGCCTCGGATTTTCCTTTCAGAAAGTAAGCTCAAGTTTTCTGTGAGTAATCATCGATAAAGGAAATGAAATACCTCTTTCTGTTGAAGGACTCGGGGTTAATTGGTCCATATATATCTGTATGGATCAACTCGAGAGGTTGTTTAGCCCAAAATTCAACCTTCTTTTGAATTGAGGTTCTCGCATGCTTGCTGAGCACACATTTTTCACGAAATTTTCCTTCAAAGTCCATGTTTGGTAGCCCATGTACCATATTCTTCTTCACTAACTCCTTTAGGCCGCCATGATGTAGGTGACCAAAGCGGAGATGCCACAGTGATGCCTTGTCTTCTACGTCGACTCGCAAACACTTTTCTCATATGCTTCTTAAGTTCAATTTGTACATCCGATTTCTTCCTATTTCGACTCGAGCAACTAAACGCTCTTTCTTATCCTTCAGGTGTAGCAGGCGGTCCTTTAGGAATATCGAGTAACCTTTCTCTGTGAGTTGCCCCACACTCAATATGTTGGTCTTGAGGTCTGGTACGTAATAAACATCTTGGATTGATCCCATCACACCATCCTTTTGCAAGAAATGTATCGTACCTCGGCCTTTGACCTCCACCTTTGATGCATTTCCAAATGAAACATGACCATCTTCAATCTTTTGCATTTCTTTGAATAGGTGCTTGTGACCGCACATATGATTGTTTGCCCCTGAGTCGAGGTACCACAGAGTGTCGTTGTTGATGTTCTCTTCATCTTGAGCCATCAAGAGAAGACCTTCATCTGTTACGTCTTCCACGGCTAGGTTGGTTGTTCCTTCAACCCTTTTTCTGGCTCGACAAGCTTTTTGCAACGTGCCCCCTTCTACCACAATTGTAACATTTTTCAGAGTTACAATTGTTTACATAGTGGCCATATTTCTGACATTTGTAACACTGGATGTTGGAATTGTATCCTTGACCACGTCCTTGATTGCGTCCTCTTCCACGCCAATTTGCTTGGCTCGACAGTCTCTTCTCCTTATAGTTTTCTTCATAATTGTTGCCTTAACCACCTCGACCATTCCCGCGGCTTCCACGACCTCTACCTTGAACATTTTGAGTGTAGAGTACTTTTTCATCCCTTATTGATGCATTCGTCTGAAGTGCTTGATCGAGTGTCTCCTCCTTCTTTTTCTTACGTTGCTCGTGTGCCTTGAGAAAACCGGCGAGCTTATCGACCTTGAACTTCACTAGGTCCTTTGACTCTTCTATGGCACATACAACATTCTCGAAGTTGTCTCTTAACGACCTCAAGATCTTCTCCACAACCCACGTCTTGTGTAACATTTCTCTGTTTCAATTTATCTGATTCGCCACGGTCTGTACACGTGTAATGTAGTCAGATACATTTTCTAATTCCTTCATCTTCATGCTCTCCAACTCGCCACGCAGAGTCTCGAGACGCACCTGCTTGACTCGGTTGGTTCCTTTGAACACCTTTTCTAGAGTGTCCCACGCTTCTTTTGAAGTAGTTGCCCTTGCAATCTTCTAAAAGCCCGACTCGTCAACGCCCGGAACAACATGTATAATGCTGTCTTATCCTTTGATCATAATTTTTTTAGTGCCTTGTTCTGCGCCGCCGTATAACCCGTGGTATCCTTCCATTTTTCAAAACCTTCTTCGACCACCTCCCATGCGTCTTGAGAACCGAGAAGAGCTTTCATTTGGATGCTCCAATTCTCATAGTTCGTCTTCGTCAATCGTGGTAGCGACATTTGCCCCATCATGTTCACCATCGGCTCTGATATCAATTTGTTGAAATAAAATCCGCTCTGATACCAATTTGTTGAAATAAAATCCGCTCTGATACCAATTTGTGAAATAAAATTCACTCTGTTGAAAATAACAATCTGCTCTGATACCAACTTGTAGAAAATAGATGCTCGCTCTGAAACTAACTTGTTTAAATAACTGTCACAAAGCTCTCCAGGAGACGTACAGAGGGAAGAGACAAGGGACAAATGAAATTATGAAAAACTCTGTTATAGGGTTTATAAGATCTAAAATTAGCCATCCCATAACCTACTTCGTCATTCATGGCCTTTATTTTTTCTTTGACCTTTTCTTCTTACTAAAATTTGAAAAGCCTTACTAAATTTAACAAAATCAAAAAAACTACCGTTCTTTTATTTTTTCCATTTAAGTTTATTACCAACGGTATAGAGAACTTATAACCTAAGCTCTGATACCAACTTGTAACGCCTTGAGCTGTTATGTATACTTAAGAAATTCATCCATCGCTGTGACCCGACTTCACATTGTTGGTACGAGATTCACAAGGTCGTAACCTCATCTCGTTTAAATGAAGAGAAGAAAGATTAAAAGAAGCCTAATTAACCTGCATAACTCTTCCCTATTACAGTTTCCCCAATAACAACCACAGCACAAAAGCAAAACCTACTTGAAATTCAAGGCTCTAAACATAGATTTAAAAGAAAACTCCAACACCCATGTAACCTAAAATGGAGGAAATGGATCCAAAGAAAAATGAGAGACAGAGAGAATAAAAGCAAAGCAGATGGGAAGAGGGCGAGTGGAGAAGATGACAGGCGTGAGAGTATCAGCTACGTGGCACTACATCAACAAAGTTTACGTTAATCACAATTATCATTTATATTTTTATATTTAAACAAATAATTAAAAAAATTAAATTTTAAAATTTGTGGATTTACTTTAAAACAATTTGTTTGATTCACCATTGGGCCACCTTACTTGTCGGGCGAGCATACATTGGGATGCTCCCTAGGTCGGACACCCGTTAGAACTAGTAACCGTCACGGCAGCGCTATGCAAAATATAACGATCGTTGTCCTGCCATTGGATGTACGCGTCTGTACCCTCGTGATGGACTAGGGGAATCCCACTAAATGCATGAGCACACATAATGCATGAGGTCCCCAACATTTCTACTTTTATCATTAATGAATATAACGCCGCTATCATCTTTCATGCTTAACAGTCATTTCTCATTTTTTCAGTCTACGTATCATACATAGCCTAACGGGGTTACATTTCATTTCATTTATCGTGATATCATGTCATTCATAACATGCTGTATACATATAATTTAGAAAACATAACATAACGCTCCATGCTTTTAACATGTCGTTTCATAACGTGCAATTCATACAACAATTACCTCAATGATCACACAAAACAATCTAAAAATAACATATCACATCACAATATATCGTATCATAACCATGTCATATCGTAAACACTTTGTGGTCATATCGTTCCCTAACTTATCATAGCCTTAACATACTTATAACTATCACAGTCATATCGTTACGTGAACGTACCTTAGTCATACCATCACAGGAACGTATCATAACGCTATCGTTCTATCAATCTATCACAAATCTATCCCTTTCTAACCATATTCTAACCATGTTCTTTCATCATTCTCCCCTATCCATAGCACTCTTGTATGTAACCTAACCTTAGAAGTTCGAGATATGAAGTTTGATTACAATGAAGATCGGTGAGTTTCACATATGGGTAGCAAGAGGGTGCTTAAACCCAAAGGGTGGAGCATTATAGGGAAGGGTCCAGACCAATAGGGACAACACACCCCTATTTGTTCTAACCGCTGCCACACATGAGATCCTGATCACGTCTACAACGGTCCACACCTTGCTTTGGAGAATGAAAAAAAATTTGGACCATTTCTCGATTTGTGCGTGTCATCCTTGCGCAGGGGCCATGCTAATCTTCTCTGTATCGTTCCAATTTTATCGGATGTCCCCAAAGGGACAAACTTATGCTTCTACCAAGTTCTTTATATAGGATGTGTGAATTGTTCTCCTCATCAATGTGGGATTCCTGTCTAAAGCCCCACATGGTGATAGAATACTATAATAAATATACCCCCAACCCCACATGGAAAGAGAAATAAAGTTATAAAATCCTTTAGAGGCCACTCGAGTTCATTGTTGAAATGATTTCTTTAAGTTTTAAAGCTCTATCAATTCAATCAAGCAATGGAATCCATTTTAACTTTCTTCATTTTTTTTATTAAAATATTTATTTATGTTCTACCAATTTCTTTTTTAATTATAATAAATTTTTTAGTCTAAGTGATTTATGATGCATTTAATGCATCTCTGTCTTGAAGCTCAATTTTGCACAACAAGTATGGAATGACTACAACATCTTCTAGAATTTCTTTTAACGAGCTTACCATAACTTGAATATAATTGATTAAAGTTCGCTGTAACTTTTTGGATCTCGTCCTTGTAATTGGACCTTGAAGTATGGAAATTCCTTGATCTTGGTTCATATCATTCTCTCCCTCTTAAAAAGGGTTCGACCTCGAATCCTAACCTAACACCATACTCACCGGGTAAATCAATTTTAGAAACATTGTCGTTGATACACTCAAAGAACTTGGAAAGGTCCATCTCCTTGTGGTAAAAGCTTAGATTTCCCTTGAGTAGAATGTTTTTCTTTTCTAAAATGCACCCAAACCCAATCGATTGGCTTGAACATGATAATCTTGCGTCCCTTATTAATTTAGGAAGCAACTTTAGAATTTTGCTTCTCAATTTATTATTTTACTTGGTTGTGTTGTTTATTAACAAATTCAACTTTGGAACTTGCATCAAAATTCACAAATTTTTTTCGGGACATACCTAACAAATCAATGAGAACTAAAGGATTAAAGCCATAAACGATTTCAACATGTGTATTTAGTACTGTTATGAACAACCCTTTATATGCAAATTCGTCTTAAGATTCTTATAAATAATGGCTCTAAGCATAATAGTCATGGTTTTGTTAACAACCTCGGTTTGTCCATGCGTTTCAGGATGACAAGTAGTTTAATGTACTAGCTGAGTTCCCAAATTACCCCACAAAACATGCTAGAAGTGACTTAAAAATTTAACATCACGATCACTAACTATGCTGTTAGGAATCCCATGCAATCGTACAACTTCCCTGAAGAATAAGTGAAAAATATGTTTTGCATTATCAGTTTTGTGACAAAGAATAAATGAACCATTTTACTAAATCGATCAACCACAACAATGATGTTATCACAATCATTCCTAGTCCTATGTAAAACTGAAAAAAAATCATTAATATATCAATCCAATGATCATTAGGAAAACAAACTCCTGAGGTCAAAGACAATGTTGCTAGGTTTGCCATGCATGAACCAACATAAAGCTCTTTATCATAAGTTGGATACCTCAAAGATGCACCAGCCAACTTCTCACTAAGGAACATTAAAGTCTTTGATTTTGTATTATACGCCACCTATCCCTACTCCACTAGCATCACATTCAATTTCAAAAGTTAACATAAAATTAGGTAATGCAAGCTAAGGAGCAAATTGATCCTATCAAGCTTAAATAATTCTAAAATGGAATTTAACTATGTAAAATTTAATCACACCACAAACGCTCTTTTTTACTTTACATGATTGTTGCCTTGATATATATCAAGTTAGTTTTAGATGGAAATGGTTGACACTTTGTTTAAAAAAAAACATTTAAACTTTCAAAAGAATTTTAAAAAACACTTTCAAACTATACTACCCAAAAAACTAGCAGTAAGACACTTCCCAAACTACACAATGATGTTCGGCCATCTATAGAAAGAGAACAAAAAGAGAAGATTTTAGAAAAAAAAAAAAAAAAAAAATTACAGATTTATATGGGAGAGAAAAAAGGAAATTGGCCTTAATAGATTAATAGAAAAATTGATCGTAGATCTTTTTTTTTCTTTTATATTGTGGTAATTATTTAGATTTTTTAGTTATTATTACAGAAAATCAGTCATGATCAATAATTTTTTTTTAAGGAAAAAAAAAAAGTGAGTATGGAATTAATTTAAATGGCCCAAAAATTAAGTTTGAACAAAATTAAAAGAGAAGAAAATGAAGATTTTGAAATGATTAATTGTTTTTTAAAGTTATGTATGTGATTCAAGGAGTAGAAAAATATTGGTAATTTTTATATGTACTACCAAATCCAACCTAATTTCAAAGAATAACAGATGATAGGTCATGAAAAGGAATGTCTTTTGAACCAAGAAAGTAAAGAATACAAAAATTATATCTTCTAGAAAAATAGTAGTAATAATAGAAAATGAAATCTTTAATAAAAATAAAATTATATATATATATTCTAAAACAAAGTCTCTAATGCTCGTAGGAAGTCTAACACATGAAGCATTGTAAAATATAGAGAATTGAACTTGAAATTGATCTAATGGGTCCACATAGATTGACTTGGATAATAAAGAACAAAAATCGAACTTTCATTAAGGATAAATTAGCGATACTAGCCTAACCTAATCAGGTAAGTGACCTTACTATAGGATAGGCTAGAAATTGTATGAATATGATGATGTATGAGCTATATCATATGATGTCATATACTGGTGTATGATGATGTATGAGCTATATCGTATGATGTCGTATACTGGTGTATGATGATGTATGAGTTACGATGACGAATGAGCTGTATTGTATGATGTCGTATACTAGCATATGATGATGTATGAGTATATAATGATGTATGAGTTCTGATGATGTATGATTTATGATGCTTGATGATGTGCTTAATATATATATTTCAATGAACGACATACTTGATATGCTTGAGGCACTATATGGCAATATGATTAGTATTGAATGACATTTACTTTAATATGATAATGTTTTCCATATTGATCATGCTATATGATGATGAGTGTCATATTACATGAAGTCGTTAGATCGACATAGGACACAACCCTAAGAGCATGAAAATTATATTAATATAAATATCCACGATCATGTGTTACTTAATGTAACAAAGAGATGAGACTAGAGGGTTGTGTCAGAATAGATAATAAGATGGACATTAGAGGGACCTCATACATATTGTATGTTCATAAGCATAAGGATACTGTTAGGATCGATACCAGTTGTTAGGATCGCACAACAACGCACACGCTCGATCTAGATGAACACAAAGAAAAGGGTAGAGAGAACAAGGAGAACTTGGCTAAAAGGATTTTATATTGATGACTTCAGGTATGTACAACAAGAGAGAGTACAGAGAATAGAAAAGTACATTTTCAAAACTCTACCGGATCAGATATATATATGGTATAGTTTACTATATATAGCTTTACCAGATTTAGCCATCTACTATATATAGCTATTTATCATATATAGCTTTACCGGATTTAGCTTTACCATATATAGCTTTACTATATATAGCTTTACCAAATATAGCTTTACCGGATATAACCTGACCAAGCTATAAATAAGTATCAGGCTCCATAGCCTAACAATTCTCCCACTTGGAGACTGATCTAGTCAACCAAGAATTTCACTCTCAAATGACCATGAGAATCCACTGCACCATACCAATTGAGGTTTTGCACAACCTCAATATTCCAACATCAACACATTTTGTCAACATGTTTGTTGGATTCTTTGCACCCTCTATCTTCTCAAAACACATCACCATCTTCAACTAACCTCCGAGTGAAATGGTATCGCCTTTTGTGTTTTGAATGATAGACCGTGTTCCTCGCCAACAGCATGAGTCTCAGGAGTTTCTTGAGTATCTGCTACAACATCACTATGTGAATCTTTTAGCAACTCAACCTCAACTCCCACTTGCTTCACCTCTGGTTTCTCAGCAAGAGTCTCAGGAGTTTCTTGAGTATCCGCTACAACATCACTCTGTGAATCTTTGAGTAACTCAACCTCAACTCCTACTTGCTTCACCTCTGGTTTCTCAGCAAGAGTCTCAGGAGTTTCTTGAGTCTCCGCTACATCACTCTGTGAATCTTTGAGCAACTCAACCTCAACTCCCACTTGCTTCACCTCTGGTGTTTCAGCAAGAGTCTTCCGGCCCATGCAACCTCCTCTGGAGTTTCAGCGACGCTTCCAAACGACGCAACCCCCTCTGGAGTTTCAGCGACGCTTTCGAACGACGCAACCCCCTCTGGAGCTTCAGCGACGCTTTCGGACGACGCAACTCCCTCTGGAGTTTCAGCGACGCTTCCGGACGACGCAACCCCCTCTGGAGCTTCAGCGATGCTTCCGGACGACGCAACCCCCTCTGGAGCTTCAGCGACGCTTCCGGGCGACGCAACCCCCTCTGGAGCTTCAGCGACGCTTCCGGACGACGCAACCCCCTCTAGAGCTTCAGCGACGCTTCCGGGCGACGCAACCCCCTCTGGAGCTTCAGCGACGCTTCCGAGCGACGCAACCCCCTCTGGAGCTTCAACGACGCTTCCAGCCGATGCAACCCCCTCTGGAGCTTCAGCGACGCTTCCGGACGACGCAACCCCCTCTGGAGCTTCAGCGACGCTTCCAGCCGACGCAACCCCCTCTGGAGCTTCAGCGACGCTTCCAGACGACGCAACCCCCTCTGGAGCTTCAGCGATGCTTCCGGGCGACGCAACCCCCTCTGGAGCTTCAGCGACGCTTCCGGGCGACGCAACCCCCTCTGGAGCTTCAGCGACACTTCCGAACGACGCAACCCCCTCTAGAGCTTCAGCGACGCTTCCTCTGGTACTTTTCTTCAATTCTCTAACAGTCTTTGTGAAGCTAACTCGTTTATGTTTGCTCATAACGAAGTTCTCACAAGGACTCACAACAGTCTCCGCATCAAATACACCTTGTTCATAGCCGACGGTTTTTCGTACATATTCGACAGCGTCTTCAACAGACCTGACGTTGTCTTCTCCTTGATAATGTTGAACGCCACGTTTCTGGATAGCGTCAACCGGATTAGCCCCAAGGCTTATCGATCCTTGAGCTTCCACTGTTTCGTGGTCATGGTATCCGACTTCACCCCCAACAGAGGTTCGTGAAGATCTTTCTAGTACAGATAATCTTCAATCTGCATCTTCCAGAAACCGAAATCGGATCCATCGAACTTCTCAATTCCAATCTTTGAACTTTCCATCTTCACAGATCGTGGTGAATTTCGCCTGGCTCTGACTGCCTTGCTCTGACTTCCGCCTGGCTCTGATTTCCGCCTGGCTTTGACACCTCCTAGCTCTGACACCGCCTGGCTCTGATACCGCCTGGTTCTGATTTCCGCCTGGCTTTGACACCTCCTAGCTCTGACACCGCCTGGCTCTGATACCAGTTGTTAGGATCGATACCAGTTGTTAGGATCGCACAACAACGCACACGCTCGATCTAGATGAACACAAAGAAAAGGGTAGAGAGAATTTGCAAGGAGAACTTGGCTAAAAGGATTTTGTATTGATGACTTCAGGTATGTACAACAAGAGAGAGTACAGAGAATAGAAAAGTACATTTTCAAAACTCTACCGGATCAGATATATATATATGGTATAGTTTACTATATATAGCTTTACCAGATTTAGCCATCTACTATATATAGCTATTTATCATATATAGCTTTACCGGATTTAGCTTTACCATATATAGCTTTACTATATATAGCTTTACCAAATATAGCTTTACCGGATATAACCTGACCAAGCTATAAATAAGTATCAGGCTCCATAGCCTAACAGATACTACCCCTACAGATGATGAGTGCGGACGCGCACAGTATGAAAATGAGTGCGAATGTGCACATTATGATGATGAGTGCGAATGTGCACATTATGATGATGAGTGCGGACGCTCACAGTATGACGAGCAGGGTGTTCATAAGGAGAATGACACTATGGGGTTTCACTGACCTCCAGACGTCGCTACAGATTAGCTTGGCATGAGGATCCAAGGGGTGTGCGAGCACCCTAGGGATTCACACTCGGATGTGTGAGTCGTGTGTAGGGAAGTACTACACATCCAATTTGTCCGAGACTGGAGGCCACCCATATGATGTTGGAGATAGGTCCCTAAATCATGATTTGCTTGTGTTTGTATATGCATGACTCCCTATAGTGGGGCCACTTACGGAGTATTTTTTTTAAATACTCAGGTCGTGTGCCACATCATTTTTCAGGTAAAGGCAAGGCGCACTTGTACGGAGAACGGCGGCATCGTGAGCAGAGACTGTGGCACGTGCATAGGGTAGACTGATATTTAAATTCCTAGTCTTAGGTTAGAATAGGTTGTTTTGCATTTCATCGTTTTAAATTATTTGATATTTGTTTTTATTTTCTCTAAATTTCATTATTTCGTATTTAAACACGTAAGACGATGGCTGTGTTTCAAGAGAAAAAATTGTTTTAAGCATTTTCGAAGTTTATGTTATAAATGATGTTCATTTTAAGAGTTATATTTCCTCATTAGAGATGAGTATGAGACGTTAGTAGCGACTTTGAGTATGTGAAAATTTAGAGTCGTTACAGTTGGTATTAGAGCCAAGTTTTAGATTCTGTAGACTAGCCTACGATGTAGGCTTGACATGTCCCATGGTCCCAACGTCGATGCCTCGTCACCGTCAGGTACACCTTGCACAAGATAAGAAAAGAGAAACGTTTTCAAATACTCATGCATTTTTCTGTTAACATTACTGAAATTGTTGTGATATTTCACTCATTTATTTAAGAGTATGATGTGATGTGTAGCATGCTAAGTGATATTGTTTGCAATATGATGTGAGCTTAGTATACGTGATAGCATAAGTTCATAAGTAATGAGCCTTAAACTTAAGAGATGCTATCTTGGATTCTATAACCAAGACCACGAGAAGGAGTAAGACGAGGAAGGGGTCACCTCTTATTTAATATTGGGTCTAATATATCTTTAGTTTTAATTGGATTCTCCATCATCAAATTAAACATCAAATTTAACTAAGATTTCATGGAAGGAGGATCCTATTTTTATATAATTCATAATTGAATTTAAGATTTCATGGAAGGAGGATCCTATTTTTATATAATTCATAATTGAATTTTGATTACACTGCATATATAAATTTTAGTAAAGTAAGAAGGTGCACTATAAGAAAGGTAGATTTAATAGCATTTACTTGTAACATTTTTGACATGATGCTATAAAACGCCTTTGAAAAAACAAGGGCCAATAAAGTTTCATTTCAGAGTTTTTTTTTCTTTTTTTTTTCTTTTTTATCATTCATTTTTTATTTTGCTTCGACTTCCTTCAAGCTCTCCATCCCGTTTTTATTTTAACAACTTGTATTATGATTCTTTTCTCTCTATACAAAATTTCAAAACCGTTGATTGACCATGTTACTACCACTGTGATTTCCAAACACCCAAATCTAAAATCATCAAACATGATTTGTCGCGCTACCGAGGAGCTTCTGCGATGTGTTTTCACTTTGAGGGCACAGATGAGAATGCGATAACGGCCGAGTTGTCGGAGTGCCAAGACAACGTGAGTGAGCTAATCAGAACGAGGACGGAACTAACGGGGAATGTTGAAGGTCTTGTGAGCATTATGAAGAAAGCCGACGAACTACGGCTGAGGACGTTGTAGAAGGTGGTGGAGCTTCTCACGCCGAAGCAAGCCGTGGAGTTCCTCATCATCGCAGCCGAACTCGAGTTCGGCGTTGAGGGATAGGACTGAATCAGGACCGTGAATGTCGAGACGGTAACTAAAAGAAACATTAAATTTCCCGAACAAGCAACCAAAAAGCAGGGATTTGCTAATATACTTGTGTAGATTGCTATTGCTTCTACTTACTCTAATGTCTTAATTTTCACTTCGAGGGCAAAGGTGAGATGAACCAGTATTTTTTTTCAATTTTTTCATGTTCAACCAGCTTCTTCTTTTTCTTTTTTATGGCTATCTTTCTCTGTCTTTTAGCTTTAATAATGGTGACCTTAAATTATTTCGAACCCCATATTCTTTGATTTGGCTTCCTGGGTGTTGAAATCTCCATAAAAAAATTGTTGCTAAAGAGTTTGGATTGATAAGGCTTCTAGTGAGTTTAGTCTAAATGGGTTGCTTTTATTTTGTGCTATAGTTGTGATTGAGGAGGGAAAATTGTAATGGAGGAGAGTGCGGTTGAAAAGAGCCAAGGAATTGGTCACATCCTTTGTGACTGTAAGAAAATTAGTGTGGTTGTAATGGCATTTGATTCAAGAACATGAGCGTCAGAGTAGCTCGAGCTCTGATTTTCTTACATCGTAGACCACAGGGCTTGAGGAGCGTAGTCACAATGGTCCACTCAAAAAGCTAATGAACCCAATTGTATTAGACCTAATGTTGCTAATAAAGAAGAAAAACACTATGTTGATAATAGGAAGCTGAGGAAGAAAGTATCTTCTCGTATAATTTTGGCCCTCTTTCCTTTCGAAAGTTTATGGAAGTTTTTCCATATAAACTGTACTAATCTTTTAATGTTGCTTTGTCTCTTTTCCACTTATTGCCTAATATTCTATCTAAGATTTACATTGGTTACATAGTCAAATGGTGATTTCCTTTCCCATTGTTTTGTTATAGCCACTCTGTTTGGGCAACTATGACGATCAGAACTTATTCTACAATAGAAAAAAGTGGTGGCGATTAGTGATCACATGATCGAGTTGACGCCTACTTGGCAGATGTTTCCTGATGGAAGCAAGCTTAAGGTACTTGACAGATGTTAACACCCTTTTAAAAATTACAGTCTCATCTTCAATTTAGAAGGAGAGTTCTTCTTTGCAATTTGTAATCAACCATCGGTAGTAATTTCATTAATTAGTGAAATTCTCTATTTCTTTCTTCTAGAAAAAAAGCGTTTTTTAGTCCACCACGTAAAACTTTTGCCTAAATTCTATAAATATGGTTACCATATCTGCTATCAAGCATATGCTACCAAATTCTTGTCTCAAACTTTTGAGAAAGACGTTAAGGAGGGACATTCTTTGTGAGTATATGAAACTTATTGCTGCAAAGAAATTGGAGAACTTTTCCTATGAGAACTTGGCTGTAATGCCCCTAATTTTCTTTAACTTAATTAGCGAGGTTATCTTGTGTTATGTCTCACATTGGTTAGGGAGGAGAACAAACCACCATTTATAAGGGTGTAGAAACCTTCCCCTAGCAAACGCGTTTTAAAGCCTTAAGGGAAAGTCCGAAAGGGAAAGCCCAAAGAGAACAATATCTGTTAGCGGTGGATTTGGGCCGTTACACCTTGCATTCATATGACAAAAGTACGAAAATTCATATAAGACAATCTCAATAGCGACCACATGTTCATTATTATAAATAGTTCGTAACTGGAAAATCATTAGCGACGACCTAACTGGGATCAATCAACAATTGACTACGTGAAACAATTGCAAATAGCTATTATTTGAAAGAATCTCAACAAGACGTCTACGGCACTACAAGCCCTCTCTAAGACTTCCATTGCCTTCGCAGCGTTCATCGTCAACCGTACATGGGAGCCTTGCCCTTGCCTGAAAATATAGGTAGCATGTGGCTTGAGTTCATAAAATACTCAATAATTCGCCCCAAAGAAACAACAATTGCAAATAGATATTATTCAAAAGAATCTCAACAAGACGTCTACGGCACTACAAGCCCTCTCTAAGACTTCCATGGCCTTCGTAGTGTATGGCACTTATTGAAAAGAATCTCAACAAGACGTCTACAGCACTACAGGCCCTCTCTAAGACTTCCATGGCCTTCGCAGTGTATAGCACGTGGCTTGAGTATTACATAAAATACCCAATAATTCGCCCCACGGTTGGGCATACAATACGTATCAAGGACACAAGCGTATCAAGGACACAAGCAGTTCACACACAACACACATGCACAATCACAAGAAAAGAAAAGCAAACATGAGGGGGCTGTGGCCTTAGGCCCTGGCTTTATCTGTGCAGAGTGGATGCGTGGTACTTCTTCACGCACGGCCCATGTACGTCAATATGGGCCCACTAGGCGGGTTCATATACAAACCCCCTGGGCCTGGCTTGGTCGGGTATGCATGACATACGTTACCAGATGCCACAAAAAGGAGAGGGCCTGCATGATATCATAGCGAACATAATATCGAGTGTACGCGTCCGTACCATCATTACATAACGTAGTGGTAACCCTATGCATAAGACACAACATGCATGGGGTCCCTAACGCCTACCTCCATGGCATTGCACATACATCGTTTCATTTCCCTCGTCGCATTAAATAGCATGACTTAATGGAACATCATATGAGGGTATTGTAGTACACCAGTCAACACATGCATGGCACATAAAACTCCCAACACATTCAGAACATATCAATTAATTTCATGCATACAGGGTAAAACAGTTCATGGCAACAACATCACATACATGAGCATGACATACATGACATTTCACCACAAGAAGATACTTAGCATAGCATACTTGGTATACACAACATAGAATACATGGTATACAGTGACAATCACAACAAGATAAACACATGGCATAGCATACGTTGACAACACACACCACAGTGCACGCACCATTACACATAGATATACATTCACAACACTCACAACAGTGCACGCACCATTACACATAGATATACATTCACAACACTCACAACAGTGCACGCACCATTACACATAGATAACTAACGCAACCAGTAAAGTTACTTACCTCTTTGGCCATGGCCGAAGTCACTCGTGACGCAAACTCCGGCGCCTAACTACCCCAATAAGATCACATGATACACTTAGAGTTCTTTCAGAACTAGCCCTTATGCCTAACTACCAAGGTACATTCTTATCACAACCTATTTTTATCGAAGTGGAGTTACACTGATCTCAAATGGTTGAAACAAGGGTGGGAATGGCTCTAGAATGGTCAAAAACCTAGGAATCGATATGTTATTCGTATATCGATCCACTGTGCCGCCAAGCCACACCACCGAGCCGCAGAATGCAACGGAGCTGCCGACGAAGCCGAAGTGTCGAGCCGAGGAAGTCGAAGGGTCAAGCCGATAAACTGCAAATGTCACTGACGGTGCACGGTTTCTGGATGCGTCTGGTGTAGCTGGTCTTGGGCCAAAATGGAGACGCAGCCCAGTGATGGTGTCCGAGCGCGGCCTGAAAGGTACGAGCCGTACACTGGCTGGGGCAAACTCCCGTGATACCCGAAGAATCGACCCGCACCTGCTGCTCTGTCTTCCTTGCTCGAGAGTCCCGGCGAACACTAATCGCGAAACTTGACTGTCGTCACCGGTGAGATCGTCGTCGCCCGTTCATCCTTGACGATGCGTCTGTCCTCCTTGTCCCGATGCACCCCGACGTTGGTTCGCTCCCACCTAAGGCTCGAAAACGTCTGATGTCTCGCGGCGTTATCGATCCTCCACCTCAAACTTACTGCTTCTCTCTCACGGTACAACAATGACTCAACAGAAGGGTGGCTACTTAGATACCCTATGGTTTAATGTGGGGACTCGAGGAAATAGTGCGTTCTCTTAGCAACCCTTGCTGAAAATCGTGAGATTTTCGTCGTTCTTCTTTTTTTTTTTTTTTGGAACGCGTACCGTTACATTAGTGTCATATTGCATGATGTCGTTAGATTGACATAGGACACAACCCTAAGAGCATGAAAATTATATTAATATAAATATCCACGATCATGTGTTACTTAATGTAACAAAGAGATGAGACTAGAGGGTTGTGTCAGAAGAGATAATAAGATGTACATTAGATTGACCTCATACATATTGTATGTTCATAAGCATAGGGATACTTCCCCTAGAGATGATGAGTGCGGGTGTGCACAATATGATGATTAGTGCGAATGTGCACATTCTGATAATGAGTGTGAATGCACACAGTATGATGATGAGGGTGTTCATGAGGCGCATGACACTATAAGGTTCCGCTACAGATTAGCTTGGCCAGAGGGTCCAGGTGTGCGAGCGCCTTGGGGATTCACACTCGCACGTGTGAGTCGTGTGTAGGGAAATACTACACATCCAATTTGTCTACGACTGGAGGCCACCCCTATGATGTTAGAGATGGGTCCCTAAATCATGATTGCATGTGTTTGTATTTGTATGGCCCCTATAGTGGGGCCACTTACTGAGTATTTTTTTAAATACTCAGGCAGTATGCCACATAATTTTTAGGTGAAGGCAAGGCACACTTGTACGGAGAACGGTGGCATCGCGAGCAGAGATTGTGGCACGTGCATAGGGTAGACTCATATTTAAACACTGTAGCCTTAAAAACTAGCCCTTTAAGAACATTTGAAACTACTGATCGTGCATTAACAACACTCGTTCAATATCTGGTGGACGACTCCTCTAGGTACGTCTCGGGCAACATTTACCTTGTTGATGCTGGAGTTACATTACCTGGTTTCTCAATTTTCTCATCCTTTGAATATCTCTGCTCTGCTCCAAGTATATTACACGGCTTAGAACGGTTAACCTGTAACAGCCTAAATCCACTACTAGTAGATTGTTTGCTAGGGAGATATTTTCTTAGACTGTTCTTCGGGGAAATCGATCGCAACCTCTAGATTTTCTATTACTTTTGTTACTTTAAACAATGTTCAAACTAATAAAAAGATTGTGTATTTGGTGAATAGGAATCTTGAAAGTTGAGTCCCATTGTGTCTTTCCCTTAAACTTGTTTAGACCCTTTAGTCTACCCGAGTGAAAAATTAAGAGACATAAAAAGTCTCCAAACAATAATAAATCAATAATAGTTTATTTAAAGATTAATTTAATTTATTTTTACAAATAAAATAAAATTTTATTAAACAAATGAATTACTTATTTACTAAAATTATTCATTAATTAGCTAACAATGTCTAAATTATAATTAATTAGTTAATTGGGAACACTTAACTACAGTCATAGAGGTAGCTTTTTGGGGTTAGCATGATACTATCGAAGACTTAAACAAGACTTTGTTAAAATAGTCTCATCACTTACATAGTTGACGAGGAAGGGCATACTATTTGTATGGAATGATGCATGTAAGGCGAACTTTCAAGATCTAAAAAAGAGGTTAGTGTTAGCCCTTCACATTACCGGAAAGTTGAGAAGGGTACGTGATATATAGTGATACCTCCAAGAAGGGACTAGGATATATATTGATACAACACGGTAAGGTGGTTGCTTATGCATCCCGTCAATTAATAGAGTATGAGAAAAACTGCTCCACACATGACCAAGAGTTGGTTGCGGTAGTGTTCACATTAAAAATTCAGCGACACTACCTGTATGGAGAGAAACTCAAATCCACACCGACCATAAGAGTACAATATTTTTTCACCCAGAAAGAATTGAGCATGAGGCAACTATTTCACCCGGAAAGAACTGAACATGAGGCAACGAAGGTGGTTAGAAATTGGTGAATGATTACAAAATAGATATCCAGCACAGAAAGACAATTGTGGTTGCAAATGTCCTAATTCGAAAAATGGTACACTCGTCGAAGAGTCACAAGTACAAGCAGATTTCAATTAATTGTCTTTCGAAGTCACGAATGCAAAAGACATACTTGTCTTTTACCGTTTATTTGATTGACGTCAAATTGAATAAAATGAAAAGACTCGTAAAAGGTAATTCTCTAAACATTAGAGTTAATTACTTTACATGTATATAGATATTGTTTTTCATGCAAGATAATTTTTTTAGCTTTTATCCTATAAGGCTATAAGACCAAAGAGCATTTGGGCCTATGCATTCTTACTCAAGTGGTCTAATGAATTAAAAAATAATAAAATATTGTTAATATTTTATCAATGTGATCGATGATTATTCAATATATAAGTATATTTACCAAATGCAACCTCGTCTAATTTTTTTTTTCAAAATTTGAAAGAAAAATGAGACCAAGGATGGCATGAGTCGCTTTGGTTGAGTGGTTAAGGCGTGTGCCTGCTAAGTACATGGGGTTTCCCCATGAGAGTTTGAATCTCTCAGGCGACGTGTTTTGATTCTTCTTTATTTGATCATCTGGAACACCCCAAAATTTCTTCAAGATCATTGCGTTCTTGCATCTTCATCAATAGTTTCATGCATTGCAATATCTAGGTCTCATTTTATATCTGGGTCTCATTTTAACTCCAACTTAAAATGAGAGTCTTGAAACCTTAAAATAGGACTTCATAGTAAGACTACAGAGAACCTGAAGGGCTACATGGTAATCTGGGATTGACATACAGTTGACAACTGGGCTCAATTGTATGTGAAAGAGATAGTAAGATTGCATGGAGTCCAAGTGTCGGATCGAACCTACGCTTTACGTTGGCATTTTGGCACGGACTTCAAAAAGCGTTAGGTACTCGTCTCGACTTCAACACTGTCTTCCACCTTCAAACAGATGGTCAGACAGAGCGTTTAAATCAGATCCTAGAGGACATCCTACGCGTTTGCGTATTAGATTTTAAGGGAAGTTGGGATTCCAATTTACACCTGATGTAATTTTCATACAACAACAGATTACAAGCAACCATCAGGATGACACTATTCATGGCCTTATATGGAAAACAATGTAGATCCCCGTTATCCTGGGATGAAGTAGACGATAGAGAATTGGTAGAACCCAAATTAGTTCGAGTCACCAATGAGGTCGTTCAAAAAATCTGAGTGAGGATGCATACTGCTCAAACTAGACAGAAAAGCTATGTTGATGTAAGGCGTAGGAGCATAAAGTTCGAAATAGGGAACCTAGTATTCCAGTAGCACCAATGAAATGTGTCTTGAGGTTCGGGTATAAAGGCAAAATGAGCCCTCGATTCATTGGATCCTTCAAAATACTCAAGAGAATTGGTCCAGTGGCATATAGACTAGCCCTACCGCCCTCTCTCTCAAGTGTACACAATGTATTCCATGTGTCAATGTCGAGGAAATACATGACATATCCTATCCATGTAATAGACTATGAGCCCTTAAGATTAATAAAGACTTAAGTTATGAAGAAAAGTCCATTAGAATCCTTGCTCGAGAAGTGAAAGCCATATGCAACAAGGATATTGCCTTTATCATGGTGTTATGGTGAAACCATCACATATATTATTGATAGTAATATAAGGATGAAGCTAGGGTTGTGTCATAAAGATGTTTTAAAGACAAGAAACTATAGGGATCTCATGCATTTCTATATGCAAATAAGCATCGGGACACTTCTCCTTTTACGATGATAAGTACGGGCGCGTATGCTACGATGATGATAGTGATCATGTCGTGCATGACACTCAGAGGTCTGTTGACCTTTGACGGTCACGACGGACAGCTAGCTCGACTTTGATGGGTCCAGGGGAGGTGCGAACCGCCTAAAGATTCACGCTCGCACGTGTGGGTCGTGTGTAGAGAAGTATTGCACATCCAATTTAGTCTTGACTGGAGGCCACCTCTAGTATGTTTTAATGATAGGTCTGTAGAGCATTATTGCATCCGTACCATCATTACATAACGTCCGTACCATCATTACATAACGTATGTACGCGTCCATACCATCATTACATAACGTAGTGGTAACCCTATGCATAAAACACAACATGCATGGGGTCCCTAACGCCTACCCCCATGGCATTGCACATACATCGTTTCATTTCCCTCGTCGCGTTAAATAGCATGACTTAATGGAACATCATACGAGGGTATTGTAGTACACCAGTTAACACATCCATGGCACGTAAAACTCCCAACACATTCACGACATATCAATGAATTTCATGCATACAGGGTAAAACAATTAATGGCAACAGCATGACATACATGACATTTCACCACAAGAAGATACTTAGCATAGCATACATGGTATACATTGACAATTCACAACAAGATAAACACATGGCATAGCATACGTTGACAGCATACACCATACGTGTGAAGGCCACAGTGCACGCACCATGGCATAACAGTAAGGTTACTTACCTCTTTGGCCTTGGCCGAAGTCACTCGGGACGCTAACTCCGACGCCTAACTACCCCTCTAAGATTGTTGTTTTTTGAAAATTGGTGAGAGGGAATCCCTTTTCACAATTGGTGTGAGAGGAAACATAAAGAGAGAAGAAAGTTGTTGAAAGAAAATAAAAACAGAAACCATAAAAATAACATAGAGAGAACTTTGAGATTTGACTTTGCTTAAAAAGAGGTGATATTTTCTTTGTCAGCAGATTCACCTATTTAAATAATTAACTTATCCTAAAAATGGCCGAGAGTGGCCAACTAAATATGTGCCACTTTCTTACAAAATGGACACCTAAAAAGTTGGTTATCCATTCGATCGTGTTTGTCAAATGGTCAAAGGAAGATATTCAATCAACTGATTAAAACGTGTAAAGCTAAATAAGGAAACCTAAGGCTTTTATCTAACAAAGATCACATTATACACTTGCAGTCCTTTCAGAACTAGCCCTTATGCCTAAATACTAAGGTACGTTCTTATCACAACCTATTTTTATCGAAGTGGAGTTACATTGACCTCAAATGGTTGAAACGAGGAAGGGAATGGCTACAGAAGGGTCAGAAACCTAGGAATCGATATATTATTCGTATACCAAGCATCTGAGCCGCCAAGCCACGCTGCTGAGCCGAGCTGCGGAAAGCAACGAAGCTGTCAACGAAGCCGAAGTGCCGAGCCGAGGAAGTCAAAGGGTCGATCCGATGAACTGCAAAGGTCACTAACGGTGCACGATTTATGGATGAATCTGGTGTAGCTAGTCTTGGGCCAAAATGGAGACGCAGCCCAGTGACGGTGTCCGAGCGCGGCCTGCAAGGTACGGGATGTACGCTGGCTGGGACGAACTCGCGGGATACTCAAAGAATCGACCCGCACCTGGTGCTCTGTCTTCCTTGCCCGAGAGTCCCGGCGAACCCTAATCGCAGAACTTAACTGTGGTCACCAGTGAGATCATCATCGCTCGTTCGTCCCTGACAATGCGTCTTTCCTCCTTGTCTCGATGCACCCCAGCGTTGGTTTGCTCCCATCTAAGGCTCGCAAACGTCCGAAGTCTCGCGGCATTATCGATCCTCCACCTCAAACTTACTACTTCTCTCTCATGGTACAACAACGACTCAACAGAAGGGCGGCTACTTAGATACCCTAGGGTTTAATGTGGTGACTCGGGGAAATAGTGTGTTCTCTTAGCAACCTTCACCGAAAATCGCGAGATTTTCGTCGTTTTTTTTTCTTTTTTCTGGAATGCATATCGTTACATTAGTGTCATATTGCATGATGTCGTTAGATCGACATAGGACACAACCCTAAGAGCATGAAAATTATATTAATATAAATATCCACGATCATGTGTTACGTAATGTAACAAAGAGATAAGACTAGAGGGTTGTGTCAGAAGAGATAATAAGATGGACATTAGATTGACCTCATACATATTGTATGTTCATAAGCATAGGGATACTTCCCCTAGAGATGATGAGTGCGGATGCGCACATTATCATGATGAGTGCGAATGTGCACATTATGATGATGAGTGTGAATGCGCACAGTATGATGATGAGGGTGTTCATGAGGCGCATGACACTATAGGGTTCCGCTGACCTCCGACCATCGCTACAAATTAGCTTGGCCAGAGGGTCCAGGTGTGCGAGCGCTCTGGAGATTCACACTCGCACCTGTGAGTCATGTGTAGGGAAATACTACACATCCAATTTGTTCGAGACTTGAGGTCACCCCTATGATGATAGAGATAGATCCCTAAATCATGATTGCATGTGTTTGCATTTGCATGGCCCCCTATAGGGCCACTTACTGAGTATTTTTCGAAATACTAAGGTCGTGTGCCACATCATTTTTCAAGTAAAGGCAAGGCACACTTGTACGGAGGACGGCGACATCGAGAGTAGAGACTGTGGTACGTGCATATGGTAGACTCATATTTAAATTCCTAGTCTTAGGTTAGAATAAGTTGTTTTGCATTCCATAGTTAAAAATTATTTTGTATTTGTTTTTAGTTTCTCTAAACTTCAGTATTTCGTATTTAAACACACAAGACAATGACTGTGTTTTCCAGAAAAGAAGTTGTTTTAAGCGTTTTCGAAGTTTATGTTATAAATGATGTTCATTTTACGAGTTATATTTCCGCATTAGAGATGAACATGAAACGTTATTTGCGACTCTGAGTATGTGAAAATTTAGGGTCGTTACACTCGCTTTTTATGATTTAGCTTTAATAATAATTTTGATTATTTTAGTTTCAATTTAACATCGTACATGTATGAAAAATTATAAAATTTTAGTATAATCTTGAACAGTAAGTGATTTGAACACTATGTGATTATTATTAAGAGCATCATGTTCAAGAAATAACCTATATGAATAAAGTAAAGTATCTTATTCTCACAATATCATTGCCACGATCCACTTTATCATTGCAACAGATGATTGGATCCAAGTTGTAAGTATGAATTCATAAGAATAAGAGCATACTACACAATAGTTTGTATAAGATTAGATCATGTAATATTTAATTTCGGTTTATAATCAGTTCACTTAGAAAATTATTATTTTACAGGATAATCATATGTGGTTTGATTTTCCTTCTAAATGAATTATGAACTATCTGTAAAAGCTTATCCTTTGATATATATGGGTGAGAATAAACTTCTTCATCATTTCATATCTTCTAGTGATAATGGCAGCGACAGAGAAACCCTCTTTTGCAAGCTCAAATCCTATGCACCTTTTAATGAGTAGAAGGTGACAGTCATTAACCAATTGAGTCGAGGTCAGACTTTATTCCTTCACTATAGATCAAAAATGAACATCATCAAATAAACATGTGGCAATGGAATTATTTTGGTCCGAGAGTCAAGATTGGCTTAGTTATAGATGCGACTACAGGGCAATTGGAATGCTAAAGATAATTACATTTATTTGTTGAATATTCCTAAAAAAATCAATGGAATTTGTGCATAAGTGGGAAAGCTAGGATGAGGTACTGCAAACTGAGATGCACTAGTATGTTTTTATCTTTCTACTTCAAAATGATGTTAGCATACATTTAGTAACGAACCTCAATTAATTTAGAGTTTTAGAAAGTCGAGCCATTATAGTTATTGAAATTTATGACCTAAAGTCTCGTTCGTTATGATTTAGTTTTAATAATAATTTTGATTATCTTAGTTTCAATTTACCGTATGAAAAGTTATAGATTTTTAGTATAATCTTGAACAATATGTGGTTGACAAATAAGAGCATCACGTTCAAGAAATAACCTAAAGGGTTTATAGTATATAAATAAACTTGAGTATAACAGTCTCATAGCACTATTGGTACGATACATTTTATAATTACTACAAATGATTGATCCAAATCGTCAGTACGAAGACAAGAAAGTAAGAGTATTATACGCAATGAGTTTGTATAAAATTATATCCCGTAATATTTAATCTCTCCTTATAAATCAGTTATTTTATAAGATTAATATTTTACAAGATAATCATGTGTTTTGATTTTAATTCGAAGCGAGTTATGAACTCCTACTCGTAAGAATTTATATTGATATATATGGGTGAGAGTGAACTTTGATGAAATTAACTCATTCTCATGATCTTATAAATAATTTTGTCCAAATTTCCTTTGCTATCTCATAATAATACTTAAAAAATTAATTTAGTTCAAACAAAAATTTGAACGTAAAAATTAGATCATTTCATATCTTTGAGTTATAACGACGAGAAACCATCTTTTGCCGGCTCAAAAGAGTATGTCGGGTAAAGATTACCTTTATTATAATATTCTATGTCCACGTGGGGCTTTGAAGAGGAATCTCCCCTCGCTTAAGAATACCAATGAGATATCCTATATGATAGAAGCATAAGTTCATCCCTTCGGGGACATCTGATAAAATTGGAACGATATAGAGAAGATTAGCATGGTCTCTGCACATGGATGACATGCACAAATCGAGAAATGGCCCTATGCAAGAATGTGAAATCCCACATTAGTTGAAGAGGGGAATGAAGCATTCCTTATAAGAGTGTGGAAACCTCTTCCTAGCAGAAACATTTTAAAACCTTGAAGGGAAGTCCCGTAATGAAAGTCAAGAGAGAACAATATCTGACAGTAGTAGACTTAGGCTATTACAAGGAACCCAATGACCAATGAGTGAAACCTTGGTTTTAGAAGAAGCATTAAGGACAAATAATTTGATTGATTCTTCTAAAACCAAGGTCCTAATCATTGGTCGCGGGGTTTCTTCTAAAAAATTAGGTTTCGTCGAACTCACCGAAACTTCCCAAAAGCTTAAAACCTAAGATTTCAATGGGGTCGAGCATTCATGGGACGTTTGGAAGGAAAGGAATGGGATGGTCTCGGTAGATTAGGTTTTTCTTAAGACTCTATGACTAGTTTCAAGGGTACTTTCACCCATTTTATGAGCCATGCTCCTTGTTGATTAGGCCTTCACTGATGCCTGGACGTTGAGAATATTTGCTAAAATCACCGCTCCTAAATTGTAGTGAAAGTTCTCTATTTATAATCATTTAGAGAGGAAAGAACAATAAATGGAAAGAGCAATAAATGAATACAAAGATATTTGTCTAAACTAAAACGGCAAATATAATACCTATGGTAAGCCACAATAGTTTGCCTATAATAAAAGATCAAATATGATATATATGGTAAACTATAATTTAAGACTAAATATTCTTAACAGACGTAATCAGGATCTCATGTGTGACAGCGGTTGGAACAAACTCAGAATCAATATAGAGGTGTCCCTATTGGTCTGTGCCCTACCCCATAAGGCCCACCATCTCGATACAAGCGCCTTAAAATCGAAACAACCAATTAGGCTATGATCAGTTGGTGATCCAACCAACTTGGTTAGATTACTTGAACATAAAATATAACTATAGAGCTGTCCGATTAAAAAATATGATTTCACTTTAGTAACTTCTGTGTATTTGTGCCTACGACTAACGAGGTTTACACTCCTTCGCATTAGTTCATCTAAAGTTTCTTACCTTTACGCACGAATTATTAAATAAGTCATCTTTCTATCAAAGTTAAGAAGTCAACCAAGTATCTCAACGGCACGATTGAATACTAAAATTGAACTAGAGTTCACTCCACCCGCCCTAAACAAATAGGATGCGTGAGCTTGGTCATACAATTTAATGTTGGTTTTACAATTTCCTTAATCGATAGTTTAGCTAGAAATCGTGTCGAATATCAACTTATTAATACCCAAAATGTAACGACACAAGCTCACTGCTAGCAGATATTGTCCATTTCAGCCGGTTACATATCGTCTTCAGCCTCACGATTTTAAAATGTGTCTCTAAGGGAAAGATTTTCACATCTTATAAGAATGTTTTGTTCCTCTCTCCAATGTGAGATCTCTTAATCTACCCATTGGAGGTTCAACGTCCTCGCTCGTACACCGTCTGATGACTAGCAAACCCATACTTCAACTAACTGATACTCGGTTAAGTCGTTCTTAGTTAGAATGGATACTCAAACATAACATGATAGAGAAGGAAAGAGACAAAAGGGGAAGAAATGATAAAACACCAAAAAGTAAGTTGAAAAAAATGAAAAATAGAACAAAAAGAAAGGAATTCCCTTTCCAATTTCTCATCATTATTTCTTTTATGCTCATTTCTTTCTCATTTAAAATAAAATAATAATAATAATAAAAGAGAAGAAATTCAAATTTCAATCACTACACCCAACACAATGTCTTCAATAGCCATCTTTTTTCTTTGTGTACCCAACAATCATTAAAATGAAACACTTTTTTTCTTATATTTTTAATATAATTTTTATATATTTTCTATTTTTTTTATTATTATTATTATGTGTATTTTTATGATTTAGAAAAAAAAAATTAATAATTATAAACCAACAAAAAATACATGGAAATTAAAAGATTAAGTTAATAAATGAATATACCCGAGTTCAAATGTTCATACCCATTTATTTTTACCTAAATTAATTTTGAAATTAAAATAAATAACTAAAAATATAATTTTTATTTATTTATTTTATTTTTACAAAGATGTGGACATGACAAGGTGGAAGGTGGATGAGAGGGGAAAAAAATTATATGATACAAGAAGTGGGTCCTTTGGCAATCATTCTTTACAAAGAAATTAAAATAGATGGGAATAGCTTATGTTATGGAAATTCAGGAGATCTGGTCTGAAAACCTCTCCCCAATAAACACATTTTAAAATCGTGAGGTTGATGATGATACGTAATGAGTCAAAATAGATAAATGGTATCAGAACTAGACACTGAGTGATATGCCAACGAGGACGGAGGACGCTAGGCCTCTACCGAGATGGATTGTGAGATTCTAGATCCTGTATTTGTGCATGCAATCAAAGAATTAAAAAAGCCTAATGAAAATATTCATTGATTTGAATCTTGTTAATTACAAACATACAATATTTTATATAGTTTTTCCTCAACAAAATCTCATTTACATATATATATGGAAGATTATAACTTCAACATTCCAACGGATTACAATCAAGAAGAAGAAGATCATGAAGAAAAATATTTCACTTTCAGCAAAAATTCAAAAAAAAAAAGGAAAATGGTGAAGAAATTAAAAAAATATATGAAGAAGAACAAATTTTAATGGGTTTTTTTTTGTCCCTTCTTCTTCACTTACTTATCTGTTATGAAGAGGATTTGGACCAGTGTAGACTCGTCTCTTCTGAGCAGCAAACACGGCGGCGCCACCATCGTGGGGGTGGGGTTTGGGGTGGACAACGGAGGTAGCGGCGGCGGGGGTGGCGGTATCGACGACGACGGTGGAGGGAAGAAGGAAAAGAAGAAGAAAAAACAAGCTGACAAGCTCAGTAACGTTCTTCAATCTCATTTCTTAAGAATAAAAAATAAGGTTAGGGCTTATTGTTTTGGAGGGATGAAGGGGTTTTTGGGACAATTTTGAAGAAGTCTTAATACTTTCGTGGACCCTAAGCCAAAGGGGGCAAAGGGGAAAAGGAAAAACAAAGCAAAAAGTTACCAACCTTTTGTTGTTGTTTTTTTTTTTTTTTCTTTTTTTTTTTCTTTTTTAGAGAATGAAAAATTATGGTCGGTGTGTGTGGAAATTTGGGAAATTTAATGAAGTATTCTTATAATGTTACATATATGTTTCAAACGTTTGAAACGAAGTCATGGATTCGTACATTTAATTTAAACGAGAAATAGAAATAAACCTTTAACATAATCTTTGAGTACGAAAATGAAAAGCCACCTACGAAATTATTATCTGAAGATAATGCATACTACTGTTCTATCTCAACTTCTATGATTATTTCAGCATTCATTGTCATTTGTGCCTGGAAGGTAAGAGTATCACATAGCTTGAGTATTTTAAGAAACACTCTTAAAATCCTAGATTGAAGCACGTTGTGACTAAAAAATTATGGGTTAGTGCTCGTCGTTCTCTCTTCACTGAAACCTCTCAGACGAGTGTTGTGAGTTGCATAATAGAAACGAGAAGGAGATGGTTGATTGAAAGTGTGAAGGTGAAATGCTTAAGGAGACGTGGGTGGTTGAATTCTCAAAATCGGCAACTCGCCCAAAATCTCACAAATTCTGGCAAGATTTCGATTTTTTTTTCAAATAACTAATATTACATGTATAATCTAAACTTTCATTAAAAATAAATTAATTTAGAATCTTAGTTAGAATTCGTTTTATTATGGTTATAAAGTACATATAGTGGCTAATTATGGCTATAAAATATAGTTAGAACTCTGGGATGGCTTGTGGAAGTCTGACAGAGGGTTAAAAGTTTTTATTTTGAGACTATATAAAACCATGTATGTTATCTCAGTAAAATAGACTTGGAAAATGCAGTAAAATGAGCATTTGTGCTTTCTAGCCCATGACTAAGTTTCTTTGCAATTTTATGTAGTTTATGTTGCATGTACAATCATTCAAACTTGACATGATCGATCTTGTGGAGTGATTCAAATCTCAAACAAATATTCTTGTATTGAGATATTTGATCAATAGGGTAATCTGAATTTTACTTTCCGTGAGAGTGATTCTTTATCATTAGGGCTAAATGTTTTTACCTTTCATTTGCAATTCTATGTACTTTAGATTGCAAGTTAGAATCATTCAAGCTAGACATGATCGATCTTAATACTTCAAACTTTTTTTAAAACTTCAAAAATACTTTTAAATTTTGTAAAAAAAATAAAAAATAGATGTACCATCACTCCGTCACACATTTTTAAAAATACTCATGAATTTTTCAGAGCAACATTAAAACGTTCGTAGATAATTTATGAGATGTCAACGGCAGTAAATTTTTTAAAAATTTTTTCTATAAGAGTAAAGTGTGTTAATACTACTTTTAAAATTTTATGAATATTTTTTAAAGTTTTTAAAGTTGGTGGGTATTTTTTAAATAAAAACTCAAATTTGAAATTCTCAATTAAAAATAAATAAATAAATAAATATAATTTTTTTAAAAAAAGCAAACAAGTTAAAATATAAAAACCAGAGTTGTAAGGCATGTCTACTGCAATCTCTGAGAGTGGGGAGCTGATGATTAATGGCTCTTTTCATTATTAACTTGGAGATCTTTTGAAGCATATTATGGTGTTTGGGAGGTGAGAAAATCTGCTGGGAAAATTCCAGGGGAATTTTCTTGGAGCTCAGAAAATTTCTTGCCATCTTAGAGAGAGAGAGAGAGAAGAAAGAGGTGAAAGTCAGAAAAAAATTAGAGTTCTTGAGAGAAATGATGATGTTTTTTTGCAACACTTTTATAAAGAAAGGTGAAAGGAGGCATCAAAAGGTTCATAAACAACATTTAGATCAAACATCCCTTTCTTCTTTCCTTTCTTTTTACTTACCCGTGATGGAATTAGTAGGTGCGATGAAACATCGATCGAATACGCTACCACAAAAATATATTAATGTTTTTACACTTTAATGTTACTAATAATACTATTTAAACGTCAACTCGGGTATGATTCAATTTGTTGCATTTAAGGTCAATGTTTAAAGGGTAAAAGATTTGAATCACCGCTCTATCATTAAATTTATTTCCTTTGTTTGTAAGACGTCCCCACGATTACCCTTCTATTTCACCTGAACTGATCATGAGCACGCTTATGTGAGAATGTATCCTTGGTGCTACACGAAGCCAAGCATTACTTCTATGAAACACTCTCTCGACGCTTGTCTATGATTTAAACACTTATGAAGTAGTGATAAGTTTTTATGAATCTTACGAAATACGTTACTCCATGAGCCCCACAAGGAAATGAGTATTTTGTCATTCCTAGATTCTCGGCACCATCAGGTTTCTTCCCAAACATCATCGTTACCTCAGCTCTTGACATTTCAACCCAATCTTTGTCATTCCACTTTATCTTACCTCCAATCACCTTACCCCTATAGCTTATGGACAAATCTCATTCCCCCATCAAGGACGGACGAACGAGTATGCAACTAAATGAAGGTGAGAATTTTTGGAAAAAACACATGGCATTGGTGGTTTTTCCACCAAATTTAGGGATTTTGCCCTTTATTTATCCTGATTCGAACCCAATGAAAAAGAATTCGAGAAAGACAACGAAAAAGGTTGTCCCATTTCTCATCCGCAAGCCTATTGTGCCGATGTCAGCCTTTTAGAGAAAGACAAAGAGACTATCATCTAATTGTTTAAGAAGAGTCTTACGGGACCTGCACAAAAATAGTTTAAGTCGCTTATAGTGATATATATATTAACTCTATGATTTAGGCTAATTCAAGCACATATTATCATCTCATACGCCCGATAATGTTAATATAATTTGGAGAAACAATAAGCAAAAAAGGATGAAATACTTTAGATGAGGGATTGATTTGATGAGTGCATACAAAATGATTAAGCTTAAGAATGTCCATTGCTAACTTTTTCTTTTGTTGGTCAAAGTAATTTATGGATCTATCATTGTTCTTTTGTTTTTTTTATCCCCACATTCCTTACACATTTCTTTCATTTTAATTTATTTTCATGGAATTTAGTTCCATTAGAGAGTGTTTACCCATAATTATATTGTTAAAATGTCAATTTTTTTTATGTAATATTTAGATGTATTGGTTTGAGGGGAGGCATTTAAGATCTCTAAAAGTTAAAATATATATCCCAAGTGAAAGCCCAGAACCGAAAGCTAAAAAAGGACAATATTTGCTAGTAGTGAGCTTGAGCTGTTATAAATGGATTAGAGGAAGACACTGAGTGGTGTGCCAGTACAGACGCTTAGCCCCGAAAGGTGGTGGACACTGGGTAGTATGCCAGCGAGGACGATGGGTCAGAATGGGGTGGATTGTGGGATCTCACATTGATGAGAGAGAGGAACTACGAGGAGGTTGGGCCCTGAAGAGGGGGTAAGGGTGGATTGTGAGATCTCACGTCGGTTAGGGAGGAGAACGAAGCATTCTTGGATTATGAGATCCCACATCAGTTGGGAAAGAGAACAGAGCTTTCTTTATAAAGGTATGGAAATCTCTCACTAGAAGACGCGTTTTAAAAATCTTGAGGGGAAGCTCGAAAAGAAAAGCCCAAAGAGGACAATAGCGGCTAGTGATGCCTTGTTACAATATTGATGTATAGGTCATATAAAATTCATGTCATATAAAGTATGAAAGTATCATGTGCACCACGACTCTTGCACCGTGATTTAAAAATATAAGACCTCATGAATTTTGTATATTACGAGCATGAGTTACTTCTCTAGTAGGTTTATATACAAATGTGTGCACTAGCCTGTTTTCACCCATTGATTTTTCTCAAATTAAATCTCCTTCTAGATCGGTTCTCATAAAATTCTCAATGGTTCCACGAAATAGATACTTCAAGGAGTCTACCAAAGAAAATTTGGAGTAATTTGGGTATCGGAATCTCTAGCATCGAGGCCCCAAATATCGACCAAGATCTAGAAACCAAATCGATATTTGCTTAAGAAATACCGGTAGAAATCATTTGTAAGAAATAAAGGAATAGGAAAGAAATAGACCAAGAACGGTGAATTAAGGACATAAATCGAGTGTTTTGCTTGGGAATCAAATAACGTTAAAAAAAAAACTCAGTAAATGAAGTCTACTCCTTATGAAAGTTTAATATCAAGCATATTTAGGTTATATATGAAATTTGATGGTCGATCAAAGTTTAATACCAAGCATAATATTACCATAATGCTCTTAAGGTAATTTACCTACGATTTATGACCCTAATGACCTCCAAACGACATGAAACTTTATACATGATCCTAAAATATGACTCTCAAAGAACTAGTAAATTTTTATTACCATTGGACCATGTCGGGGCTCGAACCATAATTTAGGTGGAAGGTTACCATATTTCCCCTGTTAACTAAGACTAATAATTTCAAGAACTTAAAAGCTGTACTCTTTAAGTTTGCTTGGTACTATGCTATAAGCCCTAAGTGACCACGACTTACTACTGTGCGGTGCATTACAAGGCCTTTATTTCCTCTTTTAGGAGGGATGCCCTGAGTCACAATCGCACTTTTCTTGGTAGCGAATTTTGCGATTGTGTTGCACTCACTCTCAACGCTGAGTGAGTCAAGCCAACTTGGGATCGTGTCACCTATGGTCGGATAACGTATGCTCAAGACTCCGGCCTAGATTTGAGAAGAATGGTTTAAAAAACAAGGGGCAGAGAGATTTTGAAAGAGAGTTTAAAAGCAAAATTTAGAGAGATTGAAAACAACGTTATATGGCTCAAGCAAAATGACAACACAACTGTTTACCTAACATATAACTTTTTGGGTAGGGAGAATTTGAAAACTAGTCGCATCCCCCTATAGTTCATTTTGAGGTGATTCAGGTATGGCAGACCTAGAGGTGATTTCTTCGAACAGTCATACAAAATTTGGATGGGAGGAGTTGACGACTGGTCACATCCCCCTATATTACATTCTAAGACATGATCCTGCCGAAACGTCATATACTTAGAAAATACAAGAAAGAAATTATACAACATGAAAGCAATAAAAGGAAAGCGATAAAGTGATACAAGGCAAGAGTTTTAGCAGGTAACGGGCATGCGGCCATGGACAACACGCCTTGGACAAGCATGATCGTGACACTCTTCATTATGTCTCACGAGAAGAATGTCTTGATGGGCCCCATGTTTTCCTCACCTAGTTAAGATGTCATGTGACATGTATTACTATCAGAACGTCAAGATCATGTTTTGGACCAATCACGTGACCATCTTGTAGTCTAGGCCCACATTAGGGGCAAATACCAAGTTGATCGTCATGAACCCAAACCAAGTTATATGTTAGGTCTTTGGTTACTCAAGAAGATATAGTACACTAGCTCATGGACATGATTAAGAGCCTACGAATAGACTACTTAATGAGTTTTTGTACTCACTCCATGTTTTTTTATGTTTTTTTAGCCAACTAAGGAGCTAGTCATAGGAGGGAGCGGACTTTGGAGTAGGAGCCATAGATTAACCACCTCGATCTCCAACTTTGTTTTATCTTAAATGTCTCGATCTCCAACTATGTTTTATCTTAAATGTTTTGAGTCCCTTCGTTATTTTGTGTTTAAAACTATGTTTATATAAACTCTATTTTAATATAATGTAAATATATATGTATGTACTTCACGTTTTTAAATGTTTAGTTCCCTGTATTTTCAAGTCATGATCTGTGTTTCGGGTACCTTCGAAAATCGAAATGTTTTTTTAGAAACTCAACGATCCACCTATCCACAAAATTGATAATTAGACATAAAATTCAAATTTATATCTACTAAATCCAATAACTTTTAAAAACTTTGAACATGTTAGGAACCTACTCGACACAAAATTGAAAGTTCATTGTCTTCTTTGGGTATAATTTTTCTGTTTTGAATTTCAGTATCCTCAAGTGAGAATTTGCGGGTTTTTTTATCGTGATAAAATATCTTAACCAATTGATCTACGTTTCAGTTGACAATTTATTTTATATAATCCATATTTGATTTTTTGAATTTAATTGACCATCATTCATTATGAACAATGCCCTCAATTAGTGCAATGGAACATGCCCATGGTTGATTTTTTATTTATCAATTGACAAGATATCATTGAAATTGACTACCCAACTTATCAATTACCTTTTGATTATTCAATATGGATTTATAATTATGTGATAAAAATGGAATTAAACATATATAAATTATTACTAATCATGATTACAAATATAAGCTCTTAGTGACTTTCCACTTCAAATATAAGCTTTATTTGTGAAAAGAAAAAAATATGATGACAAGAAATATTGTCTCTCTTCACTATAACTATATAATATATTTTCATTCAAAGAAAATGGCTAATCATGATTACACTTTGTTAATCAAATTAGAAATATTCCCATGTATTCATTAAAATTAATAAATATTAGAGATGAGAGTAAATATATATTTATAAGGTTAAATATATAATTTAAATTAAATACGTTCGATCACGTTATACGTTTGAATATTCTCTCGTACATGTTAAACTAACAAAAATAATCCCAATTCACGAAAGTTTCTACAATTTTTTAATTTTCGTCGCAATTTTAGTTTCGCTGTTTCCTATCGAACATTTTTTGACTCATTTCTTACTATTGCCACCTGACTTTAAAACTAAATGAATAATGACGTATAATTTACGAGTATAGCTCAACTGAAATAAAACATGTCCTCACGACCGTAAAAGATTTGAATCTCCCATTTTGCATACGGTTGAATTTAAAAGAAAAAAAAAGTAACAGCTCAGTTGTCAATTTGAATATAGCTCAACTGAAATAAAACATGTCCTCACGACCGTAAAAGATTTGAATCTCCCATTTTGCATACGGTTGAATTTAAAAGAAAAAAAAAGTAACAGCTCAGTTGTCAATTTGAATATAGCTCAATTGAGATCCAATAAATAATTCATCGACCAAGAACTTAAATGTTGAATTTCGGAATAAGAGCTAATAATATGATCCATTCATTACATTGGAAATATAAGAAGAAAAAAAGTAATAAGTAATTTATTATTTAACCCAACAAAAAAGTTCTTGAATAAGATAATACAAAGGTTTTCTATACAAGCAACCGGTAACGAGTTGACTTTTTAAAATCTTAAATCGATATAGGTTTGTTGCCATCGGTATGCGTACGTTATTGGAATAATGGCAACAGCTACAATTGATATAGGAATCAAGAAACTCAATAGCAACCGCTACAACATGTGAGCAACATGCATGATGCCTATCTACAAGGATAAGACTTTTGGAAGGTTGTTGGCGAAAACGAAACTACTCCCCTTGGTCGACGATGGAAAAGGTGAAGAGTGGAGTCTGTTTACGTGCTATTTGTAGAGCTGGCCGATGTAGGCGAGACTTAGAAGTGTGAAACAACAAAGTTATGACACACAAGGTTGGGACATGTTGGCTACCACACGTTGAAGGTGATTATGGAGAAATCCATGCTCAAAGACCTACCTCAACTTGAAGTCAAAACATATATTGTTTCTGTTAGATGTTAGTATGGTAAAACTCATCAATTACCATACAAGGAGTCGAAGTTCAAACCAAAGAAACCATTAGAGTTAATTTACTCTAATTTATTCGGTTCAGTCAAGCAAATATCAATTAGAGGGATGCAGTACGTGGTGACGTTCATTGACGACTACTCGAGATATGTGTGAATTTTCTTCATGAAAGAAAAGTCATACCCATTCCCATAATTTTAAGAAATCAAGACAATGATTGAAAGAGAAGTAGAAATGAAGATTTGTTGTCTACGCTCAGATAATAGCGGAGAATACACGTCAAATGAGTTTGATCGATATATACACAACTGTGGATACACCATCAGTTTACATGTGCCAAAACGCTACAAAAAAATGGTGTAGCAAAAAGAAAGAATAGACATCTTGCAGTGTTTGACAAGAAACAAGTGAAGTGTATATTTGTTGGATACGGTTGAACTGTTGTGATCCAACAAGTGGAAGATGCTACACTTCAAGAGATGTAATTTCTTTTTATGAAGCATCTTCATGGTGGTTCTCGAAGAAGAAAGTCTTACCAGACTCGAAGAATATTGAAGAAAATCTACAACAGAAGACGGGAGTGCAAACTACACACTTGGTTAAGTATTGATGCGTCTGAAAATTCAAGTGATAGTGTTGCTGGTGAGCAAGAAGTAACTCAACCAAGTAAACTCAGTGAAATTTTATTTGTAACGACCGTCGATTTCTACTTAACCTAAAGTTGTTACTGTATACATATCATAATCATTTTATGCGAAAATACTCTATTCAAAACTTTGCTATAAAAACATAGTCATGGATTTACATATTTTTTAGAAGGTATTTAAATAAAATAACAAAAGTTGAAATAAAATAAAATGGAAATGTCTTATACTAACCTATAGTCTACGAAATTTAAATTGCAAACTACTCTATACATGTGTCATGGTCTCTTAACTTGCGATGCCGTCAACCGTATATGGGAGGCTTGCTTTTACTTAGAAAAGAGTAGCACATGACTTGAGTATTTTAAAAAATGCTTAGTAAGTGACCCCGCTATTGGGGTTAGACGCAAACACATCCAATCATATCAATCTATATTCCTTAAACAGCTATCCTAAGTGGGTAATTGGATGTGTATTTACTGTTTTACACACGGTCTACACGTACGAGTATAGACCCACCAATCGGTTCGCACAACTCCCAACCCCTTTCTTGTCGGGCTAGCATTCTTTGGAGCTGTTGATGTCGGACACCCATTAGGAATAGCGACTGTCGCAGCATTATAATAAATATAATGATAATTTCCTTGTCCTATAGTGTACGCGTCCGTACCATCGTAAAAAAGAAGAAGGGGTATCCATCGATTCATGAACCTATCATGTACAACAACCCCTCTTCTGCTTTTCTTTAAATCACATCGTTTTATCATAACTTTTCATACATATATTGAGATTATGCATTATGTCAATACGTCATATTGCATGTCAAACATATCATATATCATATCATGTTAGACATATGACATATCATAACATATCGTGTCTTCTAACATATCATATCATTCTATGCACATATCATCTCGTACACCATATCACAACATGCGTCATATCGTCAATCAATTAGGTCATAACATATCATATCATAAACATACCGTTTCATAACATATATCATCTAATTCACCTATCATACCGTAAGCATATCATTTCGTAACCTTTTATATATAGTAAGCATATGACACATGCAAAGTTACGGGGTACGTGTCATCATACAACATTCAAATTATAACCAAATTGATAGTAAGAGCATTTACTTGGTTGACTTTAGTCGGCGTTCTCCCTAAAGTAATTACTTGAGTTCGTCATTGAATTTTTATTGATTTAATGATATGTAAAATACAATAAAAATAATTTTAACTAAATAAATAAATGGTCTGGTTGGACGAAATAATTTTTATTTTCACAATTCATTAAGGGAAGGAGAAAAAAAAAAAAAAAAAAAAATTAAACAAAGGAAAAGGAAATGAAAACGAGAACCCAGCCCTGGCTCCCTAACGCCGAGTCCGAAGCCAATCCGGTGGCTCTTCATTCTTCAAAGGAATCAAAGACGAGGAATGAGGGATTGACGGATCTGTGCTGTTCAATCCCTCTGCTAAGGCAATCACTCGTATTCCCCAAGTTGAAGAAACAAAGTGATCGGTGTTCCAATTGGGAGAAGTAGATGGGGAATTTGTTCGTCAAGAAGCCTAAAGTCACCGATGTTGATAAAGCGATTCTTTCTCTCAAGACGCAGAGACGCAAACTAGGTCAATATCAACAGCAGGTTTTCAATTCATCCCCTACTCTTAATTTACTCCTGCAGTTGGATTCTTTAAATTGCGTATGAATGAAACTGGATTGGAAAGAACTGAATATGTTTCTGGAATTGCAAGCCGTGGTAAAGTGTGTGTTGTTTGTGTGGCTGTTAGAGCATAACTTTAGCATTATTAGGTAGAATAAATTGGTTTATAAGACCCTTTTCGTGTTTACTCTCAGCCCCATAGTTTGTTCTCTCCACATGGTATGACATTGTCCACTTTAAGCATAAGCTCTCATTGCTTTGCTTTGGGCTACCCCAAAAGGCCTCATACCAATGGAGATGTATTCCTTACTTACAAACCCATGAAGGACTTCCCTGTTTGCTTGTATGTTCAAGTTCTGCAGTTTGAAAACGCCTCTGGGAAAATTATTGAGAATGTTCTAACCTTTATATGATGTAATTAGCTTATATTACAAAGGTATTTTGCAGTTGCTATCTAATTCTTGGAATTCCATGAAGCTCTAAGATTTATTACTGATGGTGTGTTGTCTAGTTCGAGAAGTTTTGAGCTAAAAGAACATGATAAATGTTATATTTTCTTTGATTGTGACAAAAAGTTTACTCATTCATTGTTGGTTAATGCATGTATGTGCTGGAGTAGTTCAGATGTCAGACCTACGCTTGGGTCTCTGTTACCAAAAATTCTTGGGATTGTCCTTTCTCCCTCCTTTTGAACTGGAACTTTTTTCTTTCTTTTTTTTTTTTTTTTTTTGGCTCCTTTCTTGTTCTCTTTTTTTTTTTTTTTTTCCCCTTGTATTGATCTTGTCTATTCTCATTTTATATGTGAAAGAGTTTGCCTTGTGAGGCCTTTAACTCTGGCCTGTATATACATAAAAAAAAAAAAAAAAAAAAAAAAAAAAAAATACTGGCTCTTATATATATATATATATATATATATATATATATATATATATATATATATATATATATCAATCCTGTATCTTACTTGGGGTAAATGCTATCCCCCTTTCATAAACTGCAACCTTGATGATCTTGTTAATTGGAGAGCTTTTTATGTAACTCTATCTGATAGGATTTCTGGTATTGGTATTCCCTTTTGCAATATTCAATATCATCAATAAGATATTTACTTTTCCTATCAAGTAATTTAATAAAATATTTGTTTCCTATATCAACAGATAAATAATAGACTTAGAAGATGAGAAGAAAGAACAAAGGAGATCAAACATGACTTTGAGAAGGCATATGAGAGACTCTTTGATAGTGACAAGATTGATGTTTCTTACTTGCAGTTTTGGATACACTGTGTTTTGTAAGGATAGATAATGCTATAAAGACTGTTGAATTTATCTCAGACCTGAAGAATAATTAGGCAAAATCAGCAATAATAACATTAGTTTAGAAGATTTAAAATTGGAGGATTCGACTTTTTCAATCGAGTTGTACAGTTAAAAAACTACTTGTGCTTTTTCTGCAGTTGCCACTAGAAGGTAATTGAAGATGACCTTTGATATATGTTCTTTGTATGAAGACTAGTGTAGACGAAGATCATGTTTTCTTCCATTGCCCTATAAATTCTCCAAGAAATAGTACTATTCAACTTCTTTGTTATGTCGAGCTCAAAAGCAAAGCCAAGCTGACTTGGGTAGGTGTAGTTAAAGCAATTATCTCATAAATTTTGTTTGAAGTGTCATTTTCTGTTTCTCTTATCCTTCAATTCCTTAAAAATGTTTCCTTTCATTGAAGTTTGAAACTAAAGAACCAGCAAGTAGCAACTGAAGATAGGGCAGTTTTTCAAAAGTTTGATTCATTTCATCAATTGTTTCCTCTAAATAGCTTTTTACTTCTTTTCCTCTCTTTGAACGTTTCTCTTTTGCTCTCAGTTCAGCATCCTCATTACCTTATATCACAACACAAAAAAACCTTGTTTTCTTTTGTTTGTAGCTAATACTCCAATTTCTGAACTGTTTGAACTAATTAATGTTTTGATTGATCTGGCACTACTGACGGGCATGCAGTGAAATTGCTAATTGATTGTTAGTTTTTACTAGAATGGAAAATTATTGTGTATTTTTACTTCCTTTCATGTATAAAATATTCATGTTCCATGTTTAGACATTGTAGAACTAGTTTCCTTTACAAATTATTGATATATATATATTTTTAGGTTATAATACAATTTTGGTCCATGTACTTTGTAACGTATTCTATTTTAGTCTCTACACTTTTAGTAAATCTTAACACACCTAATATTTGTCCATAATTTATAGAGGGAATGGTCATAGAGACTAATTTTCTTTAGAAAAACCATAAATTAACAGTAACACTAATTTTAGTATTTACTGAAAGTACAGAGATTAAATATGGATATTTGGAAGTATAGAGACAAAAATAGAACAAGTCTTTTAAAGTACATGGATCAAAATGATATTTTACATGAGAATTTTATTTGTTTATTTATTCGTGTGCACCTCATTTCACTTTGATGATGCTGTTTTGTCACCTCTTGATGTGAGAGAGGCTTGCCTCCTTGGTACGTGTTTTGGTATGCATCTTGTGTTTTGAAAAAAATATTGAACAAATGTAAGTCTCATTAGTATTATTGCATTTATTATGAAATTCTTTCTAGAAAACCATGGAACTTTAATGATATCTCATAAAATTAATGCATATTTTTTTAAAAAAAGCTTGAAACCTTGAAGATATCTATGTAAAGAATTCTCCTGAAAGTCCATCTCTCAAAATATTTATGATTTTCCATATCTCAGAATGGTGCCATAAACTCCTCTTTAATGATCTAAATTTAATTTATTCAATATGACATATTGATGAATTATGAGTATTTTCTTTTTGAGTTCAACATGGGGGTGGGGGATTCAAATTGATGAATTATTTGTATTAATTAAACAATATTTTAAATAATTTTTTAAGTCATCTATGAATCATGGTATTGAATTATGCCTGACCAAAATTATCATAAACTCATAAAGTAAAGTTGCTTTTACCCTGGGCATAAGACTCAGAACCAATAAATAGTCATTATTTATTTTACTTTGAAACTTGAACAATTATTTTTTACTTTTCGTGACCTTTTTTTCCCTAGCTTGATGCTGTCATTGAAGCAGAAAAGAACGCTGCAAGAGAGTTAGTTCGACAAAAGAAAAAGGATAGGGCCTTGTTAGCTTTGAAGAAGAAAAAGGCACAAGAAGAATTATTAAAGCAAGTTGATGCCTGGCTGATTAATGTTGAGCAACAAGTGAGTTCTGTTAATTTTTCCCTTGTCTATTCAAATCTCATTGTCTTCTCCCTTTTAACTTGAAATTTATACTTTTTTGTTTCTCTTAAAAGTAATGGTTGCATTAGATCTTAAAATCAAGATTTTGGCGGTTGCAATAGTAAGGTTTGGTTTCTTAGTTCCACCCCTTAAGAATTAAATCGTCTTCTTCACAAAACTTTTTGTACTCTAGAAATTTATGTTCGTGCTTTAATATTGTTGTTGGCTCAGTTGTCAGATATTGAATTGGCCAGCAAACAGAAAGCTGTTTTTGAAAGTTTGAAGGCTGGTAATAATGCTATCAAAGCTATACAAAGTGAAATTAATATAGATGATGTCCAAAAGCTGATGGATGATACCGCTGAAGCTAAGGCATATCAAGATGTAAGTTCGTAAGTTTTTTTAAATTGATTGTTTTATTAGGATCATATTTGAATTTTTTATTCTATTACCTGGTTTACAAGTTAGATTATGGTTACAAGTTATATCTTAATTTTGATGGAATTAAATATTCTTGTATTCCAATAATCTAATTATCAAATAGTAAGATTGATAACCCTCTTATATGGGAGAAAGAGCCCACACGAGACAAAAGAAGAATAGATGTGAGATCCCACATCGATTGGAGAGAGGAACGAGTGCCAGCGAGGACACTGGGCTCCGAAGGGGGGTCGATTGCCACATCGGTTGGAGAGGGGAACAAAACTGTGAAGTCCCACATTGGTTGGGGAGGAGAACAAACCACCATTTAGAAGGGTGTGGAAACCTTCCCCTAGCAGACGCGTTTTAAAGCCTTGAGGGGAAGCCCGAAAGGGAAAGTCCAAAGAGGACAATATCTGCTAGCGGTGGATCTGGGTCGTTACAAATGGTATTAGAGCTAGGTACCGGACTATGTGCCAGCCTTCTCGCTGTTCCCCGAAGGGGGGTAGACACGAGGCGGTGTGCCAGTAAGGACGCTGGCCCCAAAGGGGGGTGGATTTGGGGGCGATCCCACATCGATTGGAGGAAGGAAAGAGTACCAGCAAGGACGATGGGCCCCAAAGGGGGGGGGGTGGATTGTGATGTCCCACATTGGTTGGGGAGGACAAACCACCATTTATAAGGGTGTGGAAACCTTCCCCTAGTATACACATTTTAAAGCTTTGAGGGGAAGCCCGAAAGGGAAAACTCAGAGAGGACAATATCTGCTAGCGGTGGATCTGGGTCGTTACAAAAACATTCTTTATAAGGGTGTGGAAACCTCTCCCTAGCAGATGCATTTTAAAACCTTGAGGGGAAACCTGGAAAGAAAAGCCTAAAGAGGACAATATCTGCTAGCTGTGGGCTTGGATGGTTAGAATAGTGGATACACCTAATTAAAATATTACTATTAGTATAGCAATGGTGCATTAGTAAGAAAGTAACTTAACACAATAATTGTTAATTGCTTGCGGAAGATAAACAAACAGATACAATCCCAACAAAATCTGTCTCCAAGTTGGTAATGGCGCCACCACCCTCTTTTGGATGGACGCATGGATCACTACTTTGATATTGGCCTCTCGTTACCCTCTATTATATAGTCTTTCTCGTTGCAAGGACCGGAAATTCTTTTTGAGATTTAAAGCTTGGCCGTAACTTAAAGGACTAGGAGACTATTGAATGGGCAGATCTTATCCTTGACCTTGATTGATTTTACTCTCACAATAACCTTGATTTTAAGGCTAAAGCCGTATGTTATATTTGTAAAAGAGACTTAGAGAATGTAGTAAAAAGAGCGTTTGTGCTTTTTTTTAGCCAATGACTAAGCTTCTTTGTAATTCTATATCGTTTAGGTTGTATGTTTAGAATCGTTCAAGTTTAACATGATCGATCTTGCATGTGGAGTGATTCAAATCTCAATCAAGTGTTCTTGCCTATTTGATCAACAAGGTAATCCAAATTTTACTTTCCCTTGGAGTGATTCCTTATCATTAGGACTAAGTGTTCTTACCTTTCCTTTAGCTAAGGGCTAAGTTTCTTTGCAATGTTATGTAGTTTAGGTTGCATGTTTAGAATCATTCAAAATTTACATGATCAATCTTGCTTGTGAAACGATTCGAATCTCAAACTAGTGTTCTTGTCTTGCGATATTCGATCAACAAGGTAATCCGAATCTTACTTCCCTTGTAGTGATTCCTTCTCACTAACAATCTCTCATTTGACAATTTCAATGTTCTCCTCACCTACCTTGATCACAATATGGGGATCATCTTCTTCCTTAGCTTTTGGTGACAACAATTGCATAATTTTGTGGATCTTTTCTATTTTATTGTGCATATATTTTAAATGTTGAGATAAAGTCTTGCACCTGCTTTGAGGCCCAGACTTTGGAGACATGAAGGATTTTTCTTATTACGTTCACTTGAAAATTTGAACATGCAATCTCTAGGTAGGTGTTGCTTAGAAACTGCCGGCCTTGGGTAATGGGTTGCCTTTATATTGAATTCTTAAGTCAGCATGCTCCTTGGTTTGACCAATTTCTTGATGCAAACTCCTTGATAAACTATCCAGCCTTGCCATTTCAGAAACCCAACACAGAATATGCCCCTATGGTACTCAAGTAATTTGTCAAACAGATACAATCCAAGCACTCTGAAAGCTTGATACTCTCTCCAAATCGAAGCACTTTACCTTATAACTATTCCTCGAACTCAGAATCACATTTTCACCTACTCATTGTCTGTTCTTTTTCTAAATATTATGGTTCTGGAAGTATTTGGGTGGTCTTTGGTCATGCCAAGTGATATCCCTGATTTCCTTACCTCAATCCTTGTGGGGCATCCTTTCAAATGAACTAAGAAACTCATTTGTTGTGCCATGAATAGAGCTTTTTTGTGGATCTTATGGCGAAAATGAATGGGTTTTCATTGGGTTACAGTCCAACTATTCTTTTTAGTGCTTTTGATTGGTGTAAATGTTCACTACAACGTAATCATTATACTCTTACTACTCTCGTCTGTACTTGGAAATCATTTTTTAACCACTAAAGGTAATTTTTTCTTGATCCTTGGTAATTTGATTCATTAATAAAATAAGATTCTGTTTCTCCTAAAAGAAGAAGAAAAAGAAGGAAAAAAAAGAACTCTTTCCAAACTATTCTCCAAAATATTTCTTATTCTCAATGCTCCTTCTCAACTCACCTTACTTATAATCGATTAACATGTCCTTGAAACATATCCAACTTGCTATCATCACTCTTCCTTTGGAGTGTACATTAAACTTGAGAACCCAAGAACTCGAACTGACCCAACCCGAATTATAAGAGTTGGGTTGGGTTAGATAGTATTTTCGGGTTGGGTTGTGTTACTAGGACTTGATTCAGTTCGGGTTGAGTGGACAAAGAATTGGATCAACCCGACCTCCCTCTCTCTCTACATACCCCTTTTCTTATTGCAGAAATAACAAATTAATTTTTTTTTTTTTTTTTTTTTTTTAAATATTGAACAACTTGACAATCCAATCCAATCTAACCCCAAAATAGAGGTTTGGGTAGGGTTGGGTTGTGAAACAAGTTCGGGTTGGGTTGGGTTATCAATCCAACCAACCTAAACTTTTGGGTTGGTCCAAAAAAATTTCTCAAACCGAACGGACTCAACCCAACCCATATACAACCCTAATTGTCCTCACCCATATACAACCCTAATTGTCCTCACTGACCAAGAGAACACATGGGTTTGGAACATTGATAAAGAGGGTGTTTTCACCTTTGCTACAGCTTTTTGGAATTTGATCATTGCTGCTTTTGGTTGTTAGAACAAGGCTCCAACTCTTTTATTGATTCTACTATTCATTTAGCTCTTTATTGGTGTGAATTGTCTCTATTAGGGTCCCGTACTTTCACATGTCCAAATTTAGTTTCATACTTTCAGTAAATCTTAAAAGTTAGGACTTCGTCGTTGTGCACGGTAACTGAATTAGATTTTTGGGATCATTCTATTCATCTACTTCTTTTATTTAATATCTGTGCTCCAATATCATTATGTTTCCTTTTTCTTGTGCCTAAATTTTATTTATATTTTTGAAGGAAATTAATGCCATCTTAGGAGAGAAATTATCAGAAGAAGATGAGGAGCAAATCTTAGCAGAATTTGAAAGCTTGGAAGCTCAGGTACCATATGTTTTGTTGTCTTATTCATCATTATTTTTCATCCTGCATCATAGGGTCGGTCCATTCAGTCATTTAATTGAACAGAGAAACCAGAATAAGTTATAAACTCATAAGATTAATAGCTACGGCTGCTCCCATTCGTCTTTTACTATCCTATCTCAAGGCGATCCCCCATCAACGTTTTTCTCAGCTCACGGTTGAAGATCTGCCTGAGGTCCCAACATCCGAAGAAAATGCTGAAAAGTTGGATCTTCCCAACGTACCAACCAAAAAACCTGTTGCAGCTGATGATGCCATTGAAGAAGATGCTGTAATTGTTTCATCTGATGCCTCCACAAAGAGAAGAGGTCTCTTTTTCTCTTTCTCTCTCTCAAACAAAAAGAAAAGAAAAGAAAAAGTTACCCTTTTAAATCCACTGGTTTCATAACACATTAAATTTGTTGAATGCAGTTATGGAAGAACCATTGCCAGCATAAGTGTTTGGTATACTTGATCGAGGAAGGTGAAGTGGTTTGAGCTGAGACTCTGTTATTTGCTTTTGTTATTTATTATGTCTCATTCACCAATATCATGTTGTACAGACACTTCCTTATGCACATATATAAATTTATTTTCTCTGTTTAGGGGTGTGTTTTATATATGAAGTGTTTCATTTTGTATGAAAGAAAATTAAATAATAGTTTTTTTTTTACTATTTGGTAGGTAAATTTTCAAAATGTATGATTGGACGGTTACTATATGCATGACATGAAGGTGTTTAAACTAATTCAAGTAGAAAATAATCATACCTCAAAGTCTTATAATGAACTGTTCAAAACAAAATATTGGAATTATTGAAATTTAACTGAAATGTGAAAAATAATAGTTGAAAATTCATCCACGGAAGCTGAGTTCAAACTATGTCTAAAGACGAACACCATGAATAGATAAACTTGATATACTCACTTAGATAGACATGTTTTTAACTATTCTTTTTAACTATTCTTTTTAAAAGATTTTGAGGTATGCTTATTATTTGCTTGAGTTAGTCTAAAAACTTTAATGACGTGCATGGAGTAACGATATAGTTTTGTATTAAAAGTAGAATCATTATAATTTTATTAATGTCTCTTCATTATTGAAAAGGGACCGCGCAGCGTGTCTCCCCTGTCATTAGGTCACAAACTTCCTTGACCTTTCATCACTAGGCTACGACTTTGCGGAGACTTGTGTTTTTGGTAAACAGTCACTCGGGCCTGGTCACTGCAACCCCCTTTGTGAGGAGGCACTCTTTCTCCGAAGTTACATGGCTATTTTGCCGAGTTCCTTAGAGAGAGTTGTCTCGTGCCCCTAGGTATGTGTCTCCATAATCGATGCATAATCGACACCTAGAGTGTAGATCTAAATAGTCCATCCTCTTCTCTAACATAGTGGGAAATATTTACAATAACATTCTACCTCAAAATCTTGTCCAAAGGGTATTTAGGTACTTTTCTACATCATGCATAACTTACTTGTCTAAATTGTCTTTAATCGAAGTCTTGATCCTGCATATTCCCTTTCTAGCACAGCTAAAAGCATCAAAATTAGTATGCAACTTAGAATATCATCCTAAAAGAATTTTGGTAATTTTCTATAATGTATATTACATTCTCATCCAAAAGTACTCTCTTGGAATCCTAAACATGTATATCTAACCACTTAAGACAATCACATGCTAGCGTGTTAGAGCGATTCCCACAAATATCACTTCTGCAAGGTTCGAATGGTTATTTATATAGATCATGTGTGCCCTCCCAAGCTAGCTTTTCCACGTGTTAGGAACTTTAAATTTTCTGAGATTTCTCTAGTAGGTTTAAATTCAAGTAAATTTAAGGTTAACACACCAAGGTAAAAAACAATTGGATAGAAGGTCAACCAAGTGAAAAAAGCCAACCTCGCGCACCTCACATCCCCTCATGCGCAAATGGAGGGCCTCCTGTTGGATCGGTATGGCAACCCTAGAGGGGGGGTGAATAGGATTTTAACGATAAAAGTGTTTAAACGTGATTAATTTTTTTTAATGATGAAACTTTTTTTACAAATAAGTAGAAGATGATAATTACTATAACAAAGTAATTCAAGTCAAAACAATAATCAAGTAGAACATGCAATAAATCACAATAATAATTTTGAAATTAAATAGAAAAGAGTCAGAGAAAATGACACCGTAGTTTTATAGTGGTTCGGTCAAACTCGACCTACTCCACTCCCCAAGCGCCTCTTGGGAATTTGAATAAAGAACTTTCTCGACTCTTTCCACGGATCTGAGCCAAACCGCTACACCGCTCTTTTTACGAGTTCAAGAGCAAACTCAATCCTTTCCACGACGCAGGATCAAACCGATACAAATATTTGAGTTTGATAATAACACACCACAACTCTCTCAAAGAGTAGATTTACAATTTGGGATACTCACAACTATTTCCTCACAATACAAAAATAATCCCTCTCAAGAATAAGATGAAAAGAAATAAACTTGTAAGCTTGGAGAGAGCAACAAACAATGGAGACTTTGAACAAATGAGGATTGGAGAATGTATGTAAGTTGTGTATTTTAAAATGTGGGGAATATGAGTTTATATTGGGGAGAAAAGTGGCAAAATGTAGGATTGAATATTGACCATTAGATTGTGTTAGGAATAATGGAAGGTGGAGATTAAAAGTAAATAAATAAGAAAATTTTCTAAATTCATTTATTTCAAAATTTTAATATAATAGTAATATAATATAATAATAATAAAAAGTTATGTGATTAACGGTCAAATGAATTCAAAATTTATTATAAATATAATAATATAATAATAATAAAAACTATGTGAGTAACCACCAAAATTTTAAAATATAATAATATAATGATATAATATAGTAATAATAAAAATCGATGTGAGTAACGGTTAGATTCAAATTTATATTTTGTAAAAATAACTTTATTTAAAAATATAGTAATAAGAAAAACTCCACCATTTGTTACTCTCCCAAAATCATAAATGTCATACTTTGATATATTTTGATTTGTCCATCATTTTGATTTTGTTGCCACATCATCACGTCGGGTATGTTGTCTCGACTGTAATTTCTTCGTTTTAGCTCTGATTTGAGTAATTGAAAAGTTGTTGAAATTGTTATTCCCGACCTTATACTGTGGACAGTTCAAAATACTGAAAATAATTAATAATTAAAAAGTAGGTTTGTTATCATCAAAACATCAATTAATTGATTGAAATTAATCAAAGTGAGATCAAGGCCAAAAAGCCAACAATCTCCCCCTTTTTGATGACAACAAACCATTTCAAGAAAAATTCATAAAAACCAAGGTAATACACCATCCATGTAATAATACCAATACATGCTAATATATTATCATAAATTTTACTCAACCACATTCTCCCCCTATATTAATGCCTCAAGAAATTATGAAAACATCAAACAAGTAAAGGATTCATAAATAATAAAACAACAAACTTAGAGCATATTTTTCTTAATTTTCTCCCCCTTTGTAATCATCAAAAAGAACAATGGAAAGAGAATACATTTAAGAATGACATAATGGCTCCCCCTAAAAACATGCATTAAAAAATTTATAAAATTCAAGATATATCACAACGAATAATACCAAGCTCAAGCCTATTTTTGCAAAAAATTTCTTCATTCAATGGCTTGGTGAAAATATCGGCTAGTTGATTATTAGAGTTTACAAAATCAAGAATAATATGTCCATTTTGCACATGCTCTCTAATAAAATGATGTCTAATGTCAATATGTTTAGTTCTAGAATGATGAATAGGATTTTTAGTTAAATTAATAGCACTTGTATTATCACAAAATATAGGCACACTATTAAACTTTAATCCAAAATCACAAAGAGTTTGTTTCATCCAAAGAATTTGAGCACAACAACTAGCAACCGCAATATATTCCGCTTCGGTAGTAGATAAGGCAACCGAATTTTGCTTTTTACTAAACCAAGAAACGAAGGAACTACCAAGAAATTGACAAGTTCCACTAGTACTTTTACGATCAAGTAAGCTTCCGGCAAAATCCGCATCAGAATATCCTACCAATTTAAATTCAACATTTCTAGGATACCACAATCCTAAGTCAATAGTTCCAAGCAAATATTTAAATATTCTCTTAACCGCATGTAAATGAGATTCCTTAGGACAAGATTGAAATCTAGCACACAGACACACACTAAATATAATATCGGGTCTACTAGCGGTCAAGTAAAGTAAAGATCCAATCATACCTCGATAAGCTTTAATATCCACACTTTTACCTTTTTCATCATTGTCAAGCTTAGTGGATGTGCTCATGGGAGTTCTTGCAATCTTACCTCCATTGAACTTGAATCTTTTGAGCAGATTTTAGTGTATTTCTCTTGATTGATGAAGATACCATTCTTGAGTTGTTTGATTTGAAGTCCAAGAAAGAAACTAAGTTCTCCCATCATACTCATCTCAAACTCACTATGCATACATTTAGAAAATTCTTCACATAAAGAAGGATTAGTAGAACCAAATATGATATCATCCACATATATTTGCACTAATAGCATATCGTTTTCTTTAATCTTAATAAAAAGTGTAGTGTCGAGTTTGCCCATTTTAAAATCATTCCCGATAAGAAAATTACTAAGTCTATCGTACCAAGCTCTTGGAGCTTGTTTTAAGCCATAAAGAGCCTTTTTCAACTTATAGACATGATGAGGAAATTCTACATTTTCAAATCCGGGAGGTTGTTCTACATAAACTTCCTCCACAGTATAACCATTCAAAAATGCACTTTTCACATCCATTTGATATAATACAAAATTTTTGTAAGAAGCAAAAGCAAGTAACATTCTAATAGCTTCTAATCTAGCAACGAGTGCAAAAGTTTCTTCATAATCTATGCCTTCCTCTTGACAATAACCTTGAGCTACAAGCCTAGCTTTATTTCTAATGATATTCCCATTTTCATCCATTTTATTTCTAAAAACCCATTTGGTTCCAATAATAGAAGTATTAGATGGCCTCGGGACTAATTCCCAAACTTTGTTCCTTTCAAATTGATTTAGCTCTTCTTGCATGACTAAAATCCAAAACTCATCATTTTCGGCATCCTTAAGACTTTTTGGTTCAATTTGAGAAACAAAAGCAAGATTATTAAATAAATTAATAGAAGAGCGAGTTTTCACACCTTGTTCGAGATCACCAAGAATCAAGTCTTTGGGATGAGACAAGGCATACCTCCATTCTTTTGGCATTGATGAAGAACCTTCTTCCTTTAAGCTCACCTCTTCTTTACTCGTAACCATTTCTTTGCCGTTGTCACTAACGAGTAAATCTCCAAAATTTCTTTCTAAATCATCACTACAAATAGACTCATTAGAAATATTATTGCAAGATTCATCAAATACCACATGCATAGATTCTTCTAGTATAACTAGAGTTCTCTTATTGAAAATTCTATAAGCTTTACTAGTAGATGAATAGCCAAGAAAAATACCAATATCCGTTTTTGAATCAAACTTTCCAAGCTTTTCTAGGTTGTTCAAGATAAAACATTTACAACCAAAAACTTTGAAATACCCAACATTCGGAATTTTGTTATGCCAAAGTTCATAAGGAGTTTTATTTAATGAAGGTCTAATTAAAACTCTATTTAAAATATAACAAGCGGTATTAACGGCTTCCGCCCAAAAATATTTAGGTAAATCATACTCATTTAACATTGATCTAGCAAATTCTTGTAAAGTACGATTTTTCCTTTCAACCACACCGTTTTGTTGAGGAGTCCTCGGAGAAGAGAAGTCATGAGAAAGACCATTATCTTCACAAAAATTTTCAATGGCAACACTATCAAATTTTCCTCCATGGTCACTCCTAATTTTAGTAATTAAAAATCCTTTTTCATTTTGAACTCTTTTTACAAAACTAGCAAATCTTTTCAAAACATCATTCTTATGTTTTATCATCAAAACCCAAGTAAATCTTGAAAAATCATCCACTATAACAAAAGCATAATAATTTCCTCCATAACTAGCTATTTTAGAAGGGCCAAATAAGTCCATATGGAGTAGTTGAAGAGGTCTAATAGTAGAAATCATATTTTTAGATTTGAAAGAAGACTTAGTTTGCTTACCCATTTGACAAGCGTCACAAATTTTATCTTTTTCAAATTTAAGTTGAGGAAGACCTCTAACTAATGAATTTTTTGAAATATTTGAAATCAAGTACATACTAGCATGTCCTAGTCTTCTATGCCATAGCCAAGAGTTATCAAGCAAAACCGAAAGACATTTATCATTTGTAGGACAATCATTCAAATCAATAGTATACACATTATCATCTCTATTTCCTACCAACAAAACTTTTCTATCACTAGCATTTTCAATTATGCAATTATTCTTATCAAATACAACTCTAAAACCTTTATCACATAATTGACTAATGCTAAGTAAGTCATGCTTTAAACCATCAACTAACAATACATTTTCAACGAGAGTACAAGAGTCATTACTATAGTACCCTTACCAATTATTTTACCCTTCTTGTTATCACCAAAGGTTACTAAGCCACCATCCTTCTTGGAAAGATTCACAAACTTGGATGGATTACCCGTCATGTGTCTTGAGCAACCACTATCCAAGTACCACTTATTTTTCTTGGAGGCTTTCAAACAAACCTAAAAACAAGGATATTCAAAATTGACATTTTGGTACCCATACTTGTTTGGGTCCTAGAAAGTTAGTGTTCACAAATTTAGGAATCCATTTCATATTTGCATTCATATTAAAGACATTGTATTTAGATAAGTAACAAGAATAATCTTTATGTCCAAACTTACCACATGAAAAACAAACAACATTATGCAATAATTTATTTCTTGGACTAAATTTGTGTATTCTATTTTTATTCGAAAAATTATTTTCTAAAACATTGTTAAATTTTGTATTTTGAGAAACTTTTCTTCTTAGAGGAATGTTTTGAGAATTTTTCAATTTAAAGCACTTAGGTCTAATATGGCCTTCAACACCACAATAATGACATATAGGCACAAATCTAGATTTATCATACTTAGATACAAATTTACTATTAGATTTAGACAAGATAGGGGATGCTTTAACAAATATTGTTTTAGAACTTGAAGGGGTAGAACATTCATCAATATAGCCTAATCCTCTTTTATCACCATATGACTTACCTCCTTGAAGTATTTTATCTAATTTTTGAGCACCTATTGTTAACATTTTAATAGACTCCTTAGCCCTACCAAGTTCTTGCAAATTATTTGATTCATTTTCTTTGAGCAATTTAATTAATTTATCTTTTTCACAACAATCATGCTCAAGAGACTTGACTTTATCAATTAATGCATTTTTCTCATCACAATCAAATACATGCTTTTCACAAGGTACATCAATTTTAACAATATTATGATACTTCTCTTTTAAGTAAGAAATTTCATTTAGTAAAGACTTATTTTCAATAATTGAAGTCTTATATTTCTTTTTAAGCACAACATACTTTGAACTAAGTTTTTCTAAATCAATTGTCATCTCATCAACAAGTTTAAATAATTCATGATAAGAAAGAGATTCAAGAGTTACCTCATCTTCTTGTTCATCTTCTTGTTCATCCTCTTTGTCACTATGAGCCATGAAGCAAAAATTTGCTACTTCTTCATCACTTCCACTTGCACTTTCATCACTATCATCCCAAGTAGCCTTCATTGCTTTCTTCTTGGATTTCTTAGACGATTTGAGGAGAGGACAATCCGTTCTTATATGACCCGGCTTTTTACATTCATAACATATTACCTCATCGTTTTTGCTCTTTTCACCTTTTGACTCTTTGATTTGTGAAATGTTTCTTGAATTGTTTCTTCCTTTTAATAAAATTTTTATACTTACGTGTGAAGTAGGCAACATCATCTTCATCAAGGACGTCCTCATCTTCAGAGTCAACTTTGATGGACTTTAGGGCTATACTTTTCTTCTTTTTGGATTCTTCTTCCATGTGCCCGTTCATGGTAATCTCATGTGTCATGAGAGAACCAATGAGTTCATCCAAAGGAAGCTTTGTGAGATCCTTTGCTTCTTGAATCGCCGTCACTTTTGCCTCCCAACTTTTAGGCAGAGACCTAAGAATTTTTCTTACATTTTCGGAAGTAGAATATACTTTTCCAAGATTTTTCAAAGCATTTAAAATATTAGTAAATCTAGTAAACATATCACCAATAGGTTCATTTTCCTCCATTTTAAATAGTTCATAATTATGAACTAACATGCTAATTTTTGTTTCTTTAACTTGATTGGTTCCCTCATGAGTTACTTCAAGAGTTTTCCAAATTTCATATGCCGAAGAACACATACATACTCTATTAAATTCATCATTACTTAAGGCATAATACAGACAATTGATAGCACTAGCATTCAAAGAACATTTTTTCATATCATGCTCATCAAATTCATTTTCTAATTTAGGCACCTCAATATTATTAACAATTTTTATTGGAATGTAAGGACCATTACTAACATTTAACCACAATTGATAATCAACGGATTGCAAATAAATTTTCATTCTAGCTTTCCAACATGTATAATTTGTTCCATCAAAATAAGGTGGCCCAGAAGTTGATTGTCCTTCACTAAAACCATTTTTAACACGTAGGTTTGCCATTAGCTCGAACAATAAAGTTTAGATAAAAAATCTATGGGAGCAACCTGCTCTGATACCAATTGTTGGATCGGTATGGCAACCCTAGAGGGGGGGTGAATAGGGTTTTAACGATAAAAGTGTTTAAACGTCATTAATTTTTTTTAATGATGAAACTTTTTTTACAAATAAGTAGAAGATGATAATTACTATAACAAAGTAATTCAAGTCAAAACAATAATCAAGTAGAACATGCAATAAATCACAATAATAATTTTGAAATTAAATAGAAAAGAGTCAGAGAAAATGACACCGTAGTTTTATAGTGGTTCGGTCAAACTCGACCTACTCCACTCCCCAAGCGCCTCTTGGGAATTTGAATAAAGAACTTTCTCGACTCTTTCCACGGATCTGAGCCAAACCGCTACACCGCTCTTTTTACGAGTTCAAGAGCAAACTCAATCCTTTCCACGACGCAGGATCAAACCGATACAAATATTTGAGTTTGATAATAACACACCACAACTCTCTCAAAGAGTAGATTTACAATTTGGGATACTCACAACTATTTCCTCACAATACAAAAATAATCCCTCTCAAGAATAAGATGAAAAGAAATAAACTTGTAAGCTTGGAGAGAGCAACAAACAATGGAGATTTTGAACAAATGAGGATTGAAGAATGTATGTAAGTTGTGTATTTTAAAATGTGGGGAATATGAGTTTATATAGGGGAGAAAAGTGGCAAAATGTAGGATTGAATATTGACCATTAGATTGTGTTAGGAATAATGGAAGGTGGAGATTAAAAGTAAATAAATAAGAAAATTTTCTAAATTCATTTATTTCAAAATTTTAATATAATAGTAATATAATATAATAATAATAAAAAGTTATGTGAGTAACGGTCAAATGAATTCAAAATTTATTATAAATATAATAATATAATAATAATAAAAACTATGTGAGTAACCACCAAAATTTTAAAATATAATAATATAATGATATAATATAGTAATAATAAAAATCGATGTGAGTAACGGTTAGATTCAAATTTATATTTTGTAAAAATAACTTTATTTAAAAATATAGTAATAAGAAAAACTCCACCATTTGTTACTCTCCCAAAATCATAAATGTCATACTTTGATATATTTTGATTTGTCCATCATTTTGATTTTGCTGCCACATCATCACGTCGGGTATGTTGTCTCGACTGTAATTTCTTCGTTTTAGCTCTGATTTGAGTAATTGAAAAGTTGTTGAAATTGTTATTCCCGACCTTATACTGTGGACAGTTCAAAATACTGAAAATAATTAATAATTAAAAAGTAGGTTTGTTATCATCAAAACATCAATTAATTGATTGAAATTAATCAAAGTGAGATCAAGGCCAAAAAGCCAACACCTCCCACGTGCAGGTACATGCGCTTAAGGGGGAAGACTAGCACTGTCACTGCTGCAACTATGGGTTGACTCGATGGTGTAAAAAGACAGGCAAATTTTTCACAAAATAAAACAAAAAGAAATTAAACCATATTATGCAATATATTTATATCATATTAAATTAGAGTTCATATATAAGTAGTTAAAATACAAGATAATAGTTAAAACACAAAATAAGGAAGAAGACAAAATATTTAAAAACAAAAGGGTTAAGTACGGTGGGTGAGGCATGTCTATGGCACCTGCTCCAGAATCCGCTCCCAACCTTGATCCGTTTCTTATTTACGTGAAAAACATGGAAATCATAGAGTAAGTACAAAAACTGAGTAAATAGCCTATTTATAGACTTTTAATCGTATCCTTCATATGCTAGGGTACACATTTCTTTACTTTTTATGGATTTTGTTGCAAGTATTTAGGCCCTTTGGTTCTTTTCTCAAGTGTTCAACTTATGTGTTCTTAGATGGAGGACTTTGGTGTTTGATTTTGAGGTTTGAACCTTGGTTCTGATCTAAGGGTCTTAGTACTAAGGTTCTGGTTTCTTGCCTTTAGAACTTCGATGTTGATCCATGTTCTAGTCCTTGATCGTTGTCTTGTTCTTGGTTAAATGTTCTTGTTTTGTTCTTAGTTTGTTCTCCAAGACACTTCTCCTATATTTTACGGTACTAGTCATGAATTTGACAACCTGTGTCCAAGGCTTTGTACGTTCCAAGCAACATAGTCTTAACCTACATCCAAGGCTTCATGCGTTCCAAGTGACATAGTCAGATCCCGCACTAGGACTTCATACGTTCTCTGGGATACTGTCTGAAAACCTATGCCCAAGACTTCATATGTTCCAAGCGGCATAGTTTAAATACCTACGCTCAAGGCTTCATACATTTCAAATAGCATAGTCTGTAAACCTATATCCAAGACTTTTTACGTTCCAAGCGATGTAGTCTGAATCATGAACATACTGTATCATGGGAGGTTTAAGATTTTCTTGAGTTTCTCAGAGGACTTTGGTCCATTATACTTGAGTCCTATCTAGAATTCTTCTTATTTTGGTAGTGGTAGAGTTTTCATGACATTTTCCTTGGTTCACAATCATTCTTTACTTTTCTAAGGTTCTTAATTTATCGAGGCGTAAATCATAACTTATGAACATTAACAAGCATGAGTCATTCAAGATGTCATGAATTTATAAAATGTTCTTAGATAATTCTAGAAGAATTTTGGATCTTTAGTAAGAGTTACTTGAGATATTTTCTTTAAGCGTTTCTTAGGCCCTAACTTAGTTTAGGTTCTAAACTTGCTCGAGTCAACTTGAAATTCTTAACATGCTTTTATATTCTTGAGAATAAGCGTTACAAAAAGTAAGTAAGTAATTTGGAGGGTGTTTAGACTTTGAATTATCTTTAAAAAGTCCTAGGAGTATTTTGGTCATTTTACCTTTAATTCTTGATTTAGCTAATGTGTTCCAATAGCTTTCAAACTTTACAAAAACAATTAATAATCATAAAATAAGATCTATTATAAAGTTTCATAGTATTTGGAGGTCATCTAGGCCATGAACCGAAGATAAGTTACTTTAGGGGCATTATGGTCATTTTTCGCCGTTACTTGGTTTAGCTACTTAACTTTAACTAATGACCACAAAAGTTCATATATAATCTTAACATGCCATAATATTCTATTAAAAATTTATAGGTTGCGAAGTTAGTTTAGTGGGTTATTTTAACATTACTTCAATAACGAGCAAATTGAGAAGTTCAGGGCTTTAACTCACGGTTCTTGGTGTTTTTCTTTCATATTTTCTTAATTCATACTTGGGCTAAGGTTTATACAGAAATCCAAGCAACTCTTACAATTATTTCTTAAGAAAAATCTAAGATGCCTACTTACGTCATTGACGTTCGGGACCTCTGTTCTCGAGCTCTTGGTATCCAAATTACTTAAAAAAAAAAAAAAAAAAAAAAGACAGAATCCTTAGAGTGTCTAGTTTCTAAAATTATAAAGTTTTTCATAACGATGGGTCTAGAAGAGATTTAAAATTGAGAAAAATCGAGGAAGGGTCGAGTTGTGGGTTGACATGGCCGGTTCAACTAAACTAGCCACGTCATTGTCTTCTTCCTTTAGCGCGGGTAGTGTCTCTGCCACCTGAAAACTTGACTCTCCAGTTTAATGCATTTTTCTCTTGATTTCTTCGTGAAACTTAAAGATAGTATTATAAGGAAGAACTAGGGATTGATTTCATACCTTTTTGTGGATCCTAGCCTAAGTTATTCACCTCCAAAGTTTGTCGAAAAACTATTTCGTCACAGGAGTTCAAACCAAAGAACTCATTGGGTAGCCTGTAATAGCCCAAAAAAAAAAATAATAATAAAAATAAATAAACAAATAAAAATAATTATAAAAAATATGTACATCAAAATAATAATATTTCATAAATAAATAACTAAAAAAGGATTACTTAAGAATAAAAATAAAAAATAAAATAAAATTTACTCACCTCTCTCTACTAACCTCTCATCCCAACCACATCCTCTTTCCTCAACCCCACAATATCATTCGTACAAATAAAAAAAAAAAAAGTCAAGTTTGAGAAAGAGTAAAGGGTTTTTCAACAGAAGCATATCATGCACATTTACTTGAGAGATTTTGGTACGTTATTACGGTAAAATCCTATCTTATATTTCATTTTTCTTTTATAATTATGGTTATAAGAAATTAATTTAGGATCAAAGTTGTAATAATCAGATCCCATATCCAATTAATTAGATTTTTGTTAGCATTTTAAGTTATAAGAAATAAGATTAGAATCAATAAAATTTTAGTGGGCAGATCTATAATAGTTGGCAGATCTATAAATTTCTAAGATTGTAGACAAACCATCTATTAAAATTGGCCAGTAATATCATTACATAATTGAAAATGTTTACAAAATGAAAATTTATTTACAGAATAAAAATAATTAGGAGGGAAGATTGAGGAAAGATTTGTTAAAATGATTAAAGAATTGAAAATCTATTTACAGAGTAAAAATAATTAGAGAGAGGGAGGAGGGAAGATTGAGAAAATATTTGTTGAATATAATTTAAAAATAAAACAGTAAATATTAGAGAGCAAGTAACTCCATTAAATTTTGTCTAGTTGAAAATAACATTATATATATTACACTTCAAGACTTTTAAGCATCACCAATGTAAATTAGAGAAATAATTTCATAGAGTTCAAACTTGAAACTGATGTCATGGGCTCACATAGGTTGATTTGGATTTCAAAGGACGGAATCGAACTCTCGTTAAGGATATATTCATGACAACGACTTAAGCTAACCAGGTAAGTGACCTTACTATCGGCTTGGTTATATTTGATGTTGACACGTATCATGTGGTTCTGCATGTGTCATATATATTGATATGTGTGAATTGTCTGTGGATCGATATGCTTATGATATGTTATGTATGTGTTATAATATGTGAATTGTATGATAATAATCACGATACGATGTGCCCAATGATATGTTTGAGATATGATACGAGAAGGATGCACAAAACAAAATGTAACGATAGGAGTAAGATATGTTCATGAAACGTTAAGGTTAGGTTACATACCAAAGTACTATGGATATGAGAGTTTGATAAAAGAATACGGGTAGGTTATGGGTAGAAAGGGATATGTTTGTGATTGATTGATAGAACGATAGCGTTAGGGTATGTTCCTATGATGATATGATTATGATACGACATGTGAATGATATATATATATATATATATATATATATATATATATATTGTCATATGATATGAAATATGTTATGGTACGAGATATGTGATAAATTGACATGTTTATGATATGATATATTGTGATGCAATATGTTATGGTATGATATGTATATGATGAAATGTTATGTTAAATGCATGAGACGTTATGTTATGTCTCCTAAATTGTGTGTATACAACTTGATATGAATGCCATGAAATCACGATAAATGACATGAAATATAACCCCGATAGAATTATGTATGATATGAGAACTGAAGAATGAGAAACGATATGATATGAAAAATGATATGATATGTACAGAACGCTAGCGAGGTTGTATTAAATGATAATGAAAACGGAAAAATGTTGGGACATCATGCATTATGTGTGCTCATGCATTGGGGGATACCCCTATTCCATCATGAGGGTACGGACGCGTACATCCACGAGGCAGGCGAAGTATCATTATGTTTTACATAATGTTGTCGTGACAATTACTAATTCTAATAGGTGTTGGCAGCAGTAGAGCTACCAGAGAAGGCTCGTCCGACAAGAAAAGGGGGCCAACGGTGTGTGAACTATCTGGTGAGCCATACCCGCACGTATGGGCTGTGTGTAGAGCATATAATACACATCCAAGCTGCCCATTAGAATAGTGCTGTAAGAAAAATAGACTGATATGATAGGTTCCGTCATAGCATTTTGCATGTTCTTGTTGCATAACCTCCAATAGTGGGGTTACTTACTGAGTATTTCTTTAAATACTCAAGTCACATACTACTACATTTTTCAGATTAAGGCAAGACATTCTTGCACGGCTGACGACGACATCGCAACTCGAGACCATGGCACATGCATAGAGTATTAGTATTTATTTTCTTAGATTAGGCTAGAATAGGATGTTTTAATTTAAACATTTATTTATTTTATTTAGTATTTTGTTGTGTCGTTTTAAAGGTGTTTTCAAAACATGTAAGTCCATGGCTGTGTTTTAAGGTTAAGGTTATGTTTTATGAAAATCTAAATGAAATATTTCCGCATTCATGTTTATGACATGTATACCGTAGCAACCTTAAATTAAGTAGAAAATTTCAGATTGTTACACAACCGATTCTTGAGATTTTTAGAGCCCGATTTCTTCATAAAATTTCTTCCTTATACTCCCCTCTAGCTAAAGGAATTGTTTTGGAAGAAGTCTTTAAGTGTGTGACCTTAATTTTTGAAATTCTTCGGTTTGCAACTCACCCGAAAATGCGAATTTTCATTTTCTTGGATACCTTGTCCTAGGAAGTTTTAGCTCTCGAGTTCTTCATCAAGATTACTCATATTAATCCTCTTTAAGCTAAAGGAATGCTCAATTTTAAGAAAATTGGGCGGTAGATGGGAATTCAATCCTTAACCCCAATTTGTACTTGAAAATGACTTTATTCAATTGGGCACTCTCCAGGACTTGTTAGCCTTCGTGGTCGTCTATGAAAATTCTTCTTGAAAGTGTAGAAAGCAAATGGGATGAGTATCACTCGACGAACTTGCTTGTAGGCTAGGGATGATTTTCTCAAGTTATAAGTTTCTTCTTCAATGGCGGCCACAATTGGGAATTGGTATTTGAGGCTCTTTCAACACTCGATTCCTTCCTAAAACTTATGAGTAATATTGTTTAGAAGGTGTAAGAACAAATTTGAAGAAAAAATGGTAGACAATTCTCTCGAATTTTGATGAAACCAATGAAACCAAAGAGTAGAAAACTCAAAATATAAAAGGCTATAACTTACGATTAAATTAACTTGATTCTTGTTCCAAATGGTTGCCAATGTTAGACGAACACGACTCTCCACAATGGTATGATATTGTCCACTTTGAGCATAAACTCTCATGGCTTTGCTTTGGGCTTCCTGGGCTTCCCCAAAAGGCCTCTTACCAATGGAGTTAGTATTCCTCACTTATAAACCCATGATCATTCCCTAAATTAGTCGATGTGAGACTTCCATCATCCAACACCTCCCCTCGAACAAAGTGCGCCTCCCCTTAATCGAGGCTCGACTCCTTTGGAGTCTTAGTCATTTTTGACTGCCTTCGAGGAGGGGCTTGGCTCCTTCTCTTTAGGAGTTCTTTGTTCGATATTTGAGGATTTGAGGATTTACCAATCTATTGGCACGACTAAGTTTAGGGCATCGCTCTGATACCATGTTAGACGAACACGACTCTCCACAATGGTATGATATTGTCCACTTTGAGCATAAACTCTCATGGCTTTGCTTTGGGCTTCCTGGGCTTCCCCAAAAGGCCTCTTACCAATGGAGTTAGTATTCCTCACTTATAAACCCATGATCATTCCCTAAATTAGTCGATGTGAGACTTCCATCATCCAACAGCCAATACTTCATGCTTGATAGAGAGAACTTAAACTAACGTTGAAACTTCCAGAATCGTCATAACTTTTTTATATTTATGTTGGAAATATCTTCTCTGGTCAACGAACAATCGATCACCCATTTGAATTCTAGACATTGGATGTGATGAGGTGTGTCTCCTCCAAAACATACTCAAATTTGGTAAGGATCCGTTGAAAATAAAGATATGGAGGATTTGCTGATAGTTGCTAATTTATTTTCTAATCTGTGGCATTTCGTAATTATCTTGAAGTTCATGAGTATTTTGGTAATTTTCTATTTTGTAAATATTTTATTTTTTTATTCTGAAAAACCTAAATTTATTTTTAAAAATCTTTACTAGTCATTTTTCCTTTTTTAGTCCCTTAATAAACAATTAAAAATTTGGGAATTATGTTTACCCTTTCCTTTTCTATCATTTTCAAGGCCTTAAATCTTTGATTTTTTTTTGGTTACGATATTGAAATTACTTGTTTAAGGCTTTTGTCTATGCTTGAATGCTTAATTCCCTTTCTTGGATCCTTTACTTCTTATATGGGTGATTTAAATTCACTTGAGTTACTTTTATCCTTACTTTAAGTATTACAAGCACTTTGGATGTCCACGTAACGCTCACTAATAGGTCTCTACACACACGTTCAACAGTTTGATCTCCAACGATGACGGTGCCTTGGTTTTTATATAGATTATCCTTCATCCACCTTGTGGTAGTATTGTTTTGGGTAATCAAGAGTTTTGTGGTAGTATTCTCCTGCTTCATCCTTGTGATTCACAAAATCATGGAATTTTCAAAATGTTGATGATTCGTTTTCCTTCAATTTTCTTGTTCGTTCTTTTGTTTCGTTTGCTTAGCTCTTGTTCGTTGTCGAACAAGGAAAAGTGTCACCCATGAGATTAAGTCAAATAAGCATGGAAATGTGTTCTCCATATGGGATTATGATGGCAAGATTGTGTACGAAGATATTATTGAAGCAACAGAAGACTTCGATATTAAATATTGCATTGGCACTGGTGGGTATGGAAGTGTCTATAGAGCAAGGCTTCCAAATGGGAAGGTCGTAGCTCTAAAGAAACTCCACACCCGTGAATTCCAAGAGACAACTCTTTTCAAAAGTTTCCAAAATGAAGTTGATATGTTGAAAGAGATAAGGCACAAGAACATCATTAAACTTCATGGATATTGGCTCCATAAACGTTCCATGTTTCTCATTTATGAATACATGGAGAGGGGAAGCCTATTTTGGGTGTTGAGCAACGATAGAGAATCGGTGGAATTGGATTGGAAGAAAAGATTGAAAGTCATACAAAGAGTTTCACATGCTTTATCATACATACATCATTATTGCATTACTCCAATCATTCATCGTGACGTTACAACGAGTAATATACTTTTGGACTCAAATCTAGAAGTTTTTTTTATCTGATTTTGGTATCTCGAGATTACTTGATCGTGAGTCATCTTATCATACAACAGTTGGTGGAACTTGTGGATATATAGCTCCAGGTGAGCACATATTATAGTAATGATGAATGAATTCTTAATTTATTTTCTTAAATAATTAATTTTGATTATTTTTCTTTTCAAATTCAGAATTAGCATACACTATGGTCATAACTGAAAAATGTGACGTCTACAGCTTTGGAGTGGTGGCATTGGAAGTAATAATGGGAAAGCATCCTGGAGAATTATTTACTTACTTGTGGTCTAAATCTACGCCACGTATATTAATCAATGATTTGTTAGACTCACGACACAAATCTCCTTTACACCAAATTGGAGTGGCACAAAGTATACTTCTCACATTAACATTGGTCTTTGCATGTCTCCACCCAGATCTAAAAGCCCGACCTACAATGCAACATTTGACTCGAGAATTCAACATTCGAAGGCCCTATCAGGATGAACTTGTATTTAACGAGATTACAATTGAACAACTTGTAAGACAAGAGATATTCTATGTACGTAAGATTTAGAAACTATTAATTTAGACTATGCATTTTCTTTATTTATGTGTATGTGTTGCACTAACTTTGACGCTATGGTATGAATCCCAAAACAATGACACCTCAATTCTATTTCAAGAAATAAAGGAACTTGATTAAAATTCCACAACATTTGAAATACTAAACCTCGACAAGACTTTGCTACACCTCCATAGAAAACATGGTCAACCATCTGAACACCCTTTGACATTATAGAGTATTACAAATATTAGTAAATGAACCAAATTCTTGTGTCGAAAAATGCATATACATGCAAAAATGGTTATGATATCACATGGTTAAGATATTGGATAGAGATTGTTGCCTCTAAAACTATTCCCGTGACAATTTTGAAATTATAGAATAGTACTGAATTATGGAATAGTATTGAAATTATGTAATTCCATTTATGCATTAAAACAAATCCAACATTAAAACAAATCCAAGGAAAATATTGAAAAATTGGATTTTCTCAATGTACCAACCAAAAATTGGGGCGACCATAAAATTGGTAAATTGGTAAACGCAAAAATTCTAGCGACCGCCAGAATTTTCGCTACCCACAACAGTGAACTCATTGGATAGCTCACTCTTGTTCAGCCTTCAGCCCACGACTCCTAGAGCACCTCAGATCATCTGTAAACGTAGAAATGAAGAAAAAAATCGAATAGGAAATCGAAGTTTCCCAACGAGAACCCGGTGAGAGACTCACGGCCTTGAAACCTCAACTCCGACCCCTGAACCGACCAACCAACACGACGGAAGTGACCACCGGCCTTATACACACCTACGCAGAGCAAGTATACTTTGTGAATAGTCGTCGCCACCATCAGAAACGGAATTTGAAAATAACAATTTTGAAGGAAACGAGATCTTTCTTCCCCGACGTCCATCAGCCACGAAATTTTGTGGGAGAGAAGAGGAGAGACAAACCGAGAGGAAGAGGGAGAAAAATGATTGAAATCGACGTCAGAAACAACGAACAGAGGAGAGAGAATCGGTGCTGAAAAATCACACAGGGAGTCGGGTAAGGAAGACAAGATCCATCAGACCTGGGTCTACCGAATCGAAACCTGAGAACCCAGTCTAGCGCTTCAGCCCAAACCTGCAGCGGCCCAAGAATCCTCGGCCCAGCCGCAACCCACTTCGTAAACCCGAACCAGACCCATGCCTACAGTAACCCGAGGCCTAAGTCCTCTCGACCCAGAACTCATGTAAGGACCGGGCTAATGTGATGGGTCTAAAAGACGGGTAAATTTTTCCATCTTGATAAAACCATTAAAATTTAAAACATAATTTACATTATGTCAAAATAGTGCGTGTACATAAGTAATTTAAAATACGACATAATGGTTAAAACACGAAATAAGAAACAAATACAAGACATTTTAAAACAAAAGGGTTGAGTATGACAGGTGAGGTTTGTCTATGACACCTGCTCCAGAGTCCGCTCCTGACCTCGACCAGCTCCTTATCACCTGAAAAAAATGGAGAATAAGGAATGAGTACAAGACTTAGTAAGTAGCCTACTTGTAGGCTCTTAATCGTGTCCTTGATATGCTAGGGTACCACATTCTTTGTTCTTGTTGTAAGTACTTAGGCCCTCTATTTCTTGTTCTTGACTTGGGGTCCTTATCTTGATCTTGAAGACCTTGGTCCATGGATTCTAAAACCATAGTTTTACTTTAAGGGCCTTAGTACTATGGTTCTTGGTTCTTGGTCTTTTGTTCTTGGTTCTTGTCCTTAGAACTAGAATCTTGATTCATGTTCTAGTTCTTGATCTTTCTCTGCTTCTTGGTACTTTCTAGGTTCTTGTTTTGTACTTGATTCGTTCTCCAAGACACCCCCCTACGATTTACGGCACTAGACATGCACCTGACAATCTTGTGTCCAAGGCTTCATGCGTTCCAAGCGACACAACCTTAACCTACGTCCAAGACTTCATGCGTTCCAAGCGACGTAGTCTTACCGCATCTTAAGGCTTGCCCTTCGATACGGTCTGCTAAACCTATGCCCAAGGCTTCGTGTGTTCCAAGAGGCATAGTCAGAAAACCTACATCCAAAGCTTCTTACATTCCAAGCGATGTAGTCTTACTACTACATCAAGAGCTTGCCCTATAATACAGTCTGCTTAACCTATGCCTAAGGCTTCATGCGTTCCAAGCAGCATAGTCTTGATGGTGTTAATACAACATATGCGGAAACAATTTGGATCTTAGGCACTCTTAGAACATCAATTATAGTAAACAACTAGCATGTTCATAAGTATTAAAACTCATGGTGTTTGAGTACTAACCTTTTGTAGTTCAAATTCCTTTTTCCTCATGAACCGGTTTTGAACCACCACTAGTATCTTCTCCATTATTCTCTGGCCTTAGAACGGGATTGTGGAATCGAGTGAGTGATTAAACTTAGGAGGGATTTAGTATATATGAAGAGAGAGAGTTTGTGAGAGTTTTTCTCAAGGGAGAAGTTACATGTACCTTGATCACTCAATTTATAGAGTCATATTTATATGTTCATGCAAATTTGAGATCACCAAATTTTGATACTCAAAATTCCACTCAAATGTTTGGGATTATGTGACAAGCATGTAAGTTTGAGTTAACCAAATTTTGACAATCAAAATTCCACTCAAATTTGTGGAGTTTATTTGGCAAGCATGCAAGTTTGGTTAAACCAAATTTTGATACCTCAAAATTCCACCAACTCAAACATGGATTTTTCCATTTAAGTGAAATTTTAATTCAACAATTAATTTGAATAATTAATTTAAAATTAAAGTAATATTAAATGATTAATTAAACTATTTAATTAATATTTAATATTAATTCAAAGTCAATCTTAATCAATTTCGACACATATTTTATTAAAATATTTAAATCTTATTTAAATATCTTTGATTCTCTCTTTTTGTTTAATTCATAAACAAAACAAAAACACGGTTAAATATATCATATATATGTAGCGCATATTCCCTAATTTGAATTCGAACACTTCGAATTCACTTGTCACACTGTTCTATGGTTTAGTCCGATATGAGCTAGCAGACGAACGTAATGGACCTATAGATCATGGGCTCCAACGATCCAAGATTAACCGATTAAACTCATTAACTTTGTTAACCAACATTCGTTAACTACTAGGACACTCCACTATAGCCTAGTAGTTGCACTCCCCTCACTATAGATATATTTCTGTCCATTTGATATAACCATGATTAGTAAGTCGATTCTTCACAGGTTGTTCGTAACTAGAGTTAGGTGAATTTACCGTTTTACCCCTAAAGTTACTTCTTGTTCCTTAAGTCCCACTGATCCTTTAATGAACAATTGATTTGTGGTCCAACCACCAAACTGAATCCCTCTCGGGCCAATGAGAGGGTGGGGTCCCTTGTTCAAGATCTAGAGTCAGTACTTAAGGGAACAACCTCTCTACTATCCCTAAAAGCGGGTAGGAGAGAATTCTATTTTGCACCCTATGTCCCCAGCTATTCACTCAGTCTTACCCTTGAAATGGGAGGCTTATTGAGTCGGCGAGCTCGGACCACTCTCACCCATGCAAATCTAAGGATAATTCTGAATAAACAGGAGTTCATAGTTAGCTCAGAATTAAGGTCGAGTTACCTAGGTCATCGAGTGAAAAAAATCAGTCTCAACAGTAAACGACATTATAAAGTGAGAGTAATTTTCTTCATGGTCCGATCTTATGCAATACTCATTGCATAGGACGCACCCACTCACATGTCTCCACATGTACAATTTAGTGATCACATTGTTTATAAAACTGAATTTTTCTTGATTTTCGACTTCATTTATTAAGCGCTGTGAGTATCAAAAAAATAAAAATAAAAATATATCTGGATAGCTGGACTTGAGATCTTGAATTCTTGTGAAGGAATCGATTTAATTCTAGTTACGATTTGGAAGATTGAAAAATCCAAAATAATTAGGTTGATATAGAATTTGACCAAAATCTGGAAATTGGATGAACTCAGGCAATCAGTGACGGACACTCGGCTGCCGGAAAGGGTGGACACGCGTCGAGCAACTGATGGAGAGACGTGTCTGGCGCCTCTACTGACACGCGTCCGACGATTGACCGGAAAACCCGACCCGCGCTCAGTGAAGCAACCCGACGACCCGCGGTCCAACTCGAAACCTACCGCCAATCCCTGTACGACACGGATGTTTATTTAGTTAGTGCTCTAAACTTTGGATGTTTAGAGCACCGATCTTGGTGATCCAAAGCACCGATCTTGGTGTTATTATCCAACTTCAAAATTTGGGATGTTTATTTAATACATGCTTATTATACTCATCACTCTGATCAACCAGGATATTCACATGTTCCAATCAAATTAAATGGAACAAATTACAATCCTATAGTAAATCATTTATGCATAAATCAAGAAAGTAGATCTTCAAGATATATCAAAGGCGATCTATATCGAGTTTTGCATCTTTCTAGAAAATTCAATAATTTCTTGAGAAGTCTAAAAATGCAAACTAATCAAAGGCAGTCTATTTATGAGTTTTGCATCTTTTTAGGAAATTCAATAATTTCTTGAGAAGTCTACAAATGCAAACGGGTCTATTTTTTGGTTTTGCATCTTTCTTGTAAATTCAATAAGTTCTCCAAAGTCTAAAAATGAAAACCAATCAAAGACTCTATTTTTTGGTTTTGCATCTTCCTTGGAAATTCAATAATTTCTTGAAAGTCTAAAAAGCAAACCAAGGTGTCCATAGTAAATATTATTTAGAGTTAACTTAACAGATATTTTCACTACTGGGAAGACAAAAAGTGTTATTGACCTACACTTTCTTCTCAAAGACAAGTTGAGTGTTATTGACCTACACTCTCTATTTTCACTACTAGAAGACAAAAGTGTTATTGACCTACACTCTCTTCTCCAAGACAACTTGGGTGCTATTGACCTACACTCCTAAAGACAACTTGGGTGTTATTGACCTACACTCGTAAAGACATGTTGGATGTGAATAACATGTACTCTCCAACTTGAGGGGAGTGTTGAGATATAATATTTAGAGAATTTATTGTTTATGGAATATATCTTATATATTATATTTTAATATTCTTTCCTTTATGATTTGATTGATAGTATATTTTATTTTGAGAACACACCTTCGATCCCAATTCTATTTCTATTTCTCATTCTTAACACTATCGTATGGATCCCAATACAAGGACACTTCAATCCTATTTCAAGAAATAAAGTAACTTGCTGGATTAAAATTTCACAACATTTCAAATACTAAACCTTGATAGACTATATCGTTTCGGGTAGAATTTGTGGGAAAGTGTCGAAATCATATCTATGGTCCATTTTCCTTCAAATTGAGAATTCATTTAGCTTTAGAGGATCTTGTTGAGTATCTTTGATGAAAGAATCGAGAGCTAAAACATGGGTTATCTTAAAGCTTCGCAAAAAATTATATTTGTTTTACTTCGCAAAAAAAATTTCCGTCTTTGTCATGAAATAGCAACCTGATTGCTTAAAAATCAAGTACTAACTTTTGAGTTTTTCTTGAGTAAGGGTAACCTTCTAATTACTTAAAAATCATGGGTTATCTTAAACCTCATCCTCAGATAGCATCTTGATTGCTTAAAAATCAAGGATGAACCCCAAGAATAACATAAACTTATAACACACCTCTTTCATGGTACTTAATAACCTTTAAAGTCTTAAAAGGATTCAATTGAGTGCATAATTCTTGATGTTATTTGATAGGAGCATTCTAGTCCATTTGTGTATATCATGAACATTTCATAATAACATGCATAGTATTATAAGGTTTTAACCTATCTCTTAAAGATTCTAGAAGGATCTTGAATTTTGATTTGGGGTTATTCGGGGTAACTTTGTCTTTTCCCATAATTCTAACTTGTACCCTTTGTTAGGATCGATACCAGTTGTTAGCTCTGATACAATTGTTAGGATCGATACCAGTTGTTAGCTCTGATACCAATTGTTAGGATTGGACAACAACGCACACGCTCGATCTAGATGAACACAAAGAATGGGATAGTGAAAATTGCAAGGAGAACTCTGGCTAAAAGAATTTTTCACTCTCAAACGACCATGAGCATCTTCACTGCACCATACCAATTGAGGTTTTGCACAACCTCAATATTCCAACATCAACACATTTTGTCAACATGTTTGCTGGATTCTTTGCACCCTCTATCTTCTCAAAACACATCACCATCTTCAACTAACATCGGAGTGAAATGGCATCGCCTTCTGTATTTTGAATGATAGACCGGGTTCCTCGCCAACAGCATGAGTCTCAGGAGTTTCTTGAGTATCTGCTACAACATCACTATATGAATCTTTTAGCAACTCAACCTCAACTCCCACTTGCTTCACCTCTGGTTTCTCAGCAAGAGTTTCAGGAGTTTCTTGAGTATCCGCTACAACATCACTCTGTGAATCTTTGAGCAACTCAACCTCGACTCCCACTTGCTTCACCTCTGGTTTCTCAGCAAGAGTCTCAGGAGTTTCATGAGTATCCGCTACAACATCACTCTGTGAATCTTTGAGCAACTCAACCTCAACTCTCACTTGCTTCACCTCTGGTTTCTCAGCAAGAGTCTCAGGAGTTTCATGAGTATCCGCTACAACATCACTCTGTGAATCTTTGAGCAACTCAACCTTAACTCCCACTTGCTTCACCTCTGGTTTCTCAACAAGAGTCTCAGGAGTTTCATGAGTATCCGCTACAACATCACTCTATGAATCTTTGAGCAACTCAACCTCAACTCCCACTTGCTTCACCTCTGGTTTCTCAGCAAGAGTCTTAGGAGTTTCTTGAGTATCCGCTACAACATCACTCTGTGAATCTTTGAGCAACTCAACCTCGACTCCCACTTGCTTCACCTCTGGTTTCTCAGCAAGAGTCTCAGGAGTTTCATGAGTATCCGCTACAACATCACTCTGTGAATCTTTGAGCAACTCAACCTCAACTCCCACTTGCTTCACCTCTGGTTTCTCAGCAAGAGTCTCAGGAGTTTCATGAGTATCAGCTACAACATCACTTTGTGAATCTTTGAGCAACTCAACCTCAACTCCCACTTGCTTCACCTCTGGTTTCTCAACAAGAGTCTCAGGAGTTTCATGAGTATCCGCTACAACATCACTCTATGAATCTTTGAGCAACTCAACCTCAACTCCCACTTGCTTCACCTCTGGTTTCTCAGCAAGAGTCTCAGAAGTTTCTTGAGTATCTGCTACAACATCACTCTGTGAATCTTTGAGCAACTCAACATCAACTCCCACTTGCTTCACCTCAGGTGTTTCAGCAAGAGTCTTCCGGCCCATGCAACCTCCTCTGGAGTTTCAGCGACGCTTCCAGCCGACGCTTCCAGCCAACGCAACCCCCTCTGGAGTTTCAGCGACGATTCCGGCCGACACAACCTCCTTTGAAGTTTCAGCGACGCTTCCGGCCGACACAACCCCCTCTGGAGTTTCACCGACGCTTCCGGCCGACACAACCCCCTCTGGAGTTTCAGCGACGCTTCCGGCCGACACAACCCCGCTGGAGTTTCAGCGACGCTTCCGGCCGACACAACCCCCTCTGGAGTTTCAGCAACGCTTCCGGCCGACACAACCCCGCTGGAGTTTCAGCGACGCTTCCGGCCCACACAAACCCCCTCTGGAGTTTCAGCGACGCTTCTGGCCCACACAAACCCCCTCTGGTGTTTCAGCGACGCTTCCGGCCGACACAACCCCCTCTGGAGTTTCAGCGATGCTTCCGGTACTTTTCTTCAATTCTCTAACAGTCTTTGTGAAGCTAACTCGTTTATGTTTGCTCATAACGCAGTTCTCACAAGGACTCATAACAATCTCCGCATCAAATACACCTTGTTCATAACCGACGGTTTTTCGTACATATTTGACAGCGTCTTCAACAGACCTGACGTTGTCTTCTCCTTGATAATATTGAACGCCACGTTTCTGGATAGCGTCAACCGGATCATCCCCAAGTCTTGTTGATCCTTGAGCTTCCACTGTTCCGTGGTCATGGTATCCGGCTTCACCCCCAACAGAGATTCGTGAAGATCTTTCTGGTACAGATAATCTTCAATCTGCATTTTCCAGAAACCGAAATCGGATCCATCGAACTTCTCAATTCCAATCTTTGAACTTTCCATCTTCACAGATCGTGGTGACTTCCGCCTGGCTCTGATACCGCCTGGCTCTTACACCGCCTGGCTTTGACTTCCGCCTTGCTCTAACTTCCGCCTGGCTCTGACACCGCCTGGCTCTGACTTCCGCCTGGCTCTGATACCAGTTGTTAGGATCGATACCAGTTGTTAGCTCTGATACAATTGTTAGGATCGATACCAGTTGTTAGCTCTGATACCAATTGTTAGGATCGCACAATAACGCACATGCTCGATCTAGATGAACACAAAGAATGGGATAGTGAAAATTGCAAGGAGAACTTTGGCTGAAAGGATTTTTCTTTTTATTGATGACTTCAGGTATGTACAACAGGAGAGTACAGAGAATAGAAAAGTACATTTTCAAAGCTCTACCGGACCAGATATATATATGGTTTAGTTTACTATATATAGCTTTACCAGATTTAGCCATCTACTATATATAGCTATTTACCATATATAGCTTTACCGGATATAGCTTTACTATATATAGCTTTACCAAATATAGCTTTACGGGATATAACCGTTGACCAAGCTATAAATAAGTATCAGACTCCATAGCCTAACACCCTTAACATGTTTTATAACCTTCGTGAGATCTGGTATAGTCCTTCACTAGGTCATCGTAGTTAAGTCTCTTATAACCTTAAGAAATCCTTATAGTCTTGAAAACTTTTGAAGGTCCTTATTAAAGGCATTTTGGTCTTTTACCACATTTCTTGGTTTAGGTTCTTAAACTCTTCCAAACGCAATGAAACTTGGGTAAACCTTTATGTTTTTATAAATAGGTCTTCCTTAAATCCTTAAGTTATTGGGAGGGGTTGAGTCTTGAAATATCTTAAAGATCTCTAGGAGCATTTAAGTCATTTAAACTTTTAGTTCATGGTATAGAGTATAAACGTTCTCCAATGAATTTAAAATTTTACATGATCTTTAAAGACTATAAAATAAGCTTTTATGAAGTTTTTTCACATTTAGAGATCATTTGGGTCATGAACCGGAGGTAGTTTACCATAGGGTCATCATGGTTATTTTGCATCGTTACTTAGTTTAGCTATTTATCCTTATCCAATGACCAAAAATTTCATATATCACTTGAACATATTATATTATGCCTAGTATAAAATTTCATAGACACGAAGTTCATTTAATAGATTATTTTAACGTTACTTGATTCCTAAGCAAAACGTTTGGTTTAGGGCCTAACTCATGGTCCTTGGGTCATTTCTTCTACATTCATATTGAATTCCAAGCAATTACTACAAGTATTTCTAAAGAAAAATCTAAGATGACTTCTTACCTCATCGTTGACATTCGAGTCCTCGATTCTTAAGATTTCGACATAGCATTTCATCAAAATCAAAATTCATCAAAATATGCATATGAGTCTAGTTTCTGGAAGTATCTCGATGCACATAAAACACATAAATTCATCAAAATATGCATATGAGTCGTGTATGCATAATACTAGCCATGGCTTTCATCATACATCGTCATCACTATAGTATATATCTATAACATGTCATAGCAAAATATACATAGCATTTCATAACATACATAGAATCAGATACTAGGACACTACATAACATACATAACATAGCATCATAGGTCAACACATAACGTACATAGCGTAACATAACATTCCTAGTTATGATACATGCACGAGGCATGTGTCATCATACATCACACAATTCTTTCAACCAACCAACAATAGAGTCACTTACTTGTTTTGCCTTGGTCGGAGTCTCTAAATATTCTTAAAGTTGGTCTGTGATTGTACTTCAACATCCAATTTAACCTATATGAACCCATGACACAATAATATGATACATTTACAAACTTGATTTAGCAAAAAGAATACTCTCAACTCTTAGCTAAAAGTATTGAATACCCTCTTCTTCAAAAGATCGTTTTTGGACAGAGTAATAGAACAAGGTCTTACCATCTCGATTTCCACATTATGTGATTGTCCTACACTGCCCTCTATGTAACACACCAACGTGAGTTTCGAGAATACAAATCTCAATGTTTAGACTTTTTGGTTCCACTATCTCGATCACTGTCTACAAGTGTGTTCTATGTGTTGAAGGGGTGAAGCGAGGGATTTAATAGGGGAGGTTGGTAGTGGTTTTCCTTGGCATGATCTCCGATGGATCGCGATTTGGTGCGATTTGAAAAAAAAAAAATTCTTTTTTTTTTCTTTCTTAAATAACTACCCGAACAAAATGAATTATGTTTATTTAAGTGAAAAAATTTACTTCCTATTTTACTTGGTCTTTTTTGTTTTCAAGCCACTTGCAACTTGTAAAAATCAGGTCGTGACAATAGATGACGACAAAGATAAATAGATCAAAGTCTTAATTGAAATAGAGGTCATTTACCCATCTCAATGTGGATTTGTAGATCTTCATTATAGGGTTAAAAAGTTATAACATATGAATAAATTTATAAAAGGAAAAGTAGGTGTAGAGAAGAAAATAGAGACCTTTAAAATAAGACTCATAAGATAAAGTAAAATGGGAGTTTTTGCCTAATATGAAATATGTGAAATTAATATTTTAAATTCTTTTCTAAAAAACAAAATCTTAAACAAAGTGTTCCCATAAACTATCAAAAGCAAAATAATTATAAAAGAAGCAAAAGTTCATTTGTTAAATAAATTTGACGTTTGGATCTTTGCATAGAAGATTTGATAGAAGTAAAACCTATGATTTTGAAAAGGTTATAATGACCTTCTAGAAAATTATGAATGACTTAGTGGATTTGAAGATTAGTAGTGTGGTTGATTTAATATTTCAATCTAAAATAAAAGGTTGACTAGTTAACCTCATTTGGACTACCTCATTATGTAAAGAAGTTTTTAAGGAAAGGTGTTAACTTAGTTTTAGTTTTAGACCACATGTATGAAAAATCACTTAGAGATTTCTTTTAAAGAGGTTTCCAGAAATCTTGGTCTTGTGTTCGAATAATAGTGAACAAAACTTTATGAAAAAGATAAGTATGGGAGGAGTTGAAGTAAGTAAATTAAAGACTCACCAAAGCTTTTTCTATATGTTTAGATGTAAGTTTGCTTGACTTTAATTTTGTTAATGCTAAATAAAATCAAAATTGATTTCAATGTTTATGTTGTGTGGATCATATGTGCTCTACCAACATGTTTTAATTCATATATTGACAAATAATGTTCATCCATGTATATGTTAGTCAATTAAAACATGCTCGAGATATTTTTACTCGTGCTCAGTTTCTCCATAGAAAACCAGTCCACACCCGATGGTTGTTTCTCAACACTTGATTGTTGATGGATCTCCTTTCTTTGATCTTACTTTCTATTGATATCTTGTTGGTGCCCTTCAGTACTTGACAATTACACGAATCGATATTGTCCATTCTGTCAATTTTTGCATGCCCCTACTGTAGATCACTTTCTTGGTTTCAAGCGTATTCTTCGCTATGTCAAGGGAATACTCTACTTTGGCGAAATACTCTACTTTGACATTACCTTTCGTTCATCCATTGTTCCTAGTGCGCGAGTGGCTTATTCGGATGCTAACTGGGCTATCTGTCTTGATACTCATGAACATACTCAAATTTAGTGAAGATCCAATAGTTGAAATTGAAGATACAAAGGATTTTCTCATCACGGTCACTACTTTAGATTAGATTTTCTGATCCGTGATATTTAATTATCCCGAAGTTCAAGGGTATTATACGATTTTTCAAATATTTTATTTTTATTTTTCTAAACTTTTTCTAAATTTTTTTTATCCTTTGTTAGGTAATTTTCCAGTTCTTGAACACCTTGAAATTCCTTCGGGATAAAAAATTAAAAATTCAGAAAATTTCTTAAAAATTGGAACTACAACATTTTGGTCCATGTTTTTCCAAAGGCCTTCAAGTCCCTAAAATTATTTTTGGGTTATAGAGATAGTTGTTTATTTATAGATTAATGAATGGATATATATATATATATATATATATATATATATATATATAATAAAACGGTATATGGTAAGTGGTAAATTGTCATATAAAGAATATGTAGAGTAGATGCGATATATGGTAAAATAATATAGGGTAGATAATTATATGGAATAGATTGTTTTATCTAGTAAAGCTGTATAATAAACTGAACGTGCTCTAAATATATACTTTTTGCATTCTTTGTATTCTCTCTATAAATGCTTGAAGTCATCAATATAAACGTTTAGCCAATATTTCTACTTGATTTTTCTCCCTCATATTCTTTGTGTTTATCTCGATCAAGTGTGTGTTCCTGTGCGATCCTAACAATATTAGTTAAGGCATTGAAATGACTTGTTTAAGATTTTTGTCCTTACTTCAATGCCTTAATTCTTTTCTTTACGTTCTTTGCGCCATACAACATGATTAGTGGCCCAATTCCTAGGACTTTTGAGATCTACTCCATACTAATCATTCTTGGGACTATGCCTTCCTACAAAGATATGGAATTACGTTGGAGATTGACTTTAGTTATAAATACATCATGCTTTGTCATATATACATTGAATGAGCGAGCAAGAAGCATGAGGATTCATTCTGGACTACTAAAGACATTTTGGGCTGATGCTGTGAACACAGCAGCATATTTGATTAATAGAGGGTCGTCCGTACCCTTGAAGTTCAAATTGCCAGAAGAAGTATGGACAGGAAAAGAACTTAAGTACTCTCACTTGAGAACTTTTGGTTGTACTGCGTATGTTCACGTTGATCCAGAGAAGAGAGACAAGCTTGGTGCTAAGACTGTGAAATGCTACTTCATTGGCTATGACTCTAACATGTTCGGGTACAAGTTTTGGGATGGCAAGAATAGGAAATTTCTAAGACATTGCGATGTGACCTTTGATGAAAATGTCCTGTACAAGGACAAAGAGAAGATAAACTCTAAGACTACGAAGCAAGTGGGTGTTGAGCTTGAGTTGCAGGAAAACTCACCCAGTGATGTAACAGCAAAAGCTCAAGAAACTCCTGATTCTATTGCTGAAGAACTAGACGTGGAGCAAGTGACACCTGAGCAGGTGTTGAGGAGATCATCCAGAACTATCAGAGCATCATATAGATACTCACCCTCATTACATTATCTGTTGCTGACTGACGAAGGAGAACCAGAGTCCTTTGATGAGGCCCTACAAGTGGAAGATTCAACCAAGTGGAAGCAATCCATGGATGATGAGATGAGCTCACTTGAAAAGAATAATACGTGAGTGCTGACTGAGTTATCTACAGGAAAGAGAGCTCTGTTGAACAAATGGGTGTTCAAAATCAAGGTTGAACCAGATGGCAGAAGGAGGTTAGGGCTCGGTTAGAAGTTAAAGGATATTCACAATGAAAAGACTGTTGTGAAATTAACTACTATCCGAATTCTGCTGAGTATTGTTGCATCGATGAATTTTCACCTTGAGAAAATGGATGTAACAACGATGTTTTTACATGGAGATTTAGATGAGGAGATCTATATGCAACAACCAGAAGGATTTGCAGCTCCAGGGAAGGAGCACATGGTGTGAGCTCAATAAGAGCTTGTATGGACTGATACAAGCACCGAGACAATGGTACAAGAAGTTTGACTCCTTCATGTGCAAGAGTGGTTTCCACAGGAGTGAAAAGGATCTGTGTTGTTACCTCAAGAAATACACTGATTCTTATGTATTTCTACTCCGGTATGTGGATGATATACTGATTGCTGGATCAAGTATGAGGGAGATGAACCACTTGAAGGCAAGCTTGCCTTCAGTATTTGAGAGGAAGGATTTGGGTGAAGCGAAGCAGATTCTTAGGATGAGGATTTCTCAAGATAGATCTGCTGGCACATTAAATCTATCCCAAGAGCAGTACGTTGAGAAGGTGTTGTCCAAATTCAAGATGAATGATGTGAAACCCATGACTACGCCCTTGACAAATCGTATTAAATTGTCAAAGTGCCAATCTCCCAAGACAGTTAAGGAACGTGAGCACATTCAGTTCCTTACGCTTCTGCAGTTGGGAGTTTGATGTATGCTATGGTCTGCACTAGACTTGATATAACACATGTAGTGGGAATTGTTAGCAAGTACATGACAAATCTAGGGAAAGAACATTGGGAAGCTGTGAAGTGGCTTCTGAGATATCTCAGAGGCATATCCAATACTTCACTTTGTTATGGTAATGACAAAGTAGTTATGCAAGATCTTGTGGATGCTAATCGGAGTGGAGATGTAGACTCTAGCAAGAGCACATCTAGATATACCTACACTATAGATGGAACATTAGTGAGTTGGATGTCCAACCTTCAAAAATGCGTCGCTCTTTCATCTACTGAGGTTGAGTACGTGGCAATAGCTGAAACTGGAAAGAAGATGATATGGATGACACACTATCTAGAAGAATTAGGTAGGAAGCACTGCAAGAAGATTCTTTATACAGATAGTTAGAGTGCGATACAGTTGGTGAAAAATTCAGTCTATCATTCAAGGACAAAACAACCTTAGAAGGTGATACCATTTCACTCGCAGGTTAGTGGAAGAAGGTGATATGTGTTTGGAGAAGATAGAGGGTGCAAAGAATCCGGCAGACATGTTGACAAAATGTGTTGATGTTGGAAAATTAAGGCCATGCAAAGCCTTAATTGGTATAATGCACTGAAGAGGTTGATGATTGTTTAAGAATGAAATTCTTGGTTGACTAGGATCCGTCTCCAAGTGGGAGAATTGTTAGGTTATGGAGCCTGCTATTTATTTATAGCAACATAGTAAAACTATATCCGGTAAAGCAATATATGGTAAATAGCTATATCTATATATATATATATATATATATATATAATAGATGGTTAAAACTGGTAAAACTACATATATAAACTGAACCATATATATATCCTAGCTTTGAAAATGTACTCTTCTCTCTCTCATACATACTCAAAAATTTAAATCCTTTAGTTAGAGTTCTTCTTGCATTCTCTCTCTCCTATTTCTTTGTGTTCATCTAGATCGAGTGTGTGCGTTGTTGTGTGATCCTAGCAATTTCCTCTTTTATTCTCTACTTAAATAGGATTTTATCTCGAACTTGTTAGCTATTAAAGTCTTTTCACTCTCTCCCATCTTTAGCTTATTCTCACTCTCTCTCCCATGAAGGTATTTTCACACTTTTATTGTGTTGTTTGGAAGACGTCTCCACAAGTTAAGTGTTGATTTTTAATAAATACGAGAGCCATAGTCCAATATGTATTTCTTTCATAAAAAAATTTACAATGGTTCCACTTGTTCTCATATTTTAGTGATCTAAATTTGAAAGGACCAAAAATAAAAATAAAAACCCCAAATTGACCCCTCAAGAAAATTAAATTAATTAAGGGCACTTCACATTTCTTCCCGGCCCTCCGTAGTAAAAATAATTTCCCCAAACTCTATTAATCCGAGGTTGAATATTATAGCAATTTGGATGATCTGCCACAACCTTCAAATTGGACAATGGAATCAAACTATTATCCCAATTCATAACCTTCAGATTTCGAAAATAAGAAGCTTTTTGGAATCCTTCGCCTGCGAAATGCCCGCTCCCCATTTCTGTCGCCGTGTGAAATCCCCACGCCCTCGAATTCACCACCTCTCCGCCAAACTGTATCGTCGTTGCGTGGCTTTGAAGGTGAGTGAACAAAAACGCCGGCCAGTACCCGACCATCTCACCCGACCCGAATTCCAACCACCAATTCCCATTCTTCGGATCCTTTGAACAACCACAGACAACAACCTTCAATTAAAATTGGACTCACAATCTTCAAGAAAAGGCATGAAATTGAAATGGGTTACCTTCCGAACCAGTAAACTAATATCGAATTGGGCGCCATTGTAGGAGGAAGTTGGAGCAATTGCAGCTCCAATGGCGATTCTACGGTTGGTTTGAACGAAGCCTGGACAGAGTAAATTGTAGCAGCCTGTTGCTTGATATGCGTCGGACTGTTCATCCAAAAAGTTACGGTCATTTCATTTTCAATCTGATTTTGTTGCTAATTTTTATGTTTTAATATTATTACTGTCCAATAAGTGAACAATCTTGGATTGTTGTCTCCATACAGCTCTCGGTCAACTTGTAGAGAAAAGTTAGGCATATAAATTGAAATTTGTATGGACTAGAAGATTGATTCGGTTTAGAAAGTTGCCTGCCACCCTGCTTCAATGGTGTTGAGATCATGTGGGAAAGAGTTTGGAAAGAGTTCGTGGAAGATTGTGAAGGGTGTCATGGTTGTTGCACGTGGCAAAAAATCTAGAACCTTATACTGTAAGGACTTGCACACGCCTTTTATTACCTCAGAGAAAAATGATTACAAGGGAAAAAAGAGAAAACATTATTGAAAGAAAGGAAAAGTAACAAAACCCAAAATGAATGTTTTATTCTACCCTACGGTTTATTATGCAAATACATTTCATCCTATACTAACCTATACTAATGATGCAACCAAATTCAGCCTAGACTACGAAATGGAAAAAACAAACAACTACCCTATGCATGTGCCACGGTCCCGGGGTGTACGAAGGCGCCGTCGTTATCACATGGGTGCCTTGCCCTTATCTGCAAAAGTAAAGTAGCACGAGGCTTGAGTATTTCTAGAATACTCAGTAAGTGACCCCCTATCGAGGTTATGCGACAAACACATGCAATGAAATGATGGGACCTATCGTTTCGTTTTCCCTACAGTGTAATCCTAACAGATAATCGTGGTAGTGTACCATATACTCTACACGTAACCCATACGTGCGAGTATGGGCTCACCAGCTAGTTCGCACACCGCTGGGCCACTGTCCCTAGCTGGTGGGCATGCTCTGAGAGCCCTTATACCGGGACTCGTTAAAACTAGAACCGTCACGGCAGCGCTATGCAAGGCATAACGATCGTTGTCCTACCATTGGATGTACGCGTCCGTACCCTCGTGATGGGATAGGTGTATCCCCCCAAATGCATGAACACACAATATGCATGAGGTCCAACTAGTCCTACAGTTATCATTAATTAACATAACCCCGTGTCACGTTTTCATGCTTACATGTCATTCTCATTCTCATTTCGTTACATATCATACATATTCCTAGCGGGGTTATGTTTCATGCAATTTACCGTATTTCATGTCATACAATCCATACAGTTACATTCAAATACTCATATAAACAAGCCATAATCACACAAGGGCCACACACCGTCACATGCATAACATATCACATCAACTAAGCAGCATACATAACATACATTCACGTTCACATGATTTCGTACTGAAGCACATTAAGCTAACACACAATTTAATGACACGTGCATATCCACGGGCACGTGCCAACATATAGCAATTAACGTGTAACCTACGACGGGTGAGCCACTTACTTGGTAGGCCTTAGCCGAAATACTCCCTAGAATATAACGTAAGCTCCTAGCTCATCGTGGACGTTCTACGCTTTCGTTGGTGGTTGGTTCCTATTGGTTCATTAGTCACTTTCGTTAGTATTTCACAAATAATAATAAATTCCCAACTGGAATTTGTGAAATACGACCTTAAAATGTTTCAGTTTACCTTAAACAGGGCCGAAACTAGGTCCAGGAGGGTCGGAATGGTGTCAAACGGGCTGGAAACAGGTTTCCCAAGCCGAATAAGCCGCCGGAGCCGAGGAGCCGCCGTCGAGCCGATTAAGCTGCCAGAGCCAATAGGAGACGCGCTGCAGACGTGCCACATGGCACAATCATAGAGCGACATGTGTGCAGGAGTCTCGGGTCAAGGCGCGGGTTAACGGATCGCTCGCAGGTCTCAGGCCGAACGCGGGTGACGGGCCGTTCGCGGGTGACTGGCCGTGCGCGGTGATGGGCCGGTTGCGGGTGAAGGGCTGGGGTGTTTGGGCCACGGGAAACATCGGTTCTGGGCCGACCAAAGGAACGGGGTTCGGTTTGGGTAGCCGGATCTGGCTCACGGGTTGGACTTCGTCCTCTTCGCCCGACAGCCTGCGTGATTTTCCGGCGACCTCTCTCTCTCCTCGACAATGTCGTTCCGACGTCCTTTTTCCCTCTTTTTTTCCTCCATTCCCGAGTTTATTCTTCACCCTAACCCTGTTTTTTGTAAAGATTTCGTTGGTAAAGACCTCACACTCCTGGATCTGGAGAAGCTCAGAAGTCCGCCGTTTCGTCTTCCTTGTCGACGGTGTTCAGCGTACGGGATTCGTTTAAAACCTACTCCTGATGTGTGTAAAGGGTTCTGGGATTACTTTTGTGGTGTAAAATGGGGGGTTTTGACGTCGATTCGTATGGTTCAGCTTCGCCTGAGTTCCGTCGATTTTCTGTTCCTTCTCCTTTTTCTTCACTATTTTCGTTTCTTTGCAGGTTCTTTCAGGGTGGCTGAAGGTCGGGGACGCGATTTGTGGCATCCCAGCCCTCGGCCGCCCTTTGTGGGTCGTGTGCGAGCGAAAACTCCAGCGTTCGCTGGAGTTTTTGGCTCTGCCGACGACCCTCATTTATTTATTTATTATTATTTTTTTTGTTTGGTTTCGTTACGTTACCCTACCCCTAAAAAGAACTTTCGTCCTCGAAAGTCTCGAACTCGTGGATCAACTCGGGATATTTTTTCTTTATTTTCTCCTCTCGTTCCCAAGTAATTTCCTCGACTTGGTGGTTACGCCACAATACCTTAACGAAACCTATACTCCTATTACGTAGGGCTTTCACCTCTCGGGCTAGAATTTTAATCGGTTTCTCCTGGTAACTTAAATTTTCCTCAATTTTGAGAGGTTTGTAGTCTATTACGTGCGTCGAGTCTGCAATATATTTCCTTAACATGAACACAAGAAATACATCGTGTACGCTTGAAAGTGAAGGTGGTAACGCTAGTTTGTAAGCTACCGAATCTTAGAATACCTTTCATGGGAGCTACTTTTAGGAACACTCGGTCCCCCTCTTCGAACTCTAAATTCCTACGCCTAACGTCGGCGTAGCTCTTTTGCCTACTCCTTGCGGTACGCATTCTTACTCTAATTTTTTGTATTGCCTCGTTGGTGACGCGGACCAGCTCGGGTCCTACCAGTTCTCGTTCTCCTACTTCGTCCCAGTACAATGGGGATTCTACATCGTTTTCCATACAACGCTTCAAAGGGTGCCATCCCGATGGTTGCTTGGAAGCTGTTATTGTAAGAGAATTCCATTAAGTGCAGTTTGGTGTCCCAACTCCCTGTGAAATCCATTGTGCATGCTCGAAGCATGTATTCCAGAATTTGGTTTAATCGTTCTGTTTGGCCATCCGTTTGTGGGTGGAAGGCGGTGCTAAAGTCAAGGCGAGTACCCATCGCTTTTTGGAGTCCGCGCCAAAAGGCCGACGTAAAACGCGAGTCCCGATCCGACACAATTGACACCGGTACTCCATGCAACCTCACAATTTCTTTAACATACAGTTGAGCCCAATTGTCTACTGTATATGTTGCCTTACCAGGTAAAAAGTGAGCCGACTTCGTCAGACGGTCCACAACCACCCAGATTACCGTATAGCCCTTTAATGTTTTAGGTAGGCCTACTATGAAATCCATGGCAATGTTTTCCCATTTCGATTCCAGTATACTTAGAGATTGTAGTAGCCCGGCGGTTTTCTGCCTAGGGGCTTTTACTTGTTGGCACACCAGACACTTACTCACGTACTCCGCGATATCCTTTTTCATACTTCGCCACCAGAAGTGTTGTTTCAAGTCTTGATACATCTTTGTTCCACCTGGATGTATCGAGAAGGTTGAATTGTGTGCCTCAGTTAGGATTTCATTCTTTATTTCGCTCATGGGTGGGACACATAAATGCCCTTGACATAATAATCCGTCATCTGTTGACTTAGAGAATCTGTCCACTGGGCCTACTTCCAATTGGTCTAGGATTTTACTTAGGCTTGGATCCCCACGTTATGAGTCTATGATCCTTTGTCTGAGCGTAGGGCGCACTGTCAGTCGGGCTATTTGGGCTACAACTTCTTTGGTTACTACCACTATATCAGCCCGTTCGAAATCAGTTCGCACTCGTGGCTCCCTGGTGATGAGGGCCGACGAGTGTACTGCTTTTCGACTCAGTGCATCAGCGACTACGTTTGCTTTTCCATGGTGGTACTGGATGTCTATGTCGTAATCTTTTACTTGCTCTAATCATGTACGTTGCCTCATGTTCAATTCTTTTTATGTGAACAAATATTTTAGGCTTTTGTGGTCCGTGTAGATCTGGGTCTTTTCGCCATACAGGTAGTGTCGCCAAATTTTTAACGCGAACACTACTGCTGCCAGCTCCAAATCATGTGTAGGATAGTTTTTCTCGTAATCTTTTAGTTGGCGTGACGCATATGCAACCACCTTGCCATGTTGCATCAGTACACAACTTAATCCCTTTTTGAACGCGTCACTGTAAATCACATATCCCACAGAACTTTCTGGAACTGTGAGCACTGGGGCGGATACTAGTCTTTGTTTTAGTTCTTGAAAGCTGGCCTCACAAGTATCGTCCCAAACAAAAGGTACACCTTTTTTTGTCAATTGGGTGAGAGGCGTGGCTATTCTAGCGAAGTCCTGGACAAACCTTCGATAGTAGCCCACCAATCCCAAGAAACTTCATATCTCGGTGACCGTTGTTGGGCGTTTCCATTTTGTGACCGCTTCTATCTTATTGGGATCTACGAAGATTCTGTCTTTAGACACTACGTGCCTCAGAAACGAAACCTGTCGTAGCCAAAATTCACACTTGGTGAATTTGGCATACAACTTGTTCTCCCTTAGGATAGTTAAGGCTTTGCGAAGGTGCTCTTGGTGTTCTAGGTCCGTTTTCGAGTATATCAAGATATCGTCTATGAACACGATCACAAACGAGTTTAAGCACTCCTTAAATACTCGGTTCATTAGTTCCATAAATATTGCTGGGGCATTAGTGAGACCAAAAGACATCACCACAATCTCGTAGTGGCCATATCTGGTTTGAAAGGCTGTTTTCGGTATGTCTTCATTTTTAATCTTAATTTGATGGTATCGTGATCGAAGATCTATTTTAGAAAACACGGTCACCCCACGTAGTTGGTCAAATAGGTCGTCGATACGGGGTAACGAGTATTTATTCTTTATCGTCCTCTTGTTTAATTCCCTATAATCAATGCATAAACGCATTGAGCCGTCTTTCTTTTTAACAAACAATACTGGCGCACCCCAAGGGGACACGCTAGGTTGAATGAAGCCCTTATCTAGCAGGTCTTGTAGTTGTGTTTTAAGCGCTTTTAGTTCTGCTGGTGTCATGCGGTACGGGGCCTTAGAGATGTTAGGCTATGGAGCCTGATGCTTATTTATAGCTTGGTCAATGGTTATATCCGGTAAAGCTATATTTGGTAAAACTATATATAGTAAAGCTATATATGGTAAAGCTATATCCGGTAAAGCTATATATGGTAAATAGCTATATATAGTAGATGGATAAATCTGGTAAAGCTATATATAGTAAACTAAACCATATATATATCTAGTCCGGTAGAGCTTTGAAAATGTACTTTTCTATTCTCTGTACTCTCTCTTGTTGTACATACCTGAAGTCATCAATAAAAAGAAAAATCCTTTTAGCCAGAGTTCTTCTTGCAATTTCACTATCCAATTCTTTGTGTTCATCTAGATCGAGCGTGTACGTTGTTGTGCGATCCTAACAATTGGTATCAGAGCTAACAACTAGTATCGATCCTAACAAGAGATGGGTCCCGTTCCTGGTTCCAGATCTATTCCAAAGTCTACCTCTCGCGATGGAGGAATTCCCGGGAGGTCCTCCGGGAAGACATCCATAAATTCGTTTACTACGGGTACTGTATATATGGGTTTTTCCTTTCCTTTTGTATTTACTGCACAGGCTAGAAATACTCACCCCCCTTGTTGTATCAGGCGTCTCGCTTTCATCATCGATATTATTTTTGGGGTGGTACCTGTGGAGGTTCCTTTAAACTTAAAGGTAAGTCCATTGGGAGGTGTGAATATCATCTCCTTCTTATGGCAGTCTATGCTAGCAAAGTTTTCTGCTAACCAGTCCATTCCTAGTATGACGTCAAAATTCGTCATATTCACTACTTTAAGTCTACGTGGATGGTTTGTCCAGCTATTACCACTTGTCCGTCCTTTACTCTATTTTTTGTAACTAAGTCTACCCCTGCTTGGGTACCGACCAACAATGCATGCCCTTAAGGGTTCTACTACGAACCCTACTTGTTTAACAAATGGTAAAGCAAGAAAGGAATGGGTAGAACCAGAATCAAACAATGTCAACACAAAGTGTCCTAGTATAGAAAGTGTACCTGTTACCACGGTGCCAGATGTTCCCGCCTCTTTACTGGTCATTACATATGCCCTAGTCTGTGGACGGGTATGTAAGGTGGGCTCTCGGATCACCGGTCCTCTAAGGGGTTCCCTTGGATTTCCCGGGCTCTTTGTAGGGCAAGTTCTGGCCATATGACCTGCATGACCACAGATATAACACATATCTGAGCCCGCCAAACATCTCCCAACATGTTGTTTTCCACAGTTACGGCACAAGGGCTTCTCCATTGCTAGGTATCGGCCTATTGGGGGTGGAGCAGGTGGCCTACTCTAATATCGAGGTCTCTGGGACGATGGTTGGAATTCTGTGGTATCGACCTCGACAGGGCGTTTCCGCCTTGTGAGGACAGTTGGCTCCATTTTCTTTTCCTCTAGGGGTTCCTCTAGGGCCTTGACCGTCCTTAGGGCCTCTTCATAGGTTTTTGGGTTAAAGGCCTCTAACATGCGGCAGGTTTTCGGATTCAATCCTAACATAAATTTTTTCTGTCTGTTTCTCTTTAGTGTCAGCTAAAGACAGTGCAAACCTTCTCAATCTCATGAAGTCCTGATCGTACTGATCCACCGTGCGATCACCTTGGGTTAAGTGGTTAAACTCTTGCTGTTTCTTTATACGGGTTTCCTTTGGATAATAGTATTTTAGAAAGGCTTCCTTCAAGGTCTCCCACGTTGTAATTCCCTCGCCCGGGTTGATGCTCTGTTTATTATCCGACCACCACACTTCTGCATCTTTTTGTAAAACATATGTCGCACATGCTACCTTAAATTCATCAGGGCATCTCATTGATTCAAAGGTCAATTCCATGTTTGCGATCCATATCTGAGCCCCTGTGGGATCTTTCTTTGAACCGACAAAAGGACGGGAGTTATACCGCCTAAAATCCTTTAACCAACTCGCGCCCCTATCCGGGTGCGGGTTGTTCACTGGTTGGATAGCTACCGCATCCCCCGATTGCGGGGCCGCTGCGTTGGCTGGTTGCGTGGCCATCGCGTTGGCCGGTTGCGTGGCCATTGCCGCGACTTGTTGCGTAGCCAACAACGTGGCCTGTTGTGTGTCTAGCATAGTTTGCATTGTTTTTTGGAGGGATTCCAACACTAACCTTGTGGCGGGGTCTAACCCGGCCTGTGGTGCAACTTGAGGGGGCGGTGCGTATTTAGGAGGGGGTACAGCTTGTGGGGAAGGTGTATATCCAGGGGGTGGTACGGTTTGTGGGGGAGGTGCGTATTCAAGAGGTGGTACAAACGCATATGGGCCGGTAGTCGATCCCTTTTGGGAAGAACTTCTATCGACGTCTCTTCTTCCTCCTCTCCTAATGGGAGGTCGTCCTCTCCTCTCCTACCTCTTTTACGTCCTCTGTGCGGCATGGTTCTAGAAACCAAGAAAAGGATTCTAGCTAAGTTTATGATTTACAACATTCCCTATATCCTACCATATAATTCATATATATATATATATATATATATATATATATATATATATATATATATATATATACATAAATAACATAATGTAAAGACATGCATTACATCAGATCACATCAACACCAGATAACATCAACATCTTTTCATATAGTATCATGTCATGCATCATTTAAAACCAACCACATTAAATATATCACACATGTCATACATTCCTCATTCTACATAAGGTGTACCTGGCAACGACGGGGCATCGGTAATTGGACCGTGGAACATGCCAAGCCTACTCTGTAGGCTAGTCTACAAGATCTATAACCTAAAGCTCTAATACCAACTGTAACGACCCTAATATTTTACCTATTTAATATAAGATCATTACTAAACATTGAAATGCGGAATAATATTAAATGAACCCTATTCATAAATGCGACTTGCACGCGCCTTTTATTACCTCAGAGAAAAATGATTACAAGGGGAAAAAGATAAAACATTATTGAAATAAAGGAAAAGTAACAAAACCCAAAATGAATGTTTTATTCTACCTTATGGTTTATTATGCAAAGACATTTCATCCTATACTAACCTATACTAATGATGCAACCAAATTCAGCCTAGACTACGAAATGGAAAAAACAAACAACTACCCTATGCATGTGTCACGGTCCTGGGGTGTACGATGCCGTCGTCGTTGTCACATGGGTGCCTTGCCCTTATCTGCAAAAGTAAAGTAGCACGAGACTTAAGTATTTCTAGAATACTCAGTAAGTGACCCCCTATCGGGGTTATGCGACAAACACATGCAATGAAATGATGGGACCTATCGTTTTGTTTCGTTTCGTTTTCCCTACGGTGTAATCCTAACAGGTAATCGTGGACGAATATACTCTACACACAGCCCATACATGCGAGTATGGACTCACCAGCTAGTTCGCACACCGCTGGGCCACTGTCCCAAGCCGATGGGCATGCTTTGGGAGACCTTATACCGAGACTCGTTAAAACTAGAACCGTCATGGCAGCGCTATGCAGGGCATAACGATCATTGTCCTGCCATTGGATGTACGCGTCCGTACCCTCGTGATGGGATAGGGGTATCCCCCAAATGCATGAACACACAATATGCATGAGGTCCAACTAGTCCTACAGTTATCATTAATGAACATAACCCCGTGTCACGTTTTCATGCTTACATGTCATTCTCATTCTCATTTCGTTACATATCATACATATTCCTAGCGGGGTTATGTTTCATGTAATTTACCATATTTCATGTCATACAATTCATACAGTTACATTCATATACTCATACAAACAAGCCATAAAAGTACAAGGGCCACACACCGTCACATGCATAACATATCACATCAACTAAGCAGCATACATAACATACATTCACGTTCACATGATTTCGTACTTAAGCACATTAAGCTAACATACAATTTAATGACACGTATATATCCACGGGCACGTGCCAACATACAACAATTAACGTGTAACCTACGACGGGTAAGCCACTTATTTTGTAGGCCTTAGCCGAAGTACTCCCTAGAATATATTGTAAGCTCCTAGCTCCTCGTCGACGTTCTACGCTACCGTTGGTGGTTGGTTCCTATTGGTTCATTAGTCACTTTCGTTAGTATTTCACAAATAATAATAAATTCCCAACTAGAATTTGTGAAATACAACCTTAAAATGTTCCATTTTACCTTAAACAGGGCCGAAACCAAGTCTGGGAGGGTCGGAACGGTGTCAAACGGGCTGAAAACCCAAAATTGACCCCTCAAGAAAATTAAATTAATTAAGGGCACTTCACATTTCTTCCCGGCCCTCCGTAGTAAAAATAATTTTCCCAAACTCTATTAATCCGAGGTTGAATATTATAGCAATTCGGATGATCTGCCACAACCTTCAAATTGGACAATGGAATCAAACTATTATCCCAATTCATAACCTTCAGATTTCGAAAATAAGAAGCTTTTTGGAATCCTTTGCCTGCGAAATGCCCACTCCCCATTTCTGTCGCCGTGTCAAATCCCCACGCCCTCGAATTCACCACCTCTCCGCCAAACTGTATCGTCGTTGCGTAGCTTTGAAGGTGAGTGAACAAAAATGCCGGCCAGTACCCGACCATCACACCTGACCCGAATTCCAACCACCAATTCCCATTCTTCATATCCTTTGAACAACCACAGACAACAACCCCCAATTAAAATTGGACTCACAATCTTCAAGAAAAGGCATGAAATTGAAATTGGTTAACTTCCGAACCATTAAACTGATATCGAATTGGGCACCATTGTAGGAGGAAGTTGGAGCAATTGCAGCTCCAATGGCGATTCTACGGTTGGTTTGAACGAAGCCTTGACAGAGTAAATTGTAGCAGCCTGTTGCTTGATATGCGTCGGACTATTCATCCAAAAAGTTACCGTCATTAAATTTTCAAACTGATTTTGTTGCTAATTTTTATGTTTTAATATTCTTACTGTCCAATAAGTAAGCAATCTTGGATTGTTGTCTCCATTCAACTCTGGGTTAACCGGTAGAGAAAAGTTAGACATATAATTGAAATTTGTATGGACTAGAAGATTGATTCGGTTTAGAAAGTTGCCTGTCACCCAGCTTCAATGGTGTTGAAATCATGTGGGAATGAACCAGAGACGAGCCACATTTGTGAGAGGCTGAACTCATACCGATAGCTGACCCGCAGCTATCATACGTTCATGCTTGCCTGGGCTCCGTAGTACTGTCCTCCACTTACCAACCCCACTGCATACTGGCACCAACAAAATTTACATTCATTTCAATCTTGGTTTCTCCAAAATCTTAACATTTATAAGGAATGGCAGAGATTGGAGAAAAAGACGTGAGATCCCACATCTGCTAGGAAGGAGAACATCGGTTAGGGAGAAGAACGAAACACCTCTTACAAGATTGTGGAAACCTCTTACAAGCTGAGACTTTTTAAAAATCTTGAGAGAAACTCGAAAGGTTAAAGTCCAAAGAGGATAATATCGGTTAGCAGTGGGATTGGGCTGTTTGGTATCAAAGCCAGACACCGGGCAATGTGCCAGCAAGGAGATTGGGAGTCAAAGTGGGTGGACAAAGGCGGTGTGTCAATAAGGACGCGAGGCCCCGAAGGAAGTAGATTGGGAGGTCCCACTTTGATTGGAGAAGGAAATTATTGCAAGAGTATGGATTGTGAGATACCACATTCGTTGGGATGAAAACGAAACACTCTTAATCAAGGTGTGGAAGTCTCTCACTAATAGAATTGCACCCGAAAGGGAAAAACAAAAAGAGAACAGGCCCGAGAGGGTGGATTGTGAGATCTCCACATTGGTTGAGAGAAGAACGAAACACCCTTTTTATAAGAGTGTTAAACTTCTTCCCCAAAAAGAAAAGCCGAAAGAGAACAATATCGACTAGCTAGCTGAGTTCAATTTGGTTAAAGACTAACCTCATGACCTTTGCCGAGAGAGTCTCCACCTCACCAGAATGGCTCTGGTTATATGGTCTCTCCGGCGGATCCTGAAACAACATTTCCACAATTAAAAACAAAACCCATTTTGAAAATTTAGCCTCACATTCCTTGAACTTACCAATGGCTTCTTTCCTTTGAGCAATGGATGATCAAAAGCTAGCTGCCGATGAGTTTCAACACAATCTATAAAGTCACCATCGGGACTCTGCACCCACATAAAAGCATAACCATCAAGCTCCAAAACAGAGGAGATTAAACAAGAGTTACAGACCTGAATGGTTTTGATAGGGAACTTGCTGATTCGGTTAAGGTCAGCTTGAATAAGCTTCAGTTTGTTCAACTGATTCTCCGACCAGAACACCGCTGTATGGTTATTGGGATGGATGTTTTTGTCGGGACGACAAATGGATGAAACGACAAGAAGGGAAAAAACAAGAAAAGGAAGAAGAGGAGGGTAGAAAGTTTTAGAATCCATATTTAATAAAAAAAAAAAAAAAAAAAAAAAAACATGGGTTGTTGTCTTTTGTGTTTGTATTTCTTCTTTCTTCATATAATATATATATATATATTATGGGATAAAGAACAGAACAATGGGAATTAACTCTTTCATTCTTTTTGTGGCTTAAAGTCTGGTCCTCTCATCTTGGAGCTGTTTCAACAAAAAAACAAAAAGAAAAAAACAAAAAATGATTTTAGCAATTTTAAGTTTGTAATTCAAAATTAAATTTAAAATTGGAATTGAATATGTTATGGTTCATTCTTTTTGTAGTTTTTGTCCCCTGCGAATATATTTATGAAATTGTTTAGTTGAATTATTATTGAAGTCCGGAAATACTTTAATTACATTAAAAATTATTCTTGTTACCTATACAAAGACAATGTCTTTAGTATGAATGCAAACATGAAATGGATCCCTAAATTTGTGAAAATAATAGTTTAGGACAAAAACATGTATGGTATCAAAAAGTCAATTTTGAATATTTTTTTTAGGTTTGTTTGAAAGCCTCTAAAGAAAGTCGTACTTGTTGCATAGTGGTCGCTCAATACACATGGCTGGAAATCAATCAAAGTTTGTGAATTTTTCAAGAAGGATGGTGGCTTAGTAACCGTTGATGATAAAGGGTAAAATAATTGGTGAGAGTATTGTAGGTAATGGCATTTGTACTCTTATTGAAAATGTACTTTTAGTTGATGGTTTAAATCATGACTTACGGAGCATTGTTCAATTTGATAAAGACTTTAGAGTTATATTTGATAAAAATAATTGCATAACTGAAAATAGAAGTTTTGTTTGTTGGAAATAGATAACAATCATAAATGTGACTTTGCATTAGTGACTATGACATAGAAGATTAGGACATACTAGTATGCACTTATTTCAAATATCTCAGCAAAATTCCTTAGGGTCTTTATAAATTTAAATTTGAAAAACATAAAATTGGTGAGGATTGTTAAATGCTTAACAAACCAATTCCTCCTTCAAATCTAAAAATGTGATTTCTACGTCTTTTAACTATTACATATGAATTTATTTGGCCTTCTAAAATAGTTAGTTAGAGAGGAATTACTATGATTTTTCGAGATTTACTTCGGTTTTGATAATAAAACATAATAATGATGTCTTAAAAAGATTTGCTAGTTTTGTAAGAAGAGTTGAAAATGAAAAAGGTTTTTTTAATTAGTAGGAGTTACTATGGAGGAGAATTTGATAGGGTAGTGTTTGAAAAAATTTGTGATCATAATGGTGTTTATCATGACTTGTGACTCAAAAAAATGGTGTGGCTGAAAAGAAAAATCGTATTTTATACGAATTTGTTATATCAACGTTAAATGAGTATGATTTACCTAAATATTTTTTGGACGGAATCCGTTAATACCGCTTTCAAATAGAGTTTTAATTAAACACTCCTTAGATAAAACTCCTTGTGAATTTGGCATAATCAAATCCCAAATATTGGATATTTATTTATTTATTTATTTTTTTTTTTTTTTAACAGTGAAGAAAAATTGGAAAATTTTGATTCTAACACGGATATTGGTATTTTTCTTGGTTATTCATGTAAAGTTTACAGAGTTTTGAATAAGAGAACTTTATCGACGAATGACGGTGTATTTGATGAATCTTGTAATAATATTTATAATGAGTCTATTTATAGTGATGATTTAGAAAAAACTTGTTAGTTTTACATGCAAGTGAGAAATTGAAAGAAACTGTCTCAAGTAGGGAAGAAGTGAACTTAGATGAAAAGAACGAAAAAGGTTGTTCATCAATGTCAAAAGAACAGAAGTATGTCTTATCTCATTTTAAGGACTAAATTATTGGTGGTCTCGAACAAGATGTGAAAACTCATTATTCTATTAATTTTTTTTTAATAATCTTACCTTTGTTTCAAGCAAAAAAATCGTAAGGATGCCAAAAATGATGAGTTTTGGATTGTAGCTCTGCAACAACACTAAATCAATTTGAAATGAGCATAATTTGGGAATTAGTCCCTAGACCGCTCTAGTATTTTCATTATTGGAACCATTTTTAGAAATAAAATTGATGAAAATGAGAATATCATTAGAAATAAAGCTAGGGTTTGTAGCTCAAGGTTAATGTCACGAAGAAGTTATAGACTATGAAGAAACTTTTGCACCGATTACTAGATTAGAAGCTATTAGAATGTTACTTGCTTTTAATTCTTACGAAAATTTTATATTGTTTCAAATGGATGTGAGAGGTGCATTCTTAAATGGTTATATTACGGAGGAAGTTTACGTAGAACAACCTCCCGGATTTGAAATTTTTGATTTTCCACCTGATGTATGTAAGTTTTAAAAGACTCTTGATGGCTTAAAACAAGCTCCGACTTGGTATGATAGACTTACTAATATTCTAATTGGGAATGATTAAAAATTGGTAAACTGGACATAGTCTTTCTATTAAAATTAAAGAAAATGATATGCTATTAGTGCAAATACACGTAGATGATATTATATTTGGCTCTACTAATCCTTCTTTATATGGAGAAAGTTTGAGATGAGTACGACGGGGATCTTAGTTTCTTTCTTGGACTTCAAATCAAACAACTCAAAATGGTATCTTCATAAATCAAGAGAAATACATTAAGGATTTACTAAAAAGGTTCAAGTTCAATGAAGGTAAGATTCAAAAACTCCAATGAGCACATCCACTGAGCTTGACAAGGATGAAAAAGGTAAATGGGTGGACATTAAATCTTATAGAGGTATGATTGAATCTTTCCTTTACTTGACCGCTAGTAGACCGATATTATGTTTAGTGTATGTTTTTGTGCTAGGTTTCAATCTTATCCCAAGGAATCTCATTTACCTGCAATTAAAATAATATTTAAATATTTGCTTGAGACTATTAATTTAGGATGGTAGTATCCGAGTTGAATTTAAATTGGTAAGATATTCTGATACAGATTTCACTACAAGTTTACCTGATCGTAAAATTACCCGTGGAAATTGCCAAGCAAAATATATTACAGTTGCTAGTGGTTGTTCTCAAATTCTTTGGATGAAACAAACTCTTTGTGATTTTGGATTCAAATCTGATAGTGTGCCAATATTTTGTGATAACACCGTGCTATTAAAATTTAAAGTCTTCAGGTTATGGAGCCTGCTACTTATTTATAGCCTAGTCAACGGTTATACATAGTAAAACTATATCCGGTACACCAATATATGGTAATAGCTATATATATATATATATAATAGATGGTTAAATGTGGTAAAACACATATAATAAACTGAAGCATGTATATATCCTAGCTTTGAAAATGTACTCTTCTCCGTCTTTGAAAATGTAGTCTTCTTTATTGTACATACTAAAAAATTTAAATCCATTAGCCAGAGTTCTCCTCCCATTCTCTCTCTCCTATTTCTTTGTGTTCATCTAGATGGGTGTGTGGGTTGTTTGTGATCCTAACAATTTTCTCTTTTATTCTGTATTTAAATGGGATTTTATCTCGAACTTGTTAGCTATTAAGGTCTTCACACTCTCTCCCATCTTCAGCTTATTTTCACTCTCTCCCCCATCAACCTATTTTCACACTTTTATTGTGCTCATTTGGAAGACGTCTCCACAAGTTAAATGTTGAGTTTTAATAAATACGAGAGCCATAGTCCAATCTGTATTTCTTTCATAAAAAATTTACAATACAATGGTCTCACTTCTTCTCACATTTTAGTGATCTAAATTTGAAAGGACCAAAAATAAAAATAAAAATAAAAATAAAAATAAAAACCCCAAATTGACCCCTCAAGAAAATTAAATTAATTAAGGGCACTTCACATTTCTTCCCGGCCCTCCGTAGTAAAAATAATTTCCCCAAACTCTATTAATCCGAGGTTGAATATTATAGCAATTTGGATGATCTGCCACAACCTTCAAATTGGACAATGGAATCAAACTATTATCCCAATTCATAACCTTCAGATTTCGAAAATAAGAAGCTTTTTGGAATCCTTCGCCTGCGAAATGCCCGCTCCCCATTTCTGTCGCCGTGTGAAATCCCCACGCCCTCGAATTCACCACCTCTCCGCCAAACTGTATCGTCGTTGCGTGGCTTTGAAGGTGAGTGAACAAAAACGCCGGCCAGTACCCGACCATCTCACCCGACCCGAATTCCAACCACCAATTCCCATTCTTCGGATCCTTTGAACAACCACAGACAACAACCCCCAATTAAAATTGGACTCACAATCTTCAAGAAAAGGCATGAAATTGAAATGGGTTACCTTCCGAACCAGTAAACTAATATCGAATTGGGCGCCATTGTAGGAGGAAGTTGGAGCAATTGCAGCTCCAATGGCGATTCTACGGTTGGTTTGAACGAAGCCTGGACAGAGTAAATTGTAGCAGCCTGTTGCTTGATATGCGTCGGCCTGTTCATCCAAAAAGTTACGGTCATTTCATTTTCAATCTGATTTTGTTGCTAATTTTTATGTTTTAATATTCTTACTGTCCAATAAGTGAACAATCTTGGATTGTTGTCTCCATACAGCTCTGGGTCAACCTGTAGAGAAAAGTTAGGCATATAATTGAAATTTGTATGGACTAGAAGATTGATTCGGTTTAAAAAGTTGCCTGCCACCCAGCTTCAATGGTATTGAGATCACGTGGGAATGAACCGGAGACGAGCCACATTTGTGAGAGGCTGAACTCATTCCGATAGCTGACCCGCGGCTTCCATACGTTCATGCTTGCCTGGGCTCCGTAGTACTGTCCTCCACTTACCAACCCCACTGCATACTGGCACCAACAAAATTTACATTCATTTCAATCTTGGTTTCTCCAAAATCTTAACATTCATAAGGGATGACACAGATTTTGGAGAAAAAAGACGTGAGATCCCACATCTGCTAGGAAGGAGAACATCGGTTAGGGAGAAGAACGAAACACCTTTACGGGTAGAACGAAACACCTTTTACAAGATTGTGGAAACCTGTTACAAGCTGAGACTTTTTTAAAATCTTGAGAGAAGCCCGAAAGGTTAAAGCCCAAAGAGGATAATATCGGCTAGCAGTGGGCTTGGGCTGTTTGGTATCAGAGCCAGACACCTGGCGATGTGCCAGCAAGGAGATTGAGAGCCAAAGTGGGTGGACAAAGGCGGTAGGACGCGGGGCCCCGAAGGGGCTAGATTGGGAGGCCCCACTTTGATTGGAGAAGGAAATGATTGCAAGAGTGTGGATTGTGAGATCCCTCATTCGTTGGGATGAAAACGAAACACTCTTTATCAAGGTGTTTAAGCCTCTCACTAATAGACTTGCACCCGAAAGGGAAAAGCCAAAAGAGAACAGGCCCCGAGAGGGTGGATTGTGAGATCCCCACATTGGTTGAGAGAAGAACGAAACACCCTTTTTATAAGAGTGTTAAACTTCTTCCCGGAAAAGGAAAAGCCGAAAGAGAACGATATCGACTAGCTAGCTGAGTTGAATTTGGTTAAAGACTAACCTCATGGCCTTTGCCGAGAGAGTCTCTTCTTACTTTTCTTCCAAATCTCTGAACTGAACTCGCTCTCAACATATCCTTTTCCGTCGTTCTTCTAATCGGAACTGTCCCCTCTGGGCAGAATTCTCCAGACATGCTCCATAATTGGAACATTTCTGTCTCCACCCCACCGGAATGGCTCTGGTTAGACGGTCTCTCCGGCAGGATCCTGAAACAACATTTCCACAATTAAAAACAAAACCCATTTCGAAAATTTAGCCACTGATCCCTTGAACTTACCAATGGCTTCTTTCCTTTGAGCAATGGATGATCAAAAGCTAGCTGCAGATGAGTTTCAACACAATCTATAAAGTCACCATCCGGACTCTGCAACCAAATAAAAGCATAACCGTCAAGCTCCAACACAGAGGAGATTAAACAAGAGTTACAGACCTGAATGGTTTTGACAGGGAACTTGTTGATTTGGTTAAGATCAGCTTGAATAAGCTTCAATTTCTTCAACTGATTCTCCGACCAGAACACCGCTGTATGGTTATTGGGATGGATGTTTTTGTCGGGACGACAAATGGATGAAACGACAAGAAGGGAAAAAACAAGAAAAGGAAGAAGAGGAGGGTAGAAAGTTTTAGAATCCATATTTAATAAAAAAAAAAAAAAAAAAAAAAACATGGGTTGTTGTCTTTTGTGTTTGTATTTCTTCTTTCTTCATATAATATATATATATATATATTATGGGATAAAGAACAGAACAATGGGAATTAACTCTTTCATTCTTTTTGTGGCTTAAAGTCTGGTCCTCTCATCTTGGAGCTGTTTCAACAAAAAAAACAAAAAAAAAAAACAAAAAATGATTTTAGCAATTTTAAGTTTGTAATTCAAAATTAAATTTAAAATTGGAATTGAATATGTTATGGTTCATTCTATTTGTAGTTTTTGTCCCCTGCGAATATATTTATGAAATTGTTTAGTTGAATTATTATTGAAGTCCGGAAATACTTTAATTACATTAAAAATTATTCTTGTTACCTATACAAAGACAATGTCTTTAGTATGAATGCAAACATGAAATGGATCCCTAAATTTGTGAAAATAATAGTTTAGGACAAAAACATGTATGGTATCAAAAAGTCAATTTTGAATATTTTTTTTAGGTTTGTTTGAAAGCCTCTAAAGAAAGTCGTACTTGTTGCATAGTGGTCGCTCAATACACATGGCTGGAAATCAATCAAAGTTTGTGAATTTTTCAAGAAGGATGGTGGCTTAGTAACCGTTGATGATAAAGGGTAAAATAATTGGTGAGAGTATTGTAGGTAATGGCATTTGTACTCTTATTGAAAATGTACTTTTAGTTGATGGTTTAAATCATGACTTACGGAGCATTGTTCAATTTGATAAAGACTTTAGAGTTATATTTGATAAAAATAATTGCATAACTGAAAATAGAAGTTTTGTTTGTTGGAAATAGATAACAATCATAAATGTGACTTTGCATTAGTGACTATGACATAGAAGATTAGGACATACTAGTATGCACTTATTTCAAATATCTCAGCAAAATTCCTTAGGGTCTTTATAAATTTAAATTTGAAAAACATAAAATTGGTGAGGATTGTTAAATGCTTAACAAACCAATTCCTCCTTCAAATCTAAAAATGTGATTTCTACGTCTTTTAACTATTACATATGAATTTATTTGGCCTTCTAAAATAGTTAGTTAGAGAGGAATTACTATGATTTTTCGAGATTTACTTCGGTTTTGATAATAAAACATAATAATGATGTCTTAAAAAGATTTGCTAGTTTTGTAAGAAGAGTTGAAAATGAAAAAGGTTTTTTTAATTAGTAGGAGTTACTATGGAGGAGAATTTGATAGGGTAGTGTTTGAAAAAATTTGTGATCATAATGGTGTTTATCATGACTTGTGACTCAAAAAAATGGTGTGGCTGAAAAGAAAAATCGTATTTTATACGAATTTGTTATATCAACGTTAAATGAGTATGATTTACCTAAATATTTTTTGGACGGAATCCGTTAATACCGCTTTCAAATAGAGTTTTAATTAAACACTCCTTAGATAAAACTCCTTGTGAATTTGGCATAATCAAATCCCAAATATTGGATATTTATTTATTTATTTATTTATTTTTTTTTTTTAACAGTGAAGAAAAATTGGAAAATTTTGATTCTAACACGGATATTGGTATTTTTCTTGGTTATTCATGTAAAGTTTACAGAGTTTTGAATAAGAGAACTTTATCGACGAATGACGGTGTATTTGATGAATCTTGTAATAATATTTATAATGAGTCTATTTATAGTGATGATTTAGAAAAAACTTGTTAGTTTTACATGCAAGTGAGAAATTGAAAGAAACTGTCTCAAGTAGGGAAGAAGTGAACTTAGATGAAAAGAACGAAAAAGGTTGTTCATCAATGTCAAAAGAACAGAAGTATGTCTTATCTCATTTTAAGGACTAAATTATTGGTGGTCTCGAACAAGATGTGAAAACTCATTATTCTATTAATTTTTTTTTAATAATCTTACCTTTGTTTCAAGCAAAAAAATCGTAAGGATGCCAAAAATGATGAGTTTTGGATTGTAGCTCTGCAACAACACTAAATCAATTTGAAATGAGCATAATTTGGGAATTAGTCCCTAGACCGCTCTAGTATTTTCATTATTGGAACCATTTTTAGAAATAAAATTGATGAAAATGAGAATATCATTAGAAATAAAGCTAGGGTTTGTAGCTCAAGGTTAATGTCACGAAGAAGTTATAGACTATGAAGAAACTTTTGCACCGATTACTAGATTAGAAGCTATTAGAATGTTACTTGCTTTTAATTCTTACGAAAATTTTATATTGTTTCAAATGGATGTGAGAGGTGCATTCTTAAATGGTTATATTACGGAGGAAGTTTACGTAGAACAACCTCCCGGATTTGAAATTTTTGATTTTCCACCTGATGTATGTAAGTTTTAAAAGACTCTTGATGGCTTAAAACAAGCTCCGACTTGGTATGATAGACTTACTAATATTCTAATTGGGAATGATTAAAAATTGGTAAACTGGACATAGTCTTTCTATTAAAATTAAAGAAAATGATATGCTATTAGTGCAAATACACGTAGATGATATTATATTTGGCTCTACTAATCCTTCTTTATATGGAGAAAGTTTGAGATGAGTACGACGGGGATCTTAGTTTCTTTCTTGGACTTCAAATCAAACAACTCAAAATGGTATCTTCATAAATCAAGAGAAATACATTAAGGATTTACTAAAAAGGTTCAAGTTCAATGAAGGTAAGATTCAAAAACTCCAATGAGCACATCCACTGAGCTTGACAAGGATGAAAAAGGTAAATGGGTGGACATTAAATCTTATAGAGGTATGATTGAATCTTTCCTTTACTTGACCGCTAGTAGACCGATATTATGTTTAGTGTATGTTTTTGTGCTAGGTTTCAATCTTATCCCAAGGAATCTCATTTACCTGCAATTAAAATAATATTTAAATATTTGCTTGAGACTATTAATTTAGGATGGTAGTATCCGAGTTGAATTTAAATTGGTAAGATATTCTGATACAGATTTCACTACAAGTTTACCTGATCGTAAAATTACCCGTGGAAATTGCCAAGCAAAATATATTACAGTTGCTAGTGGTTGTTCTCAAATTCTTTGGATGAAACAAACTCTTTGTGATTTTGGATTCAAATCTGATAGTGTGCCAATATTTTGTGATAACACCGTGCTATTAAAATTTAAAGTCTTCAGGTTATGGAGCCTGCTACTTATTTATAGCCTAGTCAACGGTTATACATAGTAAAACTATATCCGGTACACCAATATATGGTAATAGCTATATATATATATATATAATAGATGGTTAAATGTGGTAAAACACATATAATAAACTGAAGCATGTATATATCCTAGCTTTGAAAATGTACTCTTCTCCGTCTTTGAAAATGTAGTCTTCTTTATTGTACATACTAAAAAATTTAAATCCATTAGCCAGAGTTCTCCTCCCATTCTCTCTCTCCTATTTCTTTGTGTTCATCTAGATGGGTGTGTGGGTTGTTTGTGATCCTAACAATTTTCTCTTTTATTCTGTATTTAAATGGGATTTTATCTCGAACTTGTTAGCTATTAAGGTCTTCACACTCTCTCCCATCTTCAGCTTATTTTCACTCTCTCCCCCATCAACCTATTTTCACACTTTTATTGTGCTCATTTGGAAGACGTCTCCACAAGTTAAATGTTGAGTTTTAATAAATACGAGAGCCATAGTCCAATCTGTATTTCTTTCATAAAAAATTTACAATACAATGGTCTCACTTCTTCTCACATTTTAGTGATCTAAATTTGAAAGGACCAAAAATAAAAATAAAAATAAAAATAAAAATAAAAACCCCAAATTGACCCCTCAAGAAAATTAAATTAATTAAGGGCACTTCACATTTCTTCCCGGCCCTCCGTAGTAAAAATAATTTCCCCAAACTCTATTAATCCGAGGTTGAATATTATAGCAATTTGGATGATCTGCCACAACCTTCAAATTGGACAATGGAATCAAACTATTATCCCAATTCATAACCTTCAGATTTCGAAAATAAGAAGCTTTTTGGAATCCTTCGCCTGCGAAATGCCCGCTCCCCATTTCTGTCGCCGTGTGAAATCCCCACGCCCTCGAATTCACCACCTCTCCGCCAAACTGTATCGTCGTTGCGTGGCTTTGAAGGTGAGTGAACAAAAACGCCGGCCAGTACCCGACCATCTCACCCGACCCGAATTCCAACCACCAATTCCCATTCTTCGGATCCTTTGAACAACCACAGACAACAACCCCCAATTAAAATTGGACTCACAATCTTCAAGAAAAGGCATGAAATTGAAATGGGTTACCTTCCGAACCAGTAAACTAATATCGAATTGGGCGCCATTGTAGGAGGAAGTTGGAGCAATTGCAGCTCCAATGGCGATTCTACGGTTGGTTTGAACGAAGCCTGGACAGAGTAAATTGTAGCAGCCTGTTGCTTGATATGCGTCGGCCTGTTCATCCAAAAAGTTACGGTCATTTCATTTTCAATCTGATTTTGTTGCTAATTTTTATGTTTTAATATTCTTACTGTCCAATAAGTGAACAATCTTGGATTGTTGTCTCCATACAGCTCTGGGTCAACCTGTAGAGAAAAGTTAGGCATATAATTGAAATTTGTATGGACTAGAAGATTGATTCGGTTTAAAAAGTTGCCTGCCACCCAGCTTCAATGGTATTGAGATCACGTGGGAATGAACCGGAGACGAGCCACATTTGTGAGAGGCTGAACTCATTCCGATAGCTGACCCGCGGCTTCCATACGTTCATGCTTGCCTGGGCTCCGTAGTACTGTCCTCCACTTACCAACCCCACTGCATACTGGCACCAACAAAATTTACATTCATTTCAATCTTGGTTTCTCCAAAATCTTAACATTCATAAGGGATGACACAGATTTTGGAGAAAAAAGACGTGAGATCCCACATCTGCTAGGAAGGAGAACATCGGTTAGGGAGAAGAACGAAACACCTTTACGGGTAGAACGAAACACCTTTTACAAGATTGTGGAAACCTGTTACAAGCTGAGACTTTTTTAAAATCTTGAGAGAAGCCCGAAAGGTTAAAGCCCAAAGAGGATAATATCGGCTAGCAGTGGGCTTGGGCTGTTTGGTATCAGAGCCAGACACCTGGCGATGTGCCAGCAAGGAGATTGAGAGCCAAAGTGGGTGGACAAAGGCGGTAGGACGCGGGGCCCCGAAGGGGCTAGATTGGGAGGCCCCACTTTGATTGGAGAAGGAAATGATTGCAAGAGTGTGGATTGTGAGATCCCTCATTCGTTGGGATGAAAACGAAACACTCTTTATCAAGGTGTTTAAGCCTCTCACTAATAGACTTGCACCCGAAAGGGAAAAGCCAAAAGAGAACAGGCCCCGAGAGGGTGGATTGTGAGATCCCCACATTGGTTGAGAGAAGAACGAAACACCCTTTTTATAAGAGTGTTAAACTTCTTCCCGGAAAAGGAAAAGCCGAAAGAGAACGATATCGACTAGCTAGCTGAGTTGAATTTGGTTAAAGACTAACCTCATGGCCTTTGCCGAGAGAGTCTCTTCTTACTTTTCTTCCAAATCTCTGAACTGAACTCGCTCTCAACATATCCTTTTCCGTCGTTCTTCTAATCGGAACTGTCCCCTCTGGGCAGAATTCTCCAGACATGCTCCATAATTGGAACATTTCTGTCTCCACCCCACCGGAATGGCTCTGGTTAGACGGTCTCTCCGGCAGGATCCTGAAACAACATTTCCACAATTAAAAACAAAACCCATTTCGAAAATTTAGCCACTGATCCCTTGAACTTACCAATGGCTTCTTTCCTTTGAGCAATGGATGATCAAAAGCTAGCTGCAGATGAGTTTCAACACAATCTATAAAGTCACCATCCGGACTCTGCAACCAAATAAAAGCATAACCGTCAAGCTCCAACACAGAGGAGATTAAACAAGAGTTACAGACCTGAATGGTTTTGACAGGGAACTTGTTGATTTGGTTAAGATCAGCTTGAATAAGCTTCAATTTCTTCAACTGATTCTCCGACCAGAACACCGCTGTATGGTTATTGGGATGGATGTTTTTGTCGGGACGACAAATGGATGAAACGACAAGAAGGGAAAAAACAAGAAAAGGAAGAAGAGGAGGGTAGAAAGTTTTAGAATCCATATTTAATAAAAAAAAAAAAAAAAAAAAAAACATGGGTTGTTGTCTTTTGTGTTTGTATTTCTTCTTTCTTCATATAATATATATATATATATATTATGGGATAAAGAACAGAACAATGGGAATTAACTCTTTCATTCTTTTTGTGGCTTAAAGTCTGGTCCTCTCATCTTGGAGCTGTTTCAACAAAAAAAACAAAAAAAAAAAACAAAAAATGATTTTAGCAATTTTAAGTTTGTAATTCAAAATTAAATTTAAAATTGGAATTGAATATGTTATGGTTCATTCTTTTTGTAGTTTTTGTCCCCTGCGAATATATTTATGAAATTGTTTAGTTGAATTATTATTGAAGTCCGGAAATACTTTAATTACATTAAAAATTATTCTTGTTACCTATACAAAGACAATGTCTTTAGTATGAATGCAAACATGAAATGGATCCCTAAATTTGTGAAAATAATAGTTTAGGACAAAAACATGTATGGTATCAAAAAGTCAATTTTGAATATTTTTTTTAGGTTTGTTTGAAAGCCTCTAAAGAAAGTCGTACTTGTTGCATAGTGGTCGCTCAATACACATGGCTGGAAATCAATCAAAGTTTGTGAATTTTTCAAGAAGGATGGTGGCTTAGTAACCGTTGATGATAAAGGGTAAAATAATTGGTGAGAGTATTGTAGGTAATGGCATTTGTACTCTTATTGAAAATGTACTTTTAGTTGATGGTTTAAATCATGACTTACGGAGCATTGTTCAATTTGATAAAGACTTTAGAGTTATATTTGATAAAAATAATTGCATAACTGAAAATAGAAGTTTTGTTTGTTGGAAATAGATAACAATCATAAATGTGACTTTGCATTAGTGACTATGACATAGAAGATTAGGACATACTAGTATGCACTTATTTCAAATATCTCAGCAAAATTCCTTAGGGTCTTTATAAATTTAAATTTGAAAAACATAAAATTGGTGAGGATTGTTAAATGCTTAACAAACCAATTCCTCCTTCAAATCTAAAAATGTGATTTCTACGTCTTTTAACTATTACATATGAATTTATTTGGCCTTCTAAAATAGTTAGTTAGAGAGGAATTACTATGATTTTTCGAGATTTACTTCGGTTTTGATAATAAAACATAATAATGATGTCTTAAAAAGATTTGCTAGTTTTGTAAGAAGAGTTGAAAATGAAAAAGGTTTTTTTAATTAGTAGGAGTTACTATGGAGGAGAATTTGATAGGGTAGTGTTTGAAAAAATTTGTGATCATAATGGTGTTTATCATGACTTGTGACTCAAAAAAATGGTGTGGCTGAAAAGAAAAATCGTATTTTATACGAATTTGTTATATCAACGTTAAATGAGTATGATTTACCTAAATATTTTTTGGACGGAATCCGTTAATACCGCTTTCAAATAGAGTTTTAATTAAACACTCCTTAGATAAAACTCCTTGTGAATTTGGCATAATCAAATCCCAAATATTGGATATTTATTTATTTTTTTTTTTATTTTTTTTTTTTAACAGTGAAGAAAAATTGGAAAATTTTGATTCTAACACGGATATTGGTATTTTTCTTGGTTATTCATGTAAAGTTTACAGAGTTTTGAATAAGAGAACTTTATCGACGAATGACGGTGTATTTGATGAATCTTGTAATAATATTTATAATGAGTCTATTTATAGTGATGATTTAGAAAAAACTTGTTAGTTTTACATGCAAGTGAGAAATTGAAAGAAACTGTCTCAAGTAGGGAAGAAGTGAACTTAGATGAAAAGAACGAAAAAGGTTGTTCATCAATGTCAAAAGAACAGAAGTATGTCTTATCTCATTTTAAGGACTAAATTATTGGTGGTCTCGAACAAGATGTGAAAACTCATTATTCTATTAATTTTTTTTTTAATAATCTTACCTTTGTTTCAAGCAAAAAAATCGTAAGGATGCCAAAAATGATGAGTTTTGGATTGTAGCTCTGCAACAACACTAAATCAATTTGAAATGAGCATAATTTGGGAATTAGTCCCTAGACCGCTCTAGTATTTTCATTATTGGAACCATTTTTAGAAATAAAATTGATGAAAATGAGAATATCATTAGAAATAAAGCTAGGGTTTGTAGCTCAAGGTTAATGTCACGAAGAAGTTATAGACTATGAAGAAACTTTTGCACCGATTACTAGATTAGAAGCTATTAGAATGTTACTTGCTTTTAATTCTTACGAAAATTTTATATTGTTTCAAATGGATGTGAGAGGTGCATTCTTAAATGGTTATATTACGGAGGAAGTTTACGTAGAACAACCTCCCGGATTTGAAATTTTTGATTTTCCACCTGATGTATGTAAGTTTTAAAAGACTCTTGATGGCTTAAAACAAGCTCCGACTTGGTATGATAGACTTACTAATATTCTAATTGGGAATGATTAAAAATTGGTAAACTGGACATAGTCTTTCTATTAAAATTAAAGAAAATGATATGCTATTAGTGCAAATACACGTAGATGATATTATATTTGGCTCTACTAATCCTTCTTTATATGGAGAAAGTTTGAGATGAGTACGACGGGGATCTTAGTTTCTTTCTTGGACTTCAAATCAAACAACTCAAAATGGTATCTTCATAAATCAAGAGAAATACATTAAGGATTTACTAAAAAGGTTCAAGTTCAATGAAGGTAAGATTCAAAAACTCCAATGAGCACATCCACTGAGCTTGACAAGGATGAAAAAGGTAAATGGGTGGACATTAAATCTTATAGAGGTATGATTGAATCTTTCCTTTACTTGACCGCTAGTAGACCGATATTATGTTTAGTGTATGTTTTTGTGCTAGGTTTCAATCTTATCCCAAGGAATCTCATTTACCTGCAATTAAAATAATATTTAAATATTTGCTTGAGACTATTAATTTAGGATGGTAGTATCCGAGTTGAATTTAAATTGGTAAGATATTCTGATACAGATTTCACTACAAGTTTACCTGATCGTAAAATTACCCGTGGAAATTGCCAAGCAAAATATATTACAGTTGCTAGTGGTTGTTCTCAAATTCTTTGGATGAAACAAACTCTTTGTGATTTTGGATTCAAATCTGATAGTGTGCCAATATTTTGTGATAACACCGTGCTATTAAAATTTAAAGTCTTCAGGTTATGGAGCCTGCTACTTATTTATAGCCTAGTCAACGGTTATACATAGTAAAACTATATCCGGTACACCAATATATGGTAATAGCTATATATATATATATATAATAGATGGTTAAATGTGGTAAAACACATATAATAAACTGAAGCATGTATATATCCTAGCTTTGAAAATGTACTCTTCTCCGTCTTTGAAAATGTAGTCTTCTTTATTGTACATACTAAAAAATTTAAATCCATTAGCCAGAGTTCTCCTCCCATTCTCTCTCTCCTATTTCTTTTTGTTCATCTAGATGGGTGTGTGGGTTGTTTGTGATCCTAACAATTTTCTCTTTTATTCTGTATTTAAATGGGATTTTATCTCGAACTTGTTAGCTATTAAGGTCTTCACACTCTCTCCCATCTTCAGCTTATTTTCACTCTCTCCCCCATCAACCTATTTTCACACTTTTATTGTGCTCATTTGGAAGACGTCTCCACAAGTTAAATGTTGAGTTTTAATAAATACGAGAGCCATAGTCCAATCTGTATTTCTTTCATAAAAAATTTACAATACAATGGTCTCACTTCTTCTCACATTTTAGTGATCTAAATTTGAAAGGACCAAAAATAAAAATAAAAATAAAAATAAAAACCCCAAATTGACCCCTCAAGAAAATTAAATTAATTAAGGGCACTTCACATTTCTTCCCGGCCCTCCGTAGTAAAAATAATTTCCCCAAACTCTATTAATCCGAGGTTGAATATTATAGCAATTTGGATGATCTGCCACAACCTTCAAATTGGACAATGGAATCAAACTATTATCCCAATTCATAACCTTCAGATTTCGAAAATAAGAAGCTTTTTGGAATCCTTCGCCTGCGAAATGCCCGCTCCCCATTTCTGTCGCCGTGTGAAATCCCCACGCCCTCGAATTCACCACCTCTCCGCCAAACTGTATCGTCGTTGCGTGGCTTTGAAGGTGAGTGAACAAAAACGCCGGCCAGTACCCGACCATCTCACCCGACCCGAATTCCAACCACCAATTCCCATTCTTCGGATCCTTTGAACAACCACAGACAACAACCCCCAATTAAAATTGGACTCACAATCTTCAAGAAAAGGCATGAAATTGAAATGGGTTACCTTCCGAACCAGTAAACTAATATCGAATTGGGCGCCATTGTAGGAGGAAGTTGGAGCAATTGCAGCTCCAATGGCGATTCTACGGTTGGTTTGAACGAAGCCTGGACAGAGTAAATTGTAGCAGCCTGTTGCTTGATATGCGTCGGCCTGTTCATCCAAAAAGTTACGGTCATTTCATTTTCAATCTGATTTTGTTGCTAATTTTTATGTTTTAATATTCTTACTGTCCAATAAGTGAACAATCTTGGATTGTTGTCTCCATACAGCTCTGGGTCAACCTGTAGAGAAAAGTTAGGCATATAATTGAAATTTGTATGGACTAGAAGATTGATTCGGTTTAAAAAGTTGCCTGCCACCCAGCTTCAATGGTATTGAGATCACGTGGGAATGAACCGGAGACGAGCCACATTTGTGAGAGGCTGAACTCATTCCGATAGCTGACCCGCGGCTTCCATACGTTCATGCTTGCCTGGGCTCCGTAGTACTGTCCTCCACTTACCAACCCCACTGCATACTGGCACCAACAAAATTTACATTCATTTCAATCTTGGTTTCTCCAAAATCTTAACATTCATAAGGGATGACACAGATTTTGGAGAAAAAAGACGTGAGATCCCACATCTGCTAGGAAGGAGAACATCGGTTAGGGAGAAGAACGAAACACCTTTACGGGTAGAACGAAACACCTTTTACAAGATTGTGGAAACCTGTTACAAGCTGAGACTTTTTTAAAATCTTGAGAGAAGCCCGAAAGGTTAAAGCCCAAAGAGGATAATATCGGCTAGCAGTGGGCTTGGGCTGTTTGGTATCAGAGCCAGACACCGGGCGATGTGCCAGCAAGGAGATTGAGAGCCAAAGTGGGTGGACAAAGGCGGTAGGACGCGGGGCCCCGAAGGGGCTAGATTGGGAGGCCCCACTTTGATTGGAGAAGGAAATGATTGCAAGAGTGTGGATTGTGAGATCCCTCATTCGTTGGGATGAAAACGAAACACTCTTTATCAAGGTGTTTAAGCCTCTCACTAATAGACTTGCACCCGAAAGGGAAAAGCCAAAAGAGAACAGGCCCCGAGAGGGTGGATTGTGAGATCCCCACATTGGTTGAGAGAAGAACGAAACACCCTTTTTATAAGAGTGTTAAACTTCTTCCCGGAAAAGGAAAAGCCGAAAGAGAACGATATCGACTAGCTAGCTGAGTTGAATTTGGTTAAAGACTAACCTCATGGCCTTTGCCGAGAGAGTCTCTTCTTACTTTTCTTCCAAATCTCTGAACTGAACTCGCTCTCAACATATCCTTTTCCGTCGTTCTTCTAATCGGAACTGTCCCCTCTGGGCAGAATTCTCCAGACATGCTCCATAATTGGAACATTTCTGTCTCCACCCCACCGGAATGGCTCTGGTTAGACGGTCTCTCCGGCAGGATCCTGAAACAACATTTCCACAATTAAAAACAAAACCCATTTCGAAAATTTAGCCACTGATCCCTTGAACTTACCAATGGCTTCTTTCCTTTGAGCAATGGATGATCAAAAGCTAGCTGCAGATGAGTTTCAACACAATCTATAAAGTCACCATCCGGACTCTGCAACCAAATAAAAGCATAACCGTCAAGCTCCAACACAGAGGAGATTAAACAAGAGTTACAGACCTGAATGGTTTTGACAGGGAACTTGTTGATTTGGTTAAGATCAGCTTGAATAAGCTTCAATTTCTTCAACTGATTCTCCGACCAGAACACCGCTGTATGGTTATTGGGATGGATGTTTTTGTCGGGACGACAAATGGATGAAACGACAAGAAGGGAAAAAACAAGAAAAGGAAGAAGAGGAGGGTAGAAAGTTTTAGAATCCATATTTAATAAAAAAAAAAAAAAAAAAAAAACATGGGTTGTTGTCTTTTGTGTTTGTATTTCTTCTTTCTTCATATAATATATATATATATATTATGGGATAAAGAACAGAACAATGGGAATTAACTCTTTCATTCTTTTTGTGGCTTAAAGTCTGGTCCTCTCATCTTGGAGCTGTTTCAACAAAAAAACAAAAAGAAAAAAACAAAAAATGATTTTAGCAATTTTAAGTTTGTAATTCAAAATTAAATTTAAAATTGGAATTGAATATGTTATGGTTCATTCTTTTTGTAGTTTTTGTCCCCTGCGAATATATTTATGAAATTGTTTAGTTGAATTATTATTGAAGTCCGGAAATACTTTAATTACATTAAAAATTATTCTTGTTACCTATACAAAGACAATGTCTTTAGTATGAATGCAAACATGAAATGGATCCCTAAATTTGTGAAAATAATAGTTTAGGACAAAAACATGTATGGTATCAAAAAGTCAATTTTGAATATTTTTTTTAGGTTTGTTTGAAAGCCTCTAAAGAAAGTCGTACTTGTTGCATAGTGGTCGCTCAATACACATGGCTGGAAATCAATCAAAGTTTGTGAATTTTTCAAGAAGGATGGTGGCTTAGTAACCGTTGATGATAAAGGGTAAAATAATTGGTGAGAGTATTGTAGGTAATGGCATTTGTACTCTTATTGAAAATGTACTTTTAGTTGATGGTTTAAATCATGACTTACGGAGCATTGTTCAATTTGATAAAGACTTTAGAGTTATATTTGATAAAAATAATTGCATAACTGAAAATAGAAGTTTTGTTTGTTGGAAATAGATAACAATCATAAATGTGACTTTGCATTAGTGACTATGACATAGAAGATTAGGACATACTAGTATGCACTTATTTCAAATATCTCAGCAAAATTCCTTAGGGTCTTTATAAATTTAAATTTGAAAAACATAAAATTGGTGAGGATTGTTAAATGCTTAACAAACCAATTCCTCCTTCAAATCTAAAAATGTGATTTCTACGTCTTTTAACTATTACATATGAATTTATTTGGCCTTCTAAAATAGTTAGTTAGAGAGGAATTACTATGATTTTTCGAGATTTACTTCGGTTTTGATAATAAAACATAATAATGATGTCTTAAAAAGATTTGCTAGTTTTGTAAGAAGAGTTGAAAATGAAAAAGGTTTTTTTAATTAGTAGGAGTTACTATGGAGGAGAATTTGATAGGGTAGTGTTTGAAAAAATTTGTGATCATAATGGTGTTTATCATGACTTGTGACTCAAAAAAATGGTGTGGCTGAAAAGAAAAATCGTATTTTATACGAATTTGTTATATCAACGTTAAATGAGTATGATTTACCTAAATATTTTTTGGACGGAATCCGTTAATACCGCTTTCAAATAGAGTTTTAATTAAACACTCCTTAGATAAAACTCCTTGTGAATTTGGCATAATCAAATCCCAAATATTGGATATTTATTTATTTTTTTTTTTATTTTTTTTTTTTAACAGTGAAGAAAAATTGGAAAATTTTGATTCTAACACGGATATTGGTATTTTTCTTGGTTATTCATGTAAAGTTTACAGAGTTTTGAATAAGAGAACTTTATCGACGAATGACGGTGTATTTGATGAATCTTGTAATAATATTTATAATGAGTCTATTTATAGTGATGATTTAGAAAAAACTTGTTAGTTTTACATGCAAGTGAGAAATTGAAAGAAACTGTCTCAAGTAGGGAAGAAGTGAACTTAGATGAAAAGAACGAAAAAGGTTGTTCATCAATGTCAAAAGAACAGAAGTATGTCTTATCTCATTTTAAGGACTAAATTATTGGTGGTCTCGAACAAGATGTGAAAACTCATTATTCTATTAATTTTTTTTTTAATAATCTTACCTTTGTTTCAAGCAAAAAAATCGTAAGGATGCCAAAAATGATGAGTTTTGGATTGTAGCTCTGCAACAACACTAAATCAATTTGAAATGAGCATAATTTGGGAATTAGTCCCTAGACCGCTCTAGTATTTTCATTATTGGAACCATTTTTAGAAATAAAATTGATGAAAATGAGAATATCATTAGAAATAAAGCTAGGGTTTGTAGCTCAAGGTTAATGTCACGAAGAAGTTATAGACTATGAAGAAACTTTTGCACCGATTACTAGATTAGAAGCTATTAGAATGTTACTTGCTTTTAATTCTTACGAAAATTTTATATTGTTTCAAATGGATGTGAGAGGTGCATTCTTAAATGGTTATATTACGGAGGAAGTTTACGTAGAACAACCTCCCGGATTTGAAATTTTTGATTTTCCACCTGATGTATGTAAGTTTTAAAAGACTCTTGATGGCTTAAAACAAGCTCCGACTTGGTATGATAGACTTACTAATATTCTAATTGGGAATGATTAAAAATTGGTAAACTGGACATAGTCTTTCTATTAAAATTAAAGAAAATGATATGCTATTAGTGCAAATACACGTAGATGATATTATATTTGGCTCTACTAATCCTTCTTTATATGGAGAAAGTTTGAGATGAGTACGACGGGGATCTTAGTTTCTTTCTTGGACTTCAAATCAAACAACTCAAAATGGTATCTTCATAAATCAAGAGAAATACATTAAGGATTTACTAAAAAGGTTCAAGTTCAATGAAGGTAAGATTCAAAAACTCCAATGAGCACATCCACTGAGCTTGACAAGGATGAAAAAGGTAAATGGGTGGACATTAAATCTTATAGAGGTATGATTGAATCTTTCCTTTACTTGACCGCTAGTAGACCGATATTATGTTTAGTGTATGTTTTTGTGCTAGGTTTCAATCTTATCCCAAGGAATCTCATTTACCTGCAATTAAAATAATATTTAAATATTTGCTTGAGACTATTAATTTAGGATGGTAGTATCCGAGTTGAATTTAAATTGGTAAGATATTCTGATACAGATTTCACTACAAGTTTACCTGATCGTAAAATTACCCGTGGAAATTGCCAAGCAAAATATATTACAGTTGCTAGTGGTTGTTCTCAAATTCTTTGGATGAAACAAACTCTTTGTGATTTTGGATTCAAATCTGATAGTGTGCCAATATTTTGTGATAACACCGTGCTATTAAAATTTAAAGTCTTCAGGTTATGGAGCCTGCTACTTATTTATAGCCTAGTCAACGGTTATACATAGTAAAACTATATCCGGTACACCAATATATGGTAATAGCTATATATATATATATATAATAGATGGTTAAATGTGGTAAAACACATATAATAAACTGAAGCATGTATATATCCTAGCTTTGAAAATGTACTCTTCTCCGTCTTTGAAAATGTAGTCTTCTTTATTGTACATACTAAAAAATTTAAATCCATTAGCCAGAGTTCTCCTCCCATTCTCTCTCTCCTATTTCTTTGTGTTCATCTAGATGGGTGCGTGGGTTGTTTGTGATCCTAACAATTTTCTCTTTTATTCTGTATTTAAATGGGATTTTATCTCGAACTTGTTAGCTATTAAGGTCTTCACACTCTCTCCCATCTTCAGCTTATTTTCACTCTCTCCCCCATCAACCTATTTTCACACTTTTATTGTGCTCATTTGGAAGACGTCTCCACAAGTTAAATGTTGAGTTTTAATAAATACGAGAGCCATAGTCCAATCTGTATTTCTTTCATAAAAAATTTACAATACAATGGTCTCACTTCTTCTCACATTTTAGTGATCTAAATTTGAAAGGACCAAAAATAAAAATAAAAATAAAAATAAAAATAAAAACCCCAAATTGACCCCTCAAGAAAATTAAATTAATTAAGGGCACTTCACATTTCTTCCCGGCCCTCCGTAGTAAAAATAATTTCCCCAAACTCTATTAATCCGAGGTTGAATATTATAGCAATTTGGATGATCTGCCACAACCTTCAAATTGGACAATGGAATCAAACTATTATCCCAATTCATAACCTTCAGATTTCGAAAATAAGAAGCTTTTTGGAATCCTTCGCCTGCGAAATGCCCGCTCCCCATTTCTGTCGCCGTGTGAAATCCCCACGCCCTCGAATTCACCACCTCTCCGCCAAACTGTATCGTCGTTGCGTGGCTTTGAAGGTGAGTGAACAAAAACGCCGGCCAGTACCCGACCATCTCACCCGACCCGAATTCCAACCACCAATTCCCATTCTTCGGATCCTTTGAACAACCACAGACAACAACCCCCAATTAAAATTGGACTCACAATCTTCAAGAAAAGGCATGAAATTGAAATGGGTTACCTTCCGAACCAGTAAACTAATATCGAATTGGGCGCCATTGTAGGAGGAAGTTGGAGCAATTGCAGCTCCAATGGCGATTCTACGGTTGGTTTGAACGAAGCCTGGACAGAGTAAATTGTAGCAGCCTGTTGCTTGATATGCGTCGGCCTGTTCATCCAAAAAGTTACGGTCATTTCATTTTCAATCTGATTTTGTTGCTAATTTTTATGTTTTAATATTCTTACTGTCCAATAAGTGAACAATCTTGGATTGTTGTCTCCATACAGCTCTTGGTCAACCTGTAGAGAAAAGTTAGGCATATAATTGAAATTTGTATGGACTAGAAGATTGATTCGGTTTAAAAAGTTGCCTGCCACCCAGCTTCAATGGTATTGAGATCACGTGGGAATGAACCGGAGACGAGCCACATTTGTGAGAGGCTGAACTCATTCCGATAGCTGACCCGCGGCTTCCATACGTTCATGCTTGCCTGGGCTCCGTAGTACTGTCCTCCACTTACCAACCCCACTGCATACTGGCACCAACAAAATTTACATTCATTTCAATCTTGGTTTCTCCAAAATCTTAACATTCATAAGGGATGACACAGATTTTGGAGAAAAAAGACGTGAGATCCCACATCTGCTAGGAAGGAGAACATCAGTTAGGGAGAAGAACGAAACACCTTTACGGGTAGAACGAAACACCTTTTACAAGATTGTGGAAACCTGTTACAAGCTGAGACTTTTTTAAAATCTTGAGAGAAGCCCGAAAGGTTAAAGCCCAAAGAGGATAATATCGGCTAGCAGTGGGCTTGGGCTGTTTGGTATCAGAGCCAGACACCGGGCGATGTGCCAGCAAGGAGATTGAGAGCCAAAGTGGGTGGACAAAGGCGGTAGGACGCGGGGCCCCGAAGGGGCTAGATTGGGAGGCCCCACTTTGATTGGAGAAGGAAATGATTGCAAGAGTGTGGATTGTGAGATCCCTCATTCGTTGGGATGAAAACGAAACACTCTTTATCAAGGTGTTTAAGCCTCTCACTAATAGACTTGCACCCGAAAGGGAAAAGCCAAAAGAGAACAGGCCCCGAGAGGGTGGATTGTGAGATCCCCACATTGGTTGAGAGAAGAACGAAACACCCTTTTTATAAGAGTGTTAAACTTCTTCCCGGAAAAGGAAAAGCCGAAAGAGAACGATATCGACTAGCTAGCTGAGTTGAATTTGGTTAAAGACTAACCTCATGGCCTTTGCCGAGAGAGTCTCTTCTTACTTTTCTTCCAAATCTCTGAACTGAACTCGCTCTCAACATATCCTTTTCCGTCGTTCTTCTAATCGGAACTGTCCCCTCTGGGCAGAATTCTCCAGACATGCTCCATAATTGGAACATTTCTGTCTCCACCCCACCGGAATGGCTCTGGTTAGACGGTCTCTCCGGCAGATCCTGAAACAACATTTCCACAATTAAAAACAAAACCCATTTCGAAAATTTAGCCACTGATCCCTTGAACTTACCAATGGCTTCTTTCCTTTGAGCAATGGATGATCAAAAGCTAGCTGCAGATGAGTTTCAACACAATCTATAAAGTCACCATCCGGACTCTGCAACCAAATAAAAGCATAACCGTCAAGCTCCAACACAGAGGAGATTAAACAAGAGTTACAGACCTGAATGGTTTTGACAGGGAACTTGTTGATTTGGTTAAGATCAGCTTGAATAAGCTTCAATTTCTTCAACTGATTCTCCGACCAGAACACCGCTGTATGGTTATTGGGATGGATGTTTTTGTCGGGACGACAAATGGATGAAACGACAAGAAGGGAAAAAACAAGAAAAGGAAGAAGAGGAGGGTAGAAAGTTTTAGAATCCATATTTAATAAAAAAAAAAAAAAAAAAAAAAAACATGGGTTGTTGTCTTTTGTGTTTGTATTTCTTCTTTCTTCATATAATATATATATATATATTATGGGATAAAGAACAGAACAATGGGAATTAACTCTTTCATTCTTTTTGTGGCTTAAAGTCTGGTCCTCTCATCTTGGAGCTGTTTCAACAAAAAAACAAAAAGAAAAAAACAAAAAATGATTTTAGCAATTTTAAGTTTGTAATTCAAAATTAAATTTAAAATTGGAATTGAATATGTTATGGTTCATTCTTTTTGTAGTTTTTGTCCCCTGCGAATATATTTATGAAATTGTTTAGTTGAATTATTATTGAAGTCCGGAAATACTTTAATTACATTAAAAATTATTCTTGTTACCTATACAAAGACAATGTCTTTAGTATGAATGCAAACATGAAATGGATCCCTAAATTTGTGAAAATAATAGTTTAGGACAAAAACATGTATGGTATCAAAAAGTCAATTTTGAATATTTTTTTTAGGTTTGTTTGAAAGCCTCTAAAGAAAGTCGTACTTGTTGCATAGTGGTCGCTCAATACACATGGCTGGAAATCAATCAAAGTTTGTGAATTTTTCAAGAAGGATGGTGGCTTAGTAACCGTTGATGATAAAGGGTAAAATAATTGGTGAGAGTATTGTAGGTAATGGCATTTGTACTCTTATTGAAAATGTACTTTTAGTTGATGGTTTAAATCATGACTTACGGAGCATTGTTCAATTTGATAAAGACTTTAGAGTTATATTTGATAAAAATAATTGCATAACTGAAAATAGAAGTTTTGTTTGTTGGAAATAGATAACAATCATAAATGTGACTTTGCATTAGTGACTATGACATAGAAGATTAGGACATACTAGTATGCACTTATTTCAAATATCTCAGCAAAATTCCTTAGGGTCTTTATAAATTTAAATTTGAAAAACATAAAATTGGTGAGGATTGTTAAATGCTTAACAAACCAATTCCTCCTTCAAATCTAAAAATGTGATTTCTACGTCTTTTAACTATTACATATGAATTTATTTGGCCTTCTAAAATAGTTAGTTAGAGAGGAATTACTATGATTTTTCGAGATTTACTTCGGTTTTGATAATAAAACATAATAATGATGTCTTAAAAAGATTTGCTAGTTTTGTAAGAAGAGTTGAAAATGAAAAAGGTTTTTTTAATTAGTAGGAGTTACTATGGAGGAGAATTTGATAGGGTAGTGTTTGAAAAAATTTGTGATCATAATGGTGTTTATCATGACTTGTGACTCAAAAAAATGGTGTGGCTGAAAAGAAAAATCGTATTTTATACGAATTTGTTATATCAACGTTAAATGAGTATGATTTACCTAAATATTTTTTGGACGGAATCCGTTAATACCGCTTTCAAATAGAGTTTTAATTAAACACTCCTTAGATAAAACTCCTTGTGAATTTGGCATAATCAAATCCCAAATATTGGATATTTATTTATTTATTTTTTTATTTTTTTTTTTTAACAGTGAAGAAAAATTGGAAAATTTTGATTCTAACACGGATATTGGTATTTTTCTTGGTTATTCATGTAAAGTTTACAGAGTTTTGAATAAGAGAACTTTATCGACGAATGACGGTGTATTTGATGAATCTTGTAATAATATTTATAATGAGTCTATTTATAGTGATGATTTAGAAAAATCTTGTTAGTTTTACATGCAAGTGAGAAATTGAAAGAAACTGTCTCAAGTAGGGAAGAAGTGAACTTAGATGAAAAGAACGAAAAAGGTTGTTCATCAATGTCAAAAGAACAGAAGTATGTCTTATCTCATTTTAAGGACTAAATTATTGGTGGTCTCGAACAAGATGTGAAAACTCATTATTCTATTAATTTTTTTTTAATAATCTTACCTTTGTTTCAAGCAAAAAAATCGTAAGGATGCCAAAAATGATGAGTTTTGGATTGTAGCTCTGCAACAACACTAAATCAATTTGAAATGAGCATAATTTGGGAATTAGTCCCTAGACCGCTCTAGTATTTTCATTATTGGAACCATTTTTAGAAATAAAATTGATGAAAATGAGAATATCATTAGAAATAAAGCTAGGGTTTGTAGCTCAAGGTTAATGTCACGAAGAAGTTATAGACTATGAAGAAACTTTTGCACCGGTTACTAGATTAGAAGCTATTAGAATGTTACTTGCTTTTAATTCTTACGAAAATTTTATATTGTTTCAAATGGATTTGAGAAGTGCATTCTTAAATGGTTATATTACGGAGGAAGTTTACGTAGAACAACCTCCCGGATTTGAAATTTTTGATTTTCCACCTGATGTATGTAAGTTTTAAAAGACTCTTGATGGCTTAAAACAAGCTCCGACTTGGTATGATAGACTTACTAATATTCTAATTGGGAATGATTAAAAATTGGTAAACTGGACATAGTCTTTCTATTAAAATTAAAGAAAATGATATGCTATTAGTGCAAATACACGTAGATGATATTATATTTGGCTCTACTAATCCTTCTTTATATGGAGAAAGTTTGAGATGAGTACGACGGGGATCTTAGTTTCTTTCTTGGACTTCAAATCAAACAACTCAAAATGGTATCTTCATAAATCAAGAGAAATACATTAAGGATTTACTAAAAAGGTTCAAGTTCAATGAAGGTAAGATTCAAAAACTCCAATGAGCACATCCACTGAGCTTGACAAGGATGAAAAAGGTAAATGGGTGGACATTAAATCTTATAGAGGTATGATTGAATCTTTCCTTTACTTGACCGCTAGTAGACCGATATTATGTTTAGTGTATGTTTTTGTGCTAGGTTTCAATCTTATCCCAAGGAATCTCATTTACCTGCAATTAAAATAATATTTAAATATTTGCTTGAGACTATTAATTTAGGATGGTAGTATCCGAGTTGAATTTAAATTGGTAAGATATTCTGATACAGATTTCACTACAAGTTTACCTGATCGTAAAATTACCCGTGGAAATTGCCAAGCAAAATATATTACAGTTGCTAGTGGTTGTTCTCAAATTCTTTGGATGAAACAAACTCTTTGTGATTTTGGATTCAAATCTGATAGTGTGCCAATATTTTGTGATAACACCGTGCTATTAAAATTTAAAGTCTTCAGGTTATGGAGCCTGCTACTTATTTATAGCCTAGTCAACGGTTATACACAGTAAAACTATATCCGGTACACCAATATATGGTAATAGCTATATATATATATATATAATAGATGGTTAAATGTGGTAAAACACATATAATAAACTGAAGCATGTATATATCCTAGCTTTGAAAATGTACTCTTCTCCGTCTTTGAAAATGTAGTCTTCTTTATTGTACATACTAAAAAATTTAAATCCATTAGCCAGAGTTCTCCTCCCATTCTCTCTCTCCTATTTCTTTTTGTTCATCTAGATGGGTGTGTGGGTTGTTTGTGATCCTAACAATTTTCTCTTTTATTCTGTATTTAAATGGGATTTTATCTCGAACTTGTTAGCTATTAAGGTCTTCACACTCTCTCCCATCTTCAGCTTATTTTCACTCTCTCCCCCATCAACCTATTTTCACACTTTTATTGTGCTCATTTGGAAGACGTCTCCACAAGTTAAATGTTGAGTTTTAATAAATACGAGAGCCATAGTCCAATCTGTATTTCTTTCATAAAAAATTTACAATACAATGGTCTCACTTCTTCTCACATTTTAGTGATCTAAATTTGAAAGGACCAAAAATAAAAATAAAAATAAAAATAAAAATAAAAACCCCAAATTGACCCCTCAAGAAAATTAAATTAATTAAGGGCACTTCACATTTCTTCCCGGCCCTCCGTAGTAAAAATAATTTCCCCAAACTCTATTAATCCGAGGTTGAATATTATAGCAATTTGGATGATCTGCCACAACCTTCAAATTGGACAATGGAATCAAACTATTATCCCAATTCATAACCTTCAGATTTCGAAAATAAGAAGCTTTTTGGAATCCTTCGCCTGCGAAATGCCCGCTCCCCATTTCTGTCGCCGTGTGAAATCCCCACGCCCTCGAATTCACCACCTCTCCGCCAAACTGTATCGTCGTTGCGTGGCTTTGAAGGTGAGTGAACAAAAACGCCGGCCAGTACCCGACCATCTCACCCGACCCGAATTCCAACCACCAATTCCCATTCTTCGGATCCTTTGAACAACCACAGACAACAACCCCCAATTAAAATTGGACTCACAATCTTCAAGAAAAGGCATGAAATTGAAATGGGTTACCTTCCGAACCAGTAAACTAATATCGAATTGGGCGCCATTGTAGGAGGAAGTTGGAGCAATTGCAGCTCCAATGGCGATTCTACGGTTGGTTTGAACGAAGCCTGGACAGAGTAAATTGTAGCAGCCTGTTGCTTGATATGCGTCGGCCTGTTCATCCAAAAAGTTACGGTCATTTCATTTTCAATCTGATTTTGTTGCTAATTTTTATGTTTTAATATTCTTACTGTCCAATAAGTGAACAATCTTGGATTGTTGTCTCCATACAGCTGTGGGTCAACCTGTAGAGAAAAGTTAGGCATATAATTGAAATTTGTATGGACTAGAAGATTGATTCGGTTTAAAAAGTTGCCTGCCACCCAGCTTCAATGGTATTGAGATCACGTGGGAATGAACCGGAGACGAGCCACATTTGTGAGAGGCTGAACTCATTCCGATAGCTGACCCGCGGCTTCCATACGTTCATGCTTGCCTGGGCTCCGTAGTACTGTCCTCCACTTACCAACCCCACTGCATACTGGCACCAACAAAATTTACATTCATTTCAATCTTGGTTTCTCCAAAATCTTAACATTCATAAGGGATGACACAGATTTTGGAGAAAAAAGACGTGAGATCCCACATCTGCTAGGAAGGAGAACATCGGTTAGGGAGAAGAACGAAACACCTTTACGGGTAGAACGAAACACCTTTTACAAGATTGTGGAAACCTGTTACAAGCTGAGACTTTTTTAAAATCTTGAGAGAAGCCCGAAAGGTTAAAGCCCAAAGAGGATAATATCGGCTAGCAGTGGGCTTGGGCTGTTTGGTATCAGAGCCAGACACCGGGCGATGTGCCAGCAAGGAGATTGAGAGCCAAAGTGGGTGGACAAAGGCGGTAGGACGCGGGGCCCCGAAGGGGCTAGATTGGGAGGCCCCACTTTGATTGGAGAAGGAAATGATTGCAAGAGTGTGGATTGTGAGATCCCTCATTCGTTGGGATGAAAACGAAACACTCTTTATCAAGGTGTTTAAGCCTCTCACTAATAGACTTGCACCCGAAAGGGAAAAGCCAAAAGAGAACAGGCCCCGAGAGGGTGGATTGTGAGATCCCCACATTGGTTGAGAGAAGAACGAAACACCCTTTTTATAAGAGTGTTAAACTTCTTCCCGGAAAAGGAAAAGCCGAAAGAGAACGATATCGACTAGCTAGCTGAGTTGAATTTGGTTAAAGACTAACCTCATGGCCTTTGCCGAGAGAGTCTCTTCTTACTTTTCTTCCAAATCTCTGAACTGAACTCGCTCTCAACATATCCTTTTCCGTCGTTCTTCTAATCGGAACTGTCCCCTCTGGGCAGAATTCTCCAGACATGCTCCATAATTGGAACATTTCTGTCTCCACCCCACCGGAATGGCTCTGGTTAGACGGTCTCTCCGGCAGATCCTGAAACAACATTTCCACAATTAAAAACAAAACCCATTTCGAAAATTTAGCCACTGATCCCTTGAACTTACCAATGGCTTCTTTCCTTTGAGCAATGGATGATCAAAAGCTAGCTGCAGATGAGTTTCAACACAATCTATAAAGTCACCATCCGGACTCTGCAACCAAATAAAAGCATAACCGTCAAGCTCCAACACAGAGGAGATTAAACAAGAGTTACAGACCTGAATGGTTTTGACAGGGAACTTGTTGATTTGGTTAAGATCAGCTTGAATAAGCTTCAATTTCTTCAACTGATTCTCCGACCAGAACACCGCTGTATGGTTATTGGGATGGATGTTTTTGTCGGGACGACAAATGGATGAAACGACAAGAAGGGAAAAAACAAGAAAAGGAAGAAGAGGAGGGTAGAAAGTTTTAGAATCCATATTTAATAAAAAAAAAAAAAAAAAAAAAACATGGGTTGTTGTCTTTTGTGTTTGTATTTCTTCTTTCTTCATATAATATATATATATATATTATGGGATAAAGAACAGAACAATGGGAATTAACTCTTTCATTCTTTTTGTGGCTTAAAGTCTGGTCCTCTCATCTTGGAGCTGTTTCAACAAAAAAAACAAAAAAAAAAAACAAAAAATGATTTTAGCAATTTTAAGTTTGTAATTCAAAATTAAATTTAAAATTGGAATTGAATATGTTATGGTTCATTCTTTTTGTAGTTTTTGTCCCCTGCGAATATATTTATGAAATTGTTTAGTTGAATTATTATTGAAGTCCGGAAATACTTTAATTACATTAAAAATTATTCTTGTTACCTATACAAAGACAATGTCTTTAGTATGAATGCAAACATGAAATGGATCCCTAAATTTGTGAAAATAATAGTTTAGGACAAAAACATGTATGGTATCAAAAAGTCAATTTTGAATATTTTTTTTAGGTTTGTTTGAAAGCCTCTAAAGAAAGTCGTACTTGTTGCATAGTGGTCGCTCAATACACATGGCTGGAAATCAATCAAAGTTTGTGAATTTTTCAAGAAGGATGGTGGCTTAGTAACCGTTGATGATAAAGGGTAAAATAATTGGTGAGAGTATTGTAGGTAATGGCATTTGTACTCTTATTGAAAATGTACTTTTAGTTGATGGTTTAAATCATGACTTACGGAGCATTGTTCAATTTGATAAAGACTTTAGAGTTATATTTGATAAAAATAATTGCATAACTGAAAATAGAAGTTTTGTTTGTTGGAAATAGATAACAATCATAAATGTGACTTTGCATTAGTGACTATGACATAGAAGATTAGGACATACTAGTATGCACTTATTTCAAATATCTCAGCAAAATTCCTTAGGGTCTTTATAAATTTAAATTTGAAAAACATAAAATTGGTGAGGATTGTTAAATGCTTAACAAACCAATTCCTCCTTCAAATCTGAAAATGTGATTTCTACGTCTTTTAACTATTACATATGAATTTATTTGGCCTTCTAAAATAGTTAGTTAGAGAGGAATTACTATGATTTTTCGAGATTTACTTCGGTTTTGATAATAAAACATAATAATGATGTCTTAAAAAGATTTGCTAGTTTTGTAAGAAGAGTTGAAAATGAAAAAGGTTTTTTTAATTAGTAGGAGTTACTATGGAGGAGAATTTGATAGGGTAGTGTTTGAAAAAATTTGTGATCATAATGGTGTTTATCATGACTTGTGACTCAAAAAAATGGTGTGGCTGAAAAGAAAAATCGTATTTTATACGAATTTGTTATATCAACGTTAAATGAGTATGATTTACCTAAATATTTTTTGGACGGAATCCGTTAATACCGCTTTCAAATAGAGTTTTAATTAAACACTCCTTAGATAAAACTCCTTGTGAATTTGGCATAATCAAATCCCAAATATTGGATATTTATTTATTTATTTTTTTATTTTTTTTTTTTAACAGTGAAGAAAAATTGGAAAATTTTGATTCTAACACGGATATTGGTATTTTTCTTGGTTATTCATGTAAAGTTTACAGAGTTTTGAATAAGAGAACTTTATCGACGAATGACGGTGTATTTGATGAATCTTGTAATAATATTTATAATGAGTCTATTTATAGTGATGATTTAGAAAAATCTTGTTAGTTTTACATGCAAGTGAGAAATTGAAAGAAACTGTCTCAAGTAGGGAAGAAGTGAACTTAGATGAAAAGAACGAAAAAGGTTGTTCATCAATGTCAAAAGAACAGAAGTATGTCTTATCTCATTTTAAGGACTAAATTATTGGTGGTCTCGAACAAGATGTGAAAACTCATTATTCTATTAATTTTTTTTTAATAATCTTACCTTTGTTTCAAGCAAAAAAATCGTAAGGATGCCAAAAATGATGAGTTTTGGATTGTAGCTCTGCAACAACACTAAATCAATTTGAAATGAGCATAATTTGGGAATTAGTCCCTAGACCGCTCTAGTATTTTCATTATTGGAACCATTTTTAGAAATAAAATTGATGAAAATGAGAATATCATTAGAAATAAAGCTAGGGTTTGTAGCTCAAGGTTAATGTCACGAAGAAGTTATAGACTATGAAGAAACTTTTGCACCGGTTACTAGATTAGAAGCTATTAGAATGTTACTTGCTTTTAATTCTTACGAAAATTTTATATTGTTTCAAATGGATTTGAGAAGTGCATTCTTAAATGGTTATATTACGGAGGAAGTTTACGTAGAACAACCTCCCGGATTTGAAATTTTTGATTTTCCACCTGATGTATGTAAGTTTTAAAAGACTCTTGATGGCTTAAAACAAGCTCCGACTTGGTATGATAGACTTACTAATATTCTAATTGGGAATGATTAAAAATTGGTAAACTGGACATAGTCTTTCTATTAAAATTAAAGAAAATGATATGCTATTAGTGCAAATACACGTAGATGATATTATATTTGGCTCTACTAATCCTTCTTTATATGGAGAAAGTTTGAGATGAGTACGACGGGGATCTTAGTTTCTTTCTTGGACTTCAAATCAAACAACTCAAAATGGTATCTTCATAAATCAAGAGAAATACATTAAGGATTTACTAAAAAGGTTCAAGTTCAATGAAGGTAAGATTCAAAAACTCCAATGAGCACATCCACTGAGCTTGACAAGGATGAAAAAGGTAAATGGGTGGACATTAAATCTTATAGAGGTATGATTGAATCTTTCCTTTACTTGACCGCTAGTAGACCGATATTATGTTTAGTGTATGTTTTTGTGCTAGGTTTCAATCTTATCCCAAGGAATCTCATTTACCTGCAATTAAAATAATATTTAAATATTTGCTTGAGACTATTAATTTAGGATGGTAGTATCCGAGTTGAATTTAAATTGGTAAGATATTCTGATACAGATTTCACTACAAGTTTACCTGATCGTAAAATTACCCGTGGAAATTGCCAAGCAAAATATATTACAGTTGCTAGTGGTTGTTCTCAAATTCTTTGGATGAAACAAACTCTTTGTGATTTTGGATTCAAATCTGATAGTGTGCCAATATTTTGTGATAACACCGTGCTATTAAAATTTAAAGTCTTCAGGTTATGGAGCCTGCTACTTATTTATAGCCTAGTCAACGGTTATACATAGTAAAACTATATCCGGTACACCAATATATGGTAATAGCTATATATATATATATATAATAGATGGTTAAATGTGGTAAAACACATATAATAAACTGAAGCATGTATATATCCTAGCTTTGAAAATGTACTCTTCTCCGTCTTTGAAAATGTAGTCTTCTTTATTGTACATACTAAAAAATTTAAATCCATTAGCCAGAGTTCTCCTCCCATTCTCTCTCTCCTATTTCTTTTTGTTCATCTAGATGGGTGTGTGGGTTGTTTGTGATCCTAACAATTTTCTCTTTTATTCTGTATTTAAATGGGATTTTATCTCGAACTTGTTAGCTATTAAGGTCTTCACACTCTCTCCCATCTTCAGCTTATTTTCACTCTCTCCCCCATCAACCTATTTTCACACTTTTATTGTGCTCATTTGGAAGACGTCTCCACAAGTTAAATGTTGAGTTTTAATAAATACGAGAGCCATAGTCCAATCTGTATTTCTTTCATAAAAAATTTACAATACAATGGTCTCACTTCTTCTCACATTTTAGTGATCTAAATTTGAAAGGACCAAAAATAAAAATAAAAATAAAAATAAAAATAAAAACCCCAAATTGACCCCTCAAGAAAATTAAATTAATTAAGGGCACTTCACATTTCTTCCCGGCCCTCCGTAGTAAAAATAATTTCCCCAAACTCTATTAATCCGAGGTTGAATATTATAGCAATTTGGATGATCTGCCACAACCTTCAAATTGGACAATGGAATCAAACTATTATCCCAATTCATAACCTTCAGATTTCGAAAATAAGAAGCTTTTTGGAATCCTTCGCCTGCGAAATGCCCGCTCCCCATTTCTGTCGCCGTGTGAAATCCCCACGCCCTCGAATTCACCACCTCTCCGCCAAACTGTATCGTCGTTGCGTGGCTTTGAAGGTGAGTGAACAAAAACGCCGGCCAGTACCCGACCATCTCACCCGACCCGAATTCCAACCACCAATTCCCATTCTTCGGATCCTTTGAACAACCACAGACAACAACCCCCAATTAAAATTGGACTCACAATCTTCAAGAAAAGGCATGAAATTGAAATGGGTTACCTTCCGAACCAGTAAACTAATATCGAATTGGGCGCCATTGTAGGAGGAAGTTGGAGCAATTGCAGCTCCAATGGCGATTCTACGGTTGGTTTGAACGAAGCCTGGACAGAGTAAATTGTAGCAGCCTGTTGCTTGATATGCGTCGGCCTGTTCATCCAAAAAGTTACGGTCATTTCATTTTCAATCTGATTTTGTTGCTAATTTTTATGTTTTAATATTCTTACTGTCCAATAAGTGAACAATCTTGGATTGTTGTCTCCATACAGCTCTGGGTCAACCTGTAGAGAAAAGTTAGGCATATAATTGAAATTTGTATGGACTAGAAGATTGATTCGGTTTAAAAAGTTGCCTGCCACCCAGCTTCAATGGTATTGAGATCACGTGGGAATGAACCGGAGACGAGCCACATTTGTGAGAGGCTGAACTCATTCCGATAGCTGACCCGCGGCTTCCATACGTTCATGCTTGCCTGGGCTCCGTAGTACTGTCCTCCACTTACCAACCCCACTGCATACTGGCACCAACAAAATTTACATTCATTTCAATCTTGGTTTCTCCAAAATCTTAACATTCATAAGGGATGACACAGATTTTGGAGAAAAAAGACGTGAGATCCCACATCTGCTAGGAAGGAGAACATCGGTTAGGGAGAAGAACGAAACACCTTTACGGGTAGAACGAAACACCTTTTACAAGATTGTGGAAACCTGTTACAAGCTGAGACTTTTTTAAAATCTTGAGAGAAGCCCGAAAGGTTAAAGCCCAAAGAGGATAATATCGGCTAGCAGTGGGCTTGGGCTGTTTGGTATCAGAGCCAGACACCGGGCGATGTGCCAGCAAGGAGATTGAGAGCCAAAGTGGGTGGACAAAGGCGGTAGGACGCGGGGCCCCGAAGGGGCTAGATTGGGAGGCCCCACTTTGATTGGAGAAGGAAATGATTGCAAGAGTGTGGATTGTGAGATCCCTCATTCGTTGGGATGAAAACGAAACACTCTTTATCAAGGTGTTTAAGCCTCTCACTAATAGACTTGCACCCGAAAGGGAAAAGCCAAAAGAGAACAGGCCCCGAGAGGGTGGATTGTGAGATCCCCACATTGGTTGAGAGAAGAACGAAACACCCTTTTTATAAGAGTGTTAAACTTCTTCCCGGAAAAGGAAAAGCCGAAAGAGAACGATATCGACTAGCTAGCTGAGTTGAATTTGGTTAAAGACTAACCTCATGGCCTTTGCCGAGAGAGTCTCTTCTTACTTTTCTTCCAAATCTCTGAACTGAACTCGCTCTCAACATATCCTTTTCCGTCGTTCTTCTAATCGGAACTGTCCCCTCTGGGCAGAATTCTCCAGACATGCTCCATAATTGGAACATTTCTGTCTCCACCCCACCGGAATGGCTCTGGTTAGACGGTCTCTCCGGCAGATCCTGAAACAACATTTCCACAATTAAAAACAAAACCCATTTCGAAAATTTAGCCACTGATCCCTTGAACTTACCAATGGCTTCTTTCCTTTGAGCAATGGATGATCAAAAGCTAGCTGCAGATGAGTTTCAACACAATCTATAAAGTCACCATCCGGACTCTGCAACCAAATAAAAGCATAACCGTCAAGCTCCAACACAGAGGAGATTAAACAAGAGTTACAGACCTGAATGGTTTTGACAGGGAACTTGTTGATTTGGTTAAGATCAGCTTGAATAAGCTTCAATTTCTTCAACTGATTCTCCGACCAGAACACCGCTGTATGGTTATTGGGATGGATGTTTTTGTCGGGACGACAAATGGATGAAACGACAAGAAGGGAAAAAACAAGAAAAGGAAGAAGAGGAGGGTAGAAAGTTTTAGAATCCATATTTAATAAAAAAAAAAAAAAAAAAAAAAAACATGGGTTGTTGTCTTTTGTGTTTGTATTTCTTCTTTCTTCATATAATATATATATATATATTATGGGATAAAGAACAGAACAATGGGAATTAACTCTTTCATTCTTTTTGTGGCTTAAAGTCTGGTCCTCTCATCTTGGAGCTGTTTCAACAAAAAAACAAAAAGAAAAAAACAAAAAATGATTTTAGCAATTTTAAGTTTGTAATTCAAAATTAAATTTAAAATTGGAATTGAATATGTTATGGTTCATTCTTTTTGTAGTTTTTGTCCCCTGCGAATATATTTATGAAATTGTTTAGTTGAATTATTATTGAAGTCCGGAAATACTTTAATTACATTAAAAATTATTCTTGTTACCTATACAAAGACAATGTCTTTAGTATGAATGCAAACATGAAATGGATCCCTAAATTTGTGAAAATAATAGTTTAGGACAAAAACATGTATGGTATCAAAAAGTCAATTTTGAATATTTTTTTTAGGTTTGTTTGAAAGCCTCTAAAGAAAGTCGTACTTGTTGCATAGTGGTCGCTCAATACACATGGCTGGAAATCAATCAAAGTTTGTGAATTTTTCAAGAAGGATGGTGGCTTAGTAACCGTTGATGATAAAGGGTAAAATAATTGGTGAGAGTATTGTAGGTAATGGCATTTGTACTCTTATTGAAAATGTACTTTTAGTTGATGGTTTAAATCATGACTTACGGAGCATTGTTCAATTTGATAAAGACTTTAGAGTTATATTTGATAAAAATAATTGCATAACTGAAAATAGAAGTTTTGTTTGTTGGAAATAGATAACAATCATAAATGTGACTTTGCATTAGTGACTATGACATAGAAGATTAGGACATACTAGTATGCACTTATTTCAAATATCTCAGCAAAATTCCTTAGGGTCTTTATAAATTTAAATTTGAAAAACATAAAATTGGTGAGGATTGTTAAATGCTTAACAAACCAATTCCTCCTTCAAATCTGAAAATGTGATTTCTACGTCTTTTAACTATTACATATGAATTTATTTGGCCTTCTAAAATAGTTAGTTAGAGAGGAATTACTATGATTTTTCGAGATTTACTTCGGTTTTGATAATAAAACATAATAATGATGTCTTAAAAAGATTTGCTAGTTTTGTAAGAAGAGTTGAAAATGAAAAAGGTTTTTTTAATTAGTAGGAGTTACTATGGAGGAGAATTTGATAGGGTAGTGTTTGAAAAAATTTGTGATCATAATGGTGTTTATCATGACTTGTGACTCAAAAAAATGGTGTGGCTGAAAAGAAAAATCGTATTTTATACGAATTTGTTATATCAACGTTAAATGAGTATGATTTACCTAAATATTTTTTGGACGGAATCCGTTAATACCGCTTTCAAATAGAGTTTTAATTAAACACTCCTTAGATAAAACTCCTTGTGAATTTGGCATAATCAAATCCCAAATATTGGATATTTATTTATTTATTTTTTTATTTTTTTTTTTTAACAGTGAAGAAAAATTGGAAAATTTTGATTCTAACACGGATATTGGTATTTTTCTTGGTTATTCATGTAAAGTTTACAGAGTTTTGAATAAGAGAACTTTATCGACGAATGACGGTGTATTTGATGAATCTTGTAATAATATTTATAATGAGTCTATTTATAGTGATGATTTAGAAAAATCTTGTTAGTTTTACATGCAAGTGAGAAATTGAAAGAAACTGTCTCAAGTAGGGAAGAAGTGAACTTAGATGAAAAGAACGAAAAAGGTTGTTCATCAATGTCAAAAGAACAGAAGTATGTCTTATCTCATTTTAAGGACTAAATTATTGGTGGTCTCGAACAAGATGTGAAAACTCATTATTCTATTAATTTTTTTTTAATAATCTTACCTTTGTTTCAAGCAAAAAAATCGTAAGGATGCCAAAAATGATGAGTTTTGGATTGTAGCTCTGCAACAACACTAAATCAATTTGAAATGAGCATAATTTGGGAATTAGTCCCTAGACCGCTCTAGTATTTTCATTATTGGAACCATTTTTAGAAATAAAATTGATGAAAATGAGAATATCATTAGAAATAAAGCTAGGGTTTGTAGCTCAAGGTTAATGTCACGAAGAAGTTATAGACTATGAAGAAACTTTTGCACCGGTTACTAGATTAGAAGCTATTAGAATGTTACTTGCTTTTAATTCTTACGAAAATTTTATATTGTTTCAAATGGATTTGAGAAGTGCATTCTTAAATGGTTATATTACGGAGGAAGTTTACGTAGAACAACCTCCCGGATTTGAAATTTTTGATTTTCCACCTGATGTATGTAAGTTTTAAAAGACTCTTGATGGCTTAAAACAAGCTCCGACTTGGTATGATAGACTTACTAATATTCTAATTGGGAATGATTAAAAATTGGTAAACTGGACATAGTCTTTCTATTAAAATTAAAGAAAATGATATGCTATTAGTGCAAATACACGTAGATGATATTATATTTGGCTCTACTAATCCTTCTTTATATGGAGAAAGTTTGAGATGAGTACGACGGGGATCTTAGTTTCTTTCTTGGACTTCAAATCAAACAACTCAAAATGGTATCTTCATAAATCAAGAGAAATACATTAAGGATTTACTAAAAAGGTTCAAGTTCAATGAAGGTAAGATTCAAAAACTCCAATGAGCACATCCACTGAGCTTGACAAGGATGAAAAAGGTAAATGGGTGGACATTAAATCTTATAGAGGTATGATTGAATCTTTCCTTTACTTGACCGCTAGTAGACCGATATTATGTTTAGTGTATGTTTTTGTGCTAGGTTTCAATCTTATCCCAAGGAATCTCATTTACCTGCAATTAAAATAATATTTAAATATTTGCTTGAGACTATTAATTTAGGATGGTAGTATCCGAGTTGAATTTAAATTGGTAAGATATTCTGATACAGATTTCACTACAAGTTTACCTGATCGTAAAATTACCCGTGGAAATTGCCAAGCAAAATATATTACAGTTGCTAGTGGTTGTTCTCAAATTCTTTGGATGAAACAAACTCTTTGTGATTTTGGATTCAAATCTGATAGTGTGCCAATATTTTGTGATAACACCGTGCTATTAAAATTTAAAGTCTTCAGGTTATGGAGCCTGCTACTTATTTATAGCCTAGTCAACGGTTATACATAGTAAAACTATATCCGGTACACCAATATATGGTAATAGCTATATATATATATATAATAGATGGTTAAATGTGGTAAAACACATATAATAAACTGAAGCATGTATATATCCTAGCTTTGAAAATGTACTCTTCTCCGTCTTTGAAAATGTAGTCTTCTTTATTGTACATACTAAAAAATTTAAATCCATTAGCCAGAGTTCTCCTCCCATTCTCTCTCTCCTATTTCTTTTTGTTCATCTAGATGGGTGTGTGGGTTGTTTGTGATCCTAACAATTTTCTCTTTTATTCTGTATTTAAATGGGATTTTATCTCGAACTTGTTAGCTATTAAGGTCTTCACACTCTCTCCCATCTTCAGCTTATTTTCACTCTCTCCCCCATCAACCTATTTTCACACTTTTATTGTGCTCATTTGGAAGACGTCTCCACAAGTTAAATGTTGAGTTTTAATAAATACGAGAGCCATAGTCCAATCTGTATTTCTTTCATAAAAAATTTACAATACAATGGTCTCACTTCTTCTCACATTTTAGTGATCTAAATTTGAAAGGACCAAAAATAAAAATAAAAATAAAAATAAAAATAAAAACCCCAAATTGACCCCTCAAGAAAATTAAATTAATTAAGGGCACTTCACATTTCTTCCCGGCCCTCCGTAGTAAAAATAATTTCCCCAAACTCTATTAATCCGAGGTTGAATATTATAGCAATTTGGATGATCTGCCACAACCTTCAAATTGGACAATGGAATCAAACTATTATCCCAATTCATAACCTTCAGATTTCGAAAATAAGAAGCTTTTTGGAATCCTTCGCCTGCGAAATGCCCGCTCCCCATTTCTGTCGCCGTGTGAAATCCCCACGCCCTCGAATTCACCACCTCTCCGCCAAACTGTATCGTCGTTGCGTGGCTTTGAAGGTGAGTGAACAAAAACGCCGGCCAGTACCCGACCATCTCACCCGACCCGAATTCCAACCACCAATTCCCATTCTTCGGATCCTTTGAACAACCACAGACAACAACCCCCAATTAAAATTGGACTCACAATCTTCAAGAAAAGGCATGAAATTGAAATGGGTTACCTTCCGAACCAGTAAACTAATATCGAATTGGGCGCCATTGTAGGAGGAAGTTGGAGCAATTGCAGCTCCAATGGCGATTCTACGGTTGGTTTGAACGAAGCCTGGACAGAGTAAATTGTAGCAGCCTGTTGCTTGATATGCGTCGGCCTGTTCATCCAAAAAGTTACGGTCATTTCATTTTCAATCTGATTTTGTTGCTAATTTTTATGTTTTAATATTCTTACTGTCCAATAAGTGAACAATCTTGGATTGTTGTCTCCATACAGCTCTGGGTCAACCTGTAGAGAAAAGTTAGGCATATAATTGAAATTTGTATGGACTAGAAGATTGATTCGGTTTAAAAAGTTGCCTGCCACCCAGCTTCAATGGTATTGAGATCACGTGGGAATGAACCGGAGACGAGCCACATTTGTGAGAGGCTGAACTCATTCCGATAGCTGACCCGCGGCTTCCATACGTTCATGCTTGCCTGGGCTCCGTAGTACTGTCCTCCACTTACCAACCCCACTGCATACTGGCACCAACAAAATTTACATTCATTTCAATCTTGGTTTCTCCAAAATCTTAACATTCATAAGGGATGACACAGATTTTGGAGAAAAAAGACGTGAGATCCCACATCTGCTAGGAAGGAGAACATCGGTTAGGGAGAAGAACGAAACACCTTTACGGGTAGAACGAAACACCTTTTACAAGATTGTGGAAACCTCTTACAAGCTGAGACTTTTTTAAAATCTTGAGAGAAGCCCGAAAGGTTAAAGCCCAAAGAGGATAATATCGGCTAGCAGTGGGCTTGGGCTGTTTGGTATCAGAGCCAGACACCGGGCGATGTGCCAGCAAGGAGATTGAGAGCCAAAGTGGGTGGACAAAGGCGGTAGGACGCGGGGCCCCGAAGGGGCTAGATTGGGAGGCCCCACTTTGATTGGAGAAGGAAATGATTGCAAGAGTGTGGATTGTGAGATCCCTCATTCGTTGGGATGAAAACGAAACACTCTTTATCAAGGTGTTTAAGCCTCTCACTAATAGACTTGCACCCGAAAGGGAAAAGCCAAAAGAGAACAGGCCCCGAGAGGGTGGATTGTGAGATCCCCACATTGGTTGAGAGAAGAACGAAACACCCTTTTTATAAGAGTGTTAAACTTCTTCCCGGAAAAGGAAAAGCCGAAAGAGAACGATATCGACTAGCTAGCTGAGTTGAATTTGGTTAAAGACTAACCTCATGGCCTTTGCCGAGAGAGTCTCTTCTTACTTTTCTTCCAAATCTCTGAACTGAACTCGCTCTCAACATATCCTTTTCCGTCGTTCTTCTAATCGGAACTGTCCCCTCTGGGCAGAATTCTCCAGACATGCTCCATAATTGGAACATTTCTGTCTCCACCCCACCGGAATGGCTCTGGTTAGACGGTCTCTCCGGCAGATCCTGAAACAACATTTCCACAATTAAAAACAAAACCCATTTCGAAAATTTAGCCACTGATCCCTTGAACTTACCAATGGCTTCTTTCCTTTGAGCAATGGATGATCAAAAGCTAGCTGCAGATGAGTTTCAACACAATCTATAAAGTCACCATCCGGACTCTGCAACCAAATAAAAGCATAACCGTCAAGCTCCAACACAGAGGAGATTAAACAAGAGTTACAGACCTGAATGGTTTTGACAGGGAACTTGTTGATTTGGTTAAGATCAGCTTGAATAAGCTTCAATTTCTTCAACTGATTCTCCGACCAGAACACCGCTGTATGGTTATTGGGATGGATGTTTTTGTCGGGACGACAAATGGATGAAACGACAAGAAGGGAAAAAACAAGAAAAGGAAGAAGAGGAGGGTAGAAAGTTTTAGAATCCATATTTAATAAAAAAAAAAAAAAAAAAAAAAAACATGGGTTGTTGTCTTTTGTGTTTGTATTTCTTCTTTCTTCATATAATATATATATATATATTATGGGATAAAGAACAGAACAATGGGAATTAACTCTTTCATTCTTTTTGTGGCTTAAAGTCTGGTCCTCTCATCTTGGAGCTGTTTCAACAAAAAAACAAAAAGAAAAAAACAAAAAATGATTTTAGCAATTTTAAGTTTGTAATTCAAAATTAAATTTAAAATTGGAATTGAATAGGTTATGGTTCATTCTTTTTGTAGTTTTTGTCTGCTGCCAATATATTTATGAAATTGTTTAGTTGAATTATTATTGAAGTCTGGAAATACTTTAATTACATTAAAAATTATTCTTGTTACCTATACAAAGACAATGTCTTTAGTATGAATGCAAACATGAAATGGATCCCTAAATTTGTGAAAATAATAGTTTAGGACAAAAACATGTATGGTATCAAAAAGCCAATTTTGAATATTTTTTTTAGGTTTGTTTGAAAGCCTCCAGTGGGGTTTTAAGTTTGTTGTTTTATAATTTATGAATCACTTCGGTGTTGTTATGTTTCATAATTTATTGAGGCGGGAGAATATGCTCTTGAGTAAATTTCAAGTATGAAATTTATGATGATATATTAAAATTCATTGATATTATTATTTGGACATATGTATTACTTTAGTTTTTATGAATTTCGTACCATCTTTATTGAAATCATCATAAAAAATGGGAGCTTTTTGGCCTTTGGCCCCTAATCTAATTAATTGATGTTTTGATGATAACAAACCTACTTAATTGGCCTATAATCTAATTAATTATGTTTTGATGATAACAAACCTTTACTTAATTATTAACAACTTATCAATATTTTGAATGGTATATAGTGTAAGGTTAAAAATAACGATTTCAACCCCTTTTTCAATTACTCAAATCAAAGACAAAACGAAAGAGTTGCAGTCGAAACAAGATATCTGGCGTGATGATGTGACAATAAAATTAACATCATGGACCAATCAAAGTATGTTAGAAGAGTATCAAATGACGGAATTTCTAATTACTTTTAAGAAATAAAAATAAAATTATTTATACATCCTATACATTTGAATTATAAAAATAAAGAGAATTCAAATTCAAATTGATTTTTATTATTTTTATATTACATTATATTATTATATTTTAAAAAAATAAAAAATAAAAAAAATAATTTTGTAATATCTACTCCATTCCTCTTCCAACAATAAATATAAAAATATTTTAATAGTTCATCTTTCTTTTTCTTTTTTAATGGTATATATTAATTCATATTTTTGCCTTTTTTTTTTTTTTTTTTTTTTTTGTAAACTCATCCTCTTCTCGGTCTTTTAACACAGAACTTCCATAGTTTCTTTATTAAAGTCTTCAGGTGGCTCTCTCCAACCAATTTTATTTCTTTTGATTTTATTGTTGAGTGATCAAATTATAAATCTATTATTGTTTTTAGAGAGTTGTGGTGTGTTATTACAAAATTCAAATACTTGTACTGGTTTGATCCTGAGCAGTGGAAATGATTGAGTTTACTCGTACTATTTTGATCCTGAACAGTGGAAATTGTTGAGTTTGCTCTCTTAAAAAGTGTTGTGTAGCGCTCTTATTCGAGGAAAGAGTCAAGAAAGGTGTATTCAAATTCTCAAAAGGCGCTTAGGGAGTGGAGTAGGTCGAGTTTGACTAACCCACTAAAAAACTAGGGTGTTATATTTTCTACTCTTTCCTATCTTATCTTGAAATTTATATGTTCTAAGTAATTATCATCTTCTTTTTTTTTTTTTTTTTTTTATCCCAATTGAATTTTTTTTTTATATCCATTATTTGTATAAAAGGTGGGGCGAGTGGTTATTTGGAAGGGACAGGAGATGAATATGAGAAATATAATTTGTCTCGACCTCGTTTACCTATTAAAGATTTTTCATTCCTTCTTTTATTCTTTGTTTAAATGAGATTTCATCTCGACCCTTTTCAACTATTAAGGTCTTTTCACTCTCTTCTCACTCTCATTCTGCCCCGTTCTAACTATCAAGATGTGATTTTATCTCGACATAATTTAGTTATTAGGTCTTTTCACATTCTCATTCCGCCTTGTTACACCTATAGAGTCTTTTCATTTCTGTTAGGTTATGGAGTCTCCTACTTATTTATAGCCTAGTCAACGGTTATACATATTAAAGCTATATCCGGTAAAGCTATATATATAGATGGTAAATAGCTATATATAGTAGATGTTAAATCAGGTAAAGTAGAATAAACTGAAACATATATACATCCCCTTAGTTGTAACTTTGAAAATGTACTTTCTATTCTGTCTATTCTCTCTCATACATACTTCATCAATACAAATCCTTTAGCCAGAGTTCTCCTTGCATTCTCTCTCTCCTATTTCTTTGTGTTCATCTAGATCGAGTGTGTGAGTTGTTGTGCGATCCTAACAACTGGATTCAGGTGCATCGTTCCATTCGTGTCCAAGTAAGGAATTGTTTCGAAATTTCAAATCAGGAAATTTCGGGAAGGTGTAAACTTGCCGACAACAAAACCTTGGAGATTGAAGGGAAGGGAGTTGTCCCATACAAACTCCAGCAGGAATCAGTGGACATTATAAGATGTCAGACACATTCCAGGTCTCAAGAAGAACCTGATCTTTATTGGTCAGTTGGATAGCATAGGTTATGCAGTAGAGTTTGGAAAGAGTTCGTGGAAGATTGTGAAGGGTGCCAAGGTTGTTGCACGTGACACAAAATATGGAACCTTATACACTACTGCAGAGTGCATAAACATGGTTGCTGCTGCTGAGAGTACTTCCAATTGAAGTTTATGGCACAATAGACTGGGACACATGATTGTCAAATGAAGGAAGACGCTGACTGCGAAAGGAGCTTAAGATGGCTTAGAATATGTTGATATGAGTCTTTGTGAGAGCTGTGTTATGGGCAAACAGAAACGAGTTAGTTTCATAAAGGCTGCTAGAGAACCGAAGAAAGTGCGATTGAAAATGGTCCATACAGACGTTTGGGAACCATCTCTAGTTTTATCACTTGGTGGATCAAGGTTCAATGTCACCTTTATCAATGACTTCAGCAAGAAGGTATGAGTTTACTTTCTGAAACACAAGTCAGATGTGTTTGCCACCTTCAAGAAGTGGAAAGCTGAAGTTGAAAATCAGACTGGCTTGAAGATCAAATGCCTGAGGTCTGACAGTGGAGGAGAATACAACCAATCAGAGTTTAAAACATTCTTTGCAGCTGAAGGAGTTAGATTAATAAGAACAATTCCTAGTAAGGCAAAACAAAATGGTATTCCAGAAATGATGAACAGAACATTGAATGAGCGAGCAAGAAGCATGAGGATTCATTCTGGACTACTAAAGACATTTTGGGCTGATGCTGTGAACACAACAGCATATTTGATTAATAGAGGGCAGTTCGTACCCTTGAAGTTCAAATTGCCAGAAGAACTATGGACAGGAAAAGAACTCAAGTACTCTCACTTGAGAACTTTTGATTGTACTGCGTATGTTCACGTTGATCCAAAGAAGAGAGACAAGCTTGATGCTAAGGCTGTGAAATGCTACTTCATAGGCTATGGCTCTGACATGTTCGGGTACAGGTTTTGGGATGGCAAGAATAGGAAATTTCTAAGACATTGCGATGTGACCTTTGATGAAAATGTCCTGTACAAGGACAAAGAGAAGATAAACTCTATGACTACGAAGCAAGTGGGAGTTGAGCTTGAGTTGCAGGAAAACTCACCCAGTGATGTTATAGCAGAAGCTCAAGAAACTCTTGATTCTGTTGCTGAAGAGCAAGTGACACCTGAGCAGGTGTTGAGGAGATCATTTAGAACTATTAGAGCACCATATAGATACTCACCCTCATTACATTATTTGTTGCTGATTGACGAAGGAGAACCAGAGTCCTTTGATGAGGCCCTACAAGTGGAAGATTCAACCAAGTGGGAGCAAGCCATGAATGATGAGATGAGCTCACTTGAAAAGAATAATACGTGGGTGCTGACTGAGTTATCTGCTGTTGAACAAATGGGTGTTCAAAATCAAGGCTGAACCAGATGGCAAAAGGAGGTTAGGGCTCGGTTAGAAGTTAAAGGATATTCACAAAGAAAAGGCATTGATTATGCTGAGATCTTTTCTCCTGTTGTGAAATTAACTACTATCTGAATTCTGCTGGGTATTGTTGCATCGGAGAATTTTCACCTTGAGCAAATGGATGTAACAACGACGTTTTTACATGGAGATTTAGATGAGAAAATCTATATGCAACAACCAGAAGGATTTGCAGCTCCAGGCAAGGAGCACATGGTGTGTAAGCTCATAAGAGCTTGTATGGACTGATACAAGCACCGAGACAATTGTACAAGAAGTTTGACTCCTTCATGTGCAAGAGTGGTTTCCAAAGGAGTGAAAAGGATCTGTATTGTTACCTCAAGAAATACACTGATTCTTATGTGTTTCTACTCCTGTATGTGGATGATATACTGATTGTTGGATCAAGTATGAGAGAGATAAACCACTTGAAGGCAAGCTTGCCTTCATTTTCCTGGGAGGTCCACCACATGGACGTGAAATCCGCGTTCCTGAACAGAGAGCTGAAGGAGACCGTCTATGTCCGAAAACCATCGGGCTTCCTGGACAAAGACAACCCTGAAAAGGTATTGCACCTGCACAAGGCACTCTATGGGCTTCGGCAAGCACCACGAGCCTGGAACGCGAAGCTCGATAGTCAACTGTCACTAAAGTTCAAGCGCTGTGCCTCTGAGCATGGTGTCACAACCTTACTATGAAGAGAGTAGGTTGTGACCCTCACGCCATGACAAGCAAAGGGGCGTCCCTCAAGAGACGCCCATCCGGCCATATGCGGGCCAACGTAGAAGAATGCCATGATGCGATCGAGGAGGACGATGCATCATCCAACACACCACCACGCAAAGTGGGTATTGAAGACATGTTGAGACACAAGCATAATAGAGACATCAGCATAGACATGAAGGACAAGATAGGCTTGTTGAAGGGCCGGGTAGGGCCCCGGGCCTTAACCTCAAAAGTCGAGGTTCCGGAAAGAATTTGGTCATGCGGTTCGGGAGTTAAGTCCGTCCATATGAAATATGAATGCTCGCCAAGTTTGGTGTCGATCGGACATCGGACGGACAATGCACGACACCGTATGACACCTCACGAAAATCATGTCTACTCCTGGTAGAATGGAAATGGCTCAAAATGTACTATAGGGGGTACCATGGTGTTAGCTCTCCACCACCCCTGGGCCCTGTGGCCTAAGTGAGCTACCCTGTGGCACATACGTGTGTCACAGTGTGGGCGAGCGTGCCGAGACGAGTGTCTCGGGCGACTTCCTTTGAAATGGATTTTTGAAGGACAGTACCGGACGGCACGGGTGTGCCGGTATTGCGCCCTAGCCCGCGTGTTGGAGGTTGCTACATACACCCGCTATCCGGTACGGTATCCGTAAATGACTCGGCATGGGCACGGGAGGGCCTATGCCTCGATAGAACCCGGATGGATGGATGTTCGGGAAGCCCCGATGAGATGAACGACACGCGGGCCCATTCTCGATGGCACGACTAAATGAGTTATGATGGCCGACGACATACCGAGACCCGGGATGGCGTCAAGACATATGGACCCCGTCGATGGGGATCGAGATGGCAAGATGAGATGCGACGTTGTATTGAGAGACCTTGGCCCGAGTAGAGGCAAGGTCGAGCCGAATGAGTTGGCCTAGCGTAGAGGCAAGTCGGATGTGTCGCAGACGATTGAACATACACGCACGGGCGGCGTGTGTGGTTGGACAAGCTTGGATTCCGCACAAGCGATGTTCGATTGGCGAAGACAAACCTCGCCTAAGGTCCGACGAAGCCACAAAGCCGGGGCGAAAAATATATATGGGGCTTAATTCCCCTTAAGGCTGGTCGTGAGCGTGTATAGATCACGACGCCGCACGGTCAAGAAAGTAGGACCGTGACAATTGGTATCAGAGCCACACTTTGTGCGTCTAGTCGGGCAAGACAGTCAAGAGAAATGAACCCAAGAGTTGATCGAAGACCTTGCAAGTGTGTCAAGAGTGCCGAAGTGGGCAGGACAGTTGCCGGTCAGAATTATAATCAGTTGGGGGTTGAAGCCAAGACTACCTGAAATTTATTAGTGTCGTGTGTCGACACCTCAATATGGGTAGATCTACCCGTCAAGCAAGACCAAGCTCACCTGACGAGAGCTTGCAGTTCCGAAGGGAGACAGGGCAGCTGAAATAGAAAGCACCATGACGGTGCATTCCAAAAGAACCATTCACATTAGAGGAATAGTGTCAGTGGTTACAAGCAGAGAAGCCGAGAGTCAAGAAAAAGACAAGCGTCGGCCGAGTGCAAAAACCGTATACAATGTAAGTCCTTATGGGGGGACGACCTTGCTGCAAAGAGGCAGCCGAGTTCGAGCGGGGGAGAGCAACATCAATAAGTCTCTCACCCCGTAAAGGTGTTCGGACATACGAGCACACGTGTATTCCTTGAGTCACCACCTTATGCCTAGGGTGGATGACTCCACCAACAGATGTCAAGACCAGTATCCGCTCGAGAAGTGAGCAACAAGCTGGAAGTTCACGCACAACAGTAGTCACACGATGTGACAAAATACAAAGAGTTGGCCGAAAGTTAGCGCCAACAACTGAAGAGACTGTCATAGAGTTGACTTTGCTCAATAGGAGAAGTGGTCGCAACCAAAGAGTGTTGCGGCCGGGCTTGCGAGCCCCACCCCAAGGGGTGAATCAATTCACAGGAGAAGTGGTCGCGACCAAAGAGCGTTGCGATTGGGCTTGCGAGCCCCATCCTGAGGGGTGCACTAGTTCACAGGAGAAGTGGTCGCGATCAAAGAGTGTCACGACTGGGCTTGCGAGCCCCACCCCGAGGGGTGCACTAGTTTATGTGATCCGAAGAGGATACACACACTGGGGCCAAGTTGGCCAAAATAGGGCAAAAGTGCCCTTTGAAGTCCATACTTGTCTGGTGAGTGTCTGCAAAGAGAGTCAGCCTCACCCACAACTATGGCAAACGCTGAAGAGTCACGTCTACGTTGCGAGTCTCGGTGGCCGAGTCCAAGATGGGCGAACAACAGAAATAGGTCCGAATGGGGATAGCCGTAGATAAAGGAACAAGCCTAAGTGAGGACAAGTTCACCCAACAACTGACCAAGTCAAGAGTCAGAACGTGGTGCCACCTGACGAAAGAGAAGTCAGAAGCATCCACTCGAACTTGTCCCAAGTTGGCATAAGACGTCAGCAGGGAGAGCATTATGACAAAAAGATCGTCAGGTGCTCAACAATAGAAGATTTTTCTGAAGCACAACCAAATCCAGCGAGTCAAGTCGCCAACAGACAAAGAGTCGGATCGTCATCGGGACGATGCCGAGATTGAGTGGGGGAGAATTTCACAATAGGTGGGGCGAACGCGCCCGAGAAAGTCATCGAGGACGATGACTAGATTAAGTAGGGGAGAATGTCACAATCTGCAATATGATTGTGACCCGAGTAAGTCATCGAGGACGATGACTAAGTTAAGTGGGGGAGAATGTCACAACCTTACTATGAAGAGAGTAGGTTGTGACCCTCACGCCATGACAAGCAAAGGGGCGTCCCTCAAGAGACGCCCATCCGGCCATATGCGGGCCAACGTAGAAGAATGCCATGATGCGATCGAGGAGGACGATGCATCATCCAACACACCACCACGCAAAGTGGGTATTGAAGACATGTTGAGACACAAGCATAACAGAGACATCAGCATAGACATGAAGGACAAGATAGGCTTGTTGAAGGGCCGGGTAGGGCCCCGGGCCTTAACCTCAAAAGTCGAGGTTCCGGAAAGAATTTGGTCATGCGGTTCGGGAGTTAAGTCCGTCCATATGAAATATGAATGCTCGCCAAGTTTGGTGTCGATCGGACATCGGACGGACAATGCACGACACCGTATGACACCTCACGAAAATCATGTCTACTCCTGGTAGAATGGAAATGGCTCAAAATGTACTATAGGGGGTACCATGGTGTTAGCTCTCCACCACCCCTGGGCCCTGTGGCCTAAGTGAGCTACCCTGTGGCACATACGTGTGTCACAGTGTGGGCGAGCGTGCCGAGACGAGTGTCTCGGGCGACTTCCTTTGAAATGGATTTTTGAAGGACAGTACCGGACGGCACGGGTGTGCCGGTATTGCGCCCTAGCCCGCGTGTTGGAGGTTGCTACATACACCCGCTATCCGGTACGGTATCCGTAAATGACTCGGCATGGGCACGGGAGGGCCTATGCCTCGATAGAACCCGGATGGATGGATGTTCGGGAAGCCCCGATGAGATGAACGACACGCGGGCCCATTCTCGATGGCACGACTAAATGAGTTATGATGGCCGACGACATACCGAGACCCGGGATGGCGTCAAGACATATGGACCCCGTCGATGGGGATCGAGATGGCAAGATGAGATGCGACGTTGTATTGAGAGACCTTGGCCCGAGTAGAGGCAAGGTCGAGCCGAATGAGTTGGCCTAGCGTAGAGGCAAGTCGGATGTGTCGCAGACGATTGAACATACACGCACGGGCGGCGTGTGTGGTTGGACAAGCTTGGATTCCGCACAAGCGATGTTTGATTGGCGAAGACAAACCTCGCCTAAGGTCCGACGAAGCCACAAAGCCGGGGCGAAAAATATATATGGGGCTTAATTCCCCTTAAGGCTGGTCGTGAGCGTGTATAGATCCCGACGCCGCACGGTCAAGAAAGTAGGACCGTGACACATGGCATGTACACGCACGGCCACGACGAGCAACGAATGATAATGGGAGTGTACGTCAACGACCTCATAATCACTAGAGGCGACATAGAAGCCTTAAAAGATTTAAGAGGGAGATGTTAAAGAACTTCAAGATGAGCAATCTCAGCGTTCTCAGCTAATACTGTTAGGATCGCACAACAACGCACACACTCGATCTAGATGAACACAAAGAAAAGGATAGAGAAAATTGCAGGGAGAACTCTGGCTAAAAGGATTTTTTTATTGATGATTTCAGGTATGTACAACAAGAGAGAGTACAGAGAATAGAAAGTACGTTTTCAAAGCTCTACCGGACCAGATATATATATAGTATAGTTTACTATATATAGCTTTACCAAATTTAGACATCTACTATATATAGCTATTTACCATATATAGTTTTACCGGATATAGCTTTACCATATATAGCTTTACTATATATAGCTTTACCAAATATAGCTTTACCGGATATAACCGTTGACCAAGCTAAATAAGTATCAGGCTCCATAGCCTAACAATTCTCCCACTTGGAGACTGATCTAGTCAACCAAGAATTTCACTCTCAAACGACCATGAGCATCTTCACTGCACCATACCAATTGACGTTTTGCACAACCTCACTATTCCAACATCAACACATTTTGTCAACATGTTTGCTGGATTCTTTACACCCTCTATCTTCTCAAAACACATCACCATCTTCAACCAACCTCCGAGTGAAATGGTATCGCCTTCTGTGTTTTGAATGATAGATTGGGTTCCTCGCCAACAGCATGAATCTCAGGAGTTTCTTGAGTATCTGCTACATCACTATGTGAATCTTTTAGCAACTCAACCTCAACTCCCACTTGCTTCGCCTCTGATTTCTCAGCAAGAGTCTCAGGAGTTTCTTGAGTATCCGCTACAACATCACTCTGTGAATCTTTGAGCAACTCAACATCAACTCCCACTTGCTTCACCTCTGGTTTCTCAGCAAGAGTCTCAGGAGTTTCATGAGTATCCGCTATAACATCACTCTGTGAATCTTTGAGAAACTCAACATCAACTCCCACTTGCTTCACCTCTGGTTTCTCAGCAAGAGTCTCAGGAGTTTCATGAGTATCTACTACAACATCACTATGTGAATCTTTGAGCAACTCAACATCAACTCCCACTTGCTTCACCTCTAGTGTTTCAGCAAGAGTCTTCCGGCCCATGCAACCTCCTCTGGAGTTTCAGCGACGCTTCCAGCTCACGCAACCTCCTCTAGAGTTTCAGCGACGCTTCCGGCCGACACAACCCCCTCTGGAGCTTCAGCGACGCTTCCGGCCGACGCAACCCCCTCTGGAGTTTCAGCAACGCTTTCGGTCGACGCAACCCCCTCTGGAGCTTCAGCGACGCTTCCGGACGACGCAACCCCTTCTCCGGGGTTTCAGCAATGCTAACGATCGAGGGAGCTCCCTCCGGTACTTTTCTTCAATTCTCTAACAGTCTTTGTGAAGCTAACTCGTTTCTGTTTGCTCGTAACGCAGTTCTCATAAGAACTCGTAACAATCTCTGCATCAAATACACCTTGTTCATAGCCAACGATTTTTCGTACATATTCGACAGCGTCTTCAACAGACCTGACGTTGTCTTCTCCTTGATAATGTTGAACGCCACGTTTCTGGATAGCGTCAACCGGATCAGCCCCAAGGCTTGTCGATCCTTGAGCTTCCACTGTTCCGTGGTCATGGTATCCGGCTTCACCCCCAACAGAGGTTCGTGAAGATCTTTCTGGTATAGATAATCTTCAATCTCCATCTTCTAGAAACCAAAATCGGATCCATCGAACTTCTCAATTCCAATCTTTGAACTTTCGATCTTCACAGATCATGGTGAATTTCGCCTAGCTCTGACTTCCGCCTGGCTCTGATACCAGTTGTTAGGATCGCACAACAACGCACACGCTCGATCTAGATGAACATAAAGAAAAGGATAGAGAAAATTGCAAGGAGAACTCTGGCTAAAAGGATTTTTTTATTGATGATTTCAGGTATGTACAACAAGAGAGAGTACAGAGAATAGAAAGTACATTTTCAAAGCTCTACCGGACCAGATATATATATAGCTTTACCAGATTTAGCCATCTACTATATATAGCTATTTACCATATATAGCTTTACCGGATATAGCTTTACCATATATAGCTTTACCGGATATAGCTTTACCATATATAGCTTTACTATATATAGCTTTACCAAATATAGCTTTACCGGATATAACCGTTGACCAAGCCATAAATAAGTATCAGGCTCCATAGCCTAACAAATACCTCGCATCGAAGTGCAATAGAGTACTACCGGCATCACCATCTGCCAAAGTGCGTATGCGAAGAAGTTGCTGAACACAACTAGACTTGCGGACAGTAACCCTACAAGGAAACCAGTGGAGGCTCGACTGCAGCTAAAGAAGGCTGGCACTATGACGGCAGTCGATACCACCAATTACCACAGCATTGTCAGGATGTAGAAAATAAATTTGCTCTGATACCAATTTGTTGAAATTAAAAGCCGCTCCGATACAAACTTGTAGAAAATAGATGCTCACTCTAAAACTAACTCGTTTAGATAACTCTCATGAAACTGTGAAGGGGTGTCGAGAGGGGAGAGACAAGGAGACAAAGAAATTCTCAAGAGCCTTTTTCTATTTCACAGAACTTTTAACTCTTTTTCTTTTTCTCTTTCGCTCCTTTTTTCTCTCTCTCATCTAAGTTTACGCTTCTTCCTTATTTTTTTCTCTCTCTCATTTAAGTTTATTTTCAACAAAACTCCCCTAGAATGATTGCACCTACGCCGTTTTCGTTTTCTCGATCTCAGTCGTAGTTTCTTCAATTTTCTTTTCTTTTCCTCGAGTGGCAAAATAGGGTTGTCCTTCTCTGATGAGACTTCATTTGGATCTTCTCGAGAACAGCCCATCTGAGATTCCAACTCTTCATTTCTCCAGTTCTCAGCCACGCTAGACTCAAATGTCATAGCTTCGTTCACTTTACTCAATTCCCTTCGTAAGTCCATAGCAACCTTTACAGCTAGCATTCTTGTTTTCTCCAGTTTAGTTTTATCAAGAGTGAGTTTCTCAATTGTGTATCGTAAGTTCACTGTCTCCTATTGGACTTGATTCAGGTTCACGTCGAGTGAGTTTCTCTGTTGAGTCAGTATCTCTATATCTTTATTCTCCCTCACTAGCTCGTCCACTAGACCCTCAATCTCCATTAACAGGTCATTCTCTTTCTTCACACCTTCTTCAACTTTCTTTGCAAGTTCAGAGATTACCTGCCCATTCTCTTCCTTCTCCTATTTGAGATAGACGAAACTCTCATTCAGCTCAACAATTTCCTTCTCTAACCTTTCAACTTTTGTTTCCAGCTCTTTCTTTTCTTCTTCAATTTTCATCCTTTTTCTTCTTTCTTCCTTGAATTTCCTCTCCGGCCATTGGAGCTCTCTCTCTTTGAGCTCAAGCTCTCCACTTGTTGCGTCATCCAAGGCCAGGTTGATGGTTTCTTCCACCTTTTCTTCGGCTTGACAATCTCTCGCATAGTGACCCATTATACCACAATTGTAACATCTGTCGGAATTACAATCATTCGCGTAATGACCATATTTTTGACATTTATAGCACTGAATGTTTGATCGGCCACCTCTTCCTCGACTGCATTCTCTTCCACGCCAATTTGCTTGGCTCGATAGTCTCTTCTCATTATAGATTTCTTCGTAACTGTTACTTTGACCACCTCGACCATTCTCGCGACTTCCACGACCTCTACCTCAAAAATTTTGTTAGTACTTTTCCATCTTTTATCAATGCCTTCGTCTGAAGCGCTTGATTGAGTGGCTCCTCCTTCTTTTTCTTATGTTGCTCATGTGCCTCGAGAGAACTGGCGATCTCATCGACTCAAACTTCGTCAGGTCCTTCGACTCTTCTATGGCACATACAACATTCTCGATGTTGTCTGTTAACGACCTCAAAATTTGCTCTACAATCCGCGTCTCGGGTAACATTTCTCCATTTCGATTTAGCCGATTCACCACGGTCTGTACACGTGTAATGTAGTAAAATACATTTTCTGACTCCTTCATCTTCATGCTCTCCAACTCGCCACGCAGAGTCTGGAGACGCACCTGCTTGACTCGGTCGGTTCCTTTGAACACCTTTTCTAGAGTGTTCCATGCTTCTTTTGAAGTAGTTGTCCTTCCAATCTTCTCAAAGCCTGACTCATCAACAGCCCAGAACAACATGTATAATGCTGCCTTATCCTTTGATCATACTTCCTTTAGTGCCTTGTTTTGCGCTGCCGTATAACCCGTGGTATCCTTTGGTTCTTCGAAACCTTCTTCGACCACCTCCCATGCGTCTTGCGAACCAAGAAGAGCTTTCATTTGGATGCTCCAATTCTCGTAGTTCGTCTTCATCAATCGTGGTAGTGGCATTTATCCCATCATGTTGCCATCGGCTCTGATACCCATTTGTAGAAAATAAATATGCTCTGATACAAATTTGTTGAAATTAAAAGCCACTTTGATACCAACTTGTAGAAAATAGACGTTCACTCTGAAACTAACTCGTTTAGATAACTCTCACGAAACTATAAAGGGGGGTCGAGAGGGGAGAGACAAGGAGACAGAAATTCTCAAAAGCCTTTTTCTATTACACATAACTTTAACTCTTTCTTCTTTTCTTGTTTTGCTCCTTTTTGCTCTCTCTTGTTCTCTACTTGTTCTCTACTGTTACATTGATAAGTAAAAAGGCATATTTATAAGTTTTCCTAACACTAAAAATGATCATAACTATCCCACGTTTTCTTCTCTCGTTTTCTCACCCATAAGCTCTCCTTTCCCAGAATAGATTTGGCTTTTGACTGAATTTAAAACCAAAAAATAATAACGGCTTTTTCTCTCTCTCATTTAAGTGTACGCTTCTTTCTTTCTTTTTTTTTTTCTTTGTAAACACACGCCTTGACCTTGCTTATTCCATTGAATACGTGAGTAGATTCATGGAAGCACCTAAAGAGGAGCATCTTGTGGTTGTCAAGCGCATCCTGCGCTATGTTGCTGGAACCAGAGGCTAGGATGTGAGATACTGCGCAGGGAGAGAAAAGGAGAAGCTTGAGCTGGTCGGCTACAGTGATAGTGACATGGTCGATGACGTGTTGATCGTAAGAGCACCAGCGGGATGATTTACTTCCTCTCAAGCGGTGCGATCTGCTAGCAATCAACAAAACAAAAAGTAGTTTCTTTGTCTTCAACGGCGGCAACACAGGGGGTTTGGCTTGCACGACTAATGGAAGAACTCATCGGAAGAGAAGGCAATCCACCAATGCTATACGTGGACAACAAAGCTACGATCTCCCTGATCAAAAATCAAGTTTCGCACGACAGGAGCAAGCACATAGAAATCAGATTCCACCACATCGAGAATGTGCAAATTGGGGACTCATCAAGATCGATTTCATCCGAACAGAGGAACAGCTTGGAGACATTTTCACCAAGTCCCTGACGCGGGTTAAATTTGAAGAACTACGCTCAAAGATTGGAGTTCAAATAATAAGGTAGATATACACCGCTTTTAAGAGGAGATTGTTAGATAAAAGCTATGATTTTCCCTATTTAGATTATTCACACATTTTCTTAAACTTAGTTAGTTATTTTTTGGTTTTTCAATATCTTAATTAACACTCCCCATATAATGGAAGAGCTCATTTTTTGCTGGCCATTTTTGGCAACTTTGGGCGCAAGATTTGTGCCATTACTGGTAATTTTAGGATAGGTTAGCTATTTAAATATGTCAACTGAATGAAAATATCTATCCATCGTGTCTTCAGCGCAAATATTCTCTCTCCCTTTGTTTTCCGTTATTTCTTCTTCGAAGAGTTTTCCTTCGGTCGTTTTTACTCCGTTGACAATTTCCTCTCGATTGCCAGAAGTCAACACCACCCAGATTCTCTTCTCCCTTCCAAGAAAGGCTCCTTGCGTCATGAGCTTGACCGGAATAGAGCCCGATAGTTTTCAGTGAGTTTTCTAACGTTTCATTCTTCCTCCTCTCTCTAGGTTCTCTCTACCTATTTCTCTCTCATTTTTATTTTCTTTTTCATAACTTTTGCTACGGTTCCATTTGTGCCTTTGATGGCTGGAGGGACAAAATTACCTATTTTCCCCTCTGTTGACTTTAACCCCTTTATTTATTTATTTTTTAATTTTTCTTCGGGTGCTACACTATATCATCGTTTGAAATTATTTAAAATGAATGTTTCTACACTTAATAGTCATGTCGTGGATCTGTTAGTAACTTTATTAAAGTAGAATAACAGGGTCATTACTAAAAGTGTCCCAAACAATGATTGTTTCCTCTTCCTTTTTGTTAGTGTGTCCCTCCTACCTCACGGCTACATCAATTTCAAGATTTTTAACTTAGTTTTGTGATTTTTCTATTTTCTCTATTCTAAAAACTCATACATTTATAATGAATTCCGGAGGGGTTTAGAAGGGTCTTGAGTTTTGAGGTGTTTCCTTAGGCGTTTCTTAAGTTCTATTTGATTTATGTTCCAAACTTGCTCCAGTTAACTTTAACTTTTGAACATGCCTTCTTGTCCTTAGGAATAGGCCTTATAAGAAGTAGCAAATCATTTGGAGCACGTATAGACCTTGAATTATCATAAGTAGTTCTAGGGGCATTTTGATCATTTTACCACTAATTCTTGGTTTTACTACTTAATGAGTTTCAATGGCTTTCAAACATCGCATCATCATTGAACATCATAACATAAGATCTACTACAAAATTTTATAGCATTCGGAGGTCATCTAGGTCATGAACCAAAGGTAAATTACCTTAAGGGTATTATGGTCATTTTACACCATTCTTGGTTTACCTACTTATCATTATCCAATGACCACTAAATTTAATATATAACCTCAACATGCTATAATATGCTCACTAATAAAATTTGATAGGCAGTAGAGTTCATTCAGTGGGTTAATTATATGTTCCTTAAACTCCGAGCAATTTGATCGGTTTAGGACCTTAACTCACGGTTCTTTGAGTTTTTCTTTCATACAACTTTAAATCATACTTGTTTTAGAGTTCATATGGAAATTCAAGCAATTTCTACAAGTGTTTCTTAAAAAAAGTCCAAGGTGGCTACTTACATCATTGTCGATGTTCGAGACCTCCGTTCTTGAGCTTCCGGTATCCAAATTTCTTCAAATTTTCCTCCACAAACTCCTTATTGCGTCTAGTTTCTTGAACCATAAACATTTTCATAAGAACCGATCTGGGAGGGGGTTAAAATTAAGAAAAACTAAAAGAAAGTCGCATTTTGGGTTGCCATGGCCGGTTTAGTGAACCAGCCATGTCATCGTCTTCTTCCTCTCGACAGGAAGAAGACGGGGGCATTTATATGCGCCACCATCAGAAAACGTGGTTCTCCAACTTTGATCATGCCGTTTCTTTGCTCCACAGTTGAAGCACACATTAGTTCCTGCCAAGCATTCTCGCTTATGTATCCTTTCGCACTTAGGGGATAAGGGTCTATCTTCATCCTATACTTGGCGGTTGCTGCTTTGCATATGAGGTCTTTTGTTTCTTTGGAGCATCTTTGTGAAGCCCTATCTTGCGTCCTATTTGCTCTAATTTCTTGTTCTTTTGGTTGTGCATGTCTAGCAAAGTGGCTGTCTTTAGTGTAGTTGCATAGTCACTTGAGGCATGAACCGTTACTAATCATATTATATCCTCTCTTAGGCCCCTTATAAAATTGAGAGTCCTTTTCTTCTCTGTGTCTACTAACTCCGAGACAAACCTGGATAATATAGTGAACTTCAAGTCATATTCTTCTACAGTCCTCTCCCCTGGATTAAGGCTTAACAAGGCTTCTTGGTGTTTGTACATGGCCGTTGTGGAAAAGAATGCATCCTTAAAACAACTTTAAGGGATAATTTCATCTTCAACACTTACCATCTTGGAAGCTGACTTCCACAAAAAAATGCGCCTCTTCTTTAAGCATGTATGTGGTGTAATGGACCTTGAACTCTTCAGAGCAGTTTAAATTTAGGAGGGCAGTCTCTAAGGCTTTGAGCCATGCCTTCCCTTTTTACTTGATCAACCTAGTCCCCATCAAATGTAGGTGGGTCAAACTTTCTAAAGTCTTTGATATAGCGGGATTCTTATGTAGTCCCTTGGAAACTTCTAGGGGTTCCACTCCTTGGGTTGCCGTAAGAGCCTATACTATCTGACCAGCCTGTATTTTTAGGGTTGATTTCATGAAAAACCGTAGTGTTTCAAAGGTGAACGTGAAGGTGGAATGTCCTAGAGGCGTAGTCTGACTTAGGTTAGGCTCTTGTTGTGTTTCTATTTCTACGTTCTGGGCTTGAGTCATTCCTACTTCACGGGCTCCTTCTGTGGAATTCTTTGAAGCAATCCTTCGACTTCCTCACCTAGTTGGGGTCCTCTTCTTGGGTGGCATGATCTTAGTACTGAAAGAACACTCAAGGTTACTTACTTATCCTTGGGATCTTCTCGTTATCTTAAAGTCTAATCTTAAATAGTAACCCTATGATCATGCACCTAATAACTTAAAGTTCTATGCATACTTAAAGTTAAGAGTATTAAGGCATACTTACCTAGCCTTGGTTGGGCGTCCTCTTGAGCTGGGCCATAGAGAAACCTTGGGCTCTGATACCACTCTATAAGGACCGGGATGACTCGATGACTCCAAAAAGACTTGTAATTTTTTTAAAAAATAAAACAAACCAAATTTAAAATATAACATACATTATATTTATATTATAACAAAATAAAGTTTATACAAAGTATTCAAAACACAACACAACAGTTAAAACATAAAATACGGTACGACACAAAACATTTTAAAACAAAAAGGGTGAAGGATGATGGGCGAGGTTTGTCTATGGCACCTACTCCAAAGTCCGCTCCCGACCTCAACCAGCTCCTTATTACCTGAAAAAAAAATGGAAAATAAGGAATGAGTACAAAGACTCAGTAAGTAGCCTACTTGTAGACGGTTAATTGTGTCCTTGATATGCTAAGGTACCACACTCTTTCTTGTCTTGTTCTGGTTCTTGTTGTAAGTACTTAGGCTCTCTAGTTCTTGTTCGTGACTTATGGTGTCTTATCATGGTCTATCTCGAGGACCTTGGTCCTTAGATTCTGAAGCCTTGGTTCTGATCTAAGAGCCTTAATACTATGATTCTTGGTTCTTGTCCTTAGAACTGGGATCTTGATCCATGTTCTAGTTCTTAACCATTCTCGTGTTCTTGGTGCTTTCTTGGAACTTTTTATGTTCTTGGACCGTTCTTCAAGACACTCCCTTTAAGATTTATGGTACTAGTCATAAACATGACAACCTGTGTTCGTGGTTTCATGCGTTCCAAGAGACACAAACGACGTAGTTTGAAAACCTACATCCAAGGCTTCATACGATCCAAGCGATGTAGTCTGAAAACCTATGCTTAAGGCTTCATGCGTTCTTAGCGGGATAGTCTGAAAACCAAAATCTGAAGCTTCTTATGTTTCAACCGATGTAGTCTAATCTCGCATCTAGGGCGTGCCCTGTGATTCAGCCTGAATACCTAAGCTCATGGCTTTATGTGTTCCAAGCAGCGTAGTCTACGTTGTGAACATGTTGTACCATGAGAGGTCTTAGGAGGTTTTTGATTCTTGACTAAGGAAACTTACTCTCCTCTTGTTACGTTGTGGCCCTATATTACTCCCCATGATAGACCATAAAGGCCACATGATCGATACATACATGAACATGGCATAGACTATAAAGATCACGTGATTGGTGCATGCATGAACTTGGCATCCTGCAAATCTTTTGATACCCATAACATGGTGTAGGGCATCTCATTTAGGTGAGGGAAACATGTTGCCAAACATGATATCCTGGTAAGAAAACATGGTGTAGGGCATCCTACCTAGAAGAGGAAAACAAGGGCCTTTAAAAGCACCGCGTGGTGGGAGGTCATGGGTCACAATTGGACATGCTTAGAGTATTACCTAGCATTCTTGAGTGGACATGCTTAAGAGTATTACTAGCATTCTTGAGTTTTTGGGTCTGGAGACTTTGATCCCTCATCCTTGAGTGGTACCTAGCATTCTTCTTGCATTGGTAGTTGTAGAGCTTGTTTGGTATTGTTCTTGGTTCTCAATCTTGCAAGTTTCTACGATTCATAATTCCTTGAAGAATAAGTTGTAACATGTCTTCGTAATCATATGAACCCATCATAAAAACTAGCCTGAGTTATTCTAGAAAGTCATAGATTCATAATGAATTTCTTAATGGTTCTAGAAGAGTCTTGAATCTTGAGGTGTTTCCTTAGGCGCTTCTTAACTTCTATTTGGTTTAGGATCCAAACTTGCTCCAGTCAACTTGATCTCTTGAACATACCTTCTGGTACTAGGGGAATTTTGGTACTTTTACCCTAATTCTTTGTTTTACTACTTAATGAGTTTCAATGGCTTTCAAATCTCACAACATCACTTAACATTATAACATAAGTTATACTACAAAATTTCATAGCATTTCGAGGTCATCTAGACTATGAACCGAAGGTAAATTACCTTAAGGGTATTGTGGTCATTTTACACCATTTCTTGGTTTATCTACTCATCCTTATCCAATGACCACCAAATTTCATATATAACCTCAGCATGCTATAATATACTTACCATTAAATTTTCATAGGAAATGGAGTTCATTTAGTGGTTTAATTTAATGTTCCTTAAACTCTCAGCAATTTGATCGGTTTAGGGTTTTAACTCGTAGTTCTTTGAGTTTTTCTTTCATATAAACTTAATTCATACTTGGTTTAGGGTTTAATGAAAATTCAAGTGATTATATTTTAAATGATAGATCCCACCATGTTGCATGTGACTACATTTCACGACCCCAATAGTGGGTCACTTATTTAGTATTTCTTAAAATACTCATGTCATGTCATGTGCTAATTTTAGATTTTAGGTAAAGACAAGGCACCCTTAAATGGATTTCAGCCACATGGTGACAAAGGCATGGAACGAGTGTTAGGATAGATGCATTTATGCTTATATTGTAGCTCCTAGATTATATTAAGGCATTGTGTTATTCTTCTCTTTATCTATTTAAATTTTTGTTTAGTATTAAAGATTTTATTTTCAAACTACTTTAAGCTCATGACATCATTTATGAACTACTTTAAATGAAGTATTCCCACTTTAGAGTCATATCATGCCTGTCGTAGTGACTCTATTTCAGTTGAAACATAAGGTCGTTGCATCAATGTTATGCCAAATTTGACTATCGTGCAATGCACTCTCACTCATCTATATTCTTCCGACATTCGATCTTCATGCCTTATACCTCAATAAAAGCATCGAGATTTGGCAGATGGTAAACTCAATCTTCCTTTGATTTTTATTTTGGTTTCGATTTGTTTGAGCTCAATTTTAATTCCATGGAGTTCATTTTTCCACATAGTCGTAGGAATTTTGTGGTTGTCCCATCATTACCTAGCAAGGAGAAGAATTTTCGTGACGGAGAGAGAAGGAGAACCAATGGTGAATTGCATAACACGTTTAGAAATCGTATAATGAACCGCTAGGAAAAACACACATTGAACGTTGGATGTGCGTTGAGTGTGGCCAGTCGTCAAACTACTTCAAAAAGACTGGGTGGTTCAATTCACTTAAACCAATTAGTCCAGTTCAATTAGATCCGCTTAGCTTAAAGTTTCCTCGTGGTTATTTTATTAGGTTAGCTTATCCTTATTTTAAGCAAAAATTATATTGGATGGAGTTAAGTTTGGGTGTTTTGCTAGAAATTTTGAAGTAATTGATAATCTAAGAAGGTTTGGAGCATTGCAACCTATTTTCTCAAAGATTTGAGGTCGGAAACTTTTCTATTGGATATCTATGTTGTGTATTTATGTATTTGTTTTGTAAATACGACAAGATCTTAATTAAGAATGACTTTATTTATTTCATAAATGAATCTCTTTATTTTTATTAGTAGGACGGCTTGAATTTTCAACATAAAGTAAGAATTATTTTGAAAAGAAATGAAAAATAAGTAAATAATCGATCATCTATGCAATAAGAACATATTCAAACCAACAATATTCAGACACGCTGGGACGTGATTGAGTATAATTTTAAAATGGTTTGATTTTATTTTTTAAAACACAATTTTTTATCAACAAAATTAATTTTAAATTATTTAATATATATCTTATAGTAATAACTATTGATTGTTGAGTAGGTTTTCTTTTTTAAAAGAAACAAACTTATTCTTTTACCATTTACATGACAAAGGATAATAATGTGATATAAATACAATAAAAAAAATTCACTTTTAAAAACAAAACAAAAGTATTTAAATTTACAAATCTAAATTAAATTTTGAATATATTGGGCGAGGTAAAAAAACATTTACAATATTAGAACAATTAAAACACGAGTATGGTTCTTATGTCAACAACTCATTTAAAAAAAAAAAAACAAAAAAAACAAGAGTACAAACATTAAATAGGTTACTTGTAAGTTCTTAATCTTGCTTTTGTAGTAGGTTAAGGTGACATACTCACTCTTTTTTATCATGTTCTTGCTCTTGACTTTAGAACTTAGGTTTTTAGGTTCTTGAGTCTTTAGTTTTTATCAGGATGATTTTGTCCAAGGACTTTGGTTTTGAGTTCTAAAATCTTAACCTTGATTCTCATATAAGGGTCTGAGTTCTAAGGTTTTGGATTTTTATTCTTAAGAACTTGGATCTTGATACAGGTTCTAGTTCTTATTCTTGGTTCTTGTTCTGTTTCTCTAAGACACTTCCTCTAAGATTTATGGTACGAGACATGAACTTGACAATCGATGTCCAGCGCTTCATTTGTTTCAAACGACATAGTTTTAACTTCCGTCCAAGGCTTCATGCGTCTCAAACAAAGTAGTCTGAACATACATCTTGAGCTTCACGTGTTCCCTACGATAGAGTCTAAAACCCACACCCAAGGAAGGAGAAGAATTGTCGTGATGGAGAGAGAGAAGGAGAACCAAGGGTGACTTGCATAACCTCCTTTAGAAATCGTATAATGAACCGTTAGGAGAAGCACGCACTGAACGTTGAATGTGCGTTAAGTGTTTCTAGTCATCAAAGTACTTCAGTAAGAATGACAGTTCACTTAAACTAATTAGTCCAATTCAATTGGATCGGTCTAGCTTAAAGTTTTCTCATGGTTATTTTATTAGGTTAGATTATCTTTCCTTGTTTTGAATAAAATTACGTTAGATGGGGCTAATTTTAGATGTTTTGGTAGAAGTTTTAAAGTAAATGGTAATCTAAGAAAATTGGAAGCATTGGCAATCGTACTATTTTAAGAAACTTTTCTATTGGGTCATTACCATTCTTAATAATTTTGAATGGTTTGATATGTGTTCATGTATTTATTTGGTAAATGTGACCTAGTTGATTTTATTTAAAAATGACTTTATTTATTTCATAAATGAATTTTTTTTGATGGGACATGTTTCAATTTTCAACCAAAAGTAAAAAATTATTTAAAAAGAAATGGAAAACGAGTAAACCATTTATCATCTATCCAAGGTTCAAACTAACAACGTGATAAGTATAATTTTAAAACGTTTTAATTTTATATTTTATTATACCATTTTTACCTCATAAAAAGTAATTTTAAATTATTTAATGTATATTTTAGAATAATTTTGAAATTATTTTTAAGTGTAGAGTGAAGATTTTCCTTTTAAAAACAAACATAGTTATTCTTTTTACATTTTTTTTCACCTTATTTTACACCAAACCTTTGATTATATAAAAAAATATCTTAGTCAAATATTGATATGTCTTATATGGATTTCGGCGACGTTGTGACAAAGGCCATGGAATTAGTATTAGAATAGCTGCATTTATGTTTATTTTGTAGCCCGTAGCTTATATCAGGGCATTGTGTTATTCTTCTCTTTTTCTTATCTAATTTTTCGTTTAGTATTAAAGATTTTCTTTTAAAACGGCTTAAGCCCATGACATCATTTATGAATTACTTTAAATGAATTATTCCACACTTTACAGCCATGTCATGCATGTTGTAGCGACTCTATTTTAGTTAAAACATAAGGTCGTTACATCTATGTCGTGCTAAATTTGACTGTCGTGCAATACACTCTCATTCATCTATGTTCTTCCGATATTCGATCTTCGTGCCTCATGTTGAGGATTGTTGGGATGGAGCCCCACATTGGTTAATTTAGGGAATGATCATGGGGTTATAAGCAAGAAATAATATCTTCATTATAAAGTCTTTTGAGGAAGCCCAAAGCATAGATAGGAATGCATACAATAGCATACAATTGTGGGAATCTGTGATTCCTAACATGGTATCAAAGTCATATCTTGCATTATTGCATATAGGAATGCATAAAAATCTATCTATCTATTTCTCTTAAATTACAAAAATTAATATTCAAGTTCCATTTATGGATAGATCAATTTTACCTAGACCATCTAACTCAAAAAGCTCGAGTTTTTATTTAGTTGAAAATTTTAAAGATTTCTCTTCAATCTACCTCATGCTATTTAATTGAAAAAGGACATTCCAACTATATATTCTACTTTCAACTCATTAAATATTTGAATTCTTACAACTCGTGTCTCTTTTCTAACTTCTTACTTGATTCAATTCTTACATGTTCAAATGCATCAACACTGTTCTCGTTTCAACACGAAGCTGATGCTCTTCTCAAAACTGGTTGGTGGATTAATCAGAATATCTCACTTCGTTGTAAATGGAATGACATAGTTTGTGATACTTCCGGAAGTATTACCGAGATTCATGTAAGTATGCCATTGCCCAAAGGGTCTACTCTACACAACTTGAATTTCTCATCTTTACCTAACTTGAGAGTTCTTTATCTCTTTAATTCTAGTCTTCAAGGGGGAATTCCACTTCAAATATCTCATCTTTCCAAACTCACCTCTTTATTTTTATTTTTTAATAACCTTACTGGTGAGCTTCCTTTGGAATTAGGAAATTTGACAAATTTATTAGAGCTTAATCTCAGTAACAATATGTTCACAGGTACAATCCCTTCAACCATAGGTCATTTGACCAATTTAAAGACTCTAGATCTTTGGTACAATCCCTTCAACCATAGGTCATTTGACCAATTTAAAGACTCTAGATCTTTCCCACAACCAATTAGATGGATTTATTCCATCCGAAATAGGGAATATGAAGAGCTTGATAGTGTTGTATTTAAACAATAACTCGATCATTGGTCCAATTCCATCCACGATTGGAAATTTAAGTAATCTTTCTGATCTCGCGATGAGACGTAACAAGCTTAATGGCCCACTCCCTTCCACGTTTTGGTATTTAACTTCGTTGATTTATTTAGATCTTTCCTCCAACTACTTTAATGATTCAATTTCTCTAAAAATCCAGAATTTAAAAGGTTTGGAAATTCTTGAACTCCACCACAATGCATTCACGGGCACAATCCTTTTCTCTGTTGTCCATCTTACAAATTTAACGATCATAAATCTATCATCAAATAGATTCACTGAGTCCATCCCCCTACAAATAGGACATTTAGAGGGATTGTTTCATTTGAATGTTAGTTACAACATGATTAGTGGCACAATTCCTAGGACTTTTGTGGATCTACTTCATGGTAATTATTATACTAACTATAGAATATTACATAAATATGGAATTACACTCGAGATTGACTTTAGTCATAACTTCATTAACGGTGAACTCCCCCTTTCGTCACTTGAGAATCATTTAAGGCCTACGAGTATTGACTTTAGCTACAATAGTCTTATTGGCAAAATTTCAGATTCCTTCATTTTATTTAGAAATATCAATTTATCATATAACAAGCTTGAAGGCAAGGTTTCTGATCAAATTCTACATCGTTTTGATGTAAGTGTTGTATTGGGTAATCAAAATCTCTGTGGCAGTATTCTCCCGCTTCACCCCTGTGATTCACAAAATCATGGAATTTTCAAAATGTTGTTGATTCTGCTTCCTTCAATTTTCTTGTTCCTTCTCGGTTTCGTTTGCTTAGCTCTTGTTCGTTCCCGAAAAAGGAAAAGTGTCGTCCATGTGATTAATTCAAATACGCATGGAAATGTGTTCTGCATATGGGATTATGATGGCAAGATTGCGTACGACGATATTATTGAATCAACTGAAGACTTCGATATTAAATATTGCATTGGCACCGGTGGGTATGGAAGTGTTTATAGAGCAAGGCTTCCAAACGGTAAGGTCGTAGCTCTAAAGAAACTCCACACCCGTGAAGCCCAAGAGACAACTCTTTTCAGAAGTTTCCGAAATGAAGTTGATATGTTGAAAGAGATAAGGCACAAGAACATCATTAAACTCCATGGATATTGCCTCCATAAGCGTTCCATGTTTCTCATTTATGAATACATGGAGAGGGGAAGCCTATTTTGGGTGTTGAGTAACGACAAAGAAGCAGTGGAATTGGATTGGAAGAAAAGATTGAACGTCATACGAAGAGTTTCACATGCTTTGTCATACATACATCATGATTGCATTACATCAATCATTCATCGTGATGTTACAACGAGTAATATACTTTTGGACTCAAATTTAGAAGCTTTTCTATCTGATGGTATCTCAAGATTATTTGATCTTGAGTCCTCTTATCATACCACTGTCGGTGGCACTTGTGGATATATAGCTCCAGGTGAGCATATATTATAGTAACGATCAATGAATTCTTAATTTATATTTTTAAATCATTATTTTTTATTCTTTCTCTTTTGATATTCAGAATTAGCATACTCCATGGTCATTACAGAAAAATGTGACGTCTACAGCTTTGGAGTGGTGGCATTGGAAGTAATAATGGGAAAGCATCCCGGAGAATTATTGACTTACCTGTGGTCTAAATCTACTCCACATATATTCATCAATGATTTGTTAGACTCACGACTCAAATCTCCTCTACTACAAATTGGAGTGGCACAAAGTATACTTCTCACATTAACATTGTCATTTGCATGTCTCCATCCAAATCCAAAATCTCGACCTACAATGCAACATTTGACTCGAGAATTCAATATCCAGAGGCCCTATCAGGATGAACTCGTATTTAACGAGATTACAATTGAACAACTTTTAAGGCAAGAGATATTTTTGTGTACATCAGATTTAGAAATTATTAATTTAGATTATGCATTTTCTCTTCATTTATGTGTATGTGTTGCAATAACTTTGAACCTATTGTATGGATCAGAATACAAGGAAACTTAAAGGATCATGCTGAGTAACTTTGATGAAGGAATCGAGAGCAAAAACATGAGTTATCTTAAAGCTCTGTGAAAAATTATATTTTACATTTTATTTGTTTTACTTTACAAAATAATTTCCCCTCCTTTTAGAGTCATAAAGTTACCTAATTTATATAAGCCTAGAGCTTGTCACGAGGTAGCAACCTGATTTCTTAAAAATCAATTACTAACTTTTTAGTTTTTCTTGAGTATCGGTAGTTTTCTAATTACTTAAAAACCATGGATTATCTTAAATCGTGAGGTAGCATCTTGATTGCTTAAAAATCAAAGATAAACCCCAAGCATAACATAAAATTATAACACATCAGGGTCATGGTACTTAAGAACTTTAAGGTTTTAAAAGAATTCATTGGAGTGCATAATTTTTTAGGTTATTTGATAGGAGCATTCTAGTCCTTCTCATAATAACATGCATTTCCTTATGATGTAATTTCTTAAAAATTCTAGAAGGATCTTGAATCTTGGTTTAAGGTTATGACGTAATTTTTTAAAAATTCTAGAAAGATCCTGAATCTTGGTTAAGGGTTATTAGGAGTAACTTTATCCTTTCCCATAATTCTTGACTTATAACAGTAACATGTTATATAACTTTTGTAAACTGATATAGTCCTTAAGATCATAATTAAATCTGTTATAACATTGAGAAATCCTTATGTTCTTGAATACTTCTTAAGGTCTATTAGAGGTATTTTGGTCCTTTACCACATTTTCCTAGTTTAGGTTCAAACTCTTCTAAATATGATGAAACCTTGGTTAGACCTTCCTTAAATCCTTAAATTATTTGGAGGACATTTGAGTCTTGGAATAGGTTAAAGATCTGTGTAAGGGCATTTTAGTCATTTAAACTTTTAATTCTTTTGTTTAGTGTCTAAACGTGCTCCAATGACTTTAAAGCTTTACATGATCTTTAAAGACTATGAAATAAGATCTCTTATAAAGTTTTATCATATCTGGAGATCATTTGAGTCATGAACTGGAGATAGTTTACCGAGAGTCATCATGGTTATTTTGCATTGTTACTTAGTTTAGATATTTATCCTTATCCAATGACCACCAAATTTCATATATAAGCTTAACATGTTATATTATGCCTAGTATTAAAATTTCATGGGCAATGACGTTCATCTAGTAGATTATTTTAATGTTACTTGATTCATAAGCAAAACGTTTGGTTTAGGGCCTAATTCATGGTCCTTGGGTCATTTCTTCTATATTCCTTTAAATCATACTCCTTTGTAAGGTTGATGTTGAATTCCAAGCAATTCCTACCGGTATTTCTTAAGAAAAAAAAATCAAGATGGCTACTTACCTCATCGTTGACATTTGGATCCTCGATTCTCAAGCTTTCGACATCCAAATGACTTCAAATTTTCTTTGCTAGATCTATCTTTGAGTCTAGTTTCTGGAAGTATCTCGTTGCACATGAAACACATAAATATATGAGATCCCTATGACTTTTAATCACAGTATATAATAAAAAACAGTTTGTTCTTCCTTTCATTCATGTCAAAATACACATTGTTCGAACTACTACACATATGTCAAAATACAGTTTCCTTTCATTCATGTCTAGTTTCTATGGGCCATGTGTAGGGAAGTACTACACATTCAATTTGTTCGGACTGGAGATCATCTCTATGATGGTTTTAAATGATAGGTCCCTAATCATGAGTTGAATGTGTGTGCATTTCTCTGACCCCAATAGTAGGGTCACTTATCGAGTAATTCTTAAAATACTCAAGTCGTGTATTACTTCTATTTTTCGAGTAAAGACAAGACACTCCTACAAGACTGACGACAACACACTAAGTAAAAACCATGACACATGCATAAGATAACCGTATTTAAATTCTTAGACCTTAGGTTAGTATAGGGCGTTATTACTCTTAATATTTGTTTGTTTTATTTTGTTTGTGCTGCTTTAAAGATCTTTTATAAACATGTAAGTCCATGACATTGTTGTATGAAGATGGTTTTTTCAAGGATTATTTCTGCATAAGAAGTTATGTTACAAAGATAGTAGCAACAATTTTAGGTTAGTAAAAATCTAGGCTCGTTACACGAATTAACCTGGTTTCTTCACCAAACTTGTAGATTTTAATCCATCTACCCATATATATTTTTCTTACAACTTTTTCTTTCAACTATAGATTGAAATAAATTCCTCTAAATATCTTCAAACACTAAAAACATCCCATATTCTTGACATTCACCTGCCATCCACTCAACTCTACATTCTTCATGAATCTTGGGTGAAATAACTCCCAAAAAAAAACATATTTAAAAATCAAAATCTAATTAAAAAAAAATGCGATTTCTACCGGTATTTCTTAACAAAAATTTCAAGGTACATACCTCATTGTCGACGTTCTAGATCTTCGTTCCTGAGCTTCCGATATCCGAATTACAAAAAAAATTTCTTCCACAGACTTCTTATTGTATCTAGTTTCTAGAACTATAAGATTTTTCATGAGAACCAGTCGGGGTTAAAATTGAGAAAAAATGAGAGAATATCAAAATTTAGGTTGACATGGCCGGTTCACTTGAACTAGCCACGTCATCGTCTTCTTCCTCTAGAAAGGGAGAAGACGACGAAACGTATATTGCTGCTGCCTAAAACTCATCCTCTACAACCACATTTACCATGTTTTCCCCTCGATTTCTTCATGAAACTTACAGATAGTGTTATAAGGAAGAGCTAATGATTGGTTTCATACCTTCTCGTGGATTGTAGCTTAAGATATTCACCATCAAAGTTCATCCAAAATCAGTTTTCTCGCCAAAGCTAAAACATGGGATTCTTGATTAGGTAGTCGATTTTAGGGGTTTTCAAGGCTCGATTTCTTCATGAAACCTCTTCCATATCCTTTTCTCAAGCTAAAGAAATTGAGTTGGAGGAATGTCTTTGAGTGTGAAACATTAATTTCCAAAAATCGTTCTCGGTCTGCAACTCACCTGAAACACTAGATTTTCATTCTCTTGGGTAGCTTGTTCTACGAGGTTTTATTTCTTGATTTCTTCATTAAAGTTACTCAAATTCCTCCTCTAAAGTTAAAAGAATCCTTAATTTGAAGGAAAAGACACCGTAGATAGGGATTCGACACTTACCCCCAATTTGAGTCCGAAACTCGTTTCCTTCAATTGGGCACGTTCCTGAGGTTATTTCTCTTTGTAGTCTTCTATGGAAACATTCCTTGGAGCTGTAGAAATTGATTGAGATCATTCTTGTTCAATGAATTATCAGGTATTCTCGAATTGGATTTTCGAGTTTTCTTGAAGCTTTTTAATGGCAGATTGGATTTTGGGAATAGTTTCTAGGCACTTTCGGCCCTTGATTTCTTCACAGAATTTGTGGGTAATCTTCTTTAGAAACTATAGGAACAAGTTTGAAGGTAAATGGTGGAGAATTTCTCTTGAATTTGGAAGAAATTTGAGAGTAGGAGACACAAAATCTAAACGCTTATTGCCTACGATTGGGAGCTCGACCTTGCTCAATTCTTGTTCCAAACTATTGCCTCAAATTCAGAATTTATAGGGCAAGCTTCCACTGACTTTGACACCTCCACTATAGCGGTGATTTGGAGATTAAATTTTCTGGATAATCCGTTGGAAATATCTTCTCGGATCAGAGCCTTACCGACTTTGGTTTTGATTTCTAGCCGTTGGATGTGATGCATGTTACGACTTTGGTTTTGATTTCTAGCCGCTATATCCGTCCAATTTTTGAGGAGATCCAATGGATAAGATTTGAGATTCGACAGATTTTGTGCGGATGGTCACTATAGGGATTTGTTTTTTAAGCAGAATGGCACTTTTGTAATTATCCATAATTTCAGGGGTATTTTGATAATTTCCCACTTTGTGAATATTTTTATTATTATTATTCTTGAAAAATCCATAATTTTTCTAAACATTCTTCGTCATTTTTTTTATCTTGAAATTTACCCTAGATATGGAATTAAAAATCCCAAAAGTTTCTTAGAAATTGTAAAAACGACATTTTAATCATTTTTGCTTATGTTTTCATTCCTAATCCTTCTCGAAAGGCCTAAGCCCTTCAAATTCCCTCTTAGGGTATAAAAATGTCTTTCTCAGGATCAGGAATTTGAAGGGCTTAGGCCTTTGGAGAAAATAAGACCAGACGTCTCAGTTTTTATATATTTTCTTCCGATCTTTTTGTATTTTGAACCAAAAACACTTATTTTACATAATGTATATATATATATATATATTACTTTGGTAGGTTTATTGTTTTGTTTTAATTCCTTTAGTCTCCCTAGTTTTAAAAGTAAAAAATTTTACGGTATTTTTTATAACTACTCCCTGTCTATCCAAGTCATGATACGTGATTAAAATAGCTCAAAAATCGAGTCGTGATAGTTCATCTATGTTCTATCAAACTTGACCATCGTGCAATACACTTTCATTCTATCACAGCCCAAAATTTGAATGTCGAAATCAAGGGCTAGACCAATCGACTATGCAATGAAATCATTTAAAACCAGATAGACAAAAAGAATTACAAAAAAAAAAAAAAAATAGCAATTATGTAGAAAGTTTAAAATCAAAACAAAGTGTTCTAAGTAGCATATGAGTTTTCATGAAAAGTAGGTAAATGGTTTACAAAACAATGTATGATAGATCTAAACAAGAATATGCATAGACACCTAGGTGCCTTGGGACACTCCTCTATGTCATTAAGATTCAGCACGCATTCCGGCCTCGATGCATGACATCACTCACCTGAAAAAAAGAGTAAAAAGGATTGAGTATAAAAATACTCAGTAAGTAGCCTACTTGTAGGCTCTTCTCGCATCCTTATCCGGGTAGGTTTCCACGGTCTCATCTCAGGTTTCTAAGGAGAGCGATCTAAGCTACAACCCTCTTTTCTGCATCTTAGGAGGCTTGCCCATCTCATGCAGTGGAATGATTAGTGTACTGTGGTGAGGCACGACCTCACAAGTAAATCTAAGGGGATCCTATGGTTGGATCTAAATACGTAACTCTCTCTGAACATCATCCATGGAGGTTAGCTGACAACCCTCACACGGGACCATACATCCACTAAAATCGAGGGTTGCGATCCCTTGAGTGCCGGTCAGCTACTAAGTCATCCTACGTACGTCCCCCGCTCAGGGACGGGTTTCTACGGCTCAGGAGTCCTGTTCAGAAGACCTTCTTAGCTATCACCACTAGGTCGGGGAACTTGTCACACTTACCTGTCTGGATCTGCCTGGCTCAACGATCTTAGTACTGAAGCTCTATCTCGACGGTACGGTATCGGAGCAAAGAGGGAAGTGGAGGTTCTGGTGACACTATCCACATTGCTCAACTCTAGCGGGCTACCTGAAGTTACCATGGTGTCTTACTAGTCTTTCAAGGGCAGGCTCTTGGTGTTTTAGACCTGGATTCATTCATCTCTAAGATTCTCGTGCAGGATCTCACAAACATGTCGTGGTTTGGAATTCTAGGTTCTGAACCCGCTGGTAATCGTTTCGCGGGTCTAAGTAGTGCTTTGGATATCAGTGTTGTTCCTATTTTGAGGTCAATAACAAAGTCTACCTCTCGATTTGGTGGCAGCCCCGGAAGCTCTTCTGGAAAAACATCCTCAAATTCTCAAACCACAGGTACAGAGGATACTGTCAAACTAGACTTGCTAACTTTCGTTACACTAGCCAAAATTGCCCAGGCTCCTAATACTACAATTTTCTAGCCTTCAACGAATTGATGACCCTAGGGGTACTTCTGGATATATCCCCTTTGAATTCAAAGCTCTCTCCTATCAAGGGCCTAAAGATTATCTTTCTCGCTTCGCAATCGATGAGGGCACGATTCTCGCCCAACCAATCAATCCCTAATATCACACCAAAGTGTTGCATACACAAAACAATCAGGGATGCTACAAGTTTTTGCCGTGCAACTGTCACACTACCACCTCTAACGCTATGGGTAGCAGTCAGATACTTATTTGCAGGTGTAGACATAGTAACAGAGAATTCTAGGGGTTCTAATTCTAAGTCTAGAGATTTCACAAACCCCTTAGAAATAAAAGGGTGGGTAGCACCAGAATCAAATAATGTAAATGCTAGGTGACCAAAGATAAGTAGTGTACCTGCCACCACTATGTCAGTCTCTTCTGCTTTCCTAGCCGTGGTAGCGTGGGCCACAGCTCGGGCCTGCTGTGGGGCTCCATGGCCTCTCAAATTCTGTCCCATTGGTCTGTTTGCCTCATAGTTTCTCTTATAAGGACAGTCTGTTATGTGATGGCCTGACTTGCCACAACCAAAACAACCTCCTGTTCCAGCAAAACACTCTCCCTCGTGATATCTCCTACAATTAGGCATTCAAGTCTGTTCTACTCTGGGGCTCTACCTCGAACCTCAAATCGTCTTAGGGATTGTCTGTCAGGTCTGGAGAAATTCCCGTTAGACCTTTTTTGTTGGCTAGAGGAATTCTGAGTGGTCAATATTGGCATATTCTACTTTGCCATCTGTCGTGGCATATCCATCAGTGTTGCCCCTCTCAGGGCTACAACATAATTTGATGATGCTTGTGCCATAACTGAACCCTGAATTTCTATCTGGAGACCAGCAACAAAACGATCAATTTTCATCTTCTCATTATTGACATACTCAAGGTAGAACCTTACTAGTTTATTAAACTCAAGATTGTATTCCTCAACGGTTCTGTCCGTCTATTTCAGTTCTACGAATGCTGTCTGACACTTAGTCGGGCGACTACTGGATAATATTTATACAGGTATGCTTTCTTGAACTGATTCCAGGAAATATAACCTCCCTCTGGTGTAATAATCCTTTGTGCACCTTTCCACCAAAAATGGGCTTCACCCTTCAACATGTAAGTCCCACCGTGGACTTGATATTCTCGTGGACATTTCATGTAAATAAAGGCTGTCTCTACAGCCTCCAACTAGGTCTCAGTTGCAACTGGGTCCATCTTACCCCCATAAAAAATGGGCGGTTTATACCTTTGAAAGTCCTTCAAATAGCGGGACTCCATAGTCATACCCGGATCTCTCGTCCCTTGCACTGCGTCCTGATTTGCCACCAATGTTTGTATTAATTGAGCCATCTCTGCCTGAGTTTCCATGGTGGTTGTCATGAATGTCCGAAACTCATCCCGTGAACTAGTCTTGTTGACTGAGCAGGCACCACAGGAATCGGTGCTAGCGCTAGTGAAGCTTCTTAAAGTACCTAATCCTGAGTTTCATGAAAAGTATGTAAATGGTTTACAAAAGAATGTATGATAGATCTAGACAAGAATATGCATAGACTCCTAGACGCCCCAGGACACTCCTCTGTGACATTAAGATTCAGCACTCATTCCCGCCTCGAACCATGGCATCACTCACCTGAAAAAAAAAAAAAAAAAAAAAAGAGTAGAAAGGAATGAGTATAAAAATACTCAGTAAGCAGCCTACTTGTAGGCTCTTCTCGTATCCTTATCTTGGTAGGTATCCACGGTCTCATCTCGGGTTTCTAAGAAGAGTGATCTAAGCAGCAACCCTCTTTTCTGTATCTTAGGAGGCTTGCCCATCTCATGCAGTGGAATGATTAGTGTCCTGAGGTGAGGCGCAACCTCACACGTAAATCTGAGGGGATCGTATGGTTGGATCTGAATACGTAACTCTCTCTAAACATCATCCATGGAGGTTAGTTGACAACCCTCACACGAGACCATACATCCACTAAAATCGAGGGTTGCGATCCCTTGACTGCCGGTCAGCTACTAAGTCATCCTACGTGGTTCCACGTCCCTTGCTCAGGGACGGGTTTCTACGGCCCAAGAGTCCTGTTCAGAAGACCTCTTTAGCTATCACCATTAGGTCGGGGCACCTGTCACACTTCCCTGTCTGGATCTACCTGGCTTAACAATCTTAGTACCAGAGCTTTGTCTCGACAGTTCGATATCGAAGCAGAGAGAGAAGTTACCGTGGCAATCTGGTGACGCTATCCACACTGCTCTGCTCAACTCTATTGGGCTATCTAAAGTTACCGTGGTGTCTTACTAATCTTTCTAGGACGGACTCTTGGTGGCTTAGACCTGGATTCATTCATCTCTAAGATTCTCGTGCAGGATCTCCCAAACCTGTCGTGGTTTGGAATTCTTGATTTTGAATCCGCTTGTAATCATTTCGCGGGTCTAAATACATCTCTAAGATCCTCATGCATGCATACATTATCAGAATCTCAATCTAAACAGATTACATAATTATTCATATCTAGAAGCCATAGATTTCCTTATTTATTTCATTTTCGCGGTTTCCTTACTCATATCCTAGGTTTGGTTAGCTAAGTTTATGGGTATGATAGCATACATGCTTATCCCAAGCGGTTCCTACAAGTACTGCTCGTGGGAATCCAAATGGCTAATTACTTGGTTGACACGTGTCTAACCAAGCTCGAGTTTTCATGACAGAAAGGATTCAAAAAATTTTGAAATTTCATTGAATTTTCTTGACATGTCCTAATTCACATAATAATAGGGTAAGTATCGAAATCGGGATGAAAAATGTGCAAACGGAGATCGAATGGAAGGAAAAACAGTGACTCGCGCACTTTGGGGTATTCCTACTCATAGCTTCTATGCGCGCGTGGACATGCGCGGCTTCTCGAGTAGTCGCGGGTCAGAGGCGCCAGGTCAGAGTGGTTCACGGGCAGAGTGGTTCGTCAGTTCCGGTCGCGTACGGTTAAGGGTTGGGTCGGACGGATTCGCGTGCCTGATGCATGTCCGCTGTCGGGTGAGGACGCGTCTCACTAGTCAATGACTGCCACGTGTCGATCGCCGGTTCTGTCGTCTCCTCCGTACGCTGGCTGACGCGTGGCAACGTCTCTTCCCTCTCTCTTGTGTGTTTCCATTTTTCCAGATGTTAGCGTCTTTCGCGTTTTCAATCTATTTTCTTTCGATTTTTTTATCTTTCAATGTGTAATTTGATTCAACAAATTTTCTTCATAAACATTGTAAATCTCATATTCTACTCCTTCAAAATAATTTTCTTATATTTCTCTGATAATCACAAACCTTAATATTCGAGTTCGAATTAAAAAAAAAAACATGAATTCTTACCGAAAATCATGTTTTCTTGAAACTCCTTGAAACTCCAGTTTGAATGTAAATTTCTCTAAAAATCCAAAATTTAAAAAACTTGGAAACTCTTCAAATACAGCCCAATGCATTCAGTGGCCCAATCTCTTTCTCAATTGTCTATCTTACAAATTTATCTATCAGAGACCTATCCTCAAATAGATCCAATGGATCTCCACTGCAAATAGGACATTTAAAGAAATTGGTTCATTTGAATTTTAGTAACAACATGCTTAATGGGCCAATTTCTAGGACTTTTGTGGATCTATTCCTCAGTAATCATTCTATTGACTATCATTGGGAATGGGTATACATTGATGATCGACTTTAGTCATAAAATATTGATGGTGAATTTCCCCCTTTGTCACGTGATCATATTAGACCTAAAAGCATCGACTTTAACTACAATAATCTCATTGGCAAAATTTTAGATTCCATTTCAGATTCCTTCCTTTTATTTAGAAATATCAATTTATCGTACAACAAGCTGAAAGGCAATGTTTCTAACCAAATTCTACATCGTTTTGATGTAAGTGTTGTTTTGGGCAATCAAAAGCTTTGGGGTAGTATTCCCCCACTTCACCCCTGTGATTCACCGAATCATGGAATTTTCAAAATGATGATGGTTATGCTTCCCTCAATTTTCTTGTTCGTTCTCTGTTTTTCTTGCTTCATTCTTGTTTGTTCTCGATCAAAGAAGAGGGTCACACATGAGATAAAGTTAAATAAGCATGGAAATGTGTTTTGCCTATGGAATTATGATGGCAAGATTGCCTATGAAGAAATTATAGAAGCAACACAAGACTTGGATATTAAATATTGCATTGGCACTAGTGGGTATGGAAGTGTTTATAGAGCAAGGCCTCCAAACGGTAAGGTCGTAGCTCTAAAGAAACTCCACACCCGTGAAGCACAAGAGACAACTCTTTTCAAAAGTTTCTAAAATGAAGTCGATATGTTGAAAGTGAAAAGGCACAAGAATATTATTAAACTTCATGGATATTGTCTCCCTAAGTTTCACATGCTATGTCATACATAGATCATGATTGCATTACTCCAATCATTCATCGAGACGCTACAACTAGTAATATACTTTTGGACTCAAATCTAGAAGATTTTCTATTTGATTTTGGTATCTCAAGATTACTTGATCTTAAATCATCTTATCATACCACTGTTGGCAGAACTTGTGGATATATAGCTCCCGGTGAGAACATATTATAGTAATGATTAATAATCCAGAATTAGCATACACCGTGGTCATAACAGAAAAATGTGATGTCTACAGCTTTGGAGTGGTGGCATTGGAAGTAATAATAGGAAAGCATCATGGAGAATTATTAACATACTTGTGGTCAAAATCTTCTCCACATATATTCATCAATTATTTTTTAGACTCACAACTAAATCTCCTTTACTCCAAATTGGAGTGGCACAAAGTATACTTCTCACATTAACATCGGTTTTTGCATGTCTCCACCCAAATCCAAAAGACCGACCTACAATGCAACATTTGACTCGAGAATTCAACATTCAAAGGCCCTATCAGGTTGAAATCGTATTTAACGAGATTACAATTGAACAACTTTTAAGGCAAGAAATATATCACGTACCTAAGATTTAGAAATTATTAATTTAGACTATGCATATTCTTGTGTTCATTACGTGTTGTAGTAATTTTAAAGCTATTGTTTGGATCCCAACACAAAAACATCTAAAATAAAAATATAAGGACATCTAAAATAAAAGAATTTGAATGACACGACATGAATGATAATGTCTATATTTATATCCTAACTTTTCCATCGTGACATAATAAAACACATTTATTTTCTATGTTCTTCGACCTATTTTTTCAGAAAAAATCATAACTATGCATAAAAATCTACCTATTTTTTTTTAAAAATTACAAAAATTAATATTCGAATTCCATGTATGGATAGATCAATTTTCCACCTTAAAACTGCATGTAATAGTATACATAAACCGTCTAAGTAAAAAAAAAAAAAAAATTAGAGTTGTTATTAAAGAAAGAAGTTAAATATAGATTTGGAAGGGTTGCCTTTGATATCATAATACAATTAAATGATTTTTTCCATAATCTAAGATTTCATATAAATAATAGATATTTCCTAATTTTCTATCCTATCTTATGCACATTCTCTCTTCAATCCACATCCCACTGTTTAATTGAAAAGGAAATATCAAGCGCTCAAAGTTTCATCCGTCCCAAGCGACGTAGTCTGAACATACATCTAGGGCTTCATGTGTTCCTTGCGATATAGTCTAAAACCCACACCCAAAGGAGGAGAAGAAATGTCGTGATGGAGAGAGAAGGAGAACCAATGGTGAATTGCATAATCGCCTTTAGAAATCGTATAATGAACCACTAGGAGAAGCACACATTGAACACGAGATATGCTTTAGGTGTTGCTGATCATCAAACTACTTCAGTAAGACTGGCTTGTTCAGTTCACTTAAACCAACTAGTCCAATTCAATTGGATCCATCTAACTTAAAGTTTCAAAAATGGTTATTTTATTAGGTTCGATTATCCTTCCTTGTTTTAAATAAAATTATATTGAATAAAATTATATAGAATGTTTTTTCATTAGAATTTTTCAAACATAAAAAAATAATTATTTTAAAAAGAAATAGAAACAAATTAACAAATTATCTAATTGGATAAGAACATGTTCAAACCAATAAAATTGGTGAATGCTCGAATATTCATATCTTATCCTATTTAGTAAGAACATATTCTCTCATTTTTATATCTCTATAAAAGACCAAATCATTTTAAGAATAGATTAAGTGTTATTTTAAAATGAATAAAATATTTTTTGAGATGGTTAAAGAAAGTCTATTTTCTTTTACATATTTTTATCCTATTTAGTAAAAATTTAAGGGCGTCATTAGATTATTTATATTTTTTTATTGAAAATTGTTTTAACAAATCAATAATTTCAATGAATAAATAAGCTGCTACAATTTTTGGACAATCCTAGAATTTTTTTAAGTTGGTTGCATCCATTTTTATTTACCTTCATGTCTGGTTTATTGGTAAAATATTTATGTTTAGACAATTTTAAAGTGGGAGATTCGAGCTATTCACCATTGCAATTTGAATATAATTAAAATTAATTGTGTAGTTTAAGAGAGACAGATAACTAAGCATTGATATATGCAATAATGCAAGAGAATGGTCCGGATCTCTCTAACAAAATGGGTCCAAAAAAATAAAAAAATAAATGTGTTTTACTAAGTCATGACCTGAAGGTTTGCTCCCAAAGATAGAGACATTACATTGGAAGACAATGAATATCCAAACTTACACAAGTCAGACTTAGTAAAACACATTTATTTTCAATTTTTTTAGAACAATTTATTAGAAAAGTAGTCTATTCATTTCTCTTAAATTGCAAACTTTAATATTCAAATCTTATTTATGAATAGATCAATATTTAACCTTAAGACTACAGTTCATCAAGAAAGCTCCGATTTTTATTTAACTCAAAATTAAAGATTTTTTTTTTCCTAATCTAATATTTCATATTAATAGTAAATATTTCCTAATTTTCTATCTTGTCTTACAAGCATTCTCTCTTCAAGCCACATCGGGCTATTTAATTGAAAAACAACAATTCAACTATAAATCTACTTTCAAGTCATTAAATATTTGAAAGAAAATTCGACCCAAACCTCACGTCTAATTTATATAATACAAAAATCAAAACCAATAAAAAAAATAATAATGCTAAGGATATGTTTTTGAGATTAGCAGTTTCTGTCTCTTCGTATGATTGGGTTAAACTCGTTTAAAATGGCATTTCCACTAAATCAATACTCATGGCAATTTCTCTTTATCTTCTTGTTCTCATTCTCGTTTTCGATGATGATGATGAGAGACTAACAAAAGCGACTAACTAGGAGATCTAGAGAACTTCAAATATTTCAAGGACCGGAGGTACAACCAAGAACTAAGAAAGTAGAATCAGAAAACCTAGGATTTAGCCTAAGAAGAGACTATACGGGAGAAGGAATCCCCAAAAGAGAATAAAATATTGAATGTATGAACAACTAGCAAGACTTAATAACAAAATATAAACTACCAGCAAGCTACTTACTAAGTATATTTTATATACTCATTTCTACTCCTTCAACTTTCTTTTCAGGTGGAGTTTGACGTAGCAGTCGACGTGGAGGCACACGTGGGTTGTTGGCTATAGAAAGTACCATCACATTTCAGTCTAGAGTTCCTTTATACTTACATTTAAATACTATATTTCATGTATTTTAAATGGTCGATCTTGTAGGGGTGCATTTAGTGGTCTTTTCTTGTTTTTTTATAAAAGTAAAAGTTTTCATTATTATTTTAATCAAATTTCAAAGTGCATGCACGTTTTTAAATGTTATAAATTTCACACATTTTTTTTCTTATTTCTACGTCAGTGAGTAACAGTTCATAACTCGAGTCCCTAAAAAAGTGGGTCGTTACAGATATGCTTTTATATGCCAGTTATGTTATGTTATGCTATATGATACACCAAATTATGTTATGGTATAAATGAAATGCTATGGTATGTAGCAATAATATGCTAAAATATGCTATGACATCATACTATGATATGTCATGATATGTTTTGAAATAAGGAAATCTACGGTGCAAGCCTCTCTATGTCATGTCATGAAGGCTATGCTATGTATGAAATAATTTATAAGAATTATGAAGGTATAATTATCGAATTTAACATGTCATGAAAGAATGGAGATTTGCCTTACATCATTTATTATGCCTTGATGGAAAGTATGGGGACCTTATGCATAATTATGTGTTCACGTGTATCAAGATACTTCCCCATCATGATGAGTACTAACGCGTACATTATGAGAAAGATTATAATGTTTATGTTCGCTATAATTATACGACGTCCACTATTCCCTCGGGGTGTCTGGCAACAGCCCGCAAGCAAGTGCTAGCCTGACCAACAAGTTCAGGGAGTGTGCAAACTCGTCTGGTGGGTCCATGTTCGCATGTATGGATCATGTATAAAGAAGTACTACACATCCAATACAAATATGTTAAAACCAATAATATTCATGGACGTTGAATCTCTATATCTTGTCCAACATATTCTCTCACTTTTACATTCGGTAAGTCTCGTTAGAAAAAGACCAAATTAATTAAAGAATGGGTTAAGTGTTATTTCGAAACGGTTAAAATGATATTTGTGGTGTTTAAAATCAATCTCTCTAAATAATTTTAATGTTTTCATCTTACATCCTTATTGTAAGATGAATAATTTTAAGTTATTATTCATCTTATATTCTTTTTACATTTTTCTTTGCTATTTATTAAACCTTATTTTACCGACACTTGATATTATAGAAAAACATATACATTTTAGTCTGATATATGTCTCAATTTATGTCATAAATGAATTTTTTTTTTTTCTTCAAGGACAATGTTTGAATTTTAAACATAAAAAAATAATTATTTTAAAAATAAATAATAAAAAAAAAGCTAACAAATTATCTTATTCGATACAAACATGTTCAAACCAATAATATTGGTGAATACTGAAATACTCATATCTTGTCGAACACGTTCTCTCACTTTTAATATCTAATTAAAAAAAGACCAAATCATTTTAAGAATAGATTAAGTATTATTTCAAAATGAATAAAAACATATTATTTTAAAATGGTTAAAGAAAGTCTATTTTCCTTACCAATTTAGTGAGATGTCATTAGATTATTTATTTTTATTTATTTCTTGAAAATGGTTTAAGAAATCATTAATTTCAATAGATAAATAAATCGTTAGAATTTCTGAACATCTAGAATTTTTTTTATTTGGTGGCATCAATTATCTTTCACCTTAGCATCTGTTTTATTGGTTAAATATTTGGGTTGGTACAATTTTAAAGTGGGAGATCAAGCTTTTCTATCTGATTTTGGTATCTCGAGATTACTTGAGATTACTTCATCTTGAATCATCCTATCATACCACTATTGGTAGCATTTGTGGATATATATCTCCCGGTGAGCCCATATTAGAGTAATGATCAATGAATTGTTATTTTATTTCTTAAAATCATTACTTTTAATTCTTGTTCTTTTCTAATTCAGAATTAGCATACACCATGGTCATAACAGAAAAATGTGACGTCTACACCTTTAGAGTTGTGGCATTAGAAGTAATAATGGGAAAGCATCCTGTAGAACTAACTTACTTGTGGTTTAAGTCTACTCCACGTATACTCATCAATGATTTGTTAGACTCACAACTCAAATATCCTTTACTCCAAATTGGATTGGCACAAAGTATACTTCTCACATTAACATTGGCCTTTGCATCTGTCATTCCAAATCCAAAAGCCCGGCCTACGATGCAATAATTGACTCGAGAATTCAATATTCAGAGGCCCTATTAAGTTGAACTCGTATTTAACGAAATTACAATTGAACAATTTTTATGGCAAGAGATATTCTATAATAATTTAAACGGTAATTTCTCTTCATTTATGTGTATGTGATACAATAACTTTGAAGGGATTGTATGGATCCCAACACAGGGATACCTCAATCCTATTTCAAGAAATAAAGGAACTTAGCTAATAAAATTCCACAACATTTCAAATACTAGACCTTGACAGACTATATCGTGTAGAATTTGAGGGTAAGTGTCGAATTCCTATCTACTGTCCATTTTCTTTCAAATTGAGAATTCCTTTAGCTTTAGAGGATCATGTTGAGTAACTTTGATGAAGGAATCGAGAGCTAAAACATGTGTAATGTTAAAGCTTCGTGAAAAATTATATTTGTTTTACTTCACAAAAAAGTTTCCCGTCTTTTTAGAGTCATAGATTCACCCGGTCCTTACAAACCTAGAGCTTGTCATGAAATAGCAACCTGATTGCTTAGAAGCAAGTACTAACCTTTGAGTTCTTCTTGAGTAAGGGTAGCCTTCTAATTGCTTAAAAATCAAGAATGAACCCCAAGCATAACATAAACTTATAACACCTCTGTCATGGTACTTAATAACCTTCAAGGTCTTAAAAGAATTCAATCGAGTGCATAATTCTTGAAGTTAGATAGGAGCATTCTAGTCCATTTTTATACATCTTGAACATTTCATAATAACATGCATAGTATCATAAGGTTATAACGTATCTCTTAAAGATTATAGAAGAATCTTGAATCTTGATTAGGAGTCATTGGGTGTAACTTTGTCTTTTCCCATAATTCTTAACTTATCCCCTTAATATGTTCTATAACCTTTGTGATCTGGTATAGTCCTTCTCAAGATCATAGTTAAGTCTCTTATAACTTCGAGAAATTCTTAAGTCTCTTATAACTTCGAGAAATTCTTATGGTCTTGCTTCGAGAAATTCTTATGGTCTTGAAAACTTTTGACGAGAAATTCTTATGGTCTTGAAAACTTTTGAAGGTCCTTATTAGAGGTATTTTGGTCTTTTTATCACATTTTCTGGGTTTAGGTTCTTAAACTCTTCCAAACATGATGAATCTTGGTGTAAACCTTTATGTTATTTGGGTTCTTAAACTCTTCCAAACACGATGAAACTTGGTGTAAACCTTTATGTTATTTGGGTTCTTAAACTCTTCCAAACACGATGAAACTTGGTGTAAACCTTTATGTTAGTTGGAGGGGGTTTGAGTCTTGAAATATCTTAAAGATCTCTTGTAACGGCCCAGATCTACTACTAGTAGATATTGTCCTCTTTGGGCTTTCCTTTTCAGGCTTCACTCAAGGCTTTAAAACACGTCTACTAAGAGAAGGTTTCCACACCCTTATAAATGGTGGTTTGTTCTCCTCCCCCAGCCAATGTGGGACATCACAAATGTAACTATTTAGATTTTTCATTTTTGCTTTATTTGGTTAAGATTTTATTTTTATTTTTATAAATGACAAGATATTATGTTATCCGCAGAAAAAGGTGCAATTTTCAACAAGGAAGTTATTACCTTAATCGAAATTGTAACAGTTCGAGTTTCTGGAATAAAATCAAATCAAATAAAAATAAAATAAATAACTAAATATAATCTCCCCGGAAATCGAAGGATTTCCTGTGAGACTTTTATTACTTAATAGAAACATTCTTATTTCTCCAAGTTTCCTTATCCTAAAACCCTAGAATGCCTTATTCGGAAATGTCTTGAGATTATTTTTATATTCCTATGTCCAACCTTTTACATACCTTGAAAACGATCTTCTCTTCAAACTTTCTTTCGGAACGTTGGGGTTGCTCTTCGGAGGAAGAATCGAGTGAAAGTAACGTATTGATGTCGGGATCATTGTGTCAAAGAAGGTTGACCATCGAAAATCGGTGTTGAGGACGTTGTGGGATTGTCGGCGCGTCACCGGAATTGGGGAGGCGGAAACTAGGGTTTCGTCGCTTGTCGAGTAAGGAATGCAAGGTTTTTGGAATCGGGTCGAGCTGCAGACGCACGCCCAACAGCTTCGGCAGCTTCGCACGCGTACATAGTGCGGCTTGGCTCGCACATGTACAAAATCGACTCGGTTCCGTCAATTCCCGCAGCTCGGCTTGGCGGCTTAGTTGGTCAGCTCGGCAGCTCAGCTTATTGGCTCAGTATCTCTATAATATATCGATTCCAAGGCTTTCAGCCCTTCCGAAACCGCTTCTGCCCTTAGTTTTACCATTCGAGGTCAGTATGATTCCTAACCGTTAAAGACAGATTGGGTCGGGAGTTTATTTTGATGAATAACATGAGATGTAGCTAGGGTTTATGAAAGGTTCCTAAGTTTTTATTTGGTTATTATAGGACGTATTTAACCGTTGGGACTAACTTGTTGTGAGTGACTTCAACCAAGGCCATCGAGGTAAGTGACCTTACTGTTGAAGTTAGTTTACTACGTGTTGTATGATGGTGCGTGCCCTATGGCCCCTGCATGCACCATGTTTTCTTATGTGACGTGACTATATGATGTATGAATTATGTGACTGTCTATGCTATAAAACGTAATGGGTTATGTTGACTGTTTATGTTATGTGAAATTATGAATGATATGTTAGTAATATATGCCATGAAAATGTTGATCGATGCCATGGATACACGTAGTATTATCAAGTCATGTCATGAGATGTTTATGCAACTGGATGTACTTCCATGTTATGTAATATGTCCTATAATGTAAGTCAGGTGAGATGCCACGTAATGTAAAAAACGTATATGCGATGTTAGCAATGCTTATGTAATGCCATGTTAGATATGTTAAGGGACCTCATGCATATATGTATGTCACGTGCATCGGGATTCTTCCCCTTTATGATACGAAGGAATGAATTACGATATTTATGTTCGCCATGATATCATGTGGGCCCTTTTCTGTTCTGTGGTGTCCGACGACATGTAACACGTTGTGCTCGACCAAGCCAGGCCCAAGGGGTATGTATACAAGCCCGCCTAGTGGGTCCATGTACGCGTACATGGGCCGTGTGTAAAGGAGTACCACACATCCAACCCTACCTAGAATAGGAAAGCGCCCAAGGCCATGTAAAGTTTACGAAAAGTTAGGTCCCATTCCTATGTTGCATGTGTTTGCATTCCTAACCCCAACAGTGGGTTGACTTATTGAGTATTTTACGCATTCCTAACCCAACAGTGGGGTGACTTACTGAGTATTTCATAAAATACTCAAGCCACGTGCTAACTACATTTTTCAGGTAAAGGCAAGGCACCAATGTACAGTTGACGGCGTGCTACCTACATTTTTTCAGGTAAAGACAAGACGCCAATGTACGGTTGACGGCGGAGCTAAGGACACCATGGAAGTTGGAGTGGGGATATTTTTAGGAGTTTACGTTTATTTGACTGTTTCAAGTTAAAGCATTGAATATTGTTATTTAGATTTATTTTGAATTCAGTTACTAAAGGTTTTATTTTCAAAGATAGGTTTGTTTTGGATTTATGAATCTTCGTGAAGGACTTTGTTGTGTTTTTCCAAGGTTATTTATGATGAACTTCCGCGTAATGAATTATGTATGCATGGGTGACGTCACTAATTAGGTTTAGAAAATTAGGGGCGTTACAACAATCCACCACCCTTCGGGGCCCAGTGTCCTCGCTGGCACTCTTTCTTTCCTCCAATCGATGTAGAACCACCCCCAAATCTACCCCCCTTTGGGGCCCAGTGTCACGGTCATGCCTGTCCAGGGCCTGTTGCCCATGGCCGCATGCCCATGACAAGCCAAACCCTTGTCATGTCTTTTCATTCTAGTGTTTTTCCCTTTGTAATTCTAGAGCGTATGACACCTCAAGAAAATCATGTCTAGGCCTGCCAGAACTAAAATGGCCCAGAATGTACTATAGGGGGATATGACTAGTTGTCAACTTCTCCCTACCCAAGGTTATATATGCTAAGCCGTTGTTATCTTTCTCTTGCTTGCTTATATAACGTCTCTTTCTAAAATCTCTCTTTCAAAAATCTCCCTCTCTCCTCGTTTTCTAAAACCTTCTTTTAAAACCGAGGCTAGAGGCTCGACCGTACGTCGCTTGGCCGTAGGCGACGCAAGAACAAATTGGCTGAACTCACTTGTCGCTGGAAAGTGAGTGCCGCACAATCGCTAGTCCGCTGCCTTCGAAAGTGCGATTGTGTCAAGTGGTATCAGAGCTTTGTTAGCTCCGTAACGTCATACAGACCGAGATCATGTCGACGACAAAGTCGACACCCAAAGCACAAGCCGATCGGCTTACGCTAATAGAGGAGGAAATGCTGTTCCTCAAGGAAGTCCCTGACACCCTCCGTTTCCTAGAAACGCGGGTGACCGAACTGAGTGAGAAAGTCGTCCAAGTCGACGCAATGGGCAACCGCCTAGACGGGTTGCCAATCGCAGAACTGTTGTTTCGAGTGACCTCGCTCGAAGAAAGAGTTGCTCCTACGAGCAGCCCAAAACCGTCTGATAGTCCGGATAGCTCTGTCGCACACAAAGAGGGACGTGGCGAAGAGTTCGACGTACTACAAAACACAATGATGAGTTTGTTCAATGGATTGGCTGATGAATTCAGATCAACAGTCGACGACCTCCAAGAAAGGATGGCCGCCATGAGCACTCGAATTGAAGTTACCATGAAAGCCGTGGAAGGTGTCACGGCTGGACAAACTAATGCAGGATCCAACAAACTAAGGTTCCCAGACCCTAGAGCCTTCAAAGGGAATCGGGACGCCAAAGAGTTGGAGAACTTCATCTTTGACGTCGAACAGTACTTTAAAGCCACAACGGCTTGTACTGACGACAAGAAGGTGACTGTAGCTGCGATGTATCTCGTAGACGACGCCAAACTATGGTGGCGTACGAAGGTGCAAGACATCGAGGATGGATTGTGCACCATCGACTCATGGGAGGACCTCAAGAGAGAGTTGAGGGAACAATTCCTCCCCGAAAACGCAGGACACATAGCAATGGAGAAAATAGTAGCCCTGAAACACACTGGAAACATACGGGACTACGTCAGACAATTCTCAACCCTGATGCTGGATATCAGGGGTACAGCAGAGAAGGACAAGGTGTTCTTCTTTATAAATGGTCTACAACCGTGGGCCAAAACAAAGATACATGAGAACAGGGTCCAAACCCTAGCTGCCGCAATGGCCTGCGCCGAGAGACTCGTGGACTGTGGGAACGAAGCAGGATCCCAAAGAAGAGCGACACCAGCCCCAAACAATGGGGGCAAACCCTACCGACCACCAGGCCATCGAAATGGAAGCCCCAACAGATCGAATGGATGGACGAATAGACCCCCTCAGAACAATCAAGCGGGGACATCTCGAGGGCCTTACCACCAAAAGAACCACCCGACGACGCCTTTGCAATGCATGCTATGTAAAGGCCCCCACAAGGTATCCTACTGTCCTCATCGGGCCTCTCTCACTGCACTCCAAGTGTCCATTCAAGAGAGCAATGAGGCAAGGGTCGAGACTTTGCTAGACAAGAAAGAAGATCACGACAATCCCCGAATGGGCGCGCTTAAATTCTTGTCAGCCCTCCAACGGAAAGTTGAACCGAAGGAGATAATAGAGAAAGGGCTTATGTTCGTAGATGCCACCATAAACTCTCGACTGAGCAAGAGCACTCTGATAGACTCTGGAGCAACCCACAACTTCATTGCTGATCAAGAAGCCAGAAGATTGGGACTCACCATAGGAAAAGACCCGGGGAAAATGAAAGCTGTCAACTCCGAGGCCTTGCCTATCGTGGGAGTTTCCAAAGGAGTCCCCTTCAAAATAGGGGATTGGACTGGAGAGCTAGACCTTGTCGTGGTTCGCATGGACGACTTCGATGTGGTACTTGGGATGGAGTTCCTCCTAGAACACAAGGTCATCCCTATGCCATTGGCAAAATGCTTGGTGGTCACCGACCGTAACCCCACAGTAATACCTGCAAGCATCAAGCAACCAGGTAATCTTCGGATGATCTCGGCCATGCAACTGAAAAGGGGACTCGCACGAGAGGAACCTACCTTCATGGCCATACCACTGATAGAAGAGGCAACCACCGAGGAGACTATCCCAGAGGAAATCAAGGATGTATTAGACAGCTATACCGACATAATGCCAGAGAGTCTGCCACAAACACTACCACCTCGTCGAGGCATTGACCACGAAATCGAACTCCTCCCCGGGGTTAAACCGCCCGCAAAGAATGCATACCGGATGGCTCCGCCCGAGCTAGCCGAATTGAGAAAACAACTAGACGAGTTGTTGAAGGCGGGATTCATTCGCCCGGCAAAGGCCCCTTATGGAGCCCCCGTACTGTTCCAGAAGAAGAAGGACGGGACGTTGCGTCTATGCATAGACTATAGAGCCTTAAACAAGGTGACAGTACGCAACAAATATCCTCTGCCGATAATATCCGACTTGTTCGACCAACTTCACGGGGCCAAGTACTTCACGAAATTGGACTTACGATCGGGATATTATCAAGTACGTATTGCCGAAGGGGACGAACCCAAGACGACGTGCGTAACAAGATATGAGGCCTTCGAATTCCTAGTAATGCCCTTTGGCTTGACAAACGCCCCAGCTACGTTCTGCACGTTAATGAACCAGGTTTTCTACGAATACCTGGATCAGTTCGTCATAGTATACCTCGACGACATTGTTGTTTACAGCACAACCCTCGAGGAACACAAAGTGCACTTGAAGTTAGTGTTTGACAAGCTCCGACAGAACCAGCTGTATGTGAAGAAGGAGAAATGTGCGTTCGCACAAACATGCATCCACTTCCTTGGACATGTCGTCAGATGTGGGCAAATCAGTATGGATAGCGACAAGATAAAAGCTATCCAAGAATGGAAGGTTCCTACTTCCGTATCTGAGTTGAGGTCCTTCTTAGGACTAGCCAACTACTATAGGTGGTTCGTCGAAGGGTTTTCAGGACGAGCCGCCCCATTGACAGAGCTGTTGAAGAAAGACCACCCTTGGTCGTGGTCGAATGATTGTCAAATGGCCTTTGAAAATCTGAAAACAACCATGACGAAGGGTCCTGTCCTCGGGTTGGTTGACGTCACAAAGCCATTTGAAGTAGAAACCGATGCTTCCGACTTTGCTCTCGGTGGGGTCCTTATTCAAGAAGGCCACCCCATCGCTTACGAAAGTCGAAAGCTCAATGATGCCGAACGAAGATACACTGTCTCCGAGAAAGAAATGCTGGCTGTAGTCCATTGCCTTCGAGTCTGGAGACAGTATCTCTTAGGATCGCAGTTCGTAGTGAAGACGGATAACAGCGCCACTTGCCACTTCTTTGATCAACCAAAATTAACAGCAAAACAAGCCCGGTGGCAGGAGTCGTTGGCTGAATTCGACTTCAAGTTCGAACACAAAGCGGGAAAGAGTAATCAAGCAGCCGACGCGCTGAGTCGGAAGGGCGAACATGCGGCCCTGTGCATGTTAGCTCATATTCATTCAAGTAAGATCGACGGATCGATGCGCGACATCATCAAAGAACATTTACACAAAGACCCATCGGCCAAAGCCGTTGTCGAACTAGCTAAGGCTGGAAAGACACGGCAGTTTTGGGTTGAGGGGGACCTCCTGATAACCAAAGGAAACAGATTATACGTCCCAAGAACGGGGGAACTGAGGAAGAAGCTCATTCAAGAATGTCACGACACCTTATGGGCCGGACACCCGGGATGGCAGAGAACATACGCCCTAATAAAGAAGGGGTACTTCTGGCCAAACATGCGAGACGACATCATGCAATATACCAAGACGTGCCTCATCTGCCAACAGGATAAGGTCGAGAAAGCCAAAGTCTCTGGACTCTTGGAACCTCTACCTGTGCCAACAAGACCCTGGGAAAGTGTATCTCTGGACTTCATAACACACCTCCCAAAGGTCGGGGAATATGACGCCATCTTGGTCATTGTGGACCGGTTCTCAAAATATGCGACGTTCATCCCCACTCCCAAATTATGTTCGGCGGAACTCACAGCCCAACTGTTTTTCAAACACGTTGTAAAGTTATGGGGCATTCCGTCGAGTATCATCAGTGATAGGGATGGCAGATTCATTGGGACATTCTGGACTGAGTTATTCGCTTTCTTGGGAACAACCCTGAACATCTCCTCGAGTTATCACCCTCAAACCGATGGACAGACAGAACGGTTCAACTGCTTGCTCGAAGAATACTTACGTCACTTCGTCGACGCTCGCCAAAAGAACTGGATACAATTGTTAGATGTCGCCCAATTTTGCTTCAATTGTCAAAGAAGCTCGTCTACAGGGAAGAGTCCCTTTGAAATTGTAAGTGGACGACAACCGGCCTTACCCCATATTATTGATCATTCTTATGCAGGAAAAAACCCTCAAGCTCACAACTTTACAAGAGAATGGAAGCAGACGACAGATATAGCCCGAGCATATCTAGAGAAGGCTTCCAAGCATATGAAGAAATGGGCGGACAAGAAGCGTCGCCCCCTTCATTTCCGTGCAGGAGATCAAGTCCTTATCAAGCTGAGACCTGAACAGATCAGATTTCGTAGCCGAAAGGACCAGAGATTAGTTCGTAAATACGAAGGCCCGGTTGAAGTCCTTAAAAAGATTGGGGCTACCTCCTACCGAGTTGCACTCCCCGCATGGATGAAAATTCACCCCGTCATTCATGTGAGTAACTTGAAGCCCTATCACCCTGATCCAGACGACGACCATCGAAATACAACCACAAGACCGAGCATCGATCTGAAACAAAAAGAACCAAAGGAAGTGGAAGAGATCCTAGCCGACAGGGTTAGGAAGATAGGAAGACCTGTACGGACGATTCGTGAATTCCTTGTCAAATGGAAGAATCTCCCTACAGAGGAAACAAGCTGGGAACGCGCCGAAGATCTGAACTCCGCCGCCACCCACATCGCAAGGTATGAAAGTAGTCGGTTGACAGGGACGTCAACCAATTAGGTGGGGGAGGATGTCACGGTCATGCCTGTCCAGGGCCTGTTGCCCATGGCCGCATGCCCATGACAAGCCAAACCCTTGTCATGTCTTTTCATTCTAGTGTTTTTCCCTTTGTAATTCTAGAGCGTATGACACCTCAAGAAAATCATGTCTAGGCCTGCCAGAACTAAAATGGCCCAGAATGTACTATAGGGGGATATGACTAGTTGTCAACTTCTCCCTACCCAAGGTTATATATGCTAAGCCGTTGTTATCTTTCTCTTGCTTGCTTATATAACGTCTCTTTCTAAAATCTCTCTTTCAAAAATCTCCCTCTCTCCTCGTTTTCTAAAACCTTCTTTTAAAACCGAGGCTAGAGGCTCGACCGTACGTCGCTTGGCCGTAGGCGACGCAAGAACAAATTGGCTGAACTCACTTGTCGCTGGAAAGTGAGTGCCGCACAATCGCTAGTCCGCTGCCTTCGAAAGTGCGATTGTGTCACCCAGCATCCTTACTGACACACCGCGGGTTTGAATGCATGGGTGACGTCACTAATTAGGTTTAGAAAATTAGGGGCGTTACAACAATCCACCCCCCTTCGGGGCCCAGTGTCCTCGCTGGCACTCTTTCCTTTCTCCAATCGATGTGGGACTGTCCCCAAATCCACCCCCCTTTCGGTGTCCTCGCTACACTCTTTCCTTTCTCCAATCGATGTGGGCCGTTCCAAATCCACCCCCCTTTCAGGCCCAGCGTCCTTACTGACACACCGCGGGTTTGAGTCTTGAAATATCTTAAAGATCTCTTGTAACGGCCTAGATCCACCACTAGCAGATATTGTCCTCTTTGGGCTTCCCCTTCCGGGCTTCCCCTCAAGGCTTTAAAACGCATCTACTAAGGGAAGGTTTCCACACCCTTATAAATGGTGGTTTGTTCTCCTCCCCAGCCAATATGGGACATCACAATTCACCCCCCTTCGGGGCCCAACGACCTCTCTGGCACTCTTTCCTTCCTCTAATCGATGTGGACCGCCCCCAAATCCACCCTCCTTTGGGGCCCAGCATCCTTACTAACACACCATCTCGTGTCTACCCCCTTCTGGGAACAGGGAGAAGGCTGGCACATCATCCGGTGTCTGGCTCTGATACCATTTGGAAAATAACTATCCTATGCATGTTCCACTTTGATGTCCCACATTGGTTGGGAAGGAGAACAAACCACCATTTATAAGGGTGTGGAAACCTTCCCCTAGTAGTCGCATTTTAAAGCCTTGAGGGGAAGCCTGAAAGGGAAAGCCCAATGAGGACAATATCTGCTAACGGTGGATCTGGGCCGTTACATATCTAGGGTATTTAAGTTATTTAAACTTTTAGTTCTTGGTTTAGTGTCTAAACGTGCTTAGATGACTTTAAAACTTTACATGATCTTTAAAGATTATAAAATAATATCTCTTATAAACTTTCATCACATTAATATCTCTTATAAACTTTCATCACATTTGGAGATCATTTGGATCATGAAGGAGGTAGTTTACCATAGGGTCATTATAGTTATTTTGCTTAGTTGCTTAGTGTAGCTATTTATCCTTATCCAATGACCATCAAAGTTTATATATCACCTTAACATGTCATATTTTTCCTAGCATTAAAATTTCATGGACAACAAAATTCATTCATTAGATTATTTTAACGTTACTAAAATTCTAAGCAAAATGTTTGGGGAAAGGCCTAACTCACGGTCCTTGGGTCATTTATTCTATATTCCTTTAAATCATATTTAACCTAAGATTCATATTGAGTTCCAAGCAATTCCTATAAGTATTTCTTAAGAAAAATCTAAGATGGCTACTTACCTCATCGTTGACATTTGAGTCCTCAATTCTCAAGCTTTCGATATCCAAATGACTTCAAATATTCTTTGCTGGATCCATCTTTGAGTCTAGTTTCTGGAAGTATCTCGATGCACATGAAACACATAAATGAATGAGATCTTTATGGCTTTAAACCATAACATATAATAAAAAACAGTTTGTGCTTTGAGGATGGAATGAACTTTGTTGGTTGAGTGGAGTTACGGTAAACAAATCTATAAAGGAAGGACAATCGATCGCACTTGGCGCGGAACAGGCCGAGAAATCTGAGCAACTACTCCCCTAAGTGCTGATCACTAGCGGATCCAAGGCCCCGACAAGAAGTCAGTCAAACTGTGAGAACTAAAAGAATGTGTCATTCATGTCAAAATACGCATATGAGTTGTGTATGCATAATACTAGCCATGGCTTTCATCATACATCATCATCAATATAGTATATATCTATAACATGGTTTCACATGACATGGTGTATCATTTCACAACATTCATAGCATCGCATAATAGGACACCGCATAACATACATAACATAGCATCATAGGTCAGCACATCACATACATAGCATAACATCACATTCCTAGTTATGACACATGCAGGCATTTGTCATCTTACATCAGACAATTCTTCTAACCAACCAATAATAGAGTCACTTAGTTGTTTGGTCTTGTCCAAGTTCCTAAATATTCTTAAAGTTGGTCTGTAATTGTATTTCAACATCCAATTAAACCTATATGAACCCATGACACAATAATATAATACATTTACAAACTCTTAGTGAAAAGAACACTCCCAACTCTCAGCCAAAAGTATTGAATACCCTCTTCTCCACAAGATCGTTTTTGGATAGAGTAAGAGAACAAGGTCTAACCGTCTCCATTTCCACATCATGTGATTGTCCTACACTGCCCTCTATGTAACACACCAACATGAGTTTCGAGAATATAGATCTCAATGTTTAGACTCTTCGGTTCCTCTATCTCGATCACTCTCTATTTCTCTTCTCTATGTACAAGTGTGTTCTATGTGTTGAAGGAGTGAAGAGAGGGATTTAAATATGGGAGGTTGTGGGTGGTTTTCCTTGCGTGATCTCCAATGGATCGCGATCGAGCGAGATTTGAAAACTTTTTTTTCTTTTTTTTTTTTTTCCTTCCTTAAATAACTCCCGGTACAAAATGAATTATGTTTATTTAAGTGAAAAAAATTTACTTCCTATTTTACTTTGTCTATTTTGTTTTCAAGTCCGTCATAACCAATAAAAATCAGGTCGTGACAATAGATGACGACAAAGATAAATAGATCAAAGTCATGATCAAAATAGAGTTCATTTACCCATCTTAACGTGCACTTGTAGATCTTCATTATAGGGTTAAAAGTCCTAAGATAGAAATGAATTTACAAAAGAGGAGTATGTGTAGAAAAGAAAATACAGACCTTTAAAATAAGACTAGTAAGAGAAGTAAAATATGAGTAAACTTTCTCTGGTTGACACTCGAGAGCCTATTAGTATTGTCTAATTTTATTTTTGCATATATTTAATATGTCAAATTAATATTTTAAATTCTTTTCTAAAAAACAAAATCTTAAAGTATGTATCCACACAAACCATCCACATCAAAATAATTGCAAAAGAGGCTAAAGTTCTTTGAATCAAAGGTTTGATAGAAGTAATATTATTTTCAAAAAATTGTAATGACTTTGTGGAGACAAGAAAATTAAAAGGACTGAGTGGATTTGTCAAATATTTTATGCGGAAGACATATTATTTGTTGTGACATCTTAGTATTAACTTCCTTTTACACATGATGTGTTAACCAAATGTATTGACAAATTATTAAGATTTTGCTTAATGCTAAATAAAATCAAAATTAATTTTAATGTTTCTATTGCTTGAATTATATGTACACAACCTAACGGGTTTTAATCCATATATTGACAAACAATTTTCATCCATGTATATGTTCGTTAGTTAAAATATGTTCGAGATATTTTTACTCGTGCTCAGTTGCTCGATATAAAATCAGTCCACACCCGATGGTTGTTTCTCAACACCTAAATGTTGATGGTTCTCCGGTCTCTCATCCTACTCTCTCTATCGATCTTTTGTTGGTGTCATTTAGTCCTTGATAACATATAAGAAGAGATAATAAGAAGAGAAATTTAATTCTATATGAAAAGAAATATTAACTAACATAATAAAACATAAAAATTTAACATTTTATAAAACAAATTGCATTTGCCAACAAGAATAAATAAAAACAAAAAGCAACGAAAAGAAAATAGAAAATAATGATAGATAAGGATTTGATTGTGAGGTTTAAAAGGCATCTCCACCAAAGCAATACTCGATCTTTTCCTCTCTCTTACTTGGTCTCTGTGTGTTCTTCTCCCAATCCCAAAACCACCAAAACAATATGCCTAACTTCCCTTTCCCTTTGGTTTCTACTCTTTTCCTCTCCTCTTTTCTCCAACTTCTTGTCGGATTGAATTCTTACATATTCAAATGCATCGATACGGTTCTTATTTTAACAAGAAGCCGATGCTCTACTTCAAACTTGTTGGTAGGTTAATCGGCTAAACTTCAAACTGGTTGGTGGGTCAATCATAATATCTCACTTCGTTGTGAATGGAATGACATAACTTGTGATGATTTAGGAAATATTACAGGAATTCGTGTAAGTAGGTCATTGCCCACAGGGTCTACTCTACAAAACTTGAATTTCCCATCTTTACCTAACTTGATTTATCTTGATCTCTCTAATTCTAGTCTCCAAGGAGAATTACTCCCCAAATATCTCAACTCTCCAAACTCACCTCTTAGGAAATTTGACAAATTTATTATACCTTCATCTTCATAACAATATGTTCACTGGTACAATCCCTTCAACAATAGGTTGTTTGACCAATTTGAAATATCTACATCTTTCCCACAGTCAAATAGGCAGATTTATTCCATCTGAAATAGGGAATATAAAGAGCTTGACGTGGTTGTATTTATACAATAACATGATCATTGGTCCAATTCCATCCACAATTGGAAATTTAAGTAATCTATCTTACCCCACCATAAATCATAACAAGTTTAATGGCTCAATCCCTTCTCACCATGAATCATAACAAGTTTAATGGCTCAATCCCTTCTACCTTTTGGTATTTAACTCAGTTAATTTATTTAGATCTTTCCTACGACTACTTTAATGATTCAATTTTTCATAATTTAAGAGGTTTGGAAGCTCTAGAACTACACTACAATGCATTAAGTGGCCCAATCCTTTTCTATGTTGTCTATCTTACAAATTTATCATAGATCTATCATCAATCATCAAATAGATTTAATGGATCCATTCCCATGCAAATAGGACATTTAGAGAAATTAGTTGATTTGAATATTAGTTACAACATGATTAGTGGCCCAATTCCTAGGACTTTTGTGGATTACTCCATACTAATCCTTCTCTAAACAATATCTTCCTACAAAATTATGGAATTACATTGGAGGTTGACTTTAGTCATAAGTCAACCTTCGATGATGGTGAACATCCCCCTTTGTTACTTGATCATATTAGACCAACAAGTATGGACTTTAGCTATAATAGTCTCATTGGCAAAATATCAATTTATCCTACAATAAGCTTGAAGGCAAGGTTTCTGATCAAATTTTGCATCGTTTTGATGTAAATGTTGTTTTGGGTAATCAAAACCTTTGTGGCAGTATTCTCCTGCTTCACCCTTGTGATTCACAAAATCATGGAATTTTCAAAATGCTGATCATTCTGCTTCCCTCAATTTTCTTGTTCGTTCTCTGTTTTTCTTGCTTCACTCTTGTTCGTTCTCGATCAAAGAAGAGGGTCACCCATGAGACAAAGTCAAATAAGCATGGAAATGTGTTCTGCATATGGGATTATGATGGCAAGATTGCATATGACAATATTATAGAGGCAACAGAAGACTTCGATATTAAATATTGCATTGCCACTGGTGGGTATGGAAGTGTTTATAGAGCAAGGCTTCCAAACGGTAAGGTCATAGCTCTAAAGAAACTTCATACCTGTGAACCCCAAGAAACAACTCTTTTCAAAAGTTTCCAAAATGAAGTTGATATGCTGAAAGAGATAAGGCACAAGAACATCATTAAACTCCATGGATATTGCCTCCATAAACGTGGCATGTTTCTCATATATGAATACATGGAGAGGGAAGCCTATTTTGGGTGTTGAGTGACGACAAAGAAGTAGTGGAATTGGATTGGAAGAAAAGATTGAACGTCATACGAAGAGTTTCACATGCCTTGTCAGACATACATCATGATTGGATTACTCCAATCATTCATCGGGACGTTACAACCAGTAATATACTTTTGGACTCAAATTTAGAAGCTTTTTTATCTGATTTTGGTATCTCGAGACTACTTGATCTTGAGTCATCTTATCATTCCACTGTTGGCGGCACTTGTGGATATATAGCTCCAGGTGAGCACATACTATCGCAATGATCACTGAACTCTTAATTTATTTTCTTAAATTATTACATTTGATTCTTTTTCTTTTCAAATTCAGAATTAGTGTACACCGTGGTCATAACAGAAAAATGTGACGTCTACCGCTTTGGAGTGGTGGCATTGGAAGTAATAATGGGAAAGCATCCTGGAGAATTATCGACTTCCTTGTGATCAAAATCTACTCCATATATATTCATTAATGATTTGTTAGACTCACTGCTCAAATCTCCTTTACACCAAATTGGAGTGGCAATAAGTATACTTCTTATATTAACATTGGCCTTTGCATGTCTCCATCCAAATCCAAAAGCCCGACCTACAATGCAACATTTGACTCGAGAATTCAACATTCAAAGGCCCTATCAGGTTGAACTCGCATTTAACGAGATTACAATTGAACAACGTTTAAGGCAAGAGATATATCATGTATATAAGATTTAGAAATTATTAGTTTAGACTATTCATTTTCTCTTCATTTATGTGCATGTGCATGTGTTGCAGTAACTTCGACGGTATTGTATGGATCCCAACACAAGGACATCTAAAATAAAAGAATTTTAATTGGAGAAGCTAAACCTTGACGGACTATTCCATGGCTCCATAGTAAACACGGACAACCTTTTAGAATAGGGGTGTACATTCAACCCGACAACCCGGACTAACCCAACCCGAACTATAAGGGTTGAGTTGGATTGGATTAGCATTTTGGATAGGGTTGGGTTCATTTTTTAGAACCCGAACTGAATCGGTTCGGTTTCAAGTTCGAGAGCAAAACATTCGAGTTGACCTAAAAAAGAAAAATATATAAAATATATTAAAAAAAACTTTTGTTTGAATAGATTTGTTACAGCGGCACCTAGTTGAATTTATGAACACCTACACTTGGGTTTGACGTTAAGATATCTTATGATTTATACCTACGTTTAAGGTTCATAAATTTTATATATATATATATATATATATATATATATATATAAATATAATTTTAAAGCATATTCTAAATTCTAAGGTATTTATGGTTTATTTGTTGCAATATTATTATACCACAATTTATATATATATTTATTTTTTTAATAGTTTGAGAGTGGTAAAGTCACGAATAAATAAACATATTTTATTTTTAATTATATATATATATATATATATATATATTTATTTATTTATTTATTTTTAAATATCTTAAGATTTATATATACATTTAAGTTATTTTGGAGCAAGGTTCATAAATTATATATATATGTACAAATAATTTTAAAGTATATTCTAATTTCTAATGTATTTATTGTTTATTTATTGCAATATTATTATATCACAATTTATATATATTTTTATTTTTTTAATAGTTTAAGATGCGTAAAGCTACCAATAAATAAACATATTTCAATTAAAATAATTTTTATATACTTTTTATTTTTTATATATATTTATTGTTTATTTGTTGCAACATTATTATATCACAATTTATATATTTTTTTATTTTTCTAATAGTTTAAGAATGGTAAATTCACGAATAAATAATCATATTTCATTTTTAATTTCTTTGTTTAATTTCTTTTATATATATATATATATATATATATATATATATATATATATATATATATATTTAATAAGATTTATACCTACATTTAAGTTATTTTGGAATCGCGTTTAAGGTTCCTAAATTATATATTTATATATATATATATATAATTTTAAAGCCTATTCTAAATTTTAATGTATTTATTGTTTATTTATTGCAACATTATTATATCACAATTTATATATAGTTTTATGTTTTAATAGTTTAAGATTCGCAAGTCACAAATAAATAAACATATTTTAATTAAAATAATTTTTATATACTTTTTATTTTTTTTTGTATATACATATCTTTTAAGGTAATCATTTTGTTGTTTATTTAATTTTATGATCTTTTCTTATATTTATAGACATATTTCAATTAAAATATTTTTATATATTTTTTATTTTTGTTATATACCCTACGTTTAAAAGTAATCAATTTTTTTGTTTATTTAATTGTATGATCTATTCTTATATTTTGTTACTTTAACCAATTCTTAAGAAAAGTCGGTATTTAGTTGTCTTTCGTTTTATGACAATGTTGTCCTACGTTAATATGTTACAATTTTCGCTCGTTGTTTTTTATTGATTTTTTTTTTTTTTTTGAATAATTATAGATTGATTTGTGTTTGTTTGTGAACTTTTAATATATTTTACCTAAGATTGTATCCAAATAATTATAAATGGTAGATAAATAAAACTTAAAGAAAAAAAATTGAGGGTTGGGTTGGATTGTTTTTCGTTTGGTATTGTTTTTAGTTCTCAAATCTTGTAAGTTTCTAAGGTTCATAATTCCTTGAGCATAAATGGTAACATGCATTCATAATCATATGAACCCATCATAAAAACTAACATGAGTTATTCTATAAAGTCATAGATTCCTAATGAATTTCTTAATGGTTCTAGAAAGGTCTTAAATCTTGAGATGTTTACTTAAACGTTTCTTAAGTTCTATTTGGTTTAGGTTTCCAACTTGCTCCAGTCAACTTGAACTATTGAACATGCCTTCTTGTCCTTAGGAATAGACCTTATAAGAGGGAGGAAAATCAGGAGCACGTATGGACCTTGAATTATCATAAGTAGTTGTAGGGGCATTTTGGTCATTGTACCCCTAATTCATGATTTTACTACTTAACGAGTTCTAATGGCTTTCAAACATCACAACATCACTTAACATTATAACATAAATTCTAATACAAAATTTCATAGTATTTGGAGGTCATCTAGGTCATGGACGGAAGGTAAATTACCTTAAGGGTATTATGGTCATTTTACATCATTTCTTGGTTTACCTACTCATCCTTATCCAATCCCCACCAAATTTCATATATAACCTCGGCATGCTATAATATGTTCACCATTAAATTTTCATAGGTATCAAAGTTCATTTAGAGGTTTAATTTAATGTTCCTTAAACTCCAGGCAATTTGATGGGTTTAGGGCCTTAACTCACCGTTTTTTGAGTTTTTCTTTTACATAAACTTAATTCATACTTGGTTTAGAGTTCATATGGAATTCAAGAGATTATGTTTTAAATGATAGATCCTACCATGTTGCATGTGACTACATTTCACGACCCCAATAGTGGGGTCACTTATTTACTATATCTTAAAATACTCATGTCATGTGCTACTCTTACATTTTAGGTAAAGACAAGACACCCTTATATGAATTTCGATGACGTTGTGACAAAGGCCATGGAACCAGTATTAGGATAGCTGTATTTATGTTTATTTTGTAGCCCTTCGCTTATACAAGGGCATTGTGTTATTCTTCTCTTTATTTATTTAAATTTTCATTTAGTATTAAAGGTTTTATTTTCAAATGTTTTAAGTCCATGTTATTATTTATGAACTACTTTAAATGAAGTATTCACACTTTACAGTCATATTATGCATGTCGCAGCGACTCTATTTCAATTGAAACATAAGGTTGTTACATCTATGTTATGCCAAATTTGATTATCGTGCAATATACTCTCATTCATCTTTTTTCTTCTGATATTCGATCTTCATGCCTCATACCTCAATAAAAGCATCAAGTTTTGGCAGGTAGTAAACTCAATCATCCTTTGATTTTGATCTTGGTTTCGATTTGTTTGAACTCAATTTTAATTCTATGGAGTTGATTTTTCCACATTGTCATAGAAATCTTGTGATTGTCCCATCATGACTAAGGAAGGAGAAGAATTGTCGTGACGGAGAGAGAAGGAGAACCAATGGTGAATTGCATAACTGCCTTTAGAAATCGTATAATGAACCACTTTGAGAAGCACAAATTCAACGTTGGACGTGCGCTGGGTGTTGCTAGTCATCAAACTACTTCAGTAAGACTGGCTAGTTCAGTTCACACCAATTAGTTCAATTTAATTGGATCAGTCTACCTTAGAGTTTCCTTATAGTTATTTTATTAGGTTAGATTATCCTTCCTTACTTTAAAATAAAATAAATAAATGAATAATTACATTGGACGGAGTTAATTTTGGGTGTTTTGGTAGAAATTTTGAAGTAATGAGTATTCTAAGAAGGTTGAGAGCATTACATCCTATTATCTTAAGAAACTTTTCTATTAGATCATTACCGTTCTTAATAATTTTGAACCGTTAGATATATATTCATGTATATTCATGTATTTGTTTTGTAAATACGGCTAGCCTAAGTTAATTTTATGGGATGTTCAAACTAACAATGTTTTGATTTTATATATTATATTCAATTTTTACCTCATAAAAAATAATTTTAAATTAATTAAGGTATATTTTATGGTAATTTTGAAATTATTGATGGTTTTTATTTTTAAAAACAAACATATAAAAAGTTTATTCCTTTTACATTTTTCTTTCCTATTTATTAAACTTTATTTTACACGACACTAATTAAAAAAAAAAAAAAAAAAAAAAAAAAAATCTAATATTGATATATTGTCTTTATTTATGTCATAAATGAATCTCCTTTTTTCCTGTAAATTGAGACATTGTTTAAATTTTTAAATATAAAAATAATAATTATTTAAAAAAAAAATAGAAAATAAATATGTGTTTACTGTGTCAAGTGGGGAAGGTTTGCTGTCAAAGAAAGAAACATTATAGTGAAAGACAACCAGCTTTAATAAAAATATACGTAAATAGTCCAAGTCAAAAAGTTCGAGTTTTTATTTAATTGAAAATTTGGAAGTGTTGCGTTTAATATCATAATACAATTAAATGATTTTTTTCATAAATAAAAAAGCGGGTAGTTACACATGTACTTTTATATGTGATGTTATGTTATATCACGCTACGCTATATGATACACCAAAATATATTGTGGTATAAATGAAATGCTATGATACGTCATGATTTGCTATGATATGCCATAATATGTTATGAAATAAGGAAATCTATGATGCACAATCTCTCTATGTCATGTCATGGAAGCTATATTATATATGAAATAATGTATAAGAATTATGAACGTATAATTACCGGATTCAACATGTCGTGAAAGAATGGAGGTTTGTCTTGCATCATTTATTATGCCACGATGAAGAGTATGGGGACCTTATGGACATCATTTAGTATTCAAATGCGTTGATAATATTCCCACTTTAATAAGAAGTCGATACTCTTTTCAAAATTAGTTGGTGGATTAATTAAAATATCTCATATTGTTGTAAATGAAATGAAATAACATGTAATGCTTCACCGAGTATTATAAAGATTGAGGTATGAAGGTCATTGCCCAAAGGTTCTACTCTATAAAACTTGAATTTCTCATCTTTACCTAACTCGATGCTTCTTTATCTCTAGTGGTGAGGTTCCTTTTGTGGATCTACTCCATACTAATCCTTTTGCCCACTATGGGTTAATACATAATTATAATGATGTTGGAGATTGACTTTAGTCATTTGCATGTCTCTCCCCAAATCCAAAAGCCCAACTTATAAGGTAACATTTTGACTTTAGAATTCAATATTTAAAAAGATAAACTTGTATTTAACGAGATTGTAATTGAACAACTTATATGGCAAAAGATATACTATGTACATGAGATTTATGCATTTTCTTTTCATTTATGTGTTTGTGTTGCAGTGACTTTGAAGCTATTGTATGAATCTCAACACAAGGATACCTCAATTCTATTTCAAAATATAAAGGAATTTTCTTGATTAAAATGCTACAACATTTTGAATACTAGACCTCAACAAACTCTACCATTTCCGGTAGAATTTGGGGGTAAATGCGAATTCCTATCTATCGTCTATTTTCCTTCAAATTGAGAATTCCTTTAGCTTTAAAGGATCAAGTTGAGTAACTTTGATGAAGAAATTGAGAGCTAAACCATGGATTATATTTTTTGTAACGACCCGAAATTTTCTACTTAATTTAAGGTCGCTACTGTACACGTACCATAAACATTAAATGCAGAAGTCTTTATTTAAATTTCATAAAACATAACGTTTATCTTAAAACACAGCCATAGACTTACATGTTTCGAAAACATCTTTAAAACGACACAACAAAAAACCCAAAATAAAATAAATAAGCGTTTAAGTTTAAAACATCCTATTCTAGTCTAAGTCTAAGAAAATAAATACCACTATCCTATGCATGTGCCATAGTCTCGAGTTGCGATGCCGTTGTCAGCCGTACAGGAATTTCTTGTCTTAACCTGAAACATGTAGTAGCACATGGCTTGAGTATTTAAAGAAATACTCAGTAACTGACCCTATTATTGGGGTTAAATGCAACCATCACATGCAATGAGATGATGGGACCTATCTTTCATTCTGTTTTCCCTACGGTGCTGTCGTAACGAAAAATTTTGGACGTGTACCATATACTCTACACAAAGCCCATACGTGCGAGTATGGGCTCACCAGCTAGTTCGCACACCGCTGGGCCACTTTCCTTATTCGGTGGGCATACTCTGGGAGCCCCTTAGGCTGGACACCCACTAGAACTAGTAACCGTCACGGCAGCGCTGTGCAAAGCATAACGATCGTTGTCCTTCCATTGGATGTACGCGTCCGTACCCTCGTGATGGGATAGAGGTATCCCCCAAATGCATGAGCACACATAATGCATGAGGTCTCAAAACTTTTCCATTCCCATTATCCTTTAATACAACCCCGCTAGCATTATGTACATATCATATCATTTTTCATATCTTTTCAGATATCGTTCATCATTCATATCATATCGTTTCTCATTCTTCAGTTCTCAAATCATACATAATTCTAACGGGGTTATATTTTATGCCATTTATCGTAATTTCATGTCATTCATATCATGTTGTATACACACAATCTAAAAGACCTAACATAACGTTCTATGCTTTTAACATAACATTTCATCATATACACATCATACCATAACATATTGCACCCCAATGTATCATATCATAAACAAGTCATAATGTAACACTTCGTAGTCATATCGTTCTCTAACTTATCATAGCCTTAACGTTCTTATACCTATCACAGACATATCATTATGTGAACGTACCTTAGTCATATCATCACAAGAACTTAACCTAACGCTCTTGTTTTATCAATTTATCACAAACTTATCCCTTTCTACTCGTAACCTAACCGTATTCTTCCATCAATCTCTCTTATCTATATCACTCCGGTATGTAACCTAACCTTAACGTTTCATGAACATATTGTACTTCTATCGTTACATTTCGTTTTGTGCATCCTTCTTGTATCATATCTCAAACATATCCTTGAACGCATCGTACCGTAATTATTATCATACAATCCACATATTATAACATATTCATAACATATAGGAAGCATATCGATCCACAGAAAATTCACACATATCAATATATATGACACGTGCAGAACCACAGGGCACGTGTCAACATCAAATATAACCATGCCGATAGTAAAGTCACCTACCTGATTAGCTTAGGCTGATGTTCCGTTGTTATCCTTAGTGAAAGTTCATTGAAATCCAAGTCAATCTATGTGAGCCCATGACATCAGTTTCAAGTTTGAATATATAAAACTATTTCTCTAATTTATATTTAAATTATGATATTTCCACTAAATTTAATGGAGGTCCTTACCTATGATATTTCTGATTTTATTTTTTAAATTATGTTCAATAAATCTTTCCTCAATCTCCTCTCTTCCTAAGTGTATTTTAAGCCAGAGATATTATTGCCAATTTTATTAATCTATTCTTATTTTCAAATTTTCCCTCTTCATTTTTATTTCTTTTTTTTTTTTCTTTCTTTCTTTTCGGTTAACGATTTCCATCCTATTTTATTTTCTTTTTCTTATTTCCTTTGTCTTCCTTCTAATTTAGTTAACAATTATATTCTTAGCTTTTAATTTAACCTAATTCATTTGGTTATATTCTTTTTTTATGATTCATATAAAATTATAATCATTGCAAAGATTCAGACATCTAAAATATAATATAATTGGTTGTGGTTTCCTAAAACTCATACAAAATTCTTTTCATTTAATTTCTAATTCAAAATTAAATAATTGTAACTAAATTAATATTACTTAATAAAATAAAAGGAAGATTTAACATGCTACTACTCACCTCTTCAAATGACATATCTCCTCTAGGTAAACCTTTTATTTTTTATTTTTTTTTTTCTATTTGTTTTCGTAGGAAGGAAGAAATTCTGATATGATAAATCTGCAGTTGTTTCCAACAGGAATTCCTAATTTGTTGACAGATTTATTTGTAGAGAGTGAGTGGTGAGAGATTGAAGGAAGGAGGAGGGATCCGTTACCAAATGTTTTTTTTATTTTTATTAGTTATTTATTTATTATTTTATTATAATTATTATTACTACTGCTATTTTATTTTATTTTTCCTGGTTGTTACTTTTTTTTTACTTCGAAATTTTTTTTCCAGTCTTTTTAGAGTCATCTAGTCACCCGGTACTTATAAACCTAGAGCTTGTCATGAAATAGCAACCTAATTGATTAAAAATCAAGTATAAATCTTTGAGTTCTTCTTGAGTAAGGGTAGCCTTCTAATTACTTCAAAACCATGGGTTCTCTTAAACCTTATCTTGAGGTAGCATCTTGATTGCTTTAAAAATCAAGAATGAACTTAAGACGGTATCTTAATTTAGGGCAACAACCTGATTGCTTAAAAATCAAGGGGTAACCCCAAGCATAACATAAATTTATAACACACCTCTCATATGGTACTTCATAGCTTTCAAGGTCTTAAAAGGATTCATTCGAGTACATAATTTTATAGGTTATTTGATAGGAGCATTCTAGTCCTTTTTCGTATATCATGAACATTTTTTAATAAGATGCATAGAATCATAAGGTCATACGGTATCTCTTAAAGATTCTAGAAGGATGTTGAATCTTGATTAGGGGTCATTAAGGGTAACATTGTCCTTTCCATAATTCTTGACTTATACCCCTAATATGTTCTATAACTTTTTGTGATCTGATGTAGTCCTTTAACGGTCATAATTAAGTCTCTTATAACCTTAAGAAATCTTTATGGTCTTGAAAACTTCATAAGGTCCTTATAGGGGCTTTTTGGTCCTTTACCATATTTTCTTGGTTTAACTTCTTAAACTCTTCCAAACATGATGAAACCTTGGGTAAACCTTTATGTTTTTATAAATAGGCCTTCATTAAATCATCAAGTTATTTGGATGGTGTTTAAGTCTTGAAATATCTTCGAGATCTTTAGGGGCATTTTAGTCATTTAAACTTTTAATTCTTAGTTTTGAATCTAAAACTACTCCAATGACTTTAAAACTTTACCCCATGTTTAAAGACTATAAAATAAGATCTCTTATAAAATTTCATCACATTTGGAGATCATTTGGATCATGAACCGGAGGTAGTTTACTGTAGGGTCATTATGGTTATTTTGCATCGTTGCTTAGTTTAGCTATTTATCCTCAAACAATGACCACCAAATTTCATATATCATCTTAACGTGTCATATTTTGCTTAGTATTAAAATTTCATGGACAACGGAGTTCATTTAATAGATTATTTTAACATTATTTTATTCCTAAGCAAAACGTTTGGTTTAGGACCTAACTCATGGTCCTTGGGTCATTTCTTCTATATTCCTTTAAATCATACTTAACTTGAGGTTCATTATTGAATTCCAAACAATTCCTACGAATATGGATACTTACCTCATCATTGACATTCGAGTAGTCCTCGCTTCTCAAGCTTTCAACATCCAAATGACTTCAAATTTGCTTTGCTAGTTCCATCTGAGTCTAGTTTTAGGAAGTATCTCGATGCACCTGAAACACATAAATTCATGAGATCTCTATGGCTTTAATAGCATATAATAAAAATAAAAATAAATAGTTTGTTCTTTCTTTCATTCATGTAAAAATACGCATATGAGTCATGTATGCATAATACAAGCCATGGCTTTCATCATACAACATCATTCGTATAACATACATAGCATAGCATCATTGGTCAACACATAACATACATAGCATAACATAACATTCCTAGTTATGACACATGCACGAGTCATACATAACACCATTCTTCCAACCAACTAACAATAGAGTCACTTACTTGTTTAGCCTTGGTCAGAGTCCCTAAATATTCTTAAAGTTGGTTTGTGATTGTACTTCAACATCCAATTTAACCTATATGAACCTATGACACAATAATATGATATATTTACAAACTTGGTTTAGCGAAAAGAATACTCCCAACTCTTAGCTAAAAGTATTGAATACCCCCTTCTCCTGAAGATAGATTTTGGTAAGAGTAAGAGAACAAGGTCTTCCATCTCGATTTCCACATCATGTGATTGTCCTATACTGCCCTCATTGTAACACACCAACATGAGTTTCGAGAATACAAATCTCAATGTTTAGACTCTTTGGTTCCTCTATCTCGATCACTCTCTGTTTCTCATTCTCTCTCTACAAGTGTGTTCTATGTGTTGAAGGGGTGAAGCGAGGGATTTAATAGGGGAGGTTGTGGGTGGTTTTCCTTGGCGTGATCTCCGATGGATCGCGATCCGGCGAGATTTGATAACTTTTTTTTTCTTTTTTTCTTCCTTAAATAACTCCAGGTACAAAATGAATTATGTTTATTTAAGTGAAAATTTTACTTCATATTTTATTTTGTTTTTTCTGTTTTCAAGCCAGTCGCAACTTATAAAAATCAGGTCGTGATAATGGATGACGACAAAGATAAATAGATTAAAGTCATGATCAAGATAGAGTTCATTTAGCCCATCTCATTGTGGACTTGTAGATCTTCATTATAGAATTAAAAGTCATAAAATATGAATGAATTTACAAAAGATAACTATGGGAGGAGTTAGAGTAAGTTAGTCAATTAAAATATGCTCAAGATATTTTTTCTCAGGTTCAGTTGCTCTATAGAAAACCAGTCCACACCCGATGGTTGTTTCTCAACACCTGATTGTTGATGGTTCTCATTTCTCTCCTCCTACTCTCTATCAATCTCTTGTTGGTGCCCTTCAGTGTTTGACCATTATGCATATCGATATTGCTCATTCTGTCAATTTTTGCATGCCCCTACTGCACATCACTTTGTTGCTGTCAAGTGTATGTTTAGCTATGTCAAGGGAATACTCCACTTTGGACTTAACTTTCGTTTATCCATTTTTTCTAGTGCGCGAGTGACTTATTCGGATGCTGACTGAGTTATCTGTCTCGATACTCGTGAACATACTCAAATTTAGTGAAGATCCAATAGTTGAAATTGAAGATACGAAGGATTTTCATAAGAATTTTCATAAGAATTTTCATAAGAATTTTCATATTTGTCTTACTTACATTCTTTTCTTTCATTCACATTGGGATGTTTCATTTACATTTGAAAAGAAATGAATCATTCACATTTGAAAAGAAGGGTAAAGATTTCCAAATCATTCAATATTTGAAATAAAATTTGACCCAAATATCGCGTTCACAAATATAAAATTAAGAATATAATTCGATATGAAAAGAAATATTAACTCAGATTAAAAAAAAAAAAAAAAAAAAGACAAAAAAATGTAACATTTTATAAAACAAACGGTAACTGATAAAAGCAAAGAACACTAAAAAGAAAATAGAAAATAATGATTTGATTTTGAGGTTTAAAAGGGCATCTCCACTAAAGCAATACTCAATCTTTTCCTCTCTCTTTCTCACTTGGTTTCTCTGTGTTCTTCACCCAATCCCAAACCACTAAAACAATATGCCTAACTTCACTTCCCTTTGCTTTCTATTCTTTTCCTCGTGTCTTTTCTCCAACTTCTTGTTTGATTCAGTTTTTATATATTCAAATGCATCGACATTGTTCCCACTTCAACAAGAAGCCGATGCTCTTCTCAAAACTGGTTGGTGGGTCAATCAAAATATCTCACTTCGTTGTACATGGAACGACATAATTTGTAATGGTTTTGGAAGTATTATACAAATTCATGTAAGTATGTCATTGCCTAAAGGGTCTACTCTACAAAACTTTAATTTCTCATCTTTACCTAACTTAAGCTTTCTTGATCTCTCTCATTCTGGTCTCCAAGGGCGCATTCCTCTTGAAATATCTCATCTCTCCAAACTCACCTCTTTATATTTATCTTTTAATAATCTTACGGGTAGGCTTCCTTTGGAATTAGGAAATTTGACAAATTTATTTTACCTTGATCTTAGTAACAATATGTTCACAGGTACAATCCCTTCAACCATAGGTCATTTGACTACTTTAAACATTCTAGATCTTTCCTACAATCAAATAGGTGGATTTATTCCACCTGAAGTAGAGAATATGAAGAGCTTGACGAAGTTGTATTTATACAATAACATGATCATTGGAACAATTTCACCCACGATTGGAAATTTAAGTAATCTATCTCATCTCTCGATGAGTTGTAACAAGCTTAATGGCCCAATTCCTTCCACCTTTTCGTATTTAACTCTGTTGACTTGGTTAGATCTTTCGTACAACTACTTTAATGATTCAATTTTTCCACAAATCCAAAATTTAAAAGGTTTGAAAATTCTTGAACTACAAAACAATGCATTCACTGGCCAAATCTTTTTCTTTGTTGCCCATCTTAAAAGTTTAACCAGCATAGATCTATCATCAAATAGATTCAATGGGTCCATCCCCACACAACTAGGACATTTAGAGAATTTGGTTCGTTTTAACGTTAGTTACAACATGCTTAGTGGCCCAATTCCTCGGACTTTTGTGGATCTACTCCATATTAATCATTATAGCACCGAGAATTTCATCGTACAAAATTATGGAATTACATTGGATATTGACTTTAGTCATAACTTCCTTGATGGTGAATTTACCCATTTGTCACTTGATCATATTAGACCTACAAGCATCAACTTTAGCTACAATAGTCTCATAGGCAAAATTCCAGATTTCTTAGTTTTATTTAAGAATATCAATTTATCGTACAACAAGCTTGAAGGCAAGGTTTCTGACCAAATTCTGCATCGTTTTGATGTAAGTGCTGTTTTGGGTAATCAAAACCTTTGTGGTAGTATTCTCCCGCTTCACCCTTGTGATTCACAAAATCATGGAATATTCAAAACGCTAATCATTCTGCTTCCCTCAATTTTCTTGTTCCTTCTCTGTTTTTCTTGCTTCACTCTTGTTCGTTCTCGAACAAAGAACAAGGTCACCCATGAGACAAAGTCAAATAAGCATGGAAATGTGTTCTGCATATGGGATTATGATGGCAAGATTGCGTATGACGATATTATAGAGGCAACAGAAGACTTCGATATTAAATATTGCATTGGCACTGGTGGGTATGGAAGTGTTTATAGAGCAAGGCTTCCAAACGGTAAGGTCATAGCTCTAAAGAAACTTCATACCCGTGAAGCCCAAGAGACAACTCTTTTCAAAAGTTTCCAAAATGAAGTTGATATGCTCAAAGAGATAAGGCACAAGAACGTCATTAGACTCCATGGATATTGCCTCCATAAACGTTGCATGTTTCTCATTTATGAATACATGGAGAGGGGAAGCCTATTTTGGGTGTTGAGTAACGACAAAGAAGCAGAGGAATTGGATTGGAAGAAAAGACTGAACGTCATTCGAGGAGTTTCACATGCTTTGTCATACATACATCATGATTGCATTACTCCAATCATTCATCGGGACGTCACAACCAGTAATATACTTTTGGACTCAAATTTAAATGCTTTTTTATCTGATTTTGGTATCTCGAGATTACTTGATCTTGAGTCATCTTATCATACCACTATTGGCGGCACTTGTGGATATATAGCTCCAGGTGAGCACATATTATAGTAATGATCAATGAATTCTTAATTTATTATCTTAAAATATTATTTTTAATTCTTTTTCTTTTCTAATTCAGAATTAGCATACACCATGGTTATAACAGAAAAATGTGACGTCTACAGTTTTGGAGTGGTGGCATTGGAAGTAATAATGGGAAAGCATCCTGGAGAATTATTGACTTATTTGTGGTCTAAATCTACTCCGCATATTTTCATCAATCATTTGTTAGACCCACGACTCAAATCTCCTTTACACCAAATTGGAGTGGCACAAAGTATACTTCTCACATTAACATTGGTCTTTGCATGTCTCCACCCAGATCCAAAAGCCCGGCCTACAATGCAACATTTGACTCGAGAATTCAATATTCAGAGGCCCTATCAGGTTGAACTCATATTTAACAAGATTACAATTGACCAACTTGTAAGGCAAGAGATATTCTATGTACATAAGATTTAGAAATTATTAATTTAGACTATGCAATTTCTCTTCATTTATGTGTATGTGTTGTTGTAACTTTGAAACTATTCGTTGAGATATAATATTTAGAGAATATATTATTTATGGAATATATTTTAGATATTATATTTTAATATTCTTTCCTTTGTGATTTGATTTATAGTATATTTTATGTGAGAATACACCCCTTCCATTCCAATTCTATTTTTATTTCTATTTCTATTTCTATTTCTATTTCTATTTCTATTTCTATTTCTTAACATGGTATCAGAGCACTGATGTTGGTATTCTTAAATATCAAAATTTTCTCTTGAGTTAGGGTTTGGTATCCGAGCCAAAGCCAAACCCTAACTCAATCAGTGAAACCTTTACAGCCGCTGATTATCCAATATCAAGAATACGTTATCAGCATCTTTGAATTTCTCACCAAGCTCAAAGGTGACATATTTAAGATGTTCGTATTTTCTTTTTGTTCGTATCTTCATATTCAAGATGTTCATATTTTCTTTCACAACCTCTTAAGTGATCTAGAGCACCGATGTTGGTGTTATTATCCAACTTCAAAACTTCGGATGTTTATTTAACAGATCCTTATTATACTCATCACTCTAATCAACAGGATATGGAACAAATTTCTAATCCTGTAGTAAATCATTTATGCATAAATTAAGAAAGCAACTCTTTAAGTTTTGAGATAAATCAAAGGCCATCTATTTCTGAGTTTTGCATCTTTTTAAGAAATTCAATAATTTATTGAGAAGCCTAAAAATGCAAACCAATCAAAGGCCGTCTATTTATGAGTTTTGCATCTTTTTAGGAAATGCAATAATTTCTTGAGAAGTCTAAAAATGCAAAGGGGTCTATTTTCTGGTTTTGCATCTTTGTTCGAAATTCAATAATTTCTTGAAAGTCTAAAAAGCAAACCAATGTGTCCAGATCATAGTAAATACTTGTTTAGAGTTAACTTGACGAATATTTTCACTACTGGGAAGACAAAAAGTGTTATGGACCTACACTCTCTTCTCAAAGACAAGTTGAGTGTTATTGACCTGCACTTTATATTTTCACTACTGAGAAGAAAAAAGTGTTATTGACCTACACTCTCTTCTCAAAGACAACTTGGGTGTTATTGACCTACACTCGTAAAGACAAGTTGGATGTGAATAACATACACTCTCCAACTTGAGGGGCAGTGTTGAGATATAGTATTTGGAGAATATATTTTTTATGGAATATATCTTAGATATTTTATTTTAATATTCTTTCTTTATGATTTGATTTATAGTATATTTTATTTTGAGAACACACACCTTCTATTCCAATTCTATTTTTATTTCTCATTCTTAACACTATTGTAAAGTAACTTGCTGGATTAAATTTTCACAACATTTCAAATACTAAACCTTGACAGACTATATCGTTTCGGGTAGAATTTGTGGGAAAGTGTCGAAATCATATCTATGGTCCATTTTCCTTCAAATTGAGAATTCGTTTAGCTTTAGAGGAACATGTTGAGTAACTTTGATGAAAGAATCGAGAGCTAAAACATGGGTTATCTTAAAGCTTCGCAAAAAATTATATTTTAAATTATATTTGTTTTACTTCGCAAAAAAAATTTCCGTCTTTGTCATGAAATAGCAACCTGATTGCTTAAAAATCAAGTACTAACTTTTGAGTGAGGTAGCCTTCTAATTACTTAAAAACCGGTTATCTTAAACCTCATCCTGAGGTAGCATCTTGATTGCTTAAAAATCAAGGATGAACCCCAAGAATAACATAAACTAATAACACACCTCTTTCATGGTACTTAATAACCTTTACGGTCTTAAAAGGATTCAATCGAGTGCATAATTCTTGATGTTATTTGATAGGAGCATTCTAGTCCATTTGTGTATATCATGATCATTTCATAATAATATGCATAGTATCATAAAGTTTTAACGTATCTCTTAAAGATTTTAGAAGGATCTTGAATTTTGATTAAGGGTCATTTGGGGTAACGTAGTCTTTTCCCATAATTCTTTAACTTGTACCCTTAACATGTTCTATAACCTTTGTGAGATCTGGTATAGTCCTTCACTAGGTCATCGTAGTTAAGTCTCTTATAACCTTAAGAAATCCTTAGAGTCTTGAAAACTTTTGAAGGTCCTTATTAGAGGCATTTTAGTCTTTTACCACATTTCTTGGTTTAGGTTCTTAAACTCTTCCAAACACAATGAAACTTGGTGTAAACCTTTATGTTTTTATAAATAGGCCTTCTTTTGGAGGGGGTCCGAGTATTGAAATATCTTAAAAATATCTAGGAGAATTTAAGTCATTAAAAACTTTTAGTTCATGGTTTAGAGTATAAACATTCTCCAATGACTTTAAAACTTTACATAATCTTTAAAGACTAATTTAGAGATCATTTGGGTCATGAACCGGAGGTAGTTTACCATAGGGTCATCATGGTTATTTTGCTTCGTTACTTAGTTTGGCTATTTATCCTTATCCAATGACCACAAATTTCATATATCACCTTAACATATTATATTATGCCTAGTATTAAAATTTCATAGACAACGAAGTTCATTTTGTAGATTATTTTAATGCTACTTGATTCCTAAGCAAAACGTTTGGTTTAGGGCCTAACTCATGGTCCTTGGGTCATTTCTTCTCCATTCATATTGAATTTCAAGCAATTACTACATGTATTTCTAAAGAATAATCTAAGATGACTACTTACCTCATCGTTGACATTCGAGTCCTCGATTCTCAAGATTTCGACATAGCATTTTCATCAAAATATAAATTCATCAAAATTCATCAAAATATGGCATAGCAAAATATGCATATGAATCTAGTTTCTGTAAGTATCTCGATGCACATAAAACACATAAATTCATCAAAATATGCATATGAGTCGTGTATGCATAATACTAGCCATGACTTTCATCATATATCGTCATCAGTATAGTATATATCTATAACATGTCATAGAAAAATATACATAGCATTTCATAACATACATAGCATCGCATATTAGGACTCTACATAACATACATAACATAGCATCATAGGTAACACACAACGTACATAGCATAACATAACATTCCTAGTTATGACACATGCACGAGGCATGTGTCATCATACATCACACAATTCTTCCAACCAACCAACAATAGTCACTTACTTGTTTTGCTTTGGTCCGAGTCTCTAAATATTCTTAAAGTTGGTCGACCGTCTAAATATTCTTAAAGTTGGTCTGTGACTGTACTTCAACATCCAATTTAACCTATATGAACCCACGATGTATGATACATTTACAAACTTGGTTTAGCAAAAAGAATACTCCCAACTCTTAGCTAAAAGTATTGAATACCCTCTTCTTCAAAAGATCGTTTTTGGATCTTTGTTCTATGTGTTGAAGGGGTGAAGCGAAGGATTTAATAGGGGAGGTTGTGTTAGGAATCACGACTCTCCACAATGGTATGATATTGTCCACTTTGAGCATAAGCTCTCGTGACTTTGCTTTGGGCTTCCCTAGAAGGTCTCATACCAATGGAGATAGTATTCCTCACTTATAAACCCACGATCTTTCACTAAATTAACCAATATGGGACTCACTCTCAATCATCCTCAACAATCCTCCCCTCGAACAAAGTACACTATAAGCCTCCCATGAGGCTTATGGAGCTCTCTAATAGCCACCCCGTAATCGAGGCTCGGCTCCTTTCTCTGGAGCCCTCAAACAAAGTACATCATTTGTTCAACACTTTAGTCACCTCGACTCCTTTCTCTGGAGCCTTCGAACAAAGTACACCCTTTGTTCAACACTTTAGTCACTTTTAACTACAACTTCGAGGCTCACAATACTTTGTTCGATATTTGAGGATTCTGTTGACATGGTTAAGTTTAGGGCATGGCTCTGATACCAATTGTTGAACACAACTATCTGTGGGGAAACACTAGCACTCTTTATTAAGACCAATCAAGAAGAGAATACAATAGAATACTACTCCTTTTTATTGTTTTTGGATTTCTCTGATCATTAACCTACATAGGGTGGAGGGGTATTTATACCACAGCCTAATCAATTTAAACCTAACAAATCTAAATCTTTTTCCTAAAATATTTAGATCTCTCTATGATATCTAGATCTCTTTCCTAAAATCTCTACTAAAATAAATATACTGGGCTCGTACAATTATTGCGCTGGACTCTCTTGGGCTAGTGATGATATTTCATCAGGTTGGTGGTGGTTTTCCTTGGCGTGATCTCTGATGGATCGCGATTTGCCGCGATTTGAAAACTTTTTTTTTCTTCCTTAAATAACTCCGGATACAAAATGAATTATGTTTATTTAAATGAAAAAATTTACTTCCTATTTTACTTTGTCTTTTTTATTTTCAAGTCACTTGCAACTTGTAAAAATCAGGTCGTAACAATAGATGACGACAAAGATAAATAGATCAAAGTCTTAATCGAGATAGAGGTCATTTACCCATCTGAATGTGGACTTGTAGATCTTCAATATAGGGTTAAAAAGTTATAATATATAAATAAATTTATAAAAGGAAAAGTAGGTGTAGATAAGAAAAGAGAGACCTTTAAAATAAGACTCATAAAAGTAAAATGTGAGTTTTTGCCTAATATGAAATATGTGAAATTAATATTTTAAATTCTTTTCTAAAAAAACAAAATCTTAAACAAAGTGTCCCCATAAACTGTCAAAAGCAAAATAATTGTAAAAGAAGCAAAAGTTCATTTGTTAAATAAATGTATGAAAAATCACTTGATATTTCTTTTAAAGAGGTTTCCAGAAATCTTGGTCTTGTGTTCGAATCATGGTGAACAAAACTTTATGGAAAAGATAACTATGGGAAGAGTTGGAGTAAGTAAATTAAAGACTCACCAAAGCTTTTTCTATAGGTTTCGATGTAAGTTTGCTCGACTTTAATTTTGTTTAATGCTAAATAAAATCAAAATTGATTTCAATGTTTATGTTGTGTGGATCATATGTGCACTACCAACATGTTTTAATCCATATATTGACAAATAATGTTCATCCATGTATATGTTAGTCAATTAAAATATGCTCGAGATATTTTTACTCGTGTTCAGTTTCTCCATAGAAAACCAGTCCACACCCGATGGTTGTTTCTCAACACTTGATTGTTGATGGATCTCCTTTCTTTGATCTTACTCTCCGATATCTTGTTGGTGCCCTTCAATACTTGACAATTACACGAATTGATATTGTCCATTCTGTCAATTTTTGCATGCCCCTACTGTAGATCATTTTCTTGGTTTCAAGCGTATTCTTCGCTATGTCAAGGGAATACTCTACTTTGGCGAAATACTCTACTTTGGCATTACCTTTCGTTCATCCATTGTTCCTAGTGCGCGAGTGGCTTATTCGGATGCTAACTGGGCTATCTGTCTTGATACTCATGAACATACTCAAATTTAGTGAAGATCCAATAGTTGAAATTGAAGATACGAAGGATTTTCTCATCACGGTCACTACTTTAGATTAGATTTTTTGATCCATGGTATTTAATTATCCCGAAGTTCAAGGGTATTATACGATTTTTCAAATATTTTATTTTTATTTTTCTAAACTTTTTCTAAATTTTTTTTATCCTTTGCTAGGTAATTTTCCAGTTCTTGAACACCTTGAAATTCCTTCGAGATAAAAAATTAAAAATTCAGAAAATTTCTTAAAAATTGGAACTACAACATTTTGGTCCCATGTTTTTCCAAAGGCCTTCAAATCCCTAAAATTATTTTTGGGTTATAGAGATAGTTGTTTATTTATAGATTAATGAATATATATATATATATATATATATATATAAAATAAAACTGTATATGGTAAGTGGTAAATTGTCATATAAAGAATGTATAGAGTAGATGCGATATATGGTAAAATAATATAGGGTAGATAATTATATGGAATAGATTGTTTTATCGGGTAAAGCTGTATAATAAACTGAACCATATATATACAGTGCTCTAAACATATATTTTTTGCATTCTTTGTATTCTCTCTAGAAATGCTTGAAGTCATCAATATAAACGTTTAGCCAATATTTCTACTTGATTTTTCTCCCTCATATTCTTTGTGTTTATCTCGATCAAGTGTGTGTTCCTGTGCGATCCTAACAATATTAGTTAAGGCATTGAAATGACTTGTTTAAGATTTTTGTCCTTACTTCAATGCCTTAATTCTTTTCTTTACGTTCTTTGCGCCATACAACATGATTAGTGGCCCAATTCCTAGGACTTTTGAGATCTACTCCATGCTAATCATTCTTGGGACTATGCCTTCCTACAAAGATATGGAATTACGTTGGAGATTGACTTTAGTTATAAATACATCATGCTTTGTCATATATACATTGAATGAGCGAGCAAGAAGCATGAGGATTCATTCTGGACTACTAAAGACATTCTGGGCTGATGCTGTGAACACAACAGCATATTTGATTAATAGAGGGTCGTCCGTACCCTTGAAGTTCAAATTGCCAGAAGAAGTATGGACAGAAAAAGAACTCAAGTACTCTCAGTTGAGAACTTTTGGTTGTACTGCGTATGTTCACGTTGATCCAGAGAAGAGAGACAAGCTTGGTGCTAAGACTGTGAAATGCTACTTCATAGGCTATGGCTCTAACATGTTCGGGTACAGGTTTTGGGATGGCAAGAATAGGAAATTTCTAAGACATTGCGATGTGACCTTTGACGAAAATGTCTTGTACAAGAACAAAAAGAAGATAAACTCTAAGACTACGAAGCAAGTGGGTGTTGAGCTTGAGTTGCAGGAAAACTCACCCAGTGATATTACAGCAAAAGCTCAAGAAACTCCTGATTCTGTTGCTGAAGAACCAGACGTGGAGCAAGTGACACCTGAGCAGGTGTTGAGAAGATCATCCAGAACTATCAGAGCACCATATAGATACTAACCCTCATTACATTATCTATTGCTGATTGACGAAGGAGAACCAGAGTCCTTTGATGAGGCCCTACAAGTGGAAGATTCAACCAAGTGGGAGCAAGCCATGGATGATGAGATGAGCTCACTTGAAAAGAATAATACGTGGGTGCTGACTGAGTTATCTACAAGAAAGAGAGCTGTGTTGAACAAATGAGTGTTCAAAATCAAGGTTGAACTAGATGGCAGAAGGAGGTTAGGGCTCGGTTAGAAGTTAAAGAATATTCACAACGAAAAGGCATTAATTATGCTGAGATCTTTTCTCTTGTTGTGAAATTAACTACTATCTGAATTCTGCTGAGTATTGTTGCATCGAAGAATTTTCACCTTGAGAAAATGGATGTAACAACGACATTTTTACATGGAGATTTAGATGAGGAGATCTATATGCAACAACCAGAAGGATTTGCAGCTCTAGGGAAGGAGCACATGGTGTGTAAGCTCAATAAGAGCTTGTATATGTGGATGGTACAAGAAGTTTGACTCCTTCATGTGCAAGAGTGGTTTCCACAGGAGTGAAAATGATCTGTGTTGTTACCTCAAGAAATACGCTGATTCTTATGTGTTTCTACTCCTATATGTGGATGATATACTGATTGCTGGATCAAGTATGAGGGAGATAAACCACATGAAGGCAAGCTTGCCTTCAGTATTTGAGAGGAAGGATTTGGGTGCAGTGAAGCAGATTCTTGGGATGAGGATTTCTCAAGATAGATCTGCTGGCACATTAAATCTATCCCAAGAGCAGTACGTTGAGAAGGTGTTGTCAAAATTCAAGATGAATGATGTGAAACCCATGACTACCCCCTTGACAAATCGTATTAAATTGTCAAAGTGGCAATCTCCCAAGATAGTCGAGGAACGTGAGCACATTTAGTTCCTTACGCTTCTGCAGTTGGGAGTTTGATGTATGCTATGGTCTGCACTAGACTTGATATAACACATGTAGTGGGAGTTGTTAGCAAGTACATGACAAATTTAGGGAAAGAACATTGGGAAGCTGTGAAGTGGCTTCTGAGATATCTGAGAGGTACATCCAATACTTCACTTTGTTATGGTAATGGCAAAGTAGTTTTGCAAGCTCTTGTGGATGCTGATCGGAGTGGAGATGTAGACTCTAGAAAGAGCACATCTAGATATATATACACTATAGATGGAACATTAGTGAGTTGGATGTCCAAGCTTCAAAAATGCGTCGCTCTTTCATCTATTGAGGTTGAGTACGTGGCAATAGCTGAAACTGGAAAGAAGATGATATGGATGACAGACTATCCAGAAGAATTAGGTAGAAAGCACTGCAAGAAGATTCTTTATACAGATAGTTAGAGTGCCATACAGTTGGTGAAAAATTCAGTCTATCATTCAAGGACAAAACAACATTAGAAGGTGATACCATTTCACTCGCAGGTTAGTGAAAGAAGGTGATATGTGTTTGGAGAAGATAGAGGGTGCAAAGAATCCGGCAGACATGTTGACAAAATGTGTTGATGTTGGAAAATTGAGGTCATGCAAAGCCTTAATTGGTATAATGCAGTGAAGATGTTGATGATTGTTTAAGAATGAAATTCTTGGTTGACTAAGATCCGTCTCCAAGTGGGAGAATTGTTAGGTTATGGAGCCTGCTATTTATTTATAGCCTAGTCAACGATTATACATAATAAAACTATATCCGGTAAAGCAATATATGGTAAATAGCTATATATATATATATAATAGATGGTTAAATCTGGTAAAACTAAATATAATAAACTGAACCATATATATATCCTAGCTTTGAAAATGTACTCTTCTCTCTCTCGTACATACTCAAAAATTTAAATCCTTTAGCTAGAGTTCTCCTTGCATTCTCTCTCTCCTATTTCTTTGTGTTCATCTAGATCGAGTGTGTGCGTTGTTGTGTGATCCTAGCAATTTCCTCTTTTATTCTCTATTTAAATGGGATTTTATCTCGAACTTGTTAGCTATTAAGGTCTTTTCACTCTCTCCCATCTTTAGCTTATTCTTCCTCTCTCTCCCATCAAGGTATTTTCACACTTTTATTGTGTTGTTTGGAAGACGTCTCCACAAGTTAAATGTTGATTTTTAATAAACACGAGAGACATAGTCCAATCTATATTTCTTTCATAAAAAATTTACAATGGTCCCACTTGTTCTCACATTTTAGTGATCTAAATTTGAAAGGACCAAAAATAAAAATAAAAACCCCAAATTGACCCCTCGAGAAAATTAAATTAATTAAGGGCACTTCACATTTCTTCCCGACCCTCTATAGTAAAAATAATTTTCCCAAACTCTATTAATCCGAGGTCGAATATTATAGCAATTTGGATGATCTGCCAAAACCTTCAAATTGGACAATGGAATCAAACTATTATCCCAATTCATAACCTTCAGATTTCGAAAATAAGAAGCTTTTTGGAATCCTTCGCCTGCGAAATGCCCACTCCCCATTTCTGTCGCCGTGTGAAATCCCCACGCCCTCGAATTCACTACCTCTCCGGCAAACTGTATCGTCGTTGCGTGGCTTTGAAGGTGAGTGAACAAAAACGCCGGCCAGTACTCGACCATCACACTCGACCCGAATTCCAACCACCAATTCCCATTCTTCGGATCCTTTGAACAACCACAGACAACAACCCCCAATTAAAATTGGACTCACAATCTTCAAGAAAAGACATGAAATTGAAATGGGTTACCTTCCAAACGAGTAAACTGATATCGAATTGGGCACCATTGTAGGAGGAAGTTGGAGCAATTGCAGCTCCAATGGCGATTCTACGGTTGGTTTGAACGAAGCCTAGACAGAGTAAATTGTAGCAGCCTGTTGCTTGATATGCGTCGGACTGTTCATCCAAAAAGTTACCGTCATTTCATTTTCAATCTGATTTTGTTGCTAATTTTTATGTTCAAATATTCTTACTGTCCAATAAGTGAACAATCTTGGATTGTTGTCTCCATAAAGCTCTTGGTTAACCTGTAGAGAAAAGGTAGGCATATAATTGAAATTTGTATGGACTAGAAGATTGATTCGGTTTAGAAAGTTGCCTGCCACCCTGCTTCAATGGTGTTGAGATCATGTGGGAAAGAGTTTGGAAAGAGTTCGTGGAAGATTGTGAAGGGTGCCATGGTTGTTGCACGTGGCACAAAATCTAGAACCTTATACTGTAACGACTTGCACACGCCTTTTATTACCTCAGACAAAAATGATTACAACGGAAAAAAGAGAAAACATTATTGAAATAAAGAAAAAGTAACAAAACCCAAAATGAATGTTTTATTCTACCCTACGGTTTATTATGCAAATACATTTCATCCTATACTAACCTATACTAATGATGCAACCAAATTCAGCCTAGACTACGAAATGGAAAAAACAAACAACTACCCTATGCATGTGCCACGGTCCTGGGGTGTACGAACGCGTCATCGTTGTCACATGGGTGCCTTGCCCTTATCTGCATAAGTAAAGTAGCACGAGGCTTGAGTATTTCTAGAATACTCAGTAAGTGACCCCCTATCGGGGTTATGCGACAAACACATGCAATGAAATGATGAGACCTATCGTTTCGTTTTTCCTACAGTGTAATCCTAACAGATAATTGTGGTAGTGTACCATATACTCTACACGCAGCCCATACGTGCGAGTATGGGCTCACCAGCTAGTTCGCACACCGCTGGGCCACTGTCCCTAGCCGGTGGGCATGCTCTAGGAGCCCTTATATCGGGACTCATTAAAACTAGAACCGTCACGGCAGTGCTATGCAGGGCATAACGATCGTTGTCTTGCCATTGGATGTACGCGTCCGTACCCTCGTGATGGGATAGGTGTATCCCCCGAAATGCATGAACACACAATATGCATGAGGTCTAACTAGTCCTACAGTTATCATTAATGAACATAACCCTGTGTCACGTTGTCATGCTTACATGTCATTCTCATTCTCATTTCGTTACATATCATACATATTCCTAGGGGGTTATGTTTCATGCAATTTACCGTATTTCATGTCATACAATTCATACAGTTACATTCAAATACTCATACAAACAAGCCATAATCACACAAGGGCCACACACCGTCACATGCATAACATATCACATCAACTAAGCAGCATACATAACATACATTCACGTTCACATGATTTCGTACTTAAGCACATTAAGCTAACATACAATTTAATGACACGTGCATATCCACGGGCACGTGCCAACATACAGCAATTAACGTGTAACCTACGACGGGTGAGCCACTTACTTGGTAGGCCTTAGCCGAAGTACTCCCTAGAATATAACGTAAGCTCCTAGCTCATCGTGGACGTTCTACGCTTTCGTTGGTGGTTGGTTCCTATTGGTTCATTAGTCATTTTCGTTAGTATTTCACAAATAATAATAAATTACCAACTGGAATTTGTGAAATACGACCTTAAAATGTTCCATTTTACCTTAAACAGGGCCGAAACTAGATCTGGGAGGGTCAGAACGGTGTCAAACGGGCTGGAAACAGGTTTCCCGAGCTGAATAAGCCGCTGGAGTCGAGGAGCCACCGTCGAGCCGATTAAGCTGCCAGAGCCGAGAGGAGACGCGCTGCAGATGTGCCACGTGGCACAATCATAGAGCGACACGTGTGCAGGAGTCTCGGGTCAAGGCGTGGGTTAACGGATCGCTGGCAGGTCTCAGGCCGAACACGGGTGACGGGTCGTTCGCCGGTGACTGGCCGTGCGCGGTGATGGGCCGGTTCGCGGGTGAAGGGCCAGGGTGTTTGGGCCACGGGAAACATCGGTTCTGGGCCGACCAAAGGAATGGGGTTCGGTTTGGGTTGCCGGATCTGGCTCATGGGTCGGACTTCGTCCTCTTCGCCCGACAGCCTGAGTGATTTTCCGGCGACCTCTCTCTCTCCTCGACAACGTCGTTCCGACGTCCTTTTTCCCTCTTTTTTTCCTCCGTTCCCGAGTTTATTCTTCACCCTAACCCTATTTTTGGTAAAGATTTCGTTGGTAAGGACCTCACACTCCAGGATCTGGAGAAGCTCGGAAGTCCGCCGTTCCGTCTTCCTTGCCGACGGTGTTCAACGTACGGGATTCGTCTAAAACCTACTCCTGATGTGTGTAAAGAGTTCTGGGATTACTTTTGTGGTGTAAAATGGGGGTTTTGACGTCGATTCGTATGGTTTGGCTTCGCCGGAGTTCCGTCGGTTTTCTGTTCCTTCTCCTTTTTCTTCACTATTTTCGTTTCTTTGTAGGTTCTTTCAGGGTGGCTGAAGGTCGGGGACGCGATTTGTGGCATCCCAGCCCTCGGCCGCCCTTTGTGGGTCGTGTGCGAGCGAAAACTCCAGCGTTTGCTGGAGTTTTTTGCTCTACCGACGACCCTCATTTATTTATTTATTATTATTTTTTTATTTTTTTTTTGTTTGGTTTCGTTACATTACCCTACCCTTAAAAAGAATTTTCGTCCTCGAAAGTCTCGAACTCGTGGATCAACTCGGGATATTTCCTTTATTTCCTCCTCTCGTTCCCACGTAACTTCCTCGACTTGGTGGTTACACCACAATACCTTAACGAAACATATACTCCTATTATGTAAGGCTTTCACCTCTCGGACTAGAATTTTAATCGGTTTCTCCTGGTAACTTAAATTTTCCTCGATTTCGAGAGGTTTGTAGTCTATTACGTGCGTCGGGTCTGCAATATATTTCCTTAACATGGACACAAGAAATACATCGTGTACGCTTGAAAGTGAAGGTGGCAATGCTAGTTTGTAAGCTACCGGACCTACTCTTTATAAAATTTCAAATGGTCCAATGAATCGGGGGTTGAGCTTCCCCTTGCGTCCGAATCTTAGAATACCTTTCATGGGAGCTACTTTTAGGAACACTGGGTCCCCCTCTTCGAACTCTAAATTCCTACGCCTAACGTCGGCGTAGCTCTTTTGCCTACTCTGTGCGGTACGCATTCTTACTCTAATTTTTTGTATTGTCTCGTTGGTGACTCGGACCAGCTCGGGTCCTACCAGTTCTCATTCTCCTACTTCGTCCCAGCACAATGGGGATTCTACATCGTTTTCCATACAACGCTTCAAAGGGTGCCATCCCGATGGTTGCTTGGAAGCTGTTATTGTAAGAGAATTCCATTAAGTGCAGTTTGGTGTCCCAACTCCCTGTGAAATCCATAGCGCATGCCCGAAGCATGTCTTCCAGAATTTGGTTTAATCATTCTGTTTAGCCATCCGTTTGTGGGTGGAAGGCGGTGCTAAAGTCGAGGTGGGTACCCATCGCTTTTTGGAGTCCGCACCAAAAGGCCGACGTAAAACGCGGGTCCCGATCTGACACAATTGACACCGGTACTCCATGCAACCTCACAATTTCTTTAACATACAGTTGGGCCCAATTGTCTACTGTATATGTTGCCTTACCCGGTAGAAAGTGAGCCGACTTCGTCAGACGGTCCACAACCACCAAGATTACCGTATAGCCCTTTAATGTTTTGGGTAGGCCTACTATGAAATCCATGGCAATGTTTTCCAATTTCTATTCTGGTATACTTAGAGGTTGTAGTAGCCCGGCGGTTTTCTGCCTGGGGGCTTTTACTTGTTGGCACACCAAACACTTACTCACGTACTCCGCGATATCCTTTTTCATACTTCGCCACCAGAAGTGTTGTTTCAAGTCTTGATACATCTTTGTTCCACTTGGATGTATCGAGAAGGTTGAATTGTGTGCCTCAGTTAGGATTTCATTCTTTATTTCACTCATGGGTGGGACACATAAATGCCCTTGGCATAATAATCCGTCATCTGTTGACTTAGAGAATCTGTCCACTGGGCCTACTTCCAATTGGTCTGGGATTTTACTTAGGCTTGGATCCCCACGTTATGAGTCTATGATCCTTTGTCTGAGCGTGGGGCGCACTGTCAGTCGGGCTATTTGGGCTACAACTTCTTTGGTACTACCGCTATATCAGCTCGTTCGAAATCAGTTCGCACTCATGGCTCCCTGGTGATGAGGGCCGACGAGTGTACTGCTTTTCGACTTAGTGCATCAGTGACTACGTTTGCTTTTCCAGGGTGGTACTGGATGTCTATGTCGTGATCTTTTACTTGCTCTAATCATGTATGTTGCCTCATGTTCAATTCTTTTTATGTGAACAAATATTTTAGGCTTTTATGGTCCGTGTAGATTTGGGTCTTTTCGCCATACAGGTAGTGTCGCCAAATTTTTAACACGAACACTACTGCTGCCAGCTCCAAATCATGTGTAGGATAGTTTTTCTCGTAATCTTTTAGTTGGCGTGACGCATACGCAACCACCTTGCCATGTTGCATCAGTACACAATCTAATCCCTTTTTGGACGCATCACTGTAAATCACATATCCCACAGAACTTTGTGGAACTATGAGCACTGGGGCGGATACTAGTCTTTGTTTTAGTTCTTGAAAGCTGGCCTCACAAGTATCGTCCCAAACAAAAGGTACACCTTTTTTTTGTCAATTGGGTGAGAGGCATGGCTATTCTAGCGAAATCCTGGACAAACCTTCGATAGTAACCCACCAATCCCAAGAAACTTCATATCTCGGTGACCGTTGTTGGGCGTTTTTATTTTGTGACCGCTTCTATCTTATTGGGATCTATGAAGATTCTGTCTTTAGACACTACGTGCCCCAGAAACGAAACCTATCGTAGCCAAAATTCACACTTGGTGAATTTGGCATACAGCTTGTTCTCCCTTAGGATAGTTAAGGCTTTGCGAAGGTGCTCTTGGTGTTCTAGGTCCGTTTTCGAGTATATCAGGATATTGTCTATGAACACGATCACAAATGAGTTTAAGCACTCCTTAAATACTCGGTTCATTAGTTCCATAAATATCGCTGGGGCATTGGTGAGACCAAAAGACATCACCACAAACTCGTAGTGGCCATATCTGGTTCGAAAGGCTGTTTTCGGTATGTCTTCATTTTTAATCTTAATTTGATGGTATCCTGATCGAAGATCTATTTTAGAAAACACGATCACCCAACGTAGTTGGTCAAATAGGTCGTCGATACGGGGTAACGGGTATTTGTTCTTTACCGTCATCTTGTTTAATTCCCTATAATCAATGCATAAACGCATTGAGCCGTCTTTCTTTTTAACAAACAACACTGGCGCACCCCAAGGGGACACGCTAGGTCGAATGAAGCCCTTATCTAGCAGGTCTTGCAGTTGTGTTTTAAGCTCTTTTAGTTCTGCTGGTGCCATGCGGTACGGGGCCTTAGAGATGGGTCCTGTTCCTAGTTCCAGATCTATTCCAAAGTCTACCTCTCGCGATGGAGGAATTCCCGGGAGGTCCTCCGGGAAGACATCCATAAATTCGTTTACTACGGGTACTGTATATATGAGTTTTTCCTTTCCTTTTGTATTTACTGCATAGGCTAGAAATACCCACCCCCCTTGTTGTATCAGGCGTCTCGCTTTCATCATCGATATTATTTTTGGGGTGGTACCTGTGGAGGTTCCTTTAAACTTAAAGGTAAGTCCGTTGGGAGGTGTGAATATCACCTCCTTCTTATGCCAGTCTATGCTAGCAAAGTTTTCTGCTAACCAGTCCATTCCTAGTATGACGTCAAAATCCGTCATATCCACTACTTTAAGTCTAGGTGGATGGTTTGTCCAGCTATTACCACTTGTCCGTCCTTTACTCTATTTTTTGTAACTAAGTCTACCCCTGCTGGGGTACCTACCGACAATGCATGCCCTTAAGGGTTCTACTACGAACCCTACTTGTTTAACAAGTGGTAAAACAAGAAAGGAATGGGTAGAACCATAATCAAACAATGTCAACACAAAGTGTCCTAGTATAGAAAGCGTACTGTCACCACGGTGCCAGATATTCCCGCCTCTTTACTGGTCGTTACATATGCCCTAGTCTATGGACGGGTATGTAAGGTGGGCTCTCGGATCACCGGTCCTCTAAGGGGTTCCCTTGGATTTTCCGGGCTCTTTGTAGGGCAAGTTCTGGCCACATGACCTGCATGACCACAGATATAACACATATCTGAGCCCGCCAAACATCTCCCAACATGTTTTTTCCACAGTTACGGCACAAGGGCTTCTCCATTGCTAGGTTTCGGCCTATTAGGGGTGGAGCAGGTGGCCTACTCTGATATCGAGGTCTCTGGGACGGTGGTTGGAATTTTGTGGTATCGACCTCGACAGGGCGTTTCCTCCTTGTGACGACAGTTGGCTCCATTTTCTTTTCCTCTGGGGGTTCCTCAAGGGCCTTGACCGTCCTTAGGGCCTCTTAATAGGTTTTTGGGTTAAAGGCCTCTAACATGCGGCGGGTTTTCGGATTCAATCCTAACATGAATTTTTTCTGTCTGTTTCTCTTCAGTGTCAACTAAAGACAGTGCAAACCTTCTCAATCTCATGAAGTCCTGATTGTACTGATCTACCGTGCGATCACCTTGGGTTAAGTGGTTAAACTCTTGCTGTTTCTTTATACGGATTTCCTTTGGATAATAGTATTTTAGAAAGGCTTCCTTAAAGGTCTCCCAAGTTGTAATTCCCCCGCCCGGGTTGATGCTCTGTTTATTATCCGACCACCACACTTCTGCATCTTTTTGTAACACGTATGTCGCACATGCTACCTTATGTTCATCAGGGCATCTCATTGATTCAAAGGTCATTTCCATGTTTGCGATCCACATCTGAGCCCCTGTGGGATCTTTCTTTGAACCGACAAAAGAACGGGGGTTATACCGCCTGAAATCCTTTAACCAACTCGCGTCCCTATCCGGGTGCGGGTTGTTCACCGGTTGGATAGCTACCGCATCCCCCGATTGCGGGGCCGCTGCGTTGGCTGGTTGCGTGGCCATCGCGTTGGCCGGTTGCGTGGCCATTGCCGCGACTTGTTGCGTAGCCAACAACGTGGCCTGTTGTGTGTCTAGCATAGTTTGCATTATTTTTTGGAGGGATTCCAACACTAACCTTGTGGCGGGGTCTAACCCGGCCTGTGGTGCAACTTGAGGGGGCGGTGCGTATTTAGGAGGGGGTACAGCTTGTGGGGGAGGTGTATATTCAGGGGGTGGTACGGTTTGTGGGGGAGGTGAGTATTCAAGAGGTGGTACAAACGCATATAGGCCGGTAGTCGATCCGTTTTGGTAAGAACTTCTATCGGCGTCTCCTCTTCCTCCTCTCCTAATGGGAGGTCGTCCTCTCCCTCTCCTACCTCTTCTACGTCCTCTGTGCGGCATGGTTCTAGAAACCAAGAAAAAGATTCTAGCTAAGTTTATGATTTACAACATTCCCTATATCCTACCATATAATTCATATGTATGTATGTATATATATATATATATATATATATATATAAAACATAAATAACATAACGAAAGACATGCATTACATCAGATCACATCAACACTAGATAACATCAACACCTTTTCATACAGTATCATGTCATGCATCATTTAAAACCAACCACATTAAATATATCACACATGTCATACATTCCTCATTTTACATAAGGTGTACCTGGCAACGACGGGGCATCGGTAATTGGACCGTGGAACATGCCAAGCCTACTCTGTAGGCTAGTCTACAAGATCTATAACCTAAAGCTCTAATACCAACTGTAACGACCCTAATATTTTACATATTTAATCTAAGGTCATTATTAAACATTGAAATGCGGAATAACATTAAATGGGCCCTATTCATAAATGCGACTTGCACGCGCGTTTTATTACCTCAGACAAAAATGATTACAACGGAAAAAAGATAAAACATTATTGAAACAAAGGAAAAGTAACAAAACTCAAAATGAATGTTTTATTCACCTTATGGTTTATTATGCAAATACATTTCATCCTATACTAACATATACTAATGATGCAACCAAATTCAGCCTAGACTATGAAATGGAAAAAAACAAACAACTACCCTATGCATGGGACACGGTCCCGGGGTGTACGATGCCGCCATCGTTGTCACATGGGTGCCTTGCCCTTATCTGCAAAAGTAAAGTAGCACGAGGCTTGAGTATTTCTAGAATACTCAGTAAGTGACCCCCTATCGGGGTTATGCGACAAACACATGCAATGAAATGATGGAACCTATCGTTTCGTTTCGTTTCGTTTTCCCTACGGTGTAATCCTAACAGGTAATCGTGGACGTGTACCATATACTCTACACACAGCCCATACGTGCGAGTATGGGCTCACCAGCTAGTTCGCACACCGCTGGGCCACTGTCCCTAGCCGGTGGGCATGTTCTGGGAGACCTTATACCGAGACTCGTTAAAACTAGAACCGTCATGGCAGCACTATGCAGGGCATAACGATCATTGTCCTGCCATTGGATGTACGCGTCCGTACCCTCGTGATGGGATAGGGGTATCCCCCCAAATGCATGAACACACAATATGCATGAGGTCCAACTAGTCCTACAGTTATCATTAATGAACATAACCCCGTGTCACGTTTTCATGCTTACATATCATTCTCATTCTCATTTCGTTACATATCATACATATTCCTAGCGGGGTTATGTTTCATGCAATTTACCGTATTTCATGTCATACAATTCATACAGTTACATTCAAATACTCATACAAACAAGCCATAAACGTACAAGGGCCGCACACCGTCACATGCATAACATATCACATCAACTAAGCAGCATACATAACATACATTCACGTTCACATGATTTCGTACTTAAGCACATTAAGCTAACATACAATTTAATGACACGTATATATCCACGGGCACGTGCCAACATACAGCAATTAACGTGTAACCTACGACGGGTGAGCCACTTATTTGGTAGGCTTTAGCCGAAGTACTCCCTGGAATATAATGTAAGCTCCTAGCTCCTCGTGGACGTTCTACGCTACCGTTGGTGGTTGGTTCCTATTGGTTCATTAGTCACTTTCGTTAGTATTTCACAAATAATAATAAATTCCCAACTAGAATTTGTGAAATACAACCTTAAAATGTTCCATTTTACCTTAAACAGGACCGAAACCAGGTCTGGGAGGGTCGGAACGGTGTCAAACGGGCTGAAAACCCCAAATTGACCCCTCAAGAAAATTAAATTAATTAAGGGCACTTCACATTTCTTCCCGGCCCTCCGTAGTAAAAATAATTTCTCCTAACTCTATTAATACGAGGTTGAATATTATAGCAATTTGGATGATCTGCCAAAACCTTCAAATTGGACAATGGAATCAAACTATTATCCAAATTCATAACCTTCAGATTTCGAAAATAAGAAGCTTTTTGGAATCCTTCGCTTGCGAAATGCCCACTCCCCATTTCTGTCGCCGTGTGAAATCCCCACGCCCTCGAATTCACCACCTCTCCGCCAAACTGTATCGTCGTTGCGTGGCTTTGAAGGTGAGTGAACAAAAACACCGGCCAGTACCCGACCATCACACCCGACCCGAATTCTAACCACCAATTCCCATTCTTCGGATCCTTTGAACAACCACAGACAACAACCCCCAATTAAAATTGGACTCACAATCTTCAAGAAAAGGCATGAAATTGAAATGGGTTACCTTCCGAACCAGTAAACTGATATCGAATTGGGCACCATTGTAGGAGGAAGTTGGAGCAATTGCAGCTCCAATGGCGATTCTACGTTTGGTTTGAACGAAGCCTGGATAAAGTAAATTGTAGCAGCCTGTTGCTTGATATGCATCGGACTATTCATCCAAAAAGTTACCGTCATTTCATTTTCAATCTGATTTTCTTGCTAATTTTTATGTTCTAACATTCTTACTGTCCAATAAGTGAACAATCTTGGATTGTTGTCTCCATTCACCTCTGGGTTAACCTGTAGAGAAAAGTTAGGCATATAATTGAAATTTGTATGGACTAGAAGATTGATTCCGTTTAGAAAGTTGGGTTAACCTGTAGAGAAAAGTTAGGCATATAATTAAAATTTGTATGGACTAGAAGATTGATTCCGTTTAGAAAGTTGCCTGTCACCCAGCTTCAATGGTGTTGAGATCAAGTGTGAATGAACCGGAGACGAGCCACATTTGTGAGAGGCTGAACTCATAACGATAGCTGACCCGCGGCTTCAGTACGTTCATGCTTGCCTGGGCTCTGTAGTACTGTCCTCCACTTACCAACCCCACTGCATACTGGCACCAACAAAATTTACATTCATTTCCATCTTGGTTTCTCCAAAATCTTAAAATTTATAAGGGATGGCACAGATTTTGGAGAAAAAGACATGAGATCCCACATCTGCTAGGTAGGAGTACATCGGTTAGGGAGAAGAACGAAACACCTTTAGGGGTAGAACGAAACACCTCTAACAAGATTGTGGAAACCTCTTACAAGCTGAGACTTTTTTAAAATGTTGAGAGAAACCCGAAAGGTTAAAGCCCAAAGAGGATAATATCGGCTAGCAGTGGGCTTGGGCTGTTTGGTATCAAAGCCAGAAACCGGGCGATGTGCTAGCAAGAAGATTGGGAGCCAAAGTGGGTGGACAAAGGCGGTGTGTCAATAAGGACGCGGGGCCCCGGAGGGAGTAGATTGGGAGGTCCCACTTTGATTGGAGAAGGAAATTATTGCAAGAGTGTGGATTGTGAGATACCACATTCGTTGGGATGAAAACGAAACACTCTTTATCAAGGTGTGGAAGCCTCTCACTAATAGACTTGCACCCGAAAGGGAAAAGCCAAAAGAGAACAGGCCCGAGAGGGTGGATTGTGAGATCTCCACATTGGTTGAGAGAAGAACGAAACACCCTTTTTATAAGAGTGTTAAACTTCTTCCCAAAAGGAAAAGCCGAAAGACAACAATATCGACTAGCTAGCTGAGTTGAATTTGGTTAGAGACTAACCTCATGGCCTTTGCCGAGAGAGTCTCCACCTCAGCGGAATGGCTCTAGTTATACAGTCTCTCCGGTGGATCCTGAAACAACATTTCCACAATTAAAAACAAAACCCATTTCGAAAATTTAGCCTCAGATTCCTTGAACTTACTAATGGCTTCTTTCCTTTGAGCAATGGATGATCAAAAGCTAGCTGCCGATGAGTTTCAACACAATCTATAAAGTCACCATCCGGACTCTGCGCCCAAATAAAAGCATAACCATCAAGCTCCAAAACAGAGTAGATTAAACAAGAGTTACAGACCTGAATGGTTTTGGGTCAGCTTGAATAAGTTTCAGTTTCTTCAACGGATTCTCCGACCAGAACACTGCTGTATGGTTATTGGGATGGATGTTTTTGTCGGGACGACAAATGGATGAAACGACAAGAAGGGAAAAAAACAAGAACAGGAAGAAGAGGAGGGTGGAAAGTATTAGAATCCATATTTAATCAAAAAAAAAAAAAAAAAAATGGGTCGTTGTCTTTTGTGTTTGTCTTTCTTCTTTTACTTCATATAATATATATATATATATATATATATATATATATATATATATATATATGGGTTAAAGAACAGAACAATGGGAATTAACTCTTTCACTCTTTTTGTGGCTTAAAGTTGAGAGGCTTTTTGTGGCTTAAAGTTGGGGTCCTCTCATCTTGGAGCTGTTTCAACAAAAAAAAACAAAAACATCATTTTAGAAATTTTAAGTTTGTAGTTCAAAATTAAATTTAAAATTGGAATTGAATAGGTTATGGTTCATTCTTTTTGTAGTTTTTGTCGGCTGGGAATATATTTATGAAATTGTTTAGGGGAATTATTATTGAAGTCCTGAAATACTTTAATTACATTCAAAATTATTCTTGTTACCTATACAAATACAATGTCTTTAGTATGAATACAAACTTGAAATTGATCCCTAAATTTGTGAAAATAATTGTTTAGGACCAAACATGTATGGTACCAAAAAGCCAATTTTGAATAATTTTTTTATGTTTGTTTGAAAGGCTCGAAAGAAAGTCGTACTTGTTGTATTGTGGTCGCTCAATACACATGGCTCGAAATAAATCAAAGTTTGTGAATTTTTCAAGAAGGATGGTGGCTTAGTAACCGTTGGTGATAAAGGGTAAAATAATTGGTGAAAGTATTGTAGGTAATGACATTTGTACTCTTATTGAAAATGTACTTTTAGTCGATGGTTTAAAGCATGACTTACCGAGCATTATTCAATTTGATAAAGACTTTAGAGTTATATTTGATAAAAATAATTGCATAATTGAAAATGGAAGTTTTGTTTGTTGGAAATAGAGACAACAATGATAAATGTGACTTTGCATGATAACTCTTGACTATGACATAGAAGATTAGGACATACTAGTATGCACTTATTTCAAATATCTCAGAAAAACTCCTTAAGGTCTTCCTAAATTTAAATTTGAAAAACAAAAAATTTGTGAGGATTGTTAAATGCTTAACAAACCAATTCCTCATTCAAATCTAAAAATGTGATGGCTACGTCTTTTAACTATTACATATGAATTTATTCGACCTTCTAAAATAGTTAGTTAGAGAGGAATTACTATGTTTTTTCGAGATTTACTTGAGTTTTGATAATAAAACATAATAATGATGTCTTAAAAAGATTTGCTAGTTTTGTAAGAAGAGTTGAAAATGAAAAAGGTTTTTTTAAGTAGTAGGAGTGACTATGGAGGATAATTTGATAGGGTAGCATTTGAAAAAATTTGTGAACATAATGATTTTTCTCATGACTGCTCGACTCCTCAAAAAAATGGTGTGGCTGATAAGAAAAATCGTATTTTATACGAATTTGTTATATCAACGTTAAATGAGTATAATTTACCTAAATATTTTTCGGACGGAATCCATTTATACCGCTTTCAAATAGAGTTTTAATTAAACACTCCTTAGATCAAACTCCTTGTGAATTTGGCATAATCAAATCTCAAATATTGGATATTTAAAAGTTTTTTTTTTTTTCAAATGTTTTATTTTGAACAATGAAGAAAAATTGGAAAATTTTGATTCTAACACAGATATTGGTATTTTCTTGGTTATTCATGTAAAGTTTACAGAGTTTTGAATAAGAGAACTTTATCGAGGAATCTATGACGGTGTATTTGATGAATCTTGTAATAATATTTATAATGAGTCTATTTAGAGTGATGATTTAGAAAGAAACTTGTTAGTTTTACATGCAAGTGAGAAAGTGAAAGAAACTGTTTCAAGTAAGGAAGAAGTGAACTTAGATGAAAAGAACGAAAAGGTTGTTCTTCAATGCCAAAAGAACATAAGTATGTCTTATCTCATTTTAAGGACTAAATTATTGGTGGTCTCGAACCAACAAGGTGCGAAAACTCATTATTCTATGAATTTTTTTAATAATCTTACCTTTGTTTCTCAAATTGAAGAAAAAAAATCTTAAGGATGCCAAAAATGATGAGTACTGGATTGTAGCTATGCAACAACCCTAAATCAATTTGAAAGGAGCAAAATTTGGGAATTAGTCCATAGACCCTTAGTATTTTCATTATTGGAACCATTTTTAGAAATAAGGTTGATGAAAATGAGAATATCATTAGAAATAAAACTAGGGTTTGTAGCTCAAGGTTAATGTCACGAAGAAGTTATAGACTATGAAGGAACTTTTGCACCGGTTGCTAGATTAGAAGCTATTAGAATGTTACTTGCTTTTAATTCTTACGAAAATTTTATATTGTTTCAAATGGATGTGAGAAGTGCATTCTTAAATGGTTATATTACGGAGGAAGTTTACGTAGAACAACCTCCCGGATTTGGAAATTTTGATTTTCCACCTGATGTATGTAAGTTTTAAAAGACTCTTGATGGCTTAAAACAAGCTCCGACTTGGTATGATAGACTTACTAATATTCTAATTGGGAATGATTTAAAATTGGTAAACTGGACATAGTCTTTCTATTAAAATTAAAGAAAATGATATGCTATTCGTGCAAATATACGTAGATGATATTATATTTGGTTCTACTAATCAGTCTTTATATGGAGAAAGTTTGAGATGAGTACGACGGGGGAGCTTAGTTTCTTTCTTGGACTTCAAATCAAACAACTCAAAATGGTATCTTCATAAATCAAGAGAAATACATCAAGGAATTACTAAAAAGGTTCAAGTTCAATGAAGGTAAGATTCAAAAACTCCAATGAGAACATCCACTTAGCTTGACAAGGATGAAAAAGGTAAATGGGTGGATATTAAATCTTATAGAGGTATGATTGAATCTTTCCTTTACTTGACCGTTAGTAGACCGATATTATGTTTAGTGTATGTTTTTGTGCTGGGTTTCAATCTTATCCCAAGAAATCTCATTTACCTGCAATTAAAATAATATTTAAATATTTGCTTGAGACTATTAATTTAGGATTGTAGTATCCGAGTTGAATTTAAATTGGTAAGATATTCTGATACAGATTTCACCACAAGTTTACCTGATCGTAAAAGTACCCGTGGAAATTGCCAAGCGAAATATATTACAGTTGCTTGCTGTTGTTCTCAAATTCTTTGGATGAAACAAAATTTTTGTGATTTTGGATTATAATTTGATAGTGTGCCAATATTTTGTGATAACACTATGCTATTAATTTAGCCAAAAATCATATTCATCATCCTAGAACTAAACATATTGACTTAGAAATCATTGTATCAGAGAGCAGTTACGAAATGGAAATATTATTCTTGATTTTGTAAGCTCTAATAATCAATTAACCGATATTTTCATCAAGCCATTCAATAGGCTTGAGTTTGGTATTATTAGTTGGGATATATCTTGAATTTTATAATCTTGTTTATTATATTTAGCCATTATGTCATTCTTAATTTATTATTTTCGATTGTTTTCTTTTTTATGATTTCAAAGCGGGAGAAAATTAAGAAAGATATGTTTTAAGTTTGTTGTTTTATAATTTATGAATCACTTCATTGTTGTGATGTTTCATAATTTATTGAGGCTGAAGAATATGCTCTTGAGTAAATTTCAAGTATGAAATTTATGATGATATATTAAAATGCATTGATATTATTATTTGGACATATGTATTACTTTAGGTTTTATGAATTTCATACCATCTTTATTGAAATCATCATAAAGAAGAGGAGATTGTTGGCTTTTGGCCCATAATCTAATTAATTGATGTTTTGATGATAACAAACCTACTTTATTGGCCTATAATCTAATTAATTATGTTTTTGATGATAACAAACCTATACTTAATTAGTAACAAATTATCAATATTTTTAATGTTATATAGTGTAAGGTTGAGAATAACGATTTCAACCTCTTTTTCAACTACTCAAATCAAAGACAAAAAGAAGGAATTAGTAGTCGAAACAAGATATCTGGCGTGATGATTTGACGGTAAAATTGACATCATGAACCAATCAAAGTATGTTAGAAGAGTATCAAATGGCGGAGTTTCTAATTACTTTTAAGGAATAGAAATAAAATTACTTATACATCATATATCATTTGAATTATAAAAATATAAAGAATTCAAATTCAAATAGATTTTTATTATTTTTATATTACATTATACTATCATATTTAAAAAAAATAAAAAATAAAAAAATAATTTTGTAATATCTACCCATTCCTCTTCGACAATAAATATAAAAATATTTTAATAGTTCACCTTTCTTTTTCTTTTTTAATGGTATATATTAATTTATATTTTTGCTTTTTTTTTTTTTTTTGTAAACTCATCCTCTTCTCGGTCTTTTAACACATAACTTCCATAGTTTCTTTACTAAATTTTCCACGTGGCTCCCTCCAACCAATTTTATTTCTTTTCATCTTATTGTTGAGGGATCAAATTATAAATCTACTATTTTTTTTAGAGAGTTGTGTGTTATTACAAAATTCAAATACTTGTATTGGTTTAATCCAGAGCAGTGGAAATGATTGAGTTTGCTCGTACTATTTTGATCCTGAGCAGTGGAAATGATTGAGTTTGCTCTCGTAAAAAGATTTGTGTAGGGCTCTTATTCGAGGAAAGAGTAAGAAATGTGTATTCAAATTCTCAAGAGGCGCTTTGGAAGTGGAGTAGGTTGAGTTTGACTAACCCACTAAAAAACTAGGGTGTTATATTTTCTACTCTTTCCTATCTTATCTCGAAATTTATATGTTCTAACTCTTTTCTATTTTATCTCGAAATTGTTATGGTGACTTATTGCATGTTCTAAGTAATTATCATCTTACCCAGAATCGGAGAAAGAAAGAGGCTTTCCCAAATTTTTTTTATCCATTATATGTATAAAAGGTGGGGGGAGTGGTTATTGGGAAGGGATAGGAGATGAATATGAGAAATATAATTTATGTCTCGACCTCGTTTACCTATTAAAGATTTTTCATTCCTTCTTTTCTTCTTTGCTTAAATGAGATTTCATCTTGACCCTTTTCAACTATTAAGGTCTTTTCACTCTCTTCTCACTCTCATTCTGCCCCGTTCTAACTATCAAGATGTGATTTTATCTCGACATAATTTAGTTATTAGGTCTTTTCACATTCTCATTCCGCCTTGTTACACCTATAAAGTCTTTTCATTTCTGTTTGGTTATGGAGTCTCCTACTTATTCATAGCCTAGTCAACGGTTATACATATTAAAGCTATATCCGGTAAAGTTATATATATATATATATATATATGGTAAATAGCTATATATAAAAGATGTTAAATCAGGTAAAGTAGAGTAAACTGAAACATATATACATCCCCTTAGTTGTAGCTTTGAAAATGTACTTTCTATTCTATCTATTCTCTCTCATACATACTTCATCAATACAAATCCTTTAGCCAGAGTTCTCCTTGCATTCTCTCTCTCTTTTATTTCTTTGTGTTCATCTAGATCGAGCGTGTGCGTTGTTGTGCGATCCTAACAACTGTATTCAGGTGCATCGTTCCATCCGTTTCCAAGTAAGAAATTGTTTCGAAATTTCAAATCAGAAAATTTCGGGAAGGTGTAAACTTGCCGACAACAAAACCTTGGAGATCGAAGGGAAGGGAGATGTCCCATACAAACTCCAGCAGGAATCAGTGAATATTATAAGATGTCAGACACATTCCTAGTCTCAAGAAGAACCTGATCTTTATTGGTCAGTTAGATAGCATAGGCTATGCAGTAGAGTTTGGAAAGAGTTCGTGGAAGATTGTGAAGGGTGCCATGGTTGTTGCACGTGGAACAAAATCTAGAACCTTATACACTACTGCAGAGTGTATAAACATGGCTGCTGCTGTTGAGAGTGCTTCCAATTCAAGTCTATGGCAGAATAGACTTGGACACATGATCGTCAAATGAAGGAAGATGTTGACTGCGAAAGGAGCTTTAGAAGGCTTAGAATATTTTGATATGAGTCTTTGTGAGAGCTGTGTTATGGGCAAACAAAAACGAGTTAGTTTCACAAAGGCTGCCAAAAAAATCGAAGAAAGTGCGATTGGAAATGGTCCATACAGACGTTTGGGGATCATCTCCAGTTTTATCACTTGGTGGATCAAGGTTCTACGTCACCTTTATCAATGACTTCAGCAGGAAGGTATAAGTTTACTTTTTGAAACACAAGTCAGATGTGTTTGCAACCTTCAAGAAGTGGAAAGTTGAAGTTGAAAATCAGACCGGCTTGAAGATCAAATGCATGAGGTCTGCCAGTGGAAGAGAATACAAAAAATCAGAGTTTAAAACATTTTGTGTAGCTGAGGGAGTTAGATTAATAAGAATAATTCCCAGTAAGGCAAGACAAAATGGTATTGCAGAAAGGATGATCAGAACATTGAATGAGCGAGCAAGAAGCATGAGGATTCATTCTGGACTACTAAAGACATTCTGGGCTGATGCTGTGAACACAGCGTCATATTTGATTAATAGAGGGCCGTCCGTACCCTTGAAGTTCAAATTGTCAGAAGAAGTATGGACAGAAAAAGAACTCAAGTACTCTCACTTGAGAACTTTTGGTTGTACTGCGTATGTTCACGTTGATCCAGAGAAGAGAGACAAGCTTGGTGCTAAGACTGTGAAATGCTACTTCATACATAGGCTATGGCTCTGACATGTTCGGGTACAGGTTTTAGGATGGCAAGAATAGGAAATTTTTAAGACATTACGATGTGACCTTTGATGAAAATGTCATGTACAAGAACAAAGAGAAGATAAACTCCAAGACTACGAAGCAAGTAGGAGTTGAGCTTGAGTTGCAGGAAAACTCACCCAGTGATGTTACAGCAGAAGCTCAAGAAACTTCTGATTCTGTTGCTGAAGAACCAGGCGTGGAGCAAGTGACACCTGAGCAGGTGTTGAGGAGATCATCCAGAACTATCAGAGCACCATATAGATACTCACCCTCATTACATTATCTGTTGCTGACTGACGAAGGAGAACCAGAGTTCTTTGATGAGGCCCTACAAGTGAAAGATTCAACCAAGTGGGAGCAAGCCATGGATGATGAGATGAGCTCACTTGAAAAGAATAATACGTGGGTGCTGACTGAGTTATCTTCAGGAAAGAGAGCTCTGTTGAACAAATGGGTGTTCAAAATTAAGGCTGAACCAGATGACAGAAGGAGGTTAGGGCTCGGTTAGAAGTTAAAGGATATTCACAAAGAAAAGGCATTGATTATGCTGAGATCTTTTCTCCTGTTGTGAAATTAACTACTATCCGAATTCTGCTGAGTATTGTTGCATCGAAGAATTTTCACCTTGAGCAAATAGATGGAACAACGACGTTTTTACATGGAGATTTATATGAGGAGATCTATATGCAACCACCAGAAGGATTTGCAGCTCCAAGCAAGAAGCACATGGTGTGTAAGCTCAATAAGAACTTGTATGGACTGATACAAGCACCGAGACAATGGTACAAGAAGTTTGACTCCTTCATGTGCAAGAGTGGTTTCCACAGGAGTGAAAAGGATCTATGTTGTTACCTCAAGAAATACACTGATTCTTATGTATTTCTACTCCTGTATGTGGATGATATACTGATTGCTGGATCAAGTATGAGGGAGATTGTAACGACCAAAGATAATAATAAGAATAAGTAAATAATAATTATTAAAAAAAAAAAAAAAAAAAAAGTAAATTATCACTCTCTCTCCACCTTCCCCAAATATTTCTCCGACACCTCCTACAACTGCAAAATGATCTGGAAAAAAAATGAAACAGAAACAAAAAAATATGGCAGATTTTGAGAAAGGAAAAATCAGAAAAAGAAACAGGAAAAATCACAAATTTTGGGAGAGAATAATTGGAGATGACCTTCACTTCAAGCAGATTTAATAGGAATGGAAAGAGATGGAAAAGTAATCGGTAAGTTAGATCTTCTTTTCTTTTATCTTTTGCAAGAGATGGAGAAGTTATCGTAGATCTCATTTTCAATTATTTAGATTTTTGGATATCAGATGTAAAATCAAAATTGATTGAAAATGGCTTCGTGAATTGAGTCTAAATTGAATCATCATTTTTAGGAAAGAGAAGAAAATCATAATTGATGGATGCATAGCATTTTTACTGAGGAAAATTAAAATAGATTGAAAATGACTTCTCCAATTGTATAGTCATTTGAGAGAGAGGAGAAAACACAATAGATTAAAAATAGGTTCCGTTGATAGTAGTTTTTAAGGAAGAGAAGAAAACATTTTAGGAAAGAGAAAAAAACATAATAGATTGAAAAATGAAAGAGAAGAAAATAGAATAGAAAATGGTTTCGGTTAATGATAGTAGTTTTTAGGAAAGAGAAGAAAATAAAAAAATAAAAAATTGAAAATCGCTTCGGTTAATTGATAGTCATGCTAGGGAGGAAAAGAAAACAGAATTGATTAAATATTATTTTATAATTGCATAGTCATTCATATGAAATAAAAAAAAAGACAGAGAGAGGAGAAACAAAAGTGGTAAAAAGAGAGAAGGAAAATAGAAGATGTGAGAAATTATTATTATTTGTACCAAGAGAATATAATATTATAACAAACCATAGTTGGATTGAATGATTGAAGCACCATGAAATAATATTGACATATTTTCAATTTAAGTTTTACTACCTAACCAAAATTAGAAACAATGAAAACGTGGAATTCCATTTTTACTGAGACCGTTTTAGAGCTGTATTTCACATTGTTAGTTGGATTATTAATTAAAATGTGAAATGCTAACGAAAGGTGACGAACAGTTCGATATGAAGCGAACTCTAACAACCTTTGGAGCAGCTCTCGAGGAACGGGAGCTTACGTTAATTAAATTAGGGAATACTTCGGCTAAGGCCAACCAGGTAAGTGGCCTTACTATAGTATAGGCTAAAAATTGTATGAGTTACGATATTGTATGAACTATGTCGTACGATGCGGTATATGAGTTATGATGATGTATGACTTATGATGATGTGTGGGTTATGATTCCTGATGATGTGCTCAGTATATATATATTTTGATGAATGTCGTACTTGATATGTTTGATGCACTTTGTGGCAATATGATGAGTATGATGATTGCGTGACGTTTACCTTAATATGATGATGTTTTTCATATTGAGCATGCTATATGATGATGAGTGTCATATTGCATCATGTCGTTAGATCGACATAGGACACAACCCTAAGAGCGTGAAAATGATATTAATATAAATATCCACGAGTATGTGTTACCTAGAGTAACAAAGAGATGAGACTAGAGGGTTGTGTCAGAAGAGACATTATGATGGATTTAGAGGGACCTCATGCATATTGTATGTTCATAAGCATAGGGCTACTTCCCCTAGAGATGATGAGTGCGGATGCGCACCGTATGATGAGCGCGTATGCGCACAGGTGCGAAAGCACACAGATGAGGGTGTTCATGAGGTGCATGACACTATGGGGTTCCGCTGACCTCCGGACGTCGCTACAGATTAGCTTGACCAGAGGGTCCAGGGGGTGTGCGAGCGCCCTGGGGATTCACACTCGCACGTGTGAGTCATGTGTAGGGAAGTACTACACATCCAATTTGTCCGAGACTGGATGCCACCCCTAAGATGATTAGAGATAGGTCCCTAAATCATGATTGCATGTGTTTGCATTTGCATGGCCCCCTAGAGTGGGGCCACTTACTGAGTATTCTTTGAAATACTCAGGCTGTGTGCCACATCATTTTTCAGGTAAAGGCAAGGCGCACTTGTACGAAGGACGACAGCATCGCGAGCAGAGACTGTGGCACGTGCATAGGGTAGACTCATATTTAAATTTCTAGTCTTAAGTTAGAATAGGTTGTTTTGCATTTCATTGTTTTAAATTATTTTGTATTTGTTTTTGTTTTCTCTAAATTTCAGTATTTCATATTTAAACACGTAAGACCATGGCTGTGTTTTCCAGAGAAGAAGTTGTTTGAAACGTTTTTTTAGAAGTGTACGTTATCAATTATGTTCATGTAAGAGTTATATTTTCGCATTATAGATGAGCATGAGACGTTAGTAGCGACTCTGAGTATGTGGAAATATAGGATCGTTACAGAGATAAACCACTTGAAGGCAAGCTTGCCTTCAGTATTTGAGAGGAAGGATTTGAGTGCAGCAAAGCAGATTCTTGGGATGAGGATTTCTCAAGATAGATCTGCTGGCACATTAAATCTATCCCAAGAGCAGTACGTTGAGAAGGTGTTGTCCAAATTCAAGATGAATGATGCTAAACCCAGGACTACCCCCTTGGCAAATCGTATTAAATTGTCAAAGTGGCAATCTCCCAAGACAGTTGAGGACCGTGAGCACATGGCATCAGTTCCTTGCGCTTATGCAGTTGGGAGTTTCATGTATGCTATGGTCTGCACTAGACTTGGTATAACACATGTAGTGGGAGTTGTTAGCAAGTACATGACAAATCTAGGGAAAGAACATTGGGAAGCTGTGATGTGGCTTCTGAGATATCTGAGAGGTACATCCAATACTTCACTTTGTTATGGTAATAGCTATATATATATATATAATAGATGGTTAAATGTGGTAAAAGACATATAATAAACTGAAGCATGTATATATCCTAGCTTTGAAAATGTACTCTTCTCCGTCTTTGAAAATGTACTCTTCTCTATTGTACATACTAAAAAAATTTAAATCCATTAGCCAGAGTTCTCCTTGCATTCTCTCTCTCCTATTTCATGGGTGTGTGCGTTGTTTGTGATCCTAACAATTTCCTCTTTTATTCTGTATTTAAATGGGATTTTATCTCGAACTTGTTAGCTATTAAGGTCTTCACACTCTCTCCCATCTTGAGCTTATTTTCACTCTCTCCCCCATCAACCTATTTTCACACTTTTATTGTGCTCATTTGGAAGACGTCTCCACAAGTTAAATGTTGAGTTTTAATAAATACGAGAGCCATAGTCCAATCTGTATTTCTTTCATAAAAAATTTACAATACAATGGTCTCACTTCTTCTCACATTTTAGTGATCTAAACTTGAAAGGACCAAAAATAAAAATAAAAATAAAAATAAAAATAAAAACCCCAAATTGACCCCTCAAGAAAATTAAATTAATTAAGGGCACTTCACATTTCTTCCCGGCCCTCCGTAGTAAAAATAATTTCCCCAAACTCTATTAATCCGAGGTTGAATATTATAGCAATTTGGATGATCTGCCACAACCTTCAAATTGGACAATGGAATCAAACTATTATCCCAATTCATAACCTTCAGATTTCGAAAATAAGAAGCTTTTTGGAATCCTTCGCCTGCGAAATGCCCACTCCCCATTTCTGTCGACGTGTGAAATCCCCACGCCCTCGAATTCACCACCTCTCCGCCAAACTGTATCGTCGTTGCGTGGCTTTGAAGGTGAGTGAACAAAAACGCCGGCCAGTACCCGACCATCTCACCCGACCCGAATTCCAACCACCAATTCCCATTCTTCGGATCCTTTGAACAACCACAGACAACAACCCCCAATTAAAATTGGACTCACAATCTTCAAGAAAAGGCATGAAATTGAAATGGGTTACCTTCCGAACCAGTAAACTGATATCGAATTGGGCGCCATTGTAGGAGGAAGTTGGAGCAATTGCAGCTCCAATGGCGATTCTACGGTTGGTTTGAACGAAGCCTGGACAGAGTAAATTGTAGCAGCCTGTTGCTTGATATGCGTCGGCCTGTTCATCCAAAAAGTTACGGTCATTTCATTTTCAATCTGATTTTGTTGCTAATTTTTATGTTTTAATATTCTTACTGTCCAATAAGTGAACAATCTTGGATTGTTGTCTCCATACAGCTCTGGGTCAACCTGTAGAGAAAAGTTAGGCATATAATTGAAATTTGTATGGACTAGAAGATTGATTCGGTTTAAAAAGTTGCCTGCCACCCAGCTTCAATGGTGTTGAGATCACGTGGGAATGAACCGGAGACGAGCCACATTTGTGAGAGGCTGAACTCATTCCGATAGCTGACCCGCGGCTTCCATACGTTCATGCTTGCCTGGGCTCCGTAGTACTGTCCTCCACTTACCAACCCCACTGCATACTGGCACCAACAAAATTTACATTCATTTCAATCTTGGTTTCTCCAAAATCTTAACATTCATAAGGGATGACACAGATTTTGGAGAAAAAGACGTGAGATCCCACATCTGCTAGGAAGGAGAACATCGGTTAGGGAGAAGAACGAAACACCTTTACGGGTAGAACGAAACACCTTTTACAAGATTGTGGAAACCTCTTACAAGCTTAGACTTTTTAAAAATCTTGAGAGAAGCCCGGAAGGTTAAAGCCCAAAGAGGATAATATCGGCTAGCAGTGGGCTTGGGCTGTTTGGTATCAGAGCCAGACACCGGGCGATGTGCCAGTAAGGAGATTGAGAGCCAAAGTGGGTGGACAAAGGCGGTAGGACGCGGGGCCCCGAAGGGAGTAGATTGGGAGGTCCCACTTTGATTGGAGAAGGAAATGATTGCAAGAGTGTGGATTGTGAGATCCCACATTGGTTGGGATGAAAACGAAACACTCATTATCAAGGTGTTTAAGCCTCTCACTAATAGACTTGCACCCGAAAGAGAAAAGCCAAAAGAGAACAGGCCCCGAGAGGGTGGATTGTGAGATCCCCACATTGGTTGAGAGAAGAACGAAACACCTTTTTTATAAGAGTGTTAAACTTCTTCCCCGAAAAGGAAAAGCCGAAAGACAACAATATCGACTAGCTAGCTGAGTTGAATTTGGTTAAAGACTAACCTCATGGCCTTTGCCGAGAGAGTCTCTTCTTACTTTTCTTCCAAATCTCTGAACTGAACTCGCTCTCAACATATCCTTTTCCGTCGTTCTTCTAATCGGAATTGTCCCCTCTGGGCAGAATTCTCCAGACATGCTCCATAATTGGAACATTTCTGTCTCCACCTTACCGGAATGGCTCTGGTTAGACGGTCTCTCCGGCGGATCCTGAAACAACATTTCCACAATTAAAAACAAAACCCATTTCGAAAATTTAGCCACAGATTCCTTGAACTTACCAATGGCTTCTTTCCTTTGAGCAATGGATGATCAAAAGCTAGCTGTAGATGAGTTTCAACACAATCTATAAAGTCACCATCCGGACTCTGCACCCAAATAAAAGCATAATCATCAAGCTCCAAAACAGAGGAGATTAAACAAGAGTTATAGACCTGAATGGTTTTGACAGGGAACTTGTTCATTCGGTTAAGATTAGCTTGAATAAGCTTCAGTTTCTTCAACTGATTCTCCGACCAGAACACCGCTGTATGGTTATTGGGATGGATGTTTTTGTCGGGACGACAAATGGATGAAACGACAAGAAGGGAAAAAACAAGAACAGGAAGAAGAGGAGGGTGGAAAGTTTTAGAATCCATATTTAATCAAAGGAAAAAAAATAAAAAATAAAAAACATGAGTTGTTGTCTTTTGTGTTTGTATTTCTTCTTTCTTCATATAATATATATATATATATATATATATATATTGGATAAAGAACAGAACAATGGGAATTAACTCTTTCATTCTTTTTGTGGCTTAAAGTCTGGTCCTCTCATCTTGGAGCCCTTTCAACAAAAAAAAAAAAAAAAAAAAAACAAAAAAAAACAAAACAAAAACATCATTTTAGCAATTTTAAGTTTGTAATTCAAAATTAAATTTAAAATTGGAATTGAATAGGTTATGGTTTATTCTTTTTGTAGTTTTTGTCCGCTGCCAATATATTTATGAAATTGTTTAGTTGAATTATTATTGAAGTCCGGAAATAATTTAATTACATTAAAAATTATTCTTGTTACCTAAACAAAGACAATGTCTTTAGTATGAATGCAAACATGAAATGGATCCCTAAATTTGTGAAAATAATAGTTTAGGACAAAAATATGTATGGTATCAAAAAGCTAATTTTGAATATTTTTTTTAGGTTTGTTTGAAAGCCTCTAGTGGGGTTTTAAGTTTGTTGTTTTATAATTTATGAATGACTTCGGTGTTGTTATGTTTCATAATTTATTGAGGCGGTAGTATATGCTCTTGAGTAAATTTCAAGTATGAAATTTATGATGATATATTAAAATGCATTGATATTATTATTTGGACATATGTATTACTTTAGTTTTTATGAATTTCGTACCATCTTTATTGAAATCATCATAAAAAATGGGTGTTTTTTGGCCTTTGGCCCCTAATCTAATTAATTGATGTTTTGATGATAACAAACCTACTTAATTATTAACAACTTATCAATATTTTGAATGGTATATAGTGTAAGGTTAAAAATAACGATTTCAACCCCTTTTTCAATTACTCAAATCAAAGACAAAACGAAGGAGTTGCAGTCGAAACAAGATATCTGGCGTGATGATGTAACGATAAAATTAACATCATGGACCAATCAAAGTATGTTAGAAGAGTATCAAATGACGGAGTTTCTAATTACTTTTAAGAAATAAAAATAAAATTACTTATACATCCTATATCATTTGAATTATAAAAATAAAGAGAATTAAAATTCAAATTGATTTTTATTATTTTTATATTACATTATATTATTATATTTTAAAAAAATAAAAAATAAAAAAAATAATTTTGTAATATCTACTCCATTCCTCTTCCAACAATAAATATAAAAATATTTTAATAGTTCACCTTTCTTTTTCTTTTTTAATGGTATATATTAATTCATATTTTTGCCTCTTTTTTTTTTTGTAAACTCATCCTCTTCTCGGTCTTTTAACACAGAACTTCCATAGTTTCTTTACTAAAGTCTTCACGTGGCTCTCTCCAACCAATTTTATTTCTTTTGATCTTATTGTTGAGTGATCAAATTATAAATCTATTATTGTTTTTAGAGAGTTGTGGTGTGTTATTACAAAATTCAAATACTTGTACTGGTTTGATCCTGAGCAGTGGAAATGATTGAGTTTACTCGTACTATTTTGATCCTGAACAGTGGAAATTGTTGAGTTTGCTCTCTTAAAAAGTGTTGTGTAGCGCTCTTATTCGAGGAAAGAGTCAAGAAAGGTGTATTCAAATTCTCAAGAGGCGCTTAGGGAGTGGAGTAGGTCGAGTTTGACTAACCCACTAAAAAACTAGGGTGTTATATTTTCTACTCTTTCCTATCTTATCTTGAAATTTATATGTTCTAAGTAATTATCATCTTCTATTTTTTTTTTTTTTTATCCCAATTGAATTTTTTTTTATCCATTATTTGTATAAAAGGTGGGGCGAGTGGTTATTTGGAAGGGACAGGAGATGAATATAAGAAGTATAATTTGTCTCGACCTCGTTTACCTATTAAAGATTTTTCATTCCTTCTTTTATTCTTTGTTTAAATGAGATTTCATCTCGACCCTTTTCAACTATTAAGGTCTTTTCACTCTCTTCTCACTCTCATTCTGCCCCGTTCTAACTATCAAGATGTGATTTTATCTCGACATAATTTAGTTATTAGGTCTTTTCACATTCTCATTCCGCCTTGTTACACCTATAGAGTCTTTTCATTTCTGTTAGGTTATGGAGTCTCCTACTTATTTATAGCCTAGTCAACGGTTATACATATTAAAGCTATATCCGGTAAAGCTATATATATAGATGGTAAATAGCTATATATAGTAGATGTTAAATCAGGTAAAGTAGAATAAACTGAAACATATATACATCCCCTTAGTTGTAGCTTTGAAAATGTACTTTCTATTCTGTCTATTCTCTCTCATACATACTTCATCAATACAAATCCTTTAGCCAGAGTTCTCTTTGCATTCTCTCTCTCCTATTTCTTTGTGTTCATCTAGATCGAGTGTGTGAGTTGTTGTGGGATCCTAACAACTGGATTCAGGTGCATCGTTCCATTCGTGTCCAAGTAAGGAATTGTTTCGAAATTTCAAATCAGGAAATTTCGGGAAGGTGTAAACTTGCCGACAACAAAACCTTGGAGATTGAAGGGAAGGGAGTTGTCCCATACAAACTCCAGCAGGAATCAGTAGACATTATAAGATGTCAGACACATTCCAGGTCTCAAGAAGAACCTGATCTCTATTGGTCAGTTGGATAGCACAGGTTATGCAGCAGAGTTTGGAAAGAGTTCGTGGAAGATTGTGAAGGGTGCCAAGGTTGTTGCACGTGACACAAAATATGGAACCTTATACACTACTGCAGAGTGCATAAACATGGTTGCTGCTGCTGAGAGTACTTCCAATTGAAGTTTATGGCACAATAGACTGGGACACATGATCGTCAAATGAAGGAAGACGCTGACTGCGAAAGGAGCTTAAGATGGCTTAGAATATGTTGATATGAGTCTTTGTGAGAGCTGTGTTATGGGCAAACAGAAACGAGTTAGTTTCACAAAGGCTGCTAGAGAACCGAAGAAAGTGCGATTGAAAATGGTCCATACAGACGTTTGGGGACCATCTCTAGTTTTATCACTTGGTGGATCAAGGTTCAATGTCACCTTTATCAATGACTTCAGCAAGAAGGTATGAGTTTACTTTCTGAAACACAAGTCAGATGTGTTTGCCACCTTCAAGAAGTGGAAAGCTGAAGTTGAAAATCAGACTGGCTTGAAGATCAAATGCCTGAGGTCTGACAGTGGAGGAGAATACAACAAATCAGAGTTTAAAACATTCTTTGCAGCTGAAGGAGTTAGATTAATAAGAACAATTCCTAGTAAGGCAAAACAAAATGGTATTCCAGAAAGGATGAACAGAACATTGAATGAGCGAGCAAGAAGCATGAGGATTCATTCTGGACTACTAAAGACATTCTGGGCTGATGCTGTGAACACAACAGCATATTTGATTAATAGAGGGCCGTTCGTACCCTTGAAGTTCAAATTGCCAGAAGAACTATGGACAGGAAAAGAACTCAAGTACTCTCACTTGAGAACTTTTGGTTGTACTGCGTATGTTCACGTTGATCCAAAGAAGAGAGACAAGCTTGATGCTAAGGCTGTGAAATGCTACTTCATAGGCTATGGCTCTGACATGTTAAGGTACAGGTTTTGGGATGGCAAGAATAGGAAATTTCTAAGACATTGCGATGTGACCTTTGATGAAAATGTCTTGTACAAGGACAAAGAGAAGATAAACTCTAAGACTACGAAGCAAGTGGGAGTTGAGCTTGAGTTGCACGAAAACTCACCCAGTGATGTTATAGCAGAAGCTCAAGAAACTCTTGATTCTGTTGCTAAAGAGCAAGTGACACCTGAGCAGGTGTTGAGGAGATCATCCAGAACTATTAGAGCACCATATAGATACTCACCCTCATTACATTATTTGTTGCTGATTGACGAAGGAGAACCAGAGTCCTTTGATGAGGCCCTACAAGTGGAAGATTCAACCAAGTGGGAGCAAGCCATGAATGATGAGATGAGCTCACTTGAAAAGAATAATACGTGGGTGCTGACTGAGTTATCTGCTGTTGAACAAATGGGTGTTCAAAATCAAGGCTGAACCAGATGGCAAAAGGAGGTTAGGGCTCGGTTAGAAGTTAAAGGATATTCACAAAGAAAAGGCATTGATTATGCTGAGATCTTTTCTCCTGTTGTGAAATTAACTACTATCTGAATTCTGCTGGGTATTGTTGCATCGGAGAATTTTCACCTTGAGCAAATGGATGTAACAACGACGTTTTTACATGGAGATTTAGATGAGAAAATCTATATGCAACAACCAGAAGGATTTGCAGCTCCAGGCAAGGAGCACATGGTGTGTAAGCTCAATAAGAGCTTGTATGGACTGATACAAGCACCGAGACAATTGTACAAGAAGTTTGACTCCTTCATGTGCAAGAGTGGTTTCCAAAGGAGTAAAAATGATCTGTATTGTTACCTCAAGAAATACACTGATTCTTATGTGTTTCTACTCCTGTATGTGGATGATATACTGATTGTTGGATCAAGTATGAGGGAGATAAACCACTTGAAGGCAAGCTTGCCTTCATTATTTGAGAGGAAAGATTTGGGTGCAGTGAAGCAGATTCTTGGGATGAGGATTTCTCAAGATAGATCTGCTGGCACATTAAATCTATCCCAAGAGCAGTACGTTGAGAAGGTGTTGTCCAAATTCAAGATGAATGATGCTAAACCCAGGACTACCCCCTTGGCAAATCGTATTAAATTGTCAAAGTGGCAATCTCCCAAGACAGTTGAGGAACGTGAGCACATGGCATCAGTTCCTTACGCTTCTGCAGTTGGGAGTTTGATGTATGCAATGGTATAAATGAAATGCCATGATACGTAACAATAAGTTATATTTTGTTATGACATGCTATAATATGCTATAATATGCTATGATATGCCATGATATGTTTTGAAATAAGAAAATTTATGATGCACAACCTCCCTATATTATGTCATATGTTATGTATGAAATAATTTATATGAATTATGTATGCATAATTACTGGATTTAACATGTCGTGAAAGAATTAAGGTTTGTTTTGGATCATTTATATGTCATATGGGAACTGTAACAACCCTAAAAATATATAATAATTAAAAAAATACTAACAAATCCCTCCCTCCCCACCAATCTCTCACATCTCTCCCTAAATATGTCTCCTTAATACCTCTTCCACCAATCTCTCAGATCCCTTCCTCAAGGCTTTAAAACGCGTCTGCTAGTGGAAGGTTTCCACAACCTTATAAATGGTGATTTATTCTCCTCCCCAACCAATGTGGGACATTGGTTGGGGAGGAGAACAAATGTGATGTCCCACATTGGTTGGGGAGGACAACAAATCACCATCTATAAGGGTGTGGAAACCTTCCACTAGCAGATGCGTTTTAAAGCCTTGAGGGGAAGCTCGAAAGGGAAAGCCCAAAGAGGACAATATCTGCTAGTGGTGGATCTGGATCGTTACAGTTCGTATAAGAGCTCTAGGTTACTGATGCTTCGTCGTTATTAGGTACACCTTGCGTAGGATGAGGGAAGGACGGATATTTTTGTGATATATTTAATGTGGTTGGCTTTAAATGTTGCATGTCATGATACTGTGTGATTTTGTGTTGTGATGTGATCTTGTGTCAATGCATATCTCTACGTTACGACATTTATGTAAGGAATGTTATAAGTAAATCATAAACTTAGATAGAATTATTTTCTTGGTTTCTAGAACCATGCCGCACAGAGGGCGTAGAAGAGGTAGGAGAGGAAGAGGACAACCTCCCATTAGGAGAGGGAGAAGAAGAGAAGCCGAAAGAAACTCTTCCCAAGAAGGGTCGACTACTGGGCCCTATGCGTTCGAACCACCTCTTGAATATGCACCTCCCCCCCAAGCTGTACCACCTCCTGAACACCCACCTCCCCCACCAGCTGTACCACCTCCTGAACACGCACCTCCCCCACAAGCTGTACCCCCTCCCTGAATACGCACCGCCCCCTCAAGCTGCACCACAGACCGGGTTAGATCCTGCCACAAGATTAATGTTGGAGTCACTTCAAACAACAGTGCAAACAATGCTGGCCACACAATAGGCCACATTGTTAGCTACGCAACAAGTTGTGGCAATGGCCACGCAACCAGCCAACGCGACGGCCACGCAACCGGTGGATGTGGTAGCTATACAACTGGCCAACAACCGGCAATCGGAAAGGGGTGCGAGTTGGTTAAAAGACTTCAGACGGTATAACCCCCGTCCATTTGTCGGTTCAAAGGAAGATCCCACAGCAGCTCAGATGTGGATCGCAAACATGGAAACGACCTTCGAATTAATGAGATGCCCTGATGAACATAAGGTGGCGTGTGCGACGTATGTATTACAAAAAGACGTAGAAGTGTGGTGGGCAGATAATAAACAGAGTATCAACCCAGGAGAGGGGATTACAACGTGGGAAACCTTTAAGGAAGCCTTCCTGAAGTATTACTATCTAAAGGAAACCCGTATAAAGAAACAACAAGAGTTTAACCACTTGACCCAAGGTGATCGCACGGTGGATTAGTATGATTAGGAATTCAAGAGATTAAGAAGGTTTGCACCGTCATTAGCAGGCACTAAAGAGAAACAGACGGAGAAATTTGTGTTGGGGTTGAACCTGAAGACTCGCATGTTGGAGGCTTTTAACCCAAAAACTTATGAAGAGGCCCTGAGGACGGTCAAGGCCCTAGAGGAACCTCCGGAGGAAAAAAAAACCCGGAGCCAACAGTTGTCACAGCAAAGAAACGCCCTGTTGAGGTCGGACCCACAGAATTCCAACCACCTCTTTAGAGACCTCAACATCAGAACAGGCCACCTGCTCCACCCCCAATAGCCTGATACCTAATACTAGAGAAACCCCTGTGCCGCGACTGTGGAAAAGAACATGGTGGCAGATGTTTGGCAGGCTCAGGTATGTGTTATGTCTGTGGTCATGCAGGTCACCTGCCTAGAGCTTGCCCTACAACAGGCACGGGAAATTCAAGGGAACCCCTTAGAGGACTGATCATTTGAGAACCCACCATACAAACCCGCCCACAGACTAGGGCATATGCAACAACCAGTAAAGAGGCGGGAACGTCTGGCACCGTGGTGACATGTACACTTTCTATACTAGGACACTTTGCATTGACATTGTTTGATTCTGGTTCTACCCATTCGTTTGTTTCTTTACCATTTGTTAAACAAGCAGAGTTCGTTAGTAGAACCCTTAATGCACATATTGTTGGTCTGTACCCCAGCAGGGGTAGACCTAGTCACGAAAAATAGAGTAAAAGACGGACAAGTGGTAATAACTGGACAAACCATCCACGTAGACTTAAAAGTAGTGGAGATGACGAATTTTGATGTCATGCCAAAAACTTTGCTAGCATAGACTGCCATAAGAAAGAGGTGGTGTTCACACCTCCAAACGGACTTACCTTTAAGTTTAAAGGAACCTTCACAGGTACCACCCCAAAATAATATCGATGATGAAAGCGAGACGCCTGGTACAACAAGGGAGTGGGCGTTTCTGGCATGTGCAGTAAACACAAAAGGAAAGGAAAAACTAATAGATACGGTACCCATAGTAAACGAATTTATAGATGTCTTCCCGGAGGACCTCCCGGGAATCCCTCCATCGCGAGAGGTAGACTTTGGAATAGAACTGGAACCAGGAACGGGACCCATCTCTAAAGCCCCATACCGCATGGCACCAACAGAACTAAAAGAACTTAAATCACAACTACAAGACCTATTAGATAAAGACGAAATTTTAGTAGATCCCACCAAGATAGAAGCTGTCACGAAATGGAAACGCCCAACTACGGTCACTGAGATACGAAGTTTCTTGGGATTGGCGGGTTACTATCGAAGGTTTGTCCAAGACTTGGTTAGAATAGCCTCACCCCTCACCCAATTGACAAAAAAAGGCGTACCTTTCGTTTGGAACGATACTTGTGAGGCCAGCTTTCAAGAACTAAACCAAAGACTAGTGTCCGCCTCAGTGCTCACGGTTCCAGAAAGCTCTGCGGGATATGTGATTTACAGTGATGCATCCAAAAAGGGGTTGGGTTGTGTAATAATGCAACATGGCAAGGTTGTTGCGTATGCGTCACGCCAATTAAAGGATTATGAGAAAAACTATCCTACACATTATTTGGAGTTGGCGGCGGTGGTGTTCGCGTTAAAAATTTGGCGACACTACCTGTATAGCGAAAAGACCAAAATTTATACGGACCATAAAAGCCTAAAATACTTGTTCACACAAAAAGAATTGCACATGAGACAACGTAGATGGCTAGAGCTGGTAAAAAATTATGACATAGATATCCAGTACCACCCTGGAAAAGCAAACGTAGTCGCTGACGCACTAAGTCGAAAAGCAGTACACTCATCGGCCCTCATCACAAGGGAGCCACAAGTGCGAACTGATTTCGAACGAGATAACATAGTGGTAGTAACCAAGGAGATTGTAGCCCAAATAGCCCGACTAACAGTGCGTCCCACGCTCAGATAGAGGATCATAGACTCACAACGTTGTTAGGATCGATACCAGTTGTTAGGATCGCACAACAACGCACACGCTCGATCTAGATGAACACAAAGAGAAGGATAGAGAGAAGTTGCAAGGAGAACTCTGGCTAAAAGGATTTTTTATTGATGACTTCAGGCATGTACAACAAGAGAGTACAGAGAATAGAAAAGTACATTTAAGAGCTTTACTGGACGGGATATATATATGGTTCAGTCTACTAAATATAGCTTTACCAGATTTAACCATCTACTATATATAGCTATGTACCATATATAGCTTTACCGGATATAGCCATTGACCAAGCTATAAATACAGGGAGCAGACTCCATAACTCAACAATTCTCCCACTTGGAGACTGATCCTACACCATACCAATTAGGGCTTTGCATAGCTTTAATTTTCCAACATCAACACATTTTGTCAACATGTCTGCTGGATTCTTTGCACCCTCTATCTTCTCCAAACACATATCGCCTTCTTCCACTAACCTGCGAGTGAAATGGTACCGTCTTCTAATGTGTTTTGTTCTTGAATGATAGACTGGGTTTTTCACCAACTGTATGGCACTCTGACTATCTGTATAAAGGATCTTCTTGCACTGCTTCCGGCCTAATTCTTCTAGATAGTCTGTCATCCATATCATCTCCTTTCCAGCTTCAGCTATGGCCACGTACTCAGCTTCAGTAGATGAAAGAGCAACGCATTTCTGAAGCTTAGACATCCAACTCACTGCTGTTCCATCTATAGTGTAGATATACCCAGATGTGCTCTTGCTGGAGTCTACATCTCCACTCAGATCAGCATCCACAAAACCTTGCAGAACTACTTTGCCATTTCCATAACAAAGTGTAGTATTGGATGTACCTCTCAGATATCTTAGAAGCCACTTCACAGCTTCCCAATGTTCCTTCCCTGGATTTGCCATGTACTTGCTAACAACTCCCACTGCATGTGTTATGTCAGGTCTAGTGCAGACCATAGCATACATCAAACTCCCAACTGCAGAAGCGTACGGAACTGATGCCATGTGCTCACGTTCCTCAACTGTCTTGGGAGATTGCCCCTTTGACAATTTAATATGATTTGCCAAGGGGGTAGTCCTGGGTTTAGCGTTATTCATCTTGAATTTGGACAACACCTTCTCAATGTACTGCTCTTGGGATAGATTTAATGTGCCAGCAGATCTATCTCGAGAAATCCTCATCCCAAGGATCTGCTTCGCTGCACCTAAATCTTTCATCTCAAATACTGAAGACAAGCTTGCCTTCAGGTGGTTTATCTCCCTCATACTTGATCCAGCAATTAGTATATCATCCACATACAGGAGTAGAAACACATAAGAATCAGTGTATTTCTTGAGGTAGCAACACTGATCCTTTTCACTTCTGTGGAAACCACTCTTGCTCATGAAGGAGTCAAACTTCTTGTACCATTGTCTCGGTGCTTGTTTCAGTCCATACAAGCTCTTATTGAGCTTACACACCATGTGCTCCTTGCTTGGAGCTGCAAATCCTTCGGGTTGTTGCATATAGATCTCCTCGTCTAGATCTCCATGTAAAAATGCCGTTTTTACATCCATTTGCTCAAGGTGCAAATTCTCCGATGCAACAATACTCAGTAGAATTCGGATAGTAGTTAATTTCACAACTGGAGAAAAGATCTCAGCATAATCAATGCCTTTTCTTTGTGAATATCCTTTAACTACTAACCGAGCCTTAAACCTCCTTCTGCCATCTGGTTCAACCTTGATTTTGAACACCCATTTGTTCAACAGAGCTCTCTTTCCTGTAGGCAACTCAGTCAGCACCCACGTATTATTCCTTTCAAGTGAGCTCATCTCATCATCCATGGCTTGCTCCCACTTAGTTGAATCTTCCACTTGTAGGGCCTCATCAAAGGACTCTGGTTCTCCTTCGTCAGTCAGCAACAGATAGTGTAATGAGGTTGAATATCTGTCTGGTGCTCTGGTAGTTCTGGATGATCTTCTCAACACCTGTTCAGGTGCAACTTGCTCCACGTCTGGTTCTTCAGCAATAGGATCAGCCACGTCTGGTTCTTCAGCAATAGGATCAGGAGTTTCTTGAGCTTCTGTTGTACCATCACTGTGTGAATTTTCTTGCCACTCAAATTCAACTCCCACTTGCTTCGTAGTCTCAGAGTTTATCTTCTCTCTGTCCTTGTACATGACATTTTCATCAAAGGTCACATCACAGTGTCTTAGGATCTTCATATTTTTCTCATCCCAAAACCTATACCCGAACATGTCAGAGCCATAGCCTATGAAGTAGCATTTCACAGCCTTAGCATCAAGCTTATCTCTCTTCTCTGGATCAACATGAACATATGCAGTACAGCCAAAGGTTCTCAAGTGAGAGTACTTGAGTTCTTTTCCTGTCCATACTTCTTCGGGCAATTTGAACTTCAAGGGTACTGACGGCCCTCTATTAATCAAATATGCTGCTGTGTTCACAGCATCAGCCCAGAATGCCTTTGGCAATCCAGAATGAATCCTCATGCTTCTTGCTCGCTCATTCAAGGTTCTGTTCATCCTTTCTGCAATACCATTTTGTCTTGCCTTACCGGGAATTGTTCTTATTAATCTAATTCCCTCAGCTGCACAAAATGTTATAAACTCTGATTTGTTGTACTCTCCTCCATTGTCAGACCTCAGGCATTTGATCTTCAAGCCGGTCTGATTTTCAACTTCAGCTTTCCACTTCTTGAAGGTGGTAAACACATCTGACTTATGTTTCAGAAAGTAAACCCATACCTTCCTGCTGAAGTCATCGATGAAGGTGACGTAGTACCTTGATCCACCAAGTGATGAAACTGGAGATGGTCCCCAGACGTCTGTATGGACCATTTCCAACCGCACTTTCTTCGGTTCTCTGGCAGCCTTTGTGAAACTAACTCGTTTCTGTTTGCCCATAACGCAGCTCTCACAAAGACCCATATCAACAGATTTTAAGCCTTCTAAAGCTCCTTTCGCAGTGAGCATCTTCATTCCTTTGACGCTCATATGTCCAAGTCTATTGTGCCATAGACTTGAATTGGAAGCACTCTCAGCAGCAGCAGTCATGTTTATACACTCTGCAGTAGTGTATAAGGTTCCAGATTTTGTGCCACGCGCAACAACCATGGCCCCCTTCACAATCTTCCAGGAACTCTTTCCAAACTCTGCTGCATAGCCTGTGCTATCCAACTGACCAATAGAGATCAGGTTCTTCTTGAGACCAGGAATGTATCTGACATCTTGTAATGTCCATTGATTTCCTGCTGGAGTTTGTATGGAGACATCTCCCTTTCCTTCAATCTCCAAGGTTTTATTGTCGGCAAGATACACCTTCCCGAAATTTCCTGATTTGAAATTTCGAAACAATTCCTTACTTGGAGACGAATGGAACGATGCACCTGAATCCAAAATCCAGGATTCAGCTGGGCTATCCACACTAAGGATTAAAACGTCCTCAGCATCTTCTGTTGTGTATATAGAATCATCATCATCTTCAGATTTATGATTCTGCTTCTTCTTTAGCTTTGTACAATCTGTCCGAAAGTGTCCTTTTCCCCCACAGCTCCAACACGTTACGTTGGGTTTGTTTGGAGATTTTCCCCGGTTCTTTGATTTTGAACGCCCATGTTTGTTTGAGCTCTTTGATTTGCTTCTTCCCCTTCGATCAACACTGAGAGCATTGCCTGATGAATCTCCAGTTTCCCGTTTGCGAATACTTTCGCTGAGAACTACATCTCGAATTTCATCAAACTTCAGTTTATCAGATCCTCGGGAACTGCTGATTGCGGCAACAACAGTATCCCATGACTCGGGTAAGGATGACATCAAAATCAACGCTTTAATTTCATCTTCGAAATTAATTTCCACCGAACCCAGTTGACTTATGATCATATTGAATTCATTTATATGATCCGCAACACGTCCACCTTCAGACATCTGTAGATTGAACAATCTACGCATCAAATACACCTTGTTCATAGCCGACGGTTTTTCATACATATTTGACAGCGCCTTCATCAGATCTGACGTTGTCTTCTCCTTGATGATGTTAAACGCCACGTTTCTGGATAGCGTCAACCGGATCATCCCTAAGGCTTGTCGATCCTTGAGCTTCCACTGTTCCGTGGTCATGGTATCCGGCTTCACCCCCAACAGAGGTTCGTGAAGATCTTTCTGGTACAGATAATCTTCAATCTGCATCTTCCAGAAACCGAAATCGGATCCATCGAACTTCTCAATTCCAATCTTTGAACTTTCCATCTTCACAGATCGTGGTGAATTTTGCCTTGCTCTGATACCAGTTGTTAGGATCGATACCAGTTGTTAGGATCGCACAACAACGCACACGCTCGATCTAGATGAACACAAAGAGAAGGATAGAGAGAAGTTGCAAGGAGAACTCTGGCTAAAAGGATTTTTTATTGATGACTTCAGGCATGTACAACAAGAGAGTACAGAGAATAGAAAAGTACATTTAAGAGCTTTACTGGACGGGATATATATATGGTTCAGTCTACTAAATATAGCTTTACCAGATTTAACCATCTACTATATATAGCTATGTACCATATATAGCTTTACCGGATATAGCCATTGACCAAGCTATAAATACAGGGAGCAGACTCCATAACTCAACAAACGTGAGGATCCAAGCCTAAACAAAATCCTAGACCAGTTGAAAGTAGGCCAGTAGACGATTTTTCTAAGTCAACAGATGACGGACTATTATGTCAAGGACGTTTATGTGTCCCACTGGTGAGCGAAATAAAGAACAAAATCCTAACTAAAGCACACAACTCACCATTCTCGATACATCCAAGTGGAACGAAGATGTATCAAGACTTGAAACAACACTTCTGGTGACAAAGTATGAGAAAGGATGTCGCGGAATACGTGAGTAAATGTCTGGTGTGCCAACAAGTAAAAGCCCCTAGCCAGAAAACCGCCGGGCTACTACAACCTCTAAGTATACCGGAATGGAAATGGGAAAACGTTGCTATGAATTTCATAATAGGCCTACCCAAGACCCTAAAGGGCTACACGGTAATTTGGGTAGTGGTCGATCGTCTGACAAAGTCGGCACACTTCCTACCGAGTAAGGCAACATATACTAGACAACTGGGCTTAACGATATGTTAAGGAAATTGTGAGGTTGCATGGAGTCCCGGTGTCTATAGTTTCGGATCAGGACCCGCGTTTTACGTCGGCCTTTTGGCGCAGACTCCAAAAAGTGTTGGGCACCCGCCTCGACTTTAACACTGCCTTCCACCCACAAACTGATGGTCAAACGGAACGATTAAACCAAATCCTGGAAGACTTGCTTCGGGCATGTGTTATGGATTTCACAGGGAGTTGGGACACTAAACTACACTTAATGAAATTCTCGTACAACAACAGTTTCCAAGCAACCATCGGGATGGCACTGTTTGAAGCGTTGTATGGAAAACGGTGTAGATCCCCATTGTGCTGGGACGAAGTAGGAGAATGAGAACTAGTAGGACCTGAGCTGGTCCGCATCACCAACGAGGCGGTACAGAAAATTAGAGCAAGGATGCGCACCGCATAGAGTAGGCAAAATAGCTACGCCGACATTAGGCGTAGGAACTTAGAGTTCGAAGAGGGGGACCTAGTGTTCCTAAAAGTAGCTCCTATGAAAGGCATTCTAAGATTCGGACGTAAGGGAAAGCTAAGCCCCCGATTTATCGGACCGTTTGAAATTCTAGAAAGAATAGGTTCAGTAGCATACAAACTAGCTTTACCACCCTCACTCTCGAGCGTACACGATGTATTTCATGTGTCCATGTTAAGGAAATATATTACAGACCCTACGCACGTAATAGACTACAAGCCCCTTGAGATCGAGGAAAATTTCAGTTATCAGGAGAAACCGATTAAAATCCTAGCCTAAGAAGTGAAAGCCTTACGTAATAGAAACATAGGTTTCGTCAAGGTATTGTGGCATAACCACCAAATCGAGAAAGTGACGAGGAAATGAGAGAAGGAAATAAAGGAAAAGTATCTCGACCTTCAGCCACCCCGAAGATACCTGAAGAGAAGAAAAAAAAGTGAAAAATGAGAAAGACAGAGAAAATCCGACGAAGCTCCGGCAAAGCCAAACCCTATGAAATCGACGTCAAAACCTCAGTTTTATGCAACAAAAGTAATCCCAGAGACTTTTACATACACCAGGGGTAGATTTAGACGAGTCCTACACGTTGTACACCATCGGGCAAGGGAAACAGAGCGTCGGATTTCCAAACCCTCTCAGATCCGGGAGTGTTAGGCTTTTGCGAACCAAACAAATAACAAAAACAGAATTAGGGGGAGAAGGAGACTCAGAAATGGAGAAAAAAGGAGGAAAAAAGGACGGCGAAACGACGTTGCCGAGGTGAGAGATAGGTCACCGGAAAATCGGTGAGCTACCGGGCGAAGAAGACGAAGTTCGACCTGAAGGCCGGACTCCCGCGACTCGAACAGAGCCCAACCAACTTCTATCCAAACCGTGGCCGACGACACTCCTGCGGCCAAGTCGCCTCAGCCCAAACCAGAAAGCCCAATTATGGCCTAACCCACCAGCCACGACCCGAGAGAAAAAAATCCAACCGACCCGAGACCCGCAAGCCAGTCTGACACTCGACACTCACAGCCCAGCCCACCTACACATTTTCCTTCAGCCTAGGCTGACCCATCACTCCCGATCAACCTTAACCTGTGCGCTCGACCCGACAACCTAATGTCTGTTGACTCTGGCAATTCAGAGGAAAACGTCGACGAAAAACTGGCCGAAGAAGGTTTCTTCGAAAGAAAAAATAGCGAAAGCAAAAGGAGAGAGGGAGAGATTTGCTGAAGACTCGATGTTTTATTTCTCTTCAGTTGAATTCTTTAAATAACAAACCTAATTACAAAAATAGAAAAACTAATTATAAAAATAGAAAAGTGGGTGAAGACTTCGCCCAAAGTTGGCAAAAAAGGGCAGCTAGAATTACGCTTTTCCATTGGTGAATTTAGAAGTTTTGAGACGTCAAAACAACCTAACTAAAGGTAAGGAACATAGCTTTTATTTAACAATCTCCTCATAAAAGCTATGCTATATCTACCTTATTATTTGAACTCCGATCTTTAAGCGAAGTTCTTCAAATTTTACCCACGCCAAGGACTTGGTGAAAATGTCTCCAAGTTGTTTCTTTGTTCGGATGAAATCAATCTTGATGAGACCTCGATCTGCACATTCTCGAATGTAGTGGAATCTGATTTCTATGTGCTTGCACTGGTCGTGCAAAACTGGATTTTTAATTAGGGAGATCGTAGCTTTGTTGTCTACGTATAGCATTGGTGGATCGCTTTCTCTCCCGATGAGTTCTTCCATTAGTCGCGCAAGCCAGACCCCTTGTGTTGCTGCCATCGAAGCGGCGATGTATTCTACTTCGCAGGAAGACAAAGCAACTACCTTCTGTTTTGTTGATTGCCAGCAGATCATGCCGCCTGAGAGGAAGTAGATCATTCCGCTGGTGCTCTTACGATCATCAACGCAACCGGCCATGTCACTATCACTGTAGCCGACTAGCTTGAGTTTCTTCTTTCCTCTCCCTGCGCAGTATCTTACACTCCAGCCTCTGGTTCCGGCTACATAGTGCAGGATGCGCTTGACAGCCACTAGGTGCTCCTCCCTAGGTGCTTCCATAAACCTGCTCACATATCCAACAGAATAAGCAAGATCAGGACGAGAGTTTACCAGATAGCGTAGACTCCCGACAATGCTGCGGTAATTGGTGGAGTCGACTGTTGTCGTAGTGTCGGCCTTCCTTAGTTGGAGCCGGGCCTCCATTAGCGTCCTTGTAGGATTACTGTCCACAAGTCCAGTTGTGTCCAGCAGCTTCTTCGCGTATGCACTTTGGCAGATGGAGATGCCGGTAGAATTCTGTTGCACTTCGATGTCGAGGTAGTAGCTGAGCACGCCGAGATCGCTCATCTCGCAGTTCTTTGACATCTCCTTCTTGAACCTTCTGAGGACTTCCACGTCGCCTCCAGTATTATGAGGTCGTCGACGTACACTCCCACGATCAGTCGCTACTTGCCATGGCCATGCGTGTACATGCCATGCTCAGAGGCACAGCGCTTGAATTTGAGTGACAGTAGGGTACTGTCGAGCTTCGCGTTCCAGGCTCGTGGGGCTTGTCGAAGCTCGTAGAGTGCCTTGTGCAGGTGCAGTATCTTACTGGGATTGTCGTTGTCCAGGAAGCAAGGTGGTTGTCGGACGTAGACGGTCTCCTTCAGCTCTCCGTTAAGGAAAGTAGACTTCACGTCCATATGGTGAACCTCCCAAGAGTAATGTGCCGCAATTGCTAGCAAAAGACGAACGGATTCTAACCTTGCCACTGGCGCAAATACCTCTTCGAAGTCCACTCCTTGCTTCTAAACATAGCCCTTCGCCACCAGACAGGCCTTGTGCTTCACAACTTCTTCTTTTTCGTTACGCTTCAGTTTGAAGACCCATTTGAGCCCTATGGCTCGGTGTCCCGGCGGCATATCCTCTAGACTCCATGTCTGGTTCTCGGTGATGGATGTCATCTCCTTTTGCATTGCCTTCAGCCAGCACGGATTCCTTTCTGCTTCGACGAAGGTGTTCGGTTCATCTGCACTAATGGCATGCAGTTCGGCCACTTCTTCGAGCTCGCGCACTGCCAGTCTAGGTGGTTCACCTCCTCCCACTAGGTCGTCCATCCTCCGGTACCTGGCCTCCAGATCAGCATCGTGATCGGCATCCAGCGTCGAATCTGCAGTCCGTGGTGTTGCAAATTCCACTGGTTCAGGGGGTGCACCTACGGGCTCCTCTTTCTTTCGGCTCGGTGATGAGGTACTCCACCGTGAATTGATTTGGATTATGGTCTGCCTCGATCACATCATTTCACTGCCAAAAGGTGCTTTCGTCGAAGACTACGTCGCGAGACACGTGAGCTCGCCCCCCTACAGGATCATAGAGACTGTACGCCTTGCTCCCAGGTTCATAGCTAATGAAGACGACCTTCAGCCCCCTGGGATCGAGCTTGGGGAGGCGGGGACGTGTTACCTTCATGTATGCGACACAGCCGAACACGCGGAAAGGATTTACCGCTGGCTTTTTGTTGTACCAGGCCTCATATAGCGCCTTCCCGTCGAGGCTTTGGGTTGGTGACCGATTGAGGAGATAGACGGCCGTCATTACCGCCTCTCCCTAGAATCTCCCAGGCATCCTGGCCGTCACCAGCAATGACCTCGCTGTCCCGACGTGGTCTGATTTTGGCGCTCCACCACTCCATTCTGTTGGGGGGAGTAGGGCACCGTTAGGTGCCGTTGTATGCCGAACTCGTCGCATTACTTACCGAAACTTGCCGAGGTGAATTCTCCGCCTCGGTTTTTGTGCAGCACTCGCATCTTCTTCTCACATTCGGCCTCCACTCGTGCTTTAATGCGCTTAACGGCCTCTACCGCCTCACTTTTCCCTTGCAGCAGGGTCATCCACATGAAGCGGCTTTTGTCATCGACTAACAGTAGAAAGAGACTCTTACTGCCTGGGGTCGCCGACTTGAAGACCACGTAAGAAATCATCAACCTCGTAGCAAACTAGTATTATGTGAGATTTCTAAAGAAGCTACTGATAAAACAACAAGAGTTGTTGATCAAGCTGGTCCTTCAACCAGAGTTGTTGATGGAGCTGACACTTCTGGCCAATCACATCCTTCTCAAGAGTTGAGAATGTCTCGACGTAGTGGGAGGGTTATAACTCAACCCGATCGTTACTTAGGTTTGGCAGAAACTCAAGTCATCATACCTGATGATGGCGTTGAGGATCCATTGACCTATAAACAGGTAATGAATGATGAAGATAGAGATCAGTGGATTAAAGCCATGAATCTTGAAATGGAGTCAATGTACATCAATTCAGTCTGGGAACTTGTAGATCAACCAGATGGGGTAAAACCTATTGGTTGCAAATAGATCTATAAGAGGAAACGAGACCAAACCGATAAGGTACAGACCTTTAAAGCTCGACTAGTAGCAAAGGGTTATACCCAAAGAGAGGGGGTGGACTATGAAGAAACCTTCTCTCCTATTGCTGTGCTTAAATCGATTAGAATACTCTTGTCTATTGCCACATTTTATGATTATGAAATTTGGCAAATGGATGTTAAGACAGCCTTTCTAAACGGCAATCTTGAAGAGAGTATCTATATGGCTCAACCAGAGGGGTTCATTGAACAGGATCACGAGCAAAGGGTTTGCAAGCTTAAAAGATTCATTTATGGGTTGAAGCAAGCATCTCGATCTTGGAATATAAAGTTTGATACTGCGATCAAATCTTATGGCTTTAAACAGAATGTTGATGAACCTTGTGTTTATAAAAGAATAGTCAACTCTACAGTAGCTTTCCTGGTGTTGTACGTTGACGATATCCTACTCATTGGAAATGATGTGGGATTTCTGACTGACATTAAGCATTGGCTAGCGACACAATTCCAAATGAAAGATTTGGGAGAGGCTCAGTTTGTTCTTGGAATCCAACTTGTTCGGAATCACAAGAACAAACACACAAGCATTGTCTCAAGCATCATACATCGACAAAATATTGATTCGATATAAGATGTCGGACTCCAAGAAAGGATTATTACCTTTCAGGCATGGAGTTCATTTGTCGAAGGAACAAAGTCCTAAGACACCTCAAGAAGTTGAGGATATGAGACACATTCCCTATGCATCAGCGGTCGGTAGTCTAATGTATACCATGCTATGTACCCGACCCGACATATGCTATGCTGTGGGAATTGTCAGCAGATATCAGTCCAATCCGGGACGTGCTCATTGGACTGCCGTTAAGAATATCCTCAAGTATCTTAGGAGAACGAGGGACTATATGCTAATGTACGGTGCCAAGGATCTGATTCTTACAGGGTACACTGACTCAGATTTTTAGACCGATGTAGATTCGAGGAAATCGACATCAGGATCTATCTTCACTCTGAACAGAGGAGCAATAATATGGAGAAGCATAAAGCAAGGTTGCGTTGCTGATTCCACCATGGAGGCTGAGTATGTTGCTGCTTGTGAAGCAGCGAAAGAATCTGTATGGCTTAGGAAGTTCTTAACTGACTTGGAAGTCATTCCAAATATGCATCTTCCCGTCACTTTTTATTGTGATAACAGTGGAGCAGTTGCAAATTCAAAAGAACCAAGAAGCCATAAGCGAGGAAAACATATTGAGCGCAAATATCATCTCATAAGGGAGATTGTGCAACGAGGAGATGTGATCATCACACAGATAGCTTCAAAGCACAACATTGCTGATCCATTTACAAAGCCCCTCACGGCTAAAGTGTTTGAAGGGCACCTAGTGAGTCTAGGACTACGAGTTATGTAATCTAGGGCAAGTGGGAGAAACGGCATGAGTATGTGATGCCCTAGTTTATTGTATTTCTCTCTACTCAACGTTATAAAACCCCACTAGAGTTTTAGTCTAAGTGGGAGTTTGTTGGGTTTTATGTCCTAAAACTCATAGTTTGTAAACAAAAGCATATTTTATTTTCAATAAAGTTATTATTGTTGTTTATTCCGTAAAGATTGTTATTGAATAAAATGAACTTTACAATCATTAATCTAAATCCAATAAACTAAGAACACTCTGGCTATAGTATGATTACTTGAACTATATGTAGAGACATAAGAGTGGATGAAGTTCAAGTATATAGTTAAAATGATCTATAGTATAAGGATAAGGCGGAGTACCTTATTCTGGGACACTATGGATGCAGCCCACTTTTGTATATGATATAAACAATGTGATCACTAAATTGTACATGTGGAGACATGTGAGTGGGGGCGTCCTATGCAATGAGTATTGCATAAGATCGGACCATGAAGAAAACCACTCTCACTTTATAATGTCGTTTACTGTTGAGATTGATTTTCTTTTCATTTGATAACCTAGGTAACTCGGTTTTAATCCTGAGCTAACCACGAACTCCTATTTATTCGGAATTATCCTTAGATTTGCATGGGTGAGAGTGGCTCTAGTTCGCCGACTCAATAGGCCTCACATTTCAGGGGTAAGACTGGGTGAATGGCTGGGGACGTGGGGTGCAAGATGGAATTCACTCCTACCCACTTTTAGGGATAGAAGAGAGGTAGTTCCCTTAAGCACTGACTCCAGGTCTTGAACAAGGGGCCCCACCCTCTCATTGGCTTGAGAGGGATTCGGTTTACTGGTTGGACCACAAACCAATTGTTCATTAGAGGATCAGTGAGACATAAGGAACAAGAAGTAACTTTAGGGGTAAAACGGTAAATTGACCCAGCTCTAGTTACGAACAACCTGTGAAGGATCGATTTACTAATCATGGTTATATCAAATGGACAGAAATATATCTATAGTGAGGGGAGTGCAATTACTAGGCTATAGTGGAGTGTCCTAGTAGTTAACGAATGTTGGTTAACAAGGTTAATGAGTTTAGCCGGTTAATCTTGGATCGTTGGAGCCCATGATCTATAGGTCCATTAGGTCCCTCTGCTAGCTCATATCGAACTAAACCATAGAACAGTGTGACGAGTGAGTTCGAAATGTTCGAATTCAAATTAGGGAATATGCGCTACATATATACGATATATTTAACCGCATTTTTGTTTTATTTACGAATTAAACAAAAAGAGAGAATATGAGATATTTAAATAAGATTTATATATCTTAATCAATTATATGTCGGAACTGATTGGGATTGGCATTTGAATTAATATTAAATATTAATTAAATAGTTTAATTAATCATTTAATATTACTTTAATTTGAAATTCATTATTCAAATTAATTGTTGAATTAAAATGAAGAAAGTCAAAATGTTGACTTCGTTTAATGGAAAAATCCATGTTAGTAGAATTTTGAGGTGTCAAAATTTGGTTTAACCAAACTTGCCTGCTTGCCAAATAAACCCCACAAGTTTGAGTGGAATTTTGAGTGTCAAAATTTGGTTAACTCAAACATGCATGCTTGCCACATAATCCCAAACATTTGAGTGGAATTTTGAGTGTCAAAATCTGTTAATCTCAAATTTGCATGAACATGCAAACATGACTCTTTAAATAGAGTGATCATGAAACATAGAAGGTCTTCTTATTCTTGGTGGAAAACCTTGAGAAAAACCTCTAACAAACACTCTCTTCACATATACAAAATCCCTCCCAAGTTTAGTCACTCACCAGATTCACAATCCCGTTCTAAGGCCGAAGGATAGTGGAGAAGACACTAGTGGTGGTTCGAAACCGGTTCGTGAGGAAAAAGAAGTTTAAACTACAAAAGGTTAGTATCTAAACTCATTAAGTTTTAATACTTATGAACATGTTAGTTATTTACTATAATTGAGGTTCTAAAAGTGCCTAAGATCCAAATTTCTTCCTCATGTGTTATATTAACACCATCATTTAGTACATTTTCAACTTAGTGCTAATATGTTCACTGATACAATCCCTTCAACCATAAGGTCGTTTGATCAATTTAATGACTCTAGATCTTCACTACAATCAAATAGGTGTACTTATTCCATCTGAAATAGGGAATATGAAGAGCTTGACGGGGTTGTATTTAAACAATAACATGATCATTGGTCCAATTCCATCCACCATTGGAAATTCAAGTAATGTAACGACCCTAAATTTCCACATACTCAGAGTCGCTACTAACGTCTCATGCTCATCTATAATGCGGAAATATAACTCTTACATGAACATAGTTGATAACGTAAACTTCAAAAAGAACGTTTAAAACAACTTCTTCTCTGGAAAACACAGCCATGGTCTTACGTGTTTAAATATGAAATACTGAAATTTAGAGAAAACAAAAACAAATACAAAATAATTTAAAACAATGAAATGCAAAACAACCTATTCTAACTTAAGACTAGAAATTTAAATATGAATCTACCCTATGCACATGCCACAGTCTCTGCTCGCGATGTCGTCGTCCTCCGTACAAGTGCGCCTTGCCTTTACCTGAAAAATGATGTGGCACACGGCCTGAGTATTTCAAAGAATACTCAGTAAGTGACCCCACTATAGGGGCCATGCTAATGCAAACACATGCAATCATGAATAGGGACCTATCTCTAATCATCTTAGGGGTGGCCTCCAGTCTCGGACAAATTGGATGTGTAGTACTTCCCTACACACGACTCACACGTGCGAGTGTGAATCCCCAGGGCGCTCGCACACCCCCTGGACCCTCTGGTCAAGCTAATCTGTAGCGACGTCCGGAGGTCAGCGGAACCCCATAGTGTCATGCACCTCATGAACACCCTCATCTGTGTGCTTTCGCACCTGTGCGCATATGCGCTCATCATACGGTGCGCGTCCGCACTCATCATCTCTAGGGGAAGTAGCCCTATGCTTATGAACATACAATATGCATGAGGTCCCTCTAAATCCATCATAATGTCTCTTCTGACACAACCCTCTAGTCTCATCTCTTTGTTACTCTAGGTAACGCATACTCGTGGATATTTATATTAATATCATTTTCACGCTCTTAGGGTTGTGTCCTATGTCGATCTAACGACATGATGCAATATGGCACTCATCATCATATAACATGCTCAATATGGAAAACATCATCATATTAAGGTAAAAATCATGCAATCATCATGCTCATCGTAATGCCACAACGTGCGTCAAACATATTAAGCGTCACTCAACAAAATATGTATAAACTGGCACATATCATCAAGCATCATACAATTTATATAGCCTATCCTATAGTAAGGCCACTTACCTGGTTGGCCTTAGCCGAAGATTCCCTAATTTAATTAACGTAAGCCCCCATTCCTCGAGAGCTGCTCCAAAGGTTTCTAGAGTTCGCTTCATATCGAACTGTTCGTCACCTTTCGTTAGTATTTCACATTTTTATTAATAATCCAACTAACAATGTGAAATACAGCTCTAAACCGGTCTCAATAAAAATCAAATTCCACGTTTTCATTGTTTCTAAATTATATAGGATAATAAAACTTAAATTAATAATATGTCAATATTATTAATATTTCAAGTGGTTTGTATAATTCAACATTTAATGTTATATCCTATAGATACAAATATAATAATTACTCATATTTTCCATTTTCCTTCCCTCACTTATTTCTCTTCTATGTTATATTTTACTTCTCTTTACCGTACTTGCCATATGAACAGTACTTGCAATTTTCAACCCGTTCTAATTTTCTTTTCTTTCCTAAAATCTTCTCTCTTTTGTTTCTTTTTCCTTTAAACTCTAATTCTTTGAGTAGTTCAATTCTACCTCCATATCTACTCATTTTAAGTAATTTTACTCATATATCTAAATAGTTCAATTATGTTTGACAGTTTAATTCTATTTTTTGTCTTTTGCTTTACTATTTCCCAATCTAATATTTCTCTCTCTCTCTATGTATCTACTCCAATATTTAAATCGTTTAATTCTGTTCCCAGATTTTATTTGTCTTTACTATTCCCAAATCTTAGTTTTTTGTTAATATGTTTTTGCAGATCTTCCTTTTTCATCCTGTTTGCCAAATCTTCGTTATTTTTTTTTTATTTGAATATGTATCTTCCTTTTCCTTATCTTCCTTCTCATCCGGTTTTCCAAATCTTTTTTTTTTATTTGAATATGTTTTACAGATCTTTCTTTCCCCTATCTTCCTTTTCATCCTGTTTTCCAAATCTTCGGTTCTTTTTTTTTTTTTTTTTTTTTATTTGAAGATCTTCCTTTTCATCCTGTTTGCCAAATATTAGTTATTTTTTTTTTATTTGAATATGTTTTCTTTATCTTCCTTCTCATCCGGTTTTCCAAATCTTTTTTTTTTATTTGAATATGTTTTACAGATCTTTCTTTTCCCTATCTTTCTTTTCATCCTGTTTTCCCAATCGTTCTTTTTTTTTTTTTTTATTTGAATGTCTTCCAGATTTTTTTTATATTTATTTGAATGTCTTCCAGATCTTTCTTATCTATCTATTCCTTGACCAATTTTAATGAACTCTAGCTAGATAGATAATTTCTAATTCAGATCATTCATATAATTTTCTAAATTTCTAACTCAGATCTAAATAATTGCTAATATCCTTAGTAGAAAGAAAAAGTAAATCTGACTACTAACCTTTTCAAACGACATCTCTCTTCCTGCCTGCCATCGCTCCATTATCTTCCTTCCTTCCCGATCTCTCCATTATTGTTAACATCTCTCCATTATCTGCATTTTTTTTTCTCCAGAAAAATATTTTCTTTCTATTTCTGTTTTTTTTTTTTTTTTTTTTTCAATTATTGATACTAAAAGGAGGAGGTATTTTAGGGGATGGACGGAGAGATTAAAGGAGGTGGTGAGTTTTTTTTTTTTCTTTCTTTTCTTTATTTTGTTATTTTTATTTTAACACACACACATATATATATATATATACTTAAACCTAACGGGGCGTTACATTATCTACCCCTAAAAAGAACTTTCGTCCTCGAAAGTCTCCAACTCGTATACTAACTCAGGGAATTTTTCTTTTATTTCGTCCTTACACTCCCACGTGGCCTCTTCAGTGTGGCGATTTCGCCACAATACCTTAATGAACGCAATGTTTCTGTAGCATAACGGTTTTACTTCTCTTGCTAAGATTCTTATTGGTTTTTCCTCATAACTCAAATCTTCATTGAGTTGGAGTGGTTCATAGTCTATTACATGGATAGGGTTCGTAATGTACTTCCTCAGCATAACTTATACGCTACTGGACCAACTCGCTCTAGGATTTCGAATGGTCCAATGAATTTAGGACTTAACTTGCCCGTACGTCCGAACCTCCAGACACCTTAAATAGGTGCCACCTTGAGGAATACTAGGCCCTTTGTCTCGAACTCTAAGCTTCTACGCCTTACATCGACATAGCTTTCCTGTCGACTTTTAGCGATACGCATCCTCGCTCGAATTTTTCTGAACAGCCTCGTTGGTGAGTCAAACTAGCTCGGGTCCTACTAACTCTCTTTCGCCTACTTCGTCCCAACATAGTGGGGACCTACACCGTTTCCCATACAAGGCCTCAAACGGTGTCATACCAATAGTGGCTTGGAAGTTGTTATTATACGAGAATTCCATGAGGTGGAGTATGGAATCCCAACTTCCCCTAAAATCTAGTACTCAAGCACATAACATGTCCTCTAGAATTTGGTTTAAACACTCCGTTTGTCCATCTGTTTGGGGGGTGGAAGGCGGTAATAAAATCGAGGCGGGTACCCAATGCTTTTTGAAGTCCGCGCCAAAACGCTAACGTAAAGCGTGAATCCCGATCCAGCACTATAGACACTAGGACTCCATGTAGTCTTACTATTTCTTTCACATACAGTTGTGCCCATTTGTCAACTGTATATGTAGCTTTTCCAAGTAGGAAGCGTGCCGATTTGGTCAACATATCGACAACTACCCAGATCACTATATATGCTTTGTGCGTTTTGGGTAATCCTACTATGAAATCCATTGCTATGTTTTCCCACTTCCACTCTGGTATGCTTAGGGGCTACAACAACCCCACTGCCTTTTGTTTATGAACTTTCACTTGTTGACAAACTAAGCACTCGCTCACAAACTCGACCATGTCCCTCTTCATGCTCTTCTATCAGAAATGTTGTTTAAAATCTTCGTACATTTTTGTACCTCCTGGGTGCATGGCAAATGGCGAGTTGTGAGCTTCCGTTAGTATCTCCTTCCTTAACTTCTCTGGGACACATAGGCCTCCCTGATACAATAGTTCTTATCTCAGGACTTCGATAACCTGTCTACTAGACTTTTGTCTAGTTGGCCTAGGACTTTTGTCTAGCTTGCCCAAGACTTTCTGTAGGCTTGGATCCTCTCGTTGGGAGGTAACCATTATCTGCCCAAGTGTAGGTTGCACTGTAAGTCGTCTAGTTGTGCCATGAGTCTCTCAGTCGCTACACTATGTTGGCTCCCTCGAATTTTCTTTGTACCCTTACTCCCCTGTAATGAGGGCCGAAGAGTGGGCCGCCTTTCTACTCAAAGCGTCTGCGACCACATTTGCTTTTCTAGGGTGATACTGGATATCTACAACGTAGTCCTTCACCAATTCTAACCACCTTCTCTGTCTCATATTTGACTCTTTCTGGGTGAAGAAATATTTAAAATCTTGTGGTCGGTTAAACTTTGAATTTTCTCTCCATACAGATAGTGTCACCAAATTTCAGCGTGAACACTACAGCGGCCAACTCCAGGTCGTGGGTAGGGTAATTATCTTCGTATTCTTTTAGTTGACGAGACGCGTATGCAACAACTTTACCGTGTTGCATTAACACACATCCTAGTCCATTCTTCAAAGGCGTCACTATAGATTACGTACTCTTCTGAGATCTCGGGTACCATGAGTACCGGGACGGTTACCAATCTCTCTTTTAGGTTTTGGAAGCTTGCCTCACAAGCATCATTTCATATAAATGGTACCCCTTTTCTCGTTAGCTGTGTCAAAGGCGAGACTATTTTAGCAAAGTGCTACACGAACCTTCGATAGTATCTCACTAGTCCCAAGAAACTCTGTACTGATGTTACCGAAGTTGGGCGTTCCTACTTCGTGACCGCTTTGACCTTAGTAGGACCTACAGATACTTCGTCCTTTGTCGCCACGTAACCTAGGAAAGAGACTTATTGTAACCAAAATTCACACTTTGAGAACTTGGCATACAACTTGTTCTCTCTTAGGGTGGTTAGGACTTTTCAGAGGTGTTCCTGGTGTACCAAGTTTGTTTTTTAGTATACTAGGATGTCATCAATGAGCACGATCACAAAAGTTTCTAGACAGTCCTTGAACACTCGGTTCATTAACTCCATTCACATAGCTGGAGCATTGGTGAGGCCAAATGACACCACCACGAACTTGTAGTGATCATACCTTGTCTTAAATGCTGTCTTTGGTATGTCTTTTCCTTTACTTTTTATTTAATGGTAACCTAATCGCAGATCTATCTTAGAAAATATCGTTGTCTCTCTGAGCTGATCGAATAAGTCTTCTATTCTAGGCAGAGGGTATTTGTTCTTTATGGTTCTCTTATTTAGCTCTTGGTAATCGATACACAAACGCATCGATCCATCTTTCTTTTGAACAAACACTGGCGAGGGGATTATGCTAGGTCGAATGAACCATTTATCCCGTAAGTGTTGTAATTGCGCCTTGAGTTCCTTCAACTCTGTTAGCGCCATGGATAGGGTGCTTTAGAAATAAGCCCAGTTTCCGGCTCGAGTTCGATGATGAAGTCGACCGCTCGAGAAGGAGGTATTCCAGGTAGGTCATCCGGATACACATTTGGGAACTCGTTTACGCTCGACACGTTTTCTAGGGTCTTTTCTTTTCCTCTTATGTCTACGGCACATGCTAATATAGTCCAACCGTCTTGTTGGACTAGTCTCTTTGCTTTCATCGTCGAGACTACCTTTGAGGTAGTCCCGGTACTTGTGCCTTTAAATTTAAAGCTAGGTCACATAAGTGGTGAGAATATCTCTCTCTTTTTTTTTTTTTTTTTTTTTTTTTTTTTTGTGACGGTCTATACTAGAATGGTTTGCAGCTAGTCAATCCATGTCTAGTATTACGTCGAAGTCGGTCATCTTTACTACTATTAAGACTACGCTTAGAGTTTGGTCGGCTACTATTGCTTGGTCATTATTTACTCTATCCTTAGTTACTACGTCTACCATCTCAGGGCTGCTTGCCGACCATACATACCATAAGGGTTCTAATTCAAACCCTGTCTCAGATCCCTCTCGAGGTGGGCTCTCTTTAGCCTCACCTCGTCCTCTATCTCTAATAGGAGGTAGTCCCCTTCCTCGTCTTACTCTTTCGCAAGGTCTAGGCAGCATGGTTCTAGAAACCAAGATAGCATCTCTTAAGTCTGAGGCTCATTACCTATGAAATTATACTATGCATCACATCTACAAAGTTCACATCATATTGAAAACAAAAGCACTCAGCATGCAACACATCACATCATGCTCTTAAATAAATACGTGAAATATCAAAACAATTTCAGTAACATTAACATAAAGATGCATGCGAGTTTGAAAACGTTTCTCTTTTCTTATCTTGTGCAAGGCGTACCTGACGGTGACGGGGCATCGACGTTGGGACCATGGAACGTGCCAAGCCTACATTGTAGGCTAGTCTACAGAATCTAAAACCTAGAGCTCTGATACCAAATGTAACGACCCTAAATTTCCACATACTCAGAGTCGCTACTAACGTCTCATGCTCATCTATAATGCGGAAATATAACTCTTACATGAACATAGTTGATAACGTAAACTTCAAAAAGAACGTTTAAAACAACTTCTTCTCTGGAAAACACAGCCATGGTCTTACGTGTTTAAATATGAAATACTGAAATTTAGAGAAAACAAAAACAAATACAAAATAATTTAAAACAATGAAATGCAAAACAACCTATTCTAACTTAAGACTAGAAATTTAAATATGAATCTACCCTATGCACATGCCACAGTCTCTGCTCGCGATGCCGTCGTCCTCCGTACAAGTGCGCCTTGCCTTTACCTGAAAAATGATGTGGCACACGGCCTGAGTATTTCAAAGAATACTCAGTAAGTGACCCCACTATAGGGGCCATGCTAATGCAAACACATGCAATCATGAATAGGGACCTATCTCTAATCATCTTAGGGGTGGCCTCCAGTCTCGGACAAATTGGATGTGTAGTACTTCCCTACGCACGACTCACACGTGCGAGTGTGAATCCCCAGGGCGCTCGCACACCCCCTGGACCCTCTGGTCAAGCTAATCTGTAGCGACGTCCGGAGGTCAGCGGAACCCCATAGTGTCATGCACCTCATGAACACCCTCATCTGTGTGCTTTCGCACCTGTGCGCATATGCGCTCATCATACGGTGCGCGTCCGCACTCATCATCTCTAGGGGAAGTAGCCCTATGCTTATGAACATACAATATGCATGAGGTCCCTCTAAATCCATCATAATGTCTCTTCTGACACAACCCTCTAGTCTCATCTCTTTGTTACTCTAGGTAACGCATACTCGTGGATATTTATATTAATATCATTTTCACGCTCTTAGGGTTGTGTCCTATGTCGATCTAACGACATGATGCAATATGGCACTCATCATCATATAACATGCTCAATATGGAAAACATCATCATATTAAGGTAAAAATCATGCAATCATCATGCTCATCGTAATGCCACAACGTGCGTCAAACATATTAAGCGTCACTCAACAAAATATGTATAAACTGGCACATATCATCAAGCATCATACAATTTATATAGCCTATCCTATAGTAAGGCCACTTACCTGGTTGGCCTTAGCCGAAGATTCCCTAATTTAATTAACGTAAGCCCCCATTCCTCGAGAGCTGCTCCAAAGGTTTCTAGAGTTCGCTTCATATCGAACTGTTCGTCACCTTTCGTTAGTATTTCACATTTTTATTAATAATCCAACTAACAATGTGAAATACAGCTCTAAACCGGTCTCAATAAAAATCAAATTCCACGTTTTCATTGTTTCTAAATTATATAGGATAATAAAACTTAAATTAATAATATGTCAATATTATTAATATTTCAAGTGGTTTGTATAATTCAACATTTAATGTTATATCCTATAGATACAAATATAATAATTACTCATATTTTCCATTTTCCTTCCCTCACTTATTTCTCTTCTATGTTATATTTTACTTCTCTTTACCGTACTTGCCATATGAACAGTACTTGCAATTTTCAACCCGTTCTAATTTTCTTTTCTTTCCTAAAATCTTCTCTCTTTTGTTTCTTTTTCCTTTAAACTCTAATTCTTTGAGTAGTTCAATTCTACCTCCATATCTACTCATTTTAAGTAATTTTACTCATATATCTAAATAGTTCAATTATGTTTGACAGTTTAATTCTATTTTTTGTCTTTTGCTTTACTATTTCCCAATCTAATATTTCTCTCTCTCTCTATGTATCTACTCCAATATTTAAATCGTTTAATTCTGTTCCCAGATTTTATTTGTCTTTACTATTCCCAAATCTTAGTTTTTTGTTAATATGTTTTTGCAGATCTTCCTTTTTCATCCTGTTTGCCAAATCTTCGTTATTTTTTTTTTTATTTGAATATGTTTTCCAGATCTTCCTTTTCCTTATCTTCCTTCTCATCCGGTTTTCCAAATCTTTTTTTTTTATTTGAATATGTTTTACAGATCTTTCTTTCCCCTATCTTCCTTTTCATCCTGTTTTCCAAATCTTCGTTCTTTTTTTTTTTTATTTATTTGAAGATCTTCCTTTTCATCCTATTTGCCAAATATTCGTTATTTTTTTTTTATTTGAATATGTTTTCTTTATCTTCCTTCTCATCCGGTTTTTCTCATCCGGTTTTCCAAATCTTTTTTTTTTATTTGAATATGTTTTACAGATCTTTCTTTTCCCTATCTTCCTTTTCATCCTGTTTTCCAAATCTTCGTTTTTTTTTTTTTTTTTTTATTTGAATGTCTTCCAGATTTTTTTTATATTTATTTGAATGTCTTCCAGATCTTTCTTATCTATCTATTCCTTGACCAATTTTAATGAACTCTAGCTAGATAGATAATTTCTAATTCAGATCATTCATATAATTTTCTAAATTTCTAACTCAGATCTAAATAATTGCTAATATCCTTAGTAGAAAGAAAAAGTAAATCTGACTACTAACCTTTTCAAACGACATCTCTCTTCCTGCCTGCCATCGCTCCATTATCTTCCTTCCTTCCCGATCTCTCCATTATTGTTAACATCTCTCCATTATCTGCATTTTTTTTTCTCCAGAAAAATATTTTCTTTCTATTTCTGTTTTTTTTTTTTTTTTTCAATTATTGATACTAAAAGGAGGAGGTATTTTAGGGGATGGACGGAGAGATTAAAGGAGGTGGTGAGTTTTTTTTTTTCTTTCTTTTCTTTATTTTGTTATTTTTATTTTAACACACACACATATATATATATATATATACTTAAACCTAACGGGGCGTTACATTATCTACCCCTAAAAAGAACTTTCGTCCTCGAAAGTCTCCAACTCGTATACTAACTCAGGGAATTTTTCTTTTATTTCGTCCTTACACTCCCACGTGGCCTCTTCAGTGTGGCGATTTCGCCACAATACCTTAATGAACGCAATGTTTCTGTAGCATAACGGTTTTACTTCTCTTGCTAAGATTCTTATTGGTTTTTCCTCATAACTCAAATCTTCATTGAGTTGGAGTGGTTCATAGTCTATTACATGGATAGGGTTCGTAATGTACTTCCTCAGCATAACTTATACGCTACTGGACCAACTCGCTCTAGGATTTCGAATGGTCCAATGAATTTAGGACTTAACTTGCCCGTACGTCCGAACCTCCAGACACCTTAAATAGGTGCCACCTTGAGGAATACTAGGCCCTTTGTCTCGAACTCTAAGCTTCTACGCCTTACATCGACATAGCTTTCCTGTCGACTTTTAGCGATACGCATCCTCGCTCGAATTTTTCTGAACAGCCTCGTTGGTGAGTCAAACTAGCTCGGGTCCTACTAACTCTCTTTCGCCTACTTCGTCCCAACATAGTGGGGACCTACACCGTTTCCCATACAAGGCCTCAAACGGTGTCATACCAATAGTGGCTTGGAAGTTGTTATTATACGAGAATTCCATGAGGTGGAGTATGGAATCCCAACTTCCCCTAAAATCTAGTACTCAAGCACATAACATGTCCTCTAGAATTTGGTTTAAACACTCCGTTTGTCCATCTGTTTGGGGGGTGGAAGGCGGTAATAAAATCGAGGCGGGTACCCAATGCTTTTTGAAGTCCGCGCCAAAACGCTAACGTAAAGCGTGAATCCCGATCCAGCACTATAGACACTAGGACTCCATGTAGTCTTACTATTTCTTTCACATACAGTTGTGCCCATTTGTCAACTGTATATGTAGCTTTTCCAAGTAGGAAGCGTGCCGATTTGGTCAACATATCGACAACTACCCAGATCACTATATATGCTTTGTGCGTTTTGGGTAATCCTACTATGAAATCCATTGCTATGTTTTCCCACTTCCACTCTGGTATGCTTAGGGGCTACAACAACCCCACTGCCTTTTGTTTATGAACTTTCACTTGTTGACAAACTAAGCACTCGCTCACAAACTCGACCATGTCCCTCTTCATGCTCTTCTATCAGAAATGTTGTTTAAAATCTTCGTACATTTTTGTACCTCCTGGGTGCATGGCAAATGGCGAGTTGTGAGCTTCCGTTAGTATCTCCTTCCTTAACTTCTCTGGGACACATAGGCCTCCCTGATACAATAGTTCTTATCTCAGGACTTCGATAACCTGTCTACTAGACTTTTGTCTAGTTGGCCTAGGACTTTTGTCTAGCTTGCCCAAGACTTTCTGTAGGCTTGGATCCTCTCGTTGGGAGGTAACCATTATCTGCCCAAGTGTAGGTTGCACTGTAAGTCGTCTAGTTGTGCCATGAGTCTCTCAGTCGCTACACTATGTTGGCTCCCTCGAATTTTCTTTGTACCCTTACTCCCCTGTAATGAGGGCCGAAGAGTGGGCCGCCTTTCTACTCAAAGCGTCTGCGACCACATTTGCTTTTCTAGGGTGATACTGGATATCTACAACGTAGTCCTTCACCAATTCTAACCACCTTCTCTGTCTCATATTTGACTCTTTCTGGGTGAAGAAATATTTAAAATCTTGTGGTCGGTTAAACTTTGAATTTTCTCTCCATACAGATAGTGTCACCAAATTTCAGCGTGAACACTACAGCGGCCAACTCCAGGTCGTGGGTAGGGTAATTATCTTCGTATTCTTTTAGTTGACGAGACGCGTATGCAACAACTTTACCGTGTTGCATTAACACACATCCTAGTCCATTCTTCAAAGGCGTCACTATAGATTACGTACTCTTCTGAGATCTCGGGTACCATGAGTACCGGGACGGTTACCAATCTCTCTTTTAGGTTTTGGAAGCTTGCCTCACAAGCATCATTTCATATAAATGGTACCCCTTTTCTCGTTAGCTGTGTCAAAGGCGAGACTATTTTAGCAAAGTGCTACACGAACCTTCGATAGTATCTCACTAGTCCCAAGAAACTCTGTACTGATGTTACCGAAGTTGGGCGTTCCTACTTCGTGACCGCTTTGACCTTAGTAGGACCTACAGATACTTCGTCCTTTGTCGCCACGTAACCTAGGAAAGAGACTTATTGTAACCAAAATTCACACTTTGAGAACTTGGCATACAACTTGTTCTCTCTTAGGGTGGTTAGGACTTTTCAGAGGTGTTCCTGGTGTACCAAGTTTGTTTTTTAGTATACTAGGATGTCATCAATGAGCACGATCACAAAAGTTTCTAGACAGTCCTTGAACACTCGGTTCATTAACTCCATTCACATAGCTGGAGCATTGGTGAGGCCAAATGACACCACCACGAACTTGTAGTGATCATACCTTGTCTTAAATGCTGTCTTTGGTATGTCTTTTCCTTTACTTTTTATTTAATGGTAACCTAATCGCAGATCTATCTTAGAAAATATCGTTGTCTCTCTGAGCTGATCGAATAAGTCTTCTATTCTAGGCAGAGGGTATTTGTTCTTTATGGTTCTCTTATTTAGCTCTTGGTAATCGATACACAAACGCATCGATCCATCTTTCTTTTGAACAAACACTGGCGAGGGGATTATGCTAGGTCGAATGAACCATTTATCCCGTAAGTGTTGTAATTGCGCCTTGAGTTCCTTCAACTCTGTTAGCGCCATGGATAGGGTGCTTTAGAAATAAGCCCAGTTTCCGGCTCGAGTTCGATGATGAAGTCGACCGCTCGAGAAGGAGGTATTCCAGGTAGGTCATCCGGATACACATTTGGGAACTCGTTTACGCTCGACACGTTTTCTAGGGTCTTTTCTTTTCCTCTTATGTCTACGGCACATGCTAATATAGTCCAACCGTCTTGTTGGACTAGTCTCTTTGCTTTCATCGTCGAGACTACCTTTGAGGTAGTCCCGGTACTTGTGCCTTTAAATTTAAAGCTAGGTCACATAAGTGGTGAGAATATCTCTCTCTTTTTTTTTTTTTTTTTTTTTTTTTTTTTGTGACGGTCTATACTAGAATGGTTTGCAGCTAGTCAATCCATGTCTAGTATTACGTCGAAGTCGGTCATCTTTACTACTATTAAGACTACGCTTAGAGTTTGGTCGGCTACTATTGCTTGGTCATTATTTACTCTATCCTTAGTTACTACGTCTACCATCTCAGGGCTGCTTGCCGACCATACATACCATAAGGGTTCTAATTCAAACCCTGTCTCAGATCCCTCTCGAGGTGGGCTCTCTTTAGCCTCACCTCGTCCTCTATCTCTAATAGGAGGTAGTCCCCTTCCTCGTCTTACTCTTTCGCAAGGTCTAGGCAGCATGGTTCTAGAAACCAAGATAGCATCTCTTAAGTCTGAGGCTCATTACCTATGAAATTATACTATGCATCACATCTACAAAGTTCACATCATATTGAAAACAAAAGCACTCAGCATGCAACACATCACATCATGCTCTTAAATAAATACGTGAAATATCAAAACAATTTCAGTAACATTAACATAAAGATGCATGCGAGTTTGAAAACGTTTCTCTTTTCTTATCTTGTGCAAGGCGTACCTGACGGTGACGGGGCATCGACGTTGGGACCATGGAACGTGCCAAGCCTACATTGTAGGCTAGTCTACAGAATCTAAAACCTAGAGCTCTGATACCAAATGTAACGACCCTAAATTTCCACATACTCAGAGTCGCTACTAACGTCTCATGCTCATCTATAATGCGGAAATATAACTCTTACATGAACATAGTTGATAACGTAAACTTCAAAAAGAACGTTTAAAACAACTTCTTCTCTGGAAAACACAGCCATGGTCTTACGTGTTTAAATATGAAATACTGAAATTTAGAGAAAACAAAAACAAATACAAAATAATTTAAAACAATGAAATGCAAAACAACCTATTCTAACTTAAGACTAGAAATTTAAATATGAATCTACCCTATGCACATGCCACAGTCTCTGCTCGCGATGCCGTCGTCCTCCGTACAAGTGCGCCTTGCCTTTACCTGAAAAATGATGTGGCACACGGCCTGAGTATTTCAAAGAATACTCAGTAAGTGACCCCACTATAGGGGCCATGCTAATGCAAACACATGCAATCATGAATAGGGACCTATCTCTAATCATCTTAGGGGTGGCCTCCAGTCTCGGACAAATTGGATGTGTAGTACTTCCCTACGCACGACTCACACGTGCGAGTGTGAATCCCCAGGGCGCTCGCACACCCCCTGGACCCTCTGGTCAAGCTAATCTGTAGCGACGTCCGGAGGTCAGCGGAACCCCATAGTGTCATGCACCTCATGAACACCCTCATCTGTGTGCTTTCGCACCTGTGCGCATATGCGCTCATCATACGGTGCGCGTCCGCACTCATCATCTCTAGGGGAAGTAGCCCTATGCTTATGAACATACAATATGCATGAGGTCCCTCTAAATCCATCATAATGTCTCTTCTGACACAACCCTCTAGTCTCATCTCTTTGTTACTCTAGGTAACGCATACTCGTGGATATTTATATTAATATCATTTTCACGCTCTTAGGGTTGTGTCCTATGTCGATCTAACGACATGATGCAATATGGCACTCATCATCATATAACATGCTCAATATGGAAAACATCATCATATTAAGGTAAAAATCATGCAATCATCATGCTCATCGTAATGCCACAACGTGCGTCAAACATATTAAGCGTCACTCAACAAAATATGTATAAACTGGCACATATCATCAAGCATCATACAATTTATATAGCCTATCCTATAGTAAGGCCACTTACCTGGTTGGCCTTAGCCGAAGATTCCCTAATTTAATTAACGTAAGCCCCCATTCCTCGAGAGCTGCTCCAAAGGTTTCTAGAGTTCGCTTCATATCGAACTGTTCGTCACCTTTCGTTAGTATTTCACATTTTTATTAATAATCCAACTAACAATGTGAAATACAGCTCTAAACCGGTCTCAATAAAAATCAAATTCCACGTTTTCATTGTTTCTAAATTATATAGGATAATAAAACTTAAATTAATAATATGTCAATATTATTAATATTTCAAGTGGTTTGTATAATTCAACATTTAATGTTATATCCTATAGATACAAATATAATAATTACTCATATTTTCCATTTTCCTTCCCTCACTTATTTCTCTTCTATGTTATATTTTACTTCTCTTTACCGTACTTGCCATATGAACAGTACTTGCAATTTTCAACCCGTTCTAATTTTCTTTTCTTTCCTAAAATCTTCTCTCTTTTGTTTCTTTTTCCTTTAAACTCTAATTCTTTGAGTAGTTCAATTCTACCTCCATATCTACTCATTTTAAGTAATTTTACTCATATATCTAAATAGTTCAATTATGTTTGACAGTTTAATTCTATTTTTTGTCTTTTGCTTTACTATTTCCCAATCTAATATTTCTCTCTCTCTCTATGTATCTACTCCAATATTTAAATCGTTTAATTCTGTTCCCAGATTTTATTTGTCTTTACTATTCCCAAATCTTAGTTTTTTGTTAATATGTTTTTGCAGATCTTCCTTTTTCATCCTGTTTGCCAAATCTTCGTTATTTTTTTTTTTATTTGAATATGTTTTCCAGATCTTCCTTTTCCTTATCTTCCTTCTCATCCGGTTTTCCAAATCTTTTTTTTTTATTTGAATATGTTTTACAGATCTTTCTTTCCCCTATCTTCCTTTTCATCCTGTTTTCCAAATCTTCGTTCTTTTTTTTTTTATTTATTTGAAGATCTTCCTTTTCATCCTATTTGCCAAATATTCGTTATTTTTTTTTTATTTGAATATGTTTTCTTTATCTTCCTTCTCATCCGGTTTTCCAAATCTTTTTTTTTTATTTGAATATGTTTTACAGATCTTTCTTTTCCCTATCTTCCTTTTCATCCTGTTTTCCAAATCTTCGTTTTTTTTTTTTTTTTTTTATTTGAATGTCTTCCAGATTTTTTTTATATTTATTTGAATGTCTTCCAGATCTTTCTTATCTATCTATTCCTTGACCAATTTTAATGAACTCTAGCTAGATAGATAATTTCTAATTCAGATCATTCATATAATTTTCTAAATTTCTAACTCAGATCTAAATAATTGCTAATATCCTTAGTAGAAAGAAAAAGTAAATCTGACTACTAACCTTTTCAAACGACATCTCTCTTCCTGCCTGCCATCGCTCCATTATCTTCCTTCCTTCCCGATCTCTCCATTATTGTTAACATCTCTCCATTATCTGCATTTTTTTTTCTCCAGAAAAATATTTTCTTTCTATTTCTGTTTTTTTTTTTTTTTTTCAATTATTGATACTAAAAGGAGGAGGTATTTTAGGGGATGGACGGAGAGATTAAAGGAGGTGGTGAGTTTTTTTTTTTTCTTTCTTTTCTTTATTTTGTTATTTTTATTTTAACACACACACATATATATATATATATATACTTAAACCTAACGGGGCGTTACATTATCTACCCCTAAAAAGAACTTTCGTCCTCGAAAGTCTCCAACTCGTATACTAACTCAGGGAATTTTTCTTTTATTTCGTCCTTACACTCCCACGTGGCCTCTTCAGTGTGGCGATTTCGCCACAATACCTTAATGAACGCAATGTTTCTGTAGCATAACGGTTTTACTTCTCTTGCTAAGATTCTTATTGGTTTTTCCTCATAACTCAAATCTTCATTGAGTTGGAGTGGTTCATAGTCTATTACATGGATAGGGTTCGTAATGTACTTCCTCAGCATAACTTATACGCTACTGGACCAACTCGCTCTAGGATTTCGAATGGTCCAATGAATTTAGGACTTAACTTGCCCGTACGTCCGAACCTCCAGACACCTTAAATAGGTGCCACCTTGAGGAATACTAGGCCCTTTGTCTCGAACTCTAAGCTTCTACGCCTTACATCGACATAGCTTTCCTGTCGACTTTTAGCGATACGCATCCTCGCTCGAATTTTTCTGAACAGCCTCGTTGGTGAGTCAAACTAGCTCGGGTCCTACTAACTCTCTTTCGCCTACTTCGTCCCAACATAGTGGGGACCTACACCGTTTCCCATACAAGGCCTCAAACGGTGTCATACCAATAGTGGCTTGGAAGTTGTTATTATACGAGAATTCCATGAGGTGGAGTATGGAATCCCAACTTCCCCTAAAATCTAGTACTCAAGCACATAACATGTCCTCTAGAATTTGGTTTAAACACTCCGTTTGTCCATCTGTTTGGGGGGTGGAAGGCGGTAATAAAATCGAGGCGGGTACCCAATGCTTTTTGAAGTCCGCGCCAAAACGCTAACGTAAAGCGTGAATCCCGATCCAGCACTATAGACACTAGGACTCCATGTAGTCTTACTATTTCTTTCACATACAGTTGTGCCCATTTGTCAACTGTATATGTAGCTTTTCCAAGTAGGAAGCGTGCCGATTTGGTCAACATATCGACAACTACCCAGATCACTATATATGCTTTGTGCGTTTTGGGTAATCCTACTATGAAATCCATTGCTATGTTTTCCCACTTCCACTCTGGTATGCTTAGGGGCTACAACAACCCCACTGCCTTTTGTTTATGAACTTTCACTTGTTGACAAACTAAGCACTCGCTCACAAACTCGACCATGTCCCTCTTCATGCTCTTCTATCAGAAATGTTGTTTAAAATCTTCGTACATTTTTGTACCTCCTGGGTGCATGGCAAATGGCGAGTTGTGAGCTTCCGTTAGTATCTCCTTCCTTAACTTCTCTGGGACACATAGGCCTCCCTGATACAATAGTTCTTATCTCAGGACTTCGATAACCTGTCTACTAGACTTTTGTCTAGTTGGCCTAGGACTTTTGTCTAGCTTGCCCAAGACTTTCTGTAGGCTTGGATCCTCTCGTTGGGAGGTAACCATTATCTGCCCAAGTGTAGGTTGCACTGTAAGTCGTCTAGTTGTGCCATGAGTCTCTCAGTCGCTACACTATGTTGGCTCCCTCGAATTTTCTTTGTACCCTTACTCCCCTGTAATGAGGGCCGAAGAGTGGGCCGCCTTTCTACTCAAAGCGTCTGCGACCACATTTGCTTTTCTAGGGTGATACTGGATATCTACAACGTAGTCCTTCACCAATTCTAACCACCTTCTCTGTCTCATATTTGACTCTTTCTGGGTGAAGAAATATTTAAAATCTTGTGGTCGGTTAAACTTTGAATTTTCTCTCCATACAGATAGTGTCACCAAATTTCAGCGTGAACACTACAGCGGCCAACTCCAGGTCGTGGGTAGGGTAATTATCTTCGTATTCTTTTAGTTGACGAGACGCGTATGCAACAACTTTACCGTGTTGCATTAACACACATCCTAGTCCATTCTTCAAAGGCGTCACTATAGATTACGTACTCTTCTGAGATCTCGGGTACCATGAGTACCGGGACGGTTACCAATCTCTCTTTTAGGTTTTGGAAGCTTGCCTCACAAGCATCATTTCATATAAATGGTACCCCTTTTCTCGTTAGCTGTGTCAAAGGCGAGACTATTTTAGCAAAGTGCTACACGAACCTTCGATAGTATCTCACTAGTCCCAAGAAACTCTGTACTGATGTTACCGAAGTTGGGCGTTCCTACTTCGTGACCGCTTTGACCTTAGTAGGACCTACAGATACTTCGTCCTTTGTCGCCACGTAACCTAGGAAAGAGACTTATTGTAACCAAAATTCACACTTTGAGAACTTGGCATACAACTTGTTCTCTCTTAGGGTGGTTAGGACTTTTCAGAGGTGTTCCTGGTGTACCAAGTTTGTTTTTTAGTATACTAGGATGTCATCAATGAGCACGATCACAAAAGTTTCTAGACAGTCCTTGAACACTCGGTTCATTAACTCCATTCACATAGCTGGAGCATTGGTGAGGCCAAATGACACCACCACGAACTTGTAGTGATCATACCTTGTCTTAAATGCTGTCTTTGGTATGTCTTTTCCTTTACTTTTTATTTAATGGTAACCTAATCGCAGATCTATCTTAGAAAATATCGTTGTCTCTCTGAGCTGATCGAATAAGTCTTCTATTCTAGGCAGAGGGTATTTGTTCTTTATGGTTCTCTTATTTAGCTCTTGGTAATCGATACACAAACGCATCGATCCATCTTTCTTTTGAACAAACACTGGCGAGGGGATTATGCTAGGTCGAATGAACCATTTATCCCGTAAGTGTTGTAATTGCGCCTTGAGTTCCTTCAACTCTGTTAGCGCCATGGATAGGGTGCTTTAGAAATAAGCCCAGTTTCCGGCTCGAGTTCGATGATGAAGTCGACCGCTCGAGAAGGAGGTATTCCAGGTAGGTCATCCGGATACACATTTGGGAACTCGTTTACGCTCGACACGTTTTCTAGGGTCTTTTCTTTTCCTCTTATGTCTACGGCACATGCTAATATAGTCCAACCGTCTTGTTGGACTAGTCTCTTTGCTTTCATCGTCGAGACTACCTTTGAGGTAGTCCCGGTACTTGTGCCTTTAAATTTAAAGCTAGGTCACATAAGTGGTGAGAATATCTCTCTCTTTTTTTTTTTTTTTTTTTTTTTTTTTTTGTGACGGTCTATACTAGAATGGTTTGCAGCTAGTCAATCCATGTCTAGTATTACGTCGAAGTCGGTCATCTTTACTACTATTAAGACTACGCTTAGAGTTTGGTCGGCTACTATTGCTTGGTCATTATTTACTCTATCCTTAGTTACTACGTCTACCATCTCAGGGCTGCTTGCCGACCATACATACCATAAGGGTTCTAATTCAAACCCTGTCTCAGATCCCTCTCGAGGTGGGCTCTCTTTAGCCTCACCTCGTCCTCTATCTCTAATAGGAGGTAGTCCCCTTCCTCGTCTTACTCTTTCGCAAGGTCTAGGCAGCATGGTTCTAGAAACCAAGATAGCATCTCTTAAGTCTGAGGCTCATTACCTATGAAATTATACTATGCATCACATCTACAAAGTTCACATCATATTGAAAACAAAAGCACTCAGCATGCAACACATCACATCATGCTCTTAAATAAATACGTGAAATATCAAAACAATTTCAGTAACATTAACATAAAGATGCATGCGAGTTTGAAAACGTTTCTCTTTTCTTATCTTGTGCAAGGCGTACCTGACGGTGACGGGGCATCGACGTTGGGACCATGGAACGTGCCAAGCCTACATTGTAGGCTAGTCTACAGAATCTAAAACCTAGAGCTCTGATACCAAATGTAACGACCCTAAATTTCCACATACTCAGAGTCGCTACTAACGTCTCATGCTCATCTATAATGCGGAAATATAACTCTTACATGAACATAGTTGATAACGTAAACTTCAAAAAGAACGTTTAAAACAACTTCTTCTCTGGAAAACACAGCCATGGTCTTACGTGTTTAAATATGAAATACTGAAATTTAGAGAAAACAAAAACAAATACAAAATAATTTAAAACAATGAAATGCAAAACAACCTATTCTAACTTAAGACTAGAAATTTAAATATGAATCTACCCTATGCACATGCCACAGTCTCTGCTCGCGATGCCGTCGTCCTCCGTACAAGTGCGCCTTGCCTTTACCTGAAAAATGATGTGGCACACGGCCTGAGTATTTCAAAGAATACTCAGTAAGTGACCCCACTATAGGGGCCATGCTAATGCAAACACATGCAATCATGAATAGGGACCTATCTCTAATCATCTTAGGGGTGGCCTCCAGTCTCGGACAAATTGGATGTGTAGTACTTCCCTACGCACGACTCACACGTGCGAGTGTGAATCCCCAGGGCGCTCGCACACCCCCTGGACCCTCTGGTCAAGCTAATCTGTAGCGACGTCCGGAGGTCAGCGGAACCCCATAGTGTCATGCACCTCATGAACACCCTCATCTGTGTGCTTTCGCACCTGTGCGCATATGCGCTCATCATACGGTGCGCGTCCGCACTCATCATCTCTAGGGGAAGTAGCCCTATGCTTATGAATATACAATATGCATGAGGTCCCTCTAAATCCATCATAATGTCTCTTCTGACACAACCCTCTAGTCTCATCTCTTTGTTACTCTAGGTAACGCATACTCGTGGATAATTATATTAATATCATTTTCACGCTCTTAGGGTTGTGTCCTATGTCGATCTAACGACATGATGCAATATGACACTCATCATCATATAACATGCTCAATATGGAAAACATCATCATATTAAGGTAAAAATCATGCAATCATCATGCTCATCGTAATGCCACAACGTGCGTCAAACATATTAAGCGTCACTCAACAAAATATGTATAAACTGGCACATATCATCAAGCATCATACAATTTATATAGCCTATCGTATAGTAAGGCCACTTACCTGGTTGGCCTTAGCCGAAGATTCCCTAATTTAATTAACGTAAGCCCCCATTCCTCGAGAGCTGCTCCAAAGGTTTCTAGAGTTCGCTTCATATCGAACTGTTCGTCACCTTTCGTTAGTATTTCACATTTTTATTAATAATCCAACTAACAATGTGAAATACAGCTCTAAACCGGTCTCAATAAAAATCAAATTCCACGTTTTCATTGTTTCTAAATTATATAGGATAATAAAACTTAAATTAATAATATGTCAATATTATTAATATTTCAAGTGGTTTGTATAATTCAACATTTAATGTTATATCCTATAGATACAAATATAATAATTACTCATATTTTCCATTTTCCTTCCCTCACTTATTTCTCTTCTATGTTATATTTTACTTCTCTTTACCGTACTTGCCATATGAACAGTACTTGCAATTTTCAACCCGTTCTAATTTTCTTTTCTTTCCTAAAATCTTCTCTCTTTTGTTTCTTTTTCCTTTAAACTCTAATTCTTTGAGTAGTTCAATTCTACCTCCATATCTACTCATTTTAAGTAATTTTACTCATATATCTAAATAGTTCAATTATGTTTGACAGTTTAATTCTATTTTTTGTCTTTTGCTTTACTATTTCCCAATCTAATATTTCTCTCTCTCTCTATGTATCTACTCCAATATTTAAATCGTTTAATTCTGTTCCCAGATTTTATTTGTCTTTACTATTCCCAAATCTTAGTTTTTTGTTAATATGTTTTTGCAGATCTTCCTTTTTCATCCTGTTTGCCAAATCTTCGTTATTTTTTTTTTTATTTGAATATGTTTTCCAGATCTTCCTTTTCCTTATCTTCCTTCTCATCCGGTTTTCCAAATCTTTTTTTTTTATTTGAATATGTTTTACAGATCTTTCTTTCCCCTATCTTCCTTTTCATCCTGTTTTCCAAATCTTCGTTCTTTTTTTTTTTTATTTATTTGAAGATCTTCCTTTTCATCCTATTTGCCAAATATTCGTTATTTTTTTTTATTTGAATATGTTTTCTTTATCTTCCTTCTCATCCGGTTTTCCAAATCTTTTTTTTTTATTTGAATATGTTTTACAGATCTTTCTTTTCCCTATCTTCCTTTTCATCCTGTTTTCCAAATCTTCGTTTTTTTTTTTTTTTTTTTATTTGAATGTCTTCCAGATTTTTTTTATATTTATTTGAATGTCTTCCAGATCTTTCTTATCTATCTATTCCTTGACCAATTTTAATGAACTCTAGCTAGATAGATAATTTCTAATTCAGATCATTCATATAATTTTCTAAATTTCTAACTCAGATCTAAATAATTGCTAATATCCTTAGTAGAAAGAAAAAGTAAATCTGACTACTAACCTTTTCAAACGACATCTCTCTTCCTGCCTGCCATCGCTCCATTATCTTCCTTCCTTCCCGATCTCTCCATTATTGTTAACATCTCTCCATTATCTGCATTTTTTTTTCTCCAGAAAAATATTTTCTTTCTATTTCTGTTTTTTTTTTTTTTTTTCAATTATTGATACTAAAAGGAGGAGGTATTTTAGGGGATGGACGGAGAGATTAAAGGAGGTGGTGAGTTTTTTTTTTTCTTTCTTTTCTTTATTTTGTTATTTTTATTTTAACACACACACATATATATATATATATATACTTAAACCTAACGGGGCGTTACATTATCTACCCCTAAAAAGAACTTTCGTCCTCGAAAGTCTCCAACTCGTATACTAACTCAGGGAATTTTTCTTTTATTTCGTCCTTACACTCCCACGTGGCCTCTTCAGTGTGGCGATTTCGCCACAATACCTTAATGAACGCAATGTTTCTGTAGCATAACGGTTTTACTTCTCTTGCTAAGATTCTTATTGGTTTTTCCTCATAACTCAAATCTTCATTGAGTTGGAGTGGTTCATAGTCTATTACATGGATAGGGTTCGTAATGTACTTCCTCAGCATAACTTATACGCTACTGGACCAACTCGCTCTAGGATTTCGAATGGTCCAATGAATTTAGGACTTAACTTGCCCGTACGTCCGAACCTCCAGACACCTTAAATAGGTGCCACCTTGAGGAATACTAGGCCCTTTGTCTCGAACTCTAAGCTTCTACGCCTTACATCGACATAGCTTTCCTGTCGACTTTTAGCGATACGCATCCTCGCTCGAATTTTTCTGAACAGCCTCGTTGGTGAGTCAAACTAGCTCGGGTCCTACTAACTCTCTTTCGCCTACTTCGTCCCAACATAGTGGGGACCTACACCGTTTCCCATACAAGGCCTCAAACGGTGTCATACCAATAGTGGCTTGGAAGTTGTTATTATACGAGAATTCCATGAGGTGGAGTATGGAATCCCAACTTCCCCTAAAATCTAGTACTCAAGCACATAACATGTCCTCTAGAATTTGGTTTAAACACTCCGTTTGTCCATCTGTTTGGGGGGTGGAAGGCGGTAATAAAATCGAGGCGGGTACCCAATGCTTTTTGAAGTCCGCGCCAAAACGCTAACGTAAAGCGTGAATCCCGATCCAGCACTATAGACACTAGGACTCCATGTAGTCTTACTATTTCTTTCACATACAGTTGTGCCCATTTGTCAACTGTATATGTAGCTTTTCCAAGTAGGAAGCGTGCCGATTTGGTCAACATATCGACAACTACCCAGATCACTATATATGCTTTGTGCGTTTTGGGTAATCCTACTATGAAATCCATTGCTATGTTTTCCCACTTCCACTCTGGTATGCTTAGGGGCTACAACAACCCCACTGCCTTTTGTTTATGAACTTTCACTTGTTGACAAACTAAGCACTCGCTCACAAACTCGACCATGTCCCTCTTCATGCTCTTCTATCAGAAATGTTGTTTAAAATCTTCGTACATTTTTGTACCTCCTGGGTGCATGGCAAATGGCGAGTTGTGAGCTTCCGTTAGTATCTCCTTCCTTAACTTCTCTGGGACACATAGGCCTCCCTGATACAATAGTTCTTATCTCAGGACTTCGATAACCTGTCTACTAGACTTTTGTCTAGTTGGCCTAGGACTTTTGTCTAGCTTGCCCAAGACTTTCTGTAGGCTTGGATCCTCTCGTTGGGAGGTAACCATTATCTGCCCAAGTGTAGGTTGCACTGTAAGTCGTCTAGTTGTGCCATGAGTCTCTCAGTCGCTACACTATGTTGGCTCCCTCGAATTTTCTTTGTACCCTTACTCCCCTGTAATGAGGGCCGAAGAGTGGGCCGCCTTTCTACTCAAAGCGTCTGCGACCACATTTGCTTTTCTAGGGTGATACTGGATATCTACAACGTAGTCCTTCACCAATTCTAACCACCTTCTCTGTCTCATATTTGACTCTTTCTGGGTGAAGAAATATTTAAAATCTTGTGGTCGGTTAAACTTTGAATTTTCTCTCCATACAGATAGTGTCACCAAATTTCAGCGTGAACACTACAGCGGCCAACTCCAGGTCGTGGGTAGGGTAATTATCTTCGTATTCTTTTAGTTGACGAGACGCGTATGCAACAACTTTACCGTGTTGCATTAACACACATCCTAGTCCATTCTTCAAAGGCGTCACTATAGATTACGTACTCTTCTGAGATCTCGGGTACCATGAGTACCGGGACGGTTACCAATCTCTCTTTTAGGTTTTGGAAGCTTGCCTCACAAGCATCATTTCATATAAATGGTACCCCTTTTCTCGTTAGCTGTGTCAAAGGCGAGACTATTTTAGCAAAGTGCTACACGAACCTTCGATAGTATCTCACTAGTCCCAAGAAACTCTGTACTGATGTTACCGAAGTTGGGCGTTCCTACTTCGTGACCGCTTTGACCTTAGTAGGACCTACAGATACTTCGTCCTTTGTCGCCACGTAACCTAGGAAAGAGACTTATTGTAACCAAAATTCACACTTTGAGAACTTGGCATACAACTTGTTCTCTCTTAGGGTGGTTAGGACTTTTCAGAGGTGTTCCTGGTGTACCAAGTTTGTTTTTTAGTATACTAGGATGTCATCAATGAGCACGATCACAAAAGTTTCTAGACAGTCCTTGAACACTCGGTTCATTAACTCCATTCACATAGCTGGAGCATTGGTGAGGCCAAATGACACCACCACGAACTTGTAGTGATCATACCTTGTCTTAAATGCTGTCTTTGGTATGTCTTTTCCTTTACTTTTTATTTAATGGTAACCTAATCGCAGATCTATCTTAGAAAATATCGTTGTCTCTCTGAGCTGATCGAATAAGTCTTCTATTCTAGGCAGAGGGTATTTGTTCTTTATGGTTCTCTTATTTAGCTCTTGGTAATCGATACACAAACGCATCGATCCATCTTTCTTTTGAACAAACACTGGCGAGGGGATTATGCTAGGTCGAATGAACCATTTATCCCGTAAGTGTTGTAATTGCGCCTTGAGTTCCTTCAACTCTGTTAGCGCCATGGATAGGGTGCTTTAGAAATAAGCCCAGTTTCCGGCTCGAGTTCGATGATGAAGTCGACCGCTCGAGAAGGAGGTATTCCAGGTAGGTCATCCGGATACACATTTGGGAACTCGTTTACGCTCGACACGTTTTCTAGGGTCTTTTCTTTTCCTCTTATGTCTACGGCACATGCTAATATAGTCCAACCGTCTTGTTGGACTAGTCTCTTTGCTTTCATCGTCGAGACTACCTTTGAGGTAGTCCCGGTACTTGTGCCTTTAAATTTAAAGCTAGGTCACATAAGTGGTGAGAATATCTCTCTCTTTTTTTTTTTTTTTTTTTTTTTTTTTTTGTGACGGTCTATACTAGAATGGTTTGCAGCTAGTCAATCCATGTCTAGTATTACGTCGAAGTCGGTCATCTTTACTACTATTAAGACTACGCTTAGAGTTTGGTCGGCTACTATTGCTTGGTCATTATTTACTCTATCCTTAGTTACTACGTCTACCATCTCAGGGCTGCTTGCCGACCATACATACCATAAGGGTTCTAATTCAAACCCTGTCTCAGATCCCTCTCGAGGTGGGCTCTCTTTAGCCTCACCTCGTCCTCTATCTCTAATAGGAGGTAGTCCCCTTCCTCGTCTTACTCTTTCGCAAGGTCTAGGCAGCATGGTTCTAGAAACCAAGATAGCATCTCTTAAGTCTGAGGCTCATTACCTATGAAATTATACTATGCATCACATCTACAAAGTTCACATCATATTGAAAACAAAAGCACTCAGCATGCAACACATCACATCATGCTCTTAAATAAATACGTGAAATATCAAAACAATTTCAGTAACATTAACATAAAGATGCATGCGAGTTTGAAAACGTTTCTCTTTTCTTATCTTGTGCAAGGCGTACCTGACGGTGACGGGGCATCGACGTTGGGACCATGGAACGTGCCAAGCCTACATTGTAGGCTAGTCTACAGAATCTAAAACCTAGAGCTCTGATACCAAATGTAACGACCCTAAATTTCCACATACTCAGAGTCGCTACTAACGTCTCATGCTCATCTATAATGCGGAAATATAACTCTTACATGAACATAGTTGATAACGTAAACTTCAAAAAGAACGTTTAAAACAACTTCTTCTCTGGAAAACACAGCCATGGTCTTACGTGTTTAAATATGAAATACTGAAATTTAGAGAAAACAAAAACAAATACAAAATAATTTAAAACAATGAAATGCAAAACAACCTATTCTAACTTAAGACTAGAAATTTAAATATGAATCTACCCTATGCACATGCCACAGTCTCTGCTCGCGATGCCGTCGTCCTCCGTACAAGTGCGCCTTGCCTTTACCTGAAAAATGATGTGGCACACGGCCTGAGTATTTCAAAGAATACTCAGTAAGTGACCCCACTATAGGGGCCATGCTAATGCAAACACATGCAATCATGAATAGGGACCTATCTCTAATCATCTTAGGGGTGGCCTCCAGTCTCGGACAAATTGGATGTGTAGTACTTCCCTACGCACGACTCACACGTGCGAGTGTGAATCCCCAGGGCGCTCGCACACCCCCTGGACCCTCTGGTCAAGCTAATCTGTAGCGACGTCCGGAGGTCAGCGGAACCCCATAGTGTCATGCACCTCATGAACACCCTCATCTGTGTGCTTTCGCACCTGTGCGCATATGCGCTCATCATACGGTGCGCGTCCGCACTCATCATCTCTAGGGGAAGTAGCCCTATGCTTATGAACATACAATATGCATGAGGTCCCTCTAAATCCATCATAATGTCTCTTCTGACACAACCCTCTAGTCTCATCTCTTTGTTACTCTAGGTAACGCATACTCGTGGATATTTATATTAATATCATTTTCACGCTCTTAGGGTTGTGTCCTATGTCGATCTAACGACATGATGCAATATGGCACTCATCATCATATAACATGCTCAATATGGAAAACATCATCATATTAAGGTAAAAATCATGCAATCATCATGCTCATCGTAATGCCACAACGTGCGTCAAACATATTAAGCGTCACTCAACAAAATATGTATAAACTGGCACATATCATCAAGCATCATACAATTTATATAGCCTATCCTATAGTAAGGCCACTTACCTGGTTGGCCTTAGCCGAAGATTCCCTAATTTAATTAACGTAAGCCCCCATTCCTCGAGAGCTGCTCCAAAGGTTTCTAGAGTTCGCTTCATATCGAACTGTTCGTCACCTTTCGTTAGTATTTCACATTTTTATTAATAATCCAACTAACAATGTGAAATACAGCTCTAAACCGGTCTCAATAAAAATCAAATTCCACGTTTTCATTGTTTCTAAATTATATAGGATAATAAAACTTAAATTAATAATATGTCAATATTATTAATATTTCAAGTGGTTTGTATAATTCAACATTTAATGTTATATCCTATAGATACAAATATAATAATTACTCATATTTTCCATTTTCCTTCCCTCACTTATTTCTCTTCTATGTTATATTTTACTTCTCTTTACCGTACTTGCCATATGAACAGTACTTGCAATTTTCAACCCGTTCTAATTTTCTTTTCTTTCCTAAAATCTTCTCTCTTTTGTTTCTTTTTCCTTTAAACTCTAATTCTTTGAGTAGTTCAATTCTACCTCCATATCTACTCATTTTAAGTAATTTTACTCATATATCTAAATAGTTCAATTATGTTTGACAGTTTAATTCTATTTTTTGTCTTTTGCTTTACTATTTCCCAATCTAATATTTCTCTCTCTCTCTATGTATCTACTCCAATATTTAAATCGTTTAATTCTGTTCCCAGATTTTATTTGTCTTTACTATTCCCAAATCTTAGTTTTTTGTTAATATGTTTTTGCAGATCTTCCTTTTTCATCCTGTTTGCCAAATCTTCGTTATTTTTTTTTTTATTTGAATATGTATCTTCCTTTTCCTTATCTTCCTTCTCATCCGGTTTTCCAAATCTTTTTTTTTTATTTGAATATGTTTTACAGATCTTTCTTTCCCCTATCTTCCTTTTCATCCTGTTTTCCAAATCTTCGTTCTTTTTTTTTTTTTTTTTATTTGAAGATCTTCCTTTTCATCCTGTTTGCCAAATATTAGTTATTTTTTTTTTATTTGAATATGTTTTCTTTATCTTCCTTCTCATCCGGTTTTCCAAATCTTTTTTTTTTATTTGAATATGTTTTACAGATCTTTCTTTTCCCTATCTTCCTTTTCATCCTGTTTTCCAAATCTTCGTTCTTTTTTTTTTTTTTATTTGAATGTCTTCCAGATTTTTTTTATATTTATTTGAATGTCTTCCAGATCTTTCTTATCTATCTATTCCTTGACCAATTTTAATGAACTCTAGCTAGATAGATAATTTCTAATTCAGATCATTCATATAATTTTCTAAATTTCTAACTCAGATCTAAATAATTGCTAATATCCTTAGTAGAAAGAAAAAGTAAATCTGACTACTAACCTTTTCAAACGACATCTCTCTTCCTGCCTGCCATCGCTCCATTATCTTCCTTCCTTCCCGATCTCTCCATTATTGTTAACATCTCTCCATTATCTGCATTTTTTTTTTCTCCAGAAAAATATTTTCTTTCTATTTCTGTTTTTTTTTTTTTTTTTCAATTATTGATACTAAAAGGAGGAGGTATTTTAGGGGATGGACGGAGAGATTAAAGGAGGTGGTGAGTTTTTTTTTTCTTTCTTTTCTTTATTTTGTTATTTTTATTTTAACACACACACACATATATATATATATATACTTAAACCTAACGGGGCGTTACAAGTAATCTATCTTATCTCCAAATGAATAATAACAAGCTTAATGGCCCAATCCCGTCCACTTTTTGGTATTTAACTTAGTTGGCTTTGTTAGATTTTTCTCATAACTACTTGAATGATTCAATTTCTCTAAAAATCGAGAATTTAAAAAGCTAGGAAACTCTTCAAATGTAACACCATGCCTTCACTAACCCAATTGAAATTTATGTATCTTAAACCTATGATCAAATAGATTCAATGGATCTCTCCCACTTGGTGTATTTGAATTTTAGTAACAACATGATTAATGGGCAAATTTCTAGCACTTTTAGTAACACCATAGTAATCATTCTATTGACTATCCTTTCAGTCTTGGCGATGGGAATACATTGATGATTGACTTCAGTCAATGAAGAGATCATATTAGACCTACTAACTTGTGGATATATAGCTCCAGGCGAGCACATATTATAATAATTAATTCTTAATTTATTTTCTTAAATTATTACTTTTAATTCTTTTTCTTTTCTAATTCAGAATTAACATACACCATTGTCGTAACAGAAAAATGTGACGTCTACAGTTTTGATGTGATGGCATTGGAAGTAATAATGGAAAAGCATCCTGGACAATTATTGGCTTACTTGTGGTCTAAATCTACTCCACGTATACTCATCTTTGATTTGTTAGACTCACGACTCAAATCTCCTTCACTCCAAATTGGAGTGGCAAAAAGTATACTTCTCACGTTAACATTGGTCTTTGCATGTCTCCATCCAAATCCAAAAGCCCGACCTACAATGCAATATTTGAGTGTTTCATTTGGTTAGGGGTGTGTTTTCTATGTGAAGTGTTTCATTTGGTAGGAGAGAAAATTAAATAATAGTTTTTTTTTTTTGTTTGTAATGTCTCTTCCTTGTGTTAAAAAGTTTAGGCAGGTGGCTCTAGAGTTATGTCCGTTCATACGAAAGATGAAAGCTTGCAAAATTTGGTATCCAACGGATACGAAAAGATGCTTCAAGAGATCGTATTACCATTCACTAAATTCATGCCTACGTTTGTCAAACCAAAAATGCGTCACAATGTACCTTTGGGGGAGGCATGGTGTCAGCTCTCTATCACTCCTATACCTTGTAGCCTAAATGAGCTATTCTAGGGCACATACGTGTGTCATGGTGAGAGCGAACGTTGCTAGATGAGTGTCTCGATAAACTTTCTTTGAAATGGGTCTTTCAAGTATAGCATCGGACCACGTGTGTACCGACATTGCACCCCACCCATATGTCAAAGGTTGATATATGTAACGTTTTGTTAATAAAAAAAAACAAAAAAAAAAACTCAGTTGCCGAAAATGTGGCGAAAATTTCAGCCACCATCGGAATTTTCGCGACCCATGCTGAAACACGAACCCACGGCCTCCACGGATCGCCAAACACCATCCTCGACCTTAGCACCCTCCAAAACACCTACAAAAGAGAGAAACACCGAGGAAAAGAAGAAGAAGAGACCCGGATCCAGGTCAGATTCCACCCGTGATCCGCCTTGCCAGCAACTAGCCCAATCCAAGCCTCGACCCAATTCGTCTGCAGCACCTGGGACCCGCGCCTGCAACCGAGAACTACTGCACGAACAAATCCGAGGTCCAACCAAATCTCGGCCCAGTGTTTAGCCCAACACACGCCCAACCCAAAACCAAATATCCAGCACATTCAGCCCAACCCTCCTGCAGCGGCGCACGTCTCAACCCGAGAGAACACTCGGCCCGCGCCTCGACCCGAAATCGCCTACACACACGTCAGCCTCCTATTGTGCCATGTGTCGACCTACAGCAAAAAGAAGCCCTCGGCTTCGCGGCTTGGCTCGGTTCGATTCGGCTTTCGTGGCTCCTTCAGCTTATCCAACTCGGGTATCCCAATTTCAACCCGTTTCCATCCTCCCAAACCTGTTTTCAGGCCTGATTAAGGTAATCGAGGTTGTTTTAGTATAATATTAAACATATGTCAATTGAATTTATGATTAATTTGTGATATACTAACGAAAGATGACGAACGGTTTAATAGGAAATGAACCCCGATGACACTTAGAGCAGCTTTCGAGGAACAGGAGCTAATGTATAATAATTTAGAGAGAACGTCAACTAAGGCCAACCAAGTAAGTGGTCTTACTATAGGATAGACTAGAGACTTGTTTGCCGTATAACGTACGATTTATGAGTTATGACTTATGATCGCGTATATGAGTTATATGATAATGTATGATGATGTTTGATGATGTTTAATTACGTGATTGATGATTATGGTGTATTTGATGGCATTTCGATGACGAGTTATGATGATTATGATGCATGATATTGTTACCTTAATATGATGATGTTTTTTCCATATTAAGCATCATGCATGTTATGTCGAGAAATCGACTAGGGCACAACCCTACAGAGCATGAGAAACGATTTTAAGATGAGTAACTAATGCGCATGTATTACTAATAGTAATATAGAAATGAGACTATACTCAAGTATCAGGACACTTTACCTTTTTATGATGATGAGTACGGACGTGTATGTTATGATGATGAGTAACTAATGCACATGTATTACTAATAGTAATATAGAAATGAGACTATACTCAAGTATCAGGACACTTTACCTTTTTATGATGATAAGTACGGACGCGTACGCTATGATGATGATAGTGATCATGTTGAGCATGACACTCAGGAGTCTGCTAACCTCCGGATGTATGTTTGGAGATCCACACTCGCACGTATGGGTCGTGTGTAGGGAAGTGCTACACTTCCATGCTAGTCCAGATTGGAGACCACACCTAGCATGAGATGGAGATAGGTCCCTAGAGCATTTGTTGCATGTGTTTGCATTTTTGCATGGCCCCGGTCACTTATTGAGTATTCTTCGAAATATTTAGGTCATGTGCTATATCATTTTTCAAGTAAAGGTAAGGCGCCCATGTACGGTTGACAGTGACATGCAAGTAGAGACCATGACACGTGTATAGGATAGAAATATATTTAATTGCATTTTCAGTATTATGTGTTGAACACGTAAGACCATGACGATATTTTCAAAGATGAAGTTGTTTTAATTCTTTCGAAATTTATGCTATAAATGATGTCGTTTTAAGAGTTATATTCAGCATATAAGCTTAGTATGAGACATTAGTAGTGACTCTAGGTACGTAGAAATTTAGGGTCGTTACAGTACATGCACTTGCTATCTAGTATGGAGTCCGTAAATGATATGACATTGACACATGAGAGCCAATGCCTCGACAGAACTCGAAAGGATGGATGTTTGGGATGTCCCGAAGATATGAACGACACATGGGTCCATTCTTGGTGAGCATGACCGTGTGAGTTGTGATGGCCAATGACATCTTGGAACTTGGAATGACATCAAGACATGTGAGACATGTTAATTGAGAACTTAGATGACGAGTTGAGGTGTGACGTTGCATATCACGACCTTTTCTCCTAGTAAAGGCAAGGTTAAGTCGAATGACTTGGCCTAGTGTAGAGGCAAGTCGAACAAAGTCGTAGATGAATGAACATGCACGCACGGGTGACGTGTGTGGCTGAACAAGCTTGGATTCCTCACGAGTTGTGTTTTGTTAACGATTGCAAACCTCATCTAAGGTTTGATGAAGCCACAAAGACGTGTGAAAAATGTATATGGGGCTTGGGTTCCCTTTTAGGCTTGTCATGAGTGTGTCAAGATCATGACGCCATACAGTTAAAAATTTACAATCGTGACAGTTGGTAGTAGAGCCACAGTTTATATGTCTAGTTGGACAAGAATGTCAGGAAAAGATTGAGGATTGAACAAAAACATCACAATTATATCAAGAGTGTTAGTTTTGTCAGGGTAGTTGTGTTTTCAAGATCAGAGATAGTTTGTGTGTTGAAGTCAGACTCTCCGAGAAGGAGTCTTACCCGTTAGTGGAGCATAAACCAAGCTCATTTACCAAGAGGTTGGGGTTCCAAAGTGGACAAACAGAGAATCAGAAGACACAACAAGTCAAATGTCTTCCAAAGAACATTTGGCATTAGAGGAACCAGGAACCAGTGTCAATAGTTGGAAAAAAAATGATAAATGAGAAAATCAATAATAGTGAGATTCTACCCGGAGAGTTCAAATAGAGAAGTTGCTGAATTTTTTGGTGAGTTTCAGCTCTTTTTTAATAGATGCTCAAGCTTGCTGGCAAGGGTCATGCATAGTAATTACTTCCATAATCGATTTGTAATTTAGGTTAACAAAGCTCTAGAAGAAAAATTCTTCCTAACCCTTCAATTAATTTTAAGTATTCTTGTAAAAGATTTTCAAAGAAATAATGTAAGTAAGTTAAAAAATAATAACCATGTAAATTACTAATAGCAACTCTTTAATAAATTGAAATCACATCCTCAACATGCTTTTACCATATAAAACTCTCAGGTTTTGTGTCGCTGAATTGGGTCGTCTCTTTCTCTTCGCTTCTGGTTTTCTACTTCAACCTCCTTGGTTTGGTGTAGCCTCTTTATTTTTTATTTAATTTTTATTAATAATTTTGATTATTTTATTTACCGTTTAATATTATCTATTATATGAAAAACCAAGGTTATTAATGTAATCTTGAACAATATGTAGTTGAAATACCGGAGGATCATGTTCAAATTATAACCTGGTAATATAGAATATGAATGAGGTTGGGTGCCTTATCTTGATAATATTCTTTATATGGTCTACTTTGTAATTGTTACAAATGATTTAATCAAATCGTATACGTGGAAACATATGAGTGGGAGTATCATGTACAATGAGTTAGTATAACATTGGACCACGAAATATTTAACCTCTCTTTATAAATTTGATAATTGAGAAGATTAATATTTTACAGACTAGTCATATGTGAGTTAATCTTAATTCTGAGTGAGTTATGAACTTCTATTTGTGAGGGCTTGGCGTTTGATTTGCAAGGGTGAGAATAACTTTGGTAGCCAATTCAATATGCATATCATTTTGGGAGATTGACCAGATAGGGAGCTAGGAACATAATTTCACGAGATGGAATTCACTGTTTCCCATGTAAGGTAAGTAGTTGAGTAATTTTCTTAATTTCTGATTTTGAGACTTGAACAATTGGCCCCAACCCTCTCACCGAAGAGGGACTTAGTTTTGATTAGATCATACACAAAGTGTTCATTAGACAATTAGTGGTACTTAAGGGAAAAGATGTAATTACAAGGGTAAAATGGACTTTTAACCAAGCTGTAATTACAAACAACTCACGAAGAATCAACTTGCTTATAATGATTATATCAATGAACACAACTTGTTCTGTAGTGCATAAGAGCTGAGCTATAAGTCTATAGTGAAATGACCTACCGTTAATGAACATAAATTGATTAATTAAATAGCTTAATTAATTACTTTTGTATCGTTAGAGTTTACAATCAAGGCCCTGGTGTGCTGGGACGAGGTAGGCAAACGTGAACTATTAGGACCAAAGTTAGTCCAAGCCACCAATAAAGTCAAAAAGATCAAGGCAAGAATATGTATGACTTAGAGTAGATAGAAGATTTACGCTAACGTGAAATGTTGAAACTTAGAGTTTGATGTAGAAAATGAGATATTATTGAAAGTGTTCTCGATGAAAGACATCTTAAGGGTCGGACAAAAGGGCAAGTTAAGCCCATGCTTTATCGGACCCTTCGACATTCGAGATCTAATTTTGTTTATGGTATAAACAAAATGTCATGGTATGTAACGCTAAGCTATGTTATATTATGACATGCCATGATATGTTATAATATGCTATGATATGCCATGATATCTTTTAAAATAAGAAAATCTATGATACACAACCTCCTTATGGCATGTCATGGCATGGAAACTATGTTATGTATGAAATAATTTATAAGAATTATGTGTGCAAGATTTAACATGTCATGAAAGAAAGGAGGCTTGTCTTGCATCATTTATTATGGCATGATGGAAAGTATGGGGATATCGTGTATAATTGTGTGTTCACGGGTATCAAGTACTTTCACATTATGATGAGTAGAAAAGCGTATACTATGAGATTGGTTATGATGTTTATGTTCGCCACAAGGATAAGAGACTTGCTATTCTCTCCGAGTGTCCAGCAATAGCCCGTCTGTGAGCGTTAGCCCGACCAGCAGGTCCAGGGAGTGTGCGAGCCTGCTTGGTGGGTCCACGTCCACGTGTGGGTTGTGTGTAGAGAAGTAATACACATCCAATTCAGCTCAGACTGAAAAGTCGCCTAAGAGAATGAAATGATATTTTAAATGATAGATCCCACCATGTTGCATGTGACTGCATTTCACGACCCCAATAGTGGTCACTTATTGAGTATTTCAATAAATATTCAAGTCATGCGCTACTTTTACATTTTAGGTAAAGACAAGGCACCCTTATATATATTTCGGCGACGTTGTGACAAAGGCCATGGAACCAGTAATAGGACAGCTGCATTTATGTTTAATTTGTAGCTTGTAGCTTATATCAGGGTATTGTGTTATTCTTCTCTTTATTTATTTAAATTTTCGTTTCGTATTAAAGATTTTATTTTCAAACAGCTTAAGTCCATGACATCATTTAAGAACTACTTTAAATGACGTATTCCACACTTTACAGTCATGTCATGCATGTCGTAGCGACTCTATTTCAGTTGAAACATAAGGTCGTTACATCTATGCCAAACTTGACTATTGCGCAATACACTCTCATTCATCTATGTTCTTCCGATATTCAATCTTCGTGCCTCATACCTCAATAAAAGGATCGAGATTTGACAGGTGGTAAACTTAATCTTTCTTTGATTTTTATTTTGATTTCGATTTGTTTGAACTCAACTTTAATTCCAGAGTTGATTTGTCCACAATGTCGGTAGGAATTTTGTGGTTGTCCCATCCTGTCGGTAAAGATTATTTTCTTTATAATTTACACGACATAATAATGTCTCTATTTATATCATAAATGAATCTCTTTTTTAAAAAAAATTGGTAAAAAAATAAAAATAAAAATAAATAAATCATATTGTACTAAGTCAAGATGTGAAGCACCTAAAGTAAGAGACACGATCAGAAGACAATGAGTACCACAAACTTTGATTTAGTAAAACACATTTATTTTCTATTAAAACACATTTAATAAGTTGGTAATAATGGAAGAGAATAGTGTGACTTTTCTAAGGGACATGGGTCCAAAAAAAAGAAGCCGATGCTCTACTACAAACTGGTTGGTGGGTCAATCATAATATCTCACTTCGTTGTAAATGGATTGACATAACTTGTGATGATTCAGGAAGTATTACAGGTATTCAGGTAAGTAGGCCATTGCCCAAAGGGTCTACTCTACAAAACTTGAATTTCTCATCTTTACCTAACTTGAAAGGTCTTTATCTAAGTAATTGTGGTTTCCAAGGGGGGAATTCCTCATCAAATATCTCAACTCTCCAAACTCACCTATTTGTCTTTATCTTCTAATAATCTCAGTGGTAAGCTTCCTTTGGAATTAGGATCTTAGTAACAATATGTTCACACGTACAATCCCTTCAACCATAGGTCGTTTGACCAATTTAGAATATCTATATCTTTCCTACAATCAAATAGGTGGATTTATTCCATCTGAAATAGGAAATATGAAGAACTTGATGGAGTTGGAATTAGACAATAACATGATCATTGGTCTAATTCCATCCACCATTGGAAATTTAAGTAATCTATCTTCTCTCACGATGCATCGTAACAAGCTTAATGGCCCAATCCTTTTCTCTTTTGTCCATCTTACAAATTTATCCTTCATAGATCTATCATCAAATAGATTCAATGGATCCCTCCCTTTGCAAATAGGACATTTAGAAAATTTGAATATTTTGAATGTTAGTTACAACATGCTTAGTGGTCCAATTCCTACGACTTTTGTGGATCTACTCCATAGTAATCCTTCTTCCGAGTATGGGTTAATACGAAATTATGGAATTACATTGGAGATTGACTTTAGTCATAACTTCATTGATGGTGAACTTCCCCATTTGTCACTTGATCATATTAGACCTACAAGCATCGACTTTAGCTACAATAATTTCATGGGCAAAATTTCAGATTCCTTCCTTTTCTTTAGAAATATCAACTTATCGTACAACAAGCTTGAAGGCAAGGTTTCTGACCAAATTCTGCATCGTTTTGATGTAAGTATTGTTTTGGGTAATCAAAAGCTTTGTGGCAGTATTCCCCCGCTTCACCCTTGTGATTCACAACATCATGGAAATTTCAAAATGCTGACGATTCTGTTTCCATCAATTTTATTGTTCGTTCTCTGTTTTTCCTGCTTTGCACTTGTTCATTTCCGATCAAAGAAGAGGGTCACCCATGAGACAAAGTCAAATAAGCATGGAAATGTGTTCTGCATATGGGATTATGATGGCAAGATTGCGTATGATGATATTATAGAAGCAACAGAGGACTTCGATATTAAATATTGCATTGGCACTGGTGGGTATGGAAGTGTTTATAGAGCAAGGCTTCCAAATGGTAAGGTCGTAGCTCTAAAGAAACTTCATACCCGTGAAGCCCAAGAGACAACTCTTTTCAAAAGTTTCCAAAATGAAGTTGATATGCTGAAAGAGATAAGGCACAAGAACATCATTAAACTCCATGGATATTGCCTCCATAAACGTTGCATGTTTCTCGTATATGAATACATGGAGAGGGGAAGCCTATTTTGGGTGTTGAGTAACGACAAAGAAGCAGTGGAATTGGATTGGAAAAAAAGATTGAACGTCATACGAAGAGTTTCACATGCTTTGTCATACATACATCATGATTGGATTACTCCAATCATTCATCGGGACGTTACAACCAGTAATATACTTTTGGACTCAAATTTAGAAGCTTTTTTTATCTGATTTTGGTATCTCGAGATTACTTGATCTTGAGTCATTTTATCATACCATCGGATAATTAATGGGGAGGTACCATCAATTAATGCTAGTACCATCGGATAATTAATGACTACTATTTAGGTCAACCAAGTGGCTCTACGGTTGGCTTGGTTAGATGAATTGTATTATGTATAATGATGCGTGCTCCATGATCCTTGCATGTTTCATATATATGAATGATATGCTATACTATTTTGTTCAATACTATGTTATGTTATGTCATGTTATGTTGTGTTGAGATATGTCATGTATATAAGCTATATCATAACGTGACTATGCCATGTTGTATAAAATGTTATGACATCGATAATTTATGATACATAAAACTCCATAGGCTATTCAATGAAAGCTATCTTACGTAGGAAAGAATTGAAGGAATTAGTATGCATAATTCAAAGACTTATTATGTTAATGAATGAAGGTTTGACTTACGTCATAAATTATGTCGTGAATTTAAGATATGGGGACCTTGTGTATATTTGTGTGTCATGTGCATCGAGATGCGTCTCCATTTTCAGAAGTACGGGGGCGTACATTACGACTTACGACATTTATGTTCACCATGATGTTCTGCGGGCTCTTTCCCTCCGTGGTCTCTAGCAAAGCCTGTTAGGGAGTGCTAGCCCGCCAGCAAAGCCACGGGGGTGTGCGCACTTGTTTGGTGGCCGCATGTTCGCATGTGCAGGTCGTGTGTAAAAAAGTACAACAATCCTACATTGCTTTGACTGGAAAGCTACCTAAAGTCATGCGATGTTTTTAATTGAATGTCTCACCATGTTGCATGAATTTGCATTTTTCAGCTCCAACAGTGAGGTTATTACAGAGTATTTCTTAAAATACTCAAGTCATGAGCTACTCTTAATTTTTAGGTAAAGACAAACTACCTCTGTATGGAAGACAGCGTCACAATGAAGGTCATGTGACTAGTGTTAGGGAAGTAGCAGTATGTCTTTTTGTAGTCCCTAGATTAGATTAGTTGATTGATTAATTTTTTTCATTTTGATTGAAATGCTACACTATTTATTTTCCACTTTATTGTTTTTCTTCGTGTTGCTTTAAAGGTTTTACTGCAAAGGTTGGAGTCTATATGTGGCAACCCAATTTTTGAGGCTTCGAAAATGGGACCGTGACCAAAAAGATGAAAACGAAAGCAACTAAAATTAAGAAGAAAATTAAAATAAAAGAAAAATAAAATATGAAAATCAACACTTGAAACATAGGAGAGAGAAGTTTAAGTTTCAAATACTATAAAGGGGATACAAATTTAAAAAAAGGAAATATAAATATGAAAGGGTACACAAAAGACTATAAAAGACCTAAAAGGACTGACGCTCCGAAATGACCTCCTCTGTGACCGCACAGCTCTCGAACGCTCCTCTACCTCAACCGGCAGCCTACAAACACCTAAAGAAATATGAAAAATGAGATGAGTATAAAAATTATCCTCAGTAAACCACCTACTTGTAGGCTCTCATCACATCCTAAGCTTAACAGAATTCTCACGGTCTCCTAATTGGCTCTAGGACGTCTGGTTTTGGTCTTAGTTCCTTGGGGCTTGCCCCTTAGAACTTGCTCCATGGAGCTTCACTGGTTCTCCGTTCTTTCATTAGATACCTAAGGGTTCTATGCTGAGCTATAATGGCCGGTATTTCTCTATGAGAGGCTACCTCTGCATGGCTATCTTAGACTACATGGTATCTAGCTTACGGGTGTGCTGAGTGACACAATCGCACTTTCGAAGGCAGCGGACTAGCGATTGTGCGGCACTCACTTTCCAGCGACAAGTGAGTTAAGCCAATTTGTTCTTGCGTCGCCTACGGCCAAGCGACGTACGGTCGAGCCTCTAGCCTCGGTTTTAAAAGAAGGTTTTAGAAAACGAGGAGAGAGCGAGATTTTTGAAAGAGAGATTTTAGAAAGAGACGTTATATAAGCAAGCAAGAGAAAGATAACAACGGCTTAGCATATATAACCTTGGGTAGGGAGAAGTTGACGACTAGTCATATCCCCTATAGTACATTCTGGGCCATTTTAGTTCTGGCAGGCCTAGACATGATTTTCTTGAGGTGTCATACGCTCTAGAATTACAAAGGGAAAAACACTAGAATGAAAAGACATGACAAGGGTTTGGCTTGTCATGGGCATGCGGCCATGGGCAACAGGCCCTGGACAGGCATGACCGTGACACTGAGTACCTCCTAAGCCCATGACAGTCCCTTGGAGGGGCAACCCAACCCATTCCCGTGCCGTTAACGGGCTATACAATGTGGGGCATTTCCCATGCGAAATGGTTGGGTGCAATGTGAACTGATCAGGAACCCTGGTCCACCCACAAAGCTATAGATACCGTTAACACAACTAGCAGCCTAAGAACACTCCTAAGATACGTTGCTGTGGTAATTTGTTAGGTTCCTAGGGGAAAGTTAGGTCTAGCTTGAGTGACTTGTCATTCCTAACCGCAAATCCCTACACTTATCATAGTAATGGGTCATAGTAAATGATAGTGTGCATGGAATCGTCATCTAACATCATCATATATAATTCATGCAAATTAGACTCGCATACTCAACGGGGCTAGGATATCAATCAAGCACTTGAAACGTGGAATACATGCTCAATGCGGCGAAGACATCCATCAAGGTTCTGGAACGCGGAGTTCACAATTTTCACATGAATTAAACATAGGCATACGTCTAAGGGAAGCTTAAAGCATGATTTCACACTCAGATAATTCACCCAATAATTCATGTTCGTTGCAATCAACTGGACTAATTTCAATCATAGAAGGCTACCACCTAAGGTAAATAACTTGCATGCATGCAATCCAAGCGAGTCCTACAAGTATTTCTTCCTAAACACCGGGTGGTGACTTACTTGGTTGACGCGTGCCCTTTTACTAGCGCTTACATGGCCGAGAGTTGTCCAAAAACACTGATTTTTCTCATATTAGGTTCCTATTTGCATAAAAACATCGATAGAATTGAAATCGAGACAGAAATCGGGCAAACTGAAGTCAGACAGACAGAAAACAGCAACTCACGCGCTCCCATGCGCCGCCACGCATCCTCACACGCCGCCACGCGCCTAGATGAAGTCTAGTTGCGAGTGTCACACGGTGATCAGATTCTGTCGTTGCGGTTCGCTAGGCCGGTTCGATTTGCGATTTGAGTCGCGGTACGAATCATGGTTTGGCTTAGTTGGACCGCAGGTCAGTTGGGTTGCAGGTCGGATTAGGTCAGTTGGCAGGGCAAGCCGATTCGGTTCATAGGGGACGCGTGTCACGTTCTGGCTGGAATCACTTCGCTCTGCTTGGCGCTTGACGCGTTGCTCCACCCAGAGAGCGCCCTGCTGCACACGCCTCCCCCTATTGTCAGTTGACCTGTAGCTTTTTGCCTGCCCTGATTCGCTCCTCCACCCGCAGGATGACACGTGTCTCATCGGCATCTTCTCTCTCCTCCGTTCTGGGAAAGGACTTTCGGATTAGCAGTTTCCAATCACGATTTTGGCCAAGTCCCTTCACAAAATCTGTGGAGAATTTTCCGTAGATGAACATATCCAGATTTCAGACTTTAATTCAGAAAGGAAAGTCGTAGATCTAAGAAAAACGCTCAAGATCTTACCTTGCGGATTTTCTGGATTTCTTGACGATTTTGGTCCCTGGTCACCCAGATTCTCTTCTCCCTTCCAAGAAAGACTCCTTGCGTCATGAGCTTGACCGGAATAGCTCCGACGGTAGTTTTCGGTGAGTTTTCTGGCGCTTCATTCTTTCTCCTCTCTCTAGGTTCTCTCTACCTCTTTCTCTCACTTTTTTTTTCTTTTGCATGACTTTTGCTACAGTTCCATTTGTACCTTTACTAGTTGGAGGGATAAAATTACCTATTCTCCCCTCGGTTGACTTTAACCCCTTTATTTATTACTTTTTTTTTCTTTGGGTACTACACTATAGCATCGTTTGAAATTATTTAAAATGAATGTTTCTGCTCTTAAGTCATGTCGTGCATGTGTTAGTAACTTTATTGAAGTAGAATGACATGTCATTACTGAAAGTGTCCCAAACAATGATTGTTTCCTCTTGCTTTTTCAATGCATGTCACCACTCCTTTGCTAATGCATGTCCCTCCTGCCTCACGGCTGCATCAATTTCAAGTTTTTTAACTTAATTTTGTGATTTTTCTATTTTCTCTATTCTAGAAACTCATATATTTATACTAAATTCCTTAGAGAGTTTTAGAAGGGTCTTGAGTTTTGAAGTGTTTCCTTAGATGTTTGGAACATTTACTTTAACTTTAACTTTTGAACCTGCTTTCTTGTTCTTAGGAATAGGCCTTATAAGAAGTGGAAATCATTTGGAGAACGTATAGACTTTGAATTATTATAAGTAGTTCTAGGGGCATTTTGATCATTTTACCCCTAATTCTTGGTTTTACTACTTAACGAGTTCCAATGACTTTCAAACATCGCAACATCATCGAACATTATAACATAAGATCTACTACAGAATTTCATAGCATTTGGGGGTCATTTAGGTCATGAACCAAAGGTAAATTACCTTAAGGGCATTATGGTCATTTTACACCATTTCTTGGTTTACCTCCTTATCCAATGACCACTAAATTTAATATATACCCTCAACATGCTATAATAAGCTCACCAATAAAATTTGATAAGGAGGGGAGTTCATTTAGTGACTTAGTTATATATTCTTTAAACTCCGAGGAATTTGATCGGTTTAGGACCTGAACTCACTGTTCTTTCATTTTTTTCTTTCATATTCATACTTTTTTAGAGTTCATATGGAAATTCAAGCGATTTCTACTTGTGTTTCTTAAGAAAAGTCCAAGGTGGCTACTTACCTCATCGTCGACGTTTGAGACCTCCGTTCTTGAGCTTCCGGTATCTAAATTTCTTCAAATTTTCTTCCACAGACTCCTTATTGTATCTAGTTTCTTGAACAATAAACATTTTCATAAGAACCGATCTGGAAGGAGGTTAAAATTAAGAAAAACTAAGAGAAAGTTGCATTTTTGGTTGATATGGCCGGTTTAGTGAACCAGCCACATAATCGTCTTCTTCCTCTCGACTCCTCCATCTCTGATCACGCCGTTTCTTTACTCGATTTCTTCATGAAAATTAAAGATGATGTTACAAGGAAGATCTAGTGATTGATTTCATACCTTATCGTATCCTAAGATATTCGCCTCCAAAGTTTGTCGAAAACATGATTTCTCACCGGAGCAAAAACAAGGAATATCTTATAGGATAGTCTATTACAGGGGTTTGCAAGGCCCAATTTCTTCTTGGAACCTCTTTCATATCCTTTTCTCAAGTTAAAGGAATTGGTTCGGAGGAACGTCTTTGAGTGTGGGACCTTAATTTTAAAAAATCTCTCTCGGTTTGCGACTCACCCAAAACACCAGAAAATCGATCTCTTGGGTAGCTTGTTCTATGACGTTTCAGCTCTCTATTCCTTCACCAAAGTTACTCAACCTCTTCCTTCAAAGATAAAGGAATCTTCGATTTGAAGGAAAAGAGACCGTAGGTAGGAATTCGATACTTATCCCCAATTCAAGCTTGAAACTGATTTTCTTCAATTGGACACGTTCTAGAGGTTTTTTCTCTTTGTTTTCTTCTACGGAAATATTCCTTGAGGTGCAAAAACTGATTAGGATCGTCATTTCTCGATGAATTTTCGTGTATCCTCATATTGGATTTTCAATCTTTGAAGCTCTTCAATGATAGATTGGAATGGGAGACTGGTTTCTAGACACTTTCAGCACTTGACTTCTTCACAGAACTTGGGTAATCTTGTTTAGAAATGGTAGAAACAAGTTTGAAGGGAAATAGTGTTGAATTGCTCTCCAATTTGAAAGAAATCCTAGAGTAGGAGATCCAAAATCTAAATGCTCATAACTCTATTGAACTTATTTCTTGTCCATATTAGTTGCCACCCCTCCATAATTTATGGATGAATGATCCAAAACCATTGAATCGTCCAGAATTTCCACGATTCTGTTCTTGATTTTTCTAAATCATTCGTCGGAATTATCTACTCCAACTAGAACCTTACGGACCTTGGTTTTGAAAAATAGCAGTTGGATGTGATGATTTGTGCGTGTTTCAGATCATATCCAATTTTGGAGGAGATCCAACGGTTGAGATTTGAGTTTTGAATGATTTTGTGTAGATGGTCGCTATAGATGCTTCGAGATTAGAGTGGCATTTCTGTAATTATCCATTCTATTAGGGGTATTTTGGCAATTTACCATTTTTCGAATATTTTATTATTATTTTTTCTGAAAATTAATAATTTTTTTAAGAATCCTTCATCACTTATTGGTCATTTTTCCATGCTTGAGTATCTTGAGATTCCTTCTAGATAAGAAATTAAAAATCTAGAAATTTCCTTAGAAATTAAAAAAACCACATTGTCCTCATTTTCCCTTACTTTTTCCTTCCCAATCCTTCTCCAAAGGCCTTGGGTCCTTCTTATGATATAGAAATAACTTGTTTAAGACTCTTGTCCTTGCTTAATCCTCTTAAGTTCTTTCCTTGGATCCTTTGAGTCTTACATGGCCACTTATTCATATTGGAGCTTATTTCCTTCAATTTTTTTGGGTGTTACAAATTCTCTCTCCCGCCCTTAAGAACTTTCTTCCATGAAAGTTAGTTTGTTGGGGTGTCTATATTTAACCTTGTTCATTTTTTTTTTCGGCGTACCCTGCTCCTCGGGCTTATCCTCGTCCTTGTGGCCTTAGTCCTTAACTTATATCTTGAAGCTAAGTACCTATTCCAAAATTTGTTCCTCTCGACTGTCTTCTCAACGTCCTTTGTTGAAATGACTCTCAGGGCTTATCTTCTTTCCACGACAAGCCTTAATATTCTCGTTCCTCAAGGTTTAATCTTGAAGATTTCTCTTGTTCCCTCTTATATAAGGCTTATCAATGGGATGGTAGGGGCTTATCTCCTTCTTAGGTTTCTTATACTTTTGAGTCTTCTTTGTTCTTGTCTTAGTACACCCTTACTGTACTTTAAAGTCTTAAGTCCTTCAAGGAAGCTATTAACTTAGAATCTTTCAGGGTTTCTATGTGGAATACTTAAAGTCATAAAGTTAAGGTTTAAAGGCGTACTTGTTTTTGTTTGGTCGAGAATATTGGTTTAGCCATAGTACATCCATACCTTTTACGCGGTGCCCCCTGGCCCCACTTGTTCTGCCCTTGATTCTGAACTTTTACGCGGTGCATGTCTAGCAAAGTGGCAGGCTTTAGTGTAGTTGCGTAATCACTTGACGCATGAACTGTTACTAATCCTATTATATCCTCTTTTAGGCCCCTTATGAAATGGAGAGTCTTTTTCTTCTCTGTGCCTACTAACTTCATGGTAAACCTGGATAACTTAGTAACAGGGCTTCTTGGTGTTTGTACATGGCTGCTGCTGTGGAAAAGAATGCATTCTTAAAACAACTCTAAGGGATAATTTCATCTTCAACACTTTCCGTCTTGGAAGCTGACTTCTACTAAAAATGCGCCTCTTCTTTAAGCATGTACGTGGTGCAATGGACCTTGAACTCTTCGGAGCGGAGGGTGGTCTCTATAGCTTTGAGTCGTGCCTTCCGCTTTTACTGGATCAACCTAGCCCCCATCAAATGTAGGTGGGTCAAACTTTCTAAACTCTTTGATATAGCGGGATTCTTATGTAGTCCCTTGGAAACTTCTATGGGCTTCAACTCCTTGGGTTGCCGTAAGAGCCTGTACTATCTGACTAGCCTGTATTTCTAGGGTTGACTTCATGAAAGACTGTAGTGTTTCTAGGCTGAACGTGAAGGTGGAATGTCCTAGCGGCGTAGTTTGACTTAGGTTAGGCTCTTGTTATGTTTCTATTTCTACATTCTGGGCTTGAGTCATTCCTATGTCAGGGGCTCCTTCTGTGGAATTCTTTGAAGCAATCCTTCGACTTCCTCGCCTAGTTGGGGTCCTCTTCTTGGGTGGCATGAACTTAGTCCTACTGAAACCTAACACTCAAACTTACTTACTTATCCTTGGAGTCTTCCGATTATCTTAAGTCTTATCTTAAATAGTAACTCTATGATCATGCACCTAATAACTTAAAGTTCTAGGCATACTTGAAGTTAAGAGTCTTAGGGCATACTTGCCTAGCTTCGACAGGGCGTCCTCTTGAGCTGGGCCATAGAGAAACCTTGGGCTCTGATATCACTACGTAAGGACTGGGATGACTCGATGACTCCAAAAAGATGAGTAAATTTTTCTAAAAATAAAACAAACTAAATTTAAAATATAACATACATTATATTTATATTATAACAAAATAAAGTTTATACAAAGTATTCAAAGCACAACACAACAGTTAACACAAAATAAGAAACGACACAAAACATTTTAAAACAAAAAGGGTGAAAGACGACGGGTGAGGTTTGTCTATGGCACCTGCTCCAAAGTCCGCTCCCGACCTCGACCAGTTCCTTATTGCCTGAAAAAAATGGAAAAAAGGAATGAGTACAAAGACTTAGTAAGTAGCCTACTTGTAGACTGTTAATTGTGTCCTTGATATGCTAGGGTACCACACTCTTTCTTGTCTTCTTCTGGTTCTTGTTAGAAGTACTTAGGCCCTCTTGTTCTTGTTCGTGACTTGTGGTGTCTTATCATGGTCTATCTCGAGGATCTTGGTCCTTAGATTCTAAAACCTTGGTTCTGATCTAAGGGCCTTAGTACTATGATTCTTGGTTCTTGTCGTTAAAACTGAGATCTTGATCCATGTTCTAGTTCTTAATCATTCTCTTGTTCTTGGTGCTTTCTTAGTACTTGTTATGTTCTTGGACCATTCTTCAAGACACTCCCCTTAAGATTTATGGTACTAGTAATAAATATGACAACCTGTGTCCGTGGCTTCATGCGTTTCAAGAGACACAAACGACGTAGTCTGAAAAACTATGCCCAAGGCTTCATGCATTCTTAGCGGGATAGTCTGAAAACCTACATCCGAAGCTTCTTATGTTTCAACCGATGTAGTCTAATCCTGCATCTAGGGCTTGCCCTATGATACAGCCTAAACACCTATGCTCAAGATCTTATGCGTTCCAAGTGACATAGTCTAAATACCTACGCTCAAGGCTTTATATGTTCCAAGCAGCGTAGTCTAAGTCATGAACATGTTGTACCATGAAAGGTCTTAGGAGGTTCTTGATTCTTGGCTAAGGTAACTTACTCTCCTCTTGTTCCGTTGTGGCCATATATTACTCCCCATGATAGACCATAAAGGTCACGTGATCGATACATACATGAACATGACATAGATCATAAAGATCACGTGATTGGTGCATGCATGAACTTGACAACCTGCAAATCTTTTGATACCCATAACATGGTGTAAGGCATCTCATTTAGGTGAGGGAAACATGTTGCCAAACATGACATCCTGGTAAGAAAATATGGTGTAGGGCATCCTATATAGAAGAGGAAAACATGGGCCTTTGAAAGCACCGCGTGGTGGGCGGTCATGGTTCACAATTGGACATGCTTAGAGTATTACTAGCATTCTTGAGTTTTCGAGTCTGAAGACTTTGATCCCTCATCCTTGAGTGATACCTAGCATTCTTCTTACATTGGTAGTTGTAGAGCTTGTTTCGTATTGTTCTTGGCTCTTAGTCTTGTAAGTTTCTAAGATTCAAAATTTCTTGAAGCATAAGTTGTAACATGCCTTCGTAATCATATGAACCCATCATAAAAACTAGCATGAGTTATTCTATAAAGTTGATTCATAATGAATTCCCTAATGGTTCTAGAAGGGTCTTGAATCTTGAGGTGTTCTCTTACGCGTTTCTTAAGTTCTATCTGGTGTAGGTTCCAAACTTGCTTCAGTCAACTTGAACTCTTGAACATGTCTTCTTATCCTAAATGTATTTTGATCATTTTACCCCTAATTTTTGGTTCACTACTTAACGAGTTCCAATGACATTCAAACCTCACAACATCAGCAACCATTATAACATAAGATCTACTACAGAATTTCATAGCATTTAGAGGTCATCTAGGTCATGAACCGAAGGTAAATTACCTTAAGGGCATTATGGTCATTTTACACCATTTCTTGGTTTACCTACTTATCCTTTTCCAATGACCACCAAAGTTCATATATAACATCAAGATGCTGTAATATGCTCACCATTAAATTTTCATAGGCAGTGGAGTTCATTTAGTGGTTTAATTTAATGTTCCTTAAATCCCGAGCAATTTGATCGGTCTAGGGCCTTAACTCACGGTTTTTTGAGTTTTTCTTTCATATAAACTTAATTCATACTTGGTTTAGAGTTCATATGGAAATCCAAGCGATTATGTTTTAAATGATAGATCCCACCATGTTGTATGTAACTACATTTCACGACCCCAATAGTGGGGTCACTTATTTACTATTTTTTAAAATACTCATGCCATGTGCTACTCTTACATTTTAGGTAGACAAGACACCCTTATATGGATTTCGATGTCGTTGTGACAAAAACCATGGAACCAGTATTAGCATAGCTGCATTTATGTTTATTTTGTAGCCCCTTTATATCAGGGCATTGTGTTATTCTTCTCTTTATTTATTTAAATTTTTGTTTAGTATTAAAGTTTTTATTTTCAAACTGCTTAAGCCCATGACATCATCTATGATCTACTTTAAATGAAGTATTCCACACTTTACAGTTATGTCATACATGTCGTAGCGACTCTATTTCAGTTGAAACATAAGGTCATTACATCTATGTTATGCCAAACTTGACTATCGTGCAATGCACTCTCATTTTAATTCCATTGAGTTGATTTTTCCACATTGTCGTAGGAATTTTGTGGTTGTCCCATCGTGACCAAGGAGAAGAATTTTCGTGACGGAGAGAGAAGGAGAACCAATAGTAAATTGCATAACGCCTTTAGAAATCGTATAATGAACTGCTAAAAGAAACACACATTGAACGTTGGATGTGCGTTAAGTGTGGCCAGTCGTCAAACTAATTGAGTAAGACTAGCTGGTTCAATTCACTTAAACCAATCTCTTTATTTTTATCGGTAGGAATGATTTTAATTAAAAACAAAGTGAATTATTTTGAAAAGACCATTTATGCAATAAGAACATCTTCAAACCAATAATTTTTTACACGCTCCAAGGTGATTGAGTATAGTTTTAAAATATTTCGATTTTATATTTTCAAATGCAATTTTTATATCATCAAAATTAATTTTAAATTATTTAATACATATTTTATAGTAATTTAAAATTATTTTTAAATAAATCCAAACTAATGATTGTGAAGTAGGTTTTCTTTTTTTAAAGAAACCAATAAAAAGATTAATTTCTTTACAACTTACATGACATAATAATGTCTCTATTTATATCATAAATTAATCTCATTTTTTAAAAAAATTAGAAATTAAATATATTTTACTCAGTCAAGTTGGGAAGGTTTTCTCCTAATGAAAGAGACACGAGAGCATAAGACAATGAGTACAGTCAAGATGGGAATGTTTTCTCCTAACGAAAGAGACACGACAGCATAAGACAATGAGTACCACAAACTTTCACATCTGGACTTAGTAAAACACATTTATTTTCTATTTTCTTGGACGCATCTTTTAGAAAAATCATAACTATTCTCTTGCATTATGACATATACGCGTAACAATCTACCTATTTGTTTCTTCTCATGTTCTTGCTCTTGACCTTAGAACTTGGGCTTTTAGGTTCTTGAGTCCTTAGTTTTTGTCATGATCTTGCCTAATGACTTTGGTTTTGGGTTCTAAAGTCTTAACCTTGGTTCTGATATAAGGTTCTCGGTTTTTATTCTTAAGACTTAGATCTTGATAGAGGTTCTAGTTTTTATTCTTGGTTCTTATTTTGTTTCCCTAAGATACTCCCCCTAAGATATAGGGGGTACAAGACATGAACTTGACAATCTATGTCCAACCCTTCATGTGTTTCAAGCCACATAGTTTTAACCCCACGTCCAAAACTTCATGCGTCCCAAGGAAGTAATCTGAACATACATCTAGAGCTTCATGTGTTCCCTGCGATATAGTCTAAACCCACACCCAACAGAGGAGAAGAAATGTCATGATGGAGAGAGAGGAAGAACCAATGGTGAATTGGATAATCGCCTATAGAAATTGTATAGTGAATCGCTAGGAGAAGCACACATTGAACGTTTTGGATGCGTTAGGTGTTGTTGGTCATCAAACTACTTCAGTAAGACTGACTGACTGGTTCAGTTCAGTTAAACCAATTACTCCAATTCGATTCAATCTGTCTAACTTAAAGTTTCCTCATGGTTATTTTATTAGGTTAGATTATCCTTCGGTATTTTAAAATAAAATTACATTGGACGGGGCTAATTTGGAGTGTTTTGGTAGAAAATAAACACTCCAAATAAACACTCATGGTTATTAAACCTTATTTTACCCGACACCTTTTGTTATATATATATATATATATCTTATTCTAATATTGAAAATAATTATTTTAAATAGAGAACAAACAAACTAACAAATTATCTAAGAACATGTTCAAACCAATAATATTTGTAACCTAAACCCGACTTTTCTATAAAAAAAAATGGGCCCAAAAAAATAGAAAATAAATGTGTTTTACTAAGTCAAGACGTAAAAGTTTGTGGTACTCATTGATTTTATGCTCTCGTGTCTCTTTCATTAGGAGAAAACCTTTCCATATTGACCGAGTAAAACATATTTATTCATATTTTAGAAAGGTTCGTGACTATTCTCTTGTATTATACATGTCTTACTTACGTCTCTTCTCCCAAATAATTATATATTTGAAATAAAATTGGATCCAAATATCACGTTCAATTTATATATCAGAAAAATTAAAACCAATAAAGAAATAATAATGAAAAATAAGGATTTGATTTTGAGATTTGACTTTTGTGTCTCTTTTTTAGGTTGGTTCAAACTAGACTTGTTTAAAATGGCATTTCCGCCCTACCAATTCTCATTACAATTTCTCTCTTATTTCAACTAAAAGTTTACTCATTATCTGTGTGTGTTCTTATCCCAATCCCAAACATCCACGGAAAGAATATGCCTAGCTTCACTTCCCTTTGGTTTCGGCTCTTTTCTTCGTATCTTTTCTCCAACTTCTTGTTTGATTCAATTTTTACATATTCAAATGCATCGACATTGTTCCCGCTTCAACAAGAAGCCGATGCTCTACTTCAAACTGGTTGGTGGGTCAATCAAAATATCTCACTTCGTTGTAAATGGAATGACATAACTTGTGATGATTCAGGAAGTATTACACGTATTCACGTAAGTAGGTCACTGCCCAAAGGGTCTACTCTACAAAACTTGAATTTCTCATCTTTACCTAACTTGGAGCGCCTTTATCTCATTAATTCTAGTCTCCAAGGGGGAATTCCTCCTCAAATATCTCAACTCTCCAAACTCACCTCTTTATATTTACTTTCTAATAATCTTAGTGGTAAGCTTCCTTTGGAATTAGGAAATTTGACAAATTTAGCCGGGCTTGTTCTTAGTAACAATATGTTTACAGGTACAATCCCTTCAACCATAGGTTGTTTGACCAATTTAATCCTTCTAGATCTTTCCTACGATCAAATAGGCGGATTTATTCCATCTGAAATAGGGAATATGAAGAGCTTGAAGTTGTTGTATTTAGACAACAACATGATCATTGGTCAACTTCCATCCACCATTGGAAATTTAAGTAATCTATCTTATCTCTCGGTGAATCGTAACAAGCTTAATGGCCCACTCCCTTCGACCTTTTGGTATTTAACTACGTTAACTTGGTTAGATCTTTCCTACAACTATTTTAATGGTTCAATTTTTCCACAAATCCAGAATTTAAAAGGCTTGGATATTCTTCAACTACAACACAATGCATTCACTGGCCCAATCCTTTTCTCTCTTGTCCATCTTACAAATTTATTCTTCATAGATCTATCATCAAATAGATTCAATGGATCCCTCCCTTTACAAATAGGACATTTAGAAAATTTGAATATTTTGAATGTTAGTTACAACATGCTTAGTGGTCCAATTCCTACGACTTTTGTGGATCTACTCCATAGTAATTCTTCTTCCGAGTATGGGTTAATACGAAATTATGGAATTACATTGGAGATTGACTTTAGTCATAACTTCATTGATGGTGAACTTCCCCATTTGTCACTTGATCATATTAGACCTACAAGCATCGACTTTAGCTACAATAATTTCATGGGCAAAATTTCAGATTCCTTCCTTTTCTTTAGAAATATCAACTTATCGTACAACAAGCTTGAAGGCAAGGTTTCTGACCAAATTCTGCATCGTTTTGATGTAAGTGTTGTTTTGGGTAATCAAAAGCTTTGTGGTAGTATTCCCCCGCTTCACCCTTGTGATTCAAAAAATCATGGAAATTTCAAAATGCTGATGATTCTGCTTCCATCAATTTTATTGTTAGTTCTCTGTTTTTCCTGCTTTGCACTTGTTCATTCCCGATCAAAGAAGAGGGTCACCCATGAGACAAAGTCAAATAAGCATGGAAATGTGTTCTGCATATGGGATTATGATGGCAAGATTGCGTATGACGATATTATAGAAGCAACAGAGGACTTCGATATTAAATATTGCATTGGCACTGGTGGGTATGGAAGTGTTTATAGAGCAAGGCTTCCAAATGGTAAGGTCGTAGCTCTAAAGAAACTTCATACCCGTGAAGCCCAAGAGACAACTCTTTTCAAAAGTTTCCAAAATGAAGTTGATATGCTGAAAGAGATAAGGCACAAGAACATCATTAAACTCCATGGATATTGCCTCCATAAACGTTGCATGTTTCTCATATATGAATACATGGAGAGGGGAAGCCTATTTTGGGTGTTGAGTAACGACAAAGAAGCAGTGGAATTGGATTGGAAAAAAAGATTGAACGTCATACGAAGAGTTTCACATGCTTTGTCATACATACATCATGATTGGATTACTCCAATCATTCATCGGGACGTTACAACCAGTAATATACTTTTGGACTCAAATTTAGAAGCTTTTTTATCTGATTTTGGTATCTCGAGATTACTTGATCTTGAGTCATCTTATCATACCACTGTTGGCGGCACTTGTGGATATATAGCTCCAGGTGAGCACATATTATCCCAATGATCAATGAACTCTTAATTTATTTTCTTAAATTATTACATTTGATTCTTTTTCTTTTCAAATTCAGAATTAGCGTATACCGCGGTCATTACAGAAAAATGTGACGTCTATAGCTTTGGAGTGGTGGCATTGGAAGTAATAATGGGAAAGCATCCTGGAGAATTATTGACTTACTTGTGGTCTAAATCTACTCCACGTATATTCATCAAGGATTTGTTAGACTCACGACTCAAATCTCCTTTACACCAAATTGGAGTGGCACAAAGTATACTTCTTACATTAACATTGGCCTTTGCATGTCTCCATCCAAATCCAAAAGCCCGACCTACAATGCAACATTTGACTCGAGAATTCAACATTCAAAGGCCCTATCAGGTTGAACTCGTATTTAACGAGATTACAATTGAACAACTTTTAAGGCAAGAGATATATCATGTACATAAGATTTAGAAATTATTAGTTTAGACTATGCATTTTCTCTTTGTTTATGTGTATGTGTTGCAGTAACTTCGAAAGTATTGTATGGATCCCAACACAAGGACATCTAAAATAAAAGAATTTTAATTGGAGAAGCTAAACCTTGACGGACTATTTCATGACTCTATAGTAAACACGGACAACTCTCTAGAATAGGGGTGTACATTCAACCCGACAACCCGGACTAACCCAACCCGAACTATAAAGGTTGGGTTGGGTTGAATTAGCATTTCGGGTAGGGTTGAGTTCATTTTTCAGAACCCGAACTGAATCGGTTCGGTTTCAGGTTTGAGAGCAAAACCTTTAGGTTGACCCGAAAAATAAAAATATGTAAAATATATTTAAAAAAAAGATTGTATTAATAGATTTGTTAGAGTTTTACCTCTTTTTTTTTATACTTTTTTGGTTAATTTTTTTTCATTAGTTTCTTTTATATATATTTTTTATTATTTTTAATTTTCTTTTATATATATATATATATATTTTTTTTTTTTTTTTTTTAAATATCTTATGATTTATACATACTTTTTTCGTTATTTTATTATTTTTAATTTCTTTCATTAGTTTCTTTTATATATATATTTTATATTTAATTTCCTTGTTTAATTTCTTTCATATATATATATATATATTAATAATACCTTAAGATTTATACATACATTTAAGTTATTTTGAAACCGCATTTAAGGTTCATAAATTATATATATATACAAATAATTTTAAAGTATATTCTAAATTTTAATGTATTTATTATTCATTTGTTCCAATATTATTACATCATAATTTATATATATTTTTATTTTTCTAATAGTTTAAGATTCGTAAAGTTACGAATAAATAAAAATATATTTTTTTTTTTTGTTTTTTTTTTTTTTTTGTTATATACCATATCTCTTTAAATAATCTTTTCTTTTTTTGTTTATTTAATTTTATGATCTATCCTTATATTTTTTATTACTTTATTCAATTCTCAAGAAAGATCGGTATTTAGTTTTCTTTCGTTTTATGACAATGTTGAACAATGTTAATATGTTACAATTTTCGCTCATTATTTTTTTTATTTTTTGTGTGAATAATTATAGATTGATTTGTGTTTATTTGTGAACTTTTAATATATTTTATCTAAGATTTATCTGAATTTATAATTAATTGTAGATAAATAAAACTTTTAATATATTTTCTTTTTACATTTTTCTTTCCTATTTATTAAACTTTATTTTACACGACACTCTTGATTATATCAAAAAAGAAAATATCTTAGTCTAATATTGATATATTGTCTTCATTTATGTCATAAATAGAAAATATCTTAGTCTAATATTGATATATTGTCTTCATTTATGTCATAAATGAATCTCCTTTTTCTGTTTGAATTTTTAAACCTAAAATAATAATTATTTTTAAAATGGTCCCCGCTTTTTTTTTTTAAATGGGTCTAAAAAAATAGAAAAAAAAAATATGTGTTTACTATGTCAAGTGGTAGCTTTCTTGACTTAGCAAAATTTATTTATTTTCTATTTTCTATTTATTTTTTCAAAAATTAATATTTAAATTCCATTTATGGATAGATCAATTTTTCACCCATACGTAAATAGTTCAAGTCAAAAAACACGAGTTTTTATTTAATTGAAATTTTGGATGTGTTGTGTTTGATATTATAGTACAATTAAATGATTTTTTTCGTAATAAAAAAGGAGGTCGTTACACATATGCTTTTATATGTGATGTTATGTTATATGATACACCAAATTATGTTATGGTATAAACGAAATGCTATGATATGTCATGATCTATGATATGCCATAATATGTTATGAAATAAGGAAATCTATGATGCACAATCTCTCTATGTCATGTCATGGAAGCTATATTATATATGAAATAATGTATAAGAATTATGAACGTATAATTACCGGATTCAACATGTCGTGAAAGAACGGAGGTTTGTCTTGCATTATTTATTGTGCCACGACGGAAAGTATGGGGACCTTACGCACAATTGTGTGTTCATGTGTATTGGGATACTTCACTATTATGATGAGTATGAAAACGTACATTAAGAGATTGATTATGACGTTTATGTTCGTTATAATGATATGACGTCTACTGTTCCCTCGAGGTGTCTGGTGTCACGGTCATGCTCGTCCAAGGCGTGTTGCCCATGGCCGCATGCCCATGACAAGCCAAACCCTTGTCATGTCTTTTCATTCTAGTGTTTTTACTTTCGTAGTTTTAGGGCGTATGACGCCTCAAAAATATCATGTCTAGGCCTGCCAGACATGAAATGCCTCAGAATGTACTACAGGGAAATATGACTAGTTGTCAACTTCTCCCTACCCAATGTTATATATGTTAAGTCGTCGTTATCTCTCTCTTGTTTGCTTATATAACGTCTCTTTCTAAAATCTCTCTCTCCTCGTTTTCTAAAACCTTCTTTTAAAACCGAGGTTAGAGGCTCGATCATACGTCGCTTGGCCGTAGGCGACGCAAGAACAAATTGGCTTAGCTCACTTGTCGTTGGAAAGTGAGTGTCGCACAATCGCTAGTCCGCTGCCTTCAAAAGTGCGATTGTGTCATCTGGCAACAGCCCATCAACGAGAGCTATCCCAACCAATAGACTTAGGGGTTGTGCAAATTTGCCTGGTGGGTCCATATTCGCATGTGTGGGTCGTGTGTAAAGAAGTACTACACATTCAATTCAGTCCAGACTAGAAAGCGGCCTAGCCTAAAAGAATGTAATTTAAATTAAATCCTAGCCATCCACAAATATAATTAATATTAATTTGTGTAATTTAAGAGGAAGAAATGTCTACGTGTGTCCCGATATTTCTAAAAAATGAGTCCAAAAAAGAGAAAATAAATATCTTTTACTCGATCAAGACTTATAAACTTTTCTCGTAAAAGAAAGCGACACCTTACTGGAAGACACAAACTTACACATCTCGACTTAAAAAAATACATTTATTTATTTATTTGCATTATTGTCTATTTCTCTTAAATTATAAAAATTAATATTTAAATCGGATTTGTGTATGATGAATTTTCCACCTTAAAACTTCAGATAGTCCGAAATATTTGAAAAAAAATCCGACCTAAATATCAGGTTCAATTTCTATAAAAATAAATCAAAACCAATAAAAAAAAATAAATGTGAGGTTTAGCACTTTTTGTCTCGTTCGAACTAAATTTTTTTTAAAAGGACATTTCCACTAAATCAATACTCGTTACAATTTCTCTCTTCCACGGAAACAATATGCCTAACTTCACTTCCCTTTGGTTTCTCCTCTTTTCCTCGTATCTTTTCTCCAACTTCTTGTTTGATTCAACTTTTACATATTCAAATGCATCGACACTGTTCCCGCTTCAACAAGAAGGTGATGCTCTATTCCAAGCTGGTTGGTGGGTCAATCAAAATATCTCACTTCGTTGTAAATGGAAAGGCATAACTTGTGATGCTTCGGGAAGTATTATAATGATTCAGGTACGGAGGTCATTGCCCAACGGGTCTACTCTACACAACTTGAATTTCTCATCTTTACCTAATTTGAAGGGTCTTTATCTCATTAATTCTAGTCTCCAAGGGGGAATTCCTCCCGAAATATCTCAACTCTCCAAACTCACCTCTTTGTTTTTAGGTTCAAATGATCTTTTCGGTGAAGTTCCTTCAGAATTAGGAAACTTGACAAATTTATTAGAGCTTGATCTTAGAAACAATATGTTCACAGGTACGATCCCTTCAACCATAGGTCGTTTGATCAATTTAAAGACTCTAGATCTTTCCCACAACCAAATAGGTGGATTTATTCCATCTCAAATAGGGAACATGAAGAGCTTGACAGGCCTGTATTTAGGCAATAACTTGATCATTGGTTCAATTCCATCGGGGTTTGGAAATTTAAGTAATCTATCTAATCTTGTGATGAAACATAATAAGCTTAATGGCCCACTCCCTACCACCTTTTGGTCTTTAACTGAGTTGATTTGGTTAAGTCTTTCCTACAACTACTTTAATGATTCAGTCTCTCAAAAAATTCAAAATTTTAAAGGCTTGGAAATTCTTGAACTACACGAAAATGCGTTCTCGGGTCCAATCCTTTTCTCTGTCGTCCATCTTACTAATTTATCCATCCTAAATCTATCGTCAAATAGATTCAATGGAACCATCCCGGTGCAAATCGATCATTTAGAGAAATTGAATATTTTGAATGTTAGTTACAACATGTTTAGTGGTCCAATTCCTACGACTCTCGTGGGACTACTTTATAGTACTCATTCTCCCTCCTATGTCTTAAATAATGGAATTACATTGGAGATTGACTTCAGTCATAACTTCATCGATGGTGAACTTCCCCGTTTCTCACTTGACAATCATTTAAGGCCTACAAGCATCAACTTTAGCTACAATAACCTCGTAGGCAAAATTTCAGATTCCTTCCTTTTCTTTAGAAATGTCAATTTATCGTATAACAAGTTTGAAGGCGAAGTTTGTGATCAAATTCTACATCGTTTTGATGTAAGTGCTGTTTTGGGTAATCAAAAGCTTTGTGGCAGTATTCCCCCGCTTCACCCTTGTGATTCACAAAATCATGGAATTTTCAAAATGCTGATGATTCTGCTTCCCTCAGTTTTCTTTTTCGTTCTCTGTTTTTCTTGCTTCACTCTTGCCTCCATAAGCGTTCCATGTTTCTGATTTATGAATACATGGAGAGGGGAAGCCTATTTTGGGTGTTGAGTAACGACACAGAAGCAATGGAATTGGATTGGAAGAAAAGACTGAACGTCCTACAAAGAGTTTCACATGCTTTGTCATACATACACCATGATTGCATTACTCCAATCATTCATCGGGACGTTACAACCTGTAATATACTTTTGGACTCAAATCTAGAAGCTTTTCTATCCGATTTTGGTATCTCAAGATTACTTGATCATGAGTTATCTTATCATACCACTGTTGGCGGCACTTGTGGATATATAGCTCCAGGTGAGCACATATTAATGAATTCTTAATTGATTTTCTTAAATCATTACTTTTAATCTTTTTCTTTTTTTATTCAGAATTAGCATACTCTGTGGTCATATCAGAAAAATGTGACGTCTACAGCTTTGGAGTGGTGGCATTGGAAGTAATAATGGGAAAGCATCCCCGAGAATTATTGACTTACTTGTGGTCTAAATCTACTCCACGTATATTCATCAAGGATTTGTTAGACTCACGGCTCAAATCTCCTTTACTCCAAATTGGACTGACACAAAGTATACTTCTCACATTGACGTTAGCCTTTGCATGTCTCCATCCAAATCCAAAAGCCCGACCTACAATGCAACATTTGACTCGAGAATTCAACTTTCGAAGGCCCTATCAGGTTGAACTCATATTTAACGAGATTACAATTGATCAACTTGTAAAGCAAGAGATTTATTATGTACATCAGATTTAGAAATTATTAATTTAGATTATGCATTTTCTCTTCATTTATATGTGTTTCGAGTCACCCAGTTCTTACAAACGTAGAACTTGTCATGAAATAGCAACCTGATTGCTTAAAAATCAAGCACTAACCTTTGAGTTCTTGAATAAGGGTAGCCTTCTAATTACTTAAACACCATGGGCTATCTTAAACCTTATCCCGAGGTAGCTTCTTGATGGCTTAAAACCAAGGATGAACCCCAAACATAACATAAACGTATAACACACCTCTGTCATGGTACTTAATAACCTTCAAGGTCTTAAAAGGATTCATTCGAGTGCATAAATCTTGAGGTTATTTGATAGGAGCATTCGAGTCCTTTTCTGTATGTCATGAACATTTCATAATAACATGCATAGTATCATAAGGTTATAACGTATCTCTTAAAGATTCTAGAAGGATCTTGAATCTTAGTTAAGGGTCATTAGGGGTAATTTTGTCCATAATTCTTGACTTATACCCGTAACATGTTCTATAAGCTTTGTGCTCCGGTATATTCCTTCTTATGGTCATAACTAAGTCTCTTATAACCTTGAGAAATCCTTGTGGTCTTAAAAACTTAAAGTCCTTATAGGGTATTTTGGTCATTTACCACATTTTCTTGGTTTAGGTTCTTATAAATAGGTCTTCTTTAGGTGTTCGAGTATTGAAATATCTTACCAATCTTTAGGGGCATTTTAGTCATTTAAACCTTTAATTCTTGGTTTAGTGTCTAAACCTACTCCAATGACTTTGAAAATTTATATGATCTTTAAAGACTATAAAAGAATATCTCTTATAAAGTTTCATCACATTTGGAGATCATCTGGGTCATGAACGAGGTAGTTTACCGTAGGGTCATTATGGTTATTTTACATCATTGCTTAGTTTAGCTATCCAATGACCACCCATTTTCATGCATCACCGTAACATATCATATTTTACCTAGCATTAAAATTTCACAGACAACGGAATTCATTCAGTAGATTACTTTAACGTTACTTGATTCCTAAGTAAAACGTTTGGTTTATGGCCTAACTCATTGTCCTTGGGTCATTTCTTCTATATTCCTTTAAATCATACTTAACTTAAAAGGTTCATATTGTATTCCAAGCAATTCCTACGCGTATTTGTTAAGAAAAAAAACTAAGATGGCTACTTACCTCATCCTTGACATTCGAGTCTTCGATTCTCAAGCTTTCGACATCCAAATTACTTAAAATTTTCTTTGCTAGATCCATTTTTCAGTCTAACGCATACGAATCGTGTATGCATCATTAGTATTGTATATATCTATAACATGGTTTCACATGACGTAGCATGACATAACATACATAGCATTTCATAGCATACATAACATCGTATAATAGGACATTGCATAAAATACATAACATAGCAACATAGGTCAACACATTACATATATAGCATAACATAACACTCCTAGTTATGGTACATGCACGTGGCATGTGTGATATATCACACAATTCTTCCAACCAACCAACAATAGAGCCATTTACTTGTTTGGCCTTAGTCGTAGTCCCTAAATATTCTTAAAGTTGGTTCGTGATTGTACTTCAACATCCAATTTAACCTATATGAACCCGATTTATCTAAAAGTATTGAATACCCTTTATCCAAAATATCGTTTTTGGATAGAGTAAGAGAACAATGTCTTACCATATCGATTTCCCCGTCATGTAATTGTCCTACATTGCCCTCTATGTAACACACCAACATGAGTTTCGTGAATACAGATCTCAGTGTTCAAACTCTTCGGTTCCTCTATCTCGATCACTCTCTGTTTCTCCTTCTCTCTCTACAAGTATGTTCTATGTGTTGAAGGGTGAAGCGAGGGATTTAATAAGGCAGGTCCTGGTTTTCCTTGGCATAATCTCCAATGGATCACGATACGACAACATTTTATAACTTTTTTTTCTTCCTCAAATGACTTTGGGTACAAAATGAATTATGTTCATTTATGTGAAAAATTTTACTATCCTATTTTACTTTGTCTTTTACCGTTTTAAAATTAAAATTGATTTTAATGTCTCGGTAATCATATGTGCACTACCAACATGTTTTAATCTATATATTGACAAACAATTTTCATCCATGTATATGTTACTCAATTAAAATATGCTCGAGATATTCTTACTCGTGCTCAGTTGCTCGATAGCAAACCAGTACACACCCGATGGTTGTTTTTCAACATGTGACTGTTGATGGTTCTCCTTTCTCGATCCTACTCTCTATTGATCTCTTATTGGTACCCTTCAGTACTTGACCATTACGTGCATAGATATTTCCCTGTCAATTTTTGCATGTTCCTACTGTAGATCACTTTTTTACTATCAAGCGTATTCTTCGCTATGTCGAGGGAACACTCTACTTTGGTCTTACCTTTCGTTCATTCATTGTTTCTAGTGCGCGAGTGACTTATTCGAATGCTGACTAGGTTGTCTGTCCCGAAACTCGTAGTTCTACATCTGACTATTCTATTTATCTTGGTAACAATCTCGTTTTTTTTTTTTTTTTTTTTTTTTGAGCGACAAGAGATAATAACAACTTTTAAAACAAAATTATAAAAGTTATTATTTTGTAAATTTTAAATAAAATTGAAAGGTATTCATTAAAATTTTGAATTTTTTTAAAATAAAAATATTACGAAACCTTTAAAAGTTTATTGATTTATTTTTTATTAATTTAGACTTAATCTATCTATTGCGCTAAAAGGGAAACCCTAGAAATTTCTTCAATCATTTTGACCCTCAAATCCCCATTATAAAAGTTCCTCTCTTCTATAAGTGGTCATCTTCTTCTCTGAACCGCAGCTCCATCTTCCTCTCTTCAACCTGCAAATCCAAGGTGATTATTCCTCAAAGATTTCCATTTTTTTTCTTACCAATGGCATTTACATTTGGTTACCGATCTTAGTTCTTAGTATCTTGGCTTGAAGACGTCATTTTACAGAATCCTAGACTGCGGCAGCAATGGTGAAGGGAAGTCAGGGAGAAAGAATCAGGTCTCTCTCCAAACCCTAGATCAAGCCGATTTGATTGCTTTATTTTCTATGTTTTTTACCGATTTGCTAATGTATTGTGTTTGTTTCAGACTCTACGTCAGAGGAACGGTCCTTGGGTACAAAAGGTAATTGGTTTCGCTTCGATTATCGAATGTTGGACTGGTTTTTTCTTAGTGATGAGTACTTTTTTAAGTGTAGTTTGATGCCAGAGAATTGATGAAACTGGATTTGAAATATGCGTTAGGTTTAGTGATTAGTTAGTGAGGGATGCTATTGTTTGTGTGGGAGCTAAGAATTTGGAATTGGTATTTAGGTCCAAGTCAAACCAGTATCCAAGAACATCACTGATTCAGATTGAAGGTGTGAATACCAAGGAAGAGGTTGCATGGTATGCTGGAAAACGGTTGGCATATATTTACAAGGCCAAAGTGAAGCAAAATGGAACTCACTATCGGTGCATTTGGGGCAAGGTATCCAGACCTCATGGTAACAGTGGCATTGTTCGAGCTAAGTTTAAGTCAAACTTGCCCCCAAAATCCATGGTAATGTGGAATGAGTAGCTGTTTCTTCATATTTGTTCAATGATGGTATATTGGGATAGGTTTTGTGATTGAATTTCTGGACAATTTTGCAGGGTGATAAAATTAGGGTATTTATGTACCCCAGCAACATATGAGGTACACTCCCCTCCACCACTCTTTTTGATGTAGAAAGGGAAAAACCATCCATGCTGTTCATCTTAATGTGATAAAAACACAGTATGCTTGATATTGCATTCCAATATTCAATTTTTGTTTGCTTTACTTAATGGGATTTGTGATGGTAGTCCTGTGATCATTGTATCATTTGTAATATGTTTTTCTCGATCTTTGTTTTTGTTTTTCTGATCTTGGGTGTTGTTATCTATCTTATGTGTGCTTATTTCAGAATGATTATTCATGGATTCTTGTCTTTTCAATCTCTAATTTGGAGCTTGATGGCAATCAGATGTTCTTGAGATGTCTTTATGTATTCTTCCAATAGTGCAGTGCGTTTTATAGGGCTGCAATACTGTGCTGTTTCGTGTTCCGAAGATTCGATTTATATTTTCCAAAATTCTAATCTGTTACACAGATTTTTTATTTTACCTTAATGTCTTTGGCTCTAGCATTATGTCTTGTCCTCACGATGGAATTTTTAGTTTTACTTTTGGACCAATTTCATATAATTCTTTTTTCTAAGTTCATTTCTTGACAATTCACATAATCCAGTCCATGCCTGTTATAGATCGGATATCTTTCTCTTGTCTGGTTATACTTTTCGTCTGGTTATACTTTTCTAGCCCTGGTTCTAGCAACCTCTGCGTCCTGTAGTACTCCGTTGTATTTCATATGAACTGATGGAAGCCAGATTGGATTCTTAGTTGACTTGGATCTATCTATATTTTCCTTTTATTGTTTTGTTTTTACAACACAGTTCATGTTTAGTTGATAAGTTCAGGGTAAACTTCATTTCTCGGTTATCGACAAACGTAAATCGTTCTGCCATGTCGTTTTCTTAAAATGGATTTTTCAACGTCGTGAATCAAGACACCACAAATTGTTATTATTTGACCAGTGTTCATCCATGAATGGGGTTTCATTTCCTATACTGATTCTGTTGTAGAACCTTCGTGTGTCGTGATCGTGAATCTAATTAATATCCGAATCTGTAGGAGTGTTTGTCTAAACTTATAAAACCAGACACCTTCACTTCTAAATGTTTTACTGCTTAGTTCATGTAGCGTTGTTTCTGATCTCTTTTTTATTTTTTTGCAGTTCCTCAAATCAGCTAGCTAGAGGGGTAAGGTTTCGTTTCTTTCTCGACTTGATGGATCATCGATAGTTTTCTTTTACTTTACTGGACCCAATGTTTAGATGATGATATTTTGATGTGAAACATGACTAAATTTGGAAGGATCATTATGGAATCATACTTTCAATTTTGACCTAGATTAATTTAATGTCAAGGCATCTCTGCAAGACTTCACTTGCATTTAGATATCTGTTCTTGATACTATTGTGAGTTTAAGAAACTTGATGGCAATAGCATGGCTTCACATTAAATCGTAACATTTTGTGGGTCGGGACGATATGGTATCACTTCCCTTTAGAAGTTGAGATATCATTTTTTTTTTTTTTTTTTTTTTTTTTGTTTTTCATACTTAGGTATGGATAAATTAAATTTGCAAGTAATGATAATAAACTACAATAATATGAGTGGGTCACAATAATATTATTTATTTATAAAACTATTAAATATAGTATGATAAAATTCTTTTTTATTTTTTTATTTTTATTATTATTTTTTTAAAATTGAGAGTATTAATAAGTTTAAGGGTATTTATGAAATACTATTAAAAGTTTAAGGTTATTGTTAAAACAAAATACTAACGATTTTGTTCAAAACTAGTGGTAAGGGTATTAATGAAATTTTGAAGTTTAAGAGTATTTGAAACAATATTGGTATACTAGAAAACTTCGAATAATTGTGAAACACCGCTAAAAGTTCATGGGATAATTGTGAAACACTATTAAAATCTAACGATGAAGGTGTTTTTGAGATTTTTTTTTAATAGTTTAAAGGCATTACTGAAATTTTTTAAAGTTTAGATGTATTTTTTAGATAAATTATTAAGTGCAAAGTTGAAAAGTATTTTTATTAATTTAGCCTACACTTAAATAGGAGGTGAGCGTTAGATACTAAGACTTGTAACGCTCGGACTTAGTATCTAGTCCATATATTCCAACACGAGTCTTTTTACTATGTTGTCTTTATTTAAATATTTTCAAGAGATTATCTTATCTAGGGTGATTAAGATTGATATAGATAATAACTACCAATTCTTTTAAGTGTTTTTCAACCGTACTTGATATGAAAACCCTCGTTAATTGGATCTAAGAACCCTCACTATCGTCATTCATTCTTATTTTGATACCCCTTCATCTCCCTCTGTATCTACTAGGTTCGAACCTGCGCACATAGAGTTATCTACACCATTTGGTAGTAATCACTCGTGTGCATCAAGGTGTTCCCTGGCTCGTTAGTTCTCTCTTCCATGGCGTTATCTACACTATACGGCGGTGTCATGGGGTTTTGCGACCATTCGTCTCCCTCTCTCTTTTCTTCCCTCTTGTTTTCGATGTTTCTATGTTTTGTGTTTTTGGTGGGCATAACAAGATAGTTGGACTTAATGAGAGTGGAACAGGCATGTCTTTGGGAGAGGTTGCCCGAGAATCCTGGTGAGTCGCCGAAATTCTTGGGGTTGCCATGATCAAGGGTAAACTCACAGTTCGAAGTCTTGAATATGTCAAGGGCCGAACGTTGAGCATCGTAGTGAACGTTGAATACCTAGGTAAAAATGGTCCAAATTTGACGTATCTCAAACGAATCAATCTTAAGCTCGGTGAGTATTAAATATGAGTGTTGAGTTTTCATAAAGATCAAGTATGATGATGTATTGATTCATGTGTTAAATGCCATAGTTGGGTTGGGTTAGATTTTATTTATTCGGTTTGGGTTAGATTAAAATTTTTGAAAATAGAAAATTTGGGTCGGTTTGTAAGTTGACATTTTTTTAAATCAAGCCGACTAACTCGAAAATAGAGTTACAATCTAACTCAACTCTACCTATTTTTAAAATTATTATGAAGATTTAAGAATATTTAATATTTGTCACTAATGTCAGTAATGCTGTAACTTGTGAATGTTTGATATTTGAGTTTTATTAAATTTTAGTTATTAATATAACACTATCGTGGATAAGTATAATTTTTTAAATAATAATAAAAACGTGATAATCCAACCAAGTCTAACTCTGAGGGTTGTACTAGGTTGGGTTGTGAATTCTATTTTAGTTGCTCACGTCACCAATCCAACCAACCCAAATTTCGGGTTGGTCCAAATGATTTCCCCAATCCAACCCAACTCAACCTCTATTGTAATAGTCCAAGTCCACAGCTAGCAGATATGCTCCTATTTGAATTTTTTCTTCGGGCTTCTCCGGGTTTTTAAATGCTATGCTGACAAGTTTCCACACTCTTATAAAAAAAAATGTTTCGTTTCCCTCTCTAACCAATGTGAGATCTCACATGCATACACCGACGTATATGTCTCTTTCTAACCCGTCTCTCTAAAATTATTTTCTTTCTCTACCTAAAATTTATATCGCATGATCGATTTTCGAAAACGTCTCTCGTGTTAGAATACAATTTAAAGCGGGATTCTACGCTTCGATAAGATGACCATAACCATAAATGTTAGTTAGCCTATCAATGCTTTAAACCAATGCTTTAATGGAAACCACATGGGCTGCTATTATTAGGTAACACCTCATTGTACTCTTTACATTCCTTCATTTTTATTTATTTATTTATTTATTTATTTATTTATTTATTTTATAGTTAGAAATAAATAATCATTTAAATAGAGTTTTATAATGAAAATACCCCATAACCACCAAAAAGATAATAATAATAATAATAATAATAATAATAATAATAATAATAATAATAATAAAATAACTCAACTCTCTTAAATTTTAAAATTTTAATTTTGTTAAATAGTTTATTTAAAAAATAATATTCACTGATATTAATCCATATAAAAAAAAAAAATTCAAGATTACGTATGGAGAATATTAAAACCGTCCTATTCGAGTAGTATTGTTGCTGTCTTCTTTACAACTTTTGTTGTTGCTAAAATGATGTGGAATGATTTAGCAACTAGCAGGATTGAATTATGTGGGCCCATTCGTTATTAATGGGACGATGGATATTTCCATCGAGAAGTATATCAAAGAGTTAATGTCGGATAGTGTCGGGCTAGCTGAAAAGTAAAGTTTATCAAAAGCTTAGTGGGAAGCGTTTACGTTTCTAACGTACCATTATTCTTTATGTTTTTTAAAATTATTTTTATTTTCTCACTATTTCTTTTTTATAATTTTCATTAAATTTTAATCAAATTTTAAAAGCAAAATTACTTTTTAGCTTAGCTTTTGAAAATATCTTTAAAAATAGAAAGAAAAAAAAAACACTTTTTTTAAACTATTTTAGTATTTATATCAACCAATAAAGATTTCGTTTTTAATTTATAATTTTTAAATTTATAATTATATTTTTTTTTTCACAATTTCTTTAAATCGATATCACATTTACTAAAGAAATGAAAATAAAGATTTAAAGATTTTTTTTTTACAGTCCCGTATCTTACTCTAAAACCATTTGTAACAGCTCGAGCCCACTGCTAGCAGATATTGGCCGTTTTGGCTCGTTATGTATCGTCGTCAATCTCACAATTTTAAAACGCGTCTATTAGGTAGAGGTTTTCACGCCCCTATAAAAAATGACTTGTTTCCCTCTCCAACTAACGAAGATATGTAGCTGTTGAGATATATTATTTATGGAATATATCTTACATATTATATCTTATATTTTATTTTATTCTCAGTATTTAATTATTTTATATTTTCCTCATTTGTACGAATGAGTTGCTAGCTTGTATCGGATATCTTGGTTATGCTTGTCTAGGACGTATTGTCCATGGCCACATGATGCATGATCGGTCACCAAAATCATGTTACACTCATTAGGGCTAAAATGTCCCAAGATGTACTATAAGGGGACGTGACTAATTGTCAATTCTTCCAACCCGTGTTATATGTTATTGAAGTCGTTGTTACTTATTCTCTTTTGGCTTATAACATTGATTTTTTTCAAATTGTTTTCAATGCATTTTCTCACTCACGTTTTCTGAAATATTTCTTTCAAACGTGACCGAGGCTCGATCATACACTAAGGTTGTTTGCAAAGTTTGACTTTCTACCCGGCTCACTTGTTCGCTAGGTTAATAAGTGCCATACAATTGCAATCTCGCTGCTACAAAAGTGTGATTGTGACACACAGCTCTATATGCTCCCACCATCAAATAGTGGTCTATGATCCATCTCTCAATAATAAAATGACCTAGCCTTCTTAGGTTCTTAGGGTTCATATACCCGGCTTACTCCTAAGAGTGTAAGTTATCCAGTAGGGTATGTAACGACCAAGATCCACCAGTAGTAGATATTGTTCTCTTTGGGGTTTCCTTTTCGGACTTCCTCTCAAGACTTTAAAATGCACCTGCTAGGGGAAAGTTTTCACACCCTTGTAAATAGTGGTTTGTTCTTCTCTCCAACCAATGTGGGACATCACAGGGTATATTCGCGTTTCAAGGTGAACTTAGCCTCTGATTTCCTACTCTCCATGGTCCATCTAGTCATCGTGCTTCTTGTGCATAAGTTAAAGTATCCTCATCTATCTTGGGCTCTAGAGAAGTCAAACAGATACGGAGGAATCGTCACTCGTTGTAAGTAACATTTCAGTCTCCCTATATCTCCATACGTGACTACTAATAATTCCTAACGAGCTCTTTATTCTCTTGACATTCAAGACTCTTATACAGTGTCAAACAGACTCCCATTAAGCACAACCAAAGCTTTGTTTTGTTTGTCTGTCATTCATCAATAACCCTTCAACCTTCACTTGCTTGAGACCAACTTCACCTAATTTTTTTCCCGTTTCTTTGATAGATGTTGTTCGACTTATTGTACTCAAAACTCGACTCTGCTATGATTCTAGTGTAATTCACGATCACGGCTCGTTTTTGCCCTCATATGAAATCAATTTCATTAACGAACACCTTCGATTTCATAGTCCGCGTGTCTCTTTGTCGATTTCAAATCTCGTTAATTAAACCTCTTCATCTTCCTCCTTTCAAATCTCGTTAATTAACGAGATTTGATTCAATTCAATTTTCTATGTTTTTTAAGACTTGTTTTGATTAGTACTGATTTTAAGTATAATTTTAAGGTTTGACTAGAGTTTTTATGATTTGTAAAGAAATAGAACATGCTATTTTTATGTCTTTAAATTTGAGTGAAGTGATCTATATCCTAACTACATACGAACCGCTATATCATGACATGTACTTAATCCTCTGCGTGTTTGCTAGATCGAAGGTCTCTATTTTGCCGACATTTATGTCTGACGAGACAAAACCGTTCGTCTTCCATCATTTTCTCTCTTCATTTCGTTGTTCCTGTCCTTACAGATGAGGTCTGAGAGTTTACTGAAATGTAGGACTTCAGGTATGGTCATGGGTTCGTTGGAGGCGCAGGTTCTCGCCAGAAAAACTATGAACTCTCTCTTTCTCGATTTTTCAGCTCTTTTCTTCCTCTATGCTAGCGTTTGAGACATTGGCTGAAGGTTGGAGGAGGGAGGGAACGTCTAGAGACGATCCGCCGAGGTCATGGTTGTGCGATCCGAAAACTCCAACGGTCGTCAAAATTTTTGCGACCTTGTCAGTGACCTCGGTCAAAAAAAAATTTATAAAAAAATTCATTTCGTTACAACGGCTGGAGTGTGATGTCCCACATTGGTTGAGGAGAACAAATCACACTTTATAAGGGTGTGGAAATCTTCCCCTAGCAGACGCGTTTTAAAGCCTTGAGGGGAAGCCCGTAAGGGAAAGCCCAAAGAGGACAATATCTGCTAGCGGTGGATCTGGGTCGTTACAAATGGTATCAGAGCCAGTCACCGGACGATGTGCCGGCCTTCTCGCTGTTCCCCGAAGGGGGGTAGACACAAGGCGGTGTGTGGGGTGGATTTGGGGGCGGTCCCACATCGATTGGATAAAGGAACGAGTGCCAGCGAGGACGCTGGGCCCCGAAGGGGGGTGGATTATGATGTCCCACATTGATTGGGGAGGAGAACAAATCACCTTTTATAAGGGTGTGGAAACCTTCCCCTAGCAGACGCGTTTTAAAGCCTGGAGGGAAAGCTCGAAAGGGAAAGCCCAAAGAGGACAATATCTCGGTGGATCTGGGTCCTCACATGGAGGGTCACTAACTAACCTCTAGTAGCGGACAATATCTCGGTGGATCTGGGTCCTCACATGGAGGGTCACTAACTAACCTCTAGTAGCGATAAGTTATTACTAGCTAGCTTGCATATGTATCTTAGTTGGTTCGGCACGAGACTAGTTATTTGCGCACCTATACCACTTAAACTAAAAAATATGACTTTTTTTGTTCCTAAGATAAGAATGAATGGATGTTCGAGCCCAGTAAGGACCAGGTAAAAAGAGCACGAGCATGACTCTATGAGATAAAGATAGACTAGAGTCTTGTGCTAAGTTCTAGCCGCCTTCCTCAGCGTTTCATTATTTCGAGTCATGAAATTAAAAAATTTCCTCTACCTCTCATTTTTTTTCAGTAACGACTCCTAATAGTCAGTATAAAGGGACGAGTCTGTGATTAAGATATATATTTTAATTTAAAATTTTAAAATAGCATTTTATTTATTAAAATAATAAATGCCAAAAAGTTATTTGAGTTGCACGTGTATAATTCCTTTTGTTCAATAAATTATTGTTTTTCACACATAGAAAGAATTATTGGACTCATGATTTTACCAAACCAACCCCATCTAATGACAATCATTCTTCACGCGTGTTAGTGCATAGTTTAGCCCTATACTATACTTTATAAAGCACGTCTAGTCTGCCAATTCTCGACAATCATCTTCAACTCAATACTCAAATCCCGTTCAATTCAACTCATCACAATATTTTAATGTCACGGTTCTGGTGTGCCATGATCTTTTTCTCTGGAACAATCGAGGACACTGCCTTCCTTCTACTTTCAGAGGTAGGGACTGAATCAATCATCGCTCATTGAGCTATTTATTGCCGCCAATAGTGCTTCGCTTGCACGCCAATTCTTTGATGACATAATCTCTTGCCCCATTATTCATAATTTGAAATTTGGTTACATCGATATATTAATGATTCCCCACAATGTTCGTGTCATGTCCACGATTCTTTAAATTCAGGTGCCCTACATTCATTTACGACATAGTCATGTTACTTACTTTTTGTTTCCAAGAGTGAAAATCATCCCCAAAGACCAATACACGTTCTTTCAACGTGTTACTTACTTTCTCAGCGTAACAACTCAAGCCCACTGCTAACAGATATTGTCGTCTCAGGAAAATATCAATGCAACAACCCAAACGAAGTGGGATCTCACGATCTCTTCTAGGGTTCACCTTCAAGGCTTTAAAACGAGTCTGCTAAAACGAGTCTGCTAGGGAGAAGTTTCTATGCCCTTATATTTGTTCCCCTCTCTGACCAATGTGGGATCTCACACTCTACCCATCTCAAGCCCCAACATCCTCGCTGACACTTGTTCCTCTCTCTAGTCGATGTGGGACCCACTAATCCACCTTCCTTCGAGGCCCAGCGTTCTTGCTGGCACACCGCCTAGTGTCCACTCCCTTTTGGGGCTCAGCCTCCTTTCTAGCACATCATCCGATGTCTGGCTCTAATACCATTTATAACAGCTTAAATCCATAGCTAGCAGATATTGTTCTCTTTGGGCTTTCTCTTTCGAGCTTCCTCTCAACGTTTAAAAACGCGTCTGCTAGGGAGAGGTTTCCACACTCTTATAAAAAACGGGTCGTACCCCTCTCCAACCCATGTGAGGTCTCACTTAGGAAGTCACCCAATATATATATCTAATGTTACTTTTAATCCATTGAAATTTATTTTAGTTTCTTCCTTGTATTTTTAGAATTTTTTTTATATAACTATAAACGTTGGCTGGACCAACTCAAAATTTTGAGTCCATGACTCGAATGATCGAATAGAGTTTCTAACTTGACTGAGACCTTCATTTTTAGGTTGGATTTGGGTTGTCGGGTTATTGTATCTGCCCAAGCCCACTATGAGCATTTTTTTTTTTTTGCCTCACATTTTTTAAACATTTATGCCCGGGGGAGGTTTCCACACTATTGTAAACAATCAAACATTTATTTTTGGGTTGGATTTGGTTGTGTCATCGGGTTATTGTAACAGCCTAAACTGTCATCTTTGGACTTCCCCTTAAGGTTTTAAAACGCTTATGCTAGTGAGAGGTTTCTCCACTCTTATAAATAATGCTTCGTTGCCCTCTCCAACTAATGTGACATCTCACAATCCACCTCCCTTCAAGACCCAATGTTCTCGTTCACACTTGTTCCTCTATCCAAGTGGGTTATCACATTTTTTAAAATTATTTTAAAAAAAATTATTTATTCACCGTACATGTCACAATAATAACGAAAAATTTATAAAACTCAAATATTAAATATTTATAAGCTACACCGTATCATTATCAACGTCAAATATTCTTAATATTTATAATAATTTTAAAAGTACAACAGAGTTTGTTTATAATTCAATTCAACCTCTATTCTTAGGTTGGGTTGTCCCGTTATTTTTCAAAATTATTTAAAAAAAAAAAAAAAGTCAAACATCAAACTTCCTAGGTCAAAAAGCATCATTAACATTTCCAAATACTCTTAATATTTATAATAATTTGAAAATAAGGTTGAGTTAGCTTAGATTGTAATGTGAACCAGATTTTCGGATTGCCCGACCAAAAAAGTTTAAACTTGCAAAACGAACAGAATGTTCGAGTTTTTAAAACATCATTGGATTAGGTAGGATGAGTCATTGGTTCATTTGAACACCTTTAATAACGTATTTGTCCAACGAACGATTCTTTAATCGAGCTAACAATATCATATAATTTTTTACTTATAATATATATAATATGTAAAGATTGCAATAAAAAATGAGCAGTGAGAACAATCACTTTCTCTCTTTGGAGTAGGCAACAATTTCTTTTTGTAGTAATAGACATTGACTTCAATCACACCCTTTTCACTTTTCCATTAATTTTTTTCTCTCTTTTCTATATCCATGCTTGAAATTGCAAGTTTGTGAGCTGCCTTCCTCTCTCTAAAACTTGGATTATAAATGCTGTAGGCCTTTGATGAACGGCATCGCTTCCGAGGCATGTAAGGAAAGCTACAAGTAGAGGAATCAACAAATTATAGTATGATTCTCTGATCTCTATTTCACTTATAATCATGACTTTGATTATGATTTATTGGTTGATTAATTTACTTGCACTTCCTCACTCTTAGATCTGCGTTTTCCTCTGTTCGAAGAACACCCCCCTTGCGGAATTTCGTGATTTTTGCTTGAAAATCTGGATTTGGTCTGCAATGCTTGTTTGATTTAGCTTCGTTCCAGGTGATTTACTTTCTTCAATCATATCCTGTTTGGTTTAGCGGAAATGGGTGGGCGGCAAAAGGGGAAATCAGTGTTGGGCTGCTTGAGTTTTAGGAGGAAGTTCTTGAATTCGACTTTGAATGTGGCGTTTTAGTTGTTTTCTTATTCTCTTTGTTCTAATTTTTGAGGAATTTTTGACTTGCTGGTGAGGTTTTGAAGTTTGGCAAGCGTGAAATTTGGCTTTGCAATGAGAACCCATATATGTAAATATTCGTCGAAGTTTCTAGTAATAAAAAAATGGGGTATTACAGATTCTTTATTGAGTACATTGCTTATCCTAGTAATCAACGTGCTGGAGGATGGCCTTGAATTAGGAATTTTATGATACGTTTTCTTACTAATGACCTTTTTCTAGGTTCTCTCAATCCGACCCCATGTTTAAGGAATGACAATTCTGTTAGGAATCACGGATCTTCACAATGGTATGATATTGTCCACTTTGAGTATAATCTCTCATGGTTTTGCTTTGGGCTTCCCAAAAGGGGCTTCATACCAATGGAGATAGTATTCCTCACTTATAAACCCATGATCTTCCACTAAATTAGCCAATATGGGACTCCCTCCCAACAATTCTCAACAATCCTCCCCTCGAACAAAGTATACCATAGAGCCTCCTTGAGATCTACGTAGCCTTCGAACAACCTCCCCTTAATCGAGGCTTGACTCCTTTCTTTGGAGCCCTCGAACAAAGTACACCCCTTGTTCGACACATGAGTTACTTTTGACTACACCTTCGAGGCTAGCAATTTCTTTGTGCGACACTTGAGGATTCTATTGACATGGCTAAGTTAAGGGCATGACTCTGATACCATGTTAGGAATTACGAATCTTCACAATGATATGATATTATCCACTTTGAGCATAAGCTCTCATGGCTTTGCTTTGGGCTTCCCCAAAAGGCCTCATACCCAATAGAGATAGTATTCCTCACTTATAAACCCATAATCTTCCACTAAATTAGCCAAGGGACACCCTCCCAACAATCCTCAACAAATTCTTAGGAAATTGATATACCAAAATTGTTCCTAAAAGATATTTGATGTTCTTCTCCATAAACTTTTTAGGATCCATATGAAGTGGTAATGGCGTCCAGACAAGGTCCAAAGTCCAAAAACTTGGGTTCTGTTACTACAAAGGTTGCGAAATCGCCATCATCTTCTACTACCTCATCATCGAAACAGTATCTGGAAACTTCTATTGATGGGCAGAGCTCTCCTGCGTCTTCTTCAGCTCGAAGTAAGCCACAGTATTTTTACTCCGACAATTTGCACTTAGATGTGGAAAGATCCAAAGAAAATGTCACAGTCACGGTTCGATTTCGTCCGCTCAGGTGCATTTCATTTTGGCAAATTTATCTATAGCTTTGATGAGTAGGTTTTCTGCCCAATTTCTAATGAACGCGACGGTTTTGCTTTGAGAAGTCCACGGGAGATTCGTCAAGGAGAGGATATTGCATGGTATGCAGATGGTGAAACAATTGTAAGGAATGAGCATAATCCGACTACAGCATATGCTTATGGTAATTTTCTTAAGTGTATTTGATGTAAGATATTTGTACTTGGATTAAAATTGCAATAATAACTTATTAGTTCGCTCGCCCCTTGGATTAAAAGATGCATGGGCGAACGACATGTATGAATCATATCCCTATCAATGGAGAAAAATGCATAGGCGAACTTCCTTTATCTAATATGATTATCCTCCTGATCGTGCTATTAAATTATCAAAATTGCATGTTAAAAATCTATAGTTTTTTCAAGTGTTACTGGTATGTGTACTTCATGTTTATATGCCATTGCATATTGTATTAAGGTTTTAGATTCATTTTCACTCTTTTTGTTTCTCTAAATTTTTGTATCTTGTTTCGTCACGCCTCCAAAAGTAGCGTTTTCTCACTTCAAATATGTTCTCTTCATGCTTTTAGATCGAGTTTTTGGTCCTACAACAACTACTCGTCATGTCTATGATATTGCTGCACAACATATTGTTAGTGGTGCTATGGAGGGCGTTAATGGTAAGCATTACTGATATTTGGTTTGGTGATATTTTGCGTTGACGTTAAGTTCGTGTGAATGGTTCGAGTTATATCTTGATAATTAATTAATTAATTTATTTAGTTTTCTTCGAGTTACAATAGTTGTCCTCATCTTGCTTTGTTTTAAACATGAAAAGCAAGAAGGATACATTGTGATGAAGGAAACAGTAGACTAGGAGTAGAAGAAAAAAGAAATGTATAACATTATATTAATCGATCCCTGATCCCTTAAAGCTACAACCATAAGTTCAGCTGTCACTAGTGTCGAAAGGGAAGTCGAGTATCGTTTTTTTTGCTCCGTTTATTTATTTATTTTTCTTTTGCTGTTCTAATGCTAACAGGCTTCTCATTTTTGGGAATTTTTTGAACCTCCTTTGCCATGGCTCCTTGACATTGCCTCACCAATTCTATATGATTGTTCATTTTCTTTCCTCCTAACATGCCCAGAAAAGTGTGCTGATATGGATTTGATAGAGCCTATATGAGGATTTACAACTACATTAATGGGGCTGAAAAAATACTACAGAATTAGAGCCCTGTATTCTCTCCACTCACCAGAAACTGATTTGCTACCCCCCACCCACATTGACTAATTCATATATTCTAACAATATCTACAAAGAGTGGGTAGGAAAAGAGTTTCCTCATGTCTGCAACACAGCCTGCGTTTATTTTATGCTGTACATATTCGTGCTTGACTAGTATGCATAAGCACGGTCCTGATCAGTACACGTGACATCAACTGGTTTTAGAAAGTGCTGTCTCAACATTATAACTGCCGATTAATACTGTTTTCATTATTGTTATCTCTGCATTATGCTTTGTTATGAGCATGATATGCTGTTTGAAAAATATGATATGCTGTTATTTCCTAATCATGTTCCATCTTTTCCTCCACCCCTCCCCACACACACAGGTACGATATTTGCATATGGGGTGACGAGCAGTGGGAAGACTCACACCATGCATGTAAGATTCAAACCTTATTGTCTTCGTCATTGCTTTATGATCAGTTTCTTTGCATGAACAAGAACATTTTATTTAACGGAAGGTGAGGAAAAAAGGAGACCTGACCTCAGCATGAAGAAACATACAAATTCAGCAATGAAACAAATTAATGCCTATTAAAATGATAGCCTCAATAACTTATAATCATAATCTCAATTCAATAATCTTGATCAGCAAAGGGAGACAATTTCATTTTAGGTAGTCCAAATTTGGTTGGAACCCGTAGAAGGGAGCGACCTTGATTTAAGGAATATTTATTTAATTCCTAGTCGTAAGTTAAGAGATATTTATGTAGTCCATTAAATAAGGGAAGTAGTTGACCTCCATAATTTATCTGTATAGTTACCTAGTATTTACAAATTTAGTTAGTCTTTCTATATTATAAAAGACACATGTACCTAAAAATCTAATAAGAAAAACAGCGGACTAGTTTAGACTTGCAACATAATCATGTCTTTTTGAAGAGTTTTTTACTTAATAACCCGTACCATATTACTAACCGTAGTACAGATGTTTGAAGACTATCTTTTCCTTATTTCTTTGTTTGTTATAAAGAAAATAGGAGCAGTATTGTATTAGTATGTCACTGGTGCTAGATTGTAATGTCATTTCATGATTCTAAACATATCAACTGCTTAAATTCTAATTCTCATCCCTGCCATTGCTATGATGCTTATAATTTCTATGCTAGGATCAATCTTTTGTTGTTTCCTTTGTTGACTTGTTTTGTTATAAATTAAAATCATTTAGTTTTAAAGCAATTCCAAACTAATACGTAAGAGTTTTACTCCTAAAAGAATGAAGGTCTAATAGTAAAAAAAACCGTCATAGGAAAACAAAGAAACCATGAAGGTGAGGCAATTGGGTATTGATACTGAGATAACCAAATAAATTATTTACATAAGAATAAAGTAATTTAAGAGTTTTCAAAAGATACTAAATGGAGGCGAAATGGAAACAACTTTTCTAGAATACTACAATTCAAATAGAGAATTAGGTTTCGAGTCTGTAACATTATGGAAGATTATTCACTTTTGGCTTGGTTATGCAGTATAAAGTTTCTGTTGTGCCTTTCAAAGTATCATCATTTAATTGCTCCTAATACTACATGTGAGCTGATCCATTTTTAATAGTTGGAACTATTGAGCTACTTGTCACGTTTCATTCAAGGTTAATATAAAATCATTTACCTACAACATTCGGTAGACTATGTTTAAACATAAAACAAATTGGTAGTTATTTACATTTTAATACATTAATACATTATTATTTGCATGTGGGGCCTGTGGCTTGAGAGAAATAGCAGAATTTAAAGGGGCGGAGAGGTTCGGTGAGTAGCTCTGGGAGGGGATTAGATTTGACTTCGGGCTTTTTTAATCGGCCTTTCTGTAATTATCAATTTAGCATGATTCTTTTGGATTTTGATATGTTTTTGCAATTAGTTTAGGGGTCCACCGCTAGCAGCCACACCCTTATAAAGAATGTTTCATTCTCCTCCCCAACCGATGTGGGATCTCATAGTGGGCTTGTTCTTTTAGTACACACTTGTATTTTCTTTCATTTTCTCTTCATGAATGCTTGGTTTCTTATAAAAAAAAAGCATTATTATTCGCATGCATTTCATTATTTCATTATTCACAAGTTCTTAGGTTTAAATAGGAAATAGATGACTTTGACTTGGAGTTAAGATATTACATATTATTGAATGAACTTTTGATGGCTTGATTATGGTCTAGAGACATTTCAGAGGCATACATTTGTATTTCATTTGACTTGACTTTTAAGAGGCACAATTTTATGAATCTATATTCGATGGAGGCTGGCAGGCTTTTATAAACTTAATGAGACCTAATGTACTTCATACTTTCCTTTTAGACTATGAAAAATGTGATTTATATAGTCACATAGTTGGATTAGATGATATTGTCAATGAACTTACACCATTCACTCCATTTGTAGGGTGATCAGAGGTCGCCAGGAATAATACCACTGGCTGTGAAGGATGCATTTAGCATCATCCAAGAGGTAATTACAAGGAAATTATCTATATGGTTTAAATACATCATCTTCAAAGAAATGCTTTGTTTAATGTCTTTCTACATCCAGACCCCAAATCGGGAGTTTCTTCTTCGGGTGTCATACCTAGAAATCTACAATGAGGTATGTTCCTTTCCATTTATTTATTTTTAGTTTCTGATGCTTGGTTTTTTTGTCACTTCATTTGCAAACTTTTCTAAGCTTTTAGATTTCTGATGCAACAAAAAGTAAAATAGTTCAAAATCAGGTTTGTACTTAGGTTGAGTAGTTTTAATGGCACTAAATAGTTTCCTTCATCCCAGGTTGTCAATGATTTATTGAATCCCGCTGGACAAAATCTAAGAATCAGAGAGGATGATCAGGTAAATACTTTTTTTTTTCTTATTCTTTATTCAATGTCTTATTGTCATCAAATTCCAGTTTAACAGCTTTGAGTGAGATCCCACATCGATTGGAGAGGGGAATGAAACATTCTTTATAATGGTGTGGAAACCTCTCCCTAGCAAACGCGTTTTAAAAACCTTGAGGGGAAGCCCAAAGGGAAAGTCCAAGGAGGACAATATCTGCTAGCGGTGGGTTTGGGCTGTTACAAATGGTTGACACCGGACGGAGTGCCAACGAGGACGTTGGGCCCCAAAGGGGGGTGGACTCTGAGATCTCACATCGATTAGAGAGGGGAACGAAGCATTCTTTATAAGGGTGTGGAAACCTCTCCCTAGCAGACGTGTTTTAAAAACCTTGAGGGGAAGCTCGAAAGGGAAAGCTCAAAAAGGACAATATCTGCTAGCGGTGGGCTTACACTCTCCTTGCTAGGAGAATCAGAGAGGATGCTCAGGGGATGTTAAAGTGATTATTAAATGGACTTGTGACAGAACTCATTTCACTGTAGTATATTAAGATGCAAGGAGAAGTAATTTAACCAAAACCGTTTTGACTTTCAAGAGGTTTGTTTCTCTCCTTGGAAGCCACTAGTTACTATAAGCTTCCCCTTCTCTCTCTACTGTTCTTACAGCGAATATCATAGACTGGGGCCCACTTACTAACCTTTAGGGCTTACCTCCACAAGCATATACAACGACATTTGCATCACTCTCTTACATACTCTTTGCTCATATAATCCCTCAACTCTCATACAAAATCATTCCTCTGCCTCTACTTAAACAAGTTTCCTCCTGACAAAACTGAAATACTACGGATGCTTTCCACTCCTCGAAATACCCTCAGCCCAAGGGTTTGATTTGCCCTCAAGCTTATTCAGGAAATCTCAATGTGACCTTATCACACACTTCTCAGGAAGCTTCTTCTTCAATTTTCCCTTTCCACTAAATTAACAACTCTTGTTCTCCTGAAGAAGTCCATGGTTGGGTGTACACTCAAAATTGCCGATGGGGCTAGGATGGCACCCTCCTTTGGTATCACAAATGGAATTGAGGATGAATGCACGAATCCTTTTGCAGTTGAAGTCTGTATGCTACTGACCTCACCTGTTTTTCCTATTTGGAATAGTCCACGGTACATTTTTTTTTAACAAAGAACAAAACTTTTCATTGGTGTAATGAAAAAGAGACTATTGCTTAGAGCATACAAACTTTACGAGGGAGTGATAAAATAAAATTATATATTGCAATAAAAGACTAACAAAGTGCTTGGATACAGTACACTAGGAGGGAGCCTTTAGACGAGTTGATTCAAAACAATCAATCCAAAACAATTGTTTCTTCTGGAAAACTCATTGGTTCCTCTCCAACCAAAACTCATATAATAAAGCTTTAACTGCATTAATCCACTAAATTTGTATTTGGAGGGGAAAACAGGCCCTACCAGAATGGAAGAACATTGGCCTTGAAACAGTTAGAGAACAACCACTAAAGATTAAACATCAAAAGAAGGTTGGCTCGAGAATAGGGACAATCAAAGAAAATATGTTTCATGGAGTCCCCAGCAGCACTACACAATGAGCAAATGAGCAAATGGAGGATCGATACACCATTTACGAGAATCAATACATCAACAGCAATACATAATGAGCAAATGGAGGGAAAAATGCAATTAGATGGTAACTTTCTTTGAAGAACTTCTGAAGTATTAAGACTTCCTTTGAGCATAATCACCAATGAAATGCTAACTCTCTTGGGACTTTTTGATTTCCATAAATCCGCATAAACCTCTTTGCCCAAAGGTGTATAAGAATTCAGATGTCGAGTTAAAGATTTTTACAGAAAAAAAATACCTGAAGGATCAATACACCATTTACGAGAATCAACAACCAAACCAATGTTGAGAGACATAACAGTTTGGACCGTGTTTAGAGACTATCCCTTCATGTTGAGATCACAATAGACCATTTTTTGAAGAAATGCATCTAGGGGTCTCAATATATCCTTGGGAGCTGTCATTTTGCTTGTTCAATTTGGGATAGCTTCTTGGAGATTTTTTGGGGTTTGTTTGGCTCGTAATGGAGACTGTTCTATCTTGCAGGAGGTTCTTCTCTGTGCCCACTGTTGTGACAAGGCGCAGTTTCTTTGGCACGTTGGGTTTTTGGCTGTTTTATAGGATATTTAGCTTGAAAGGAATAATAAGATTTTTAGAGGGGTTGAGAGGTTTTGGTGAGAGGCTTGGTCTTTAGCGAGGTTTAATGCTTTTCTTTGGGCTTTGACTTCTAAAGTCTTTTTTTTTTTTTTTTTTTTTTTTTTGTAATTACTTGTTAGGCTTGATCCTTAACTTGAGCCCTTTTGTGTATGGTTAATGTGCTCCTTTTGTTTGAGCTTTGTTTTTGTATGTGCCTTTGTTCTTTCAATGAATAGGTTGGTTATATTATTTGGGGGGGGGGGGGGGGGGGGGGGGGGGGGGGCGGGGGGGAGGAAGGAGAGAAAAAAAGAAGAAAAGAAAAAGAAAACTGGGCAAGATGCACTTACTTTACTTCTGGATTCATTTAGCATTTGCTTAATATGAGTCAAGGACGACTATTAAAAATCTCAACTTCTTGCCAGTTTTCTGTATTCTATTTGCTTGCAACCATGATATTTACTCCACTGTTAAGAGCTTATGATAATCATTATAAGAATGTTGAAACTATGTGCATTTGTTTTTACGTTCATGTTTTAGGGCACCTTTGTGGAAGGAATTAAGGAAGAAGTTGTACTATCTCCAGCTCATGCACTCTCACTTATTGCAGCGGGGGAGGGTAAGAATACTCGATAGGGTCTTTGGTTTTATGGAAAAGAAAAAGGATCTGAATATTTTATGATGATTCATTTCTCTTGCAACATCCATTTTAGATGCTTATTTGAAAATGAGTCCAGATATTTTCTTCTTTATTAGATTTTCAGATGCTCAATGTGTTATCTAATCTTGTAACTTTAAGGGTAGGGAGTAAGAGGAAAAAATCTCCTACAGGATCTCCAGTGACTTAAATTTCTCCTTACGATAGTTTTATAGACTTTGTTATTTTTAGTGCTATGTATTGGTGTAGATGTATCTTCCCTTTCAAAGAATATAATACCACTTCTCTAGTCACTACTCGGAGATCATTTTTCCCTCCTTTGTGATTTCGTTCCTCAATGAAAAAGACACCTTGTTTTCCTCTTTAAAAAAAAATAAAAAAAAGAAAGAAAAAAGAAAAATGTAACAGCCCAAGCCCACCGCTAGCAGATATTGTCCTCTTTGGGCATTCCCTTCAAGGACTTCCACTCAAGGTTTTGAAACGTGTCTACTAGGGAGAGGTTTCCACACCCTTATAAGGATGCTTCGTTCTCCTTTCCAACCGATGTGAGATCTCACAATCCACCTCCTTGGGGGCCCAGCGTCCTCGCTGGCACACCACCCGGTGTCTGGCTCTGATACCATTTGTAACAGTTTAAGCCCACCGCTAGCAGATATTGTCCTCTTTGGACATTCCCTTCAAGAGCTTCACCTCAAGATTTTAAAACGCATCTACTAGGGAGATTTCCACACCCTTATAGGAATGCTTTGTTCCCCTCTCCAATCAACGTGGGATCTCACAAAAAAAGAATAAGCTGTATCGATTATTTACATGCGGTGTCACCTTTGAAAGATCCCTCCAACTTCATTATGTTTAATCATAATTTTTTGGAGATAAAATGCAAGGACTTTTGGAAGTTATTTTTGAAAACTATTTTCGATTTTGAAGTTATAGAAATTCAGTTAAAACATGCTTGATTTACCATTCTTTAAAGTTGTTTTCCTTATAAATTATTGGCTTGTGAATGATCGTTGCTCAATAATCTTACTTTTACAAACTACTTGATCGCATATCTTAAAAGATATTTTGTAAGGTTACCAAGCAGCTCCCACTCTTCTGTTTTCTTGACCATACTGGATGACGATTGAATAGATCTACCTTTGTATAGATTGTTTTACTGATGATTACACTTAGTTGTATCTATATTTTACTTTCAGGCATTTTCTTATAGTGCTTCTTTTGCAAAGATTAATCCTTTTGATCTCTTTAATCTGTTGTCTCACATGCATGACTATTCATTTTTTTGCAAATAGAAGTTTTATATTGTTATTGCATCTGTTTGTTATTACGATAATATAATATTCATGACAGTTACACTTTGTGATAAAATTTTAATTGTTGCCAACAGAACACAGACATGTTGGGTCGACGAATTTCAATTTGTTAAGCAGCAGAAGCCATACAATATTTACATTGGTAAATCTATATCTTAATGGAAGCATGACACAGCCTTGATTGGTTTTAGTCATTCTTCTACCAACTTCTACTTGATAAATTTAGACCTAATTTCACCACACTCTCTCTTATTATTGCTTGCAGAGGTACACCTGCAGTGAGTGATATATTATTATGGTGAATATCATTCCTGTATTGAGGGTTACCCTTTTTCTTTTAATAGTTGGTAGTTACGATCTCTTGGTAAAGAGTTTTCAATTGGTCGCCTGGACCTCCTTCCATGAGATGTTTACTCTTTTTGTGGAGGGATATTTCAATTTTTTTTTTTTTTTGGAAAAAAAAAAAAAAAAAAAAAAAAGATTAAAAAGATGAGATATGTCTTTGTTCACTTGTTTGGTAGTTTGGCTCAAACTTTTGATACCACGTATGCCCTGTTAAAGAATACCCGTCTTCTTTCTTGTGTCTACATTCTTATGGTGTTAATGTCAGACCACCTACCTTTCAGAATTTTTGTTTCATTCCATTTTTCCAATATCCAAAGTTTGGTCTGTGCCATATGCAAATAACTATTTCTCTATGTCTGGTTTAAATCATCACATTTTGTCGAAGAGGTTGAAAGAATAGTAATGGAGTGATGTCCAGCCAATGAAAATACTTGGATCTGTTTTGCTTGTTTGTTAATCTGGAGAGAGAGACTTTTCAATTCTGTAACTCACTATTTACTTCTTGTTTCTTAAAAATAAAGATTAATGGGCCATGTATGTAGTTCAAAGGGGCAGCCTAATTGATCGAGGGCTTATAGGTTGATATATAAATAGCTTGGTTTCTCATAATTCTACACGTTTGGGCAACTATTCTTGTAGTTTTCTATTACCAGCAAGTGGGAACTTTTTTGCAATTGTTTTCATGTTGTATTTCCCATTTTTATTGCCTTTGTAGTGGCTTGGTCATCATTTAGGTGGCTTTCTTTTGTTCTTTCATTAACTATTCCTATGAGGAAGAAAAAGAAAAGGAAAAAAAAAAAAATGTGGTCAATTTTTCGACCCTTTTTTGAGCTTAAAAGATACACTCTTAGTTTCTTAGTGCTTTGGCTTGGATTAGAGATGTGTGCTGTATCTTTTGTAGAATAATTGAATATTCTTTAATCAGAATAACAAAGTTTACTAAAATATATAGGTAGAACAAGTAATGTTGTTGATTGAACCTTCGTTTTAAGTTGCTTTCCTTTTCCCTGTTCTTGTTGTGCTCACGACACCTCATCGATATGATTAAATGGATCTGGAATTTGGTTTAGTTTAGTTTAATGTTTTGGGCATTACCTTGTGATGATGTTGGTAAGATCTTCTTGATTTTCAATTTTAATTTTTATTGTTTTGGCACATGATGCCAATTTTTTTTGATTGACTTATTTAATTTAACAAGAACAGGAGACATCGTTGATTTACTTGAAATAGTATTTTCAATCTTGTGAACAGACTATAGAGAGCAGTGCATTTGGTGAAAGCAGTGAAGGAGAAGCTGTAAACCTGTCTCAACTGGTAATAAGACTCTACCGTTTTCAACATTTAATTTTAAATGAACTATTCACGTGATTATCTTGTCGTGCATATCAATTCTCTGCAAATTATTTTCGTAACTTTTCCTACATTTTACTTATACCTGCAGAACCTCATCGATCTGGCAGGTTCCGAGAGCTCAAAAGCTGAAACTACTGGTATAAGGCGAAAAGAGGGATCATATATTAATAAAAGCCTGCTAACTCTTGGAACAGTGAGGCTTCTCATACATTATCTTTTTAAATCAAACTTTTAGCTTTTTTCTTACTGCCACTTGTTTGTACGAGATTCTCATTTCTAGTTATAATCTTATTCTGTTTTAATCTTCTGAATGCTGTTTGATAAATTAGAAGACTGGTCTATCACGTTAATGGAGGCTTAGAAGTTGGCAATCTCAAAGATAAAATATTGCTTTTGGTTCCTTGTGGATTTGAAATTCTCCCCTTGGTGGAAATTCTCTTTGGCACTATTATTTATTTATCATTAATATTACTATTAATTTTTATTTATGGCAAGCAAATATGAGTTGGATGTTATGGTTGGTATACTGGCAATCAAATGAAAATGAGAAGAAATTGTCCTCGGGGGTTCGTTTCTTACACAATTTTTCTCTTATTATCTTACTAGATTAGTAACTGGAGAAGTAATAGCTTCTGGAACCTTTGTTTGGTGACGCTAGGCCCCTTAAATTCAAGCCCCTAGTGTAACAGCCCAAGTCCACCGCTAGCAGATACTGTTCTCTTTGGGCTTTCCCTTTCGGGCTTCGCCTCAAGGTAAAACGCGTCTATTAGGGAGAGGTTTCCACACCCTTGTAAAGAATGTTTCGTTCTCCTCCCCAACCGATGTGAGATCTCACAATCTACCCTCTTCAAGGCCCAGCGTCCTCGCTGGCATTCGTTCCCTTCTCCAATCGATGTGGGACCCCCTAATCCACCCCTTTCAGGCCTAGCGACCTTGCTGGCACACCGCCTCGTGTCCACCCCCCTTTGGGGCTCAACCTCCTCTCTGGCATATCGCTCGATGTCTGACTCTGATACCATTTGTAACAGCCCAAGCCTACCGCTAGCAAATATTGTCCTCTTTCGCTTTCTCTTCTGGGCTTCCCCTCAAGGTTTTAAAATGCGTCTGCTAGTGAGAGGTTTCCACACCCTTATAAAGAATATTTCATATTCTCCTCCCCAACCAGTGTGGGATCTCACACCTAGACTTTTTACCAAAACTCTAATGCAAAGGAGGAAAGTTGTAGGATGTGGATATAAGCAAGGGAATTTGCTCAACCAACAAAAAAAAGAAAACGTAAGGGAATTTCAGTCCTACATCGCTATCAAATGTCAAGTTGAACCAATTCGCTTGCGTCCATATAAAATATCAAGAGGAGAAAAAGAAGGAAAACCTCGACTAATAATTAAGGAAGGTTGTAGAGTAATCAGAAGATCAGGGAATGACATGGGATCTTTTTTTTTCTTTTTCTTTTTTGGAATCTTTTTGAGAACCTTATTTACTTGATACCCTTTCCTGTAAAGAAACTAATAGTAAATATTTTTCCCTAAGATTATTCTTCCAAGTACTAATTTTTATCCTCTACACTGGAAGGAGTCCATCAAGAACATAGCATGGTGGAAAATAATTCCAGTAATCACTCATTAAATTTTCTTATGAGCACTATATCGTATCAAATTGACCACTAGCATTCTCTCACAGCTCTGGTTATCGCGTTGAATTTGCTTAACTCTACCACCAGTGATCATTTGTCCTTTGTTGTAAAGGACATAACTTGGTCCATGGTTATTTCTGGTGTCAGGTAATATCAAAGCTAACAGATGGAAGGACAAATCATATACCATACCGAGACTCTAAACTTACCAGACTTCTTCAGTCTTCACTTAGCGGTCATGGGCGCGTGTCTGTAAGCCTTTTTATGCCTTATTATATGAATAAATATTATTTAAAAAATATCCAAAGGTGTTTTCTAGATTTTATTCGCCTAAGAAAACATCATAGTTTGTTCATTCATCTCTATTCGTATTCACAGCTTATATGCACAGTTACTCCAGCATCAAGTAGTTTGGAAGAGACGCATAATACATTGAAATTTGCACATCGTGCTAAACACGTCGAAATTCAAGCAGCACAAAACAAGGTAGGAGTTTTATTTAATAGAAAAAGTATTTATTCCTAACTTCATGTTTGGTTGTTTAATTAGCTGATTAATTTGGGAAAAATGTAAGCTGATTTCTCATACCTGCAGATTATTGATGAGAAATCACTTATCAAGAAATATCAGAATGAGATTCGGTGTTTAAAGGAAGAGCTGGATCGACTAAAGACGGGAATTATGACCGTTCCTCAACTGAGAGATTCTGAAGATGACCTTGTGCTCCTGAAGCAAAAGGTATTATTATATTTGAAGTGCCGTACTATTTTTTTAGGACTTTGTATGATTGTATGTATTACTGATAAAAAAAAATTTGAGCCTGTATTCCGTAATTCATTTGGTTATATATCCATATATACTTATGGTGCAAAGATGTTTGACAGAATATCCATTTCTCCTGCGAGATATGGTGTTTGACTTGAACTATTTCTTTTGGTGTGATCCTATGCATAAAGTTAGAAGATGGTCAATATAAACTACAATCAAGATTGGAACAGGAGGAAGAAGCAAAAGCTGCTTTGTTGGGCAGAATCCAGCGACTGACTAAGTTAATTTTGGTCTCCACAAAGGCATCACAATCATCACGGTTTCCTCACCGACCTGGTCTTAGGAGAAGGCATTCTTTTGGGGAGGAGGAAGTATGTACCCTCTTGCTCTAAGATGTTATTCATTAATTAGTGATAAACACGAGCATGTGTACTTTAACGGTTATTACTTCCAATATAATTTAAATGTTATGACCTTTTGAAATTTTTTCTATACGTCCATCTATTTTCTCTAAGTGGTTATATGCATATGGGCAGCTAGCTTACCTTCCGTACAAGAGGCGAGACCTAATTTTAGACGATGAAAATATCGACTTGTATGCTTCCGTCGAGAGTAATAGCGAAGCCAATGATGATACGGTTAAGGAGAAGAAGACCCGAAAGCATGGCCTACTAAATTGGTTAAAATTGCGGGTTAGTGGTTTTTTGGATACTCGAGAGATTTTTTGTTATTATCGGTCTCATGCAGTGATTATTAAAATTCATTGGTTAAGTATTGTTGTGACTGATCTGCATCATGCCTGTTTGAGTAAAATATGGTTTATGTACTTCATGCAAATACAATGGTATTATAGAGAGTTTCTATGATGTCTCACATTGGTTGGGGAGGAGAACAAACCACCATTTATAAGGGTGTGGAAACCTTCCCCTAGCAGACGCGTTTTAAAGCCTTGAGGGGAAGCCCGAAAGGGAAAGCCCAAAGAGGACAATATCTGCTAGCGGTGGATCTGGGCCGTTACAAATGGTATTAGAGCCAGGTTCTGGACGATGTGCCAGCCTTCTCGCTGTTCCCCGAAGGGGGGTAGACACGAGGCGGTGTGCCAGTAAGGACGCTGGGCCCCAAAGGGGGTTGGATTTGGGGGTGGTCCCACATCAATTGGAGGAAGGAAAGAGTGCCAGCGAGGACGCTGGGTCCCGAAGGGGAGTGGATTATGATGTCCCACATTTGTTGGGGAGGAGAACAAACCACCATTTATGAGGGTGTGGAAACCTTCCCCTAGCAGACGCGTTTTAAAGCCTTGAGGGAAAGCTCAAAAGGGAAAGCCCAGAGAGGACAATATCTGCTAGCGGTGGATTTGGGCCGTTACAGTTTCTTAGGCCATTTAGTGAAAAAGCTATCAACATGTTTTATTCTCCGACATATTTGTCTCTACAAATGTCATAACTAAACTTTCCGTGCAGCTTCGTTGACTTTAAGCCTCGAGATCTAAATAACTGGAATTTTTTTATTTACTCATCCAATCATTCCTAAATACTAAACAATGAATTATTCATTAAAAAAAAAAAAAAAAAAAAAAAAACCCAAGTCATACATCAGGTACAAATTATTTATCCTATAAAACATAGTAATGAGAAGTGGTTTTAGAATTAATTAAAGATGCTACTAAAAAATTGACTGTAGACTCACTTTGGTTTTCTCTTTCCTAAGAAGTTCTTAAGTACTGTCTTGCAGCCTGCATGACTCCTACATCATTTTAGCTCACGAATCAAGGTGTCTGATACTTGCATATGAATCTACTGTTGCTTGAAGTTTGAGTATTATTTTATGTTAGGAATCACGACTCTCCACAATGGTATGATATTGTTCACTTTGAGCATAAGCTCTCATGTGCCAGGCTACTCCAAAAGGCCTCATACCAATGGAGATGTATTCCTTACTTATAAACCAATGATCATCCCCTTAATTAGCCAATGTGGGACTCCCTCCCAATAGTCCTCAACAATCCTCCCCTTGAACAAAGTACACCGTAGAGCCTCCCCTTAATTGAGGCTCGACTTCTTTTTTGGAGCCCTCGACTTGAGTCACTTTTGACTACACCTTCAAGGCTCACAACTTATTTGTTCGACATTTGAGGATTCTGTTGACATGGCTAAATTAAGGGCATGTCTCTATACCATGTTAGGAATCATGACTCTCCACAATGGTATGATATTGTCCACTTTGAGCATAAGCTCTCATGTCTTTGCTTTGGGCTATCCCAAAAGGCCTCATACTAGTGGAGATGTATTCCTTACTTATAAACCCATGATCATCCCCTTAATTAGCCAATGTGGGACTCCCTCCCAACAATCCTCAACATTTTATGTCGTGGTTATATTCTCAACATGAAAAAATGTCTTTGAGTACGCTTAAATTGAATATACAAACGATTGGCCAAAGTATATTATTTTTGTTGTGTTTTCTTTATCGTATTCATGATGGTAGTTTATTCTGTATGTGCTTAAAGCTTTTTATTTACTACCCTGGATCAGAAACGAGATAGTGGCTTGGAAACTTCAACAAACAGTAGTGATAAGTCGCGTGGAATGAAGTCAACTAGCATTCCTTCGACTCCCCAAGCTGATCAAAATAATGTTCCGTCAGAATCCAGATTGTCTCTTTCTTTACAAACAGAAAGCTGCCCATCTGCAGATCTCTTATCCGATGCCAGAGAAGAGAAAGAAACTCGTGAGGAAAATATTTTTGATCCAGAGACACCTTTGGTAAGCATGTGATTGCATTTCATGTTGAAAGTTCTATTAGACTTGAGCCAGTTGTCGCCTTTGCTTGCTTTCTCTGATATACATAATGGAGTAATTTGAACCTCTTTCATTGGAGAAGAAAACGTCGTGCAATCCTTAGACACCATCATAGCCCATGACGCTCTTCCCCAAAAGATTTAATGTTATTAAATAAGTGTAATTACTGATTTTCTGAAAGAGAAATACTTAATTTCTTCATACCATGATTATAACAATATTTTTCTAATGTCAAAATTGATTCATCCGTTTTGCTAGACGAGCATAAAATCAAGCGATCAGATTGACCTTCTAAGGGAACAGCAAAAGATTTTGTCCGGAGAGGTGGCACTTGATTCGAGTGCTTTGAAGCGTTTGTCTGATGAGGCTGCAAGAAGCCCCCAGGAAGACCAAATTCATGTAAGAGCTTATTTTCCTTAAGCTACAAGCTTACGTCCTATCAACGTGCCAGAGGACTTTAATCTTATGGTTCTTCTGCTGTTAAGTTTGACATGAAAAGGTTAAAAGACGATATCAACGCCAAGAATCAACAGATAGCTTTTCTCGAAAAGAAAATTGCAGAGGCTTCATCAAATAATATGACAGACTTGGAAATAATGCAAGTAAGGTCTTTAATAGTTCTTGTTTATTCAATTTTCTTTTAAGAGCCACCTCAGTTTTGCTTAAGCAGACCTACCTGGTTGCCTTAATGCTGCAGGAAATTGATGAACTGACTGCACAGTTGAATGAGAAGTCGTTTGAACTTGAGGTGACTAATGAATTGAATGATACAAATGATCTCAAACTTGTGTTTCATATTTCAATTTAGAGTTAGCATCATGAAATAATTGAAAAATACTGCAAGGTGTTTCTAATAAATGGTTATTATTTTTCCTGTGGACGACGACAAAACACATCAAAAAACTTAGTGGGCTGATGATACTTTCTTTCTGATTTTGTGGTCGGGTTTTCCCTGTAACGAGTCTTTGGTTTGTTGGGATATGGAGCCTGCTGCCTTCAAATATATATATGAAAAATGGTCCTATACAGTAAACAGCTATTTATAATAAAAAGCTGGTAGAGATATATATGGTAGATATTTATATATAGTAGGTGGTTCTACCGGTTGAAGCTATATATATAATAACTGAAATTATATATATACCCCTTTGTCAGTGATTTGAAATTGTACTTTCTTCATTCTTTGTATTCTCTCTTGCTGTACATACTTGAAGTCATCAATATAAACCTTAGCCAGTCAGTGCTTTGAAGATATACTTTCTTCATTCTCTATATTCTCTCTTGGTGTACATATTTGAAGTCATTATGTATTCTCTCTTGGTGTACATATCTAAAGTCATCATGTATTCTCTCTTAGTGTACATACCTGAAGTCATAAATATAAACCTTTAGCCAATATTTCTCTTTGCATTTTCTCTCTCCAGTTCTTTGTATTCATCTGGATCAAGTTTGTGCGTTGTTGTGCGATCCTTACATAGTTTAGTCCAACTTTGTTGTATTCATATTGATAAATTGGGTCATCATTACAAACAAAATTTTAAAGATGGAGGCATCTATTTCGCGAAGGCGTTTCTCAGTTATGGTAATTCTGCTCTCGCCAATATATGTACTGAACTTTCTCGTTCTGTTCAATTCTATAGGTTAAAGCTGCAGATAATCGGATCATTCAGGAGCAGCTAGACCAAAAGGTAAAATTACTACTTTCGCACATATATTGAGCTAGCTTCTCCAAATGTCATTATTTCATGTAATGGTTGTGACTAACATTCTTCTATCAGATCTCTGAATGTGAAGAACTACAGGAAACTGTGGCTTCCTTGAAGCAACAGCTTGCTGATACACATGAGTTGCGAAACATACCAAAAGATGTAAGATTAGCACAGGTATTTTCTACAGTCCCAACTTCTCCTCCATTGGATGATCATCACAACTCGCTAGTAGGTTCAGTTATTTCTATGTTACGAACTTTTTTTCCCATCAAAGAACCGATTTGCCAAACGTCTCCTCCATTGGAGAGTAGCTGACCTTCCTAATTTATAGGATTAGCCTTAGGTTAGGAGATATTTGTATAATCCCTTAAATAAGGAGGGTAGCTGAGCTTCCTAATTTATTTAGTATCTAGGAATTTTATAGATTTCATTACCAGTAGAGAAAGTTCCTCCAATGGTCTCAAGTTGTGTAGATATACCTTTAGGGAATCGAAAAACTTCCGACATCCTGTTGGACCAAGACCAGGGAAGATGACTCCAGAATTTACTACATGGAACGAGGAAGACTCCACAATAATGTCAAACTCTAAGATTTTAAGGAGCCATCCATCAACGATATATGTATGTTTTATAGAGCACTCAAGCCATGTAGAACTTCATTCATCACATTTACCCCAAGGATCGAGATGTACCTCAGATCTATGAGATCAAGATCATGACCAGAGCCATGAAGCAAGAAGGGAAAACTGTCACAGAATATGCCAATGTCTTGCAAACATTGGTTTAGGAACTCGATTACTATTGGGTACTTGAGATGAAGCGCCCTGTAGATGTCGTAATTCTAAAGAAATTTATTGAAACAGACCGTGTCTATGATTTTTTGGCTGGTCTCAACAGTAAGTTTGACCAAGTTTGAGTATAGATCATCGGAAAAGAAGAAATAATCTCCCTTATTCAAACAGAAGAGAGCAGACGAAATCTTATGCTTGTCAAACAACCCAACATAGGTACATCATCCTTTGTTGTAGAGAAAGAAAAAAACAATGGAAGAGTAATAAAGACAATTATGGTGTACTCACTGCAAAAAAATTGAGACACACAATAGAGAGTTGTTGGAAGTTGAACGAAAAACCTCCTAGCTGTGAATGGGGAAATCATGGAGGTTCCCATAATTGATTTTGGGGAAATAAAGGAGAAATTACTAAGGCATGAGCTTACACTACATAGGAGTCTAAATCAGAACAAAAGCCAACCATTGTTCTAGTGCCTCGATAAGTGGAATATTAAAATCCATTGTCATCCGAGTCTTATGAAAGGATTGGAGTCGTGCATTGTTTGAAGCATTTGGGGCTTATTTTGGTGGTCTGATTAACATAGCATCCAATACTCGATCAATTGATCATAGGCATTCAATCTGTAGCAAGGGATCCTTTGGAGATGATTAGAAAAGTGAGTTAGTCCCAAGAAGAAAACCAATGGGCAATACAGCTTGAGAAGCAAGAGGTGGAAAGTTGGGGGGTTTTGGATCCCGAGTTTTTTCCTACTGAGACTTGTGCACGTTGGATGTGTCTTCATCATAAAATTGTAGCCCAAATGGTGTGGACGTAGATATAAATGTTAGTAAGTCATCATTTATTGATAAAGAGAATGTGGCATTAACGTCTCCTACTCTGCATGAAGAGAGAGTTATTTCATTTTGTCTTACCATCCCGAGGAATTAGAGAGCCTGTAGTAAGAAAAGGATTTGAATGAAGATCATTTTGAAGGATTAATTGTTAGGAACCACGACTATCCACAATGGTATGATATTGTCCACTTTGAGCATAAGCTCTCATGGCTTTGTTTTTTGTTTCCCCAAAAGGCCTCATACCAATGGAGATGTATTCCTTACTTATAAACCCGTGTTCATCCCCTTAATTAGCCGATGTGGGACTCCTCTCTCAATAATCCTCGACAATCCTCCCCTCGAACAAAGTACACCATAGAGCCTCCCCTGAGGCCTATGGAGCCCTCAAACAACCTCCCCTTAATTAAAGCTCGACTCCTTCTCTGGAGCCCTCAAACAAACTTTTGACTACACCTTCGAGGCTCACAACTTCTTTGTTCGACATTTGAGGATTTTATTGACATGGCTGAGTCAAGGGCATAATACCATGTTACGAACACGATTCTCCACAATGGCATGATATTGTCCACTTTGAGCATAAGCTCTCATGGCTTTGCTTTTAGTTTCTCCAAAAGACCTCATACCAATGGAGATGGATTCCTTACTTATAAACTCATGATAATCTCCTTAATTAGCCGACATGGGATTCCTCTCCCAACAATCCTCAACATTAATGGCATCTGAAAAATTTCCAATCGTCGTAAAGGCAATTATGTAGAGGAAAATACTTCAACTGCTGATGAGAATGTGTATGCGAAATCAGCATTTATTGAGAATGTTGAGAAAATACTCCTGTTCCAGCTCGTGAAATGTTAGGAATAAATATTTCCATCTCTCCGAATTCTGATTCGCTAAAAATTAATAAAAACACAAAAGTCACTAATGTTGAAGCATTCCCGAACTTCTATACTCGCAAGAGATGATGAGTCTTTAGCCATTAGTTCTAAGTGCATTGCTGACACTGTTGAAGAATATTGCTCTAGACTTTTTGTGGGGAGGAGAACGAAGTATCCTTTATAAGGGTGTGGAAACCTCTTCCTAGTAGATGCGTTTTAAAAACCTTGAGGGGAAGCCCGAAAAGGAAAGCCCAAAAAGGACAATATCTGCTAGCGATGCGCTTAGGCTGTTACAAATGGTATCAGAGCCAGACACCGGGCGATGTGCCAGTGAGGAGGCTGAGCCCCAAAGAGGGGTCGACACGAAGCGGTATGCCAGAAAAGACGCTGGGCCCCCGAAAGGGGGTGGATTGGGGAGTTCCACATTGATTGGAAAAGGGAACGAGTGTCAGCGAGGACGCTGACCCCGAAGGAGGGTGGACTGTGAGATCTCACATCGGTTGGGGAGGAGAACGAAGCATTCTTTACAAGGGTGTGGAAACCTCTCCCTAGCAGACGCGTTTTAGAAACCTTGAGGGGAAGCCCGAAAGGGAAAGCCCAAGGAGGACAATATCTGCTAGTGGTAGAGTTGGGCCGAGACAATTTTAGTCCATGAGATGACCCATCTTCCTTCTGATCCAATTATTCTAGAGACGTCATCGAATGATATTCTCATAAATAACTGTAGCATTAGTCCTGATAGTTTTAACTTTGTCAAAGCTACACTACCTACAGTCAAGGCTGTTTCTTCTCCCAGGTTTCCAGAACCTCCCTGTCTTGGTAACTCAGATATTGAATTCGAGGTAAGTCTCAGTAGTATTGAACATGATCAACATCTCCCTGAAAATCATTGCTAAAAGATTTTTTTCAAGAACCTCTTTGTTACGGTTTTGAATTCATTATTTCTTTCTAATTAACCATGTCCTTAGCCTAATTATGCGTGAATATTAGAAGGAGTTGCTCAGTTCCTTCTGCGAGTATACCATCAGATCTGGATAAATTCTCCTCACTTATTAATAATATTGTTAATCAGCTTGGGTTGCTGGAAATTCCTTTGTTAGTATGGAAAATTCAAAAGAATGGGATGAACATTTTAATACTTCAAGAACTTCAAGAACTTCAAGAACTTCAAGACAGATTCGATTTTTTCGGTCGCTCTCGTATTCTTCTCAATGCAGGTAGTTTTATTTGGGACCGCACTCCATTTCGATTTTATGTTGAGATTGTTGAGGAATCTCTTTGAAGATCAGACATATGGGTCAGCAGCTTTTGTTATTTCCATATACTTAGGGGGATGCGACTAGTTGTCAAATTCTTCCTACCCGAAAAGTTATATGCTATTTAAACTGTTGTATTGTCTTTTGCTTGTATGCCATATAACATTACTTTTAATCTCTCTCAACCTTGCTTTCAAATGCTCTTTCTAAAAACTCTGTCCTCGTTTTCTAAAACCTTCTTCTCTAATCGGGTCTAGAGGCTTGAGCATACGTTGCCCGGCGTGAGGGGACGCGATCCTAGGTTGGGTTGACTCACTCAATACTAAGAGTGAGTGCCACACAATTCCAAACCGCTGCCAAGAAAAGGGCGATTGTGACACTGGGCACAACCTTTTAATCCGAGGCCTTTGATTCCGAACCTTGAACTGGTTGTTTTAGATCTAAGATAGTTTGATGTGTATCGTCTCTTCTCAAATATTTTTGCTGGTTTCTCTTTACAGGATACATGTCTTGTGTCTTATCTGGATGCGTTTATTCTTCACTGTAATCTTGTTCTATCTTTTAACGCTTTTCTTATTCACTCATGGAGTTTGTATCGTTTGAACATTAATCTCGATGATCTTGTTCTTTCCCCATGACAGGCAACTGAGGTTGATGATCTGAAGCATAAACTGGCTGAACTAACGGAGTCGAAAGAGCAGCTCGAGCTGAGAAACCAGAAACTCGCAGAGGAGAGTACATATGCAAAGGGTCTAGCCTCAGCTGCAGCTGTTGAGCTCAAAGCCTTATCAGAAGAAGTTGCCAAGCTCATGAACGAAAACGAGAGACTCGTATCCGAACTCGCTGCATCCAAGAGCTCCCCTTCACAGAGAAAATCAACTATTGGGGTTCGGAACGGGCGGAGAGATGTCGTTTCAAAGCGCACGGACATCGGCCCATCTGCTGCAGAACTGAAGAGAGAACTAGCCATTAGTAAGGAGAGGGAGCTTTCATATGAAGCTGCTCTTCTGGAAAAGGAACATAGAGAAGCTGAACTTCAACGAAAAGTTGAGGAATCAAAGCAGAGAGACGCTTATCTGGAAAATGAACTTGCAAACATGTGGGTTTTAGTTGCTAAGTTGAAAAAATCACATGGAAATGACAGTGATGAGTACTCCACAAGGGACACGCAGCCGTTTGATGATGAGAGGTTGATATGAAGTAAGTGTAAACATCATATTCATTGCTTGGTTTCTGACAAAGAATTCATTTACAATGTAAATCTAGGCCATGGCTTGATATATGCTTTATATATTATGTCTGTCTTTTAGCTGAGGTTGTTGTGGCGTTTGGATCGGGATGGAAAGTTACGTGGCAAACCCTTTCATAGGGCCATTAGAGTCCTTCTAAGTTTAGGGGAAGCGACCCCATATGCCGATCATCTACTACATCTATTTGCATGGTCTCTCGCTTCCTCTCATAATAGGTTTACAACACTGTAACACTATTCAAAAGATCATTGGACATTTCCACACACGATAATGGCACCTAGTCTCTTCGACACATTAGTCTAATTGACCTAGGCCTAACTCGATGGTACTGCTCCTGTGGACTTACCCTTTGGTAGGGGCACTATTAGATTTGACCTAGGTTACTTACCCTTTGGTAGGGGCACCTATTAGATTTGACCTAGGTTACTGATAATGCCATTAAGATACCGGAGTGGATAGGGTGGTAGAGATTATGATGACATTGTTCACACTACTAGCAGCCTGAAGAGCTACCTTAGTCATTCATGGGTGTCGTGGAGGTTTACTAGGTTCCTAGGGCATCAATGCGGCTTAAAACGCAGACTCTTCACTCTAGGATTCTTGGTACTAACTCCTTAAATTTTTTTGGTCTAGGAGCTTCATGGTCTAGACTTCTGATCCCCGCTCACTATTTTAAGGTGCTTAGTTTACGAGAGGCATCCTGACCTAGATCATCGTTTAACTAACCTTACTCTAACACCCTAATCTTAACTCAATGCAGACAATTACGTTCTACCGGGAGAACACACAAGAAATGAAGATGAAATTTTGAAGTAAGTGTAAACATCATAGACGGAAATGAACGAAGATATAACTGTTTGTGTATGTCTGTGTTTGTGTGTGTTCTGCGCCATCGCATTCATGTATTTGTGTATAATAACAAGGTAGGGTTGGTTTCATTCACCAGAAGAAGATTGTGTTTCTTTTGGTTTCTCATATTCATTGCTTGGTTTTATGAGAAGGAAGTCATTTACAATGTAAATCTAGGCCTTGGCTTCATGTATGCTTTGTATATTCTGTCTGTCTTTTAGCTGAGGTTATGAGAAATAATTCATTTACAATGAATAATTTCTTCCCACTTTCTTGCGTCTCGCTCGGGATGGAGCCTACAGGTTTCGTGGGTTAAATGGATTTCTCTAATTATGATGTATTAAAAAAAAAAATCTTTTGTTGATAATGGAGTGTTGTAATATATCTTAACGTGTGTGATTTTTTAACTACATGCTTACTTTTAGTAGGTTGAAACGCATGTTATCTCGGACTATGACTAAAAAGATATAGGTGAAAGCAAATAAAATAAAGTACGGTAAAATTTTGTGACAAACAACGCACGATTAAAAGCTTGTTCAAGTTTATTTATAAATGGGGGAATAACTTAAGGATACAGAGTCAAACAAAATGTATAAGATCCAAAATACACAAACAGGATTGATGTCCTAGAACGACTCTCTATGTGATCGTGTAACTCTTGAGTATTCACTCACCTCGACCAGTGATCAACAGTTGTCTAAAGAAAATGAAGAATGAGGGGAGTATAATATATTCGTTAAGTAATTTACTTGTGGATTCTCCTCGATTGCCATGAGTTTTTCTATTGGCTCTCGAAAGTTTGAGACTGATCTCTATAGCTATCTAAGCGTTGAGGGAGAACTTAAAGCTCTGAGCAGTTCTTTGGTTGATTCTTACCTTAGGAGTCTATGTAGGTTACTCAACCTTTCTATACCTCGACTCATGTAGCTTACTTTGCCTAGGTAGTGAATAATCGAAATCCTAGGATAAAATCTAGTAAGACCATATGACATTTATTGGTCAGAACATCATCTATGGAAAGTTAATTGGCAGACCCTTCTATATGACCATTGAGTCATTCTAAGTCTAGGGGAAACAACCCCCATATACTGGTCAGCTACTACATCTATTTGTGTGGTCCCTCGCCCCCTCTCAGAACGGGCTTACAACACAGTAACTCTGTTCAAGAGACCACCGATCATTTTCACACACGATAATGACACTTAGTCTTCTCGATGCACTAACCTAATTAGCCTAGGCCTAGCTCAACGGTACCACTCCCTTAGCAAAGGCATTATTAGATTTGGCCTAGGTCATTGATAACGCCATTTAGATACCAGAGTGAATAGGACGGTAGAGACTATGATGACACTATTCACACTACTAACAGTTTGAAGAGCTACCTTAGTCATTCATGGGTATCGTGGAGGTCTACTAGGTTCCTAGGGCATCTAGACGACTCAAAGCGCATGCTTTTTACTCTAGGACTCTTGGTACTAACTTCTTTAATCAATTTTATTCCGTTAAAATTTATTATATCCAAATGAAAGTATTTTTTAGAATTACATAAAATAATTTAAGAAACGAGCATATCTAAATAGAGACATTTATTTTTATTTGGAACGTTAATAGTTCGATCTTCATAAAATATATTATATTTATTCAAGTTTTATTATATTTTATTTCAAATTTTAAAAAAAATAACGATATTTATTTTTATTAATTATAGCATAATTAAATAATTAAATAAATGAGACACATTAGTGAATCTCACTCTCACAATTTTTTAACTAAAAGAACACATTTTTTTAATCTATTATATATATATATATATATATATATATATATATATATATTATTTATTTTTTAATCTATTATATATATCTATATTTCACGATTTTTTTGCCAAAATATTCAAAGAAAAGTACAACACGTGCAAAGCGCATGCCAGTCATTAGCAGTAAAAAAAAAAAAAAAAAAAAAAAAAAAAAAAAAAAGGAAAGACCCCTTCTGTTTCAACTGCAGCTCCCTCGATTCGCCCTCCTCCATTGATACGCTGAGATTCAAGCTTCAGCGTCGTTCGTCACCCCTTGCAGTCTCATCTGACTTCAGATCACGTCTCTCTCTCTCTCTCTCTCTCTCTCCGTTGCCGCCTGCGACCATCGCCATCTCAATTCCTTCTCGAACCCGTAAGATTGAAGTTTTCTGATCTTTTAATCTTTAATTTATGTTTTCTCCTCGTATGGCTTCCAATTGTGTGTACGAGTGTTGACTTTACACTCATGCTTTCTGCAAGGCTAAATTTTTTGGAGCGTTCCATTTTTCGTTTGATTTAGGAGAGGTTGATCATTCTGACTAGAGTATTTGATTTATGACAATGCTATTGATTCTCTTTGCGTCTGTGTTTGCTTTTGGTGCGGGCTGAAATTGAAAACGTAATGAACTTTAAAGAACCACATCAGTTTGGTTCAACACAAGTTTAGTTTAGAAAAGCAAATTTGGTTCGGTTGCACATATGATGAATAGAACATCCAACGTTTGGATGGATTTCGCATAAATTGAACCAAACGGGCCAGCCCCATCCATGCTTCCGTATTACAGGATTTATGAATGCTCCACTTTGTTTTAGTCTAGAAACCCGTATATCATGTTGTTCCCTGTAGATGAAGGGCATATTGATCTATAATGAAGACCCTCTTGGTTGAGCATAGTGACAGATGCCCTGAATGGATCTAATTGGTGAGCGATGGTGGGTTGAATTGTTTGGAGACCCTTCTCTAAGCAACTAAAATCCCTTGAACTGCCATCATAGATATAACTGTATCGATACATATCAGCTTCGGTATACATGCCTCATCATCTAATTTATTTCATCAACTTTTAGGTGAAATACTTCAAATTACTTTGCTTCTTCCTACTTTATCCATCCTTTTGTTTGCTGAAGCCCTCTACAAAGGAAAAATGGCCTCCAATCAAGCAAATTTATGCTTTTTCGTTGAGATTTTTGTACCTTGTGTTTTTTCTCCCTTCTCTACAAGCATATTGACAATCTTTTAATGTTACCAAGATCTTTGAAGAAGCTTACAGCTTTGGCTTTAATAGTTTGGTTAGCCTTGGCTTCTTTCATGGAAATTGACCAATTTTTTCATGGCTTTAATAGTTTAGTCAGCCTTGGCTGCCTTGTTACGATGTTGGATTGTAACATTTGTACCCCTTTTTGGTTGAAGAATACCCTAAAAAGATACTTGATTACTCTAGGATCTAGTTTCCTCTTCGAGTGTTGTGAACATGAACAAAGGTTGTGCACCCACTGCAAGGCGTGAGTCCATTTGATGTTTGAAAGTGAGGAGGAAATTTGTTGACTTCCATTGGGCTTAGATTATCTAGGATACGAGATGAGAGACAATTAATCATATGGGTTGCAATATGAACCGCCTCTCCCTAATAAGTTTTGGCATGTTTCCATGAATATGCAAGGCTCAAGTGGTGTATAGAAGGTGCCCATTTTTCCTTTCTGCCACTCCATTTTGCTATGGCATAATAACGCAAGAAGAGTCATGAATAGTGCTTTGAGACCGGAAGTATGAAGATAATGTTTGATTGAAGTGATCTCTGGTATTATCACTTCTAAATGTTTTGATTTTGACTCCAAATTGTGTTTGAAGGATTGAGTGGAAGATGGGGATAATAGTATTGACATCATGTTTTTGTTTGAGGAGAAATAACCATGTGATCCGAGTGCCATTGCCAATTAATGTGAGAAACCAACGATCACTAGAAATATTTGGTACAGTTGAGGGTCCCTTATATCACTATGAATCAAATGAAAAGGAATAGAGTTTTTATTTTTACTGATAGGAGAGATACATGTATATGTTTAGTGCATTCACACGCATCACAATGAAAATTAGAAATATTGATTCTTTGAAACAAATTTGGAAAAATAATATTCAAAATTCTAAATGATGGATGGCCATGTGAATGTGAAGGTGATGTAACTAACTTGCATCTTTATTGGATGAACTAAAAAATGACACGAATGTGAGGCAAGTTATTATCTCAGGTGCAAGTAGTTCAAGCCATTCAATTTCTTAGCAAGTCCAATCGAGACTTGAATCCAAAAAACACTAAATGATGAGGAGAAAATAACAGTACAGTGACAATCTGGGAAGGTTCTAGTATGGAAATAAGTCTGTTAGATAATTTTGGGACATGCAGGACTTATTTTAGTGTAAGAGTTCGAGAGATGAAAACATCGCCTATTCCTGCAACAGTGACACTAGTTCCATTTGGCACTATAAATTTCAATTACTCAGGCGTAGATTATATGTTTTAAAACATTGTGAGTGAAGTGTCATGTGATCAACTACATCAGAATCTATAATCCAAGAATTAACCACATTTATTTATGAAAGATTTATACAAAAAGTGAACGAAGACTTACCTGAGATCGTCAAGCACTAGAATTTGATGTCTTGTTGAGAGAATTCAAGAGCAGCTTCAATCTCTTCATTATTGAATCCCTTGGTCTCCATGATTGGTGGTTTCTAGTTTGGTTTGGGATCCTCTGTGATGTTTACTTATGCCTTGGACTAACATTTTTCCTTTGTTTCCCTGAGCCTCCATTATTTTCCCATTCATGGCTAGGAGGTTTTTCGTTCAACTTCCAACAACTCTGTTTTTGTGTCTCGATTTTTTGCCGTGAGTACACTATAAATTTCTTTGTTAATCCTTCATTGGTTGTCTCTTCCATTGTTTCTTTCTTTTCTCGACAATGAAGGCCGAGACATCCATGCTTGGTTGTTTATCAAGCATAAGACTTCTTCTCTCTTCTGCTTGAATAAAGGAAATTGTTTCTTCTAGGGACGATCTTTTCCACTGATTTGTACTTGAATTAATTCTCCTTTGGCTTGATGATTTTTCTTTCCTCCCCTTGTTTTCTAAGTCCAAATTGTTTAAGAATTTTTTTACCTATAAATTCTTTTTCATACATTTTCTTCAATACCTTCTGACACATTGGAGCTATTTTGTCTACTCCATTGGAAACTACTCCTAGTCTATTTTACAATTCGAGGACTCCATTTGAGCTAAAGCTCAACGATTCTATTGACAAGGAGGGCAAGAGAGAAATATCATATGCGACACTTCCTTTCTTAAGTTGTGCAGAGGATGGGGCAAGCAAATTATCTGTATTATTCAAATACGAATGATATTTGACATGGGTATAATTATATCTATGCATGTGAACCATTGGACTCTTAAACTCAATATTCATGGGGTTAAACTTGGAAACTGCTGGCCGATCTTTCAAGATTTGAGGATTACCACTTCATAAGAAGATAAAATTCTTTATTTGAAGGCTGAGTCATGGGGATATGAGCGCAAATGATAGTGTGATGCAGATCCCTTTACTTGTTATTTTGTCAAACTGGTTCACGGTGTGCTACAAGTAGAATGAATTGCAAAGTCATCTTTTTCTGATTTTTTCTTTTGCACAACAATATTGGTCCTCATTCCTTTTGCGGAAAATTATTGGTCCTTCATCTTGAGTACCTTCATTTAGAGTAGTGCCTTGCCTATCAGAATAAATAATCTCCATTCTTATATGTTAGTGGGTAATCCTCTCAACAAAGAAAAAGGAATGCTTTGGACATACATTAGTAGAGCTTTCCCTTGAAAACTATGGCCAGAGAGGAACAACCACACTTTCAAAGACACCGGCAAATCCTTTGACACTTTTATAACTTTGATGCTTTTCGTTTGCCGTGTATTAGTGTGAATATGTACATCCTTTTTTTAGTATAGCTTCAGTACTTTTTTGGCCAAGGGAACTTTTCTTTTGTAACAACTCTCGTGGCTTGGATGGTTCCCTCCCGTCTGTACATTTCATTTAATCAATGATTCTAGAATCCTTCCAGGCTTCAGGATTACAACGTGTAGGAGTTCTTGGGGTGTTAATATCCTTCGGTAGGTGACTCCAAATGGTTCAACCCACTCTCACTTGGTTGAATTAACCTGTTAAGTTTGCCACAATGTATCAATCTTAAGTGTTGCGGGGTGTTTGAAAGGACTACTCTAGTATGCCTTTTTCTACTCAAAACATTTTATTACAGGTTTTCAAGATAAAAAAGTTGTGGAATATTCTCAAATTATGGTAAATCTAAAGGGTTATTTTCAGCTTCTGTTTTTGTTTTTAGAACTAATTTATGATTAATTTTTTATTGGTCCGTAAAAGTAAAGATAATTGTGCACTTGAAATCATTATTTAAAGAAAAACAATTACCCATGGAAACAAATTATGAGGAAAGAAGAGATAATAGGTTAACGAACATAGTAATCTATACATTTTGTGGGGTTTATTGGAGCCCCTTTTTTAGTTTTGCTCCTTTTTGTGGGTTTTTTGATGCCGCTGTATTCTTTCAATTTTTTCTCCATTAAAGTTTGATACTTCATAACTTTTTTTTAAAAAAAAGTCTATATATGTCTTCACTAAATTGTTTTCCTAAAAGCTAAAAGGCTGTTTTCCAAAATGCTCCCAAATATTCTCTATTATACTTTATTTCTTTGAACATGAGATTTGGTTCAAATATATATACTGATCTTTGTGTCATTGCTAAATAAGTTCTTGAATGGGAGCCCTTTTCTTTTTTTAGTTTGCAAATTCTGGTTTCCATTAGGGATGATTGTAATACATACTTAGCTTTTGACATTATTATGAAAGTACGATGTTGTACATGATGTATGCAGGCTGGTTGCACCAGGTTTGGGAGCTCAATTTCACTGCTGACCATTATGGTAATATCTATTTAAGTACTTATGGTGATTACACATGCCAATTTCTTTATTATTTTCTGAGGATGAAATTATTCTGTTGTTTGCATATGAGAAGTATAAAAAAAGGCGTTGATTTCAACTGCTAAAAGGAGTTGCAGAAAAGTACTCCAGTTGGCATATATCAAAAGTGTCATAATTTCAAAAGAGATTGAGAGTTTCCTGTTATGTATTTTATTTATTTGAAATATGTCTTGCATGGGTATTGTGATGAGTTGGTGTCATATTTTTAAAAAATTTTATTTTTGATATTTCAGAATTACCTGCTTGGAGCTTTTAAGCCATCTTGCAACATATCAATCACATTTTCTGATGGAAAAACACGCAAGCAGGTATCCCATTTACTGTAGTTAGATATTGGATGAATGAGAGAAAATGTTTGTTCCAATTCTCATGCAGACGAGTTTTTAAAGTAATGACAGGTAGTACCTATGTAAGCTTACCGTCTATGTAAGCTATTGAGTCTTGCAACGTTTTTTACTTAAGACTTAATATTTCGAAGAACATTGTTATTTTATTTCGTTGTTTTCTTATCATGTTTTTTTCTAAGGTTCCATTGAAGAAGGAAAATGGTCAAACAGTTTTGGTTCCCCTTTTCCAAAGTCAAGAGAATATTACTGGGAAGGTATATTATTTTTTTGAAATTAACATTTTCTTTATCAATCCTTATGAACTTTGTGTTTTCTATTGGAGACTGCTAGATTTTAATTTTCATTTTTCATATTGTGCTTCAGATAACTATAGATCCTCTACAAGGAAAGAAAGTTGATCACAATGGTGTTAAAATTGAGCTTCTTGGTCAAATCGGTGTGCACTTCTGCTACTTTCACATCATGATAGTTTTCTTTTATTTGTCCATATATACATTTATAACATCGGCAAGTTTCTCTCTTTAGCACCAAGTCATTCCCTTTTATCTTCTTGCTTTGAAGTTATTCTTATTGGCCTTATGTATATTATTGAAGATATTGCTATGTTTCCTTGTGTATTTTTTGCTTTCTTGTCCTTATTTCTTTTCCATGAGGCTATCTTATGCTAATGGTGCAACAACCCTGCTTTCTGGGCATTAAAACATTGATTGATTGATACTTTCTCTCTCTTACTTTAGGGAATTGATATTTAGTTTTCTATGCTCTTTTTTGCAGAGATGTATTTTGATAGAGGCAACTTTTATGACTTTACTTCTCTTGGTAAGTATTATATGTGTTTCATTCTTGTCACTATTTGAATTTCACTCATTTTGAAGGAAAAAAAAATACCATGCGAATGCAAGGGGAGGCTGATTAACATTTCATTATCGTTAACACATCCATTATGATGTTTTTTTTGCATCATTGTTATCGTACATGTGGGACATTTTCTTCAGCATTTAACTTTGATTAATTTTTGCAGTTCGTGAACTGGATGTTCCAGGAGAAATATACGAAAGGAAAACATACCCATTCGAATTTTCTACGGTTGAAATGCCTTATGAGACATATAATGGGGTGAATGTGAGGCTGAGGTAAATAGTCTTTTGCAATTAAGATCTTTCTTTAATAATGAGGCTATCATCTTTTCTGCTGGCGACACTTTTAAATGTTTACAGCTTAATGCCGGTACTGAATCTCTTGTTATTGATGCTCAATTATTAGTTTGATTGTTATTCATATATCTTGGACATTTTTAATATGTACATCATGATATTAGAACATTTTCTACTTTTGATATTTCAATTATGTTAACTGAGTTTTTTTGGTCTGGCGTTTTCTGAATTTCCCTTCCTAGGTATGTTCTCAAAGTTACCATCACTCGTGGTTATGCTGGTAGCATAGTGGAATATCAGGACTTTGTGGTAACACTTACCTCTTTTTCCTCTAGCATCCTGTTTTGAATAATGGCAGTGGATGGACATGTTGATCTTACATGAACATTGTAGTCTAGTAGTTCCATACGTGCATTGCATGAGGCATGTTGTTCTCTTTAACAATAATTGACATGAAGTCTCGTGGTCTTGATGTGTTCTTCGAGTTCTCAAAAAATCATAAGATCATTTTGAGTTTCAAGAAAAAAACGTTTCATTTTATTTATTATTGTTATTATTTTGAAAATGGAATCATTAGCTCTTACATCCATGAGATGAAATGTTTGTGTGCCTCATTCCTAAATTCCAAACTGTTGAAATTAGGAGATTTCTGCCCGTTTAGTTTAGTCTCAAGTCTTTATAAAGTTCCGGCAGAAGTCCTCTTTGAAACATTGTGATGGTGTTTCCGTCAACTATCTCAAGAACCTGTTCGTCTTTGTATATGGAATGCATATTGCCTATAAAGACCATTTACGAACACATTTCTCAACACTACATAAAAGAATTGCTTGTGATATCACAAAAAACATTTCAGAATGTCAGACAAATTGTTTTATTTTCCTTATTTAGTATATGTACGGGATTTTCTTCACTTCATTATCATTATTATTATTATTTAATATGAAACCAAGCTTTCATTGAGGAAAATGAAAGAATGTACAAGAAAATACAAAACAAAGCCCACAAGAGGAGTCCTTTGCTACTTACAAGAAAGGACTCAAATTAAAAAGAATATGTCCCAGCTGATAATTACAGAAAGTTCGGGATGTTCATAAATGTAGTGGCGTTAAACCTCACTACTTCCCATACCTCCTCCAAAGTCGTTCAAATCCTCTAAAGATTCTACTATTTCTCTCTGGCCACATCTCACAAAATAGCGAAGGAGAAAGCCTTGCCACAACACTGTTCTCTTTTTTCAGAAGGGAGAGTTCATTTGGATCTCCTCAATCATAGAACAACAATCCTTGTTTCAAACCCAAGCAACCTCAAACATACTGAAGCAACAACTCCAAAGAAAATGAGCAAATTGGCAACTCCACAAAATATAATCTAGATTCTCCTCATGACGTTTACAACAAACACATCATTGCGGATGCAACTCAAGGGAGGGGTGCTGCTGGATATGGTCTTGAGTGTTTGCTTTTCCATGAAAGATTTTCTGGGCAAAAACTTCATTTTCTTAGGGATTTTATCCTACTATGGCTCACTTGATACGAACGACAAGAGAACTCTCTCTCCCTAAATTGATCCTCTGATCTGAAATAATTGAAAGAAGGTTGTAAGGCCTCTATTGTTATGACTAATGCAAGGAAAGGTAAAAGTGGGATTTCACTCACCACTGATGGTTGGTAACCTGTGCTTATACAGGAGGAACAAGAGTAGTAGTAGGGGCAGAGAGAATGTTTTTGGGTGTGGAATCGATTAGCAAGGGATTATTCCTCTGTTTCTATGTTCTTGTACTAATTGATCTTATTGTTGCAGTAAATAGTAAGGGATACCTTATAGTGGCCCACCACCTCTAGGGTAGAAGATGTTGAGTGCCCGTAGAGAGTGAAAAAGACATCTCCGGGGAAGACAAAATAGGGGCCATTGAGTACAACCTCATATCAGACAAGTGATAAAGTTGCGGGAACAACACACGTAGGGGCTTCTTGCCCAACAATCCTTCCAAAAATAGGTATCAGACTCTTCCCAAAAGCCTACTTGCTCAAGCCCTTCAACCTACCACTTGGCACCCACTCAAAAGGGTGTAGTTCATACTTACTATGGTCTTATACCAAAGAGCATGTGGTTCTCTGAAACACCACAATCCGTAATCTCAGGTTCCCTACGCCTCATCCTTCAGCTTCCACTGGTTTCGAAACACCTCCCCCCTAACCAAATGAGATCCTCCACCCTCCTCATTTCCTTTCCATTGAAAAATCCTTCCCATCAAATGAGGTCCCCCACCCTCATGAATGTCTTCTCTGTATTACGAGTCATTAACTAGAAAGAGCCCTTCATTTGCTACTGTTTTCTGAATCTTTAATTAGGGAAACATTTGTATCTCGCTTGTGTTTTGGTATGTATTTGGGGTATTTGATAAGAAGTAGTAGCTGATGGACGGAGTATGAAGGCAGCGAGATATTGGAGTTCCTTTCACTTTTCTTCATTTTATGGATTTCTACTGCTACCAGATTTTAGATTATTTCTCATGTGATTTCTTGTGATTGAACTTATGCTTGTTAGGTTCTTGGCTGTTTAGTTCATTTCCTTTGTTACACCACCCCCCGCACCCCCTCCCTCTAGGGTTTGTTTTTTCTTTATTCTTTTTAGCATGCTTTGCCCTCTTCTCTAGCTTATGCTGTCATCTCTTGTACTTATACCGCTAGCATTTGAAGTTCCATTTTACATAAATTATGGAGGTTGGTGGTATAATAAGTCTGAACTCTTGTTTATCATAGCTCTTTATTAACGTGTTAATTGCTACCAACCTATCCGTAGCAAATCTATCTAGTCTATGTGGATACTGTTACATCTAAGCTTGTAATAATTGATTTCCTTCAGGTTCGCAATTATTCTCCACTTCCATCAATCAATAACGGTATCAAGGTCAGTACAGACAAATACCCCATTCCTTGAACCATACAACCACTGCCATTCACTTGTCTTTACGATGCAAGCATTTAGTTTATGGCTGTTGACTCATTGAAATACACTTCTTTTACCCACTGGGTTGAATGGCATTGTGGCACGAATGCCTATATATACCTACTAAACAAAGCAACTTCTTTGTAGATCGTTTTGATTATTTATGCTCTTTGTAGATGGAAGTCGGAATTGAAGATTGCCTGCACATCGAGTTTGAGTATAACAAAAGCAAGTAAGTGGTATAGATTTTCTGGCTGGGGTTTGAACTATGCTGTTAGGAATTCTACCTCCTCAACTTCATAGCTTTCTTTGATGAGTTTTATCTTTTGTTACCTACAAAATCAAACTTAATTGCCATTTTCAGAAGCAGGCTATGTTGGTTGTTTCATCACTTACCTTTAACTTTTTTTTATAATTATTTTGAAACTAGAAGCGTTGATCATTTTCCCTTTTCTAGAGATGGAAGGGTAAAAAATAGTTTCTTAGTAAGTGAAGAAAATTGGTACATACAGGTACCATCTCAAAGATGTTATCATTGGCAAGATTTATTTCCTGCTGGTGAGAATTAAGATAAAGAATATGGATCTGGAGATCAGGCGTCGAGAATCAACAGGATCTGGAGCTAACACTCATGTCGAGACAGAGACACTGGCCAAGTATGAGCTCATGGATGGAGCTCCAGTTAGAGGTGCGCTCCAAATACTTCTCTTTTTTATTACCTGATGCAGTGCAAGTAGCATATTTGTGTACCAAACCTTTGTTGTTTGCTTTTGTTTCCAGAAACAAACTTTTCATTGATATATGGGAAGTAACACGATGCTAAACACCTAAAGCAAGCCTAACCAGGTGTAATCCCAAACTAAAAGACTACACAAAACAACCTTAAAAAACACAAGATATTAAACCTTGTTGCGAACATAGTTTGTGGAAATGTATGTCTTATTTTGCTTGATTGGACTCCTTTTGGGGTTGGTTTATTGTAATTCCCTTGTATTCTTTCAGAATCCGAAGTTTGGTTTTTTTCATTAAAAAAAAATACGGGGAAATGTGATGAAGATGGTGTGGACTGAAAGTTCTGTTTACTAGTCTTCTTTTTAGTTGCCATTGAACCTGTAAGCTTAAAATAGCTTGTACTTGCTTCTGTAGGTGAATCTATTCCAGTTAGACTGTTTCTTAGCCCTTACGAGCTGACTCCTACGCATCGTAACATCAACAACAAGTTCAGTGTGAAGTATTATTTAAATCTTGTTCTTGTTGATGAAGAGGACAGGCGCTATTTCAAACAGCAGGAGATCACTATATATAGGCTTCATGAGACAACGTGATCACACATCTCCAAATACTGTTAAATAAAATCAGTTTTGAAAAGAAGATCAACTACTGAGAGCGCTCTGTAAAGCTTTTTATTCTGGAAAATATCTATTTCCTGTCCAAGCAAAATGTTTGACTGGTTGCTTAGGCCATGGAATCTTGGTGAGGGCATTTCTTTCGGTCGGTGGTACGTATGATATGTTGTTTGTATGAACATGGTTAGATAAGTGTTTCATATTTCGCCACGAGCAACAAGATCTGGTTTTCAGTGTGCTTGTAGATTATACTTTCGTATTGTGATACAAATCCCATATTCCATTTCCATTTTTCTTCGCCTAACTCTGCATATTGTTCAACGATTCGTTTTCTGTTCATAAGAAATAATATCATGCTTTTAGAATGCCTCAACTTTTCGTCTTTCACTGTTCATATCTGATTTGTTGATGGGAATCAAATTGGATGGTCGTGTTTTTCCTTATTCTGGTTGTAGAAATTGATTTCAGGTCTATAGAAACTATGATGCTCATAATATGGTGGGGAGTTTGAAGTGATTGCCAGGTTAGGCCATCTTGTGTTTTCCGAAGTTGCTGCTTGTGAAGAACGAGTTTTGTTATGTTCTGAAAATTTTAGTGCCACATTGATGCTTTTTGGAGAAATTTTTGTTCACACCTTGTTTTAAACTAAAGTGGCTTACAGATCAAAAAGGCTAAAGTGCTCCTGAACTATTTATGTTTGTTTTGAAAAATGATTTTAGGTAAAAATTAAAAAGAAAGCTGAGGTGTTCGTGGGTTGGTTTCGGTTAGGTTGAGATACTTTTTAGACTCAACTTAATTATTCGAGTTTAAATTTTTTTCCTTTTCCTTAACCAAAACGAGAAAGGTTTGTGTTAGTCTGGTCTAATATTTGGTTCTAAGCTTGCTAGATAAAGAAAGATGGATCGATGGATCGAAGGTCAGATAGACTGAAGTGAAAGTGGAACAGAACCCTATGGATCGAAGGAGAGAGACTAAAGTGGAATAGGACCCTTGATTGACATAAGTTCTTCAATGAAAAAAAGTGAGTGAAACAGGACCCTATAGATCGAAGGAGAGCGACTAAAGTGGAATAGGACCCTTGATTGACATAAGTTCTTCAATGGAAAAAAGTGAGTGAAACATGACCCACATAAGTTCTTCAATGGAAAAAAGTGAGTGAAACATGACCCTATGGATCGAAGGAGAGAGACTAACAGGACCCTTGATGAAGTAAGAGTGAAACAGGACCCGAAGGAGAGAAGGAGAGAGACTAACAGGACCCTTGATGAAGTAAGAGTGAAACAGGACCCGAAGGAGAGATAGACTGAAGTGGAACAGGACCCTTGATTGACATAAGTTCTTCAGAATGGAAAAAAAAAAAGTGAGACCCTTGATTGACATAAGTTCTTCAGAATGGAAAAAAAAAAAGTGAGACCCTTGATTGACATAAGTTCTTCATAATGGAAAAAAAAAGTGGACCCTTGATTGACATAAGTTCTTCCGAATGAAAAAAAAAAGTGAGACCCTTGATTGACATAAGTTCTTCGTAATGGAAAAAAAATGGAAAAAAAAAGTGAGAGTGAAACAAGAACCAAAAAGTGAGAGTGAAACAAGAACCAGTGAAACAGAAAGTGAAAGGACCCTTGATTAAAAAAAAAAGTGAGAGTACCCTTGATTAAAAAAAAAAAAGTGAGAGTACCCTTCGGGACCTAGTGAAACAGTGAGAGTGAAACAGGACCCTTGATCCTTGATTAAAAAAAAAAAAGTGAGAGTACCCTTATTAAAAAAAAAGTGAGAATGAAACATTAAAAAAAAAAGTGAGAATGAAACAGGACCTTTGATTAAAAAAAAGTTAAAAAAAAAAAAAAGTGAGAGTACCCTTGATTAAAAAAAAAAGTGAGAATGAAACAGGACCCGGTGAAACAGGACCACCTAAAAAGTGAGAATGAAACAGGACCTAGTGAAACAGGACCAACGACCACCTAAAAAGTGAGAATGAAACATGACCTAGTGAAACAGGACCTTGATTAAAAAAAAATGAGAATGAAACAGGACCAGTGAAACAGACCTTTGATTAAAAAAAAGTGAGAGTGAAACAAGACCAATGAAACAACAGGACCTAGTGAAACAGGACCTTGATTAAAAAAAAAAAGAGTGAAACATGACAAAAAAAAGAGTGAAACATGACAAAAAAAAAAGAGTGAAAGTGAAACATGACCCAGTGAAACATGACAAAAAAAAAGTGAAAAAAAAAAGAGTGAAACATGACAAAAAAAGAGTGAAAGTGAAACATGACCCAGTGAAACATGACCAATGAAACAGGACCTTTTAACCTTGATTAAAAAAAATGAGAGTGAAACATGACAAAAAAAAGTGAAAAGTGAAAGTGAAACATGACCCAGTGAAACAGGACCAATGAAACGAGGTCAAAAAAAAAAAAAAAGAGAGTGAAACCGGACCCTTGATTAAAAAAAAAAAAAAAGAAAGTAAAACAGGACCCTTGATTAAAAAAGAGTGAGAGTAAAACAGGACCAGTGAAACAGGACCCTTGATTAAAGAAAAGTGGGAGTGAAACCGGACTCTTGAGAGTAAAACAGGACCAGTGAAACCGGACTCTTTATTAAAAAAAATAGTGAGAGTGAAACAGGACCCTGGACCTAGTGAATGATTAAAAAAAAAAAAAAGTGAACCCTTGATTAAGTGAGAGTGAAACAGAACCGTGAGAGTGAAACAGGATCCCTTGATTAAGTGAGACTAAAACAGGACCCTGGAGCTAGTGAAATAGGACCTTGATTAAAAAAAAGAGTGAGAGTGAAACAGGACCCTAGACCTAGTGAAACAGGACCCTTGATTAAAAAAAAATAGTGACCCAGTGAAACAGGACCCTTGATTAAAAAAAAAAAGTGAGAGTGAAACAGGACGCAGGACCCTTGATTAAAAAAAAAGTGAGAGTGAAACAGGACCCAGTGATTAAAGACCGAGTGAAACAGGACCCAACGATTAAAGACTGAGTGAAACAGGACACTTGATTAAAAAAATAGTGAGAGTGAAATAGGACCTTCCTAAAAAAAATAGTGAGATTGAAACAGGACCCAATGGACCCTTATTAAAAAAAAAGTAACAGGACCCAACGATTAAAGACTGAGTGAAACAGGACACTTGATTAAAAAAATAGTGAGAGTGAAATAGGACCTTCCTAAAAAAAAATAGTGAGATTGAAACAGGACCCAATGGACCCTTATTAAAAAAAAAAGTGAGAGGACCATTGATAGTGAGAGTGAAACAGGACTCTTGATTAAAAAAAGAGTGAGAGTGAAACAGGACTCAGTGGACCCTTGATTAAAAAAAAAGTGAGAATGAAAGAGGACCGAGAGTGAAACAGGACCCTTGATTGACCCATAAGTTGACGGTTTGAATGTGGGGGTTCTTTTTTAAAAAAGATGGTTTGATGGGGTTCTTTTTTTTACCTAATGAATTAGCTTCTGACTCGTATTTCTCCTAAGATTAAAGAAATGATGGGGCAATCTGTGTTTTCAGAGCTATATTTATCGTAAGATTAAAGAAAAGATGGAACAATCTGTATTTTCAGTTATATTGACTGTAAGATGAAAAGATGGAGCAATCTGTATTTTCAGAGGTACTATATTGACAATAAAATTAAAGAAAAGATGGGGCTATATTGATAGTATTTCTTTTTTAGAGATATAAATGGTACAATATTATTGTGTGTTTTAAAATAGTTTTAAAGTGTTTAAACTAAAATAATAAAATAATTACTAAAAATAACCAATATTATGGTGTATTTTTAGAAATAAATATTAAAATAACCAATATTATTGTGTGTTTTTAGAGGTATTGTTCCACTAAAATAAGTAATATTATTGCCACGTTATTTATTCCATTTTTTTATAAAGTAAATTTTTAATTTGTAAAAAAAATTTATTTACTTATTATCTTTAAATTAAATTTTAATATAAATTTTGAAATTATTTTCAAATAATATAAAATTATTTTCAGGTTATTTTGATGCCTATGAAAATTTTCAAGATAATAGATTTTTTTTTTTTTTAATTCTATTTTTTTCATTTTATTTGTTTCTTTTCTTTTTTAATTTTACCTTTCTCATGTTTCTTTTTTTTTTTATTATTTTTCTATTTATTTATTTATTTATTACTATTATCATATTATAATTTACTCCACAAAACACTATTAGAATTTATTATTTAATTTGATAACTTCACAATTTAATTTTAGTATAATTTTTATTAAAATCATTTATTTAAAAATAATTATTAATAATGATAGTTAAACCAAGTCAAAAATCTAGAATTTAATGTATATTTATAAAATATTTATTAACGAATAAAAACAAAATTTAAATTTAAGACATATTATTATTTTGTTCATAAATTATTATATTGGTATAAAATTTATAAATATATCTCAAGATAATTTATCCTACCATTCATTAAAAGTTTATATATTTTTATTAAAATCATTTATATGAAGAAATTATTAACCTTTATTATCTAATAAATTTAAAAACTTAAATACTTTACTTATATGAAATTCTCGTAATATTTCTTATTTAGGACTAAACATAGTTATTTAATTCTTCTATATTTTTTTTCTTATGCATCATAAACAAAATCTTAAATCAAGAGATGTTATCTGATTATAAAATATCTAAAAAATACTTTGATAACAGAAGGATGGATATGTTAAAATTGAAAAAAAAAACATAAATGAGATTGGAAGTTCGATTTTCATTAAATAGAACATAAACTATCCACTAAATTATAAAAAAAATATTCAACCAACCAAATCTTATAAAATCTTAACCGAATAAATAAAATAAAATATATCAAATATAAAATCTTAATCACCATATAAAATATATTTTAATAATATTTTAAAATTAATAATAATTTTAAATTAATTTGACGAACCCAAATTATAAAGTTTTTATTTATTTGAATCTAATCTAAATCAAATATTAGATCAAGTTTTTAAATTTATTTTTCTTTTAAAAATTTTAAATATTTTAACTAATCAAGTTAGGTTAATGGTGAGAGCAGGCCGAAATAATATTAAGTTTTTTAATTTACAGCTAATCTAAATAAAAATAAAATTAAATACACTGATTTGGATTATTTTTTATACCATACATAGAATTGTCGTATTTAATTCTCGTAACATAAAACTAATTTTTATAATATATATTTATTGAAAAAAAATGAAAGTTGACTTCTCTTTTAATTAATAATATAAAAAATAAATGTGATTCTTTCTTTAACCCCACGCATCAATATTCCCTATAAATTAAGTGCAAATTGAAACCCTAATTTCATCTGAATTCATCTTCATCGGAATTCATCTCGAAATCCAAAACCTTAATCCTAAACGTCTTTCCACAGTCGATCCGACTCGTTTTTCCGTTCCGATTTCCATGGCTCCTCCAAACCTTCTCGGTCCTCCTGAGCTCTACACCGCATTCCAACCAACGCAACCAACCCCCACCCCCTTCGTCGATGCTCAACCAACCCCCACCGGTGGCCCCTTCGTCGATGCTCAACCAACCCCCACCGGTGATCCCTTCGTCGATGCTCAACCAACCCCCACCGGTGATCCCTTCGTCGATGCTCTTGTTGCCAACTTCAACAAGGTCGATACAAACAATGATGAACTGCCGCCGATGGGCTTCACGGAGAATATGTCGCTGACGTTTCTCTCCTCCGGAAATCCTTGCCTTGATTTCTTCTTCCATGTGGTCCCTGATACGCCGTCCGAATCTTTGACTGAGAGATTGAGTGTGGCTTGGAATCACAATCCGTTGATGACGCTGAAGCTGATCTGTAATTTGCGAGGTGTTCGTGGTACCGGAAAGTCCGATAAAGAGGGATACTACACGGCTGCGCTTTGGCTTCACAAATTTCATCCCAAAACCCTAGCCGGTAACATTCCTTCTCTTGCTGATTTTGGTTATTTCAAGGATCTGCCGGAGTTACTCTACCGGCTTCTTGAGGGTTCCGATGTGAGGAAGAATCAGAAGGCTGAGTGGATTGGGAGGAGGAAAGGCAGAAATATGAAGAGAAGGAGATCGTTGTCGTCTGAAAGAGGGTCGCGATCTCCCAGCCACGGAGAATTCAAGGAAGAGAAGCTGAAGACGAGGAAGAAAGAAATTCAATCTTCACCGGACGTAGAGGCAAAAATTGCGAAGGCTATGGAGAGATCGATGATATTGAAAGAGAAGGCGAGCACAGAGAGGAAGATAAAGAAGGTTTCGATGGCGAAGAAGGCTTTGGAACGTTATCAATCCGATCCAAATTTCCAACGCTTGTACGATCGAATCTCTGACTTCTTTGCCGATTGCTTGAAATCTGATCTTCAATTTCTGAATTCCGGAGACCTATATAAAATCAGTCTCGCTGCGAAATGGTGCCCTTCCGTCGATTCATCCTTCGATCGCTCGACATTACTCTGCGAGAGCATAGCGAGGAAGCTTTTCCCCCGTCAATCGGATCCGGAATACGAAGGGATCAAAGAAGCGCATTATGCGTACAGAGTTCGCGACAGATTGAGGAAGCAAGTTTTGGTGCCGCTCCGGAAGGTGTTGGAGCTGCCGGAGATTTTCATGGGAGCTAATCAGTGGAATGCGATCCCTTACAACAGGGTAGCCTCTGTTGCAATGAAGAACTACAAGAAAAAGTTCGTCGAACATGATGGGGAACGGTTTGCTCAATACTTAGAAGACGTGAAGGCCGGTAAGACCAAGATTGCTGCTGGTGCACTGCTTCCTCACCAGATCATAGCTTCTTTGAACGAAGACGGCGAGGGAGATGGCGGAGAAGTGGCAGAGCTTCAATGGAAGAGAATGGTGGATGATTTGTTGGAGAAAGGGAACTTGAGAAACTGCATATCTGTTTGTGATGTGTCTGGAAGTATGGGCGGGACTCCCATGGAAGTTTGTGTTGCTTTGGGTCTTTTGGTATCTGAATTGAGTGAAGATCCATGGAAAGGGAAAGTGATTACATTCTCTGCGGACCCTCAACTTCATTTGATCGAAGGGGACAGTCTGAAATCGAAGACCCAATTCATTATGAGTATGGATTGGGGGTACAATACCAATTTTCAGAAGGTATTTGATCAAATTCTGAAAGTGGCTGTGGATGCAAAGTTGAAGGAAGAACAGATGATAAAGAGAGTGTTCGTGTTCAGCGACATGGAGTTCGATCAAGCATCAGCCAACTCATGGGAAACAGATTACCAAGTTATAGTAAGGAAGTTTAGTGAAAAAGGGTATGGATCATCTGTTCCACAGATTGTGTTTTGGAACTTAAGAGATTCAAGGGCTACGCCGGTGCCGGCAAATGAGAAGGGGGTGGCTTTGGTCAGTGGATTCTCAAAGAACTTGATGAACTTGTTTTTGAATGGCGACGGCGTCATTCAGCCGGATGCCATCATGGAGCTGGCTGTCTCCGGCAGTGAGTACCAGAAGCTTGTTGTTCTTGATTGATCAATCAAGGTACACAATATATAGATATCATGCAACTACTTTTTGTTCTTCCCTTTTTGGCTTTTTAGTATTGATTTTCCCGTAGAGAAAAGGAGAAATGGAGAACACATTTTAGTATTAATTTCCCCTTATGATGCATGCTCCATCCAACTTGCCAATTTAAAAGTACAATGCCAGCCCATTTCCTAGCTCTCTCATCTATACATGATGTACATATCTATATTTACAAGCTCAACTTTGAGTTAAGGATTTAGGGTTGTGTTTGATAAGCTTTGATTTGATGTCTAATACTATCATCTTTCGAGGCCCTTTGATGCAACGGATTTGGGGACGTGATTACGTACCTTGATAAACGAACTCCTTGCTCATTTTACACTAGTAGTCTCTATTTATTCATAGAATGAACAAAGACTTTGTTTCACGGAATGGATTTTATTAACATGTCTTAACTCGAAATGGTCTTTGCAAGCATATTGCTTTCTGTTCAAGAAATCGGTAGCGGTTTTAAGGAAGACTACCGGGCTCATGGATATGCGCGCCTATCATCTCTATACTCATTCTGATTTTAGCTTTTTGTCTTTGATTTAGTATTGGTGGAAGTTCGCTCGACTTAATATGATAATATGATAATAGCTGCCTTCTGATTAATATAATGTTTTGACTTATGAACACTCCATATAACGAATACCATTTGTAATTAATATTTTATGTTATCTTTTAACTATTTAATATAAAATTTTATTATTCTATCAATGTTTCTTTATTTTTATAAAAATAAATTTAACTGTATATTAGTGGACCCCGCAAATGGGATGCGTCTGAGTCGGGGATGTAAGTACTGGACTTCTCAGTGCTTGGGCCGCGTCTGTTGGGCTGAGTGCACAGCTTCGAATCCGAAGTAATCCCAAACATGAGAATAATTCTGAACCTATTTTCTTCTTCCTCCTCCTAATCTTTTTCTTTTCTGCAATTTCCCCTCCCAGATTTCTCTTTCGATTCCGATGTTACAATAACCTACAAACATTTAACTTCTAATAACTAATATGAGGAAATGTGGTGATCATTTTATACGGGCGAACAACCGAGAAATATAATTGGAAGTGCTACATGGAAACCAAGAGCTTAAATGAAATTGTCTACAGTAAAAGTTTCGGGTCTCAATTCCGATTTAAACCATAAAATTTGGCAATAACGATTTCACCAAGTTCTTACTTCCACAAAGTTTACTAATGAATCATGGTTGAGATTCATCGATATTAGATGCATCGATAATTTTCCTCTATATCAGAAAACACGAGAACTTGAATTTTTTTTTTTTTTTCAAGATACTTTAACATAACATGCGAAAATCAATCATACATCCATTCAATCCAACAATGCAAAGTAGCAAATACATCTTATGATGAAGTGCTGTTATTTCTATAAGGAAAAACTAATGAAATGCTTTCATTTGGAGTTCTATAGCCTCCCCTCTAAAAGAGACCCTGTTATTACTAATCTCTCTTCTATAAACTGCCCACAAAGTGCCCATTCATCACATCTTCATTCATTGTCCATTTGTCCATAGCACTCGACTCTTCGTGTCGTATGAGAATTTGATATGGATCTACCAAATGCCTCCCTTCTAGGGTCTCAGATCACTTGGTTTTACAATAAGTAGGAATTTTAAGACAAGAGAGCCTCAATGGGTTCATTTTCGAAACGTATCCTATCCATCATACCCGTTCTTGATGGATGCTCCAACCACAAAAAATTCTTCTGTAATCATAGACTTAACGATGATTATCTACCCGACCACAACATCTAGACTACATATTCCCTTTGATTTTATAGTACGAAGTTTGTTGTCCAAATATATGAATTGGTCTATCAATGAGTACACTATATGCATGTCTCTACACTGTTCATAGTCTACAAGCTAACAAAATTCCAGATGTGATTTCAAACAGAGAAACGCCAACAAAATGAATCTCATTGTCTAACCTTTTAGAAGAGAAGTGCCAGGACAACTCTTTTCAGCCTTCAAAAAGGAAGCCCATAAATTATGAAATTAAACCGACTCCGATCTATACAAAGGAGCAAATATATAATTTCTTTACCAGCCATGTCCTCTTTAACTTGTTGCTGGATCAAGTTTTGAGTTCGAACGTCATGAAGTACGGAAAAGAAGCTGTTTCTTACATAGCAAAGATTCAGCATTTCTTTTCCTGGGTCGGGAAAGTGGATAGTACCATCTTTCCATATCTCTGTCACCACAAACCATTTCTTTCCTCTATAGCTTATGTCTTTATCGCATAAACTATAAAGCATTGCTTTGCATGGGACAATGTTGATCCCTCGAATGGAGTTATCAGCCAATAAAACTGCAAGCAAAACAAAAGATATCACTCAATCCGTCTAAATTGCAATCAAATCAATTGCTCCCTAATTTCCCAATCCTTTAAGTTCCTCCAAGACAAGTGATGAATGAAACTAATGAAGGAATAACTAGGAAAAGGGTAAACTCACATTTCGCATATATATGCATAGGAGGCTTGATTTTTGTCCCTCTTTTTTGGCAACTAGCAAAGGGAGGATCCAGTTATCAGACTCCATTAATCTGAATCAGATTCCTCTGCCTGCGAGTTCTCGTCCTCTAAGCATTCATCATCACCCGTCTCATCTGATTCAACATCCAAACCATTCTCCACCATCTCCTCGGCTGTATTATTAAGCAGAATGCCCTCCTTTTCTATCAATGCAGCACCTTTCCCCCGGTAAAACAGACCAGTCTTCATGACATGATAAAACTTTTCTCTTAGACGTGTCAAGGGATGTGGGTTCACTAGCTTTCCTCGTTGATAGCCTTCCCTAAGAGAAACAGTCGTGGTCTTACACTTCAAAGACAGATAGAAGATTCCGGGATAACGGGTGAAGATTCGAGTGAACTTATGGGGAAGATTCATTTCCTCTCTCAAGCTTCTCAAGTAGTTTCTTTTAGTTTTCTTGTGAAGAGTGAGGCTCAAAAGCTCATGTAGAACCCCAACAACTCGTTTCTCCATGAGATCACTGTTGGGGTCAATTTGCCTGCAACTCTCATATGGAGAAATGTAAGGTAACTTCTGAAACTCTTCCATCCAAGCTTTTACCTTCTTTTGTGCCCCATATCCCCTCGGAAAACTCATGGGAAAAGCCAATGTGGTACGCCCCCTTTTGAATTGCCTATACGCATCTCCCAGTTGAGAGCTCTCATTGCTCCTTTGCAAGGCTGAAACTGCAAATTCCTCGCGCCATTCCATAAGCCGCAGACACCAATCCCCATTCGAGGCCTTCACTAATCGAAAATGATCGGGATACTTGGGAATCAATGACCTCTCAAAACCACACGGGAGACCTAGATCCCATTCTAAAGGACGCAACGACTGAAGAGGAATAGCCCTAGTTTTCATCATCATAAGAACTCTACAAAGTCTTTCGACAGTGTCGCTCTCATGAATTTGGTGAATACTACTCTCTTGCTGATCTAAAAGCAGCGCGGTATCCGTCAAACGAAAGCAAGGCAAATTAGCGTAACGAGAATGAGGAAATTCGTGAAAGAGAGTTGGATACCTCCGGATGAATCGAAGAACAGGGATGGTGAGGCCGAGAAGCTTTGGCCAATCGGCGATGGATTTAGCAGTGATGAAGCCAGTAGAAGAGCGGTTAATGGCGTCCTTGAGGAGGGAAGCGGCCTTCAAATCGGTCTCCGTGTCGATGATGTGATCGAGACTCCGATTCTTGACCCATTTGAGGCGAACCTTCGCAATTCGTCGGCATTGAAGGTGCAGAAAAGGATTAGGGCTCAGGAATGGCGATGGAAGAATTAGGGTGGAAAAGAAGAAGCTCTTCATTTCAGAATCCGGAATTTGCAAATGCTCCAGCTCGACAGAGAAGCTCTTCGTTTTAATTAATTATTTATTTATTTATTTATTTATTACATAGATTTATAAAGATGGGTTTTTAAGATTTTTTAAAAATTTTTTTAGGTTATACTTGAAAACATTAGTTTACGTTGAATAAACTAAAAAAATAAAATTTAATTTAGTTAAAATATTTTATTAATTTAACTTAATAAAAATAAAAATAAAAACTAATTATCTAAAATTAGTTAGTTCCCAATAGACATGTTCCAACCAGCTGCATCTTAAGACAGAGGAGGGCATCAAGATGCATGATCGTGTTATTAAGAACTAAGATGATAATGAGATGCAAGGTTGTTGTGTCGCAGACGATTGAACATGCACACGCACGAACAACATGTATGGCCAGACAAGCTTAGATTTTGCACAAACAATTTCGAACCCAATCGAGAGAGAGAGAGAGGAGGATTGGAAGTAGAAAAATTTTCCATAAACGCCATGGAAGCAGTTTGGAAGTGGAAAAATTTTCCAAATGGGTAACCCAACGGTCAATTCCCAAAATTTTCCAAAACTAAACCAATGTTCTTCTCTTATAAAATGAATCCGAAAGCAGAACCCTCTGTTCCACACCGCCATCCGCCATGTCTAACCCCAACACTCTGTCTCTCCAATATTGCATCCACACCCACCCCCTCAACACCACCGGCGTAGCCACCGACGCCCAACCCATGCAATACGCCGAGCTCCGATTAGCCTATTCCAACCAATTCGTCTCTCCATCCTCCAACCAACTCCTCCACCAAACCCCCGAAACCCCAATCTCCGATACTCTCTTACCTCTGTTTCTCCGAGACCTTCAACACCCGCCGTTCCTTTCCCACTTCTTACTCCTTCAATTTCTCTCTCCCTTCAACATCTCCACCGCCACCTCCGACGCCATTTTCGATGACATCGCCACATTCGCCCTGGAATTGGCCGCCGGCGACCACGATCGGAACTTCCACATTATCGTCTATCTCGATTTAGTCCAGACGATCTGGGTGGACCTGGACCTGGAAATCCCTCGGAAACAAGAACCGGCGGCGGCGTGGGTGTTGGAGAGGGTGATGAGGGAGGAATTTGATGGGTTTCGGGCGGAGGAGGCGGGAGATTGCAGCGTTTGTTGCGATGAGCTCCGTGGTGAAACGGAGGTGAGGCGACTCCCCTGCGGTCACGTCTTCCATAAATCCTGTATCCTCAACTGGCTTCAACTCACTAATTCCTGCCCTTTGTGCAGAGCAAAATTAGAATAATAATCTTTTTTACTCTATTAATAATAATAATAATAACATTCTTTTCTCCATTTTTATCCTTTAATTTTTACCACGAAGCTCTATCGAGCCTCCGTCATCGCACCGCTGTGCTCGGCTCGTACAACCACCGACGCCCTCTCGATCCAGATCCAGGGTTTCAACGCCCTCTTCTATTCATTTGTCCATTTTTATCCTTCAATTTTTACCATAAATTTGTCAAATTATAACGTTAAAACTTAAATAAACATTCTACAAATTATCAAAAGATATTTCAATTCATGCCACATTGACGAAGAATGAAGTTTCATGTTATAAATTTTGGGTGGTTTACCATTTAGATTTATTGTATTTCATTAATGTATTTTAGGACTTTTTATTGACATTATGTTACAATTACAAAATGTTAATTATGGTCATTAGATATGAATGTTACAACTCTTAGAATGTGTTTAATAGTTTTATTTTGAGGCTATATAAAGACATGTACGTTGTATTTGTAAGTGAACTTGGAAAATACAGTAAAATGAGCATTTGCGCTTTCTTTAGCTCACAACTAAGTTTCTTTGCAATTCGATATAGTTTAGGTTGCATGTAGAATCATTCAAGCTCGACATGATCAATCTTACTTGTGGAGTGATTCGAATCTCAAACAATGTTCTTGCCTTGAGGTATTCGATTAACAAGGTAATCCAAATCTTATTCCAGTTCGAATTTAAAAAAATGAATAATTAATCATGACGGTATAATTCAACTTTATAAAAACATTTATTAATTACAAGAAAGAGAAAGGGTCAACCTTGTTATGACCCCAAATTCTTGGAAGTTAATATATATAAAAATAAAAATAAAAAAAAATAAAAAAACCAAATAGGCATTATTATTATTACAAATTATTGATTTTTGTGGGCCAATTTGGGGGAATATTTAGGTACACATTATTAATTAATTAGTTAATTAATTAATTAATTCCTCTTTTGCCCTTCATGACATGCGTCCTTAGACCAGGAATATGGACATTTGTAATGTAATCCGTCCAATCAATGCTCGCCACGTCAAACCAAAACTCCCTCTTCTCTTCTTCGCTCATAAATTCCATCAACCCTTGAGCATTGCTGTTGTCAAACCTGTTCAAATTTATTTTAATTATTTAACTCTATTTTTTAATATTTATAATTAATTTTACTGAATAATTAACCATCCCTAAATTAATAATAATATCCGGAAAAACCCTTAAATTAAAATATAAAAAAAATTACTTCTAATTTTGAATGAAAAATTAATAATTTATTTCATTAATATCCTTAAATTAAAAAAAAAAATGTAAATATGCCCCAAATTTCAAAATTATATACTCATCCTTTTTAAATTTAAAAAATATCAATAAAAACGTTATTTTTCGTTTATATGTAAACATAATATTAAAAAAAAATTACTCAAAATTTAAAAAAAAAAAATGATTTTTTTTACCATTAGTTTAATGATCTATGAAGCGTAGATTCTACAGTAATTTTTAACTTTTTTATTTTTTATTTTTTATAACAGTTAAATGAGTTGATGCTATTTTTTTTAAAAAATAATTTTTTAACTTTATCATTAAATTTTTTTAAAATTTAACTATACATTTGAAATGGCAAAAATATTAAATTTTTTTTAATTTAAAAAAATAAAAATTAGGAGGTATTTTTCGGGATTTTATGACATTTTTATTAATTTAGGGATTAATTTAAAAAAAATTGTAAATTTTTTTAAATTTTTTTCTAAAATGTAAAAATGTATTTAAAATTTTTGAGGTATTTTTTAAAGATAAAATTAGGGATTAATTTGGGGTTTGAAGAACATACCTTCCATTGAAGAAGGCATAAGGGTGATAAATATGAGCCAAGTATTTGAGTTGCTCCACCGTTTTTCTGCACATAGCTTCAAGCTTCTTAGACTTCTTCCGGTCGGCCGTCAACCCGCATCGCCGTGCGGCGTCCCTCCAGAGGTGGTCGGAGAATTCGTCGACGGAGTTGAAGAGCTTCATGGAGGGGACGCGGATCGGGGTTCCGTCGGCGTCGAGGCACGGCGAAGAGCTGTAGTGCTGGTGGATGAGCGCGGCGAGGCGGTTGAACACTAAGGGGTTCGCAACCGAGGAGGCGACGTGGTAGATGTTCATGCTTGGCCGTGGAGCTCCTCCGTGCCTCGCCATTGCCGCTAACGTCGCGTTCACCACCACATCTGCCGGCACCTATTTCCCCCAAATAAAACCCTAATTTATTTCCCTTTTCATTTTTTTAATAAAAATATTTATTTTTATATTACAAACATGTAAAATTACCTTTTTACCCCTGTATTTTCCTAAACTTTCATTTCAGTCTTTCAAATTTAAAATAAATTAATTTACCTATTTTTTTAAAACTTTATTTTATATTGCAAAAATGAAAAGTTACCCTTTGTCCCTATATTTTGAATAAACATTTTTACTTTTTCAAATTTGAAATAAATTAATTTACCAAAAAAAATAAAATAAATTTTTATATAGAAATTTATTTTATATTGTAAAAGTGAACAATTACCTTTTTACCCCTGTATTTTCCTAAACTTTCATTTAAGTCTTTCAAATTTAAAATAAATTAATTTACCTTTTTTTTTTTACATTATAAAAATGAAAAATTACCTTTTTGTCCTTCCATTTTGACTAAACTCTTTAGTCTTTCGAATTTGAAATAAATTAATTTATAAAAAATGTTTTCTAATAAAAATTTATTTTATATTGTAAAAATAAGAAATTACGTTTTTACCCCTGTATTTTGATTAAACTTTCATTCGAGTCTCTAAATTTTCGAACTCAACATTTTTAGTTTTTCAGAAATAAAATAATTTACCCAAAAAAAATAATAAAAACTTATTTTGTATTATAAAATTGTAAAATTACCTTTTTATCCCTGTATTTTTTACTAAACTTTCATTCAGTTCTATGTTTGATAAATTGATTTATCCAAAAAAAATATATAAAAATTAATATAATTATTAGGGGTATATTGGACATTTCACCTCAATATTATTATTTTATATTAAAAAAATAAAATAGAGAGAAAATAAAATAAAATAAAAACTTACAACATCAATGACTCCATTAGGATCCACCAAGAACCCAGTGAGTTGCCCTTTTCCATAGTACAAAACTATAGGATCCATCATCCTGCCATTAATTAATTCATAACCATAACATATATAATAATATATGCTTTATAACCCTATAATTAAGAAAAATAAAAACGGTATAGAAATTACCGATTTCCCTCGATCCATCCCGGGAACGGGTCTTTGAAAGTGCTCTCGATGATGCTGGGTCTGATAATCGCAACAGGCACGTCCCCTCTAAGTTGGTCGATTACCATTTCGCCCATTGCCTTTGTAAATACGTACGTGTCTTGCCATCCGAATCGCTTGGCTCTGATTGGCATGGAGAAAATATTTATTTATTTATTTATTTATATAGAGGTAATAATTGATGAGAAATGGGATTGGGCTTTTACCTTTGAAGGCCCAAGTCTTTCATGGTTTGGGCCGTAACATTACCTTGAAAGGCCCGTTGGGTATCATGGGCCAACTTGATTTCAGTCTCAACATCCAAAGCCTCACTGTCTCCCTTACAAAATGGCCTTTCCATTATTTTGCCTTGCCTTTGTCCATTCACATAGGCTACATTTTACACTTCCCAAAATTACTCTTAATATCTTATTTTTTCAAATATTTTTTTTTACTAAATATTATATAATTAATTATATAATTGGGTGGATAAGCAAAAATTAATATTTTTCATTTTTGGAAGTTTAAAGTCTCGAAAAATAAAAAAATAAAAAAATAAACACGACACTTAAAATGGCAATCCATAAAAAAACACTGATCTACCGATCTGCTAAAATAAGGCGATACCTAAAAGAAATTACTGAATAGCTTAGTAAAATTGATATTTTACCCATAATTTTAGTTGAAACCCTACCTATTTTACTTTTGAAAAATATTGTTTAATTTTAAAAATACTTTTTTGACTTAAAAAAAAAATTAAATTAAAATTAAAAAAAAAATAATTTCGGTTAATTTTAGTTGGAAACCCAAAAAATATCGTTTTAATTTAAAAAAAATATTTCAAAAATACTTTTTAACAATACAAAATATTTAAAAAAAAATACGGCTTAATTTTAAAAAAATATTTCAAAAATACCCTTTTAAATTTTAAAAATATTTTAAAATACCCTTTAATTTTAGAAAATATTTTAAAAATACACTTTAATTTTAAAAATTATTTAAAAAATACCATTAAATTTTTAAAAAGACTTCAAAAAAAAATAATTTTAAACGTTTAAAAAAAGAAATTAAACAGTTTGGAGATGATCTACAAAGTGTAGACAGATTGTTTCTATGGTAAAAATCTTTTAAAACTTTTTTAAAATGAAGATTAAATATGTTAATACTACTTTAGAATTTCATAGGTATTTTTTAAACGTGATACAGACAGTAAACGTATTTTTTAATTCAAAGTTGAAAGTTATTAACGAAACTTTTTACCATCCAAGAGTATTTATTGAAACGGTTGAAAGTTAGTTAATTACCGGTTGAAACTTGCAAGAAGAGCTTAAGCTTAGAGCATTTCTTAGCAAATCCCATGAGGTTGGACGGTCCCTTGGTGTTAATATCGATGGCAACGTCGTATCTACGTAAAAAAAAAAAAAAAAAAGAAAAAGGAAAAGATATTTAAATTAAATAAAAAAGTAATTTATAAAATAAAAAAAAGGATATATTTATAATTATTAAAAAAGATGGACCTTTCATCAAAAGTGGTGTTGGCAGCAGAGTTGATAATAACATCAACTTCATGGGAAATTAAATGAGCAAAGTCGACATGTAGTCCCACGTCTGGTTCACAGACATTCCCCACAACGGGAATCAACTTACTCATCATGAACGACTTGTAGTATTTGCCGTGAATTTGTCTTAGGCACTTGAAAAGCTCTGCATTTATAATCTGATCAAAATTTAAATTCTAATTAATTCCCATTATTAATCCAATAATTTCCTCTAAATCAAATTTTCATTTTAAATGCCTTTCATATAATTTCTCTTCACACAATCAAAAATGTTTATTTATTTATTTATTTATTTTAATTATTTTTGGTATTCTAAAATCGCTAAATTATTAATTTTTCAAGGTTTTTTTTTTTGACAAAAAAAAAAAAAAAAAAAAAAACTTTAGAATAATTTAAAAGAGAGCTTATTTATTTATTTATTAAGGAGTTTTCTAAAAAAATATTTTTGATAATCTAAAAATCCTTTTAAATTATTAATTTGTTTTATTTTGTTTAAAAAAAACATTTGTTTTTTTTTTTTTTACAAATTATTCCAAATAGTTTACTCCAAAAGAAGGATTTAAAAAAATTAAATAAATAAATAAATAATACTTTAAGAATGTTAGTTAATTTAAAAATAGTAAAAAATATTTTTGATAATCTAAAAATGCTTTTTTTATTTAAATTTTTTTGACAAATTATTCCAAACAATTAATGGATTAATCAGAAAATTAAAAATAAAATAAATAAATAAAAACATACATCTTTTTTTAGCCTCTCTGCTGCAGCTTCTTCATCTTTGGCCTTAATCAGAACATAAATTTTTCCCACATCGGGAGTTGTCCTCAACATCTTCTCTATAAGAACTGAAATATTTCAGATAATTCATTATTATTTATTCAATTTTTAATAATTTAATTGACCAAAAAAAAAAAAAAAAAAAAAAAAAATTACCTTTGGCTAGAAATCCAGTGGAACCAGTAATGAAAAACGCTTTCCCTCTAAGGAATTTCACAATTCCAATCCCTCCATCCTCATGCATATCATCAACCAATCCCCCATAAGGTGGACCCAAACCCTTCACACCAATCTCATCACTTTTACCCTTGGGTTGACCCAAAACAACGCTCTCCGCTGCCTCCATCACTGCACCGCGGTGCTCCGCTCGTACAACCACGGACGCCCTCTCGGTCGAGCCGGAGGGTTTCAGGGCTCCACTGCATGCAACTACACGGGTAGTCCTCGACGCGCAGAAAGACGGTCGGGGCGGTGCGGGGGAGAAGAGTCTGAGAGTGAAAGTTTCCATAAGGAGACGTGGGAAGGAGGAGAGGAATGAATGAGTCGAGAGGAGAGGAGAGGAGAGGAGAGGAGAGGAGAGGAGAGGAGAGGAGAGGAAATGGGCGTGGGTGGGGGAAAGAAAGGGGAGGTTTGGATGGGAAATGGGTTTGATTTTGTTAAAAGAGAGGGAAAGAGTGTGAGGGGGGAGAAAGGAGATGGAATTTAGGTAAGATTATGAAAAGAGTGTGGTTGCTTCTTTATAGGCATATCAACCAACAAAAGGCTCTCTTTTTGCCTAACACATTCATGCTAACCAAACACCTCAAATTCTGCCAATTTTTCTTTCATTTTTCCCTAAACAGTTACCCTTTTCTTCATGTCATCTACTTTATACCCTAATCAAATTCCTAATCAAAATATTCCTAAATATTGTTATTTTCTTTTAAATATTCCTAAATATTGTGTTTTTATTAATTAACCCAAAATTTTATTATTTAAAATCATAAATAAGCATTTAAGACGCTAGAATATGAAAATATGTCTTTTATTTATATAAACGCTAGAACCCGGAAAAAAAAAATAGGGAATCAAATTTATCTTGATGATTAATTTTTGGTGTAAAGAAAACTTATTGCTAAGAGATAGTTTGATTAACATGAGATCCCACATCGGTTGGAGAGGGGAGCGAGACATCCTTTATAAAGATGTGGAGACATATCCCTAGTAGACGGATTTTAAAATTTTTTAGGGGAAAGTATGAAAAAGAAAGTCCAAAGAAAACAATATCGGCTAGCGGTGGGCTTGGGGCGTTACCAATGGTATCACACTAGGCGATGTGCTAGCGAGGAGGTTGGGGGTCTGAAGGGGGTGGACATGAGGCGGTGTGCTAATAAGGACGTTGAGCCCCAAATGGGGTAGATTGTGAGATCCCACATCAGTTGGAGAAGGGAACGGGAACCGAAGCAGTCTTTATAAGGGTGTGAAAATCTTTCCCTAATAGATACGTTAAGCCGGAAGGGAAAACTCCAAATAGATCGTACATTAGTTGGAGAGGAAAGTTCCAAAGCAGACCGTGACATGACATTGAAAAGACAAATAAAAAATAACTACAAATCTAAGTGTTGTTTCGAAGCTTATTATAGGGGAGGGGGAGGTGTAGAGAACGAGATATAAAATTGTAAAGAACCACAACCCTTAAACCTAAAACTAACGCTTCAGGACAACCTTTTTTCTGTGATCACACAGCTTCTTTACCAGCAATCCCGCAATTACTTGAAAAGAAAAAGTAGAATTTAGTGAGTATAGACCTACTTAGTAAGTTGCAAATGCATCTTTGACATAGTAAGTTACCACAGGTTTTTGTTTGGGTTCTAGGACGTTTGGACCTAGGTTCTATAGCTATCTGGTTTTCTAAATAGACATTGAAGTTTCGACTGGTTCTTCTTTTCACAAATCCTACGGAGTCTCAAACTTGTTTACTTTTCCTTAATTTGTTAAGATTTTATTTTTATTTCTATAAATGAAAAAAGTATTATGTTATGTATTTATTCTCGCCAGAAAAGCACCCAAAGCCATGTAAAGTTTATGAAAAGTTAGGTTCCGCTCATATGTTGCATGTGTTTGCATTTCTAACCCCAACGGTGGGGTGACTTACTGAGTATTTTCTAAAATACTCAAGCCACGTGTTACCTACATATTTCAGGTAAAGGCAAGACGCCAATGTACGGTTGACAGTAGATTTGTTTTGAATTCAGTTACGAAAGGTTTTATTTTCAGAGATACGTTTGTTTTGAACTTTTGGACCTTTATGAAAGACTTTGTTGTGTTTTCCAAGGTTATTTATAATGAGCTCCCCCTTAATGAATTATGTATGCATGAGTGACGTCACTAATTAGGTTAAGAAAATTAGGGGCCTTACATTCACCCACTTTGTCCCAACATACTAACGACTTGCATCATTTTTTATACAAAGCCTCGATCAATGTGATGTCAATTGCTTAAAAACTATTACTATAGGTGAATTCCACGAGATGCACTTGAAATCTCAATTTCTTGTGAAATCCAACATGCAAGCACGTAATAATTCAGACGTTCAATCGATTCATCTATTCGTGGGTGAAAATTAGTGTTAAAATATAACCGAGTGTCCAATACTTTTTGCAGACTACACTATAAATTGGACGTAAAATGTGAGTCTTGATATGACGCTATTGATGTTGACACTCCATGCAATCTAACAACATCTTTCATATATAGTTGTGACGAATGGTCTATAGTGTAGGTATCCTTCCCTAACAAGAAGCGTGTGAACTTAGTAAGTTTGTTAATGGTCATCCATATCACCGTATTTCTTTTCAGAGTTCTTCGTAGACTCACGATTAAGTTCATATCGTCATTTGCCTCAATGATTGGATCTATTGGTAAACCAAACACTTGTTCACTGACTCTGTTATGTATTTCTTTATTCGAAGATTCAATTTAGGAAAGTTACAGAAAGTTTAGGGCAGAAGTGAATTAAAAGACATGATAGTACTTCATGGTCATGTCGAACTTCAAATGGTTACTTGTTCCAATGTGTTCGTGCATTTTTTTCATGGGCTTTCCAAACTTGGGTTTACTTGATCGGTTCCCGTGAATTGACCATGTCATCATCGTCTACCTTCAGATGATGGTGTGGCTTGTTCACAACTAGTTTTTAGGCTTTGAAATTGGTGTTCTATAGGACGATACAACGACCGTCTCTCCAAGGATTCTTCACTAAAAATGTAGTCCTATATACCACGGAGCTCTAGGATCGATTTTTTTAGTCATATGGTGTAGTGTATACTAAGTTATAACTCGGGGAAAGAGGCCACCTCACGCGAAAAATTTCAAATTTTTTGAGTTTGACTTCCCCTTGATCCAACCATTCTAGAGCTTATCTCGGCTCGATTTCTTCACCAAAATTATCTCGGCTCGAATTTTTGAGTCAAAGCTCCCAGATTTTTTGTATTAAACTTACTAGAAAGTCAACACTTTGGGTAGGACGTTTCGAACCCTTTCAACTTTTGCTTTCTTCTTCAAAGTTGCTCCAAAAATGTTTTAAAGTAATTTTCATATATATCAGGTATGTCATGCATGGAGTGACGACTTTATTTTAATAGAAAAACCTATGTTCATTATAAATATCAAAGGAGCTTTCGTAATCATTAGTAAAAATCCCGAACATTAAAATAAGCTCCAACTTTGTGGACCCCGACGTTTTCTGTGATTTAGTCATGCTACCTACTTCTCGCTTCCTAAGAATGAACTATCCCACAGACCTACACAAATAATTCCAGTATTCTTTGTCTTAAATCACATGTATCCAGGAAAATTCCTAAGAGATCATCCCAAATGAATTGTTTCAAGTAAAGCACGCTTAACAATCCCACCGAAAAGGAAGGTGGATCTTGTTAGTATAGGTAGTAACTTTTTTAGTCATCTTATTCTCAATATTGCTCTCATTCAGCTGTGATATCAGTTTATTCATGTATCCCTCTTTTACTCGGGTATCATATCGACGTTGCCTTTCCTTTATCCTCCATGCTTCAAACTTGGGCTAGAACATGTATCTTTCAATGGATGGGTCACGTAAGAAGTCGTGATTCGACCCACGAAAATATGTTAAAAATGTTACGATACTCAAATCTCATGGTCCGAAAACGTAATTTTTCCCATTTTTAGTACAAACACATATGAACGGAAGGACTAGAAGCTCTAACTTCTTAAACGTTTGAGTATTTGACAATGTACACATTAATAACATTTACTCGAAAATCTTTATCCTAACGAAAAATCAACCTTACATAATAAATTAAAATTTAATTAATTGAAATTATTTTAATATTTTGACTTAATAAAAATAAATAACTAAAACATATTATCTCATACATATATGGTATTTATTTATTTGTCTAATACTTTCACATTCTCAGTATCTCTAATACATATATGGTATTTATTCAAATTTTGTTATTGGAGCATAATAATATTAATGGTATTAAAAAAAATTCTTTTAAAATTAAATGGGTCCACAGAGAATAAAATAATATATCATTTAATGACGTGCTAATCAGTGTACTTAGTTTTTTTAATTAACAAAAGATTAAAAAAAATTTTTAGCTCTCGTGATCGAGTCACGTGTTCAATATGACTATCTTGTTACGACTTCACTCCAGTCACTAGTTCAGTGTACTTTGTTACGATTACCTTACCCTTAAGGTAATAACATTGGGAATGGCCATGTATTTTGTTTGGTCTATCAAAAAAAAAATTAAAAATTTTATAAATTTATTAAAAACAAATTTAGTTTTTTTTCAATTATATATATATATATATATATATATATATTTTTTTAATTTAAAATTTTATAAATTTATTAAAAACAAATTTAGTTTTTTTTCAATTATATATATATATATATTTTTTTGGGCAATCCCATTTTGCACGTGACTCACGTGCGAAAAAAGTTTGATTCGCTGCTCCCAAAACCACAGTATATTCGTTTTCTCGTACCAGGTTAGTCGATCGATGGTCCACGTAGGATTTGATCCACCATATCTGACACGTGGATACGTTTTCTGATCTCGTGATCTCCAGATTGGCAATTTCGAGATTTTCTCTCTTTTTTTTTTTAATAAATAATTTAAGAGTTGTTGGGAAGCAGCCAAATTAATACTTTAAAATATTTATTTTTTTTATTACATAAATCTTTTTGTTGACGTGACTCAATAGTTTTTTATGTTAATTTTAAAATATACTTCAAATTAAATTTTAAAATATTTAATTTACTTTAACGATTGAATGGATTAAACATGTCAATACGTTCGTACAAAAGGTGTTAATATAACTTTGTAGCCCGACTAATCCGGACTACTCAATCAAAATTATAAAAGTTGAGCTCGGTTAGATTTTTATTTACGGTTTGGATTGAGTTTAATTTTTGGAAAACTGTAAAAGAGAGGTGCTACTCTAATACCATTTGTAACGACTCATACCCAAGATTCGGATCATGATTCAAAATTCGGATTCAGCACCTAATGGTCCCCTAATGGTCCCGACATTCTCTTGCATCCCCTGCGACATGGTCACGTTACCTATTTCTTAAGAGTGGAGATTATCTCCATAGACAAACACGGATCCTTTCAGCGTACTTTGTCCTCACTCACATGCATTCGAGGAAAATTTCTAAAAAGCCACTCGAGATAGAATTGGTATAAGTAAAACACACTTAAATATAAAGTTCCTATGATTAAGTTATTGAAAAGGGAGATGCACCTTGTTAGTATAGTATAGGTTCATTCAGGTATCGCTTCTTTATTCAGATGTCACATCGAGTCCACTTCTTTATTCAGATGTCACATCGAGTCCACTTTCTTTATTGAAAAGGGATCGGTTTGATTGCAAGTTGATTGCCACATGACACAATCTGGTTGGACCAATTAAATATCATTTGATACACATGTCGAGTTGACTTATTTGTGTCATTATATACAAATGGCGCAACCTAATTAGATTAATTTGTCATCGAACGGTCAAGATGCAACCACATAAATGTGACATGATCTAATTAGATTAACTTATGTCTTAAGGTATACATAATTCGAATATACGTATTAATAGATATATTAGGTATAAAATTAGAATTTATTTTAATAGAACCCTAACATCTATTTAATTTCGAGTAATTTATGAACTTTAAATAAATAAATAAATTAGAAATGTATTAAAAATAAAATTAAAAGTTCAGGTCTGCTAATACTATCTCAATTGGTATTAGACCTCTTGGGTATCTCAATTGGTATTAGACCTCTTGGGTATCTCAATTGGTATTAGACCTTCTGAGCCGGAGGCAAAGTCATTAGAGCTTATACTCAAAATGGACAATATTATACAATTTTAAAGAATATGTTCATCCTTATACAAATTTGAAGAGTCGTGTTCTATCACTCATGAACCAACACTACTATAGACTCTTAATCATTATACCATTTTGAAGAGTCGTATTCATCAGGGAGGAACCAAGCTATCATTTATGGAGAGCAGTGTTCATGATTTTGGAGTGGATAATGTGAAATTAAGAAACAACTGAGGTGGCTAAAAAGATAATAATACCAAAATGCGGGGGTAGGTTGTTGTAAAATCAAACCCAAAATGATTATTTTCTTTCCGCGTCTAGAACGGCGGCTAGGAGTGGCTGAATGCCATTTGCCGACGACGAAAGTGTTTGGTGGGGGACACAGCGGTTTTAAATCTCCCAGAATCTCTAAAATCTCCATTCCATTCCATTCGACGCCAATTCCAAGAAAGGAGACGGACAGAAGAGCCTTAGGTTTGTGTTCTCTCTGTTTTTCTTCCGCCGTTTCTGCTGCTTTAACACCATTATCATTGATTTAGGTTTTAATTTTGTGAGGTTTGATTCTTTTTTTTGTTCAATCTTTTGAAATTGAATTTGTTCGATAATTTTGCTGAAAGAACTTGATGTTCTGATCATTACTGATTTTGTTCGATAGTTTTGCTGTTGGCTCGGTTTGATTTTCGTTCCCTCGGAGAATCAGATCCGCGAACTAGTGTGGATTCCTTATAATCTCTCTCTCTCTCTCTCTCTCTCTCTCTTTTGTTCTCTTTTGTTGACTTTAACGGAATAGTTTTACATTGATTTGTTTCTCTTTTACATTCTTTTTTTCCTCTCATATGTTCTTTCTGTTTTGGATTAAGCTGTTAGATATTGCGCTGTTGGTGAAGTAAAAGATTCCGCCAAGGCTGCCTTTAGTTGAATCTTGTAGTGAAAATTGAGTTTGTGATTATTTCATTTTTGTAACTCTGTTTCTTTGAACTATGTGTTCTGTAGCTTAAGAGATGGATTCTGGATCGTGGCACATTGAGAAAAGATCTACACTCCGAAATGACTCTTTTACAGGAGAGGAGAATGTGCAGGAAACTGGCTGTCTTTCCATCATTGTCCTTGGAGCATCTGGAGATCTTGCTAAAAAGAAGACTTTTCCAGCTCTCTTCCACCTTTTTGCCCAGGTTTATTGATTTATTTGGGATTTTCCTTTCATATTGAAGGGTAGAATTGCTTAATTTAGGTGTTTGGTTGTTTGGTTGTTCTGAAGGTTTTTGAGAGAGCATCTGGCAACCTTAATGAATTTGAGGGACATGTTTTGTTCTTAGCTACTAGATAGTCTTCTCTTTGCAATCATTTCTCTGTTGATTTATTCAATTCAACTGCTGAGTATTTTTCTTTTAATCAATGGTTACTCTTAGGGATTCCTACAATCAAATGAAGTTCACATTTTTGGTTATGCGAGGTCAAAAATTTCTGATGATGATCTAAGAAACCGCATACGTGGGTGAGATATGGAACCTTCTCTATCTTTACTCTTAATGTCGTTTTTTATTTGATTGAGTCAACTTACTGGAATCATTGATTTTTTCATGAAATCAACCGCCGTGTATTGGCTTCATAATCAATCATTTGTGCACTGGGCATCTATGTATTTTACTTCGAGTGTCATTCAGAATTCTATTTCTGCATTGATACTTCAGTGTATTATGCTCCATTGATACCTCTTATATAATCTCTGTCGACGGTTTCCATTGTTAGGGATTGCTCAATATGAATAATGATTGCAGGTATCTTGTCCAAGGAAAAACTTCTGATGCCGTGCAGTTAGAAGAAGTATCCAAGTTTCTGAAGTTGGTTAGTTTTACTCGATTTATGCATTGTTGCGTTAGTATCGTAATATACTCACTAGAATTACGCAGTTAAATAAATGCAATAAACTTTGCAGATCAAATATGTTAGTGGTGCGTATGATTCTGCGGAGGGCTTTCAGAAGTTGGATAAGGAAATCTCAGAGCATGAGGTTTCCAGAAATAGTGTGGAGGGAACATCTCGCAGGCTGTTCTATTTTGCACTTCCTCCTTCGGTATATCCGTCTGTCTGCAAGATGATCAAGCATTATTGCATGAATAAGTGTAAGCTTTAAGTGCAGATTATTTTCTTGTGGTTGGCGTTCGTTTATATCTGGATATTGATTATCAAAGGCTGTTTAATCCACATTTAGCTGATCTTGGTGGATGGACCCGGATTGTCGTGGAGAAACCTTTTGGGAAGGACTTAGCATCTGCTGAGAAGTTAAGTTCCCAGATTGGAGAATTATTTGACGAACCACAAATTTACCGTATCGATCACTATCTGGGGAAGGAATTGGTTCAAAATCTGGTAATATTGATGTAACTAAGATATTATTTGTTGTCTCTGACTTTTAAAACGACAGTCTTATGTATGTTCTTGCATGATATGAATTCTCAGTTGGTACTTCGTTTCGCAAACCGCTTTTTCTTGCCCCTTTGGAACCGTGACAACATTGATAATGTACAGGTGAGAATTCATGGTTCATTACTTTATGTGAACATCTGCAAAACTCTTGTAATAAATTCAAGGCTGTTGAAGTACAATTGATATGAAAGTTCTAGCTTGGTTGAACTTTTTAAAAGTTGTGTACTAATGCTTGTTTTTTCTTCCCCCCTTTCATTTTGTTCCCTTGTAGATCGTGTTCAGGGAGGATTTTGGTACCGAGGGGCGTGGTGGATATTTTGATGAATATGGGTATGATCTTCGACTTACTTTTGATCATATGAATATCTCTATTTTAAACTTTTATCCATTTTTTCTCGCATTGTAAAACACGTTTACAAAATTAAAAAGTAGTCCTTTAGGCTTAAAATACTTATTCTAAAGCCATTTCTAAACACACCCTCAATTCAAGATCACTTATGATTGTGTAGAAAAATCGCTTTTAAAAGTGTAGAACCAAATATTACAATGATTATATGAAAATCAATTTTAATAGATCACTATAAACGTATCATATTTGCTAAAATCACTCCCAAACATGTGCTTATTAATCTAAACAAGTCACCAACTCGAGTTCTATTTTGCAGGATTATTCGCGATATCATTCAAAATCATCTATTACAGGTGAGAAGTTGTTCTTGACTCAATATTTTTGGTTCCTAGAGAACTTCAAAGTTTTTAAATGTTCCTAATATTTGTAGGCTACAAATTTTAACTTTGACTTAACTATCTACTATTTTTGCACTTCTAAAAGTTCTTAATTTTTTTTTTGGCTGCCTTCTCAGGTTCTTTGTTTGGTTGCTATGGAAAAACCTATTTCCCTCAAACCCGAGCACATCCGAGATGAGAAAGTAAAGGTAGGAACTCAAACCGAAAGAAATCTTATTGTATATTTAACCCGCATTTATGATGTAAATAAAATATTGTAAAATGTATATGTATATTTAATTCTCAAGTTCCTCAAGAGTGCTGTTGAATTTGGGTCTCCTCTTTCTACTCTCTCATGTCGCCACGGGCTTTTTTCGGACAGGTTCTTCAGTCAGTGCTGCCAATTAAGGATGAAGAAGTAGTTCTTGGGCAATATGAAGGTTACAGGGATGATCCTACTGTTCCTGATCATTCAAACACACCAACCTTTGCTACTATGGTGTTAAGGATTCATAATGAAAGATGGGAAGGTAAGAGAATACTCTTCAAAGCTAAGTTACATAGTTTTCAGGTGGGCTTTTTTATGAATATTTAGCCTCTGGATTCTATGAATTAACTGTGTCGTTCTTTCGTATGTATTCGTTTTCAGGTGTCCCTTTTATAATGAAGGCAGGAAAAGCATTGAGCTCAAGAAAAGCGGAAATTCGAGTTCAGTTCAAGGATGTTCCTGGTGACATTTTCAGATGTAAGGCCTCCAATCTAAAGTGTCATTCGCAATCTATATCGTATCAGTTCTTCTCACTGGTATATGCGTTATTGGCTCGGTGCTTGATGTTTTGTCGCAAATGTGTAGAATTATTAAAATACATCATCGAGATCGAGCATGCTTTTGTTTAGTTGCTCGAAATTGATCAATGTTCATGATGCAGGTAAAAAACAAGGGAGGAACGAGTTTGTGATTCGCTTGCAACCTTCCGAGGCTATGTACATGAAGCTTACGGTATGAAAAAAAATTCGTATAAGCTAACGTCACACCATTAGACATTTATGTTCATAATGCTTGAAAAGAGTATCTAATAGAGATATATATTGTTTGGTGACTGATTGACACTAGTTCTATTTGTGGCTTAACTTCTGAAAATTGCCAATGTTCATGACTCCCTTTCAGAGCTCGATATCTCGACTCTCTTGATTGAAAACACTTAACGAGGCAACCCGGTTCGGTTCATGAGTTCTATTATCACTCATCTTCTTTGCTGTGGACTTTGCAGGTCAAGAAACCTGGACTGGAAATGTCAACTGTACAGAGTGAATTAGACTTGTCATATCGCCAACGTTATCAGGGCGTTACAATTCCAGAGGCATACGAGCGTCTCATCCTCGACACGTAAGACCTATCCTTTATCTTCTGTAGCATTCACGTCGTTTACATGGTAACATTCATTAACGACATTAAACACTCTCGCAGAATAAGGGGCGATCAGCAGCATTTCGTCCGTCGAGATGAGCTGAAGGTAACGTTTCAACACTAACGAATCACGAATCTTCTAATTCTTGTCAACTTCATGCTCACAAACAGTTTTCTTGTCCAGGCCGCCTGGGAGATCTTCACGCCATTGCTGCACAGAATCGACAACGGTGAGGTGAAGTCGCTTCCTTACAAACCCGGGAGCCGAGGTCCAGCCAAGGCTGACGAGCTACTGGAAAAAGCTGGTTATGTTCAAACCCATGGCTACATTTGGATCCCTCCCACCTTGTAGAAAAAGTTATTTGATTTCCATTTCCGCTGTACTTGATGTTAAAGCCTGATCTGCAGCTTTTATGAGTTTGCTACTTATCTTGGATCAAAATAAGGATTTTAGTGTGGCGTGTATAAAAGAATACTAAAGCTTTGCACCCAGAGGTAATAATCATAATTCTCTTTCCATATGCCCCTTTACTTATTATTATTACATTATGACACGTGTTAGTGTCACAATTCCACTTTGTCGGGACTCGTAACAAGTGTAATTATTTACAATTAAGAGTTTATTGGACACTTTTTATGATTCCATTATAAATGTTAGACGAACACGATTCTCTGCAATGATATGATATTGTCCACTTTGAACATAAGCTCTCATGGCTTTTGGGCTTCTTCAAAAGGCCTCATATTAATGGGGTGAGTATTTTTTTTTTTTTTTTTTTTTTTTTTTTTTTTTTTTTTTTTTTTTTTTATAAACCCATGATCATTCCCTAAATTAGCCGATGTGGAACTTTTATCATTCAACACCTCCCCTCGAACAAAGCACACCATGTTAGACGAACACGACTCTCCGCAATGATATGATATCGTCCACTTTGAGCATAAGCCCTCATGGCTTTGCTTTGAGCTTCTTTGCTATGATATTGTTCACTTTGAGCATAAGCTCTCGTGGCTTTGCTTTGAGCTTTCCCAAAAGCTCTCATGGCTTTGCTTCGAGCTTCCCAAAAAGCCTCATATCAATGGAGAGTATATTTTGATTATAAACCCTCTACTTTGTGTTGGTTTTATGTCCTAAAACTCATAGTTTGTAAACAAAGATATATTCTATTTTCAATAAAGTTATTATTGTTGTTTATTCAGAAAAAATTGTTATTGAATAAAGTGAACTTTACGATCATTAATCTAAATCCAATAAACTAAGAACACTCTGGCTATAGTATGACTACTTGAACTATATGTAGAGACATAAGAGTGGATCAAGTTCAAGTATATAGTCAAAATGATCTATAGTATAAGGATAAGGCTGAGTACCTTATTCTGGGGACACTATGGATGCGGCCCACTTTTGTATATGATATAAACAATGCGATCACTAAATTGTGCATGTGGAGACATGTGAGTGGGGGCGTCCTATGCAATGAGTATTGCATAAGATCGGACCATGAAGAAAACCACTCTCACTTTATAAAGTCGTTTACTGTTGAGACTGATTTTCTTTTCATTCGATAACCTAGGTAACTCGGTTTTAATCCTGAGCTAACCATGAACTCCTGTTTATTCGGAATTATCCTTAGATTTGCATGGGTGAGAGTGGCTCTAGTTCGCCGACTCAACAGGCCTCCCATTTCAGGGGTAAGACTGGGTGAATGGCTGGGGACGTGGGGTGCAAGACGGAATTCACTCCTACCCACTTTTAGGGATAGAAGAAAGGTAGTTCCCTTAAGCACTGACTCCAGGTCTTGAACAAGGGGCCCCACCCTCTCATTGGCCTGAGAGGGATTCGGTTTACTGGTTGGACCACAAACCAATTGTTTATTAGAGGATCAGTGAGACATAAGGAACAAGAAGTAACTTCAGGGGTAAAACGGTAAATTGACCCAGCTCTAGTTACGAACAACCTGTGAAGGATCGACTTACTAATCATGGTTATATAAGATGGACAGAAATATATCTATAGTGAGGGGAGTGCAACTACTAGGCTATAGTGGAGTGTCCTAATAGTTAACGAATGTTGGTTAACCAGGTTAATGAGTTTAATCGGTTAATCTTGAATCGTTGGAGCCCATGATCTATAGGTCCATTAGGTCCCTCTGCTAGCTCATATCGGACTAAACCATAGAACAGTGTGACAAGTGAGTTCGAAGTGTTCGAATTCAAATTAGGGAATATGCGTTACATATATACGATATATTTAACCGCAATTTTATTTTATTTACGAAATAAACGAAAAGAGAGAATCTGAGATATTTAAATAAGATTTAAATATCTTAATCAATTATGTGTCGGAATTGACTGGGATTGGCATTTGAATTAATATTAAATATTAATTAAATAGTTTAATTAATTATTTAATGTTACTTTAATTTGAAATTCATTATTCAAATTAATTGTTGAATTAAAATGACGAAAGTCAAAATGTTGACTTTCATCTAATTAAAATGAAGAAAGTCAAAATGTTGACTTTCATCTAATGGAAAAATCATGTTAGTGGAATTTTGAGGTGTCAAAATTTGGTTTAACCAAACTTGCATGTTTGCCAAATAAACCCCACAAGTTTGAGTGGAATTTTGAGTGTCAAAATTTGGTTAACTCAAACATGCATGCTTGCCACATAATCTCAAACATTTAAGTGGAATTTTAAGTGTCAAGATTTGGTGATCTCAAGTTTGCATGAACATGCAAACTTGACTCTTTAAATAGAGTGATCATGATACTTGGAAGGAATTCTTCATCTTGATGAAAAACCTCTCACAAGCACTCTCTTTCACGTATACAAAATCCCTCCCAAATTTTAGTCACTCACCGGATTCCACAATCCCGTTCTAAGGCCGGAGAATAGTGGAGAAGACACTAGTGGTGGTTCGAAATCGGTTCGTGAGGCAAAAGGAGTTTGAACTACAAAAGGTAAGTATTTAAACTCATTAAGTTTTAATACTTATGAACATGCTAGTCATTTACAATAATTGATGTTCTAAAAGTGCCTAAGATCCAAATTGCTTCCGCATGTGTTATATTAACACCATCAATTGGTATCAGAGCAAGTTTTAGGCACTTTATTTACATTAATTTGATCATGGTGGGTACCGTTTCATGCATGAAATTTGTGGTTGCTAAAGTGGATGGTTTTGGTTTTGGCATTTTTTTATGCTTCCATTTGATACAATTATTGTAATAAGCCTAAGGTGTATGGGCTTTAATAAATGAAGAAAGGTCTGTAATTTTTATAAAGTCATTAGAGTCCACTTTAGGTTGTAATTGATCGAAAATGGAAGAGATAAGCAAGCTGAACCGAAGAGGATGGAAGAGGCGGTTTGGGTGTTTTTTCTGTCGTTGGGGACCGATTGAACGTTTTTAAGGGTTGGTTGGTCCAGTTCGTGATCGTCGGGAGCGGCTCAAGTTATTTTTAGTTATTAATGTAATAATTTAGTTAATTGCTTGCTTTAAAATGCCAAAACCAACCCACTTTAGTGTGTTTAATTAATTATGCATTATGAATGTATGTTTTAATTAAATAGTAAATGTATATGCATAAAGTATGTCATATAGATTTAAAATCCCACCATAGGCTAAGCATGTTTCATGCATTCCAAGTATGTTATAAGTGTTATAATGTATAGTATGCATGTCTTAGGGTTCCATGAGTGATAGATATAAATTGTTATATTATTGCATGGAATGGATGATTATATAAATTGTTATATAAAGCATGTTATAGGTTATTTTCAACGTCATAAAATGAGGTAGACGTTACTATAATGAAGATAACAGCATGCTCACTAAGGGTTAAGAACCGAGCACGATCAATTTTAACAGTTAAAAGGGGTCGATGTCTTATAAAATTGCGGTTACGAGAAATCTCACCTGGCACGATCTTGTCTAAGGCTGAAGGTACTTAAGTTGACGGTTTACGAAACACCTACTACCTGGAGATCGGACCAGTACTTGAGCTTAGTTAGCCGAGTTTTATGAGCATGCTTAAGTGATTTAAGATTTAGAAAAATCACCTAGACTTAAGTTATATTTAATTAGCCGGAATATACTTAAGTAATGAGTATACCCAACCATATAAAATACTTAGTGGGAGGAAAATGGTGTATAAGATACATCGTTTTCTCTTCACGCTCTCTGTAAAATTCACACAGTGAGATTCATGCTCGGCCTCGTGTCGCCCTGGGAGCGTCCTCCATTCGGAAGGTATTTGCATGAGTCAATAACAAGGGGAATTGAGAAAGTATTTATAGTAAGTGGGAGAAGGAAGTCAACACGTCCTATGGTCTCCACCACTAGGTTGCACCGTGAGATTCTCATGTTCCGCCTGCATGTTGCCCTAGAGCAACTACCCATTCGGAGGGTCGTAACATGGGAGTCGGAACAACGCAAACTCCAGAAATGGATAGGATTTCTTAGGTCCATTCCCAACTTTGGCCTTTTCATTCGATAGCGTTGTTGGGGCCGATTTCTGAGGTCTGAAATTGGTGGGTCACACTTGCGAAGAATTACTAAGAGTTAGTATATTCTTGACCAAAATAGCGATAACTAAAACACTATAGGAACAAGAGTTATTCTGGGATTAGTGTTTAAGTCAAGAATGTCTTGGTTTAGTGAATGAGTGATTGACTGCCCCTCGGTAGCAGTTGCTCTAACTCACTAAAGTATCGTTGCAAATCAATAATGATTTGGGTACATTATTACATTTGCTAAAACTGATTGGATTAAACAGGATTAAGTCAAAATCACTAATAGAATTTTCTTTATATCACAGCATGACAAACTCAATAGTACAATTACTCGCTTCTGAGAAATTAAACGGCGACAACTACACAACTTGGAAATCAAACCTAAACACAATACTGGTCATTGATGATTTAAAGTTTGTTTTAACTGAGGAGTGTCCTCCAAACCCAAACTCAAATGCAAACCGAACAGCTCGGGATGCATATGACAGATGGATAAAGGCAAATGACAAAGCCCGAGTGTACATTCTAGCCAGCATATCTGATGTTTTGGCTAAGAAACACGATGTTATGGGTACTGCTAAAGAGATTATGGAATCTCTAAAAGGGATGTTTGGACAACCGTCCTTCTCCCTTAGACATGAAGCCATAAAATACATTTACAACTGCCGTATGAAAGAAGGGACCTCAGTTAGAGAACATGTCCTGGACATGATGGTCCATTTCAATGTGGCAGAAGAAAATGAAGCTGTCATTGATGAGAAGAGTCAAGTCAGTTTTATCATGATGTCTCTTCCGAAGAGCTTCTTCCAGTTCCGCACCAATGTGGTTATGAACAAAATAGAATATAACTTGACTGCTCTTCTCAATGAGCTACAGACTTATCAGTCCCTCTTAACAAACAAGGGACAAACAGGAGAAGCAAATGTTGCCATCTCCAAGAAATTACTACGAGGATCGTCCTCCAAAAATAAGTCTGGACCTTCAACTTCTAAAAGTATTTTGATGAAGAAGAAGGGAAAAGGGAAAAATAAGATTCCTACTAACCGCAAGAACAAGGTTCAAAAGGTAGATAAAGGAAAATGTTTCCATTGCAACGAAAACGGGCACTGGAAGAGAAACTGCCCAAAATACCTTGCAGAGAAGAAAGCCGAAAAGACACAACAAGGTAAATATGATTTACTCGTTGTAGAAATGTGTTTAGTAGAGTATGACAACTCAACTTGGATACTAGATTCAGGGGCGACTAATCATATTTGTTCCTTTTACCAGGAAACTAGCTCCTGGAGAATGCTTGCGGACGGCGAGATAACACTCAGGGTTGGAACAGGAGAGGTTGTCTCAGCAAGATCAGTAGGAAATTTAAAGTTGTTTTTTGGAGATAGATTCATTATATTAGATAATGTACTTTTTGTTCCTGGAATGAAAAGAAATCTAATATCCATCTCTTGTTTATTAGAACAGTTGTATAAAGTATCTTTTGAAATCAATGAAGTGTTCATTTGCAAAAGAGGTATTCATATTTGTTCTGCAAAACTAGAAAACAACTTATATATGTTAAAACCGAGCAAAACAAAAGCTATTTTAAATATTGAGATGTTTAAAACAGCTGAAACTCAAAATAAGCGACAAAAGATTTCTCCTAATACCTATCTTTGGCACTTAAGACTAGGCCACATTAATCTCAATAGGATTGAGAGATTGGTTAAAAGAGGACTTCTAAATAAGTTAGAAGACAATTCTTTACCTCCATGTGAGTCTTGTCTTGAGGGTAAAATGACTAAACGATCATTTTGCGAAAAAGGCTATAGAGCCAAAGAAACCTTAGAACTCGTGCATACAGATCTCTGTGGTCCAATGAATGTCAAAGCACGAGGAGGGTATGAATATTTCATCAGTTTTATTGATGATTATTCAAGGTATGGCTATCTTTACCTAATGCATCACAAGTCGGAAGCTCTTGAAAAATTCAGAGAGTATAAGACTGAGGTTGAGAATCTATTAGGTAAAACTATTAAAACACTTCGATCAGATCGAGGAGGAGAGTACATGGATTTAAGATTTCAGGACTATATGATAGAACATGGAATAAGGTCTCAACTCTCAGCCCCTGGTGTGCCTCAACAAAATGGTGTATCAGAAAGGAGAAATAGAACTCTATTGGACATGGTTCGGTCCATGATGAGTTTCGCTCAATTACCCGATCCGTTTTGGGGATATGCAGTGGAGACTGCCACATACATTTTGAACATGGTTCCTACTAAGAGTGTTTCAGAAACACCTTATGAGTTATGGAAAGGGCGTAAAGGTAGTTTACGTCACTTCAGAATTTGGGGATGTCCAGCACATGTGTTGTTGCAAAATCCCAAGAAATTAGAACGTCGTTCAAAATTATGTCTATTCGTAGGATACCCCAAAGAGACGAAAGGTGGTTTGTTTTATGATCCTCAAGAAAATAGAGTGTTTGTATCAACGAACGCTACATTCTTAGAGGAAGATCACGTAAGAAATCATCAACCTCGTAGCAAACTAGTATTAAGTGAGATTTCTAAAGAAGTTACTGATAAAACAACAAGAGTTGTTGATCAAGCTGGTCGTTCAACCAGAGTTGTTGATGGAGCTAACACTTCTGGTCAATCACATCCTTCTCAAAAGTTGAGAATGCCTCGACGTAGTGGGAGGGTTATAACTCAACCCGATCGTTACTTGGGTTTGATAGAAACTCAAGTCATCATACCTGATGATGGCGTTGAGGATCCATTGTCCTATAAACAGGCAATGAATGATGTTGATAGAGATCAGTGGATTAAAGCCATGAATCTTGAAATGGAGTCAATGTACTTCAATTCAGTCTGGGAACTTGTAGATCAACCAGATGGGGTAAAACCTATTGGTTGCAAATGGATCTATAAGAGAAAACGAGACCAAACCGGTAAGGTACAGACCTTTAAAGCAAGACTAGTAGCAAAGGGTTATACCCAAAGAGAGGGGGTGGACTATGAAGAAACCTTCTCACCTGTTGCTATGCTTAAATCAATTAGAATACTCTTGTCTATTGCCACATTTTATGATTATGAAATTTGGCAAATGGATGTTAAGACAGCTTTTCTAAACGGCGATCTTGAAGAGAGTATCTATATGGCTCAACCAGAGGGGTTCATTGAACAGGATCACGAGCAAAAGGTTTGCAAGCTTAAAAGATCCATTTATGGGTTGAAGCAAGCGTCTCGATCCTGGAACATAAAGTTTGATACTGCGATCAAATCTTATGGCTTTAAACAGAATGTTGACGAACCTTGTGTTTATAAAAGGATAGTCAACTCTACAGTAGCTTTCCTGGTGTTGTACGTTGACGATATCCTACTAATTGGAAATGATGTGGGAATTCTGACTGACATTAAGCATTGGCTGGCGACACAATTCCAAATGAAAGATTTGGGAGAGGCTCAGTTTGTTCTTGGAATCCAAATTGTTCGAAATCGCAAGAACAAAACACTAGCTTTGTCTCAAGCATCGTACATCGACAAAATGTTGATTCGATATAAGATGCAGGACTCCAAGAAAGGATTATTACCTTTCAGGCATGGAGTTCATTTGTCGAAGGAACAAAGTCCTAAGACACCTCAAGAAGTTGAGGATATGAAACACATTCCCTATGCATCAGCGGTCGGTAGTCTGATGTATGCTATGCTATGTACCCGACCCGACATATGCTATGCTGTGGGAATTGTCAGCAGATATCAGTCCAATCCGGGACGTACTCATTGGACTGCCGTTAAGAATATCCTCAAGTATCTTAGGAGAACGAGGGACTATATGCTAATGTACGGTGCTAAGGATCTGATCCTTACAGGGTACACTGACTCAGATTTTCAGACCGATGTAGATACAAGGAAATCGACATCAGGATCTGTCTTCACTCTGAACGGAGGAGCAGTAATATGGAGAAGCATAAAGCAAGGTTGCATTGCTGATTCCACCATGGAGGCTGAGTATGTTGCTGCTTGTGAAGCAGCGAAAGAATCTGTATGGCTTAGGAAGTTCTTAACTGATTTGGAAGTCGTTCCAAATATGCATCTTCCCGTCACTCTTTATTGTGATAACAGTGGAGCAGTTGCAAATTCAAAAGAACCAAGAAGCCATAAGCGAGGAAAACATATTGAGCGCAAATATCATCTCATAAGGGAGATTGTGCAACGAGGAGATGTGATCGTCACACAGATAGCTTCAGAACACAACATTGCTGATCCATTTACAAAGCCCCTCACGGCTAAAGTGTTTGAAGGGCACCTAGTGAGTCTAGGACTACGAGTTATGTAATCTAGGGCAAGTGGGAGAAAAGGCATGAGTATGTGATGCCCTAGTTTATTGTATTTCTCTCTACTCAACGTTATAAAACCCCACTAGAGTTTTAGTCCAAGTGGGAGTTTGTTGGGTTTTATGTCCTAAAACTCATAGTTTGTAAACAAAGATATATTCTATTTTCAATAAAGTTATTATTGTTGTTTATTCAGAAAAAATTGTTATTGAATAAAGTGAACTTTACGATCATTAATCTAAATCCAATAAACTAAGAACACTCTGGCTATAGTATGACTACTTGAACTATATGTAGAGACATAAGAGTGGATCAAGTTCAAGTATATAGTCAAAATGATCTATAGTATAAGGATAAGGCTGAGTACCTTATTCTGGGGACACTATGGATGCGGCCCACTTTTGTATATGATATAAACAATGCGATCACTAAATTGTGCATGTGGAGACATGTGAGTGGGGGCGTCCTATGCAATGAGTATTGCATAAGATCGGACCATGAAGAAAACCACTCTCACTTTATAAAGTCGTTTACTGTTGAGACTGATTTTCTTTTCATTCGATAACCTAGGTAACTCGGTTTTAATCCTGAGCTAACCATGAACTCCTGTTTATTCGGAATTATCCTTAGATTTGCATGGGTGAGAGTGGCTCTAGTTCGCCGACTCAACAGGCCTCCCATTTCAGGGGTAAGACTGGGTGAATGGCTGGGGACGTGGGGTGCAAGACGGAATTCACTCCTACCCACTTTTAGGGATAGAAGAAAGGTAGTTCCCTTAAGCACTGACTCCAGGTCTTGAACAAGGGGCCCCACCCTCTCATTGGCCTGAGAGGGATTCGGTTTACTGGTTGGACCACAAACCAATTGTTTATTAGAGGATCAGTGAGACATAAGGAACAAGAAGTAACTTCAGGGGTAAAACGGTAAATTGACCCAGCTCTAGTTACGAACAACCTGTGAAGGATCGACTTACTAATCATGGTTATATAAGATGGACAGAAATATATCTATAGTGAGGGGAGTGCAACTACTAGGCTATAGTGGAGTGTCCTAGTAGTTAACGAATGTTGGTTAACCAGGTTAATGAGTTTAATCGGTTAATCTTGAATCGTTGGAGCCCATGATCTATAGGTCCATTAGGTCCCTCTGCTAGCTCATATCGGACTAAACCATAGAACAGTGTGACAAGTGAGTTCGAAGTGTTCGAATTCAAATTAGAGAATATGCGTTACATATATACGATATATTTAACCGCAATTTTATTTTATTTACGAAATAAACGAAAAGAGAGAATCTGAGATATTTAAATAAGATTTAAATATCTTAATCAATTATGTGTCGGAATTGACTGGGATTGGCATTTGAATTAATATTAAATATTAATTAAATAGTTTAATTAATTATTTAATGTTACTTTAATTTGAAATTCATTATTCAAATTAATTGTTGAATTAAAATGAAGAAAGTCAAAATGTTGACTTTCATCTAATTAAAATGAAGAAAGTCAAAATGTTGACTTTCATCTAATTAAAATGAAGAAAGTCAAAATGTTGACTTTCATCTAATGGAAAAATCATGTTAGTGGAATTTTGAGGTGTCAAAATTTGGTTTAACCAAACTTGCATGTTTGCCAAATAAACCCCACAAGTTTGAGTGGAATTTTGAGTGTCAAAATTTGGTTAACTCAAACATGCATGCTTGCCACATAATCTCAAACATTTGAGTGGAATTTTAAGTGTCAAGATTTGGTGATCTCAAGTTTGCATGAACATGCAAACTTGACTCTTTAAATAGAGTGATCATGATACTTGGAAGGGATTCTTCATCTTGATGAAAAACCTCTCACAAGCACTCTCTTTCACGTATACAAAATCCCTCCCAAATTTTAGTCACTCACCGGATTCCACAATCCCGTTCTAAGGCCGGAGAATAGTGGAGAAGACACTAGTGGTGGTTCGAAACCGGTTCGTGAGGCAAAAGGAGTTTGAACTACAAAAGGTTAGTATTTAAACTCATTAAGTTTTAATACTTATGAACATGCTAGTCATTTACAATAATTGATGTTCTAAAAGTGCCTAAGATCCAAATTGCTTCCGCATGTGTTATATTAACACCATCACTTTGAAGGTCCCCAAAAGGCCTCATACCAATGGAGAGTGCACTTTGATTGAGAGTGTATTATTTGATTATAAATTCACGACCATTTCCTAAATTAACCGAGATACTTTTATCCAACAATAAATGGATAAAAATTAATTATGCACAATTATTATATTAATTATTTATATTAAGAGAGTTTATAAAATTTTATTAAAATAATTTATTTGAGAATAATTATTAATATCGTTCGAGCTTATTATCACGGATTGAAAATTAAATAAAATTTCAAAATACTGTACATTTATCCTTGAATTTTTCACTTTTGATTTTTTTTTCATTTGATCAGTATCAAATATGACATTTTTATTGTTGGGAGTATTTATGATTAATATAATAATCTTGATGTGATTTTTTAATTAATTTTATATTACTGTAGAAATTTATTTAAATATAATTAATAATAATATTTGAAAAAAGATAATCCTGATGTGATTTTTTAAATTAATTTTAATAGTACTTAAAAAATTAGTGGAATTTTATTTAATTATAATTAATAAATAATTAAATAATATTTGAAAATTAATGATTATAAATTAACATTGCATTTAAATCTTGAAATTTATAGACTAAATAAAAATAAATTTAAAACTCACAGTAAAAATATAATATTTTTAAATATAAAAACTAAAAATATAGTATTTTAAAATCTAATTATATTAAAAACTCAACTAAAAATGATTATTTTCTTCATAAAATGCGAATTAAATAAAACAAAGAGAAAACCCATTGCCGAACTTCTCGTGCTCCGATTCTCAGTCTCTATCTCCACCGTCTCTGCTGCTTTCTTCTCCGTCGACTCCAGGTAGCTTCATCGTCGTCTTCCTTGTCATCAGCGTATTCCTTTTTCATTTCTCTTGCTTCACTGCATTTCTTTCGCTGTCATGTTTAGAACGAAAGTTCTTTTGCCAAGAATACGAACTATTCTCATGCAGAATGCTAGGTCTTCTTCTTCAAGTTTACATTGAATCCAAGTTTCATTGTAGAATTTCCTTCCCTTTTGTAATGGAGTGACATTCGATCTTACTTCTGGGTTGGAAGAAGTGTTTGATTAGGTTGTGATCGGATAGTTGCATAATGTGATACTGTAATTTCGTGTCTGTGACGTTCAATTGGTTGGATCATCTTTTGATGTGTTATCACAGGCAGTTCCCTTCTATTTGAATTTGTTTGGATGGAGATATCTTAGTTTCATATTGCAAATATTTTCAGCCTTCAACTAATTTGGGTTATGTTGGTTCAGTTTGAATTTCTTAGGGTAAATTACTTTGGTTCTGGGCATTACTTAGAGATAATGTGAGATCTCACCTCGGTTGAGGGTAGAACGAAGCATTCTTTATAAGAGTATGAAAACCTCTCCCTAGCAGACGCGTTTTAAAAATCTTGAGGGGAAGCCTGAAAAGGAAAGTCCAAAGAGGACAATATTTGCTAGCGGTGGGCTTGGGCCGTTACAAATGGTATCAGATCCAGACACTGGGTGATGTGCTAGCGAGGAGGCTAAGCCCCAAAGGAGGTGGACACGAGGCGCTATGCCAGCAAGGATGCTGGACCCCGAAGGGAGCTGGATTATGAGATCTCACATCGATTGGGGAGGAGAACGAAACATTTTTTATAAGGATGTGGAAACCTCTCCTAGAGATTCTTAAACTCAAATATTTGTTTGATTTACCAGCTCAATCTTGTAGGCTATTAAAATGAAATACAAGAAGGATAATCACGTTCTGTAAATTTTAAACATTGAACCTGCTATTCTAATACTTATCGATGGAGAGGTTTTAAGAGTTTAATCCCTTTAATTTGTTAAACTATCTGTTGTTGGCTAATGTTAGGCAGTTGGTAAACAATTTTATTGATGATTTGAAATAGTGAAAGAGAGGCAAAGCCTCCCAAAAGTGTTGCATAAAACCTCTTCAATTGGATAAAAACAAAGTGGTCTTGTGATTCTGAGCTATGCTTGCCATTAGAACACCAATGGGGTTTATCATGAGTATTAATAGCTTTGTGGCTGGCTTCCCATCCCATAGAAAAAGCTTTACTTCTTTGGATAATGGTCACTCCAAATTACTTCATAGAGCTCTGGGGCTGTTTCGTTTAGAATTTGATCGAGGTCGTGCACCAAGGAGCTGACAGAGAACTTACCATTTGGTTCAATCTTCCAAAAACCTCTATCAGGCGATTATGGGAGATGTGCACCCCCTCCAAGCCAAGTATCGTCCCAAAAAAGGTTTTTATTTTCGTATTTATTTATTTATTTTTTGGTAAGAAACCGAGTTTTCATTAAGAAAAAGGAAAGACTAAACAAGTGCACAAACCAAAGAAACTCAAGAGATCATCCCCAATCTTGTAGCATACACGGCTATGTATCAGATTTTGGAACTTCAATGTAGCCTCCCAAGGGCCTTTGGTTGTTGTTGTGCTGTGGAGGATACCGGTTTAGTGTTCAAAAGGGAGGATCTAGATTTGGCATCAATAATCTTCCTCCAAAGGGTTTTTTGTTTGTGAAGGTATCTCCAAGGCTTGGTATAGGTAGCAAGTAGTAAGTAGTAAGCCTATCTCGTCTTATGATTAAAATTTTTCATGCCTTGTCATTCCTTGGTTGGATGTCTATTAACTTGACTTCTTGCATGATGTAGAGACTATGGCACCTACAACACGTAGCACTAGCAGAGCTAGAGGTACGAGGCTAGCAGATACTCCAACAAAGTCGGACCCTACTCATACACGTAGCACTAGTAGACGTAGAGGTACGGGCCAATGAAGACTCCAACAAAGTCTAATCCTACCCAGAATTCTGCACACAGACAGGCGCCACAATTGCCGGTGTTGGAACCAGTAGTAGCTCCACCCCCTAACATGGTAATGCTGAGCATGGAAGCCTACCGAAAATTGATTCAAGCCGCTGCGGCCAATCAAGAGGGAAGGGGAGATGATGATAGTACTAGTATGACTAGGGAGTTCAAGTATCTGAGAGACTTTGGTAAATATGACCCGCCAGTGTTCGAAGGAAAGACAATAGACCCCGTGCTTGTTGAATCTTGGGTTGAGTCTACAGAAACTATATTTGAGCACATGAATTGCCCTGAGGATCAGAAGGTAAAATGTGCCTCCTTTATGCTTAAGGGCGAGGCTCACTTCTGGTGGAAGACTGCCCAACAAACCCTGAGGAAAGAAGATGAGGATGAGGAGCCAATATGTTGGCATGAGATGAAGAGGGCGTTCATCCACAAGTACTACCCGGCGGTATATTGGTACAACAACCGGGAAGCTTTTTTGCATCTGAAACAGGGAAACATGACAGTGGAAGAGTACGAATTGGAGTTCACCAGATTGTCCAGGTTTGCCCTGGAGTATATAGACACTGAAGAAAAGAGGACATATAAGTTTATTTTGGGTCTCCGGAGTGAGATCCAAGGCAAAGTTGCGGCTATAGCGGCCACGAGTTATGCACGCGCCCTGCATGCTGCCAGTATTTTGGACTTTCATCTTCAAAAAGCGTCCAATGAGTTAGAAGACCAAGGGAGTTACCAGAACAAGAGAAAGTTTGATAAGCATTCTAACAAGTCCTCATTGCAAAGAGATAGAATTGGCACACCTCATAGGGGAAGACCCACGTGCCCCACTTGTGGTCTCAGACACTCCGGACAGTGCAGGGTTGGTACTGACGTGTGTTATCACTGTGGCAAGAGTGGCCATAGGAAGACAGATTGTCCCCACAGGAGGCAACGAGGCCTCAACGTTTGGACGGAGCAGCTAGGAAGGCTCGACACAGAGTAGAGGCATGACCAGGGCTACCACTGGCAAGAGAGTAGAAGATACTGACACTGGTGACATGTACTTTACTAATGCTTGGATATCATGCATTTGTGTTATTTGATTCTAGATTCATACACTCATTTATTTTTGCTACATTTGTAAGGCATGCACGGTTAGGACTATAGCCTTTAGGATATAGGTTATCTGTGTCTACGTTGTCAGGAGAGATATTAGTTTTAGATGAGTAAGTCCAAGCCTATAAAGTAGTGTTAGAGAGACCCTTAGATGTGTTGCTGATTGTATTAGATATACGTGATTTTGACGTGATACTAGGCGTGGATTAGGACGTGATACTATACATAGATGATCTATCATTCGGTTGAGGATCTATCCCCCAGACGACCCTCAGGAGCAAATACAACTATTATAAGTTTACTGTGATGTCATTCAGATTGACTAATGCCTCTGCAGCAGTTATGGACTTGATGAACATAGTGTTTAAATACTTCCTTGACACGTTTGTGATAGTCTTCATTGACAACATATTGATATATTCTAGAACTGATGCAGAGCATGAGACACACTTGAGAAGGGTGCTGCTGTCAGTATGCGTATCGACTCTATGCCAAATATTCAAGGTGAATTTTGGTTGCAGGAAGTGACCTTATTGAAACTTATTATGTTAGGACATGACATCTCAGTAGATTCAATCAATCAAGGTCGAGGCAATGATGAAGTGGTCCGACCCATCTTAGCTACAAAAGTGAGAAGCTTCTTGGGATTTACAGGATATTATCGAAGGTTTATCAGGACTTCTTTTTAAGATTGTTGCGCCTCATGCAATTAACAAGAAAAGGAAAGGTGTTCTCATGGAACAAGGCTTGCGAGCAAAGTTTTAGAGAACTGAAGCACCGGTTAGTGACGACACTTGTGCTCCAATGCCCAACGACTCAAGTAACTTTGTGGTTTACAATGACGCATCAGGGAAGGGGCTAGGTTGCATCCTGATGCAGAATGATTAGGTCATATCCTACGCCTTGAGATAGTTGAAGGAATATGTGCGAAATTACTCGACCCATGACTTAGAATGGATAATAATAGGGTTTTCTCTAAGCATATGGCGACATTACTTGTACGGGGAGTGGACACAGATTTTTACCAACTCCAAAAGCCTAAAATACCTATTCACACGGAAAGATCTCAATATGAGACAAAAGTGTTAGTTGGAGCTGGTAAATGATCATGACATAGAGATCTTGTATCATCCAAGCAAGATGAATGTTGTGGTAGACATCTAAAGTGGACAGGCAACCCATTCCTCTGCTTTAATTACCAGGGAGGTCGAGTTATATTGATGTAGTGGCATGGTGAGTCACAGGGAAACTCTCCTAGCTTAGAGCCCACCCCTAGTTAGCTAGGATTTACCAACAATATAAGGAAGAAAAGGATAAGGGATTTTCCATGTCATTGGACGAGTTATTGTACCTAATGTTTACATGAATAAGAGGGATATTAAGAGAGTGGCGTATGAATCCCCATATGGTAATAGGATCTAAAGGCATACTACTGGAGGCCAAGTATAAAGCTTCTATTGATCCTAGCTCGCGTTCCTAAATAGAATTTGATGCTTCTTGGATGGTTAGATTCGTCTCGAGGAGATCTTCAAAGTTGCTGAAGAGATTGGAACCAATTGAGGGTTGTGACACAATAATCAAGCGAGGAAAAAGGTAAGGATTCTTGGTTGCAGACCCTCATAGACAAAGGTAGAAGATGAGTTTTCCTTGAATTGACTCGACCGGTTTAGCTGAACCAGACCAAATCGGACCAGTTGTGGTCCAACTGAACTAGATCTCTGTTTTTATCCTGGTTTGGTCATTTTCACTCGATTTTCGCCACAGTTTTATGGTTTTGCTATTTTTCCTTAATGTAGGACCTAATTAAAGACTTTTGGAAAATTTTGAAAATTCTTGTAGACTCGAATTGAGCTCGAGAAGTCGACATTTGAATAAGTAGCAACATGGATTATTTTTCAAGTAATACCTGTATGGGTCAATTAGAACATTAGGTTACCGATGAGAAAACATGATTCAGTCCTAATTAACCAAGGTATATGATAGCTAAGCCCAATAACTTAGTAGTTTTTCGATTTAGCATAATAATATGTTTTACATTTTCACTAGTATGTTTGAGAACTCTGGTTAATCATAATGATATATTTAGGACTCCAGCATGTCTTGTATAATTGTTAATTGTTTTTTTTTTAGCATTTTGGACATTTATGTATGGTATACTCGTAGGAGCATGTTACAGGGGTTAAGACATTGGGTATGCCCCGTTAATGCTTTGGATATCCACTATGTACCTTAGAGAGTTTGGAAGGATATGTGAATGAACATGAGTTGGTGTTTTATGTCTCCTCCGTCATAAAACCTACATTTGGGCCTCACATGCATTTTCAGTTGAACAACTATTAACTAGGGACAACTAGAGAGTAACCCCTGATCTTAAACTTTCCTAGAGCGGTTAGGGTCTACTTGGTACACAGAGTTGTCACCCATAGAAGGTCCCAGGATTTGTATTGGGTATACTATTGGGGAGCACCCCGTAGACAAATATGTATGGGGTACAAACGGTCAGAGTACTTGTATCTTTATAAAGCACCACTTACCTCATGCACACGAGACTTACACTAGGGTTTGTCACAAGGCAATTTGACTCGGGTTGATGATAGACTTTAGAAAACAAAAACATAGAGCTAAGCATATCCAAAAACCCTACATTTAGGCATACACCCCTAGAATAGAAGTGTATAGAGTTTTATGTACGTGTATGAGTCTTAGGACTGATACAGACTACATACCATGACGTTGCTTTCTTATGCTAGGGTCAGTAGATGGGCACATAGCATAAGAAACCATCACAAGGATGAAGTCTAACGAGAGCTTATGAGTAGGTTGTCTACTGAGTATTTTTATACTCATTCGTGCTATTCTTTGTTTTTACAGATGGAACATAGACCACTATCGATGGGGGGAGCGTGTGGAGCCATGCAGTTGCAAGAGGGACCCATAGATTGAGTCTTTTCCTTTTATGTCGCTTTGAAACTCACATAGTTTTGTAAATGCTTTTGTAACTACTTTTGATGTTGACTCAGCTCGAATATTTTGTACTTTAAACCCATTCTATGCCAATTTTAAATGCACATTTGACTTTCTTGTATTTGCTTATCTCCATTTTACAAAATTGAAAAAGAATTACTGCCCATTTTATCCTTAAGTTCACGTTTTATCCTTAAGTTCACGTAGTAATCTATTAATTTAGCGAAAAACAGTAAATAAATCTTTATAAACTCATTACTTTTAATAAAATAAGATTAATCATTGAAATAAAATTTTAGAAAATTCATAAATTCAATTTGATTTCATATTTTTCCTATGTTTTATAATTCATAAAATGTTTATTTAAGTTTTAACGTTATAATTTGACAAATTTATGGTAAAAATTGAAGGATAAAAATGGACAAATGAATAGAACAGGGCATTGAAACCCTCGATCTGGATCGAGAGGGCGTCGGTGGTTGTACGAGCCGAGCATAGCGGTGCGATGACGGAGGCTCGATAGAGCTTCGTGGTAAAAATTAAAGGATAAAAATGGAGAAAAGAATGTTATTATTATTATTATTAATAGTAAAAATTGAAGGATAAAAATGGACAAATGAATAGAAGAGGGCGTTGAAACCCTTGATCTGGATCGAGAGGGCGTCGGTGGTTGTACGAGCCGAGCATAGCGGTGCGATGACGGAGGCTCGATAGAGCTTCGTGGTAAAAATTAAAGGATAAAAATGGAGAAAAGAATGTTATTATTATTATTATTAATAAGAGTAAAAAAGATTATTATTCTAATTTTGCTCTGCACAAAGGGCAGGAATTAGTGAGTTGAAGCCAGTTGAGGATACAGGATTTATGGAAGACGTGACCGCAGGGGAGTCGCCTCACCTCCGTTTCACCACGGAGCTCATCGCAACAAACGCTGCAATCTCCCGCCTCCTCCGCCCGAAACCCATCAAATTCCTCCCTCATCACCCTCTCCATCACCCACGCCGCCGCCGGTTCTTGTTTCCGAGGGATTTCCAGGTCCAGGTCCACCCAGATCGTCTGGACTAAATCGAGATAGACGATAATGTGGAAGTTCCGATCGTGGTCGCCGGCGGCCAATTCAAGGGCGAATGTGGCGATGTCATCGAAAATGGCGTCGGAGGTGGCGGTGGAGATGTTGAAGGTAGAGAGAAATTGAAGGAGTAAGAAGTGGGAAAGGAACGGCGGGTGTTGAAGGTCTCGGAGAAACAGAGGTAAGAGAGTATCGGAGATTGGGGTTTCGGGGGTTTGTTGGAGGAGTTGGTTGGAGGATGGAGAGACGAATTGGTTGGAATAGGCTAATCGGAGCTCGGCGTATTGCATGGGTTGGGCGTCGGTGGCTACGCCGGTGGTGTTGAGGGGGTGGGTGTGGATGCAATATTGGAGAGACAGAGTGTTGGGGTTAGACATGGCGGATGGCGGTGTGGAACAGAGGGTTCTGCTTTCGGATTCATTTTATAAGAGAAGAACATTGGTTTAGTTTTGGAAAATTTTGGGAATTGACCGTTGGGTTACCCATTTGGAAAATTTTTCCACACTTCCAAACTGCTTCCATGGCTGTGGTGTTTATGGAAAAATTTTCTATTTCCAATCCTCCTCTCTCTCCAAACTCAAGCCTCGTATACATTTTTCGTTCCCTTCCGTTCCGTTTTGTAGCTTTGTTGGACCGCTGACAACATTTACGTTCGCCTATCGAAATTGCTTGTGCGAAATCTAGGCTTGTCTGGCCATACATGTTGTTCGTGCGTGTATGTTCAATCGTCTGCGACACAACAACTTTGCATCTCATTATCATCTTAGTTCTTAATAACACGATACATGCATCGTGATGCCCTCCTCTGTCTTCACATGTAGCTTGTAGCTGGTGGGAACTAACTCATTTTAGATAATTAGTTTTTATTTTTATTTTTATTGAGTTAAATTAATAAAATATTTTAACTAAATTAAATTTTATTTATTATTAAATATATTAAAAATAATATGTCTTCAATTTTATTTTTTTAGTTTATTCAACGTAAACTAATGTTTTCTAAGTATAACCTAAAAAAATTTTAAAAAATCTTAAAAACCCATCTTTATAAATCTATGTAATAAATAAATAAATAAATAATTAATTAATTAATTAAAATGAAAGAGCTTCTCTGTCGAGCTGGAACATTGCAAATTCCGGATTCTGAAATGAAGAGCTTCTTCTTTTCCACCCTAATTCTTCCATCGCCATTCCTGAGCCCTAATCCTTTTCTGCACCTTCAATGCCGACGAATTGCGAAGGTTCGCCTCAAATGGGTCAAGAATCGGAGTCTCGATCACATCATCGACACGGAGACCGATTTGAAGGCCGCTTCCCTCCTCAAGGACGCCATTAACCGCTCTTCTACTGGCTTCATCACTGCTAAATCCATCGCCGATTGGCCAAAGCTTCTCGGCCTCACCATCCCTGTTCTTCGATTCATCCGGAGGTATCCAACTCTCTTTCACGAATTTCCTCATTCTCGTTACGCTAATTTGCCTTGCTTTCGTTTGACGGATACCGCGCTGCTTTTAGATCAGCAAGAGAGTAGTATTCACCAAATTCATGAGAGCGACACTGTCGAAAGACTTTGTAGAGTTCTTATGATGATGAAAACTAGGGCTATTCCTCTTCAGTCGTTGCGTCCTTTAGAATGGGATCTAGGTCTCCCGTGTGGTTTTGAGAGGTCATTGATTCCCAAGTATCCCGATCATTTTCGATTAGTGAAGGCCTCGAATGGGGATTGGTGTCTGCGGCTTATGGAATGGCGCGAGGAATTTGCAGTTTCAGCCTTGCAAAGGAGCAATGAGAGCTCTCAATTGGGAGATGCGTATAGGCAATTCAAAAGGGGGCGTACCACATTGGCTTTTCCCATGAGTTTTCCGAGGGGATATGGGGCACAAAAGAAGGTAAAAGCTTGGATGGAAGAGTTTCAGAAGTTACCTTACCTTTCTCCATATGAGAGTTGCAGGCAAATTGACCCCAACAGTGATCTCATGGAGAAACGAGTTGTTGGGGTTCTACATGAGCTTTTGAGCCTCACTCTTCACAAGAAAACTAAAAGAAACTATTTGAGAAGCTTGAGAGAGGAATTGAATCTTCCCCATAAGTTCACTCGAATCTTCACCCGTTATCCCGGAATCTTCTATCTGTCTTTGAAGTGTAAGACCACGACTGTTTCTCTTAGGGAAGGGTATCAGCGAGGAAAGCTAGTGAACCCACATCCCTTGACACGTTTAAGGGAAAAGTTTTATCATGTCATGAAGACTGGTCTCTTTTACCGGGGCAAAGGTGCTGCATTGATAGAAAAGGAGGGCATTCTGCTTAATAATACAGCCGAGGAGATGGTGGAGAATGGTTTGGATGTTGAATCAGATGAGACGGGTGATGATGAATGCTTAGAGGACGAGAACTCGCAGGCAGAGGAATCTGATTCAGATTAATGGAGTCTGATAAGTGGATCCTCCCTTTGCTAGTTGCCAAAAAAGAGGGACAAAAATCAAGCCTCCTATGCATATATATGCGAAATGTGAGTTTACCCTTTTCCTAGTTATTCCTTCATTAGTTTCGTTCATCACTTGTCTTGGAGGAACTTAAAGGATATTAGGGAGCAATTGATTTGATTGCAATCTAGACGGATTGAGTGATATCTTTTGTTTTGCTTGCAGTTTCATTGGCTGATAACTCCATTCGAGGGATCAACATTGTCCCATGCAAAGCAATGCTTTATAGTTTATGCGATAAAGACATAAGCTATAGAGGAAAGAAATGGTTTGTGGTGACAGAGATTTGGAAAGATGGGACTATCCGCTTTCCCGACCCAGGAAAAGAAATGCTGAAGCTTTGCCATGTAAGAAACAGCTTCGTTTTCATACTAAATGACGTTCGAACCAAAACTTGATCCAGCAACAAGTTAAAGAGGACATGGCTGGTAAAGAAATTATATATTTGCTTCTTTAGTTACATAATTTATGACCTTCCTTTGTTTCTGTTATACATGCATTGAAGGCTGAAAATAGTTGTTTGGGGACTTCTCCTCTAGAAGGTTAGACAATGAGAGTCATTTTGTTGGCGTTTCTCTGTTAGAAATCATATCTGGAATTTTATTTGTTAGGTTGTAGACTATGAACAATGTTGAGACAAGCTAAGCTATGCATGATTTTCATGGTGCTTGTGTTGTAAAGCTTATCAAGCTTACATTTATAAATTTCATTCGCCTCAGCCTTTTCGGGTTAGACCGAAGTGTGTTGTCCCTGTTGCATGCATTTAGTGATATGAACCAAGGCATTAATCATGTAAGATAAACTTCAAGGAAGATGTGAAGAAAATGTTGTTCAAATTATCACAATATGTTGCAATTCATGTCACATTAAAGAAGAATCAAACTTCATTTATTCTTAAATGTTTACAAATTTTGGTTAGAGTAATGGTGTTCCTTTATTGTATTTTAAGGTTAGTGGTTAATTATGGTCATAAAGGTTAGTGGTTAATTATGGTCATAAAGTATGAAGGTTACCACTCATGAAATGCCTCATGGAATGTCAAGAATTTTCATTTTATGGCTATATAAAGTCATGTATGTTGTGTTTGTGACGTAGACTTGGAAAATGTAGTAAAAATAGCTTTTGTGCTTTTTTCTCTGCAATTTTATATAGTTTATATTGCATATCTAGAATCATTCAAGCTTGACATGATTGATATTGCTCGTGGAGTGATTTGAATCTCAAACAAGTGTTATTGACTTGAGATATTTGATCAACAAGGTAATCCGAATTTTATTTTCCCTTGAGGTGACATCAAATTGATTTTTGGGATTTTAGCATTTGTGAACTAGGAGTTTGCATATCCAAGTTCCTACGAGGGTTTCTTATCATTTAGTGTATGAGGGTTTTTAGATTCAACTGACCTAAGGTATTCCTTATCATTTAGTGTACTCATAGATAGACCAATTCATATATTTGAACGGTAACCTTTTGTACTATAAAATAGAAGCAGAATATATATATATATATATATAAAGAAGAGGTAGGTTCGTTAGGATGCTACTCCAAATGAGAATTTATTGAGGTTATTCGTGAATAAGATAGGAGAATTTATTGAGGTTGTTCGTGGATAAGATAGGATACTAATTGTAAAACGAAGTGGTTTTTCCACTCTAGAATGGGGCATCATAGACCTATATCAAAATTTTAGAAAACGAAGGATCGAGCCGAGCATTAGGGTAAATAGGCTCGAGATTTGGATTTTTTAGAACTCAAAAAATTAGTTTATTATTATTATTATTAATCTTTGAGTCATATAATTGTTGCCATAGCAGAAGCATAAATGAAATTCATGTTTATGGGTTTGTTTGAATCATAGATATTATCTATTATGTCATGGGTATAAATTCGTATTTTAGTATAATTAATTTCTGGCGTGTCATATATATATTAAACATTATTAGTTTGTATTTGTTTTACCAAAATAAATCATAATTAAATAATTACATTTAAAATGTTAATATAATATTAATAATTGTTTAATATGTTTAATTAATTTAAATTTTGTCTTTGCCATAATAGTATATGTTTTTATAACTTTTATTGATAAAATATTAATTAATTAATTAAATGTAAGAAAATAAATTAATGTAATCATAAATTAAATTTAGTATTATTTAATCTATAGGTTAATTAATTAATCAGTTCAGATAAAAATAAGTAAATATTTTTGCATTAAATTACTAACATTGACAATAAAAAAATTTAATTCAATTATTAAAAGATAATTAAATAAGCATAAATTATATACTTTTGAAACTACCTATTGAATTATAGACAGGAATTGGACCTAAAACTAGTGTGTTTGAAATTTGAAATAAGGACTTAGTCACTATTCAAAGCGTTAAAAAGGATCTAGTAGATGGGCCGTATAATCTCGAGAGTGAGTCTTACATACCCTGAGATCGATAATGACACCTAAAAACACTAAAACTTTGTTGGGAGCAGAAAATGCACACCTTTAGAAGAATGTCGTCCATTGGTAGCAATTTAAAGGTGATATGAGCAAATAATTCGAGCCAGAAACAAGATACACGATCTAAGCTTATAAAATGAATAGATAGTTGGATTGAGAACCCGATCTAGAGTGCAAATTCTAGATACATATAATTAATTAACTACTAACTCAATAAATTAATTATTCAATCAAATTATATTTAATATTCTTTTCAGATAAATGAGATTCAGGGACGTGACTGGAAAGTTATGTTAAACTCCATGATCCAGATTTTGAACTTGTTTAAGGTTGTGTTTACTTTTGTGTTGTTTTGTTATTTTATTGTAAAATATATGAAAATTATGGTTTTTTTTTTTTTTTTTACTTTTTTTATTTAACTCATATTAAAATATAAACGTTTTCTATTAAAATTAATATGTGTCAATAATAATATTGAGTCTCGTTCTTTAATATAATATACAATATTATATATATATAATTTTATTTTATTTACATATTGTTAAATTTATATTTATATTTTTTAATCTAATTAAAAAAAAAATTATTTTACCTCAATGGAAGGGTCCAAATTAAATTCTAATTTTTGCCCTTTTTTTTCAACTTACCATTTTCTCATAATCACTTAATAACTTCTACAATTTTAACTCATCTAAATTTCTAAACGTTAACATTGTTGCTCTCTCGAATATCTCAACTTTTTAATTGTTGCTTGAAAATAGAGAATTGGGTTGTTGGATGAAAGTCACCAATCGGCTGATTTAGAGAATGATCATGGGTTTATAATCAATGAATACTATCTTCATTGGTATGAGGCCGTTTGGGCAAGCCCAAACAAAGCCATGAGAGCTTATACTCAGGACAATATCATACCATTGTGGAGAGTCGCGTTCATTTAACATAGTATCAGAGCCATGCCCTAAACTTAGTCATGTCAATAGAATCCTCAAATGTCGAACAAAGAACTCCAAAAGAAAAAAGAGTCGAGTCTCGGGCTTCTCGAAGGCGTGGTAAAAAATGACTAAGACTCCAAAAGAAAAGGAGTCGAGCCTCGATTAAGGGGAGACATACTTTGTTCGAGGGGAGATGTTAGATGAAGTCCCACATCGGCTAATTTAGGGAATGAATGGGTTTATAATCAAGTCATGTTCGTTTAACAGGGTTGAAGGAATACTATCTTCATTAGCATAAGGCCTCTTGGGGAAGCTCAAAGCAAAACCACGAGAGCTGTGAGAGTCCGGTTCGTTTAACAGGGTTGAATTATAAACTTTGTTCAGGTTGGTCGAGTCTCAATCCAATCAACTCAAAATTTAGTGTTTGTCCAAATTATTTTCTCCGCCCAACCCAATTCAACTCCGTTCCTAATTTAAATAAATTAACATTTAAGAGTTAAAGTGATTAAATTACTTAAGCGGCAACAAAAATCTCCTTGACTCAAAATTTTTGTTAATCATTGATGAACTATCAATGACGTTCTCAAATTTGTTCCATTCTTCAAATCTTTCCCTTTCATGGAACGATGCTCTCCGCGTGCTGGCACCAAAAGCTACCAGTCAAAATCCCAACGAAGCCTAACCGAAACCCACACCCCACAGCCCTGAAAGATGAGCTGAATGTCTCATTCGTTTCTTCCCCTTTTCGAATTCAGGCGGATTAATCAATTTTACACCAATCCAACCCTACATTCTGTTTCGGCCTTTGATTTCTCTTCGATCCCTCTCGTTTTGGAGGGAGGAAGAAGATCAAAGAAGGAGAAATGGAAAGCGTAGCCGTCTGGCAAACGGTGGGTTTATGTGGGTTACTATCGTGGATTGGTTTAGCTTCCTACATTAACCTAACTCACAAGCTTCGATCCTTGCTGCAACCTTGGGTGGCTCGACATGTTGTTGCAGGCGCTCCTCTTGTTCTTCGAATTCAGGTTTGCGATTTGTTGAAACTGATTATGCTTGTGGTTCATGTTTGGATTCGTTGTTTAAGGGTTTGTGGGTTTGCAGAGATATCAGAATTCGTTCTTCGATGCCCTGTTTTCTGGGTTGTCTTGCATTGTTTCTGTGTCGTTCTACACTGCTTTTCTTCCGCTGTTGTTCTGGGTATGCTTTGAATCTCTCGCTAATCGTTTATCCTTCACTTTGTTGTTCATTGGCTTACTTTTTGGGTGAAATTGTAGAGTGGGCATGGGAAATTGGCTCGGCAAATGACTCTTTTGATGGCGTTTTGTGATTACTTGGGGAATTCCATCAAGGTTACTAGCCTTGTTCTTTTTGGTTTTTCATAACTTTAAGGTTCTTATCCTCTTTTGTCCTTTTTTTTTTTGTGTACTTTGTAGGATGTGGTATCAGCTCCTAGACCCAGTTGCCCACCTGTTAGGAGAATTACTGCCACCAAAGGTGAGGAAGAAAACGCCATGGAATATGGATTGCCTTCTTCTCACACGCTAAATACAGTTTGTTTATCTGGGTATGTGGTTCCTTTCCCTTCATGGTTCATATGCTTGCTATTTCCTTTTTGGTATCATATTGTTGTGTGAGATCCCACATCGGTTGGGGAGGAGAACGAAACGTTCTTTATAAGGGTGTGGAAACCTCTTCCTAGCTGATGCGTTTTAAAACCTTGAAGGGAAGCCTAGAAGGGAAAGCCCAAAGAGGACAATATTTACTAGCGGTGGACTTGGGCTGTTACAAATGGTATCAGAGCTAGACACTGGGCGATGTGGCAGCGAGGAGGCTGAGCCCCGAAGGGGGGGTGGACACGAGACGGTGTGCTAGCAAGGACGTTGGGTCTCGAAGGGTGGATTGGGGGGTCTCACATCGATTGGAGAAGGGAATGAGGGTCAGCGAGGATGTGGGCCCCGAAGGAGGGTGGATTGTGAGATCCCACATCGGTTGGGGAGGAGAACAAAACATTCTTTATAAGGGTGTGGAAACCTCTCCCTAGCAGAAGCGTTTTAAAACCTTGAGGGAAAGTCCAAAGAGGACAATATCTGGTAGTGGTGGACTTGGGCTGTTACAAATGGTACCAAAGCCAGACACCAGGCGATGTGACAACGAGGAGGCTAAGCCTTGAAGAGGGATGGCCACGAGATGGTATGTTAGCAAGGACGCTAGACTCCAAAGGGGGGTGGATTGTGAGATCCCATATGGGTTGGGGAGGAGAGCAAAACATTCTTTATAAGGGTGTGGAAACCTCTCCCTAACAGACGTGTTTTAAAACCTTGAGGGAAAGCCCAAAGGGGACCAAAGAGGACAATATCTGCTAGCGGTGGACTTGGGGGTATTTTTTTTTTTCTCCTCTCAGGGTGCAGTTGCGGTTCATTCTAGGATGTGATGAATCTTTGTTTATAACGGGTTACGAGACTCGAGCCTCGACTTAGATTTTCACGTGGGTGATGCTGATGTTTATAGTGACTTAGTTGCCTTTTCAGCTTTTGTTGAATTTGTGTTCTGTGCTTGTAAATTTGATTGATCTAACTGATGTATATATAATCTTCATTGAGAGTACCAAGTGGATCAGCAACTATAGGTTTGGCTGGGAGACATGGGAAAGATGATTAGCAGAATTATGCCTTCCCTTTCATAGTGTGGATGATTTGGATGGAAGGGGTCTCTTTCTCTTCAATTGAACACAGTTTGGTTAGCTAGGATGCTCCCAAACGTGCTTTAAATGTGAGAATAGTGATATGCATAATTGCAAGCATTGAGAAGTATCGGGACACGAGAAAAAGACAGATAAAACAAAAGGTGCTCGAGCTCCATTGAATCCATTTTCTGAAGGACACACTTCAAGGTTGGAGTGTGAGATCCCACATCGGTTGGAGAGGAGAACAAAACATTCTTTATAAGGGAATGGAAACCTCTCCCTAGCAGACACGTTTTAAAACCTTGACGGGAAGCCTGAAAGGAAAAGTCCAAAGAGGACAATATCTACTAGCGGTGGGCTTGGGCTGTTACAAATGGTATCAGAGGCAGACACTGGACGGTGTGCCAGCGAGGACGCTGAGCCCCAAAGGGGGGTGGACACCGGGTGGTGTGTGAACACTAGGCAGTGTGCCAGTGTGGACGTTGAGCCCCGAAGGGGAGGGGACTGTAAGATCCCACATCAATTGGAGAGGGGAACGAGTGCCAGCGAGGATGTTAAGCCATGAAAGGGGTGGATTGTGAGATCTCACATCGGTTGGAGAGGAGAATAAAACATTATTTATAAGGGTGTGGAAACCTCTCCCTAGCAGACGTGTTTTAAAACCTTGACAGGAAGCTCGAAAAAAAAGCCTAAAAAGGACAATATTTGCTAGCGGTAGGCTTGGACCGTTACATGGGGACTTTTTTGAAGGAGTTCTCATCTCAACCTTATCTCTAGAATCAACAAGTAAAAGACTAACCTTCTTATGAACTTCAACTTTGCAAGTATTCTCAAATGTTGGAGCAAGTAATGGATGTCAAGTGACTCGAGTTCCAAAAAAAAGCTTGAAAGTTATCTCAAATGAACGGGAAATGATCTCAGATACTAGACCCTTCTTAACACAAAAGTTTGAACGGGTTGAAAACAGATCAATATTGTGACACCCCAAGCGCACCACTAGCAAATATTGACCACTGGCAAATATTGTCTGCTTTGGTTCGTTACTATCGCTGACAGCCTCACGGTTTTAAAACGCGTCTACTAGGGAGAGGTTTCCATACCCTTATATGTTTCGTTCCCCTCTCCAACCGATATGGGATCTCACAATCCACCCCCCTTGAGGGTCCAGCGTCCTCATTGGCACACCACCCGGTGTCTAGCTCTAATACCATTTGGAATAGCCTAAGCTCATTGCTAGCAAATATTGTCCGCTTTGGCCCATTACGTATCACCGTCAAACTCACGGTTTTAAAACGCATCTATTAGGGAGAGGTTTCCACACCCTTATAAGAAATGTTTCCTTCTCTTCTCCAACCGATGTATGATCTCACAAACATAGTTTATGAGAGGTTACGTTGGACCGAAAAGTTCCAGCAGCTCATTTTTCTTTGATGCATTTGATCTCATTTTTAATTTTCTTCGTTGTTTTGGACTCTATCCAGTTTAGGATTGCCATAAAATTTCATTCTACAATGTATTGCCTCTTTTCAGCCTATATTATTGTCTTGACAGCTATTCTCCATGAATATAATCGTGCAGATACCTCTTGTATTATATCCTATCTTATACTGAAGATATACATGCCTCCTACCAGTTCGCAGGATTTGCCCTTGTCTGTCTGCTTGTAGGCCTCATTGGCTTGGGTAAGCCTTTGAGTAAAAACTTATGAATTTTATACCTTTCTTGGTCTACTTTTCTGATATGAAAGTTTTCATTCTATGGCAGGGAGAATATACCTGGGCATGCATAGCCCAATTGATGTCATTTTTGGTCTTGTTTTCGGCCTGATGATTCTCTTCTTTTGGTTGAATGTTCATGAATACGTCGACACCTTCATTACCTCGGGCCAAAACGGTATCGTCACTTTTTCACACTTTTGTCGCTATCTTTTCTCGAGTTAAGTTTAGGTTATGTGCAGTATTTTTGGGAGATTGTTCTTCTTCTGAGAAGTAGTATTTGTTATTTTCAATGAATAAGATGCATATTCAATGAGAAAAAGGAATTCAAAACAACAAATTCGCACGAATTAGATAAGGGTTTCCACAATATTTGTCACAAACAATCCGTCACATCACACTTGGGCTGTAATAGCTCAAGCTCACCGCTAACAGATATTGTCCTATTTGAAGCTTCCCTTTCGAAATTCCTCTTAGGGTTTTGAAAACGTGTCTGCTTGGGAGAGGTTTCCACACCCTTATAAGGAATGTTTCACTCCCCCTCTCTAGTAGATGCGTTTTAAAACATTGAGGGGAAGCCCAAAAGGAAAAGCCCAGAGAGGACAATATTTGTTAACGGTGGGGTTAGGCTATGATAAATGGTATCAGAGTCAGTCACCAGGCGGTGTGCCAGTGAGGACACGGGCTTCCAAAGGGATTGGTTGTGAGATTCCATTTCAGTTGAAGAGCGGAACAAAGTATTCCTGGTAAGGGTGTGAAAACCTCTCCATATAGCGGTGAGCTTGAGCGGTTACAATTAATCAACGATGTTGAGTTTATATCAGATTCGAAATTAGACACTGCTGTAGAAGCTTATAATATGTCCTGGTAATATGTCCTCAAGTGACTATGAACCAATAGTTATTGTTAGGAATCATGAATCTCCACAATGGTATAATATTGTCCACTTTGAGCATAAGCTCTCATTGATTTGCTTTTGGTTTCCCCAAAAGGCCTCATACCAAAGGAGATAGTGTTTCTTACTTATAAACCCATGATCTTCCTCTTAATTAGCGAATGTGGGATTACTCCTTTCAATAATCCCCAACGATCCTCCCTTCGAACAAAGTACACCATAGAGCCTCTCCTGAAGCCTATATAGCCTTCGAACAACCTCCTCTTATTCGAGGCTCGACTCCTTTCTCTGGAGCCCTCGCACATAATACACCATTTGTTCGACACTTAAGTCACTTTTGACTACACCTTCGAGCCTCACAACTTCTTTGTTCGATATTTGAGGATTCTATAGACATGGCTAAGTTAAGGGTACGACTCTAATACCATGTTAGGAATCACGAGCCTCCACAATGGTATGATATTATCTACTTTGAGCATAACCTCTCATGGCTTTGCGTTTTCCCAAAAGGTCTCGTACTAATGGAGATAGTGTTTCTTAGTTATAAACCCATGATCTTCCTCTTAATTAGCTAACGTGGGATTACTCCTTTCAATAATCCTCAACAATCCTCCCTTCGAACAAAGTACACCATAGAGCCTCTCCTGAAGCCTATATAGCCCTTGAACAACCTCCTCTTAATCGAGGCTCGACTCCTTTCTCTAGAGCCCTCAAACATAGTACACCATTTGTTCGACACTTAAGTCACTTTTGACTACACCTTCGAGCCTCACAACTTCTTTATTCGATATTCGAGGATTCTATAGACATAGCTTAGTTAAGGGTATGGCTCTAATACCATGTTAGGAATCACGAACATCCACAATGGTATGATATTGTCTACTTTGAGCATAACCTCTCATGGTTTTGCGTTTTCCCAAAAAGTCTCGTACCAATGGAGATAGTGTTTCTTACTTATAAACTCATGATCTTCCTCTTAATTAACCAACGTGGGATTACTCCTTTCAATATTCCTCAACAGTTATTAGGTGTAATCCACCATCCCTGTTCGGGGACGTTAAAATATTACTAATGGATCATGTTCTGCTGTTTTTTTTTTTTTGTTGCTAATCTGTTTGTTGAATGCAATATCTGGGTGCAGTTACATATTTCTGGGGTGCCTTAAGCATTCTATTGCTCTTTGCTTATCCTACTCCTGAGTTCCCTACTCCAAGCTATGAATTCCACACGGCTTTTGATGGCGTTGCGTTTGGAATTGTAAGCAACATTTCTTTCAAAGTGCAGTAATTATAATATAATTGATGAATGTTCTGTGTTTTATTGGTATCGTTTTGAAGGATTATACTGTCAAAAGCTCCCTGTTCTTTAGATGTTTGGTTAAATCCTTCAAATATATAAGAGAAATTCTGTTCTACAGATATCAGGGGTACAGCAAACATACCATCAGTTTCACCATGAAGCCGTTGCGCGTATCTTTACTCCGCAACTCCCATTTGCGACGTTTGTTGGTCGGATGCTTGTCGGTTTACCGACCATATTAACGGTGAAGTTTTGTAGCAAAGCTTTGGCTAAATGGATCCTTCCCATTGTTTCAAACACCTTGGGTATGCCCATAACATCAACCAGCTATATCCCAATGCTAAAATCATCCTCAATTGGTAAGGTGGATGGGAGCAAACAACGTGGTCCTCTGCATAAGCTGTTCTTCTTCTCGAGCCAGGACTCGTTTGACGTCGACACGGGTATTAGGTTCGTTCAATATGCTGGCCTTGCTTGGTCTGTTGTTGATCTTGTTCCTTCTCTTTTCTCTTATCTGAACTTGTGATTTGTTAGCTACAATCAGTTCATCACGTTTAACCCAATTGAATCCTGAGTTCTCTGTAGATCAGATGTCCTTGTGTTGTGGGCATTATTTTGTAAATGAGGGCATTTTTATGGCCTTAATTGGCGACTATTATATGAGAAACTAACTCCGGAAATGGGTTGTATACTGAGAAATTGAGGAAAAGATAATTCCTTTACGAGCATTAGTAGTTAATCAGATCTCATATCGATTGTAGAGGGGAATGAAACATTTCTTATAAGGGTGTGGAAACCTCTCCCCAGTAGATACATTTTAAAATCGTGAGACTGACGGCGATACGTAACCGAGCCGAAGCGGACAAAATCTCTTATGGTGAGGTTGGATTATTACAAATGGGATCAGAGTTAGGTACTGGGCGGTGTGTCAACGAGGACGCTGGGTTTCTAAGGGGTGAATTGTGAGATCTCATATCGATTGGCAACGAGGACGTTGAGTTTCTAAGGGGTGAATTGTGAGATCTCATATCGATTGGAGAGAGGTACGTAACATTTTTTATAAGGGTGTGGAAACTTCTTCCTGATATGCGCATTTTAAAATTGTGAGACTGACGATGGTATGTAACAGACTAAAACGGACCATATTTGCTAGCGGTAAGGTTGGGTTGTTACATTAACGTTTTCAAATTGCAATTACGCATGAACCAACTAATAATTAACGATCACAAAGTGACTGATTTCATGAGTTCAAAAACAAAAAGTAGTAAGAGGTGGATAAGTAATTTTCCTATTGTTTGCTCGTGATGACGTTCCTGTTCCAATGTCTGTTGGTCATCGTTTTCGGCATCTCCTTTTCCATCATGTCCCACGTTATTGGTCAAGTTATCCCTCCATTGGTTCTGTTCGTTGGAAGTTTTGATGAAGTGAGTATTATCTCCACCTATGACACTCAGAAGTTTTGATGAAGCAAAATGACACACAAGTTGGAGAAGATGACCATATAGTTAATGTTTAGTTTCTTGGCCATTCATTTTTTAACGAATTTGAAGCTTCTTAGAGTCTGTTCTACGAGCCATTTTCACTAGTTTTATTCTTTTGATTTAATGTAGGACATATCGAGGAATTTTAGAGAATTTGAAATTCTTGAAGACCCGAAACAAGCTCGAAAAGTCGACAAATAAGTAATTACATAGAGCAAGTGTTAAGAAATACTTTAGGAGTTGATTAAGACTATGGGCAAATGATTAGAAATCATGTTTAGAAGCCTAGTTAAGCTAATTTATGGTAGCTAAGTCTAGAAAACTTGATAGTTTACGATTTAGCACAGTACTTAGTTTTACAATTTTCGTCGTGTATAATTGTGAAATCTGATAGAGTTAATATGCTTATAAGTTTTCTAGCATGTCTTAGTTGATGTATACAAGCATGTCGTATGTTTATATATGTTGATAAATGTATGATTTAGGGTTTGGGAACCCATTTATGCCAGGTTATGCTCTTGAACAATACTATGTGCTCTAGAATATATTTCATGAATATATTAAACAAGGTACCTGTTCTACGTTATTATGGTCCTTAAATCTAGTTTTGGATTCCACGAAACATTGAGTTGAACGGTATCTTGTAGGGACTATTAGGGCGCAACCCTATTCGTAAACTAGCTAAGAGGGGATTAGAGTCTACTTGATACAGAGATTTCAGCTATCACTCATAAATAATCCCAAGAGTTATAGAAAGTATACTACTGAGGTAGCTACCGTTGTACTTGGTGGGAAATTGTAACCTTTTATAGTTCTAACTTGAGAGGGTATTCAAACAGGTAGTTTATTGTTTCTACTTGAAAAGGTCATGCAACAAGCATTTCACTGTTTATGACAGAAAAGGTGATGCAACAATTTATTGTCTTATCTTGAAAAGGCAATATGATAGGTAGTTTACTACTCCTGAGGCAGGTAGTTTACTGTTCTGACTTGAGGAGGGTGTACAAACAAATTGTTTATTGTTTTCGTTGAAAAAGGCGATGCAACAATTAGTTTACTGATCTTAGGAACAGGTAGTTGGTGCCCGACATCGCTACGGTGAATCTTCTGGTTAAAGCTCAACAGGCAGTCATGTGTGCAGTACCGTTACTACTTTAAGAGCGGAGGGCTTCTCCATACTGGTAAGATTTAACCTAGGCCCTTTCCATGGGCCATAATGACTTGCAGCACAATTAGCATGAGGTTGATGATGGACCTAAGAAAATGTAAAGTATAGAGCCTGTCTATCTCAGAGCTCTTCATAAGGGTCACGAATTTCATAGCCCATCGTAAGGGTCATGTATCTTAGAGCCCTTCACAAGAGCAACGAATCTCAGAGCCCACCGTGAGGGTTATGTATCTTAGAGTCCTTCATAAGGGCCATGTATTTCAAAGCCTATCAAAAGGGCCATGTATCTTAGAGCCCGACACAAGAGTCGTACTTCAGAGCTCGTTACAAGAGCTAGGTAAAATAGAGCTTACCATAGAACCTTATAAGTATACACTCCTAGAGTAGAAGTGTATAGAGTTGTATGCATAAGCCTTATAGGGCAAGAATAGACTAGAGAAAACTTAATGGTTAACGATTATAGTTGAGTGTATGTGACGACTTGTGATTCGAGGTATCAAAAATCAGGTAGTTACATTGAGTCCACTTCCTCCCTTCCGTCCAAGGTTGTGTTTGGATCCATTTTTCTAGTGATAAGGTTGTGAATGAGGCAACATGTTATTGTTTCTCTAGTCTGGAACTAATTAGAGGGGCATTTTTCGAACAATGATCCACCTCCCTTTTAGTATTAACAATTGTTAAATATTTTATACCCTTAAGAACCTTGCCAAATGTTCGGAAGTTCCGCTATTCAATCCTTTTCCTTCTTCTTGTTGTATATCTCGTTCATACACATCTTCCTTTTGTTTCTCGAACCTATAGTGAGTTACAGACAGAGTTCGAAAAGGTCAAATCTTAGATGATTCCATCATACATGATTGAGTTGCGAAAACTTCTAGATAAGTATCCCACACCTGAACTGAATTCTTTCTGATTAAAGTTCTACTTTTGGTGAACACATTAGGTCGTGATATGGAATCTATACTACATCAAGGACAAAGTTGAAAGCCTAGAAACCGTCTCATCAACCTTGAAATTTATCTATAAACTACTTGATTCTTAACATCATGAGTTGCTACTGCATAACAACCCCTTCAATGTCAATACATTGGGTTAATATTAAACGTCTATTGTCCCAAGCATACTACACAATATTGTAAAACATCTTCCATCCATTCTCGGACTAACAACAAGAGTCATCATTGTGAATCAGACAAAAGAAACTCATCTGCGTAAAAATACGATTCATACTGAAACTTCTTGAAACAAAAAGTAAGAATTCCAATAACTTCAATAGTTTTTTTTTTTTCCAAACACAACAGGAACTAGTATACGAACTAACTTACACCTAGCAGATGAAAAAACACCAGCACTATAATTTACCACAACAGATGTAACAAAATTAAACTACCTTGAAATATTATGGAGCAAGTGGTGGCCGCAAATGGCCGAAGGGGCGAAAGAAAGTTGAATAACTTTGTATCTCGAGGATGTCTTGATCTTCAAATACAAATCAGAAGGTTTTCTATATAAAAAAGTTTTAGTTCGCAGGCAAAACCACCAATGCATGGCAGCATAAGTCACAGGATCTCTCTGACTACAACGATGCACAAACCATTATGGTATACAGGGGAAGGATTCAACTTAGCTGGCTGCTTCATAAGAAGTAGTCTGGTGTTCTACGCGTGACGTCGGGTTCTCCTCTTCTGGGTGCTGGCTCAAACTGATAGAGAAAAACCATGCAGAGAATAGAGCTAATCAATCAGCTATGGATACTTATACTATTGCAGGAAATAAAGCAAAGATGAGTATTGTTTGTGAATTCTCATGGTTGTGCAAGTTTGAGAAAGAGACCTGGATAAATGTATGACTCCTGCAGTCATCAACTTCTAAAATTGAAGCCATGTTCCCACAACGATAACAATAGTTAGGCGCACTGAAAATAGTAACCACCTTTTGTTCCTGTTCAAACAAAAGAGAGTCATCATACCAGAAACTTTTAAATCCATAAAACAAGATTAGAATAAGAGATTTATAGGTTGAGAAAATATTAAACAAACATATTACATGAGCCCAGTTAAACCCATCCATGACCAGTTGATGAGCTCTAGCTATCAACTTTAAATTATTCATGTGATTGAATTGTTCAGATATGTCCTGCAAAGTAGGATATGAAACGTCAGATTGAAAACCCCTTAATTTTTCATTCTATATCAGCATAAGAATCAAAGGGCAAGTGTGAAATAACAAAAACCTCGATGCACGGTTCGAAATTACCTGGCCAAATGTATACCCAGCACCCCGAGGTGAAATGCCCCAGCCACATCGGTCATCTGGATCAGACCATAATAAGTCACACATTGGACCTTCATGTGGAACCTCTTGAACACGGTCAAAGTTTCGAATGTTATCAAGGGTTTCAATGGATGGGGACAGCCCACCATGTAGGCAAAATATTTCGGACTCAACCTGAAAGGAAAAACAAAAGCCAATAAATAAAACAATTGCATCAATATAATTTTTTTTTTAGGAGAAAAGGTTATGTTAAGAGGTTGCTTGATAATAATCAATAAGAGGCTGCTTGATAATAATCAATAAGAGGAGGCTGCTTGATAATAATCAATAAGAGGAGGCTGCTTGATAACAATCAATAAGAGGCTTCCAGATAATAGTTTTGCCAGTTTTCTGCTATTACAAGATTGTTATGAAGTTGCTTGATAATAATCAATAAGAGGTTGCCTGATAATAATTTTTTTTAGGATAAAAAGTAATGTTAAGAGGCTGCTTGATAATAATTTTGTCAGTTTTCTGCTATTAAAAGTTATGTTAGATTACTAATAATTTGTTTGTTTTATGATCCAATTACTAAAGTGCTTGTAATATTGTAACCAAAATTTTAAAACTAAATGGCTATAGCAATAGTATTTTTCAAAAGGAAACATAACATAGCAATTTATTTTAAAAAAAATGGATGACACGGTCATTCCAAAACGAATCAACCCACCAAAAATAAACCATAATAAAGGAAAAAAATAAATATAAAAAGAGTTCCAGACGTTGAGGATGAGAAACAGACACCAAAAAGGAGGTTAAGCCTAACCGCAGTCTACACCTCCCCAAAGATTCTCCTAATTCCTTCAAAGCCAAGTGTTCCACAAAAAGGCAAGGAAACACCACCTCCACTAATATCAAGCGCAACATTTATACCAGCCAAAGCACATGGAAGGTCACCCAAAAAGAAATCCTAAATCAAAGACGCAAAATTCTCCATAGCATATGATCTATCAGGCTCACTGTAAACTAAATTTATTTCATACTATGTCCTTCAATCACATAAAATATACAATGTATGAAAGGCACCCAAAAAAACAAGGCATGATATGTTGGTTCAAGGAGGTAAATTGTTTAATAAAAGCAATCATTAACAATGATGCTGAAAAAAAAAGATCACTAACCAAGGCAGTCAAAGGAAAATAATCAAAAAGATCTGTAAATGTCTTCCATACATTAGCATTGCCATACCTACAAGTACAAAGAAAAAGACATCATGCCAAACATAATCTCAAATCACATAATGGAATTAAACTTTACCAACAAACTGTGACAAAGTAAAGATTTTACCATAGATAGATAACAAAATGAAGTAATATAATCATTTACCAAAGAAAAAACATATAACCATGAATCTTTTCATCATTTGCAAAGAAAGCTTTTATGCAGTGAATTGCCATATGATGCCCCATCAAAGACGCTTCCTAAAATTTTCCATCTTTTTGGAGTTAGTCACTCATCAGATTACCACAAATAACTTGGTGCATTTGGTTTGTGATCTGAAATCATAAATTTCAAAACCAGAGATTTAATGAAAACAGAGTTGTATGTGAGGAGGTGCTCCTAAGTTCACCTTTCTGGGAGAACAAACTTTCGTGCCATGCTATTCATTAGATTCTTGATTGGGTTGGAGAGGTAGTCTGACAAGGTCCCAGAGGTGGTGAGATTTATTGTCTCCTTGTGGGCATCAGGTAACTATGTCTTTTTGTAATTATGATTTTAGTTTGATGTTGGATTGGAGTCTCTTATTGTAGGCTGCATTTTGGGACTCCCTTATGTTAAACTTATTTTTGTATGCCCCTGTATACTCTTTCAATATTTCAATGAAAGTTTGGTTTCTTACCAAGAAAAAAAAATGAGCATTGTAGCAGATTTTGAAACTTGATCTTAATTTAAAAAATTGTTCAAATATGTTTAAACCATAAATGGTTCTAGTTACCAAGTAAACATTAGGTTAAATCTCAATTGTTACCAACTACTTAATGAACATGTAAAAAACACTTCCAAATGGTCATATAATTTGTAAATATTATATTATACATATTTTAATTAAACAAAATCCAAATTGCATACCAAACCAAGTCCATTATTTCAACCTAGTTATTGTACAAGGTTACCAGATTCATCGATCTAAGACATTGTTAGTTTCTTACATTGCACCCAGTGTTTTGTCATTGATTTCTTTTATCCAACGCTAATAAATTTCAGCACAAGAATTAAACATCAGTGGATATACTAACCCTACAGTCACATATTGATCATACAGATTATCCCCCAAAATTTAAGACAGAGAAAGAGAGACAGAAAAACTCACTTCCTTAAACATTCGTCATAAAAGCCATAAACCTGAGTGATCTGAGAACCAAAAAGGAGAGAAGATGAAATTAAATGAAACAATTCCCCAAAACAAGACACGATGGAGTGCAAAAAGAAATACAATTACGCACAGCCATTATTCATTCTAGAATGAACTCATGAAGTAGTCAAATGGAAGAAAACTTCAAAGCAGAAAGCAGCTAGATTATTTTTGCTCTACCTCGCTCCACTCCCAATCCCAACTTTCTGGATCAAGCATCAATTTAAAATTACAGTATTGGCACTTGGGAAAAAAAAGAAGGAAACTGTGTGCATCGTTTGTTCAAACATGCATCCTGAACCCAAATATAGTGTAAAAATCATACCTGACGACTCTCATGATTCCCTCGTAGAATGGTAATTCGGTGAGGATAACGAACCTTCAGAGCCACTAATAACTGGAGTATGGTAGACAACCATAAATATTAGCTCAAATATATCATCCAGCCAAAATCTACAAGTCTTACATTATGCATGATTGGTATGGAGTATATGGATGCCTTGACAGAATGATGAATAGGAAAATCAAATAAATTGGTATCATGCACTTACCGTGACAGTTTCAACAGAATAATATCCCCGGTCCACATAATCTCCCATAAACAGATAATTGGTGTCCGGACACTGTCACAATATTACGTAAGTATAGATTCAAACCTGATGCAGAGGACGCTCAAAAGAAATCAACTCACAAAACATCATCCATAAGTAGAAAAGTAACAATAATTTTGAAGGGCAATCTATTTCCCTTTCTAATTATGAAAGGCAATCTATTTCCCTTTTTACCCTTATTTTCACCAAAAAAAGAACACATTATTAATTCGACGTTTAAATTAGTTCCTAAACTTCAATTATAGTTCCTAAATAATCAAATGTTCTATTTTAGTCCCTCAATTTTCAAATGCTTTGGTTTAGCCCAGGCCCAGGTAACCATTTGAAGTTAAACCCATGGAAGAAAGAAGTATCCTTCTGCCAGAGTAGGTCAAAACACTCCTTTGGAACTCTAAATTTATTAGAAATGTGTAACCTTTTCAATCAAGTGGATGAAATTCTTAGGTTTTTGTTCAAGTAAGCTACTTTTCACAATGTTTTCTTTTTGAAGCTTCCCTTGTCTCTCAGGACAGTGACATATATATTATCTTCACTCCTTTTTTCAGCAGGGCAAAAAAAAAAAGTTCTTTCTTGAAATAAAATTAATGAATATTCATATAGCATAACTTGTACCTTCCCTCCAATTTGGAAAAGTTCTGCAAGGTCATGAAATTGCCCGTGAATATCTCCGCATATTGTTACTGGACTCTTCACAGGCTGAGTGAGGACAAAAAGAAAAAAAGAAAAGAATTCCATGTAACATGTACAAAGAAGCACAAGAAGTCTGATATAGCAATCATGAAAAATAAATAATTATGTGCTACTCCTGCAATTTAAAATTGAAAGGAAATTTGAAATGCTAGTTTTTTACTATAAGCTCAACTCCAATTCATTTATTTTCAGATTAAAAAGAGTTGTATTAATAATAAGCATAATAAAAGGGAGGGGGGACTGCCTGTCCTCCCTGACCAAATGGTCACAATATTTTGAACCAAACGAAGTTTGGTTCTCAAAGACAAAAAGTAATAAAATGAAGAATAGATAGCACAATATCTTGCTCCACATGAATCGGTTATGAATTTACATTCTAACATCTTAAAACTGAAACGATAAGAAAGAATGACGATGATCAATCACAAGCATGCACGATATAATTGTAATAAACAATAGAGACAGAACTTGTTAACATGAAGAACCTCTAATCTCAAGATGTATATCTTCCACTAGTAAAAGAACCCAAAATCAAGAGATATTCCCAAAATAAAAACTTAGATGGGTCAAATAAAAAGGTCTGAAGGCACAAATATAATACCTGTACATTGCTCTCTTCCATTAGAACCTCTTTGGCTTTGTCACACAATGCCCTAACCTATATAAACAAAGGAATCATGTTACTTTTACTTCAAAATGTGTCATAGAGTCAAACTCACCCAACTTAGGCCTAGCAGAAGGTACAAAACTATGTAAAAGTCAGTCAAAGCTCATAGGTCGAACAAAAGGATCGCAACATCCTGTGGACCTATACTATGGCATCCCTATGGAACTCCCTTCATCATCAATTTTGTAATTACACCGTGCAATTATTCTCGCCTAGGGGAGCGACTTTTTATAATCTTCTACGATTTGTGAAGGATTTCATATCCTCCTATATAATGTACTATCTAGAGAGTAACAAATGGAATTTGCATTCCAAGAATAAGAAGGAAATCATGAAATAAAGGCAATACAGATATCAGGATTCATTAAGGGCTCATAAACACAGCAGAAACTCATTTCTAAATGAAATTGAAAGATACAAGAGTAAGAAAATAATGCTGTTCGTTGCCCTTCCAGATCCCCATGTTGAAAGTGGCATAATACCGATATGAAAAAAGTGCTGCTTCAAGGTTCAAACACAGCGAAATCAACAACTCCATTTTTCATTTCAACAACATAAACCAGCAATTTACGGTAACAAGATCCACTCACACCATTCTACCTAAATCATTGCTGAGAATCCAAAAAACAGTAAACAAAAAAATTCCCATCCAATCAAATAGCCGTCTCCCAGTTTTCCATTTTCCATCCACAAGATTCAATCACCATCTTCTACTAAAGGCACCCAATCAAATAGGCAAGATAAGATCGCCCGCCCAATAAATTACAATCAGAAAAAATGGGAGAGATAGAACCATAGATTCAACATTCAAAGGCTCCCATCTTCCACAATTTCTTTTAGGTCAAGAAACAAGAATCACCCAAATCGGAGCCACACGGAAACTAGAACAAAACGATCAATCGAAAAACGAACCTGTTGCTCGGAGAGCGGCTTGCACTGCATGAGCTGCGAGATCTGCTCGTCGAGGCTGCTGTTGGCCTCGGACAACATCGAATCCGTGCCCATACCTGCACCCGATTGAGGCGGCCAAGGTCTGAAGGTTCAGAGAGAAGGCCCGGGCGGAGCGTGAGACTCCACTGCGGCGGCGGGCAGTGGGCAGAGAGAGGAGGAGAGGATTGAAGAGAGAGAGAGGGAGAGATGGGGATGCGCGTGAAAGAGAGAGCGAGTGTGGAATTGAGATTGAATTATAGAAACCAGCAAATGCCGATGTGTGAGTGAATGGCGATGGATTATTGGATTGAGTGGAGGGAATTAAATTATTAAAAAAAAAAAAAGAAAAATTATTAAAATTAAAACTAAATCTAAAGGTAATTGATTTTATTCCGCTGTGGGAGCCTCCATGGGAGCTCAGATGTTGATGACCAACAAGGACACGCCACGTCATTACTCTTGATCACACACCTAAGTCTCGGTTAAGAACGATGATGATCTATGTTTCACACCACACATGATTCCATGGATAGTTTTATTTGTGATCGAGAGTGTGATACATTAGAAAGTGTGAGATCCCATGTCGATTGGAGAGAAGAACGTTGCATTTTTTATAAGGATGTGGAAACCTCCCCCAGCAGACGTGTTTTAAAACTGTGAGGCTGACGATGATATGTAATGGGTGGATAATACCTACTAACGGTGGGTTTGGACTGTTACAAATGGTATCAGAGTCAGATACTGAGCGGTTTGCTGGTGAGGACGTTGGGCCCCTAAGGGTTGATTGTGAGATTCTATTGGAGAGGGGAACAAAACATTTCTTCTAAGGGTGTGCAAACCTCTTCTTAAAATACGCGTTTTAAAATAGTGATGCTGACCACGATATGTAACGAGTCAAAATGGTCAATATCTGTTAGCAGTAAAAAAAAAAAAAAAAAAAAAAATCTTCAACCTTCCTACTTTGGACCTAAATGGATGTATAGGTGGTCGAGAATTATTTATCTTTTTACATATATAAAAAATAAAGTAATAAATTAAATTAAGACTCAAATTAGTAAAAAATAAAGTAATAAATTAAATTAAGATTCAAATTAGCGCATTTAATCACTGTCATAAAAATAAAGGACAGAGACTAAATTGTTACTATATCAACGTTTAGAAGTCAAAATTGACTTTTAACCAAAGAAAAAAAAATATTGGGTTAAATTGTAAATTTTGTAAATTTAATCTCTATCGTTTTTAAAATGTTCTTATTATGAATTATTTATGAGCGTTTTATCAAACATATAAATAAACTAACTTTTAAACCATAAAAACTAAATCCTATATTTCTGTTTCAAAAAAAATATATATATATGAATGACTCCCTATTAACTCATTTTCTGGGCCATAATCATCTTGTAGGAGAGATGACCAGAAGCAGGAACCATGATTCTCTGACGTTTACAACCTTGGCTGAATAGAGGAACTTTCAACCTCGACGACGTCTCCTCCTTCTCCTGCATCTTACGTTTCTTCGAAATCATCTTCCAATCGGAGTTGCCGACGAGTGCCTGAGAAAAGAGAGATTGCAGTCAATATTTGAGAGAAAAGGATGAGGGGTAGGTCAAGAAGGTAGAGGGGGTTACCTGAAGATGGCTCTCGGGAAAGGGCAGAACGAATGGGTTCGAGGAAGCGGCAACTCGAGAAGAACTGCTTGCAGGCGGGCGGGCCAAGAGGAGCAATTCCGCTCAGATAGTCATCCATGGATCAAACTTTCTCAAACCTCCACCAAGACCTAAAGGCAGGAGTGGAAGAAGGAAGGGGCGGTATGAAGTCTGATGTTAGTCCGTAAGAAGACCAATGCTAGACAGAACAGAAAAAGAAGTATGGCGGAGGTAAGCCTTGAGCGGTCAGACCAATTAGGATTGATTCGCTAAACATTTGATGATTCGAGATGAGCTGCTAAAAAAAAGGAGGGCGATAGAGAGAGGTAAAAGAAAGACAGCCTCTCATGCATTACCAAAAGGAGCTGGTGCGGAGAGCACTTAACATAATTTTGAGCAGAAAAAACATGTTGAATTAATTACATTGCTTCGAAACATTGTGCTGTCTAACTTGCGTAGAAAGTAGACTGCATGGTACCGATAACAAAGCAGAAATGAAGGTCACAACGCTAACAGTTCGAGCATCCGATCGCTTACCTGCGGGTATCGACCATGTAAGATCTATCTGATGGTGTTACTATAACACATGCGGAAGCAATTTGGATCTTAGGCACTTTTAGAACATCAATTATTGTAAATGACTAGCATGTTCATAAGTATTAAAACTTAATGAGTTTAAATACTAACCTTTTGTAGTTCAAACTCCTTTTGCCTCACGAACCGGTTTCGAACCACCACTAGTGTCTTCTCCACTATTCTCCGGCCTTAGAACGGGATTGTGGAATCCGGTGAGTGACTAGACTTGGGAGGGATTTTGTAAAGATGGAAGAGAGTGTTTTTGAGAGGTTTTTCATCAAGATGAAGAATCCCTTTTGCAAGTATCATTATCACTCTATTTAAAGAGTCAAGTTTGCATGTTCATGCAAACTTGAGATCACCAAATTTTGACACTTAAAATTCCACTCAAACTTGTGGGGTTTGTTTGGCAAACATGCAAACCAAATTTTGACACCTCAAAATTCCACTCTCATGGATTTTTCCATCAGATGAAAGTCAACATTTTGACTTTCTTCATTTTAATTCAACAATTAATTTGAATAATGAATTTCAAATTAAAATAACATTAAATGATTAATTAAACTATTTAATTAATATTTAATATTAATTCAAATGCCAATCCCAATCAATTCCGACACATAATTGATTAAGATGTTTAAATCTTATTTAAATATCTCAGATTCTCTCTTTTCGTTTAATTCGTAAATAAAACAAAATTGCGGTTAAATATATCGTATATATGTAACGCATATTCCCTAATTTGAATTCGAACACTTCGAACTCACTCGTCACACTGTTCTATGGTTTAGTCCGATATGAGCTAGCAGAGGGACCTAATGAACCTATAGATCATGGGCTCCAACGATTCAAGATTAACCGGTTAAACTCATTAACCTGGTTAACCAACATTCGTTAACTACTAGGACACTCCACTATAGCCTAGTAGTTGCACTCCCCTCACTATAGATATATTTCTGTCCATCTGATATAACCATGATTAGTAAGTCGATCCTTCACAGGTTGTTCGTAAATAGATCATGGGCTCCAACGATTCAAGATTAACCGGTTAAACTCATTAACCTGGTTAACCAACATTCGTTAACTACTAGGACACTCCACTATAGCCTAGTAGTTGCACTCCCCTCACTATAGATATATTTCTGTCCATCTGATATAACCATGATTAGTAAGTCGATCCTTCACAGGTTGTTCGTAACTAGAGTTGGGTCAATTTACCGTTTTACCCCTGAAGTTACTTCTTGTTCCTTATGTCTCACTGATCCTCTAATAAACAATTGGTTTGTGGTCCAACCAGTAAACCGAATCCCTCTCAGGCCAATGAGAGAGTGGGGCCCCTTGTTCAAGACCTGGAGTCAGTGCTTAAGGGAACTACCTTTCTTCTATCCCTAAAAGTGGGTAGGAGTGAATTCCGTCTTGCACCCCACGTCCCCAGCCATTCACCCAGTCTTACCCCTGAAATGGGAGGCCTGTTGAGTCGGCGAACTAGAGCCACTCTCACCCATGCAAATCTAAGGATAATTCCGAATAAACAGGAGTTCATGGTTAGCTCAGGATTAAAACCGAGTTACCTAGGTTATCGAATGAAAAGAAAATCAGTCTCAACAGTAAACGACTTTATAAAGTGAGAGTGGTTTTCTTCATGGTCCGATCTTATGCAATATTCATTGCATAGGACGCCCCCACTCACATGTCTCCACCTGCACAATTTAGTGATCACATTGTTTATATCATATACAAAAGTGGGTCGCATCCATAGTGTCCCCAGAATAAGGTACTCAGCCTTATCCTTATACTATAGATCATTTTGACTATATACTTGAACTTGATCCACTCTTATGTCTCTACATATAGTTCAAGTAATCATACTATAGCCAGAGTGTTCTTAGTTTATTGGATTTAGATTAACGATCGTAAAGTTCACTTTATTCAATAACAATTTTTTACTGAATAAACATCAATAATAACTTTATTGAAAATAGAATATATCTTTGTTTACACACTATGAGTTTTAGGACATAAAACCCAACACTATCTCAGAATCATCAGGTTCTAGCTTAAATATGCAGCTCCTATTGTGCGGATTTTCCTGTATGCTACACTGCAAAAGCAAGTCAGGAGACAAACATCTAGGACATTAATATGACAAGAATACATAACCATATAGCTGTTTAAAATGTATATTATTTTCTACTATATCCTAGTAGATTGTAACGTATCATGCCCACCGCTAGCAGATATTGTCATTTTTCGGCTTTTCCTTTCGAGTTTTCCCTTAAGATTTTTAAAACCCGTCTGCTAGGGAGAGGTTTTCACACCCTTGTAAACAATGTCTCGTTCTCCTCCCCAACCGATGTGGGATCTCACAATGCACCTCTCCTTTAGGGCCCAGCGTCCTCGCTGACACTCGTTCCCTTCTCCAATCGACGTGGGACTCCCAATCAACCCCCTTTGGAGCCCACCATCCTTGCTGGCACACCGCCTCGTGTCCACCCCCTTCGGGGCTTACCTCCTCTCTTAGCAGATATTGTTTTCTTTGGGATTCCCTTTCGGGCTTCTCCTCAAGGTTTTTAAAATGCGTCAGTGGGTCAGCGAAAACGCCTGATGATAGTCGTTTAATGATAATAAACTTAGAGTGGTGCGGGGGAACCTGAGACGTGAATTTTTCAATGTCAAACTTGATGGTCGATGAAAGTTGACGGTGAGAACCTTCACTCTTTAGCTTCAATAGAATTGAGGGGCTTGGCAGTATAGTATTTAGATCATATGGTAGAACTTAAGTTGTAACGGTCCAAGAGGTGAACTTCGCATGTTTACAAAGTTGCAACGGTCCAAGCCCACCAGATATTGTTTTATTTGGGATTTCCCTTTTGAGCTTTCCCTCAAGGTTTTTAAAACACGTTTGCTAGGGAGAGGTTTCCACACCCTTATAAAGGGTATTTTGTCTCCTCCCCAACCGATGTGGGATCTTACAATCCACCCCCCTTTGGGGTCCAGCGTCCTCGCTGGCACTTGTTCTCTTCTTCAATCGATGTGGGACTCCCCAATCTACTCCCCTTCGGGGCCCAACGTCCTTATTGGCACACCGCCTTGTGTCCACCCCCTTCTGGGTTCAGCCTCCTCGCTGGCACATCGTCCGGTGTTTGGCTCTGATACCATTTGTAACGGCCCAAGCCCACCACTAGCAGATTTTGTCCTCTTTGGGCTTTCTTTTCGGGCTTCCTCTCAAGGTTTTTAAAACGCGTCTACTAGGGAGCAGTTTCCACACCCTTATAAAAGGTGTTTTGTTCTCCTCCCCAACCGATGTGAGATCTTACATCCCTCATCGAATGTTTAGATCCTTCAAGATAATTTTTATAAAGAGTATTTCACAAATGTCCAAGGGCATTGCTCTAAATTCTGCTTCTAAACTCGATCTTGCGACCCCCAAGAAACGAGATATGGCTATCAAAGATGAACTTCCACATTGCTTCTTTTTTAATAATAAGAAACAAAGACCTATTCAAGGATAAAAAGTCGAACCTGTTAAGAATCACGACTCTTCATAATGGTACGATATTGTCCACTTTGAGCATAAGCTCTTGTGCCTTTGCTTTGAGCTTCCCAAAAAGCCTCATAACAATGGAGATGTATTCCTTTACTTATAAACCATGATCATTCTCTAAATTAGTCAACGTGGGACTCACTCCCAACAATCCTCAACAGAACCGGAAGAAAAAATTGAAGGCTTCGGTGTGGGGCATGATGGTGTTTCTGTTAGTCATCTCCAATTGGCGGATAGCATCATTCTCTTCTCCACATACAACAACGAATATGTAAAGAATCTTCTTTTATAAACTAAATCATACATATATCCCTTTAGGGAGAGCTTTGAAAATGTTGTTAGACGAACACGACTCTCCACAATGGTATGATATTGTCCACTTTCAGCATAAGCTCTCATGGCTTTGCTTCGGGCTTCCCCAAAAGGCCTCATACCAATGGAGTTAGTATTCCTCACTTATAAACCCATGATCATTCCCTAAATTAGCCGATGTGGGACTTCCATCATCCAACAAATGTATTTACCGTAGAGATACCTGAAGTCATCCATACAAAAGAACCTTTAGCCAATATTCTCCTTGCATTTTTCCTATCCTATTTTTTTGTGTTCATCTAGATCGAGTGTGTGCATTGTTGTGCGATTCTAACAACGCGGTCTGGGATCACAAAATTAAATGGGAGGAACGAATCTCTCCTTGCTAAATGGATATGGAGGTTTCCGATCAAAAAGCCTGCTTTGTGGAGAAGACTGATTGTTGCTAAGTATGGATCCTCCTTTCATGACTCAAAAGATGGGAACCTTCGCTGTCTGCAGCAAAAGGCCATTGGAAGGCTATTTCATTCTCGCAAAGTATGGTGGATGAGCATAGTACTGTGAATTTGGAAAATGGGAAATATGTTGCTTTTTGGCAGGACTCTGGGTTGCATTTACTATAACAAACCAAGCCCACCGCTAGCAGATATTGTCTGCTTTGGCCCGTTATGTATTGTCGTCTTGCTTTTTGGCAGACTCTTGATTGCATTTACTATAACAGACCAAGCCTACCGCTAGCAGATATTGTCTGCTTTGGCCTGTTATGTATTGTCGTCAGCCTCACGGTTTTAAAACGCGTTTGTTAGGGAGAGGTTTCCACACCCTTATAAAGAATGTTTCTTTCCCCTCTCCAACCAACGTGGGATCTCACAATCCACCCTCTTTGGGGACCCAGCATTCTCGCTGGCACACCGCCCGGTATCTGGCTCTGATACTATTTGCAATAGCCCAAGCCCACGGCTAACAAATATTGTCCGCTTTGGCCCGTTATGCATTGTATTTAGCCTCACGGTTTTAAAACGCGTCTGTTAGGGAGAGGTTTCCACACCCTTATAAAGAATGCTTCGTTCCCCTCTCCCACCAACGTGGGATCTCACAATAAAATAAAAAAATTAAGGTAGAAAAGAGGGGATCAAAACATTCCTTATAAGGGTGTGGAAAACCTATCCGTAGTAGACACGTTTTAAAACCTTGAGGGGAAGCCCGAAAGGGAAAGCTCAAAGAGGACAATATCTGCCAACGGTGGGCTTGGGCTATTATATTTACCCTCCTTACAAAATTCCTTACCAAATTTATTTGATATTTCCCTCTCAAAGGAGGTCTCGGTCTCTGAATTATGGAAGGAGGAGGTACGTTGGGATATATATATATATATATGTCTCACGGTAGCCAGATCCAGTTCCCTTACGAAACTTTCGTTATTGGGTTAGCCATACACTTCACATGTTTCTAGCGATTCACATGACATCATCAAATGATAGTCTTGGATAAGAATCTACAACGCACTAGAACGCCCTTGTAGACGATCCTTTACTCCAACAGTATCTAAGGTTCCTCGAATAATGTGATATCTCACACCGGGTAAATCCTTAACCCTTCCCCCTCTTACTAAGACTACAAAATGTTCTTGTAAATTATGGCCAAAACGTTAGAAGCCCTTAATTAAAGAGGCCTTTAGTCAATCTGGAGTGATCCCTAGCTTGATTCTTTCTTTGCTTCCGTCGCTCGGTGCATCCCCGCCCCTGACAAACTTTCTGTCTAACTGTCGAGATCTCTTACTCGGTGCAGGTATATAAGCAATGATTTCAAATCTCGAGGTTAAGCATACTTTGGCAACTTTACGTAAGGCAGCGTTTGGTTTTTTGGGGGTGATAGTGGAAAAGTGACAATTTCACTGATGTTTGAAATTTACAAAAGGGATGTAATATCTATAGGAAGTAAAAATATTAGACAGCTTACACCAAGATATAGCTTGGTAAACAACATTGTCGAAGAGCTTTGTATGTATAAGTTCATGGTGAAGTTTTTTCATAATAGGGCTTTTGCATTCTTGAATGAGTGGTACGTTAAGGCTATGTCCAACAGATCTTTTATCTCCCTAAGAAATGTGAGATGCCCTATGAAATCCCGATGTAGGGATACTAATCTCCGTAGGAATCTCATCGAGGTAGAGATTCTTGAATGGGTTGCTCTTTCTCATTTGTTGTCTAATAATCAACAACAGTCGGATGATATATCCACCAAATCTCTGCTTGAAACCATAAATAGAGTATGCACCCAATCTCTCATGGGCCCTTTCAAAACCATATGATCTGACCTTCTTCCTAAAACGATTTTCTTTACTTGGGAGTTTTCAAACGAGGCTGTTCTTACACACAAAAAAAACTCCAACGATGTCCTCCAGTTATAGATGGTGCACCCTTTGCAAGATGGACAACTAAGACCCAAAGTCACCTTTTCATCCTTCGAACAGATTTTGGAACCACATCATCTCTACTTTCAAGTGTTTTGTGTTCTACCTCTACGGAAACAATTTAGTCTTTTCCATATGGAACCGACACAGGTGGGTAGGTAGAGAATACCTAGGGGCATGAGACAACTCTCTCTAAAGAACTCGACAAAATAGCCCCGTAACTTGGGGAGAAGGAGTCCGGTTCATGATTTTCCTACCCCCATAGGGAAAAGTGCTTCCCTTTTTGGCCTCCCTTGCCTTTTATCTCTTACACTCGAGGGCCGTCCTTCCAAAGGAAGGAAGAGACTCTTATGGTTGCACGTTGTCAGAGCTATCTTATGGTCCGTTGAGTCATATCTTCAATTTAAAAAACACAACATTTTCTTGTGTAAATTGTCTAAGTACATCTCTTCCTAAAAAGGATGGACTAGAAAAAACGTGACCCTAAATTTTCTACTTAATCTAAAGTCACTGGTATTCATATCATGAACATGAATGCGGAAATACTTCATTTAAACTTTCATAAAACACAACCTTCATCTTAAAACACAACCATGGACACTATTCTAGCCGAAGTCTAAGAACGATAAATGCGACTACCTCATACATATGTCATGGTCTAAGTTGCGATGTCGTTGTCATCCGTACAGGGACGCCTTGCCTTTACCTGAAATAAAAGTAGCACATGATTCGAGTATTTAAAGATTTTTTTCGAACACGTAAGCCCATGATTGCGTTTTACGATTGAATGTTATGTTTTATAAAACTAATGAAGTTCACTCAGATTTTCTCCTCTACCTAAATCTGTTCATCACATTTTCAACCGAAGGTAGCAGCACTTCTATGATTACTACCTAATGGGAGACAAATATTTGAGATGCCATTCACCCAATTTCAAATTGAACATTAAAACTTGAAGAATCTTACCGATCCAAGGAGGAGAAAGCAAAAGAAGCCAGCAAGCTGCAATACCCCAAATCCTCACAGAGCAGAAACCCTCGCATCACCACCGCACCAAGCACGCACAAGCATTTCATTCGAACAGCTATTCAGAGATCAGGCGTGGCGATTCAGCTTCCGATTGATTCCGATGGATTGATTCAGGGGAGAGTTCAATCAGGTTCACGAGTTTACCTTGTTTACAGTTCGGAGTGGGTCCCTCCATAGCATTAGGGACCTCGAAAGCTCGATGCAAATAAACGAATTTTTGCATCTTTATAATTTAGACATAGATTAATTTTATATTTTATTTACTATAGTAAATTAAATGATTTTATGAACAAATAATGATTTATAATAAGGTGATTCAACTCCCGTTTCGTTTCGAATAATATAAGTGAATCAACACTATTATTTCAAAGTGGTTTGACAAAAGTTGTTTGGATCAATGATTTGAAGTTGTTTGGAACATATCATGTTCTTGAACTTGTGTCAAGGAAATTTGGGCTGCATTCATTGTTTGTTTTGTGGAGTCGATTCGTTCAATAAGCTCCATAAACAAAGTCATGAGGTCACGAAGATAAGTGGATCCCTCGATCAATCAAGAGAGGTCCAATCGTTCTTAATCATTCATCATTCCATTTGTTGCATTCGTGAGTTGAGTTAGGTCGGGTTGGGTTGAGACATTTTTTAGACTTGTAACAAGTGGGACAATATGGTGACTTCTAGCATGCTCATTAAACTTTGAGTTTTTAATCCTGCCGTCTGATCTTTCATTTGAAAGAGCAACTTATATCGTTAATCTTGAAAAATAGCTTTCAAACTTTACATGTCATCAATTATCATAAGGCTTATTACAAAGTTTCATAGCATTTGGAGGTCATTTAGATCGAGAATCGAAGGTAAGTTACCTTAGGGGCATTCTGGTCATTTTACACTATTACTCGGTTTAGCTACCTAACCTTATCTCATGACAACCAAATTTCATAAATAATCTTAACATGACATAATATCTCAAAATTAAAATTTCATAGGTAACGAAACTCATTTAGTTGGTCATTTTAACGTTACTTAAATTTTGAGAAATTTGATCGGTTTAAGGCCTTAACTCACGGTGCTTGATTTTTTGTTTCATGTTTCCTTAATTCATACTTAGTTTAAGATATTCATAGAAATCCAAGCGATTCCTACGTGTATTTCTTAACAAAAGTCCAAGATAGCTACAAGTATAGCATTCTAAGAAACCAACTCCACAATATTTTTAGTTTAAAATTTTTTTTGGAAAAAAAAAATAATAAAGAAATATCATTGAACTAGAAGGTGGCTGATCTTTACTGTCATTTTGCTTTAGGTTCGATTGGACCTAAACAGATTGAAACTGGTACCAAGAATAATTAGTAATTTCGGCCTAGATCAACTAAGTAAATGTCTCCAATATCGGCTTGGTTAGAAGAATTAATTTATGTATGATGACACGTGCCTCGTGTCCCTTGCACGTGTCATATCGGTTCATATACTACTAGACATTCTGCCAACTACATAGTCAATGAATATTTACCAAACGAAGTGTCCATGACATATGGGACAAAATTTGTTGACAATCACTTGTCTATGGACCCGAATTTTTAAAAGAGTGGTTATGTATGAATGGAAATTTAAATAGACACTATTCCTCCCCGACACCATTTTCATACCAATGACTTGTTCTCGTGTGAAAGGTATATGCATTCTTATTTCTATTTTCGATAATAAATTCTTAAGATAAAAGTTTGAAACATTAATAAATATTTTGGTAAAAGTAGTTATGCATTTAGTGACATTAAAACACCATAGCCTACAAAGTCTTAATTCGACTAATTAAAAGAAAAGATGAAATACCCGAACTATATTTTTAATTGAGCTTTTTCTATAATATAGCTTTCTCTCGTGAGATTACATCCCTAATGAAGCGGAGGTAAAAAAGAACTTCGGCTAGCTTTCTCGAAATTTTTTTTTTTTTTAGTTTACGGTATGAAACAACATGTAAGAATTTTGTATTTCTGTCTGTTCGTGGAATTTCAATATGAATGTTATTATCCTAGCTTTAGTCCCATAGTCATCACCGAGACGTTGTCATCCATGCAGAGGGGTCTCGCCCTTACCTAAAAAGTAAGAGTAACACGTAACTTGAGTACTTGAAGAAATACTCATTAAGTGACCTCATACTTTCATAAAATATCACGTTATCAATGACATATCTCATAGTAACAATGCATCATAATATAATAAACAAACATATCAAAAACAAGATACGACACATGTAAGGGCTATAGGACACACGTCGTTCATACTTTAAACAAGTCATCTAACCGACCCATTAGTGAAGCCACTTATTTGGGTAGCCTACGTTTAATCTTGAAGCTAGTCCAAACTCATCCCTTGAAATTCAAGTTAACTTATACACGTTTGCATCACAGTAGAACTCATTAACCGATCATATCCACCAGTGATGTTTTCTTACCCGATCATGATAGAAAGCTTCAAAATAATTGTGTTGATAATAACTACATTTGGACGGCTAGAAACCAAGTCACGACCCAATTTTTTTGACTCAAGTCGCAAGTAAAACATACTCGAAAATATGAAAGACTAATTAAAAGGATGGTAAAAGATTTCGAATTTAAAACAGAACATAAATATAGTTTATTTACAAAATTAAAGAGACATATATTTGTTTCCATCTTTGATCAGATCCTTCTTGTCACTCGAAAAACATGAGGAAACTTGAATGAATACAAAGAATCAGTAAGTAGTCTGCTATAGACCCGTAATCGTGTCCGTAAGGTATGCTAGGGTAACACACTCTTTATGGTAATGTTTTTGTTCTTTACCTTAGAACTTAGGCCCACAGGCTATGTTCTTGAGTTCTAAGTTCATGTCATGATCTAGTTTAAGGATCTTGGTCCTCGGTTTCGAATTCTTAACCTTAGTTCTATATAAAGACCTTAGTTCTAAGTTTCTTGGTTGTTCGTTGACCTTAATTCTAAGATGGTATTGCAAGGAAGGAGTATGAACTGGTTTCAGATATAAGTCCTGTAACTCGAGAACAACCCAAACTTTTGTTATTGGTTCGCATGATCCAGACCTTATCTCGCCTCGATTCCATCATGAAATCTCTTTACTTTCTTCCAGTCAAGCTAAATAATCTATTTTGATAGGACAAATATGTTTGGATACTCCCAATTTTGAGTTTACAACTCTTGGTTCTTTACCCATTCTCTATCTGATTATAGCTTCTAATTTCTTCCGAAAAGTTTTCCCTCATTGCCAAAGTAGGGGCAAAGAATTTGGTGTTTTTCCAAAATTCATCCATTTTAAACTCGGTTCTTGAAGTCCTTCGATTACACTCAATCCTTAATTCTTTTGTCTTTGTGGTCATCATAGAAATTCATTTTTAGCGTCCGAAAAAGTGAATGAATCTGCTTTAGCCTCCAATTAGAATTTTGAAAATTCCTCCCTTCTTCAACAATGGAACTTAAATCGGGGAAACATGTTTATGCTACTATCACCTCTCGAATCATGCACGGAACTTGTAAAGGAGCTTATTTAGAAGTTGTAGGAATTGATTTGAGGCTAATTGATGTACTCTAACTTCTTGATTATTGAAAACTTTAGGGTTCCATATCCATAATATAAAAGCTAGATTCGCATGATTCAACCAATTTCGAGCTTCTATTCTTGCCCTAAATGATCCTTCCCACTTCTTTGTTTGTAGCTCAAGCATTGTTTGATTAGAATATCTAAAATTGAGTTGATTTTGAATTTAAGTGTCGAGACAATTCGTCGAAAGAATCCTCTCCTTTAACCGCTTGCCAACTTTACCATTGAATTCTGACCATTGGATCTATAGCTCGTCATATCTAATGGTTGTGATCAAATTTTAGGTGATGCCGACAGTTGAATTTCCTAAACTATGAATTTTATCTGATTGGTCTATTCTTAAAATTTTCGGATAAAATACTTTAAAATTATAAAAATGACTTTTTTCCTTTTAACCTTAAAAATCTTGCTAAGAAATTGAAATCGCTCACCTAACTCGGGTTTGGAATTTTCCTAAACAAATGATTCACCTAACTCGAGTTTGGATTTTTCTATAAAAAAAAGATACTCAAAAGTGTGAACCCACTTCAATTTAGTTTGAATTTTAAAAGGAGACAATGATGAATATGTATCTAAATTTGAATTAATGTGAATGCATTAGCAACCCTCAAAATTAATAATGTCTTATTTATTTCTATATTTAATTATTAAGGTAAAATTTAATAAATTCTTAGGGTGAAAGGTACAAGTATTCGAGTTTTTTTCGATAATAAATATTTTGGTGAAAGTAGTTATGCATTTAGTGACATTAAAACACCCTAATAACTATGATAGCATATAACATTGGTAGACAGAATTGACAACAAGTCACATCTACTGATTGTACATTTTGGGAAATTTTAGCCCTAGCGGGTGTAGACGTGATTTTGGTGACTTGTCTTACACCCCCATAGGACACAAAAAGAATAGTAAAGGCCAATCGAACAAACAAGTAAAAGGGGTTGGAACCATCATGCGACCATGAATAACATGTCTTGGACAAGCATAATTGGAACATCCGACATGCAGCTACAGGCAACTTGTCTTGGACAAGCATGACTATGACACCCTACACCATGTCTCATGAGTAGGATGCCATAATGGGCCTCATGTTTCTCTCTTCTAGATGTGATCCTTGCGTCATGTATTACTAGAAAGATGTCATGATCAAGTTTACACGAACCATGAGACCATGTCGGTCTTACATGGGGAGTAATCTAAAAGCCACTTTAGGGAATGTTTTTAACAAATTGACCATTTGATGTGAGCTAAGTTAAGTTTGTGTACTACGTCCCTGGACACTCAAGAACTTATAGTACTCTAGCGTAAGGATACGATTAAGAGCCTAGAAGTAGGCTACTTACTAAGTCTTTGTACTCACTTTATGTTTTTCAGGAGTTGGTCGCGACTGGGGGTGGACTTTGGAACGAGAGTCATAAATCAGCTGCGCCTCCTCAAACTTTATTCTATTTTGAATATTCTTGAGCATGTTTCTTATTTTGTGATTAAAACTAGGTATGAAATTATGTTTTAAATACCTTATTTTTGATTCGTGGTAAATTTTACGGTGTTTTCACATTGCAAGCAGCCAATTCAATGAGTTTTTACTTATTATGACTGGAACAACAAGAATACGAGTTGGTCATAATAAGTTGTACTTTCTTAGAGAATCTTTGCTCTAATACAACCATGTCACGACCCAATTTTATGACTCGAGCATAACTAAGTAAAACATACTAAAAAATATAAAAAGACTAAATAAAAGGATGGAAAAAATTTTCTCGTTTAAAACGAACATAAATACAATTTATTTACAAATAAAAAATGAAAGTTTGAATACATTTGGCCTAGTAAATAATACAACTTAAAACATTCAAATAGCTAAAGCACGGAGTGGCACTATATGACACCGGCTCTAGATCTGGTTCCATCCTCGATCCGCTTCTTTCTGTCACTAGTAAACTTGAATGAGTACAAAGACTCAGTAAGTAGCCTATTTGTAGGCTTTTAATCGTGTCGGTAAGGTATGTTAGGATACCGCACTCTTTTCTGTGCATGTTCTTGTCCTTGACCTGAGAACTTAGGCTCTTAGGTTATGTTCTTGTGTTCTGAATTCATATCATAATCTGTGTTCTGGATTTCAAAATTCTTAACCTTGGTTCTATTCTAAGGACCTTTAGCTTATAAGATTCTTGGTTTTGAGTTGACTTTAGTTTTAAGATTGTGTTTCAAGGTAGGAGTAATGACTGATTTTAGGCCTTTTCGTAGTTTGCAGCTCAAGAAATAAGTCTTGAAAATTGGTTGGAAAACGTAACTCTCACTAGAAAATAACTCAAATTTTTCTTATTGGTTCACGTGATCCAGACCTTATCTCACCTTAATTTCATTATGAAATCTCTTTATTTTATACCTCTCAAGCCAAAGAATCTTTTTTGAACGACAATTTTGTGTTTGAAGCTCTCGGTTCTTTACCCATTTTCGATCCGATTATAAAGTTTATAAGGCAGAACGATACATGCCTCTCTAGCTTCTAATTTCTTCACGAAAGCTTTTCTTCTTATTGCCACGAAACTGTTGGTATCTATAAATACGTGTTTAATGGACCGTGGGCAAAGAATTTGCAGTTTTTCCATAATTCATCCATTTTAAACTCATTTTTGATGTCTCGATCCTGACTTCTTTTGTCTTTGTGGTCATCATGAAATTCATTCTTGACGTCCTAGAAAGTGAATGAAACTTCTTTGGAGGGATGAACTTGCTTGTAGCTTCTAATTAGAATTTAAAAAATTAGTTACTCCCTTTTCTTGAACATCTTTATATTCCTTTTCCATATTGAGTTAAAATTCCAAAAATGACTTTTTTCCTTCGATCACTCACCTAACTCGAGTTCGGAATTTTCCTAAAAAAAAATGACTCAACTAACTCGAGTTTGGATTTTTCTAAAAGAAAAAACATAAAATAACTCAAAAGTGTGAACCATGTCAATTTAGTTTGAATTTAAAAAGGAGACAATGATGAAGATGTGTTTAGTAGAAGTTTCAAATCTGAGAGGATAATCTAAATTTGATGATGTCTTATTTAGAAAGCTATATTTAATTATTAACGTAAACGTTAATAAATTCCGTACACATACCTGTCCCAATTTTTATTTTCGATAATAAATTCTTAAGGTAAAAGCTTGAAATATTAATAAATATTTTGGTGAAAGTAGTTATGCATTTAATGACATTAAACCGGGTGTAGAAAGCCTTAATTAAGTGAGGGACGAATTAAAAGGAAAGATGAAATACACCAACTATACTTTTAATTGTACTTTTCTCGTAATATAGCTTTCTTTCCCCGGATTACAGATCTAATGGAGCGGAAAATGTGGGAGGGAGTAGAGAAAAAAATCCGTATGAACCTTTAAACTATATGTATCGACCATTTCAAGAACATTTTCTAACGGTTGGAATGATATCCACTAGACCATGCTTCGATTATCTTAGTTTGCCTCATTTTACTAAAGTTAATCTCTGGATATGTATTAGTTACGTTTTATCTTCTTTTTTTCGTTTATGTATCCGTTCTTGTTAATTCTACACAATTACTTTTCCTCGTACCTTTTGAGACGAAAAGATAAAACATTATTCTATGTTTAAAAGACATAAAATGAGGTATTGCTTTGTTTAGTGTCTTCCGATGACATACTGAATACACTATTGATTTGATAGTTTTTATCTCAAAGTCTAATTCTAGCCGACAGGTCTAGGTATTAATTTTATCTTCCCAACTACCTCATTTAATGTCGGCTTTCAATCATATTATTATATAGTTTTTCATTTTGATTTATTGATCTAAGTTCTCAAATTTATCTATAAATAGCCCTTCTCGTTTTAATTTTAAAGCACAACCACCGAGAGTGAAAACTTGCTAATAAAAATCAAGAAAAAGGAGAAAATGGTGCTCCCGAGGTACGTGGCTTTCAAATCCAAGGCAGATGACTTGTATTTGAAGTACGTAAAAGAAGATGTTCAAATTCATGGATACATCAAGTACGATGCACATAATGTGGTGACCCCTCACACAAAGTATGAAGTGGAGCCTGCTAAAGTTGGCAAAGGCTACGTGAATATCAGGTGTTGTTACAACAACAAATATTGGGTTTGTCCTTCAATCAACACTCGATATGTGGTTGCAGTAGCTGATGAACCAAATGAGGATCAATCCAACTGGGCGTGTACGTTGTTTGAACCCATCTTTGATCCAGATCATCAAGCCTATAGAATTAAGCATGTCTACCTTGGCTACAATACATGTAGTTGGAGGGATGGCTTAACTCGGGACAAGTGCTTATATATGGGGTATTCAACTCCAGACGCCAACCTCTGCGATCTTCATGTTGCTATTGATTGGGAATCATTTTATGTTTTACCCAAATATGTTGCATTTAAAGGTGACAATGGAAGTTACCTTCAGGCATGCTGGTTTCAAGGCCTTCCATATCTACAATTTTCTGCTGATGATATTGGGGATCCAAAAGTGGGAAACGAAGTTTCAACAACAAATGATGGAAATGTTCGTATTAAGTCAAACCACTTTGGAAAACTATGGAGACGGAGTCCAAATTGGATTTGGGCAGATTCAAATGACACCACTGGAAATAACAAAGATACATTATTTTGGCCTGTAAAAGTTGATAACAAGTTTGTGGCGCTTCGTAATTTGGGTAACAATTATTTTTGCAAGAGGCTCACAACGGAGGGTAAGACAGATTGTCTTAATGCTGGTGTCCCCACCATCACTAAGGAAGCACGCTTGGAGATACAAGAGTTGGTTCTTTCGAGAAGCATCTATAATGTCATATTTCATCTTTTGGATGCACGAATTTATGGACAACATGTCATCACCATGGCCAACGGAGATGCTAGCAATAATTCCAGTAAAGAAAACACTATAGATATGAAGCTCCGTTACGAGATTTCTGAGAGTAATACATGGTCTTCCACTGTTTCTGCTAAACTCGGTGTACAGACAACAATTCAAACGGGTATTCCACTGATTGCAGAGGGAAAAATTGAAATGTCTGCGGAGTTTTCTGGTGAATATACATGGGGTAAAACGAAATCAAAATCATCTGAGATAGAGACCGTTTACACTGTAACTGTGCCACCCATGTCTAGGGTGAGAGTGAGTCTACTCGCAACAAAAGGTCAATGCGATGTCCCATATTCGTATACTCAACGTGACACTCTTATGAATGGGGACCAAGTGACTAATTATTACGATGATGGAATTTATACGGCCGTCAATTGCTACAACTTCAAATATGAGACTAAGCAAGAGCCGCTGTAAGGTGTTTGCTTTGCACTGGTATGTATAAGTATTTGGGTTGACACCAATCATTCTCTCTTAGTTATAATCTAGGAGGTTGGCTTTAAATAAGGTTAACAACCATCATAAATAAGATCGGTGGATCCCCAAATATGATCTTTTATCGTTTATATGTTCTCTATTGTCACAATAGTGACAAAAAATTACCGTCTTTTTTTCATTGCAATATATGTATCGTGTAAGAAATTTCCTCGGAACCTTTCATCTTAAGGCTAAATACTTAAAATTTTAAATATTTCATAAATAATTTGTTAAAAATCAAACGTTTCAAATGCAATAAATTCGAACATATAAAAATAGTCCCATAAGAATTTTTATAAAATAAAATCAAATTTCAAACTTTAGACAGAACTACAAAAATAATAAAAATTTTCATAACATATTGGGATCAAATTGGTTGACACCTAATTTTAAAAAGAGTGGTTATGCATTAATGAACTCTCCAATCTTTACTAGATTTACAATTTTTATCACATTTTTATTGGACTAATTTTAGAATTTTTTTTTTTTATATTTAATTATAATTTCTTAGCGTGCAAAGTAAACGTGCCCAAATTTTATTTCTCACAATGAATTCATGGGTACAAGTTCGAAACAATAATAAATTTTTTGGTGAAAGTAGATATGCATTTATTGACGTTAAAGCACCTTATTGTAAAAATTCTTAATTACACGTAAATATGAGTTTACCACGTGCAAGGACCACTCACCTTAGGCAAGAGAGTCGCGCTAGCTGTGTGACACATGGCACACGCTAGTTGGATGGTTCGAATCCTATGACGTGCGTTTAATTCTTGGAAGCGTAAGAACTTTATGATTATTCTCATAACGACGTGTAGCGCATTCTCATTGGCATGCTTGATCAACATGCGTGTCGTCGTTAGTGCTGTTGGATCAACATGCGCGTTCTCAGACTAGTAGTGGGATGTATTCTAGCCGTTGGTTCTGCAGGAGGTGGTGCAACTTGGAGCGGTCCAGCTTGAGGAGGTGCAGTTGTTTCTGTCCTAGTTACTGAACCTTCTTGAGGTGGGCTCTCTTTGGCCTCTCCTCTTCCCCTACCTCTAATAGGGGGTCGTCCCCTTTCTCGTCTTCCTCTTCCACGTCGTCGGGGCGAATGGTTCTAGAAACTAAGATAATTCTATTTAAGTCTATCGCGTACTAACATAACCATATCATATTACGCACTATCAAAATCATACAACATAGCAAACCTATAATAGCGGAACTAAATCATGATGCAATAAGTTATATAATTATCATGACATTAATACTTAAAAGTTGACCACAATAAATATCATTAAAATATTTCTCTTTTCTTATCTTAGGTAAGACATACTTGACGTCGATGACGGGTATCGACGATTGGACCATGGAACATGTCAAGTGTCATGGTCATGCTTTTCCAAGATGTGTTGTCCATGGCCGCATGCCCGTTGCGTGCTGAAACCCTTACCTCGTATCACCTTATATCTTTCCTTTACTGATTTCATGTTGTATAATTTCCTTCTTGTTTCTTCTAAGAGTATGACATCTCGGCAAAATCATGTTTACACCTGTTTGACATGGAATGTCTTAGAATGTACTACAGGGAGATGTGACTAGTTGTCAAATTCTCCCTATCCGAAAAACTATATGTAAGTTAAGTCGTTGTTGTCTTTTTCTTGTATGCCATATAACATCGTTTTAAATCTCTCTCAACGTTTCTTTCAAACTCTCTTTCAAATTCTCTTTGCCCCGCTTTTTAAAACTTTCTTCTCAAATTAGGGCCAGAGGTTTGAGCATAAGTTGCGGAGCGGACCACCTTAGTTTATAAATATTTTAAACTCACGAGTATTTTGGTAATTCTCCATTTTTAGAATATTTTATTATTATTTTTTGTGAAAAGATTCAAAAATTTTAAAATATCGTTTAATTTTTTTTTTAGGTCATTTTTTCCTTGTTTAAAAACCTAATTGTTTATAAATTTAGAAAAATTATCTTTTTGCCCTTTATGCATAAAAACTTTTTCAAAGGTCTTGAATTCTTACTTAGGCCCTTGCCGTAGCTTGAGTCTTTTAATTCTTTTTCCTCTATAATTTAAACGTCTCATGGGCATCTTAAACGAACTTGAGTTGCCTAAATTTACTTGGGATCTTACATTATCTTTAATACAACTAAATATAACTATAATCTTACATTATCTTTTTAGTCTGGGCATGAGTTGGATGTGTAGTTCTTTCCCACACACGACCCATGCATGTGCATATGGACCCACCAGACGGACTCGTATACGTACCTTTGATCCTGACTTGTTAGGTTAAAAGCGCTGACGCGTTGCTAGACACCACGAACGGAAAGACCCATATGATATCATGATGGACATAAATATCGAATGTATGTGTATTTACTAATATAGCATAACGAGGAAGTATCACGATGCAAGTGACATACATAAATGCATGAGACTTCTCTAGCTTAAAATTATAGCCTACAATAAGAATCATTTCCTTCTTCCTTTCATTCATATCATAGTACACATTTTAAAAATGACTTTTTTCCTTCTAACCTTAAAAATATTGCTAAGAAATTAAAATTGTACACCTAACTCGAGTTTGGATTTTTCTATTAAAAAAAAAAAAACACTCAAAAGTGTGAGCCCACGTCAATTGAGTTTGAATTTTAAAAAGAGACAAGGATGAATATGTATATGGTTGATGTTTTAAATGGGAAAGGAAAATCTAAATTTGAATTCATGTGAATGCATTACAACTCTCAAAATTAAAAATGTCTTATTTATTTTTATATTTAATTATTAAGGTAAAAGTTAATAAATTTTTAGTGTGAAAGGTAGGCGTATCTTAGTTTTCTTCCATAATAAATATTTTGGTGAAAGTAGTTATGCATTTAGTGACATTAAAACACCACAATGACTATGATAGCATATAACATTGGTAGAAAGAATTGACAAGTCACATCCACCAATAGTACCTTTTGGAGAATTTTAGCCCTAGCGTGTGTAGACATGATTTTGACGACTTGTCTTACACCCCCATAACGACACAAAAAGAATAGTAAAGGTCAATCGAACAAACAAGTAAAAGGGATTGGAACCAGCATGCGGCCATAGATAACACGTCTTGGATAAGCATAATTGGAACATCCGATATGCAGCCACAGGTAACTTGCCTTGGACAAGCATGACTGTGACACCCTACACCATGTCTCATGAGTAAAATGCCATAATGGGCCTCATGTTTCCCTCTTCTAGATGAGATCCCTCGGTCATGTATTACTAGAAAGATGTCATGATCAAGTTTACACGAACCATGAGACCATGCGGTCTTACATGGGGAGTAATCTAAAAGCCACTTTAGGGAATGTTTTTAACAAATTGACCATGTGATATGAGCAAAGTTAAGTTTGTGTACTACGTATCTAGACACTCAAGAATTTATAGTACCCTAGCTTAAGGATACGATTCAGAGGCTAAAAGTAGGCTACTTACTAAGTCTTTGTACTCACTCTATGTTTTTCAGGAGCTGGTCGTGGATGGAGGCAGATTTTGGAGCGAGAGTCATAAATCAGCTACGCCTCCTCAAACTTTATTCTATTTTGAAATATTCTTGAGCATGTTTCTTATTTATTTATTTATTTTTTTTTTTACTAAAACTATGTTTTGTATGCACACTCCTTAGTGTAAATATGGTATGAAATTATGTTTTAAATACCTTATTTTTATTTCGTGGTAAATTTTACGTTTTCACAAGTCACGAATGGTGCTCTAGAGGCCTACAAAATCGAAAAAGTGTTGTAAAGTTCGTTAATTAAAGATTTTTATTACAACAAATTTTTTATTTTTTTTTTGTCGAGAATAATACATTGCAAGCTGGGAATCCAATGAGTTTTTACTCATTATGAATGGAACAAAAAGATTACGAGTTACCAAATGTAATGCACCATATTTTCTCCTCTTTGAATTAGTCGTAATAAGTTGTACTTTCTTAGAGAATCTTTGCTCTAATACAACCATGTCACGACCCAATTTTTTAACTCGAGCTTAACTAAGTAAAACGTAATAAAAAATATAAAAGACTAAATGAAAGGATGATACAATTTTTCGCATTTAACACGAAACATAAATACAATTTATTTACGAATAAAAAATGAAAGTTGGAATACATTTGGCCTATTAAATAATGCAACTTAAAATATTCAAATAGTTAAAACACGGAGTGGCATTCTATGACACCGGCTCTAGATTTGCTTCCATCTTCGATCTGCTCCTTTCCGTCACTTAAAAAACCTGTGGAAACTTGAATGAGTACAAAGACTCACTAAGTAGCCTATTTGTAGGCTTTTAATCGTTTCGGTAAGGTATGTTAGGATACCACACTCTTTTCTAGTCATGTTCTTGTTCTTCACCTGAGAACTTAGACCCTTAGGTTATGTTCTTGTGTTCTGAGTTCATGTCATAATCTAGGATAAGGACCATAGTCCTGGACTCAAAAATCTTAACCTTGGTTCTATTCTAAGACCTTAACTCTAAGATTTTTGGTTCTTAATTGACTTTCCTTTTAAAATTGTGTTTTAAGGTAGGAGTAATGACTGATTTCGGGCATTTTTTTGTAGATTGTAACTTAAGAAATAAGTCCTGAAATTCGTTGGAAAACATAACTCTCAAGAGAATAACCCAAACTTTCCTTATTGGTTCACGTGATCCAGACCTTATCTCGCCTAAAATTCGTCACGAAATCTATTCATTTTATCCTCTCAAGCCAAAAAAATCTTTTTTGAACGACAACTTTGTGTAGATGCTCCAAATTTTGTGTTTGAAGCTCTTGGTTCTTTTTTACCAATTTACTATTTGATTATGAAGTTTATAGAACAGAACGATACATGCCTCTCTAGCTTCTAATTTCTTTACGAAAGCTTTTCTTCTTATTGCTACTAAACTGTTGGTATCTATAAATATGTGTTTAATGGACAGTGGGTAAAGAATTTGGAGTTTTTCTATAATTCATCCATTTTAAACTCATTTTAGATGTCCTTTAATTACCCTCGATCCTAACTTCTTTTGTCTTTGTGGTGATCATGGAATTCATTCTTGGCGTCCTGTGAATGAATTTTCTTTGGAGGGATGAACTTTCTTGTAACTTCTAATTAGAATTTCAAAAATTCCTTCCTTCTTCAACCATGAAACTTAAATTGGAGAAACATGTTTATGATACTTTTCGCTCTTAAATCGTGCATGAAACTTGTAAAGGAACTTATTTAGAAGTGGTAGGAGTTGACTTGAGGCTAATTCGTGGAGACGAACTTCTTAGTACAGAAGCTAGATTGACTTGATTCAACTCATCTCGAACTTCTATTCGTGTCCTAAATGATCTTCCACACTTTTTTGTTTATAGCTCAAGCATTGTTTGAATAGAAATATCTAAAATCGAGCTAATTTTGAGTTTAAGTATTTGAAACATTCGACGGAAAAATCTTCTCCATTAGCCATTTGCTGATTTTATCTTTAAATTCTTATAATTGAATCTATAGCCCCTCGTATATAATGGTTGTGATTAAAAAATTTTGTGACGTAGATAGTTAAATTTCCCTAAACTTTGAATTTTATCTCATTGGTCCATTCTTGAAATTTCAAGATAAAATACTTGAACTCTAGGTATTCCTTTTCCATATGGAGTTAAAATTCCGAGAAGTTTCCTTAAAATTCCAAAAATGACTTTTTTTCCAAACCTTTTTGAAAGGTCTTCTAATCTTCAAAATCGCTCACCTATCTCGAGTTTGGATTTTTCCTAAAAAAAACTAACTCGAGTTTGGATTTTTCCTCAAAAAAACTAACTCGAGTTTGGATTTTTTTGCAAAAAAAAAAAAAAAAAAAAAAAAAAAAAAGACTCAAAAGTGTGAACCACATCACTTTACTTTAAATTTATAAAAGATATGTAAATCGTAGAAGTTTCAAATGTGAAAGGATAATCCACGTGAATCAATGTGAATGCATTAGCAACTCTCAAAATTAATAATATCTTAGAGAGCTATATTTAATTATTAAGGTTAAGGTTAATAAATTCTTAGTGTGAAAGGTACACATGTGCCAATTTTTATTTTCGATAATATATTCTTAACCTAAAAGTTTGAAACATTATGCATTTCTTGACATTAAAACACCACAATGTACAAAGTCTTAATTAGATGCGGGACGAATTAAAAAAAAAAAAAAAAAAAAGAAACAGACAAACCATATTTTTAATTGAGCTTTTCTTGTAATATAGCTTTCTTTCATGGGATTACATCTCTAATATATCGATGATTTCAAGAACATTTTCTAATCGATGGATTATTAACTCTCAAATTAATCTTTTGACAAGTATTAGCTACTTCTTTTCTTCTTTCTTTTCGTTTATGGTATCCATTCTTGTTAATTCTACACATTACTTTTTCTCTATCCCTTGTTATAAGAAAAGATCTCTTAGAAAAATATAAACACACCAATAATATCATTCATCTCTAAAAAAAACACAAAATAAGGTTGTATTGATTTGTTTAGTTTCTTAGTCAATTCAATCTTGACCTGGTTTTAATTTAAAGTTTAATTCAAGCTGGCGTTTTTAGGTATGAATTTTATATTCCCAACTAGATCTTAATGTCGTTTTTCAATCATATTATTATATAGTTTTCCATTTTGATTTATTGATCTAAGTTCTCAAATTTATCTATAAATAGCCCTTCTCATTTTAATTTTAAAGCACACCCACCAAGAGTGAAAACTTGCTAAGAAACGAGAAAAAGGAGAAAATGGTGCTCCCGAGGTACGTGGCTTTCAAATCCAAGGCAGATGACTTGTATTTGAAGTACGTAAAAGAAGATGTTCAAATTCATGGATACATCAAGTATGATGCACATAATGTGATGACCCCTCACACAAAGTATGAAGTGGAGCCTGCTAAAGTTGGCAAAGGCTACGTGAATATCAGGTGTTGTTACAACAACAAATATTGGGTTTGTCCTTCGATCAACACTCGATATGTGGTTGCAGTAGCTGATGAACCAAATGAGGATCAATCCAACTGGGCGTGTACGTTGTTTGAACCCATCTTTGATCCAGATCATCAAGCCTATAGAATTAAGCATGTCTACCTTGGCTACAATACATGTAGTTGGAGAGATGGCTTAACTCGGGACAAGTGCTTATATATGGGGTATTCAACTCCAGACGCCAACCTCTGCGATCTTCATGTTGCTATAGATTGGGAATCATTCTATGTTTTACCCAAATATGTTGCATTTAAAGGTGACAATGGAAGTTACCTTCAAGCATGCTGGGTTGAAGGCTTTCCATATCTCCAATTTTCTTCTAATGATATTGGAGACCCAACGGTGGGAAATGAAGTTTCAACAACAAATGATGGAAATGTTCGCATTAAGTCAAACCACTTTGAAAAATTCTGGAGACGGAGTCCAAATTGGATTTGGGCAGATTCACATGACACCACTGCAAATGACAAAGATACATTATTTTGGCCCGTGAAAGTTGATAACAACATTGTGGCGCTTCGTAATTTAGGTAACAATCATTTTTGCAAGAGGCTCACAACGGAGGGTAAGACAAGTTGTCTTAATGCTGGTGTCCCCACCATCACCAAGGAAGCACGTCTGGAGATACAAGAGTTGGTTCTTTCGAGAAGCATCTATAATGTCATATTTCATCTTTTGGATGCACGAATTTATGGTCAACATGTCATCACCATGGCCAATGGAGATGCTAGTAATAGTTCCAATAAAGAAAACACTATAGATATCAAGCTCCGTTACACGATTTCTGAGAGTAATACATGGTCTTCCACTGTTTCTGCTAAACTCGGTGTAAAGACAACAATTCAAACAGGTATTCCACTGATTGCAGAGGGAAAAATTGAAATGTCTGCTGAGTTTTCTGGTGGATATACATGGGGAGAAACTCAATCAAAATCATCTGAGATAGAGACCGTATACAAAGTAACTGTGCCACCCATGTCTAGGGTGAGAGTGAGTCTACTCGCAACAAAAGGTCATTGCGATGTCCCATATTCGTATACTCAACGTGACACTCTTATGAATGGAGACCAAGTGACTAATTATTACGATGATGGAATTTATACGGCCGTCAATTGCTACAACTTCAAGTATGAGACAAAGCAAGAGCCACTCTAAGGTGTTTGTTTGCATTGTTATAAGTATTTGGGTTGAGGCCAATCATTCTCTCTTGGTTATAACTCTAGGAGATTGACTTTAAATAAGGTTATCAACCATCACAAATAAGGTTGGTGGAACCCAAATATGATCTTTTATCGTTTATATGTTCTATCCGTTATCATGATGGTGACCATAAATTATTGTCTTTTTTTTCATTGCAATATATTCCGCTCAGCCTTATCATCTAAGTGTACAAATATTTAAAACTTTAAATATTTCATAAATAATTTGCTAAAAATCAAACGTTACAAAAATCCTTAATATGTGACAAAAATTATTTATCTGCATTCTAAATACTCAATTTCTTTCATAGTGGATAAATAATCACCAAAAATGTGTCCATGACATATGGGACAAACTTGGTTGACAATCATTTGTCTATTGACCCTAATTTTCAAAAGAGTGGTTATGCATTAATGGAGGAAATTGAAGTTGGCAAAATTTTGGATGTTATTCAAACTACTGCAAACATTGAATACCATTATAAAAGAAAACATAAAAAGACTCCAAAATGTAAAAGCACGGTTTCACGCGATTCGATGGTTTAAAAAGATGGACAAATTTTTTCAGAGAATTTAAAACATAATTTAGAATATATTTATATTATATCAAAATATAAATGGTAGTGGAAACAAACACAAAACAAGGAATGGACACAAAATATTTAAAACAAAAGAGTGTGGAGGATGACGGATAAAGCTTGTCTGTGACATGTTCTCCAGAGTCAGCTCCCGACTTCGACCAGCTCTTTATTTACCTAAAAAATATGGGAAACATGGAGTAAGTACAAAGATACAGTAAGTAGCCTACTTGTATGCTCTTAATTATGTTATGTATATGCTAGGGTACCACACTCTTTCTTTTCTTGTTCTGATTTTTGTTGTAAGTACTTAGACTCTTTAGTTTTGTTCTTAACTTGTGAGTTCTTATCATGATCTATCCTAATGTAACGACCCAGGAAAGAAAGAAAAAATATATATATATAATAAAAAATAACTAAAAAATAAAATAAATAAATAAATAAATAAATAAAAACTCAGTCGCCGGAAAACCCTCGAGTTTTTCTGCGACCGCCGAGTTTCTCGGAACCCACGTGAAACGATGGCCACAGCACGCCCAGCCCTCAGCCCACGAAACCCAGCATCTTCAGAACACCTGCAAAGGGAGAAAAGATAGACAATTTCGAGAGAGAGAGAGAGATTTCGAACAAACGTCGGCGAGTGTCCAGTTTCTCCGACGAGCCCTCAAACCGACACCAAACGACCTGTTACCACCATGAGAAGGATCCCTAACGAAAGCACAATAACTCAGGGTACGTTTTGTGTTATTTCGTAAGCGCCGTCGTCGGTAACCGAGGTCGGAAAATTAGGTTTTCCTAATCGTTCATAGATCCGTGGTTTTAGGAACCTTTAGGCCGCAAGACTTCCAGAAAAGAAAGAAGGACGACGAATAAAGAGGAAGAGGAAGAGAGAGGACCGAAATCGGCAACGAAAACGCCGTGGGAAGGAGAGAGAGAAAGCTCGCCAGAAAATCGGCCGAAGTCGGGTAAGGAAGACGAGACCCACGGATCCGGGTCAACCCGAACCCAGAACCTGAGAGGGTCAGCCCATTCTTTCCTCGGCCTCTGCCTTCGGCCCAGCCCAACTACAGCGGCCCAAACCTCAAACCAGCCCAGAAGCTACGGTTCAGTTGAACCAACCCAGACTAGACCCACGGTCCAATTGAGCCGGCCTTCAAATCAAACCCTTGCGGCCTAGCCCAGTAAGCCAAGGCCCAACGATTAGTCTTGGCCCAGTAGCCTTCCACAGCCCGCGACCCGAACCGGACTGCGACCCGCGCTTCGACCCGACACTACCGCTCAACATGGCTCTCTCTGCTGCCGCCACGTGTCACACAGCGGCGCAGGCAATCCCTCGGCTCGGCTCGGCTCGGCGCAAACGACTTGGGCTCCCTCCGGTGACGCTCCGGCAACTACAGCGGCTGTTCGGCTCGGCTCACCTGTTTTCAGCCTGGTTTCCACTGTTTCGACCCTCACGGATCTGTTTTCGGCCCCGATTAAGGTATCCGAGGCCGTTTTAGAGCCGTATTTCACATTTATTAAATATTAGGTAAATTAATTGTGAAATACTAACGAAAAGTGGTGAACGGTGTGATAGGAAACAAACCCCAGCGACGTAGGAAGCAGCTCTCACGGAAGCAGAAAAGAACCCGTGCTGGCTGAAGGCAATGCAGGAGGAGATGACATCCATCACCGAGAACCATACGTGGAGTCTGGAGGATATGCCGCTGGGACACCGAGCCATAGGGCTCAAATGGGTCTTCAAACTGAAGCGCAACGAAAAAGGAGAAGTTGTGAAGCACAAGGCCTGTCTGGTGGCGAAGGGCTACGTCTAGAAGCAAGGAGTGGACTTCGAAGAGGTATTTGCGCCAGTGGCAAGGTTAGAATCCGTTCATTTCTTGCTGAAAATTGCGGCACATTACTCTTGGGAGGTTCACCATATGGACGTAAAGTCTGCTTTCCTTAACGGAGAGCTGAAGGAGACCGTCTATGTCCGACAACCACCTGGCTTCCTGGACAACGACAACCCCAATAAGGTACTACGCCTGCACAAGACACTCTACGGGATTCAACAAGCCCCACGAGCCTGGAACGTGAAGCTCGAGAGTACCCTACTGTCACTGAAATTCAAACGTTGTGCCTCTGAGCATGGCATGTACACGCACGGCCATGGCAAGAAACGACTGATCGTCGAAGTGTACGTCGACGACCTCATAATCACTGGAGGCGACGTGGAAGTCCTCAGAAGGTTCAAGAAGGAGATGTCAAAAAAATTTGGGATGAGCGATCTCGGCGTGCTCAGCTACTACCTCGGCATCGAAGTGCAACAAAATTCTACCAGCATCTCCATCTGCCAAAGTGCATACGCGAAGAAGCTGCTGGACACAACTGGGCTTGTGGACAGTAATCCTACAAGGATGCCAATGGAGGCCCGACTCCAACTAAGGAAGGCCGGCACTACATCGACAGTCGACTCCACCAATTACCGCAGCATTGTCGGGAGTCTGTGCTATCTAGTAAACTCTCGTCCTGATCTTACTTATTCTGTTGGATATGTGAGCAGGTTTATGGAAGCACCTAGGGAGGAGCATCTAGTGGCTGTCAAGCGCATCCTGCGCTATGTAGCCGGAACCAGAGGCTGGGGTGTACGATACTGCGCAGGGAGCGAAAAGAAGAAACTCAAGCTGGTCGGCTACAGTGGTAGTGACATGGCCGGTGACGTTGATGATCGGAAGAGCACCAGCGGAATGATCTACTTTCTCTCAGGCAGCGCGATCTGCTGGCAATCAACAAAACAGGAGGTAGTTGCTTTGTCTTCCTGCGAAGCAGAATACATCGCCGCTTCGATGGCAGCAACACAAGGGATCTGACTTGCGCGACTAATGGAAGAACTCATTGGGAGAGAAAGCGATCCACCAATGCTATACGTAGACAACAAAGCTACGATCTCCCAGATCAAAAATCCAGTTTTGCACGACCGGAGCAAGCACATAGAAATCAGATTCCACTACATTCGAGAATGTGTAGATCGAGGGCTCATCAAGATTGATTTCATCCGAACAGAGGAACAACTTGGAGACATTTTCACCAAGTCCCTGGCGCGGGTGAAATTTGAAGAACTATGCTCAAAGATCGGAGTTCAAATAATAAGGTACAGCTTTTAGGAGGAGATGGTTAAATAAAAGCCATGTGCCTTATTTAGTTAGGTTTCTCAAAACATCTGAATTCACGCGAATGGAAAAGTGTAATTCTAGGTGCCATTGTTTGGCCAATTTGGGCGAAGTCTTCGTCCACTTTTCTATTTTTGTATAATTGGTTTTTCTATTTTTGTAATTAGATTGGTTATTTAAATCGTTCAACTGAAGAAAAATAATATATCGAGTCTTCAGCAAATCTCAGCGAATCTCTCTCCCTCTCTCCTTTTACTTCCGCTAATTTTTTCTTCGAAGAAACCTTCGGCCAATTTTTCGTTGACATTGTCCTCCGAATTGCGAGAGTCAATATATCCAGTACCACCCTGGGAAAGCAAATGTGGTTGCAGACGCCTTGAGTAGGAAGATGGTCCACTCGTCGGCCGTCATTACGAGGGAAGTAAGGGTACAAAGAGAGTTCGAGTGAGCCAACATAGCTGTAGCGACCGAGGGAGTCATAGCACAGCTGGCCCGACTCACGGTACAACCTACGCTTAGGCAGAGAATTATTACCTCCCAACGAGAGGATTCTATCCTACAGAAAGTCTTAGGACAGCTAGACGAAAGTTTAGTAGATGGATTCTCGAAGTCATCAGATGAAGGACTATTGTATTAGGGGCGTTTATGTGTTCCGGAAATAGAAGATTTAAGGAAGGAGATACTGATGAAAGCTCACAACTCACCATTTGCCATGCATCCAGGAGGTACTAAGATGTACCAAGATTTAAAACAACACTTTTGGTGGAAGAGCATGAAGAGAGATGTGGCGGGGTTTGTGAGCAAGTGCTTAGTTTGTCAACAAGTGAAAGCTCCAAAACAAAAGGCGGCGAGGTTGTTGCAGCCCCTAAGCATACCGGAGTGGAAGTGGGAAAACATAGCGATGGACTTCATAGTAGGTTTACCCAAAATGCCCAAAGGCTATACAGTGATCTGGGTAGTTGTCGATAGGTTGACCAAGTCGGCACACTTTCTACCTGAGAAGGTTACATATACAGTTGACAATTGGGCACAACTGTATGTGAAAGAAATAGTAAGACTACATGGAGTCCCAGTGTCTATAGTGTCGGATCGGGATCCACGCTTTACGTCAGCGTTTTGGCGCGGACTTCAAAAAGCACTAGGTACCCGCCTCGACTTTAGTACCACCTTTCACCCCCAAACAGATGGACAAACGGAGCGTTTAAACAAAATTCTAGAGGACATGCTACGTGCTTGCGTACTAGATTTTAAGGAAAGTTGGGATTCCAAACTCCACCTGATGGAATTCTCGTATAACAACAGTTTCCAAGCAACTATTGAAATGGCACCGTTTGAGGCCCTGTACGGGAAACGGTGTAGGTCCCCACTATGTTGGGACGAGGTAGGAGAGAGAGAATTAGTAGGACCCGAGTTGGTTCGACTCACCAATGAGATTGTCCAGAAAATTCGAGCGAGGATGCATACCGCTCAAAGTAGACAGAAAAGCTACGCCAATGTAAGGCGTAAAAGCCTGGAGTTTGAGGTGGGGGACCCAGTATTCCTCAAGGTGGCACCTATGAAAGGTGTGTTAAGATTCGGACATAAGAACAAGTTAAGTCCTAAATTCATTGGACCATTTGAGATCCTAGAGCGAGTTGGTCCGGTAGCGTATAAGTTAGCCTTACCTCCAGCCCACTCAGGAGTACATGATGTATTTCACGTGTCGATGCTGAGGAAGTACATCACGGATCCTATCCACGTAATAGACTACGAACCACTCCAACTCAATGAAGATCTGAGCTACGAGGAAAAACCAGTAAGAATCTTAGCTAGAGAAGTAAAAACCTTACGCAACAGGAGCATTGCGTTCGTTAAGGTACTGTGGCGGAATCACCACAGTGAGGAAGCCACGTGGGAGCGTGAGGACGAAATAAGAGAGAAATACCCTGAGTTGGTACAGGAGTTTGAGACTTTCGAGGACGAAAGTTCTTTTTAGGGGTAGATAATGTAACGACCCGGCAAAGAAAGAAAAAAAAATATATATATATATATATATATATATATATATATATATATATATATATATATATATAATAATAAATAAATAATTAATTAATTAATTAAATTTTTAAAAAAAATTAAAAACTCAGTCGCCGGAAAACCTGCGAGTTTTCCGGCGACCGCCGAGTTTCGCGAAACCCACGCGAAACGACGCCACAGCACGCCCAGCCCTCAGCCCACGACACCCAGCATCTTCAGAACACCTGCAAAGGGAGAAAAGATAGAAAATTTCGAGAGAGAGAGAGAGAGAGATTTCGAACAAACGTCGGCGAGTGTCCAGTTTCTCCGACGAACCCTCAAACCACCCTCAAACCGACACCAAACGACCTGTTACCACCATGAGAAGGATCCCTAACGAAAGCACAATAACTCAGGGTGCGTTTTGTGTTATTTCGTAAGCGCCGTCGTCGGTAACCGAGGTCGAAAAATTAGGTTTTCCTAATCGTTCATAGATCCGTGGTTTTGGGAACCTTTAGGCCGCAAGACTTCCAGAAAAGAAAGAAGGACGACAAATAAAGAGAGAGGAAGAGAGAGGACCGAAATCGGCAATGGAAACGCCACGGGAAGGAGAGAGAGAAAGCTCGCCAGAAAATCGGCCGAAGTCGGGTAAGGAAGACGAGACCCACGGATTTGGGTCAACCCGAACCCAGAACCCGAGAGGGTCAGCCCATTCTTTCCTCAGCCTCTACCTTCGGCCCAGCCCAACTACAGCGGCCCAAACCTCAAACCAGCTCAGAAGCTACGGTTCAGTTGAACCAACCCAGACTAGACCCACGGTCCAATTGAGCCAGCCTGCAAATCAAACACTTGCGGCTCAACCCAGTAAGCCGAGGCCCAACGATTAGTCTTGGCCCAGTAGCCTTCCACAGCCCGCGACCCGAACCACGACCCGAACCGGACTGCGACCCGTGCTTCGACCCGACACTACCGCTCGACGTGGCTCTCTCTACTGCCGCCACGTGTCACATAGCGGCGCAGGCAGTCCCTCGGCTCGGCTCGGCGCAAACGGCTCGGGCTCCCTCTAGTGACGCTCCGGTGGCTCCAGTGGCAATTCGGCTCGGCTCACCTGTTTTCAGCCCAGTTTCCATTGTTTCGACCCTTCCGGATATGTTTTCGACCCCGATTAAGGTATTCGAGGCCATTTGAGAGCCGTATTTCACATTTATGAAATTATAGGTAAATTAATTGTGAAATACTAACGGAATGTGGTGAACAGTGTGATAGGAAACAAACCCCAGCGACGTAGGAAGCAGCTCTCACGGAACGGGAGCTTACGTTTAGCTATTTAGAGAGTACTTCGGCCAAGGCCAACCAAGTAAGTGGCCTTACTATAGGATAGACTAAATATATTGCATGAGTTATGATGATGTGTGGATTATGATGCTTGATGATATGTGCAGTATATACATATTTTGTTAAGTGATGCTTGATATGATTGACGCACGTTGTGGCATTATGATGAGCATGATGAGTGCATGATTTGTACCTTAATATGATGATGTTTTTCCATATTGAGCATGCTAGATGATGATGAGTGCCATATTGCATCATGTCGTTAGATCGACATAGGACAAAACCCTAAGAGCATGAAAATGATATTAATATAAATATCCACGAGTATGCGTTACCTAGAGTAACAAAGAGATGAGACTAGAGGGTTGTGTCAGAAGAGACATTACGATGAATTTAGAGGGACCTCATGCATTTTTTATGTTCATAAGCATAGGGCTACTTCCCCTAGAGATGATGAGTGCAGACGAGCACCTTATGATGAGCGCGAATGCGCATAGGTGCGAAAGCACACAGATGAGGGTGTTCATAAGGCGCATGACACTATGGGGTTCCGCTGACCTCCAGACGTCGCTACAGATTAGCTTGACCAGAGGGTCCAGGGGGTGTGCGAGCGCCCTGGGGACTCACACTCACACTATAGTGGGGTCACTTACTGAGTATTTCTTCGAAATACTCGGGCCGTGTGCCATATTGTTTTTCAGGTAAAGGCAAGACTCCCATGTACGGTTGACGGTGGCATCGTGATCAGAGACTGTGGCGCGTGCATAGGATAGTTGCATATTTAAAATTCCTAGTCTTGGTTAGGATAGGGCGTTTGCATTTCATTCATTTATATTAATTAATTTGTAATCGTTTTATTTTATCTTTTGAACTCCAGCATGATGTTTGAAACACGTAAGTTCGGCAGTGTTTTCCAATGTTTTAATGTATTCTGAAGTTTTAAATTTTTCCGCTAATAAAGATGAGCATGCTTAGATTTTTATTCTGCATTAGAGATGAGCATGAGACGTTAGTGACGACTCTAGATATGTAGAAATTTAGGGTCGTTACACATAAAGACCTTGGTTCTTGGATTTTGAGGTTTGAGATGTAAGGGCCTTAGTACTATGATTATGAGTTCTTGTTTTTAGAACTTGGATCTTGATCCATGTTCTAGTCCTTGATCCTTGTCTATTCTTAGTTACTTTCTAGGTTCTTGTCCTGTTGTTCTTGGTTCGTTTTCCAAGACACTCCCCCTAAGATTTACGATACTAGTCATAAACTTGACAACCCATGTCCAAGGCTTCATACGTTTCAAGCGACACAGTCTGAACCTACGTCCAAGGCTTCATGCGTTCCAAGCTAAGTAGTCTAAACTCGCATCTAGGGATTTCCCTGTGATACGGTTTGAAAACCTATGCTTAAGTCTCTCAATTCCTTCATCAAAGTTACTAAATGAATGCTCAATTTTCAGAAAAATAGATAGTATATAGGAGTTCAATACTTACCCCAAAATTATACCCAAAACTGATTTTCTTAAATTGGGCACATTGTTGGGATTAATTCTTTTTGTGGTCTTCTATGAAAATATTGCTTGAAGGTGCAAAAGATGATTGAGATTGGTCTCACTCAACAAATATGCCTGTAAGCTCAGATTGTATTTTCAAGCTTTTACTTCTTTTTTTAATGGCGGCAACGATTGGGGGAATGGGTTCTAGGCTCTTTCAACACTCGATTGATTCTTTCATAATACTTGTGGATAATAGTTTAGAAACTAGAAACATGTTTGAAGGGAAATGGTAGATAATTGCTCTCGAATTTGGAAGAAATCTAAGAGGAAAAACCCAAAAACTAAATGGCTATGACTCACGATTGAAAGCATGACCTTGCTCTATTGTTGTTCCATATAAATGCTCGAACTTCAAACTTTATAGGGGAAGGTTAATTTGGATATTATGTTTTCTATGTTTTTAATATGTTTTCTATGTTTTTAATATTCTCTTCCATCAGCCAACAACTAACTTCCAATTTAAATTATAGCCATTGAATGTGGGGAGTTGTGTCCTCTAGAATATACTCAAATTTGGTGAAACTCCAACGATTGGATTTGAAGATTCGAAGGCTTTTCTGATCATTGGTCATTGCCATGGATCTGATTTTCTGATTTGTGGCATTTTCGTAATTATCTCGAAGTTAAGGGGTATTTTGGTAATTTACTATTTTCCGAATATTTTATTATGAAAAATCCATAAAAAATTAATTTTTTTTTTCTTTCTTAAGCATCTTGAAATTTCTTCTTGGTAAGAAATTAAAAATGAAAGTTTTTGAAAATTGGAAAATTTGACTAATTCCAATCTTCCAAAGGCCTAAAGTTCTTAAAATTGTTTGCTAAGGTATTAAAATAACTTGCTTAAGACCCTCGTCTTTGCTTACATACCTTTTGGTCCACTTGAAACCGCCCTAGTTTGAACATGGTTGTCTTATGCCTGCTTTTCTAGGAAGATTATCTCATGTGATCAGAGATTTATTTATATTTGTTGAACACTATCATAGGTCCTATTCTTTAGGACCAGGACCTATTTTAAGGTCTTGCTAATAATTTTAGGCGTGTTAGTTTAGCTTAGCTTTAGGTTTACCCATTCTTTATCTTGTTCAAATCATCAAGTTTTGGGTGTCACATTTTATGTCTTGACTAACTTTGGTGTTGTGAGTAGGTTTGTTCTACTTTCGGTGCACAATAATATTAACTTTGAGTTCCAACAAATTCCAACCGTTGATATGATGAGGCGTGTCTTCAAGATCCTACCAAGATTTGGTAAAGATCTAATGGTTAGATGGAGAGTTTGTGTAGGCATTCGCGTATTCCTTCTAAATTTTTCACACTAATGGCATTTTATATATTTAATACTAATATTTTGGTAATTGACCATTTTTAGAATATTTTATTATTATTATTTTTGAAAATATTCAAATTTTTTTCATCATCTTAAAACTTTGAAACATTAATAAATTAATAAATATTTTTGGTGAAAGTAGATATGCATTTAATGACATTAAGACACCAAAATGTAAAAAGCCTTAATTAGGTGGACGAAATAAAAAAAAGATGGGTTTGTGATACATTTACAAAAAGAATTATAAATGACTCTAAACATAGAAACATACTGACGCTTTAAAACGACTCCCTCTATGGCTATACAGCTCTCGAACTCTCCCCATCTCGATTGGTAACATGTGAATACCTAGAAAAGAAAAGTGGAAAGGGCTAAATATAAAAATATTTAGTAAGAAACTTACTTGTAGGCTCTTATCACATCTTTAACCTAATAAGTATCCACGTGTTTTACTTTGAGTTCTAGGAAGTTGGGGCCTAGCCTCTACGGTTACTTGAGCATCTAGAGAAGCCTTAGAGTTCCAAGCGGTTCTCTAGCTGCTCATGAACTCCACTCCAGGTTTGGAGGTGGTTCTTCCATTTTTGGTGCGTAGATCTACTAGATGGTGAGTCTTAGCTCGAGGCGAACTATCTTTACAGTTATGTTGACTTAGGTTAGCTTGTTTTGCCTTTGCAATAAGAAACAAATGTCTTGGACTGAGACGCGACCTTATAAAGCTGTTGGTGGGAAAATATAGTAATTGCTAGCCTGCTTGTCATCTATGGAAGGCTAGTTGGCGAACCTTTCCACAAAACCATTAAGTCACCTATTTTGGATGTGCGACCTCGTGTTTTAGCCAGCTACTATGCCAACCTGTGGGGTTCCACGCCGCCTCTTAGGATGAGAGTATTACTCTTGCTCTTCCACAAGGTTGGTGTAGCTATCACATTATCCCAACCAATCTGTGTCTAGCTTGACAGTACAGGTACGAGAGTAAAACCTTGATGGTACGGGTATCGGAGTGGAAAGGGAAGCAAAGACTCTGATGACATCATTAAACAACTAATTTCCTAGAGAGCTACTAACGGAGGTACTAATGACACCGCACATATTGCTAACGCCATAGAAAGCTACCTTTGTCATTCTTGGATACCGTGATGGTATACTAGGTTCTTAGGGGCATCTAGATGATTTGGTTCTCAACTATCTTTTTTAGGATGTTTAGGACTTACTCTTTGATTAATTCATACTTTGGGTGCACATAGGTCTATACTTTTTATTGCTACTCATCATTCTAAAGTGATATCTTGGCGTACATAAATATCGAATGTAAAGTCCATACTAACATAGCGTAACGAGAAAGTATCACGATGCACGTGACATACATAAATGTATGAGGCTTCTATGGCTTAAAATTATAACATATAATAAGAATTACTTCATTGTTCCTTTCATTCATGTCATACTATACATATGAGTCATGTATGCATAGTCATTCATCATGACTTTCATTTGTCATCATCATTGGTACAGTATAATCTATAGCACGGTTTCACATTGTATGACATAGCATAACATACATAACATCTCATATCATACATACTATGACATAATACATAATAGGACATCACAATATGAAAAGAACTTCTTATCCTCAATTTTGAGGTTAATAATGTCTTATTTAAAAAAGCTATATTTAATTATTAAGGTTAAAAGTTAGAAACATTAAAAAAAAAAAAAAAAAAAAAAAAAAAAAAAAATACACCTATCTCAATTTTTATTTATGATAATAAAATTTTAACGTAAAAGTTTGAAACATTTATAAATATTTTGGTGGAAGTGGTTATGCATTTAGTGATATTAAAATACCATCGTGTATAAAATCTTAATTAGGTGAAGGATGAATTAAAAGAACAGATGAAATACACAAAAATATTTATAATTGAGCTTTTCTTATAATGGTGTACATGATACTCGTATCATTGTAGTATTGTATGCATCTATACTAATCATAACGGGAAAGTATCTTGATACATGTGAATATACAATTTCACATTCATCAATGACATAACGTATCAACATGGTGTTTCATATTATGACATATCTCATAGTAACAATGCATCATATCATAACAAGCAAACATATCAATCACAAGATACGACACATGCAAGGGTCATAGAACATGCACCGATCATACTTCAAACAATTCATTTAATCAAACTACTTCAAACAATTCATTTAATCAAACTAGTAATGAAGCCACTTATCTGGGTTGCTTAAGTTGAAGTCACTGTCAAATCCTCTCCATTAGCTGCTTGTTAACTTTACCTTTGAATTTTGACCATTAGATCTATAGCCCCTTGAATCGAAGCGTTGTGATTAAAATTTTTGGTGATGCAAACAGTTAGAATTTCCATAAATTTTGAGAGGTATTTTGATAATTTTCCAATTTTTCAATATTTTATTTAAAAAATACAAATTTTTTAAAAAGTGTCGTATGCTTTATGCCATTTTTCCTTTCATGAACATATTTTAACTTCCTTTATCATAAGGAGTTAAAATTTCAACAATTTTATGCTTATTATTTCATTTTCAAACCTTTTCGAAAGGCGTTCCATCCTTACAAATCTTTCTAAGAAATTTAAATTGCTTAGTTGAATACCCTAACTCGATTAGAAATGCAGAGGATCGATCTCTTGTGTAGCTTGGTCTAGAATGTTTTAGCTCTTGATTTTTCATTAAAGTTGCCGATCTCAATTCTCACGAGCTACAGGAATGCTTAATTTTAAGAAAAGTGAACCGTAGATAGGAATTTGATATTTACCTCAAAATTAAGTCTGAAATTGATTTTCTCCAATGGAGCATGTTCTTGAGATTAATTCTCTTTGTGGTCTTCTATGTAAATACTCCTTGAAGGTGCAAAAATTGGATGGGACTTGCCTTGCTCGATAAATTTGTGTATAGGCTCGGATTCGATTTACAAGATTACTTTGAACTTCTTCAATGGCGGAAACGGTTGAGGGAGTGAGTTCTTAGCTCTTCCAACACTCAATTCCTTCATAAAACTCGTGGGTAATCTTATGTAGAAGCTATAGGAACGAGTTTGAAGGGAAATGGTGGAAAATTGCTCTTGGAATTTGGAAGAAATCCGAGAGTAGGAAACCCAAAAACTAAACAGTTATAATTCACAAGTGAGAGCTCGACCTTGCTCGATTCTTGTTCCTATGAATGCCCCAACTTCAGACTTTATAAGAGAAGCTTAAATCGATGTTGAAACCTCTAGAATCGTCCTATGGAGATTGAATTTTCTGAATTTATCATTGAAAATATCCTCTCAGATCAACAAGCAACCAACCTCCAATTTGAAATTTTGTCGTTGGATATAATGAGTTGTGCCTTCTCTAGAACATACTCAAATTTTGTGAAGATCCAACCGTTTGATTTGAAGATCCGAGGGATTTTCTCATCACTTCTCACTGCCTCGTATATGATTTTCTGATCCGTGGCATTTTCCTAATTATTTCGATAATTTGGTTATTTGTAGAACATTTTGTTATTTTTTTCTAAAAAAAATTAAAAAAATTTCTAAAAATTCTTTCACCTTTTGTTAGTCATTTTTTCCACCTTGAAATGCTTTCTCCCTAAAGAATTAAAATCAGGAAAAATCCTAAAAAATTAGAAAAATTATCTTTTTCTCCCTTATGCTTGTTCTATCCTTTTTGTTATAAATATATATGGTAAATAAAAATATACCTAGGTAGAGATATATATAAGAGATATTTCGTAAATATTTGATATATATATACGGTAGATATTTCGTAAAGATTTGGTAAATCTATATTTACTTAAACTGAGACCATATATATACTAGTAGTGCTTTCAAAATGTATTTTTCTTCATTTTTGTACTCTTATACATTAGTGAAATTATAATAAATTTTTTAGCTAATATTCTCCTTGATTTTTCTCTCTCTTATTCTGTGTTCAATGAAGTGTGTGAGTTGTTGTGCGATCCTAACACGTTACTTTTAATATTACTTTGGGTGCTACGGTATACCTTACATATATTTATTGTAATTAATTTAATTACATTTACACACATGGCCATCATTCTCACCTAACTCGAGTTTGGATTTTTTTTTTAAAAAAATGACTCAAAAGTGTGAACCCATGCCAATTTGGTTTGAATTTAAATATTAGAAGTTACAAAATTTGAAAGGATAATCTAAATTTGAATCGATGTGAATGCATTAATAACTCCTACGGACTGAGCCGGACATTAAAACACCATAGTGTACATTAGCGACTCCTACTAATAGCTATATTTAATTATTAAGGTAAAAGTTAATAAATTCTTAGTATGAAAGGTATACGTGTCCCAATTATTATTTTCAATAATAAATTTTAAGGTAAAAGTAGTCAGGTGTCTAGTGAAGTTAAAACCATAGTGTACCATTGCATTATCAACGCTCAAAATTAATATCTTGATATGTATTAGTTACATTTTTTCTTATTTCTTTCCTCTTATGGTATCCATTCTTGTGAATTCTACGTATTACTTTTTCTCATCCTTTTTAGAACAAAAGATCTCTTAGAAAAAAATATAAACACAAAAAAACCCAAAATGAGGTCGTATTGATTTGTTTAGTATCTTAGCCAATTCAATCATGATCACGTACTCAACAAATTAATCTTGATATTGATGTGATAGTTTTTACTCGAAAGTCTAATTCTAGCTGCCATCTCTAGGTATTAATTTTATCTTCCCAACTACCTCATTTAATGTCAGTCTTTCAATCATATTATTATATAGTTCTCCACTTTGATTTATTGATCTTCTAAGTTTTAAAGTTTATCTATAAATAGCCCTTCTAGTTATAATTTTAAAGCACATCCATCAAGAGTGATGAAAACTTGCTAAGAAACACAAGAGAAAGGAGAAAATGGTGCTCCCTAGGTGGCTTTCAAATCCAAGGCAGATGACTTGTATTTGAAGTACGTAAAGGAAGATGTTCAAATTCATGGATACATCAAGTATGATGCACGTAATGTGGTGACCCCTCACACAAAGTATGAAGTGGATCCTGCTAAAGTTAGCAGGGGCTACGTGTATATAAGGTGTTGTTGTAACAACAAATATTGGGTTTGTTCTTCAATCAATACTCGATATGTGGTTGCAGTAGCTGATGAACCAAATGAAGATCAATCCAGCTGGGCGTGTACATGTTGACCATAAATTCGTGCATCCAAAAGATGAAATATGACATTATAGATGCTTCTGGAAAGAACCAACTCTTGTATCTCCAAACGTGCTTCTTTAGTGATGGTGGGGACACCAGCATTAAGACAACTTGTCTTACCCTCCGTTGTGAGCCTCTTGCAAAAATGATTATTACCTAAATTACGAAGCGCCACAACATTGTTATCAACTTTCACGGGCCAAAATAATGTGTCTTTGTTATTTGCAGTTGTGTCATTTGAGTCTGCCCAAATCCAATTTGGACTCCGTCTCCAGAATTTTCCAAACTGGGTTGACTTAATGCGAACATTTCCTTCATTTGTTGTTGAAAATTCATTTCCCACAGTTGGGTCTCCAATGTCATTAGCAGAAAATTGGAGATATGGAAGGCCTTGAAACCAGCATGCTTGAAGATAACTTCCATTGTCACCTTTAAATGCAACGTATTTGGGTAAAACATAGAATGATTCCCAATCTATAGCAGTATGAAGATCGCAGAGGTTGGCGTCTGGAGTTGAATATCCCATATACAAGCATCGGTCCCGAGTTAAGCCATCCCTCCAACTACATGTATTGTAACCAAAATAGACATGCTTAATTCGATAGGCTGTGTCACTTGGAACGCATGAAGCCTTGGACAAAGGATTGTCAGGTGCATGTCTAGTGCCGTAAATTCTAGATGGAGTGTCACGACCCGATTTTCGAGGCTTCGAAAATCAGACCGTGAACCAAAAGACGAAATCGAAAACAAACAAAATGAAAGTAGAAGAAAAGAAAACCAAAGTAAAAATATAAAAATACTTTGAATTAAAACAAAAGAGAGAAATTTTGTTTGTTAATTATTACAAAAGAAATTGCAAATATAAAATGAAATACAAAAAACTCTAAAAGACCGAAAAGGGACTGACGCTCCGGAACGACCCCCTCTGTGACTGTACAACTCTCAAACGCTCCTCTACCTCGACCAGCAGCCAGTGAACACCTGAGAAAAATAAATGAGAACGGGATGAGTATAAAGATTATACTCAGTAAGCCACCTACTTGTAGGCTCTCTTCGCATCTTAATTTAACAGAACTCCCACGGTTTCCTAATTCGGTTCTAGGACATCGGGTTCTAACCTTAGTCTCTTGGGGCTTGCCCCTTGGGTTTCACCGGTTCATCGTCCTTTCATTAGTCACCTAGAGGTTCCTTATGCCAAGCTAATATGGTCGGTATCTCTCTATGAGGCGCTACCTCTACATGGCTATCTAGAACTACATGGTACCTAGCCTAGGGGTGTGCTGAATACCCCTACGCCCATATAGTCCTCCTATGGGGGGCGCGACCCAACCCGTTCCCATGCAGCTAATGGGCTGTACGACGTGGGGACACATTTCCCATGCGAAATGGCTAAGAACAGTAAGGACTGATCAGGGACCCTTGGTCCTCCCACGAAGCTATAGATACCGTTCTCACGCTAGCAATCTATGAACCCCCTTAGGTACTTTCTTACCGTGGTAAACCGCTAAGTTTCTAGGGGAAAATTAAGTCTGTCTAGAGCGGCATATCGCTCCTAAAAGAAATTCCCTAATCTTATCGTAGAAATGGGCCCTAGCAATTAAGAGAGGGTGCATGCAATCTTCTTCTAACATCATAGTATGTAATTCATGCAAACTAGGCATACCGGCTCAACGGGACGATGACCTCCATCAAGCACCCAAAACCCGGCATACACAATTTTAACATAAATTAAACGCATGCATACGTACAACGGAAGCTTAAGGCATACAAGCAACACTCAGATAATTCACCCAACACATCATAACAATCCATCTAATTAATCTCATTCATGGAGAGCTAATTTAAGGCAAAATTACTAACATGCATACATACAATCCAAGCGAACCCTACAAGTATTTCTTCCTAAATACCGGGTGGTGACTTACCCGATTGACGCGTGTTCTTCGTTGAGCATTTCTACACCAATAGAGTGTCCACAAATACTGAATCTTCTCATTTAAACCCTATTCCATATAAAAATAGGGTTAGAGTTGGAATCGGAGGGAAATCGGGCAAACAGAAATCGAACGGGCTGAAAACAGCACCTCACGCGCTCACACGCGCCTGGGGAAGGTGCTACACGCGCACGGCCACGCGCGCGTACGGACGCGCATGAGGGAGGGGAGACACGCGCTGAGGTGTTGCCACGTGGCGCCCGATAAACGGTCAGCCGAGGTCGAGGTCGTTGGTTCGAAACCGGAAGGGCGCGCTGGAAATTCGATTTTGTTTACGCTGACGCGTGGCAACGAGAAGCCGGGTCGGTGGTCCGGGTTGCGCGCGGGTCATCGGGTCGCGAACTCGAGTAGCGGGCCGCCGGCCATCGAATCCCACCCGACGCGAAGTATTTCTTTGATTTTTTCGTCTCCAATGGACGCTTGACACGTGGCCCTTCTTCTCCGGCGAAGCTCATCCTCCTCCTCCTTTCTCCTCTTTGAGGAATACAACCTCCTTCACAGGTTTTGAGCGTAATCCTCTGTAGATTAACATACTCAAATTTCAGGCTCTAACTCTTACTATATCTCACAGATCTAAAGCAATTTCGAGAATCTGGATTCAAGAACTTTACCTTTAGATTTTTCCTCGTTTCTGGATGGTTTTGGACGATCTAAAAGTTAAGAATGTTCTTCTCTAAGTTCTGTGAAGATTTCATGAAGGCTCGGCCGGAACCGGACTCCTCGTGGCCGGAGCGGCTGTTACCTCCCTCTCTCTCTAGAACTTTCCTTCTCTCTCTATAATTTTATTTCTCTCACTATTTACATTCTTCTCTTTCTGCCATTTCTCCTTCTCTTCCTTTTCCCCTTTATTTTTTCTTTTTCTCTTTTATTCGTATGTTACTAAAAAGGAGGGTATAATGACCAAATTACCCTCCAGGGATTAACCTTGACCATTCTTTTAATTTTCTATCATTTTTCTTTTATATTTTTCTTAAGTTCTTTTATTCCTCATCATTTTTCTCTTCGTCTCATCTCGTATTTTGGTCTTTAAGACCTTCACTAAAATTGAGAGAGATCGACTTTTAAGGTAAACTTAGATTTTAAACTTTCAATTGAGGCTCGGGTATTACAAATTCTCCCCTCCTTAAAAACTTTCGTCCTCGAAAGTTGACATCTCTTGGAAGAACTTGGGATAGACATTTCTCATATCTCTTCACGATCCCAGTTGCCTCTTCATCACAATGGGTATACCATGAGACTTTTACTAAGTGAACCACTTTGTTGCACAAGCACCTAGTGTCACAGTCTGACACAATAGAGACTGGCACCTCCTCAGGCATACTAACTCTTGATATATAATAGATCCTATCGATCTACTAGATATGTAGTCTCGCCTGGAATGAAGTAAGCTATTTTGGTTGGTCTGTCCCCAACTACCCGGATATTGTTAAAACTCTGTTGTGTTCTTGACAATCTCGAGATACATTTATGTAGCCATATCCCTTTTTAAAACAACACGAGAAGCATCCATCTCTGAACCCTTGACCTCCGTACTTACATTTTCTCCTAATCCTGCACAACATTTCAACACATAAACTCTAAAGCTATAATTGGTATAATTGGTAACCTTGCTCAAGTACAGACTTCTTTTTTTTCTTTTTCTTTCCTTTTTTTTTTTTTTTTAAAGTCAAATAACATATTTTCCTTTATAGTCCAAAGCATTCTATATCCCTACTCCAGAATTCAAAATCCATTATATAATGGCACAAGAAACATTATCACAGGAATAATGACCTTCGTTTAAATTTGAAGCCAGACCGGCTTTTACCTTTTTACAAGCCTGATTTTGAGAATAAAAGACCCAACATTTCATAGTACCCATGAACGCTAAGCGAGCGTGCCATGGAGGGCTTGTTTGTCCATGAAAGGTCCCTTCATGCCCACTGGAATGAATCCCAAGTCATTTGTTGATATCACTCGAGCTGAGAATGGTGACCCTGTAATGAAATTCCCAAAAAAAATTCCTCTTTCATAGGCTGGAACAGCCGCGAATATAATGAATAGCATGCAATACCATTTAAGGGTTGTAGTAATCATGTTGGGCAATGTCTCAAGACCTTCACCTACTAGCAGGTCAAACATCGACCTACAAAAACCGTTATGTCATTCTCCATCCCTGGCCACTGGTAAAAATCTTTTCAAAATCTAATACATTTTCGTACTTCCTTTGCGGAACATGTAAGATATATCGTGAGGCCATAATCTTTTTCAAGATTCTCTCGTCTCGAGGAACTTAGAGAAGGACTTACCATAGCAAACCCCCGTTAGAAGAGTTTGTATGCTCCACTAGTCTCTATTTCTATTTGATTTCACACTTTGTTGAATTGCTCGATTGGACTACTAAGCCATGTCTAACCGGATAATCATTCTCAAAATCTTCTTTAAAGACTGCCTTGATTTGCTTCAACAGAAGCTCGATAACCGTCACCAGTATCGCTCATCAAAATAAGAACTCGTTTAGGGTTCTTAGCCTTGACTTTATTCAATGCCACAGCCCCATCATGCGCTACTTTGAAGCCATTGTCTCTAATCCCAATGGCTCCATCAGCAACAACACCTAATGAAGGGAACCCAAGTGAGGGTTTGTCACAGTGGAACCTTATAACACTACTGAACCCGTTTAGAAATCTCCTTAGGTCACCGTTTGAACTCAATCTCAACAAAACTCCGGACCTGATTGTCCTTTTGCCAAAATGATTACCGTCAAACCGACTCAATCTCGATAGGCTGTGTCACTTGGAACGCATGAAGCCTTGGACAAAGGATTGTCAGGTGCATGTCTAGTGCCGTAAATTCTAGATGGAGTGTCTTGGAGAACGAACCAAGAACAGAACAAGAACCTAGAAAGTACCAAGAACAAGAGAAAGATCAAAGACTAGAACATGGATCAAGATCCTAGTTCTAAGGACAAGAACCAAGAACAAAGGACCAAGAACCAAGAACCAAAAACCATAGTACTAAGGCCCTTAAACGAAAACCAAGGTTTTAGAATTCAAGGACCAAGATCCTCAAGAAAGATCAAGATAAGAACCCCAAGTCAAGAACAAGAATTAGAGGGCCTAAGTACTTACAACAAGAACAAGACAAGAACAAAGAATGTGGTACCCTAGCATATCAAGGACACGATTAAGAGCCTACAAGTAGGCTACTTACTGAGTCTTGTACTCATTCCTTATTCTTCACCATGGCCAATGGAGATGCTAGCAATAGTTCCAATAAAGAAAACACTATAGATATCAAGCTCCATTACACGATTTCTGAGAATAATACATGGTCTTCCACTGTTTCTGCTAAATTCGGTGTAAAGACAACAATTCAAACAGGTATTCCCCTGATTGCAGAGGGAAAAATTGAAATGTCTGCTGAGTTTTTGGTGGATATACATGGGGAGAAACTCAATCAAAATCATCTGAGATAGAGACCGTATACAAAGTAAGTGTGCCACCCATGTCTAGGGTGAGAGTGAGTCTACTCGCAACAAAAGGTCATTGCGATGTCCCATATTCGTATACTCAACGTGACACTCTTATGAATGGGGACCAAGTGACTAATTATTTCGATGATGGAATTTATACTGCTGTCAATTGCTACAACTTCAAATATGAGACTAAGCAAGAGCCGCTGTAAGGTGTTTGTTTTGCACTACTATAAGTATTTGGGTTGACACCAATCATTCTCTCGTAGTTATAATCTAGGAGGTTGGCTTTAAATAAGGTTACCAACTATCATAAATAAAGTTGGTGGAACTCAAATATGATCTTTTATCGTTATATGTTCTGTCGATGACCATAAATTACTGTCTTTTTCTTTTTCATTGCAATATATGTAACGTATAAGAAATTTCCTAAAAGCACATTTTAATTTTATGCCAATTCTTAAAAAAAAAATTTAAAAAAAAAAAAAAAAAAAATCCAAACAAGTAGAACTATCGAAGTAGTGCTTACAAACTTAAACTTCAAAAAATAAAATAATTATCAGATTTTTAATTTTTTATTTTTTTATTTTTTGTTCTCAACTGGTGTCTCTCCAATCTCAAAATAGAATTTCTATTTTCTTATTTTAAACAAAATATATATTGCATTTTTTTTTTATTAATACATTTTATTTTTAAAAAAAATCTTAAAAAATAACCTTAAAACTTTCAAAAACTTTTTTAAAATCCTAAAAAATATCTTTCAACTTTTTTTTAAAAGAAATTAAAAAATACTTTTATTGAACTACCACAATTCAAAGATAACCATAACCGTTAAATTTTTAGAAAAAAAAAAATCATTCATTCCATCGACAAAAATTATTTACCTACATTTCAAATAATCAATTTTATATGAGATATTCGGTCTATATACTATGGGAATTACCAAAAGATGTGTCCATGACATGGGACAAAATTTGTTAACAATCACTTGTCTAAGGTAGGAGAGTTGTGTCAGCTATGCAACACATGACACGCGCTAATTGGATGGTTTAAATCCTACGACATGCGTTCAATTCTCGAAGGAGTAAGAATTTTTATTATTATTCTCGAAATTACATGTGGCGTGTTCTCGTTGGCATGTTGGATCGACAAGTCAGATATGGCTTCAAGTTGGGTTGAATCCCAAAACGTGGGTCGTCGTTAGACATGGGAAGCAATGTTCCACCCTCCCCTCGACATGTGGTGTACCTGCAATCTCCTGCATTCTATTGGTGACTGTCTGACACGTTTGATTTCTCTACATAGATCAATTTACGATTCTTTTCCTTGAATCAACTTAGTTCGTTCATCAAAGTTGTAGAGTTTTAAACCGTCCTTAGTCCAAAGATAATCAATGTAACGCTCCTAAATTTTCTAACCTAAATTAGAGACGTCACTACATGCATGTCTTTAGTAACATATGCAAAAATTTAATAAAACATTTCAAATAAAGTCATGAACTTGTACGTTTAATTTAAAACAAGAAATTAAAAATATCATGGTAAAAAACAAAACATTAACATAATTTTAAGTACAAAAATGAAAAGCTACTTATGAAACTCCTATTAGAAAACAAAGCATACTATTAACCTATCATAGATTCCATAATCATTTCGTGTCGGTGTCGGTGCGCTTTACCTTTACCTAAAAAATAAGGGTAGCATGTGGCTTAAGTATTTTAACAAATACTCAATAAGTAACCTTACTGTTGGGGTCAGGTAATGCAAACACACACGTACATGATACGACCTATCTTTTAAAACAACATAGCATGACCTTGAGCTCTTTCTAGTCTGGACGGGATTAGATGTATAGTACTTCTCACACACGGCCCACGCACGTGCACATGTACCCACTAGGAGGGCTCGTATACGTACCCTTGGCCCTGACTTGTCGGGCTAAATGCGCTGACACGTCGTTGGACACCAAGGAGGAAAATACTCGCATGATATCATGGTGAATGTAGACATTGAAGGTATGCATCCGTACTAACATAACATAGCGGGAAAGTATCCTGATGCACATGGCATGCATAAATGCATGAGGTCCTCGTGACTTAAAATCATAGCATTGTAAGGACCGGGCTGACACGATGACTCAAAAAGATGGGTAAATTTTTCCTTCTTGATAAAACCATTAAAATTTAAAACATAATTTACATTATACCAAAATAGTGCGCGCACATTACTAATTTAAAATACGACATAATGGTTAAAACACAAAATAAGGAACAGACACAAAATATTTTAAAACAAAAGAGTTGAAGACGACGGGTGAGATTTGTCTATGGCACCTGCTCCAGAGTCCACTCCCGTCCTCGACCAGCTCCTTATCACCTGGAAAAAAAATGAAGAATAAGGAATGAGTACAAGACTCAGTAAGTAGCCTACTTGTAGGCTCTTAATCGTGTCCTTGATATGCTAGGGTACCACATTCTTTGTTCTTGTCTTGTTCTTGTTGTAAGTACTTAGGCCCTCTAATTCTTGTTCTTGACTTGGGGTTCTTATCTTGATCTTTCTTGAGGATCTTGGTCCTTGAATTCTAAAACCTTGGTTTTCCTTTAAGGGCCTTAGTACTATGGTTTTTGGTTCTTGGTTCTTGGTCCTTTGTTCCTGGTTCTTGTCCTTAGAACTAGGATCTTGATCCATGTTCTAGTCTTTGATCTTTCTCTTGTTCTTGGTACTTTCTAAGTTCTTGTTCTGTTCTTGGTTCGTTCTCCAAGACATTCCATCTAGAATTTAAGGCACTAGACATGCACCTGACAATCCTGTGTCCAAGGCTTCATGCGTTCCAAGTGACACAGCCTTAACCTACGCCCAAGGCTTCATCTTAGGGCTTACCCTTCGATACGATGTCTTACCGCATCTTAGGGCTTGCCCTTCGATACGGTTTGCTTAACCTATGCCCAAGGGTTCATGCGTTCCAAGCGGCATAGTCTGAAAACCTACATCTAAGGCTTCTTACGTTCCAAGCGATGTAGTCTTAATACTGCATCAAGGGCTTGCCCTATAATACAATATGCTTAACCTATGGCCAAGGCTTCATGCGTTCCAAGCGGCATAGTCTGAAAACCTACATCCAAGGCTTCTTACTTTCCAAGCGATGTAGTCTTAATACTGCATCAAGGGCATGCCCTATAATACAGTCTGCTTACCTACGCTCAAGGCTTCATGCGTTCCAAGCAGTGTAGTCTAAGTCATGAGCATGTTGTACCGTGGGAGGTCTTAGGAGGTTCTTCTCCGTGACCTTAGACTACACCCCTTGATAGACCATAAAGGTCACTTGCTCGGTGCATACTTGAACATGGCATGCTGCAAGTCTACAGAGCATCTCTTCTAGGTGAGGGAAATTGAGGCATGACATCCTGCAAAGGAAACATGGTGCAAGGCATCCCACCTAGAAGAGGAATTCTTGGGCACCGCTTGGTGGGAGGTCATGGGTCACTTTGGACATGACTAGAGTATTACCTAGCATTCTTAAGTTTTTGAGTTTGGGGATCTTGGTCCTTCGTCCTTGAGTGGTACCTAGCATTCTTCTTACTTGGGTAGTTGTAAAGCTTGTGTGTTGTTGTTCTTGGTTCTTAGTCTTGTAAGTTTCTAAGGTCCTTAATTTTCCTTGAGGCATAAGTTGTAACTTTCATTTGTAACCATATGAACCCATTTTAGCGTAAGTTGTTCTAGAAGGTCTTAGATTCCTAGGGAGTTCTTTAGAGGGTTCTAGAAGAGTCTAGAGTCTTGTGGTGTTTCCTTTAGGTGGTTCTTGGGTCCTAACTTGGTTTAGGTTCCAAACTTTCTCCAATCAACTTGAAACCTCAAACTTATTTTCATGTCCTTAATAATTGACCTTATAAGAAGTAGCAAATCATTCGGAGCACGTATAGACCTTGAAATCTCATAAGTAGTCCTAGGGGCATTTTGGCATTTTACTCATAATTCTTGGTTTTGCTGCTTAACGTGTTCCAATGGCTTTCAAACTTCACCAAATCATCAAACATCATAAAATAAAATCTACTTCAGGGTTTCATAGAATTTGGAGGTCATCTAGATCATGAACCGTAGGTAGATATCTTTAGGGGCATTATGGTCATTTTGCACTGTTTCTTGGTTTACCTACTTCTCCTTGTCCAATGACCACCAAACTTCATATATAACCTCAACATGCTATAATATGCTCAGTATTAAAATTTCATAGGCAACGGAGTTCATCTAGTGTGTTATTGTAACATTACCTAAATCTCAAGCAATTTGTTCTGTTCAATGCCTTAATTCACGGTTCCTAGGGTTTTTCTTTTATGTATCCTTAGTTCATACTTGGTTTAGGGTTCATATGAAAATCCAAGCGATTCATACAAGTATTTCTTAACAAAAAGAACAAGGTGGCTGCTTACCTCGTTGTCGACGCTTGGGACCTCCGTTTTTCAGCTTTCGGTACTCGAATTACCTCAACTTTCCTTTTTCCAGACTCCTTATTATGTCTACTTTCTGGAACCATAGAGTTTTTCATGATAACCAGTCTAGAAGGGGGTTAAAATTGAGAAAAACTAAGGGAATGTCAAGTTTTGGGTTGACATGGTCGGTTCAACTGAATCGGCCATGTCATCGTCTTCTTCCTCCAGACGAGAGGAAGATGCGGCCGGCATAAAGCACCGCCGTGAAACTCACCCTCCCCTGCTTTGATCATGCCGTTTGTACCCTAGGTTTCTTCATGAAACTTAAAGAGGGTGTTACAAGGAAGAGCTAGGGATTGATTTCATACCTTTTCGTGGCTTGTAGCTTAAGATATTCGCTTCCAAAATTCGTCCAAAATATGATTAATCGCCGGAGTAAAAACAAAGGATTTCTTATTGGGTAGTCGATTCTAGGGGGTTTCGAGGCTCGATTTCTTCACGAAACCTCTTCCTTATTCTTCCCTCAAGATAAAGGAATTGGTTTGGAGGAACAACTTTGAGTGTGGGATCTTAATTTTGAGGATGTTGGGTTTTATGTCCTAAGACTCATAGTTTGTAAACAAAAAGATATTCTATTTTCAATAAAGTAATTATTGTTGTTTATTCAGTAAAGATTGTTATTGAATAAAGTTAACTTTACGATCATTAATCTGAATCCAATAAACTAAGAACACTCTGGCTATAGTATGATTACTTGAACTATATGTAGAGACATAAGAGTGGATCAAGTTCAAGTATATAATCAAAATGATCTATAGTATAAGGATAAGGCTGAGTGCCTTATTCTGGGGACACTATGGATGCGGCACACTTTTGTATATGATATAAACAATACGATCACTAAATTGTACATGTGAAGACATGTGAGTGGGGGCGTCCTATGCAATGAGTATTGCATAAGATCGGACCATGAAGAAAACCACTCTCACTTTATAATGTCGTTTACTGTTGAGACTGATTTTCTTTTCATTCGATAACCTAGGTAACTCGGTTTTAATCCTGAGCTAACCATGAACTCCTGTTTAGTCGGAATTATCCTTAGATTTGCATGGGTGAGAGTGGCTCTAGTTCGCCGACTCAATAGGCCTCCCAGGGGTAAGACTGGGTGAATGGCTTGGGACGTGGGGTGCAAGATGGAATTCACTCCTACCCACTTTTAGGGATAGAAGAGAAGTAGTTCCCTTAAGCACTAACTCCAGGTCTTGAACAAGGGGCCCCACCCTCTCATTGGCCTGAGAGGGATTCGGTTTTCTGGTTGGACCACAAACCAATTGTTCATTAGAGGATTAGTGAGACATAAGGAACAAGAAGTAACTTTAGGGGTAAAACGGTAAATTGACCTAGCTCTAGTTACGAACAACCTGTGAAGGATCGACTTACTAATCATGGTTATATCAAATGGACAGAAATATATCTATAGTGAGGGGAGTGCAACTACTAGGCTATAGTGGAGTGTCCTAGTAGTTAACGAATGTTGGTTAACAAGGTTAATGAGTTTAGCCGGTTAATCTTGGATCGTTGGAGCCCATGATCTATAGGTCCATTAGGTTCCTCTGCTAGCTCATATCGGACTAAACCATAGAACAGTGTGACGAGTGAGTTTGAAGTGTTGGAATTCAAATTAAGGAATATGCGCTACATATATACGATATATTTAACCGCATTTTTGTTTTATTTACGAATTAAACAAAAGGAGAGAATCTGAGATATTTAAATAAGATTTAAATATCTTAATCAATTATGTGTCGGAATTGATTGGGATTGACATTTGAATTAATATTAAATATTAATTAAATAGTTTAATTAATCATTTAATTTAATGTTACTTTAATTTGAAATTAATTATTCAAATTAATTGTTGAATTAAGATGAAGAAAGTCAAAATGTTAACTTTATTTCATGGAAAATCATGTTAGTGGAATTTTAAGGTGTCAAAATTTGGTTTAACCAAACTTGCATGTTTGCCAAATAAACCCCATAAGTTTGAGTGGAATTTTGAGTGTCAAAATTTGGTTAACTCAAACATGCATGCTTGCCACATAATCTCAAACATTTGAGTGGAATTTTAAGTGTCAAAATTTGGTGATCTCAAATTTGCATGAACATGCAAACATGACTCTTTAAATAGAGTGATCATGGTACATGGAAGGTCTTCTTCTTCTTGGTGAAAAACCTTGAGAAAAACCTCTCACAAACACTCTCTTCATATATACAAAATCCCTCCCAAATTTAGTCACTCACCGGATTCCATCCGTTCTAAGGTCGGAGGATAATGGAGAAGACACTAGTGGTGGTTCGAAACCGGTTCGTGAGGAAAAAGAAGTTTGAACTACAAAAGTGACTCACCGGATTCCACAATCCCGTTCTAAGGCGGAGGATAGTGGAGAAGACACTAGTGGTGGTTTGAAACCGGTTCGTGAGGAAAAAGAAGTTTGAACTACAAAAGTGACTCACCGGATTCCACAATCCCGTTCGAAGGCTGGAGAATAGTGGAGAAGACACTAGTGGTGGTTAGAAACCGGTTCGTGAGGAAAAAGAAGTTTGAACTACAAAAGGTTAGTATTCAAACTCATTAAGTTTTAATATTTATGAACATGCTAGTTATTTACTATAATTGATGTTCTAAAAGTGCCTAAGATCCAAATTGCTTCCGCATGTGTTATATTAACATCATCAGAGGAACCACTCTCCACTCTCGGTCAGTTACCCGACACCTCCGAATTTCGATCTCTTGGAGAGTGCATTCTTCCCCAAAATGTCTCACACCAATGGAGAGTGTATTCTTTGATAAATTAACCGATGTCATCCAACACTTCCCCTCGAACAAAGTACGCTCGACTTCTTTTTTTACCCATGACCATTCCCTAAATTAACCGATGTGGGACACTTTCATCCAACACCTCACTTTCATCCAACACCTCCCCTCGAACAAACTCGAACAAAGTACATCTCCCCTCAATCAAGGTTCCCAACACCTCCCCTCGAACAAACTCGAACAAAGTACATCTCCCCTCAATCAAGGTTCGACTTTTTTGGAGTCCTTTGTTCGACATTCGAGAATTTACCAATCTATTGGCACGACTAAGTTTAGGGCGAACACGACTCTCCACAATGTATGATATTGTCCACTTTGAGCATAAGCTCTCATGGCTTTGATCTGAGCTTCCCCAAAAGGCCTCACACAAATGGATAGTATATTCTTTGATTATAAACCCATGACCATTCCCTAAATTAAGCGATGTGGGACACTTTCATCCAACAATTCCTTCATCAAAGTTACTCATCTTCTTCCTCTGAAGCTAAAGGAATCCTTAATTTGAAGGAAAAGAGGTCGTGGATAGGTATTCGACACTTACCCCCAATTTGAACCCGAAACGGATTTTCTTCAATTCGGAACGTTCCTGAGGTTATTTCTCTTCGTAGTCTTCTATGGAAACATTCCTTGGAGGTGGAGAAACTTATTGGGATAATCCTTGATCGGCGAATTCTTGTGTATCCTTCGATTGGAATTTAGAGTTTTCCTTGAAGTTCTTCAATGACGTATTGGATTGGGGGAATGGTTTCTAGGCACTTTCAGTACTCTATTCCTCCATAGAATTTGTGGGTAATCTTGTTTAGAAGCTATAGGAACAAGTTTGAAAGGAAATGGTGGAGAATTGCTCTCGAATTTAGAAGAAACCCGAGAGTAGGAGACCCAAAATCTAAACACTTATTGCCAACGACGGGGAGCTCGACCTTGTTCGATTCTTGTTCCATACGATTGCCCCAACTTTAGAATTTATAGGGTAATTTAAACCGACATTTGGAGCTCCAGAATCGTCTTGAATTTCGGTTGGATTTTCTTAAAAATCTGTCGGAAATATCTACTCCGATCAGAGCCTCACCGACCTTGGTTTTGAATCATAGCCGTTGGATGTGATGATCCGTGAGTTTTCTAGAATATATCCAAGTTTGGAGGCGATCCAACGGCTGAGAGTCGAGATTCGAAGAATTTTGTGCATAAGGCACTGTGAAGGCTCTAATTCTTGAACATAATGGCAAATCCGTAATTATCCTTAACGTCAAGGGTATCTTGGTAATTTGCCACTTTCTGAATATTTTAATATTATTTTCTTGAAAAATCCATAATTTTCCTAAAAATTCTTCATCCTTGTTGGTCATTTTTCTCTTCTTGAACATCTTGAAATTCCATCTAGATAAGGAATTAAAAATCCATAAAGGTCCTTGATAATTGGAAAAATGACATTTTCGTCCTTTTCGCTTACGCTTTCATTCCCAATCCTTCTCCAAAGGTCTTGAGTCCTTACGATTACTTCTTATGGTATAGAAATGGCTTACTAAGACCCGTTTCCTTGCTTAATCCTCATAATTTCCTTCCTTGAATCCTTTGGGTCTTGCATAGGTGGCTTTCCTCCATTTTTGGGGTGTTACAAGCATATAGTAAGAATCATTTCGTTCTTCCTCTCATTCATGTCTTAGTACATAAATGTGCCATGTAGGCATAATACTCATCATGAATTTCATCTTGCATCATCATTGGTACAGGATAATTGTAAGGATCCAAAAAAAAAAAATGAGGTCGCCGGAAAAAGGTGCCGAGAATTTTGACTACTCTCTAGAATTCTCGCACCCTCACCCTACACGTTTCCCCGATGCCAAAAATACACCAATGCCTGCAGCCACACCTCACAGTATCCACCTGCAAAGAAAAATAACATGATAAAGAGGGAAAACGAGGGAGAAGAAGAAGAGATTGTTGAGTTACCTCATGACGAGCACGACGCCGACAACCACCCCATCGAGACTCATTACGCTGTATAGTGTAGATAACATCATGGAATAAATGATTACCAAGCTAGGGAACACCATGATGCACACAAATGATTACTATCGAACGGTGTATTAGCTTTGCTGGCCAAGAGAATGAACTGATAATCAGTTCCACTCTTTGTGTGCAGGATCGAACCTTAGTAATCAGTTCCACTCTTTGTGTGCCGAATCGAACCTTAGTAGGTAAAGAGGGAGAGGGAGGGGTTTGAAAGAGAAAGAGAATGAATGGGGAGGGAGACCAATGGACACGGAGTCGGCCGTGAGAGATGGAAAAAAATCTAGGGTTTTCTCATGTGAGGGTGTCAGGTAAAGAAGATATAACTCGTTGATTCAGATTTAGGTCGGCCAACCCGTCTGCATAGTCAGATCGTCCCCATATACATCAGGATGCTTCCCCATTTATGATAATGAGTACGGACATGTACTTATGACACATATCGTTCTTGAGAAACAAGCTGACTAAGACTAACAACTATAGTAGAATTGTTAGCCTTATCAACTTGTGAAGTAAGATTAGAAAAATAGTTATTATTTTGTTTAGGAGAAATGTTCGTAGTTTTTAACTTGTGAAAGTTTTGGAAATCTGTTAGTGTTTTCTCTTCATAAATTGTCTTCCATGTATGTTTTATTAACAATAATAAAAAGTATAGTGATTAATGTTCTTCCATTCAAAGAAATTTTTCCCTCCAATTGTTTTTTCACTTCATTTAATTGTTCTTATACTCCGTTGAACGCAAGTGTACATACAAACACAATTTATATGGTACTTCAAATTTTTCAAGGTCGATTTCCATAGAAACTTGGTGAAATATTGACTAATTACTTTAGATTATTTACACAACACGTGACCCACGATAGAAACTAGGGTTTTCTTAAGAAGAAAAAAAACTTATTTCAATTACGATATTTGCTTTTGATGATGCTTTGCTTAAAATAATTTTAAAATAATTTTATGTTAGGTGACGTTATAAAAAATTTCTCAGAAACATGTGGGTGAGGACAAAGTATACTGAATGACCCGTGGTTGACTTGTGGGGATAGTCTTCACTCTTAAAAACGAGAATGACCCATGTTGATTTGGGGGGATAATCTTCACTCTTAAAAGTAAGAAGTAACTAATATAATCATGTTGTAGGGAATAGTAGGGCTAGTAACAAGTCAGGATTCTAAGATGAACTTAAAAAAACGAGCATAAATCAAAATCTTTTACTACTACAACAAACAAACAAAACAAAAACAAAAACAAAAAAAAAACAAAAACAAAAAAAAAAAAAAAGGCAAGAAACATGCAAATTTATTGTTATAGAAGAGATATAACACACAAGGATATTACACATAGAAATGAGATTGAAACCTAAAGAAAAACAAACATAGCTGAACAAATAAAAGAGCTTATTATCACGTGATGCCCTCCAATCCTATCTCGTAAGTGAACTCAAACAACGTATATAGACATGACCTAAAGTTCAAATAACATCGAGAATATAAATATATGATAGTTTAACTCGATGCTCCTAGCTTTCTCAAATGCTTGTCCATACGTATTTCTGCTTCACCAGTAATGTTAGAAGCATATGCAACGAGGCAATCCTTCATATCGCCCGACTCGTTATTCCGTTGGCAATAAAATTTACCTACACACAAGGCAACCAATTCCTTGTTTTCCTTTGTTTTTGTCCTTTTAATGTGAAATAAAGAGTTGTAATCACCGGATAGATGATCGGTTGAACAATCAGCAAGAATCACTTTAGAATCATGCCTCCACAATAAACCATTAGATTTTGATTGAATGTAAATACCATGGTCTGTGTGGTGGCATTCAAACCATACTGTTAAGCGCTGATTATCATCAGCTGAGAACTTTAGATATGCGATGCCATCAATTGGATCAACTTGAAGGTATTTTCCATTGTCACCCTTGAACGCAACTATTGTTGGTTCTTTCGAGCTAGCCACATCCCATAATTTGAACAATTCGAACACATCTGATTCAAGTTGAGCCGATGGATCGAGTCCATTTCCAAAAATGGAAAGAAGGGATTGAGAGTAGGTCTCCGATACGGAAACGTTCATATTAAGATTGACATGGCGGAGTTGTACTTGATCACGATCCGAATCGATAAAAATCCATTTAAATAGAGTGCATGTGAGACTAGACTGATCTTCATTTGGCTCATCGGCTTCGGCAACGATCCAATGCTCGTCGTGCTCGTTGTTACTTAATCGACAAACCCAATACTTGTTGTTGAAAACCGATCTTATACTAAAGAGTTGTTCAGCTGTCTTGGCCATCTCGACTTCGAATAAGGAATACGTCGATGGCGGGTAGTCTCCTGAGAATTGGAGGAAGCCATGTAGCTCGGAGTTGTCATTAATGTAGGACAAGTATTTTTCGTTGTATTTAAGGCTGAATGGACCAGATATTGCCATGTTTTTTGACTTTCACACAACTGAACTGCTTTTCACTTTTTGCTTGTACATTACCCACATGATCAAACCCTATTTATAAGAGAAAACAAGAGCAAACATAATGAATTTAATTTCAAATTGTTCTTCACGTGGTCGGGTTTTTTTAATTTTATTTGAAGAATCTTCATCAATTACATAATCCATTTCTGTTTTTAATATTTTTTAAGATCAATTTAGTAAACGTTGAAGTCGGCTACTCACAAACTTACATAACATCATCTTTTGTAAGTTTGCATAAATTTTTTAAAGAAAATATTTTGGCCAATTAATGGAGGAATTTGAAGATAGCAAAAATTTCAAGTTTTTTTTTTTTTTTTCTAAATTAATGTTACAACCCGATCTTCGAGGCTTCGAATTTTAGACCGTGACAAAAAGAAATGAAAGTAGAAACAAATAAAATAAATAAAAAATACGGTAAAATTTTATTACAAATAATTGAAACTCAATACAATTGGTATTGTATATGTTTATTACAGACAGGGAATGAGTTCGAGATACAATTTCAAAGAATATGTAAATACCCAAAATATACTGACTGGACTGACGTTCTGGGATGACCCTCTTTGTGACCACATAGCACCCGAATGCTCTCCCATCTCAACTGACATTGAGCGTATATCTTAAAAGTAAATGTAGAAAGGGATGAGTGTAAAATATTCCGTAGGTAACCTACTTGTAGGATCTCATCGCATCTAATTCCTTGTAGATTACCACAGATTTTTCTCTAGACTTTAGGAAATTCATGTCTATTTCTATAGTTATTTGAGCTATAGGGAAGGCCTCGAAGTTTCAAACGGTTCTCGTACTTGTCACAAATCCTATTGGAGTTTGGAAGCTATTCATCGAGTTTTAGTACTGCGGATTTACTGGACGGCGTATCCCATCTCGGAGTGAACTTTTATTTTCTCATACTTAGTAATCTTGTATAGCCATAGCAGCCAATGACGGATATTCTAGGTTGAGGTGTGACTTTATCATATTGCATAGGACAGTATGTTGTCTTGTCTGAACATATCTATGTAAGTTTAACTGATGACTCTTCCACAAAAAATATCACACTCAATACCTGAGGGAGCAACCCCGAACACCTGCTAGCTACTAAGTCTACTCAGGTGGTCCCTTGACCCCTCTCAGACGGGTTTACTATTTAGTCTCTCGTCCTCGATTGAAAATAAGTAAACATCTGAAAAAGAAATGTAGAAAGGGATGAGTATAAAAATACTCAATAAGCAGTCTACTTGTAAGTTGTCGTCATATCTAATTCCTAATAGGCTACCACGGGCTTTTCTCCAAACTTTAGGAAGTTCAGACCTAATTTTACAGCTATTTGAACTTCTCGGAAGGACTCAAAGTTTCGAGCGATTCTGATACTTGTCACAGACACTATCAAGACTTGGAAGTTGTTCATCGAGTTCTAACACCGTACAAGCTCTTTCCTAATTCATTTTTTAATTTGGGGATGGTTTGTAGTATAGGTGGAAAATTAAAATGTAATCCAAAATTATTGCATGGAAATTAGAAAAAAAAAATTAAAAGTTGTTTTCACTTATATATTTTTCACACGGCAAGAAATCATATGCATGTGGTAACCATCACAATGTATTTATTAAATTTGTAATGATTTGAAGTTTACATTAAACGACATAATTTCATTATTTTGAGTATAGAAAATTAAAATTTTGTATTTGTTCATTAATTAATATTTTAAGTCTCCACATGATAAGTTGAGTAATTGTACAAATCATACTCTATTTGTTTAACTTGAATCGATTTGAAGTTTAAATTAAATTATAATTGCACATATTTTTTTCAATATGAATAACGTATTTATTAATATAAATGAGAAATTTATAAAAAATAAGTTATATGTACCTACCATATTTAATTAATTTATGCATGTTGTAGCTTAAAAAAGACACAACTTTTGTTTCCTTAATTTTCATAATGGTCGTTTTTGTTTTAAGGTTGTTTCAATAATTGTCCTTTAGGTTGACAAGGTTGTAAGAGGGGTGTGATATAGCTATGGGGTTAACAAGGTTGAGAAGGGAAAGAGGGCATATGCTCATTTCGATTGTTTATTTGGTTTACGATCATGTATGTTCATTTAATTTGTGGGGTTGGATCTCTTAGGGACCAGTCCCGAATGAACCAAAGAATTCTCGTTTAGACGAAGAATGGAGGAAGAAGAGGGAACAGGAAGAGATTTCTCTCTGTTAGATAAATAGAGTCTGAGACTGAATATTATATTATCTCTCCGTTCTTGCTCAATTTCTCACCCATAAAAACTTTACTCGTCAACTAACTTTTAATCGTAAACCTAACTCGATTGTTGATGGTTTCAATAATTATAGAACTGGTTTATGATCTAGGGCTATACTCTAGGGGGATTATTAGGGAATTTTCTAGTTAATTTTCCCTTAATAAACCTTTCACAAGCAGCAGGGGTCAACAGTAGTACCTTGAGAGTTAACTGAACTTTATTCATGCACGTGATTATTTATGTGATTATACGGAGATGATTAGAGGTTCACCAAGTAGCCCCTAACCGTAAACCATCGATTGTAAGAGGTTCAAATAACTATAGAACTGGCTTAAGATTTATGATTATACTCTGGGGATTATCAAGAAATTTGGGGTTTAGTTTCCTTATAGTGAACCTGTCATGAGCGTTAAGTTTCCTCGAGGTCTACACTAGTATCTTGAGTGTTGGCTGAACTTTAGAGTGCATGAATCTAATGAGAACATATGACTCGTGTCGAGATCGTTCATCAAGAGCCTATCTTACAATTATGATGTTTTTAATTTTGAGACTACCATTTGTAATATTTAAGCTAAAGACTATACTGATTTTTTTGGAATCTAGATTTGATGAAACAGTTTATAAGAATGAATATTGTTTTTTTTTTTTTTTTATGGACAATATAAGTTTTTTTAGTATCGTTTTTTCAATTTTACGTTTACTAAGAAAATTTATAAGAAGTTGTCTAGTGTCACAATCATTCTTATTCATGGCGTGTTGTCTATGGTTGCATGTTGAATGTCTCAATCATGCTTGTCTAAAACGTGTTGTCCATGGTTGCATGCTCGTTCCGAACCCCTTTTATTTGTTTTCATGTGTCTAGGTATTTACTATTCATATCATGTCAATATGGAGGTATATGAGCGTTCACCAAAATCATGTCTACACTTGTCAGGGCTAAAATGCCCCAACACGTGTTATATGCTACCAAAGTTGTGGTCATTGTTTATTCGCTTTTAGCCTATAACATTACTTTCTTTCAAATTGTGTTCAATGCATTTTCTTGCTCAGATTTTCTAAAATATTTATCTCAAACTTGACCTAGGGCTCGATCATACATCAAAGTTATTCACAAAGTTTGAAGTTCACATAGTTAACTTATTCGGTGAGTTATAACAAGTGTCACACGATCACTATCCCGCTGTCATAAGAGTCCGATTGTGACATCTAGCATATCATTTCTCCAAAACAAACATATTTAACATAGGAGAGCTTTTGTGGAAGTCAAACATTATTGGTATATGTGATAACTATCAATACTTTTTAATCTTCTGAAAGAAAATTGTATATTTTCAAGATCCCTCTCATTCGATGTCATTGCAATTCATTCATATGTCTCTCTTCTACTCGAACATCGATCTCATGACAACTTTTGCCTTTCTTCATTTTCAAACCAAATCTTATTAGAAGAAATTCCACTTTGATACCATTTGTAACGTCTTAGCCCCAAACCTTAAAATGAGACTCCCAACCTAGATTTGGTACCTAACAACCTCGGCATTCCCTCGATTATCATGCGATCTATTCACGCTACCCGTTTGTCTTGAACTAGGCTACCAAAAAGGAATGTGTCGTATTGTTAGTCACTAATAATTATCAATTATATTAAGCCTTTATCAACTATACTTGCATATACGTTTAGAATATCTCTCATTCGAATACGATATCAGTTCATTCATATACCTTCGTATCCAGGTATCCCATTTAAAATTTAAAAGGCATCTAATAAATCTATGCCTTTGACCTCAACATTATTAAAAGTTTATGAAACTTATGAAATTGAAATTTTTATGTCATAATAGACACATAATTTTAATTCCGATGGAGGAATTAACCGTATAGAATTATTAGGAACCTATTATATACAAATTAAAAATTCATAGATCTTTTTAACGTGTTTAAAGTGTATAATCTATTAAACATAAAATTGAAAGTTCCGAAATCTATTAGACATTTTAAAAGTTTAGAAACTTATTAGACAGGTAAGCTTATCATTTAACATAAAAAATTATTTCATTTTGAAATGCAATTAATAATATTTTTCATTATTTAATTGAAAAGATAAAATACCCTATCATAAATAAAGAAATTAAATTAGGTACAATAAATATATCATTTTAAACAATGTGAAAATATTATAAGAAACAAAGACAAATATTTCATTTTCATCCATAATTAAAATATACTTCACCATCTAATTAAAATGGTATTGAATTAAATAACTAAATTATGATAGATACAAACATATAGCTTGAGTTTTAAAAAAGAATATTTTGTTCTCAACTTTAGTACGCAACTATTTAGTATTTTTAAACGTTTAATTTTAAAACGATTTCGAGCATGTGATAATTTAGTTCAAGTAGGATAAAATTTATAAATATTTAGTTTTGTCGTAAGAATATCATTTTTTAATGAATTTTCTTGCCTACGTAGATTAATTTATTAAACGTTAAATATAAAATACAACTCTTGAATTTGGGATAGGTCTTAATTATAGTTTTAGACCTTGAAATTTTTTTATTTTAGTTTTTGAACTTTGAAATTGTTAAAAAAAGACTGAGAAGAGATTTTCTAATAAAATAAGGATGAAAATTAGTGACAATAAAGGACTCATGTCCAAGATTCAGATCAGCATTTGAAATTTGAATTCGGCATCTGATGGCCTAGGCTTTCTCCAACATTGCCGACATGGTCATTTACTTACTCCTCACTTTTAAAAGTGAAGACTATCCCCACAAATCAACATAACTTTTTCTAATATGTTTTGTCCTCACTCACATGCATTTTTTAAGAAAATTCTTAAAAGGTCACCGAACATAGAAATGCCAAACAAAGTAACTAATTGAACCATGGAAAAGGAAGGTGCAATATTGTTGAATATGAAGCCTGATGCCTATTTATAGTAAAGATCGAGTAGAAATATGCTTGGTAGATATTTAGATGTAATAGAGATATATATATAGTAGATATTTGGTCAATATTTGGTAGAGATATATATGATAGTGAAATCTGTTAAACCTATATTTAGTAAACTGAAACCATATATATACCGTTAGTCCGTGGTACTTTTTCATTCTATGTATTTGTACATAGTCATCAATAAAACCATTAGCCTATATTCCTTCTTCAATTTTCTCTCTCATATTCTTTCTGTTCTTCTTAACACCTGTTATCAGAGCAAGGCGAGATTCACCACGATCTATGAAGATGGAAATTTCAAAGATTGGACTTGAAAAGTTTGATGGATCCGATTTCAGTTTCTAGAAGATGCAGATTGAAGATTGTCTGTACCAAAAAGATCATTACGGAACCCTTTAGGGGTGAAGTCGGAGACCATAACCACAGAGTAGTGAAAGCTCAAGGATCGTCAGGCCTTAGGGTTGATCCGGTTGACATTGTCTAGAAACGTGGAGTTTAACATCCTCAAGAAGAAGACAACGTCAGATCTGTTGAAGGTGTTGTTGAATATGTACGAAAAATCGTCGATTATGAACAAGGTGTATTCGATGCAGAGGTTGCTCAATCTACAAATGTCTGAAGGTGAATCTGTTTCTAGTCATATAAATGAATTCAATATGATTGTAAGCCAATTGAGTTCGGTGGAAATTAATTTCAAGGATGAAATTAAAGCATAGATTTTGATGTCATCTTTACTCGAGTCGTGGGATACTGTTGTTGCCGGAAGCAGCAGTTCACGAGGATCTAATAAACTAAAGTTCAATGAAATTCGAGATGTAGTTCTCAGGAAAAGTATTCGCAAACGGGAAATCGGAGATTCATCAAGCAATGCTCTCAGTGTTGATCGAAGGGGAAGAAGTGAATCAAAGGGTCCAAACAATGGGTGAATCAAAGGGTCCAAACAATGGGTGATCAAAATCAAAGAACGGTAGAAAATCTCCAAACAAACAAAATGCAAAAAGTTGGAGTTGTGAAAAAAAAAGTCACTTTTGGGCAGATTGTACAAAGCGGAAGCAGAATCATAAATCAAAGGATGACGATGATTTGGTAAATTCAACAGTTGGGGACAGTCTGATTGAATCCTATATTTTGGATTCAGGTGCATCTTTTCATTCGTCTTCAAATAAGGAACTGTTTCGAAATTTCAAGTCTGGAAATTTCAGGAAGGTGTGTTTGCTAGAAACAAAGATTTGGAGATTGAAGGAAAGGGGATGTCTATGTAAAAACTCCAGCAGGAAATCAGTGGACATTAAAGGATGTCAGATATATTCCTAGTCTCAAGAAAACCTGATCTCTATTGGTTAGTTGGATAGCACAGGTTATGCAATAAAGTTTGGGAAGAGTTCGTGGAAAATTGTGAAGGGTGCTATGGTGGTAGCACGTGGCACAAAATATGGAACCTTAAAACCGACTGCAGGGTGTATGAACATTGGTGCTGTGGCTGAGAGTGCTTCAAATTCAAGTCTATGGCATAATAGACTTGGACATATGAGCGTTAAAGGAATGAAGATGGTAGCTGTGGAAGGAGTTTTGGAAGGTCTGAAATCTGTTGATACGAGTCCTTGTGAGAACTGCGTTATGAGCAAACATAAACGAGTTAGCTTCACAAAAACTATCAGAGAATGAAGAAAAGTACCTAAACAACGAAGCAAGTGGGACTTGAGATTGAGTTGCTGAAAGATTCACCTAGTGATGTTGTAGCAGAGAAACTCCCGAGACTGTTGCTGAGGAAACAGAGGTGAAGAAAATGGGAGTTAGGTTGAGTTGCTAAAAGATTCACCTAGTGATGTTGTAGCGGATACTCAAGAAACTCCTGAGACTGATGTTAAGGAACCAGGAGTAGAACAAGTGACAGTTGAGCAGGTGTTGAAAAGATCATCCAGAGCTATCAGAGTACCAGATAGGTATGTACCTTCTTTACACTATCGGTTGGTGGCTGATGAAGGGAAACAAGAGCCCTTGATGAGGTCCTACACTTGGAGGATACAACCAAGTGGGAGCACGCCATAGATGATGGGATGTCTAGGCTTCAGAAATGCGTTACTTTTTCATCTGTTGAGGCTAAGTACGTGACAATAGCTGAAGTTGGAAAGGAGATGATATGGATGACAGACTATCTAGAAGAATTAGGCAAGAAGCAGCGTGAGAAGATTCTTCAGTTAGATAGCTAGAGTGTCATGCACTTGGTGAGGAACCTGGTCTATCATTCAAAGACAAAACACAGAAGGCGATACCATTTCACTCGGAGGTTAGTGAAAGATGGTGATGTGTTTGGAGTAGATATTGGTGCAAAGAATCCAGCAAACATGTTGTGTTGATGTTAGAACATCGAGGTTGTGCACCTTAAGTGGTATGATGCAATTGAGAATGAAATTCTCGGTTGACTTGATTATTCTCCAGCTGGGAGATTGTTGGGATATGGAGCCTAATGGCTATTTACATTAAAGATCTAGGGTAGAGATATGTTTGGTAGATATCTAGTAAAATTTTTATAGAGATATATAGGGTAGAAATTTGATAAAAATTTAGCAGAGATATATGTAGTAGATTATATAAGTTAAATATGTTAGACCTATATTTAGTAAATTGAAACCATATATATACCCGATTAGTTAGTGCTTTCAAAATGTACTTTCTTCATCATATTCTCTCTTGTTTTACATACTTGAAGTCATCAATAAAACCTTTAGTTAATATTCCTCCTTGAATTTTCTCTTATGTTCTTTATGTTCATCTCGATCAAATATGTGTGTTGTTGAGCAATCCTAACAGATATAGGTAGTGACTTTTATTTCTTTTAACTCTTTCTTAGTTATCCTATCTTTATGGTCGCTCTCATTTAGATGTGACCAGAGTTCATTCATGTACCCCTCTTATACTTAATTGTGGTAATGTTGAAAAATTCACTTCAACTTAAAGACATCATTAACATCATTTACAACTTCATTCACATAATATTTATTCATTAGTTCATTAATGTAAAAAATAATGTCACATATGTCCTTCAATTTTTAAATTTTTCTACCCATCTTCAACTGTCATTTTAATAGAAAAACTCTCTACGTTTTTGTAACGAGTCGATGTAAAAAATATATATATATAGCTAAAAACGAAATGAAATTTCGGGTAGTCATCAATTTTTTCACAATCTCAACCATTTCTCTATCATTTTAATTTATTCTTTCACTCCTCCCTCTCCGACTCCAACTCCTTCGATCTCTCTCTTTTTTTGTTCGTGTGGTATCGTGGGAGGATTTGTAGTTTTGAAGATTCGTTGTCATGTCTCAGTCAAAATTGAAGTGTTATATTATCGTCGATTGTTTCAAGTCATTGAATACATTTGAAACTAATGACAAATTTTTGTTGGTAATAGCATAGAAATTTGTAGAACTTTTGGGATAACAAAATTTTGTATTACCAAAAAAAAAAATGATAAATTGACTTTCTACCTTTTTCACCAATGCCAACATAAAGGTAAATATATATATATAATTTGGGATATTACCCCATACCATTCATGAACTCTTGTCATTCTAATATGTAGTCAATATGTGCACATTTATGTTATAGATGCCACATCGGTTAGGGATGGAGGACAACGAAACATTCTTTATAAGGGTTTAGAAACTTCTTCCTAGCAGATGCGTTTTGAGGGAAGCCAGAAACATAAAGCTCAAAGAAAACAATTTCTACTTGTGGTGGACTTGGCCGCTTACATCAAGCATCATCCAACTGCATGAATGTGTGTTTACATTAGCCAACCCGCCTAAGTAACTTCGTCAACATTGAATTGATGCATAGCAATCGGCGTTTAATATGCTCCAGACTTCACTTTTGTTGTAATAACTGATGCATAGTCAAAATCCATAGAAGTACATGTTGCAATTGGGATCGTTGCCGTTGGGATCTTAAACCATATGGGGTTGACATACAAAAATGTTTAAGTAACCTAAATAGACTATAATATATAAAAAAAGGTTAAGTGTCTTATCTTAGTAACACTAATGATACGATCCGTTTTGTAATTATTACAAATGATTTGATTCGTATTATTCATGTGAAGGCATGGAGGAGAGACATTCTATATAATGAGTTTGTATAAGACTAGATCAGAAAATATTTAATATTTCTTTATAAATTTGTTAACTGAGAAGATAAATATTTCACGAGAATCATATGTGACTCGATTTAAATTCGAAGTGAGTTATAAAATACTCCCGGTTATGATTTGTTTTTTATTTGCATGTATAGGATGATTTTTGTCATCAATTCAATATACGTGCCATTTTGAGGATTTGACCAAATAGAGAGCTAGAAACATAATTTGAGTAGATGAAATTCACTCATTCTCGTATTGGGTAAGTAGAAGAGTAGTTGTTTTAAGCGCTGATTTCGGGACTTGAACAATAGAGTTTCACTTACTACTCAAGAGAGGATTTGGTTTATGGTTGAATCCTAACCAAATTGTTCTTTAAAGAAGTATTGGTACGTAAGAGGAGAAAACATTTCTATTATAGTATTTGACATGTATTCTCTCTTGAGGTGGAAAGTTCGGATTCTTGTACCCCACTTGTTGTACTAATGGAGCGAGATATTAGATCTTCCACCAAATTAGCGTTATTTGTCGCATCTCATGAGC